>NC_044284.2:40520938-41809457 GCF_004027225.2 Strigops habroptila | reverse complement strand
TTCATGTTGGTGATGTCCTTGCTTGCAGCCTGGCTGGACCTTCACACCATCTGGGACTGCGCTCACCCATGAAGACAATGTCAACATGTGAGCACCTGTGCAAGCCTGGGGTTGCACTGGATGATGTTCGGGGATCCCTTCCCACCCCCACCACCCATAACCAGCAGCATGTGGTGCCCACCATACCGCAGGGACCTCCCCTGGCCCAGCAGCCTTTACCCGCTTTATCTATCCAGGCCCGGTAGCCATTGAGTTCCCGCTCAATCTGCTGCTGGCGCCGTAGCTTCATGAAGGCTCGGCGGTTCTCCACTCTTTCACGCTCTTTGGCAAACTCCCTGGGAAAGGGCAGAAGGAGGTGGTGAGAGGAGTTGGGGCTGGGGATATGTACAGCCATCCCCAGCCAAAGCATGGCCAGGGGATGGGTGAACGACCAGAGAGGTGGAGAGGCTTCTTTGCAGGAGGAAAGGCGTGGATGCCTGTGAGCAAACCCCCTGCTTTGGTCACAGCCCTGCATGCCCCAGCTGGGAGCCACTGCTGTTCAGGGAGAGTGCTCCCAGTGCCACCTGCCTCCAGAACCAACTCAGCTTGTGCATGTCCCCCTTCAGGAATAAAAACCAGGCACTGTGGATAGGCAGCAAAGGGGTGGAAGAGGGCAGGTCCTATCCGCCACCTTTACCTCCTCCTCTGAATCCTTTTTCTTTCCAGCTTCTCCCTGAAGTACTTTCCCAAGACTTGAGACATCCCTGTTGTCCTTCTCTGGACTTCAGTGTCTCACACGAACTGTCCAGATGTAATGACCAGTCCAGAGAAGGACACAGCTCTGCAGTAGGCAGGAGTGCAGGCAGCACTGCAAGGGCTCTGTGCAGGCAAGGGCATATCAAACGCTGATCAACACTGGCCAGAGCTAGTGCTGCGCCCTCTGCTCATGCAGCCTCTAACACATGTGGTGCACAGATGTGCTAGCATCCAGGTGCTCACATGTACCCCTAAGCGCACACACATAAACAGTATCTAAGACATATGATTTCACCTGTAGCTCAGTCCAGAGCTGTGCAAAGACACCCTATATGTAGCTAGGGCTATATACATCTTCTCACATGTAGTTAAAACACAAGACCACGCTGGTAAGCATGGTCCACTTTCTGTTTTACACACACCTGTGGCCATATGTAGAAGACCCTGGCAGATTTTTCATCCACCCTGTATGAAGCAGCAAACAGAGCCCTAAGCATGCATGCAAAGGCCATCACACACAGAGAAACTGAAATACAGAGCAGGAAACACAGGAGTGGCAATGTAGGCAACCTCCCACCCACACCATGGGTGTAAGGTGGGTCATATGTAAGACGACACAACTGAACCTGCTTCTAGGAGGTCCCACAGCCACGCTTGCACACACCGTGTACCCTGGGCATCTTGACTTGCAAGTTGCACCTGTATTGATGATCACATTTGCACACAGAAAGTATCTCTCACACCAGGCATCCCCCCAGCACACCCTTCCTTGCAACAACACCAGGGGATGCAATATGCTGGCTGCAGCTCCCACTTCCATCTCAAGCCCCAGCAGCTACAGAAGCTCCAGGAGCACAGAGGAACACAGCCTGTGCCCTCAGCCCCCTCCCGGTTCCAGGGTGCTCAGAGGGAAGAGTGATTGCAGAGAACAAATGGCACCATTCTCTTTGCAAGACAAATGTCTCTCTCCCTGGAGACTAGCAGCAATCTCCAGCCTAAAAAAAAAAAAAAAAAAAAAAGAAATATTCAAAAGAACTGAAAAAATTGGTCTGTCTGCTGCAGAGGGAGTTCAAGTGCATTACCCCAGCTGAGCTATTACACCCTTAATGCTGTGTGGGCTTCTGCATGTGTGTGTATGTGTGTTTGTGTGAAAAGCCCTGAATGTTCCCTGCATCTCTTGTTTAAGATCCCCAGACAATTCAAGCATTTTTAATTCCACCCCAGGAAGGTGAAGTTTCCTGCCGCTCTGGCATTAAGCATCAAATGACTCTCCCCCTCCATTGCTGCCTTTCAGACTGAAATGAGACTTTCTTCCTAGGGCAGGGAAGGGGGAGAGAACAAAAGACAAGGAAGAGAAAAGCAGCCTAAGTGGAGGGAAGGAGGGCGGGAGGAGATGTGGGAGAAGGAAGGACCTCCCACAGCCAACAGTGAAACGCACTCTCAGTTTTGGATATGCCATGCAAAAAAACGACCTTCCATTAGCTGGAGGAAAGACAGGACCATTTTGGCTGTGCCATCACTGCTCACCAGCCTTTGTTTACAAATCTGGAATGTCAAGAAATGAGAAGATGCCATTTGCAGCCAGAGTTAGTGGGGAAGTTGCCCCTCTCCCTCTGGTTTGGTCCACTGGTGCTCCCATATGCTGAACCTCTGCCCCACAGGCCATAACCCCCTGCCACCCAGCACCTTGGCAGAACTTTTGCCAGCCAGGCCCTGCAGATACAGAATCATAGAATCATAGAATAGTAAGGGTTGGAAAGGACCTTAAGATCATCTAGTTCCAACCCCCCTGCCATGGGCAGGGACACCTTGCACTAAACCATGTGGTCCAAGGCTCTGTCCAACCTGGCCTTGAACATCACCAGGGATGGAGCATCCACAACCTCCCTGGGCAACCCATTCCAGTGCTTCACCACCCTCACTGTAAAGAACTTCTTCCTTATATCTAATCTAAACTTCCCCTGTCTAAGCTTGAACCCATTACCCCTTGTCCTACCACTACAGTCCCTAAGGAAGAGTCCTTCCCCAGCATCCTTATAGACCCCCTTCAGATACTGGAAGGCTGCTATGAGGTCACCACGCAGCCTTCTCTTCTCCAGGCTGAACAGCCCCAACTCTCTCAGCCTGTCTTCGTACGGCATATTTGGCAACTGGAAGCACCTGGAAAGCTTCCCCTGATTTACACCAGCTGAGAATCTGACCCCTCTCTGCCACCTCTTGCTTGCCCATTCTTCTGTCTTCCAGCTCCTCCTCTGCCAAGGCTAGTGTCTCCTTTTCCTGCATGGTAAGAGAAGCCATCAACATGCATCCACAATAAAACCCAGCCAGAAGGATCAGCTGAGCCTCAAATCACTTCTTCCCAGAGGATGGTGCAGAGCATCTTTTCCAGCACTCCACTCATCAAACATTTTCCCCTACCCAACCATTTGCTCATGGGGCCCTAATTTGTAAGAAGCTGGTGCCACACACATCCAGGGACAAGGTCTGTGCAGCTGTGGCAGCGTCTCTGAGGGAGACACTTCCCACATGCTTGATCCCTAATGGAGCTTAATTGCTTTTGTCCATTAGAAAGAAGAAGGGGTGGCAGAGAGGGGAGGGGAGGGGGGGAAAGTTAATCTCAACTTAATGAATTATTACATTTCAGAGAGACACGTTACCAAGCAGGGCAGCAGCGGGGGCTGGTGACATCTGAGAGTGGGTAGGCGATGCTGACAGATCAAGGATTGCTCAGAGCCAATTTGCAGCAGCGGGTAGAGATAATACTGTATGTGAGCGAGAACAGGGCCAGCAATGGTGACTGACAGCTGCTTGGGAAGGCTCCAAGTCACAGGCAGGGCAGCATCACATCACTGAGAGAGTCAGGTGCCTGCCTCCCATTGAAGGGCTCTGTTGCCCAGTGTGTTTGCACTGCATCACCAGGGATGGCCCTGTTTTTCCCTGCAAAGAGCCCAGGGCTGTGCTGCCCCATTAGGGGATAGCTGCAAGGAGGGATAGCACTGTCTCTACTGCAACAGCTCTGCTTGTCCACCTGGGTCTCCTGGCCCCAAATCCTGATGCTTCCAGCTTGAAAACATCCACCCATGGCAGCTAAGCAACAATTGTGCCGACCCTGTGTCATTTCAGTCCTTCTCTATCCGGCCTCATAAAGCCAAAGGCATGCAGTGTGTGATGGAGGCAAGCACTGAAGGTCGCGGTGGGAGCTGGGGAGCAGCATGCCATCTGTCCTCCTGCACGCAAGGGCACCATCCATCCACATGCTGCGCCCAGCCTGCCAGGGCAATTGAAGCACAGATGGTTCACTCCTCCTCTGCCTCTACAGCCTTGGCATTCCCCTCACATGGCCTGAGAGTGTCTCTGCTCCCAGCAAGAGACCTTGGGGGATACCACACCTTCCTCCCCAGGACCCCACACCCTCGCTCACACCAGGGCAGTGATCCTTTCACTACACTGTTGCAACTCTGAAGAACTGGAGAGCCTAGGTCTGGTTTTAGTGGGAGAAGAACCCATGTGGAAGCATTCAGCTTGAAAACAGCTCCCCCTTTTTTGAGGACCAAATCCAAACCAAAACACCCAGCTACAAGAAAACCAACAACCAAAAAACAGTTACGAAAAAAAAAAATTATATATATAAATCACAGGTACTGCAAACCACTCTTCTCCTTTTTGGAGTGTCTTTGAGCCCAGAGCAGATATATAGGACTGGTCACAACAATATTGTGGCTTCAGTGCTTTGAAATAACAAGCCAACCAACTTCAAACCTATCAATTTGTCACCTTTTACCATCATTAAAGATGCCTCCAACAAACCAGTGATCAAGCGGGTCTTAAAACAACACAAGGCAGCAGAAAGGATGGTGTAGGAAAAGGATGCTGAGGATGAGGCAGAAGTACCATGCTGTTGTGAAAACACACGTGTAATGGAATGTATAACAAGGAACACCATCTGAAGACATCAGGTAATACTGCTGCTCTCTTTGGCACTCACAAGGTCTCAGCTCATGGCTCTGCTTCAGGTTTGAGCATCACAATTGGAGGAAAAAACACCGTCGACTCCAGGAGGATGTCAGAGAAGGTTATGGGACAGAATTGACAACAGACGGTTTGGAAAACACAGATGAGACAGGTGCAAACCAGGGGGATCAGATGGTATTTACCCAAGAGGTGTAAAGGAGCTAAAGTAAGAGTGTTGAACTAACTGTGCAGTCTGTAACCTGGTGTTTCAACTTAAACAGACGATGGCAAGCAAGCAGAGCAGAACTGGCACTGCAGACCAGGATTATTGTACTGAACCAATAGCAAAGGCTAGAGCAGGGTGTCTGAAAGGTACAAAAATCTCTGCAGAGGGAAGATGTGCTTCTTAGGTCTGCTTTCAAGGAGGCAACAAGTTTTTGGGTATGGGTAAATACTTGATTTAAGTTCACTTGAATTGCCAGAAGAAGTCAGAGAAGATTCAAGGTCAGGATGGATAGGGCTCTGAGCAACCTCATCTAACTGAAGATGTCCCTGCTCATGGCAGAGGGGTTGGAGCAGGTGACCTTTAAAGGTCCCTTCCAAGCCATTCTATGATTTTATGATTCCTTAATGAAGCTGGATTGTCTCGAGAAAGTCTTCTCATGAAGCACTAACTGGTGAAAAGAAAGAATACAAGAAAAGGAAAACACAAACATCCTATTTCCTGTATTCCCTTTTAGCAGCAGCTTTGATCATCCCGGGTGTACTTTGGCAAAAGTTACATGCTTGCCACGTTGTGACAAAGCTGCAGCAAGAAGCAGAGCATACAGCTGATGATGTTGAAGAGAGCACATTTATAGAGCAGTGGCAGACACACAAGTTGGGGAATGAAAAGCTGACGAGCGGTTGGTGACATTAAATTGTAAACCAGGAAGGAGCTGGGAAGTATCAGCCCATTACATCACTGTCCCAGGGGCAAATGCTGATGGTTACCTTCTACCTTAGAGAAAGCTTGTGACTGTCTACCTGGATTTTTCCAAGGCTTTTAATATGGTTTCCCACAGCCTCCTCCTTGAGGAACTGACACATTATAGTCTATACGGTGGATGGGGAACTGGCTGACCAGCCACACCCAGCAGGTGGTGATGAATAGCTCTTTTTCAGACTGGTGATCTGTTGCAAGTGGGGTCTCCCAGGGATCGACAGTAAGCCCAACACTGTTTAATATCTTCATAAGTGATCTGGATGATGGGATCAAGTGTACCCTGATGAAATTTGTTCATGATAGCAAACTGAGTGGGGCAGTGGACACTTCGGAAGGGAGAGCCACCCTGCAGGATGACCTGGATAGGCTAGAAGAGTGGGCTAACAAGAATCTTACAAAGTTACAAGGACAAGTGTAAGGTCTTGCACCTGGGAAAACATAATCCAAGGGTGCAGCACAGGCTGGGATCTACCTGGCTGGGGAGCAGCTCTGCATAAAGGGACCTGGGGGTCCTGGTGTACAGCAAGCTCAATATGAGTGAACAGTGTGCTGCTACGGCAAAGAAAGCCAATAGAGTTTGCACCAACAAAGGCATCACCAGCAGAGATAAAGAAGTCATAATCGCACTCTACTCAGTGCTTGTCAGGTCATATCTAGAATACTGTGTTCAGTTTTGGTCCCTGCTATACAAAAAAGATGTGGACAGGCTGGAGAGGGTCCAGAGAAGTGCCACAAAGATGATCAAAGAACTGTATGACGAAAGGCTAAGAGAACTGTATGTCCTGGTTTCAGCTGGGATAGAGTTAATTTTCCTCCTAGTAGCTGGTACAGTGCTTTGTTTTGGCTTTAGTCTGAGAACAATGTTGATATGATAACACACCGATGTTCTAGTTGTTGCTAAGTAGTGCTTACCCTGATCAAGGACTTTTCAGTCTCTCATGCTCTGCCAGTGAGGAGGGGCACAGGAAGTCAGGAAGAAGCAGAGACAGGACACCTGACCCAAACTAGCCAAAGGGGTATTCCATACCACGGCACACCATGCCCAGTATAGAAACTGGGGGGGAGTTGTCTGGGAGCCATCGATCACTGCTCAGGTCAGGATGGGCTTTGGTGAGCAGGTGGTGAGCAACTGTACTGTGCGTCACTTGTGTTTATTGGGTTTTATTCTCTCTCTCTTTTTATTTCCTATGATTATGATTATTATTATTATTATTTATTTCAATTATTAAACTGTTCTTATCTCAACCCATTGGGTTTACCTTTTTCTGATTCTCGTCACCATCCCACCAAGGCAGAGGGAGTGAGTGGCTGCGTGGTACCTGGTTGCCAGCTGAGGTTAAACCACGACGCTGAGTTTGTTCAGCATTGAGAAAAGGCAGCTTAGGGTAGACCTTATCACCGTGTTCCAGTATTTAAAGGGTAGATACAAAGAACACAGAGACTCCCTTTTTACAAGGAGTCACATGGAAAAGACAAGGAGTAATGAGAGATTCCAACTGGACACAAGGAAAATTTTTCACAATAAGAACAATCAGCCATTGGAATAATCTCCCCAGGGAGGTGGTGGATTCCCGAACACTGGGCAGTTTTAAGATTTAGCTGGACAGCATGCTGAGCCATCTTGTCTAGGTCATGCTTTTGCAAAGAAAAGTTGCACCAAATGAAACTTATGTCCCTTCAAATTTAGTATTCTACAATTCTAAGACTGATTTAAATCAGATTTTATTATAAGTACTTGCTGATGTCTGTCACTTCCACCAGGTCCTAAAGGGGCTTGTATTAGACAGGTTTGCTACTTAGCAGCACGAAAAATTCAGAAAGACCTCATCATGCTGGTTTGCGTTAACACCCCACACTAAGAGGAGAAGTGAACAAAAATAGAGGCAAAAAGGACAGGCAATGACAACATGAAGACACAGGGAGAAGGCAGCCCAAATCAGAAACTGTCTCCACGAGTGGGGAGAGGACAGAACATCTCAAGATGAGGAGCTACCAGAAGAAATGTCAAGACTCCCAGCACTAAAGAGCTCTTTTTATAAACTGGCCCCTCAAAAATATATGGGCCGTTGTGGCTCCACACAGGGCCCAAAGCAGCAGGGACATGGTCACTACTGGCTACCTGTGTTATAGGATCTCTCGGGTCCAGGCTTTGGGCAGCCCTGAACATGAAGTTCAAGAATTCAATTAATTGCTATTTGATGGAGAGCCAAAGCAGCAACGGAGACACTGAAATTACTCAAAGCAGTGAGAAACACAAGAGAACTCATACTTTGCATCTGCTGATGGGGAACCCTGTCCACTGAACAGCAAGGACTTTAAATACCTCCCCTCTTCAGTAATTCCTGTTTCTTAGCTTCAGTCAACAGGCTCTCATTCATCCAAGAGCAGGTTCACCCGTTGCTTGGGAACCCAGTTGGGCATCAGCTGTACCTTGATGCAAAGTCTGCCCCTCACCAATGAATCCGAGCAGAGATGCAAGTGTCCAGTCCAGCCTCTCCATTTCAGGGTGGGATCAGCCCCTCTCCACATACTTCATGCATGCATCCAAGAAGTACTCCATGATCAAAGTGAGAAAAGAACTCATGGTTGCTTGCTTTGTGTTCAGCTCAACCTTGCTATGGCCTTAAAAAAAAAAAAAAGACAGCTTTTCCACAACACTTGTGGAACTCTTGGTGCAGAGCAGCCAAGAGTTTGGAGAGCTTATTGTTTCGAGGTAGAGAAAAAAAAAAAATGACAAAGACAACAAATATCAGCAGGAGAAGGAAGCCACCAACATTGCAGTTGTAGAGTCTCGGTTTCAACATTTTTCCAAGGGTAACAATACCGAGGTTCGCATCTCTGCCCCCATTGCTCAAAGAAGTCTGTTGTTTGCAATGTTGCACCAAATGCAGCAATAACATGGTCAAGCTATCTGCAAGAAAGCTACAGAAAGGTGGCAGAGGGTCTGGTAGCCCCAGCAGTAAGAAGCAGAGATGGAAGCTCTGGATTTTATTTTGCTCTTATCAGACAGGGCTGGTATGAGCAGCAGAGCTTCACTGCTTGAAGAGCCCCGGGCTTTGTTCGCAATCACTCCCACTGGCTCATGTAGCACTGGAAAAATGTCACTTGTCCCCTTCCCTCCTATGCTCCAGTTTCTATCCTCCGTAAGCAGAGAACAGTTTTATAGTCCCCCTTTGCAAGTGACAGTGATCTGCAGATGAAAGGTGCATGGCCAGTACTGCAAGTGAGTTACAGCATGGAAAAAAAATCACCAATTTCCAACATTTCATCACATTAACTTCCCAGGAACTTCCAAGCACTCTAATTGACGCCTTCAACAGACAAATACAATGAATTCAGAACCAACCATCAAATGTGAAACCCACGATGCAACTGCCAGATATGTCACTTCACCACTGCAAAACAAACAAACAGTACAAAGAACTGATAACACTATGTGATTCATTTGGGGCATCCTGTCTACTTCACCCAACAGGAGTGCCCATTACCCCTTGTAAGGATGAAGCTGGTCATGGAGGAACTGGGCATCTCCAAACCCATCTGCCAAGTCAAAGAGCTGCAACCATGGCCACACAATTGCTGTCAGGGACCAGGAGAACAGAAATTATGAGACAATATGAAACAAACAACTCCGAAAGCAATCTGTAAGCAAGGACTATCTGTCAAGTGCTCTGTTGAGAGGATCAAAATCAAGCCTTTTCACCCACAGACAATAGGCAGTCCACAGAGCAGATTTGCAAGAAGGCATAAATAAGAGCAAATCTGAAGCAACTGAGACACACTGGTAAATAATTTGCAAAGAGAAATCAAAGGGGAAAGTCATCAAGTCATCATTTTGGTTTGGATTTTTTTTTTTTCCTGTCCAGCTGGCTGTAAAAGGAGTTGTTACCTGTAACACCAGAGGATACAGCACACCAGACGCATCTCTTGTCAGGCAGCTTGTTTGCAAAGGGCCTGGAGGCCCTCCACAGAAAGGTGGTACAGCAGAGCAAGGCAGAGAAGTGCTCATTGAATGGATGCCCACCTGGCTGCTGAATACAGAAGATCTCAAAGGCTCCTTTGCTTCGCTCATGTTCAAACACCACGCTGATGATACAAAAGCTTCCCCAGAACAAAGTGACAAGCGTGGCCATTTCTCACCAAACATGATCCAGCCAATGTGCATCCCATGATGGTGCTGGGGGACTTGGCAGGAGGTATCATGGTCCCCCTCCTCGTTATACCCACATATCCATTCAAAAGCAGCTCCAACTAGTGGATCCCCAAACACACAATGGACACAGACACTTTACATCTCATCTGAGCTACTCTCTGAGATGCAACAACCATTAAAGAAAAAAAAAAAGATGTTTCCAAGCTTTCATGCTTTCAACACAATATTTTTCAGGCATGTTGGCATCTTGCTGCCAACTCATGATCTCCCCGCGAGCCTTTCTGCATTGTGGCAACATGTCTGCCTGATTTCCCCTTCACAAACCACCTACCTCCGAGACATTAATTGGCTTTCCAGTGTTTTTGGCTTCAAACCACCCAATCCAGCTCAAATACACAGGGCCCAGGTTTTGCAGAGAGCCAGCAAAAAAAACCAAACCCTGCCTCCATTGAAAATGTACATCTGTATCTTCAATGCCCTTATTATTAATTGCTGTAAAACTTAATTTTATTCACCATTTGTTATGCCTCAAAATTGGATGGGAAAAAAATCCAAATTCAGTGAAGTGAAAATATTTCAGAGATTGTACAGAAGCCTCCTGAAGGAGCTGGAGAAAGCTCTCCAGAGACTGGGAACACAGCACTAACCCAACCTGAAAGAAAGAAGATCTTAAGACAAAGAAATCTTGCCAAATTGATCCTTTAATTATAACATTAGACATTTCTTTCAAAGGCTTAGAGCAAGAGCTGGGGGTGGGGGGCAGAAAAGTCTTAAAAGGAGAAAAGATTTAACATCACTAGGATGAGTAGAAGCAATTAGGAGGATTTAAATTACTCTCTTGTTTGGTACAATGCAGATGGATTTTACTTTTCTTGCCATCATGCTCAACATCTTTCTCTGCCATCAGCTTCCAAAGGTCTTCTCCTTGCAGACCCAAGGACCCAGCCTTCCTAGGTTGGGCAGCATCCCCTTTGACTCTGCAATCACACAGCTATTGCTGTGGACCATGAATGCCAGTGATTATAGCAGATTTGTCAGCCTGGAAAGGGGCTGAAGTATGAGACTGGATAGGGAAAAGAAGTCTACCAGCCCTCAATGGGAGGACAGATGCTACAATGAATGGAGGAGAGCAATTCCAAACCAGATTTTCTCTGCAGGGGCTGGGGAAAGGGAGGTGGAAAAGAGTCAAAACACAGCCTGTCTAGTTTCAGAAACTCCACGTGAGTCCTTAACGTTATACCTCCAAGCATGGCTTATTTTTTATCTTCACTCTTTCATCTTCTTGCTTGAGCAACAAGCTAGACACAAGCCATTTTGTTGCCATCAGGGGCAAAGAAGGCAGGACCTCTGCAGTGGCTAGGACAGGACAAGTGGTGAGCTGTGGTCATTACTGGGATGGCATTACTGCCAGTGCAGCACCATGCATGCCACAGGCAGCAGGGACAGGGCAGCACAGCTCTCACTGGGTCTCTGCTGCTCGTGCAGCCCAAACACACAGATCCAAATTGTTTTACATGAGAACCAGGTGAGAGAAAAATAAAAATTACAAAAATTCACAAAGAAGGGAGAGCAGACCTTTGCAGATCTCTTGCATGGGGCATGTGCAACTTCTGCACCCCCCTGATTCAGAGCCAGACTGTAGTGCACTGCCTGCAATAGGCCATCAACCAGGGCAGGAGGAGGTCCTATCCATCCCTCCTGCTCCTCCTGCAGCGTGTGATTCTCTCTCTGCACTACAGTGGCTCTCCCAAGGAAGAAATGTAGATTTGCAGGTAAACCCTGCCACACCGCAGCGGGTGCTGGGTGACATCAACCTCAGGCCACAGCACAGCAGCAGGCAACACTCAATATGAGTCTCAGCAACTTCCTAAGCTCCAGCATCCACTGGCTGCCACATGGCAGAAAACAAGGCATTTCAGCTGATGCTCCATCCTCGCTTGCTCCCACTGACTCTCTTCTGCCAGGATTATTTCAGTAGCCTGCGTAGCTTTCAAAGCTGAGCAGTCACATCTCCTTGGGCTTCCTACCTGCTCTCAAAGAGGAACAGGGCCATGTTTTTTTTCCTTTCCTGCTTTCAGTTAGAATTAATTGATCTGTAATTGCACCCATAGAAGGGGAAAGTTAATAGACATAGTAATAAATGCCAAAGCCCCAGAAGAACTGGCTCTCCAAGCCCCTGCCTGGAGCGACTCTATCTCCTCTTAAGAGTGTTGCATGCAATTCCAGTGCATGTGTGCGCGTTAGTATTTAGAGAGAAAAATCGAGGAGCCTCAGTATGATGGAAATAATTTCTTTTCCTCTCCCACATACTTTGTGCTTAGGAGCAGATGGATCCAGGCTGTTTACATCACGGAGGTCATGCCTCAGCTTAACAGTTGGGGAACTGACTGTTGGGAGAGATGCGCATCGCAACCAGAAGATTGCTAAATCTGGGCTCCGGCAAACTTCTGCTGGTGGCAAGTTAAACATACAAATGTCCTCCTGCAGCCTCTTTGCATTCAAGACCTGCCTTGGGTGTTTGATTGTTTCCCCCCAAAGAACACTGCCGAGACAAAGTGAGGGCAGAGAGGCAGCTCTGCAGCAGCTCCTGAGTGTGAACTTCGAGAAGAAGGCTGGAAATCCTGAGCAGACCTCGTTATTTGCCAGTGCAGATGGTGCAGTTTGCGAGCAATGTGGATCCAGGTTTCTGCAAGCAGGCTACCACGGCTCACCACTCACTGCTGTGTCCCAAGTTAACAGAGTGACCTTAATTTCAGCTGGGCATGGCTGCCTGTCTTCCCTCAAAGCAGTGCTGGAATGCTGAAGAAAAGTGTCCTTTGCATGGAGATGTTTCCATGGAGCTCATCCCCAAAGTGACCTTCTCCTCCCAGCTCAGCCCAACCGCAGGGCATGCAAGAGGATGCAGCCAGACCCTGCCTGCTCATCCAGCTCAGAGGCGGGGGGATGGAAAGGTCACACTTCCCCTCCCACAGTAGAGCCAAGTGCTCTCTTCCAGCACAAGAGGATTGCAAGATGTAAAAACGATAAAAATTAAGCAAGCAAAGCAAGGAACTAAGTCCTTTTTATTGCCCTCAAGGACATACATTGTGTGCAGAAGTACCTTCTCTCACCTTACGTCATAGCCCCCTGCAGCTCCGGCAGCAGCTTTGGCAAAAGGATGCTTCACCACTGCCGAGGGACTGCATCCACTGAGACACAGAGGACGTCTGTGACCGTGGCCAAGCAGAAGGGCACACATGGTGGCTCTGCCATTGGGTGGCAGAGCCCAGTTTGCTGTCTCCACTCACCTTGCTCAGCCCTCCAGGGAGCTGAGCAGTCGCGCTTTTCCCTAGATATTTGGCACGCCACGAGAGTATCTCCATTGCCAATTAGGCCACCCACCCACTTGCATCCTTCCCCAATACAAACCCTATTAGCAGTAAACAAACAGTCGAAATGCCAGCCGGTGCCTGGGAAGAGCCCTAGACAACTGTGTCCAATTCAGCGGGTGCAGGAACAGCTGCCTTGCGCAGCCCCAGAGTGGGTAAGCACCAAGCATGGACCAGGGCACGCACCAGTCATCCCACCAGCCACCCTGTGGTCCTCCTGCCAGTGGCTGGCTTGCAGGCCAGAGTACTACTCCCTTGCTGTGTCCCCAGGCTGCTCTCAGCATTACACCAACACCAAAAGCCTCGGTGTCCACGCAACACATTACATTGGCATGATTCAACACTGCATCAACCAGACTAGCCACAAGCTTTCTAACTTCTCCTCTCTGGGCTTTTGTAGGAAAGCTCCTTCTTGACACTGACACCCAGTTGGGCTTTGCTCAAATCCCCAAGCTGGAGGTGGCATAAGAAATGCAAAAGCCACCTAACACCGCTTGGACACCTTCATCCTCCATAAGACATCCCTCCCTGCAAGGCAGTGTGAATCCCCTCCTGCAGCCTGTCCCCAAAGCCCCTGGACTCAGTCAGAGCCTAGATTGAGAGCTGAGGAAATTCAACTCATCAACAGACCCTGAAGCACAGCAAAGCACTCCTGAAACCACCACTACCGGCACATCTGAACTCATGGGGACACTTCAGATAGTGAGGGAGAAGACCAGGGCCAGTCTCCACACTGATCCCTGCATCAAAGGACTTTCCAGCTGGCCAAACCAGTGCTATAGTGTTTGGGGGGGGGTTATGTTTTGTTTTGGGTTTTTTTTTCACAATGGGCAATTAGGGACAAAATGACCTGCTGCTGGGCATGGAGTCCCCACTGTCACCTGCAGCAAGAGCAGAGGAGCCACATCCCCCTCCCAGTGCAGGAGAGGGCATGCTCTCCCCATGCACCAACCCCCGCCACCAGTTGAGGATGTGCTGATGCAACCACAGTTCATTGTCATGGAGACAGAAGCCTGTTGCTCTCCAAACCCATCTTAATGGCTTAGATTAAAACCTCCTCTCCCCTAGGAAGAGCACAACAGGGACAGCTGTGCTGTCCCTACATCCCTGGCTCGTCCATGTGCAACTCAGGCACCCCTACCCTCATCAACGGGCATCCCCCACCATGCCAGGCATAATCTTGCAGCCAGGGCTTGCACAGCGTGGAGGTGCCCTGCATTGCTCCCACAACTGCCCCAAACCCATCCCAACCCATGTCCACCGCAGTCCATCAGCCAGCAAATATGCACCCCACTACAAACATATCCTGAACTCAAACACATTTCCATAAGACCCCATCATGTCTCTCCCCGCCAGCAGGTTCCAAGCAGCCAGAAGATCAACACTGGCCATTTCTTGCAGGTGACCAAACCCACGAACTCTTCAACAAGGTGAAACAACAAAAAAGCATCTTCAAGGCTACCCCTTTCCTGGGTCCCCTGGGGAAAAAAGTTGCTAACCAGAGCCAAGGAGCAATCTGTTGCTGTGGGGCAGGCAGGTGTGGAAGGGACAGGGGAACCAGTTACTGGGGTCCTGGGGAGCATGGCAGTACCAGGGCCAACCTTGGGGCTGAGAGACATGCAACAAGCATGGCCCAGAGGAGAAGGATGGCATCTCACTTACCCCGACAGCACTCCCAGGACAAGGTTCAGGACAAAGAAGGACCCAATGATGATGAGGGGAATGAAGTACAGCCAGTTCCAGGTGGCTCCTAAGGCATCGTTGGTCTGGAGGGGAAAGAAAAAACATGTGATGTTATCTTCAACACCAGCACCTGGGGCAGGGTGAGGGTGTGTTAGATGCAGCATGGTGGCGATTCTCACTCCAGGGTGACCAAACTAGGCTCCTCAGGGTGATGTGGCCATGCCTGCCAAGCCTTGATGGGCACCAGGCACTGCCTGTGGAGGCATGCCTGCAGGGAGATCCTGACCAGCAGTGCCCCGATGCCCCTCGGCATCCTGCCCCAGCCACACTCTCATCCACAATCTCCAGCTCTCACAGGGAAGAACCACTCTCCTCTGCCTTCTCCTACCATCCCTGCAGGGATGCAGGGGCTGTAGACAGCAGTATAGTCAGAGGTGTAGCGGCCCGAAATCGTGGTGCTGAGGGTATGGGAGCCATCCTGAGCATGCCTCCCAGCAGCTTGATTCAGTGCTTCCCTGCGCAGCGCACTGAGACATCGCAAAGCAGCCCCATAGCAGCAGTGCCTGCTGAGCAAGCACGGGTTAAGATGGAAAGATTTATAAGGTGCCTCAGGGTCAGGGAAGCTGGCAGCTAAAGAAGCTGCAGCTGATACTTGTCTTTCTATGCACGGTGGGAAACGGGCTGGTGTGGACAAGCCCCACACCTTCGAATGGGTGCTTTGCTCATGGCATCATCTCCAACAGCTTGCAGACACCCTCCTGCCCCAGGTACATTATCCCCACCCCGAGGGCTGAGAGCAGAGCTCTAACTGCAGGGCAAAGTCCGTCAGCTAAAAAGGCTGCTGGCAAGCCCTGCTCAGTACCTCCAGACATTTATTCACTGAGGCTTTTAATAAAGCAGTGCCCCTCTGTACCTTGCAGCCACTTCCCAGGCCCCATTTGTCCTCCGGTGTCAGGCACAGTGCACATGACGCCGGGCTGGAGGGTGATGCGGCAGAACGTGACTGTCTGGGGGAGGTGGTATCAATCTTGTTGCAATGAAAGACTCTCTTTTCTCTCTCTTCCCCCCTCTCCCCGTGCTAATTAAGCCCTCATCTTCGTCTGAGTCATTGGCACCACATCTCCTGGTCGGCCAGTGCAGGAGCTGAGACGAGGCTCTGCAAGGGGAGAAGCATATCTCTGAGGGCGAGAGAAAACTACCATGCTGGAGTCTTCCTCTGGTGACCAAGGCACCAGTGGGAGCCTCAGCCAGGTGTCCCCACCACCCTGGCACTAAGCCCAACACAGGAAGGGTGATGCCAGCATGTCCTGCTGCAGGCACTGACCACAGCACCAGTAGAAAGATGCTGTGGGCAGAGGCTCCTGTGCCAAGGAGTGCCTGGCACACAGCAGCAATAAGGGGTTTGGGGTTGAGGAAGGCATCTGGAAAGACTCACCACTCTCCCCCTCCAGCACCGGGGAAACCATCTTCTCAAAGTCCTGTGCTTTCAAGAGCCCCAGTTCACTACCAGCCCCTTTCCTCAGGGCCACAGCAGAGGTGGGAAAGGTGCATGGGAAACACTCTTCACCACCCTCCAGAGACACCCAGGCCACCATGCTCTGCTGTAACAGCACCATTTGCCATGGCAATAGTCATCAAGGATTGTGCACCCATAAGCTTTGGCTGGGCTTCAGCTCCGTGCCAAGACGCCATTGTGTACCTGACACCCATGTTAGGATTGCTTGCTTTTGAAACTGGCTCCTGCCAAAAAAACACAGGCTTTCCCCAAGGTCCTTGGTACAGGGGATGCAAGACAGATGAACTCCTTTCCTATAGGTGAACAAGACATCTTCCTCAGGGCTGGTCCATCACCATTCCTCCTTTGGCCTCCTCTCCAGCAGTGCTTGGCAGGAGATGGAGGGGGAGACAGGGACGAGGTGATGGACCAGAGGGCAATTACCCCAGGGTTATCAGCCAGGAGGTGCACTGCTGGGGCAGGGGAGGGGATGGGGAGTTGAGTACCCCACATAGACCCCCGCATACCCAAGGACACACCACTGGCCACAGTGAGCTTAGGGATGGTGCCAGCCACACATGCCAAAGCCAGCAGCCCCAGGAACAGTACTGCCTCAAGCAGCCACACAGGTACCCCTGCTTGGTGCCAGCTTTGCTAGCATCCCCCAGCCCCAAGACAAAATTTCCCATGGCACATCCCAACTCTCCCTACAAAACCAAGAGCTAGTGAGCCCAGCCAGGATGCGGTGGCTCCAGCCCATCATTTGGTACCTGCTTGCCTGCTCTGACTGCCAAAATTTTTTATTCCCCATGGAGCTGGAAGAGTTGCTCCAGTACCTTTGTCACTCCCAGGCTGCAGAGGTCCCTGCCAGGGAGGGACAAGAGGGCTTGTTTGAGAAATGCGAGGGGCTTGGCATTTCACAGGCTGTCTTCCACTGCTTCTCTAGCCTGCGGCAGAGAGCATGACCACAAAGCATCCAGTGCAGCAGGGCATCAGCACACAAAAGAGCACACATGTGTGCATACATACACAAATAAGTGGATGCATTCTCATCTCTCCACTTCCAAAGCTGAAGCATGTCTGCCCAGGGAACCAAAGGAGCCACCATTCCTGGCCATGTGTCTTCTCAACCCCAATGCTCTGACACACACCATGCTCCCCCTCACGCATCATGCAATCTCCCCCAGATTTTGTCAACTGTACCTTAAAAACTCACTATTCCCACTGGAAGGCTCCTCATACAGATGCTCTAATGGCTGCTCCAATTTTCAGCCTAAATTTATTTGTGGTTATTTTATATACCACTCGTTCTTTTGCCAGCATTGGCCTTTGGCTGAAATTGCAATTCTCCTTCCTATTTCCCATTCTGATGTGTTTATAGACAGCATTCATGGCTATCCCCAGCCTCTACTTTGTTAGCCAAAGCAAGGTACGTCCAGTTCTCTCTTGCGTGATTGGCTCTCCCTCCCTATTTTAACTAGTAGTCCCTTTCTTCCTACAGTCCAGGCTCAGTTCATTTTCCCTGGACACAGGAGAACCAAGGGAGCAATTCTGATGGGTCCCACTCCATCCCTGCATGATGCTAATGAGAGTTTGCCATCGTGCCTGCAAATCTCCCTCTTCCTCCCAGCACTGCTGGCCTGTGGTCACTTGCTCATTCCATCCTCCTTCACACTGCTACTTGCCATGAGAGAGACCTGGGGTCTGAAGAGATATCTTCGCTGTTCCACAACAAGCACATGGCTTTCCATTTCACACTGCATCCCACATCTCTTCCTCCAGCTCTCAATCTCCTTCAGCCCAGGGTGGCAGCCTCCGTACCTGAAGTGCCAGGAAGCCATCGCGGAAAGCCAGTGGCTCATCCCCGAGGAGCCCCACCGGTCACTACCAGTCACCACATCCCCTCAACACCACACAGTGCCGTCCCGATGCTGCGCACTTCCCCGCCAGCCTCACAGAGCTCTTCTTCGTTAACACTTTCCCATAGCAAAAGTTTTACTACAAAGAGCAGCTCTACATGTTTCCAGGACTCTGATGCCAGGTTAGCCCGGAGTGACCTACCTTTGGCAAACCCGTGACTCATTTTCCTCTTTTGCCTTCCAAATCTGTTCCAAAATGGCATGTAATCGAGGTCAGGCTTACAGTCCTATTCCTGCCTGCCTTACTTTTTTTCCCCTCCTCCCCCCGCTTTTAAATATAGGCATCGCATTCACTATTCTCCAGTCAGATGGTGCCTCCCCCAACTTGATGGAGTTGTTAAAAATACTTGTTACCAGACCTGCCATTTCATGTGCCAGCTCCCTCCGAACATGGGGAGGGGGAAGCAATCCTGAGCACCAGGCCAATGGGGTCTCAGTGCTTGGCTTCCCCATCGGCTGCACTCGTGGCCATGTCCTTGTTCCCACTATCCAGCCTTTTGTTGCCTCCGTCTTTGTGTTGACCAAAAGCCATGCCCAAATCTCCCCAGCCATGCTTCACCATGCCTTGCTTCCATCTGCAGAGGTAGGGAACCGCTCACTGCTGCTTCGAGCATCCTTCATGAGGTCTGGGTCAACATAACTTTTGGTGGCTCCCATAGCATTTCCCAGCTTCTCTAGCACCAAGATGTAGTTGTCTTGACTGAACAGCCCTTTTTCCCCATCCCTCTGGAGCATCACTTTTTCCTAATATCCCTTGCAGGCAGTGGTTCATAACCTTGGTCCACTGTGCCTTCCCATAGGTTTTATTCCCCTTTGCTGAAGGTACTAGGAGGTCATCATATGCAGAAGTCAGGGTAGACACAGGGGGTTAATCCCCAAATTACACAGACACCATAACTCCTTCAATGAAAAAATTCCTGGCTCCTGCCCTGGACGCCCAGTGCAGCAGACTAGGTCCTGCCATTCACCCAAGCGCTTTGGGAAACAGGAGCTACCTGACACCTAGTTTTGCTGCTTCTTCCCTTCCCTTTAAGACAACCACTTTTTCCTTATGCATCCCACCAGCCTAAACCATCACCACCTGAACTCTCCCATGGCCACCAGACCAAGAAACACATTTGCTACTGCTTCCAGGCATACCCGAGACACAAACACAACTAAAGTGAGGTTGCTGGTGAAGACTAAAGAGCCAAGGGACTACACACCCAAGGGTGCTTCTCATGTCAAAGCTCTGGTGGAGACTCCCAGCCAGAGCTGAACCACCACAGCCACATCCTGGACACAATGCATCCTGCAGCTGGCAAAGCCTCCAAGTCTATAAATGACACCACCAAGCCGTGGGAGCTGGACCCTCATGGGGTAACAGAGCTGTCACGGTGGGCCCCCACCTGGTGAAGGAGCCCCCACCAGCTCCCATTTCTCAACCTCCAGCACAGGGTTATTCTTTCGTCAGCTCTTGTGGATTTATTGTTGGGATTGTTTTTTTTTCCAAAGGGCGGGAAAAGGCACAGGGAGCTGCAGAAGCAGGTCTCACTCGGGGGGCCAGAAATCTAAAGAAATCTAAAGAAATCTAAATATATACCCAAGTCGAATGCAAAGCACAAGCTCGCAGCCCACACGTACCCTCCCTCGGGCTGCGTTTGCATGGGAAACTTTAGGATTTCTTTGCTATAGGGGAAGGGGCGGGGAGGGAATCAAAACCGGCACAAATTCAGTCTCTCCTAGCTAAAAATAAACAGCATATTCTGCTTGTGCAGGGTGCCTTTAATGGCCACTCATTGCCCACCAGCTTGGGAAGGGGGTCAGGGGACCGAGGCTGTGGGCACCCAAGTCATTTAGGGAGCAGCAGGACCCAGGCGGCTACTGGACTACATTCACACAGAGATCCACCCTTGTTGATACTCTAGTGCCTAGTAACAGGCCTGGGTTCCCACTTTAGGCTTTCCCTGGAGAGGAGGGGAGCTTTCTGCCCCTTCCCAGCAGGAGATGTGTCCTGGAGACCTCCATGTCCAGTTTGGCTAACAGCAAGGGCACATACTAAACAGCACATAATTAGGTTGGGGTAATAAACATTCATTACCGCAACCAACTGGCTGCAACGTGCTTGGGGTGCAGAATCCACAGGACCTCCAGCAGCACAGGTGGCCCCATCCTGCTCTCATCACTGTCCTCTGCCAGGGATCTCCTACCGCATGGAGAGCTCCCACAGGGACCGTGGCTTTGCCTGCATTGCAGGGAAACTTTAATGGGCAGGGACGGGGTGACCAAACCCACCTGCCCAACCCTCACGGCTGGGCAGGTGAGGTCTGTCTGCTCCCCCCGGCTGCAATCCTAGCAAAAGGGTGTGGGGATGAAGGGGAAAGCCGCTATCTCTGATGGCTTTGCCCTGGGCACTGTGCCTGCCTTCCCCAGCGCTTCCCAAGGGCTTACTACCCAGTGTGAGGACAGAGCAGTCCTGCTGGGACAGCAGACACAAAATATCCACAACTTCCATGATTTGTATGTGAAATCCTTGGCTTGGCAACTCTTTGCCTGGTGGTGACACTCATTGTGCCCCTGCCACATCGGATGGCATCCCCCCAGCATCACCTCCGCAGCCCCTGACCTGCTCCTCCCTCCAAACCACAGCTGCATCCAGCTGAGAAACGCAGTCCAGCAGGAACAGCCACAAGATCTCCATACCCCAGCAAAAAGGGGAAAACAGATAATTAAAAAAATACCTTACAGCAGATTCCCTAGCCTAACCAGTTCCCTCAAGACCCTGACACCTACTGCTGCTCTCCCCAGCACAGTAACAGATCTGTTTCTTCCCTTTAATAGCAGTAATTTAATCTCCTGCATGCAGGGCCATGCTTCACTCCCTGCAAGACCTGCCTGGTATCCATCAGCGACCCCAGCACTGGACAACATCTGAATGAAAATGCTTTGCTTTTTCAAATCAGGTTAATGAGGAAATTGGTACATTTCCTTTGCAGGGTCAGGGCTGGCCCACTGCAGGACACATCCTGACACAGCCACCTATTGCGGTCTCCATGCAGGGTGGGCACCTCCTGCCCGAGGCTGTGCCTGCAGCACTGCCTTTTGCTGGCCCATGGTGCTCCTGGGGGGCAGGAGCAGACAGCAGGCAGGTGTCTCAGCTGAGGGATGCAGGAAGCTCAGCAAAGCCCTCAGCACATGGGCATGCTTGTGTCTCTGCATGTGGGGGGAGGGAAAGAGAGGGGGAAACAGGAAAAAACCCAAAATACTGCAATTTTCTGCTTTCTAAATGGAATGCAAAAAATGCATTGCTAGAAGAGTTACTAACATCAAGTCTTTTCAAAGCATGTGAAATAGGTGGAGACCAATGTTTGTTCAGTTCTCCTCTGATCCACTGAGAAATTGCCCCAGCACTGATTCACAGAACCAGTCCCCATGCGTGCCTCCTCCTCCTCTTCTCCCCTCAAGTCATCCCCACTGTGACCTCTCAGCTGCCTCCACCTCTGCTCCCGAACTCGCACCTTCTCCTTGCCCAGACTCCTACTGAGCCTTCCAGCCCCAGATGTGGGCACCCTCTAACTGCCCCGCAGGCAGGATGAACTTCTCCTGATGGAGTATTTGCAAAGTTCCTCAGCCTTCATTAGACCCAGTGCTTGGCTAAGGCAGCGCTGGTGTTCCTAGCGCAAGACCTTCAGCATCGGGCTCAGTCCATGCCCAGCTGGACCCAAAGCCTGCATGCTGCAGCAGGGCATGGTTTTCATGGGATCAGCCTTGGGGTTGTTTTTCAGTGAGGGCTGGTGATTGCCGGCTGGATCGCTGCTTTGTTTTGAGTACACTGCAAGCCCAGAGCGGCAGCTCGGGCCCCATGATATGTTTTCTTGATAAAGGAACATTCCCAGCTCCAGCTGCAATACTTGGGGCATGAGACCCATGCTCAACCTCGCTCAAGGACCCCAACTGACCCCAATCCCCCCACAATCCAGCTCTGATGCACAGCAGTACGTGCACCAACAGAGGCGTGGAAACAGCTTTGCAAAGCCTTGCCGGCACAATTTCCAGCACCAAACCGGCTAATGAAATTACAGGTCCTGGGCTTAACTGAGACCCCCTGCCACCTCCCCTACTTAAGCCTGGAGTTGCCGGGCAGTGCTGGAGCATCAGGGCCAAAGCATTAATGCCTTCGACAGCCTCTCGGCTCCCCAACTGCTGCCAGCACATGGCCTAGGAGCAAGCAGGGGGTGGGCAGGGAGCTTTTGATAGAACATGCCTGCAGAGCTGGGGATCCAGCAGACACAGTTTGTTTCTTGCTGTGTCATTTCAGCACACACACACACACAGAGGGAAAAGGGAAGAAAAAAAAAAAGAAAAGGCTGAAACATTTGGCAAGCTGGCAAGGGTCTGGCTTTGCTGAGTGCAGAGAAAGAGCCATTCCTTCCAAAGGGAGAAGAGGGTAACGCAAACTGGCTGCCGCACTCGTGCCTGTCAGGGATGGGCTCCAGCACCCATGGCTGGCAGCACACGAGCTGCCAGCTTGGGCACCAACATGAGCCATTTGGGGAAAACCAGCTCATTTCATAGTCAGGAAGGTTTTAAATCTTCAGGCTGGAATTTGAAGTCTTCTCTCTGAAGTCCTCGCTAACTTAGTCACATCTAAAACACTCAGCATTTAATGTTTCAGAGGAAGAAGGAGGAAGGGGCTCTGTCCTGAGGTGCCAGAAGTGCTGGAGACTTTTTGGCTGCCCTGTCCCACGCCAGGCACAGAGCACAGCCTGCTTTGAGCCGCCAGGAATAGCTGCAGAGGCATTAAGATCTGTGCTTGCTACTGAGCTGCTAAGAGCACTGGGTGTTGATTAAATTTTCATACCTCCCCAACAGGATATTTTGTGTGTGTTGCGTTTTAATTTAAAACACACAAGAAGGGACTCCTTTCCCCTTTGCAAGCGTTCCAGCTTGAGAGCCTGGCATCATCCCAGGGTGCTGAGGGCTAAAAAGCCAAGTGGTTTCCCTCTTTCATCATCCCTCCCATCTCCTCTGCTCTTCAGCCTCTCTCCTTCCTCCTCCTCTTCCCAGAGATCATCTCCACCCAGCACTGCTCCTTGCTGGGAGCCACTGTTACCCATCACACTCGCAGCTTCACCCCCCACAGTGCCCAAAGGAGCAGCACAGCAGGCTTAGCCACCAGGTGTGAGACCACTGCTGCACTGAGCTCCTCCGGTGTTCTGCTCATCACCGTGGTGCCAGGGCAGGTGCTGTTTTGGGGGGACCTCTGCACTGCCAGCTTTCCCTGGGGGTCCCTACAACCCTCAGCACATGGCTGGCACTGCTGCAGCTCTTGCCCTGGGACCAGGGACCCCAGGGGACAGGAACCAATGTCCAGAGGAGCTGCAGCAGCACCTGGAAGCACTGAGGCTCAGGGAGGTTTCCCAGCTCATCTCAAGTCTGAGGAAACCTCAAAAGAAGCAAATTCCTCTCTGGTCAAGTTATTAATCTCTCTGGTCCCTGTCTGCCCCACATAAAGCCAGGCACTGCCCTCGCTCTCCAAAAGGCAAGAGGTGAAACCCATCCAGACCTGCATAATGCTCAGGTCCTGCTCACACCGTTCACATGTAGGTGCTTCAGGGAGAGCAGCTGAGTGCTGAGCATCCCAAGGGACAACCATAACACCCTGGGAATTTATGCCAATGAACAATGAGCAATTTTGTACATACACACACTGTGAAAATTAACTGCTTTGCAACAGATTCCTCCTCTGAGCCTCTCCAAGGCCACTTGACTACTGCAGCTGGGGAGCTGGCAGGGAGCAGGACAGCCAAGCCTTGCACCCATATCCATACTCCATCACAGCCAGTGATTTAACACACCTCCCTTTCCCAGCGCCCCGAATCGGGGCTACCTGAACAGTCCCCATTTCAAAAAGGATGGCTGTTTCACCACCCCTGAAAATCAGGATCCAGAAGAAGATTTCAGGTTTGGTGCTTCATGGTCACAACCAGTCCGAGCCATCTTTTGAACACCCAGCCCGTGAATCCCCGACCTCTGCACGTGGTGAGATTCTTCTCGGTCCTTTTGCACCCCACGTTTAGAGAGGTTCCCATACACCAGGGTAGCACCAGGCACCGGCACTCCTGCAGGCTGCCCTCCCCATGTACCCTCCTGGCCGCAGCACCTCGGGCTGGCCGCAGGTGGTGGTTGAGTCACACTTGCTGCAAACCCCACTCCTTGCAGCAGCTCGCATTCCACAGAGGCTCTTGCAGAGCCTCTGCTGCCGGGCTCTGCATGCACAGCTTGTGCTTCGCACCTAACCAGCATGTTTGCAACCGCCTGGCTGCTTGCAGGCGGCTGTTAAGCTTTGCACAGGGCTGCAAGTCCTGCACACCCCACCTCCCCTAAAGCTACGGCACACAGATCTGCCCACAACCACTGCGTTTTAGAAGGTATTTTGGACGCTGCCAAGGATTTGATTCCCCTTCCCTCAGCAAACACTCTCGCCTGCTGCAAAAGCTCCCAGAAGGCTCCCAGCACTCAGCCCTGGCATTTCCTAAGGCTCCCTGTACCTTTCTGCCCTCCTGCTTCCCTATAGTCCCAATCCCTTGTACCACAAGAGGCCTTTTGGGTTTATAGCAGGCATCTGTGGTCAGCTAGCTCCCGTTAGGCCTTGCCATGCATTTTTAATTAGCAGCATGGATGCTCTTCCAGTGCTCCTTTAATGTGTGCGCTTAGGAGGCAAATGTTTACCCATTGTTGCTAATAGCCATGGTCCTGTCCAAAGTCAAGCCAGCTTTTTGCCTGGCCCAGCTGCAGCTTGGTTATCATTGCCATGCAGGCGCTTCTGCCTGTCTGCAGGCTGCTCCAACTCTCAGAATTTACTGGAGCCACAACATTAGGATCAACAGGAATTCAATCTGATGGCAAGATCCATGCAGGGAAACAGGCTTTCCCCAACAGCAGGCTCTGGTTCTCTGCACCAGCTACGCTGGTCCAATGAAGCACTCGGAGCCTCTCCTGGTGTGAGTGAAGGGTGCCCAGGACCACGGCCACGATGTGTCCATGCTTGCACCCATGGCCCTTTGCAACTGCTCAGAGCTGCAACTGCTTGTGCCTCACAGCAGCCTCAGGCCCTGCGAGCAATGCTGGCAGGACAAGCAGGCAGCCCTGGCTCCCCTGCAGGCATCTGTCTGCACTCACGTTGCACCCGCAGCTATAAACAGCAGCTTTTGCCATGCACTTTTGGTGTTATTTGTCCCGCACTAACCTCACACTAATTCCCAACTGGGGGTTGTAGTACCTGTGCTGTGTGGCTCATGCCCAGCTCCAGAGAGCACAGAGCAGTGCTCCAGCAAGGGACCCGGCCAGGACAGGCAGGGCTGAGCCCTCTCCCTGCAGAGCCCTCCAGGCCAGCCCACAGCCCCAGCACATGCAGGCCACCGGTGTTTTTCTTCCCATGTCAGTTCCTGGTAGCGTGGGGGGAACTGGAGAATGGCAGCTCCAGCAAGCTAATCTCCTCCTCACTACCTGCAACCACAGCGGCTGAGCGCTTCCAAATGGGAAAGCAAATAAACAATCTCAGTGAATAAATACAGCCCCTCAAGTCGGCATTTCCAAGGAAATAATGATTTCAAACTCCTCTCCTGTTTGTTCTCTGGGACCAGGGGAGCCAGGCTGAGCACTGGAAGCCACCAGCACCACCGAGTGTCTGTGCTGTGTCCAGCCAGCCCCATGGCACACACCGGCAGCCCCCCACCAGTCCTTCCCCCCTCCCCCAAAGATCCCAGCATCACTGCTTAAGGACAAAACTGCCATCCAGACCCTGCCCCGTACTGGCATGCCTACAGAGGTGAAGAAGTAGGACAATGAGCCTCTGTGCCAGCATTGTATTTCCCTCTGGTCCCTGTAGAAATCAGGTTTGGTCTCAAGCCAGCCCAGGGAAGGGGCATCTGCTCCAGTATAAGAAGAGCAAAATACTCCTTAAGACTCTGTTTTGGACCACAGAGATAGTCAGAGGAACCACAAAGCTGAACCCCCCCTCCAAAAGAAATTAGTCCTTCAGGCTCCCAGGGATGGGAGATGGAAAAGCCATAAAACCCCACAATTTGAGGCTTTTTCTCTTTTTTTTTACCTATAGTGCGATTTCTACCTAGCAATACAGCAGGCAAGGCTGATGAAAACAAGGCTGAAGGCAAGCACATCCATGAAATAACACACGTGGAAAGGTACATGGGGCCAATTAGCTTTTTGTGATGCTATCTACAAATTCCAGGAGCCATGCTTCTAGATCTGGTAAAATTGTGGAAAAATGGATCTTAAAATCACGATACAGTAACACAGGGGAATACTATGGTAAGCAATTTCTTTGAGAGCCTGCTAAAGTGGTTTTCCTGCTATCTCACTCTCCTGTGTGGTGTTAACCTTGCAAGGATGCTGCCTCCCATCACTTTAATCCAGTGGGAAAGCAGAGTCCCACACTGATCCCCCCAAACCTGGGGCATGTGCTGGGCAAGGTCCATGCTGGCTAGTAGCAGAAGCCTGCTCTGGTTTGCTGCTCCAAGCAATGAAGGTGACAGCAGAGCATCCCAGTGGCTTTCCATACCTGCATCCCCCAGGCACCACATCCCCCATGCGTATCCCTCATTGCTCTATTAAAAAAAAAAAAGGCAAAAGCCCATTTTGCTGCCTCCAAGCAGCCTTTGCAACCCAGAGGCAAGACAGCTTGTGTCCCCATGGAGGGCAGGAGGCACAACCCAACAGTGCTGGGAACAGTGTCTGTCTCTCGCTGCCTCCCAGAGTGAATCAGCAGCATTTTATTATACCAAGGACCCAATCCTTATGCAATTAAAAACCAAGGAAGGTCCCTTATCCTTTCCATTACAGGTAAGTAATAGCTGGTTCTTTACAGAGGAGCGGGAAAAGGAGGCACTTTATGGTCCTGGCCATGACGGAGCATGTTTGCCTGAGAGTGCAAATGGTACTGGGAAGGTTATTTGGATGCAGGGCTGTGGGCCCCCCCAAATGTCCTAGAGAGTCCCCAATTTAGCAGTTGTGGTGGTAAACAGGGGATCCTGTAGGGTAGGTCTTGCAGAGCACGGTTTTCAGTGCTGCCAGCAACATCTCCCATGTCTACCCTCCAATAAGATCCAGATGGTGAATCAGCAAATCCCAGACACCGAATGGAGTGGCTTCAGCTTTCCCGGTAAGGACATCCCAAATGGAAGGTCACCAGACTTCCTCAGGAACTCCCAGTACAAACCCTCAAGGTCATTCGCACCCTAAATTGCCTGTCCATGTAGCTCACAGGCTCCTCGCACACCTCAACTGGGACTCTAGCACAGAGAGTGCTGCTGCTAATTGCTTCAGGCGCCAAAGGATGAGGAGGAGGCGACATGGAGAGCACTGATGGAAGTGGCCCCTGGCTTTTGCAGACAGTCATTAACACAAGAAACAAGGTGCAGAGCAGGTTGGTGGCATCAGCTGCAGGCAGTGCTGGGCATGCACGGGTTGCTGTAGGGCAGTGTGAGTGGGCAGCAGCTGCCCAGCATGCTAAGAGCAGAGGAACAAAATGCCAGGCAGTAGAAATCCCCTTTCATGCTATAATCAGTTATGCCTGGGCAATAGGTGCTGTAGTTAAGTCTCTAATCCCATTGATACACCCGAAGCAGCCAAAAAATGGTCTTTTATCATCCTGAACATCCAGGTGGTTCAATCCTGCCTAATTCCACTGCAGAAGCAGCAAGATCCTGACACCATCATCTCCTTTAGGAAGAGTAAAACCAAATCCTCTTGGTAAGGTCAAATCCTTGCCATGAACTCTTCCCTTTCTACCCCAGTCTAGGTTTTGCAATCTATCTGCCTGCACGCGCCACCTTGTACCCCCAGAAAGATACTGCGATTGACTGAGCAGGAGGGGGACCCCAACACTGGCGGTGCAGTGCCTTCGCCTGGGGTGAAAAGCCAGCCTTTCTGCTGATGACAAAGTAACTATCAAACCATGTTTCCCCGCCACAAGACATCCAATTTGCCTCCTGCAGAGCAATGCCACTCTGCAAATCTCCAGGCATTATGGGAACCAGGGTATAAAAACATTCCTGGTGCAATGATGCCAAAATTGATGCCGAAACTAGGCTGGGAACAGAACTGGCATGGTTGCTTCTAGCCCATAAACTAAAACATTTGTATACGGCCAGTCACCCACAATGATATTGCACTTTGTAATCGCCTGTAGCTTTTTTCCTGCTTCCAGCTTTGCCCTGAAGTTGCTCCCTGGGCACCCCAATGGATTGGGCATTGGCAACTTCAAGCAGCTGCAAACCACAGAAACCTAGCCCAGTCATCCCCTTCAGCACTGACACGTTTGCAGCATGAATACCAAAGATCTCAGCTCCCTGTCAGATACCGAAACACTGCCTCTGCCCCAGGGAGGGTGCCCAAGCCCAGTTCCAGTGCTTCCCAAGGCAACCAGGAATGCAGGCACATCCACCGCCTAGTCTGCAGGGAGAGCAGATGTGCAGTGCCCAGAAATCACATCCCCAGGAGCTGCCCTGGGGAGCACAGGAGGAGGAGGAGGGAAGGAAAGATACCTTCGCAGGGACAGTCCTCAAGCAGGAGGCTTGCTGCAGCCCATGTCCACAAGGTTTCACTCTTGCAATGGGTTGTACAACCAATCCAGAGATGGAAGCCAAACTCTTATTGCTCCCTTTGCCCAGAGACATGTAACACACACCTCTCTATCCCCCATCTCCTGCCCAAATGGGAAGGACCAACCTCATCCCCATCACAAAGGGAACTCAGGATCTTACAGGTTTCCAGTACATAGAAATACCATCTCCAGCTCCCCATCCCTATAACCGACTGCCCAGAGAAACACCCAAGTAGCACTACTCACATTGTACAGGACTGTGGTCCACCCTTCCATGGTGATGCACTGGAAGACGGTCAACACAGCAAAGAGGATGTTGTCGAACTGCGTGATCCCGTCATTGGGACCAATCCACTCCCGGCATTCATAGCCTGGGGGGCAACCCTGCACCCCGCATGGATGGGGGGGATCCAACTCCTCTAGTTCACCTGCAAGCACACAGCAGAGAGCCAAAGGAGGCAGAAGTAAGAGAGAAGCAGGGGACAGGCGAGGAGAAGAGCCTGAACACAGACGGGTTTGGGGCAGCACAGGGGACTGCTGAGACTAGCCCTGGCTGCACACAAAGTGCTCCCATAAGAAAGTGGGACAACCTGAACATGCCTAGTGCACGTGAAACAAAGGATCGTCTCGGCCTTGGGCTTCCCATGGTAGCAACATGCATTCATCCCAGCTGTTTTTCACCCATGGGATGTAAAGTGAGTGCAGAGCCCTTCTCCCCACCTGAATTGTTTGTGTAGCAGGCTCGGTGCAGCTTCCCACTGTAGAACTCCAGGCCGATGATGGCAAACATGAGGATAGCAAAAAAGAGCAGCAAGCCGATCTGGAGGAGAGGCACCATGGCCTTCATGATGGATTTCAGCACAATCTGCAGGCCTGGAAGGGGAAAGAAAGGGCACATCTCAGCATGGTCATGCAAACCCCCTGCCTGAGACACGTCCATACCACCTCTGGCAAGAGAAGAACAGCAAGCAGAGAGGATGGACAGTCATATGACAGAGGCAAAGAGGCCAGCATAGCCTGGAGGATGGAGGACCACGGAGGAAAGCACCATGCCAGGGGAGCGGGGAGGGCCAGGCTGCAGAACAAGGCTCCAGGATGGCTGGTTTCTGGATCTGGTCCCTGCTCTGGACTTGGTGGGACCTGGCCCTTGCAGCTCTGCCTCCCTTATTGTCCCATGGCATGGATCCAGCACACTGCCTTGCCAGTGCCCAAGGCAGGAAGGACGGGAGGACCGGTGCCGGCAGCAGCCTAGTTTCTTTATTTATCCCTGTGCCAGCAGATGAAATCTTGCAAAAAACCCAAAATCTCCCCTGAATAAACCTCAGTCCTGAAAGGATCCACCCACTGCCTTCTGGCCGGGGAAGCAGAGCTGCTGGAAGGCCCGGCGAGCTGCTGAGCTCAGCCTTGTGCCAGCACAGAGTAGGCTGGGCAGGGGGAAATGCCACCCGGGGACACCAAATGCTGCCATGCTAGAGTTCCCACTACATGGGGAGGTTTCTTCTGCTGTTCCCTGATTTCACCCTACATCTCTGAGGTGGCACGAGGACCCTTCTCATGCTGAAGGACATCAGGAATGGATGTGGGCACCCCAGGAGGAGGACCAGGAGCATCCAACTTACTGGGAATGCCTGAGACAAGCTTCAGAGGTCTGAGCACGCGCACGGCCCGCAGCGTCCGCAGGTCCACATGGGTGTTGAAGTGCGTCCCAGCAGTGGCGAGGATGCTGCAGGCAGACAGGGAGAGAAAAAGAGTTAGCCTGGGCAAAGGCCTTGGCCACTCTGGTGGTGCCAAGAGCCATGTTCTCACACTAGGCTGGGGGAAGCCATAAGGAAGACCATATTCCTGGGCACGTGCAGAGATTCAATGCCTCCCAAAGCCCACATGCCAGTGAGCCCTGTTTGATGCCGGCACCAAAGCTCATGGGACACTATGGACAGCCAAAGCCACTCAGGGGCCACCTAGCCCTGGCAGCTCCCTTTCAATACCCCCCACATACCAGGATGGCTGGGGACAGCTCTAAACCACAGTGCTGGCCATCACCCATGCCATGAAATCATACTCTGGGGTTTCAACACTGCCAGTGGCAAGCTCATCACAGCTGCATGGATTTAACCTCCACCCCAGGCAGGTGGTACCCCAGAGATGGGGGTTGCTCCCCTGATGGTCACCCATGCTCCCCTGGCAGCACCCTCATCCGTCAGCTGCTCTGGCATTTTCCATACATGGAGCTTCCTTAGAGTTCCACCTCTGGGATTGCTGAGAAGATGAAAACCTCACACGCATTCAAAAATCTATAGTAATGAAAGTCTGATGACCTTGGAAAGCAATCGGCAGGCACAGGAAGGACTCCAGAGGTTTTCTTTTAACATACAAGAGTTTTTTCAAGACCATCTCTGGAAAACAAATTGGGGCAGACGCAAGCTGGTGCACACCAAGTCCAGCAGTGGAAATACTCAGAGCCCCTGAACTTGCTGGAGGGGTGGAGACACTGCAGCTTGGGCAGAGCTGCAGGAGCACAGTCAGCAGTGCCAGAACTCATGGCCTCCTCTCCCATCTGGGCTCGGTCCCCAGCTGCTGGCCAAGGAGGAGCAGGGAGGGCTGCAGTAGGGGAGTAGGGGATGGGAGAGGAGGGGATGGGGAGGAGAGCAGGACAGAAGGAGGCAGCAACCTCAGGGTTGTTTGCAATAATCTAAAAACTGAGGGAAATTGGGTCATTGTTCCACTAATTCATCTAATTACAGGCCAGAGCAGCTCTCTGGCGCGCTGAGCAATTAGCACTTTCTCTCCCCCTCTCCCTGAGGTACGGCAGGTACTAACCTGCACCTCCAGAAAGGCGGCTGGGTTTCCTAGGATACCCTGGCAGGAGAAATGCTCTCACATCAGCAAACCACGTTGTTTCAACTCCTTTTCCTAGCCTCCTCTTCCTCCCTGCCCCAGCGCAACGGGTCAGCTGGAAATTCCAGCCCCAGCAGCAGCTGGGATGCATCACTCCAGCATCGCCCACAAGGCCCCATGTACCAGGCTGCTTAACCTGATATATACAGGATCTTGTACCCTGGATAGCACTTTCCCTTTCCTCCATGTCCCAGCCCGTGACCAGCCTCCACTACCCACGGGGTTGATGGGAGAGCAGAAAAGGGACTTAATTAAGTCAGGAGCTCCCAAAGGCTGGGGAGAGCTGCATTGTTAAATTGGTTGTAAGATCAAAATCAATAAGTTTGATAAAGCACGGCCACTCCGCAGCACGTGGGAGAGAGCGCAGGTGCTTTCATCTCTTTCACACAACCTGCCAGTGAGAGCAGGGTAACCCAGCGCTCCCCAAAATGCCAGCGTAAAGGACACACAGCACCCAACACTGTGCTGGAGACCCCGAGACCCTCCTTTAGCTTTTGCTTCACATATTCCAACACCTGGGCTCCAACCAGCCTCCCAAAGCGGCAGGAAAAAGGTGCCTGCAGCCTGTGCACTGACTCCGTCCAGGACTGAGCATCTCCAGGCCAGGGATACTCCTGGGCTGGATGCAGGCTCCAACCCTTCTTCCAAGGGCTCGCCAATACAAGCCCAGCTAGAAGGCTCGTGGCAGCAGAGCAGGATTGACAGCTCTCTCCTACCACCGCAGAGCAGCACGAGCCATAGTGCTACACAGCCAGGAGGAGTGATAGAGGTGGAGCCCTCACAGCTCCCAGCCCTATGACACATCTCCTCCCCAGGGCAGAACCATCACCTGAGGCACTACTGGTCCAGCACTGCAGAGGGGAGCAGAGTGCCCTGGCTGCAAAGTCCTCCGCTAACCCAGATTTGTTTGAAGGGCTCGGGAGCTGTCGCGCTGAGCCTCCAGGCAAGGTTCAGGCGATTTCAGGGCACTACTTCCCAGCGCTCTAAATTAGCTGCTAAGAATGGGATTCCTCTGTGGCAAGGTGACATGCTCCTTGTCCTTGCTGGGGGACAAGGGACATCATGAGCTCTTTCAGAAGCAGGTTTGGACAGATCACCAGAGTGAGGTGGTTACACTGCAGATGTGTCTTCTGACCAATGACTCCCCACTATGCAACAGGTGCCTGCGCACCCTTTTGCAGGCACAACCCCAGCTCCCGGTGAAGGTGGATGCACTGGGAGCACACCTTCCTGGAGCTGCTCCCGGCAAACCCATCCATCCCAGATACCCAAGGCATCTCAGGGACTGAGCAGCTAATAATAAATACAACTCTCAAACCACACCCTCCTGCTTTGGTCTTCAGCATCTCACCTGTTAATCGCTTATTAACCCTATAAGCATGCTTTTGGGAGGGGGTTGTTTGTTGTTTGGTTTTGTGATTTTTTTCAGAATGCCACCCACATCACCCAGCATGACCCATTTCTGATTTATTTATTGACATATCTTAAGGCTTCTTGCAGCTCCTCTGGATGCACAGCACAGAGGTGAGACTTGGGCTGTGACAGACCTTTTGCTGACACAGGGCAGAAGCTCCGGTATCTGTAGAACAATTGAAACCCTTTTCGATCATTTACAATATCTACGTCTGATGTGCTAATAATTATTCTTTATTTTTAGGCAAGGACCCAAACTAAAATTACATCTCACCATCCAAGTTATTTGAAAAAGCTGCCAGATTGGGCTATAAAAATCGCAATGATCTCATGCTTTTCATCATATGTACTAGAGAAAAAAGAAGGAGAAAAAAGTGAAGGCGTTTTTATAGGTCACCCAGGCAAAGGGGTTAGTTTTACTTCTTCAGAGGAAAGGGGGAAGAGACACTTCAGGTGGAGAAAAGAGGAGCTATTGGAAGAATGCAAATGAGAGAGGAGGCAGGATGGGAAATATATGCAAATCCCCAAAAGTATAACTGAATAGTGAGCAACCACTGGCAGACAAAAACATGCTGGGGGGGGAGGGGGAATGCAACGCTTTGTGTTTGCAACCAGGATGACTATTTTATTTATTTAGAAGTTCTGGAGTGAGCTCCCACTGGGCCAACCGCACCTGCAGGCTTTGGGCTGGCTGCATTGCTCAGCCCTCAGGCACTGCTCCAGCTTGCAGCAGCTGAGCAGAGCACACACCCTCGCCTCCAGCTGAAGACCTGCACCTATGGATTTCTCTTCCCAGGGGAGGAAAAGAAAATGGGATAAATCACATTTAAAATTACTCTCTGCTCTATGGGACTTAGCAGAGTAAACCATGAGCTATGCTCAAAGACCCTGCCTACACAAAGCTCTTTTACTAGCACAGAGCCAGCACCAAATTTGGGCACTATCACACACTACAGCACCCGCTGTGCCTCTGCTGCCTGTGCCGGGGCTGTGCATTGCACCCCCTCCAATCACCATCTTCCCATCAAGAGCGGCACCAGCAACTCTGAAGCCTCAACTCTTAGGGGCAACACACACAGCTCAGGGCACGCTGCAAAGGACTTCACACCAGAGACCACAAGAAAAGGCTGAACCCCCAAATAATCAGACCAACCCTTGATTGCATCCCTTGACCATTTCCATCAGGGGCTGCTGCAGAGGCACATGCAGACAAGCTGTCCCAGCAAAGGGCAGCTGCGGGGTGTGCTGGGTGGAGGGAGGGGGAGATCGGCTGAGACAGACTAATCTCAGCTCAAAATCTGGGGCAGGGAGGGTGCTGGCTGGCTGGCTGACGTGCAAATTAATATTTATAATTAAGTGGAAAGGCCCCTGAAGGCTTGCACTGCCACCTGACTTTACGACGGAGACTACTTCATAATTAATACACTGGTCAAACGGCTGATGGAAAGTAAGTTACCTGATGAATTTACCCCATTCCTGCCCTTTTCTGCTGGTGAATCAACCCCTTCCTCTCTACAGACAGCATCATGAGTAGCAGGATATACTCTAAGCTTAAGGGTCCAAACCCTGCCCAAGGCAGGGCCTGTGGGACTGGGACATCCACCCTGAGGATACCCAAGCAGAATGAAGCAGTCCTGCTTTGGGGATGCCAAGGGACAGGGACACCAGGTCTAAGTTCTGCCCTCGGCAGAGTTCAGAGCAACCTCAAAGCCTCCATCATCTTTGCTTGCGATTTCTAGGTTTCGGGGCCATGACACAAGTGGATTGCACTGCTGCAAAGCTGATGATCCTGTCCTTCCTGGCAGCTTCAAGAGCCCTGAATGGAGCATCGATGACTCCCTGCAAGGTGTGATGAGGGTGAATGACAAAAACTGCCTTCACCAGCCTTTGATCTGGGGTACGAAATGACCCCCCAAGGCTACCTCTTCCTGGAGAAGCCCTCAGGATTTGGTGCATGAAGGAGCATCCCCTCTGCACCCTGTGAGCTGGCCAAACCCCACACCTCCGTCCTGTCTCTGGCCCCTGTGACACCTCTCAGCAGATGCAGGATTTGGCAGGGAGAGATGCTGGTGAAACTGCATTTGCATATACGGGACCTGGTGGAAACCTAAAGTCATTGCCACGAGGCTGGAGAGCTGGCCCCGCAAGAGAAACATAGTGCTGGCAACTGTGTACCACAGCAGGACCTGTCTGAACTCATGCCAAAGGAGAAGTGTGAGACCCCAGGGATACCCACCCAAGCCTAGGTGACACCTCCTCCCCACATGAGGATGTGGTGGAAAATAACCCCTTTCCTCTTCACTCGAACCAGACTTATACCCCACTTTTTAACTCCTCTCCTGAAGCAAGATCTATGGCAGCGCAAAGTAATGGTGCACAGGGACTTTGCAGTTTGGCCCAATGCTTTGCCCCCATGGGAGGCCAAGGGCTTCACCCCAGCTCGGGAGCTCTGTAGAAAGGATGTTGGGGTGTAGAAGGAGCCTCTGGGGACCGCACGGGGCAGAGGGGTGCCTGGGAGGGGAGGCAATGCCCCCAGGGACCAGCAGCCTGTGGAGGGGGCTGACTTACTCCACAGCACAACGAATGGCTGCAGGAAACCAACCTCTGAGGAAGAGGAGCTGGGAAGGACAGGGCCAAGCACATGAGCAGCACCAAGCTGGATCCTGTGCCGGGGCAAGGCAGGATGCCTGTCTCCCCAAAGCCAGAGCCATGGATCTGCCTGCCCAGGGGTCTCCCCATGTCATCCCCTCCACCCATTCTCAGCACGGTAAAGCCTTTCCCCTCATCGCCCACCCCATCTCCTCACTGGGCTGGGGAAGCAGCGCTGCCCTTTGTTCAAGGTGCCAATGTCAGGCACATCCCATCACCGTGACATATGGCACATGAATCATTCACAAAGCTGGGGAATTAATTATTCATCCTAACGAAAGACCAAACATTTTACTAATTGTCCTGGAAGGAAAGAGCTGGGAAGGAGGTGGGAGATGGGGCAGACATCAGGTTGGAAACCAGCACCATTTGTGAAAGGAAAAGAAGAGGAAAAAAGTTTTTGGGTGTGATTGAAGCATTGCTCCACTTTTAGAGTTGGGTTGTCTCTTTACTGGTTTATCTTATTGGACAACACTCCTTGTAACAGTACAGGCTCCAGCAGAATAATCATGTCAGGATGCTTCACTTGTGCTCCTATTTAATGCTTGTTCTCCAAGCCTCATATCCACTCCCGCAGGCTTCCTTGCCTGGAGGGGCACTGTACTCCCTTGATTAGGAAAATACATGTCAGCACTGGGAGAAGAGCCTGTTCCAAGCCCAGGTGTGCACATGTACATGTATGTGCTCTTGCACATGCATGGGGTGCCAGGCACACTGCTGTGGGCCAGCACCCCAAACCACAAGGGGATGCAGCATATGAATATTCCTGCACAGTGCTGATGCCAGCGCCTGTTCAAGGAGCCCTGCTCCACCTCTGAACCACCAAGATAAAAAGACCACCACCTAAGACACACAGAACTTGGGCTGCATGAGGTGCTCTAACTACCAGAGGGCAAATCATCTTTGTCTCTGCCATAGGGGAGCTCAGGGGAATTGCAAAAAGGGCATCAAGGCACTTTCCAGGACAGTCATCTAAAAATCCAGGCAGCACCACAACAAACAAGCCAAACTGCCCTCCTGTGCCCATGTTCACGTTGCAACCCTGCAGCATGGAGGGAAGCAGCCTCCTAGGAACCGCTCTCTCCTGCTTCACCCCAGCCACAGCAGAAAATGAGGGCACAGATATGCGCAGGATATCACTGGGAGGTCAGACAGAGAGGCTGGGCTCATGACTGCCACTTGCATTTGTAGGTTTTCAAGCCAGCTGTCCGGACTCGGAGAGCCAGGCTTTCCTCTGCTGGCACAGGCTGGTACCCATCCAGTCGGCTCTGCATTTGCTAAGGGCACAGCAGGCACCAGCTGTGATCACTCATTCCTGCCTTCCCTTGGCCACGCTCCACCCCACAAAATCCCTTAATGAAAACCACAGTGCCCAAGGGCTTCACAAAAGGCATTCAGGTGTAGCAGCTATTATTAAACCCTCCAAAAAACCCTGATGCCAGCTCTTCCTTTTAGTGACCCTGGTGTATTTATCCTGGTTTTACAGTGGCTGCTTCCCTGACTTCTGAGCAGCACAACTTCACAAGGGCCTTTTGATCTACATTTTGATTTTTTCCCATTGTGAGAGTGTTCCCCCACCCCTTCACCTCTCACATAATGTATTATTGTATTACCGCTGCAACTGCTATAAAAAAGCGAACTTGGTGCTATGATGCTCAGGCATTGGAGTGTGTGAAGCACACACCCACCTGGATACTTGCAGAGGCAGTTTAACCCTTCTTTTTCCATGAGCACCTTCAAATATGGTGTAGGACAAGGCAGGCTGCTGTAGGGTCCTCCTTCTCTGTTCATTACACTAACGGCACCTGGGGAGCAGGGAGCTGATTGATGCTTTAGCTGCTGATGGCTGAAGCTCCTTCAACTTCACCCTCTTAGGACCACCAGTTAGGAGGTTTCCAAGCTCCCACCGCCCTATCTAACTATTTCTGAGCAGTTTTCCCCTTTTTGGTCCAAGACATGCTGCATTGAGCAGGTCATGAGTCCAGCTTCAGCACCTGGCCAAGCTCTGGTTCACGCATGGGCAAGGCAAGCATCCCCAGGCCCCAGGGAAAACAGACATTGCCCTCCCTGACTCTGCCTCAAAAAGAGTAAAGGTATTTTATGCATGTTTTTGAATAAAAATATTTTTAGCTGGGGAGAACAGGCTGTTTTTTTCAGGCAGCGATGATGATTTGGAAACCACAGGTTATAAACAGAGCAGGTTTACAAATGTGACTATTAGTTCCCCAGTGGAAGCTTTAGCATCAGGGAGTTTTAGGTGGGCGTTGATTTCCACTGAGATGCAAAAATCTGGGTTTATTGACACAAGAAGCAAACACCCATTGAACCCAAGTCAGTGCCATCTATTCCTGCAGAGGGTCCCAAGAACCTGCTCACAGCAGTAACCCCTCATTTGGCTAATTTACATGCCAGGATATCCCACTGCTCGTGGAAGCCCCAACGCAGTGTCTGGGGCCACGACGCTGCCTGCATTAAGCACCTCTCACATCAGACATGTGACAAAAAATAAGTGCAGAAAGGAAAAATAATACCCTCTGTCACTCTTGGAGGGACAAGGCCCAGCAAGCATGATGCTGAGTCCCTCTGGGTCCATTAAGGATGGATCCTATGGTGGGTGGGTCCTGCTCACATGGATATCCTCTGGTCCATCATCATGGGATGCATTAGCATCCCTAACTGGTCAGCACATCCCAAGGTGAGCACTACGCTGTACATATATATATATATACACACCCCCGTACACTATACAGATGCTAACAACATCCCCTCCACAGCCACTGCCTCTTGCTAAGTCACAACAAGATCCCAATCACTTAATTCTCCCAAGCTTGATAGTCCCTGTCCAGACATTTCCATATTAATCAAACATAAAGTTTTAGTCCACAAAGATGATCCTGAACCCACTGGTTGCCCACACACGTCCCCCGTGCAGACTTCACCGCCTGCCTTACACAACCGACACAGCATGAACCACCAAACGCAAATCCTCTCCCACAAGCTGTTTGCAAGCCATTTGCCAGCCAAGGATTATTTGCTGAAGAAATTTGCCAATAATTCAGCAGATCAAACAGACAGGAGTTTCTTGCAAGGGAGGCACAATCATGGCACTGAAGAACAGCAGCTTTGTCAGCACCGCACAACAAAAGCAACAGCTGAACAGCCCAGAGGAGCCCATCACCTCATACAGCTGATCCCCCAATGACCCCAAACTCCCCAAAACTGGACCAGGGTGAAAACTTGTGGGTTGCCTACTTTGCCCATCATACAACAAAATTTGCTCCAAAAGGCCAGTGAGCCCATACCAGCAGGCACCGGCACTGCTGGGGCAAAGCCAGCAGGTAACTGGGCATTTCTTGGAGAGGGTTTCATCCTGCTGGCAAAACATTAGGATGTGAAGGGGGTGATAGCAGCGAAACAGACCCCAGAGGGCTGCCCCCTGCAACTGGCAGTATCAGGGGGACCTGGGCACCTCCCGGCAGGGCAGCTGGCACGGTGCTAACAGACCTTCATGGACAATTGATTCCCTGGCACAGGGCCCGGCACGGCACAGCACTGAAAGGAGCTGGCGAGGCTTTCGCGAGTGAGTAATTGCTGAACGCTGACTCAGCACCAGCTCAGTTACAGTCAGCTCGCCCAGAGCTGTGGGGAGGGCAGGGAGAGGTCTGTAGCAGCCCAGTGCTTCCCCTTGGCCCAGGCTCCAAATGACGCCCAGACCAGGAGACGGCCAATGGGCATTTCCCAACCACCCAACCACTTTCCTCACACCCAGCCCAGCACTGCAGGTACACAGTGAGGCCAGAACATCCCCTTTTGTTGCTAACCAGGGTGACATGCCCCATGCTGTTCCCAGAGATTTGACCACCTTTGCCCAACCCAGGAGCTGTGTGTGGTTGCTCTCCCCACAGCAGCAAAGCAGCAAACCTGCCTGGCCCTCAGGAGTCCTCCCCTGACAGTCACTCTGCAGATGCAGAAGAGCCAGCTACATCTTGTGTGATAGCTGCACCACCCATAGGCAGCCAGTTTGCTACCCACTGAGAAGCATCGCCCCACCACCAGCACACCGAGGCATCCTGCCTTCACAAGCAGACATGGTCTCACTCCCCAGCAAGGCCATCCAGGTCCTCATTGGACCAAGGAAGTCAAAATGTTCTTGGTCATGTTCTCCTCAAGCCTACTGTCAAGCACAGTCCCAACCTGCACCTCTCCACCACGGACAAGCAGCACCCATCACCACATCCTCTGCAACACGAGGCTAAGCATCCCCCTTCCTTCTCCAAACACCCAGACGGGTGTCATGTCTCACATGGTGCTACCACCCTAGAAACCAAGGACTGTGCAGCAAACTTGGCACTTGGGAGAGAACCCAGGTATCTTGTCTGGCTCCTATGCCTCAGTTTCCCAGAAATCCCTGCAGCTGCTCTGCACCTCCCAGAGCCCATGAAGTGCTCAGAGATCCACAGGCACCATCTGTATGCAGCAAACTAGCTCCTCTGAAGGTGATCATTTGCATGCAAAAAGAAACAGCCACTCTCCAGGCACTCCTTCCCAGGATCCCTAGGTGGCTGCAGGCACCCACCTGCCCCCTCCACACTGCAAGGGGCCCAAGGGAGTCACCCTGGAGGGCTTCTCCTCAAGACAAATACCACTGTTGCCTAACTCAAGCCCAAATGCCTCTGCTTGTTTCTGTGTCACGAGCACAGCCCATCATACCGCAAGCAGGACTCAAATCTGGGCCACGTCCCTGGCAATGACACCACCACTGACACAACCAGCACCTGTGAAGCTCTGTGTGCTACCACCCCCAGCGTCACTGCTGCACACTGGGACACTGAGTGAGCGTCACCTGGGAACATGTCCTCACCCAGACGTCATTCCCAAACCCCCAGCACCAGGCCAAGGCTGGAAAGTGCTTGGGAAGGCAAGAGGAGAAGAGATTTTCTCCCTCCCCACATAAGGTTTGACCAAAACCTCTCCCAGATACATCCAGCTGCTCATCAGGCCATGCTCCTACCTTGTCCTCACCTTGTCCCATGCCCGGAAGGGTGACAGATGCCAGGCCACCAGCTGAGGAAAGCTAGACATGATGCCCTCAGAGCCAGCCCTCCTCATCTGATGGGGAACCATGTCTCTCTATCAACTGCCCACAGCAAAGCCAACACAGGAGCCTCCAGCACAGCGAACCATCCTCCCCTCCCTCTTCGGGATGAAGAAACAACAACAGCAGCAAACCAGGGCCTTGAACCACATTCTGGAGCTTGCGTCCCCACAAGGACAAGCCCCAACACCCAGCTTCCCAATCCCACCAATGGCCCTGCACCCGTGACTCACCCGCTGAGGACCACGATGAAGTCCATGACATTCCAGCCATTGCGCAGGTACGAGCCCTTGTGGAAAACGAACCCCAGAGCCACGATCTTAATCCCAGCCTCGAAGCAGAAAATACCAATGAAGTAGGGCTCCGTCTTCTCCTGCCAGAGGGGAACCAGTGACATGGTGAGAGATGGAGACAGGGCAGACACAGCACCAGTCATTTCACATTTACCCAGCTCATGTCCCATCCCACCTTCCCCAGCCCCATCCTCTCCTCTGGGAGCTTACTCAGCCTTTTCTCATCCAGCATCAACCTTGGAAATAAAAAGAGGGTGACTATGACCCACCCAAGTTGCCCAGTCGCCCTTCCCTATCCCACTTTTTAAGATGCTTAAACCTTCCTGAATACTTTCCATGGAGGAGTGACAGCAGCCCCAGGAACACTAGAGGAGCTGGTCCCAGAGGAAACCTCCTACCCTATCACCCCGAAACCACAAGAAATTGGCTAGTAGAACAGGCTCGCTCCCCTGGGTTGATGACCCTGCTCACCCGCCATACCCCCTTGATGCAGGGTGGAGAGGGACAGATACAGGTACTTACTAATCTCCGTGACATGGGTGTCTTGTCATCCTCAGGGAGGTGCTGCTCAAGGGCTAGCACAATGCAGTTGGCAATGATGGTCGCCAGGATCATGTACTCAAAGGGAGTGGAGCGAGTTAAGGAGCAAAGAAGAGGTAGATGATGTCCCCAGCCCACCAGCCCACCCCTGCCCACCCTTCATTTCACCTGCTCATTAGACACTACCAGCCCTTTCCCCACAGGAACACGCATACATACAGCCTAGCTTTTGCCTCCTACTGCTCCCAGCCAGGAGGGTGAAGCCCACCTTGATGCTGTTTGGAAGTGAGAGGGGTGACAAGAGGACTGAGACCCCCTAAGACCTTCCTCACTGACCCTTACTTGCTGAGCCTTATCACCTCCTTCTCAAGTTCATGGGACATTAAGCTTTGTGGGGACTGCAAACATTCTTGGGAGAGAGATGCAGTTCGTGGTTAGAGTCCAGAAGATGGACACAAGTATGAAGGTGAACAGCCAGGCTCTGACCAGACAGGGTTTCATCTTGAAAAGGGTTTGGCATGGTCCCTGGCAGTGTCAGGGAAGTTCTCCCTGGCATGGCATGGTGGTGGCCATGGCCAGCGTGTCCCTCCATGCCATGGTCTTGTTGCCAGCCTTCTCTATTCCACCACAAAGCAGCAGGAGATGGGGCTTTGGGGAAGGGGAGGAGGGCAAGTCACAGACTATCAGCAGCTCTGGTTCTAAAGCATCCTTGTGGGCACAGCCCAAGGAGGACAGAGCTTCCCTAGCAGGTCCTGTGGATCTGACCTGGACCAGCCCACTCCGTGCCCGGCCTTGGCAAGGTGGTCTTGCCCTGGGAACCAAGAGTCTCTTGCCAAGCACACTGCAGGGTGAGACCAGGCAGTGCTGGGAGCTGCAGAGCACCAGGCTGAGCATTCACAACTCAAGACACTGATGGTGCCTGGGTATGAGCTTCAATTCAGGCAGCATGGAAACTCCCCAAGAAGACATCTCAACTCAGCCATACTTCACAAGACTGCAAGGAGTAGCAGCACCTTATCATCAGGATCTGTCTGGACCCTTACGAGCATCCTAAATCCTACAGCCATGTCTAGGGTTTGCACACCCTTCTCTGAGAGTTGACATCTGAGGACCTGAGCGAGTGGGAAGGGGAGGCAGAGTAAAGGGCAGGCTTATGCCCAGGAAAGCATCCCAAACTCAGCTCCCTCCTGCCTTTTGATTCACAGGATCTGCCAGGAGCAAGGTGGGGGCATGCAGCTCCCTCCTCCTACCTGGCCCACCGCCAAGCCCTAAAACCAAAGCAATTCCAAGTAACAGAACGGCCACATCTTTCTGACTTCCCATCCATCTTTACCACATCTTTGCAATAAAAGCCGTATTGTTCTCAGTAACAAAATGAGGTGAGATTCATCAACAGGCAGCACACCCCTTTTCCACTCCCTCCATGCCAAAAAAACTGAGCTATATTACTGTCACCACTGGCATCAGCAGCCACCCTAGGATGGGACTGCCACCATCCCAAGTCTCATGTCTGTGGAAATGGGATGTGATCCCATCAGGGATGGATTTGCTTATAAAGAAATCACCCACGCTCCCAGCATCCCAAGCTGGCACAGGGAGCAGCACCCTAGCTGAGCTCTTTCCCACCACACTGGGCTTCTCCAGACCCATCAGCTTCAGGTTCGCACCTCTCAGGCCAGGAGGTACCAAATGCCCGTGCCATCGCCCCAGGGAAAAGGGATAATTTTCTCTTTTGCAACCTTGCTTTTTGTCCACTGAAGCCACTGACCACAGTAAGATGCTTTAAACTAGCAGCCCTTAGCCCATGTGCAAGAGAAGACACCCCAGTGCTGGCCATGAGTGTGGGAAACTGTAAACCATGAAGTGACCCTGGTGGCAGCAACACCAGCAGCAGTGACCCAGTTTACCCTGTGGCACATGGGCAAGATGGAAGTGGAGCTGGGCATCAGAGCAGGTCCCCAGAGGGCTGTCCAGGAGGGGCAGCCAAGGAGAGCCTGCAGGAGCTGGGATTTATTTAGCTTGGTAGGAGGAAGAGCCAGGAAGGATTCAGCCAAGGCATTTAAAAGGCCACTCAGTGAAATTAATGGTTGATAAGTTAGAGGCAAACCAAAAGAGAGACTGCTGCGAAGCTCACTGATGCCGGCTCAGACCTCTTTATACAAGTGAGGATTTCATTGCACAACTCCTGCAAAAGCCACTTACTTTCCCTGCTTCCCACCTCTCGCCACACACTTCAGCTGATATGCAGACTGCGGCGCTTGGCCCCAAGCCACTGGCCTATCTGGGGTTTTTTTGTTTCATTTTCCTGAAAGTCTGCAAGCAATTAGCACAGGCTCAAAAGAAAATGGCATGTTAGTGGGGCGATGCAGCTAGCTCCCCAGGCGCCAGGCACATTTGCCTAGATGGGAAGTGTGGGAACTGCACAGCAAGTCCGTCTGTGGGCCCCAGGGCATCTACCCACCGAACATCCTGTGCTCCTCCCCACCACGCTGGGCATCTACTACTGCCTCCTCCCTCCTGCAGCTGCTAGTCCCAAGGGGAAAACACCCAGGTGGGAAAAAAACAATTTCTCCAAAGCCAGCAGTGGGAGAACCCTGCTTGGCAGTTGCTGAGGGGCTCGGGACCACCTCTAATGGACCAACCATATTTCCTTGCTGGTTCTAACATCTGGCTTGTCAGTACCTGGGCAGTGCACATCTGTCACAGCCCCAGCATGAGACCACATCCCCGCTCCACCTCCAGTGAGCATGCAGTACATGGTTTGGCAGATATCAAGTCTAAGGGAAACACGTAATTGCTGCCTAAGCAGCGACCTAAGCATCAGGTCACAGCCAAAAGTGACTCTCCAAACCCCGGTAGCCCAGTTTTCCAAGGACCAGAGCTTGGGTTATCACATCTGGAGCTGGGAAAGAGCTGCAAGGCATCAACCCCGTGGAAACAAACCCCAGTAGCTCCAGCTGTGCCAAGTTTTGCAAGGCCAAGGGTAAGAAAACCCTCCCCAAGGGACAGCAGGAACATCTGGCTGAACTGGCAGAAATTTTATCTACACATTTCACTTCTGCCTAGCAAGCACCCTCCCAGCTTGGGCCTGGAGCCCACTGGACAATGCTCTGTCACTCCTTTGTTTCCTCTCTCGTTATAGGTCTAACTACACAACCTTCCAGCCACCTGAAACACAGAGTAGCACTCTCCTCCCTCCGAGCCCGGTAATGAAAGCCCATCTCCCTCCAGTCTTCTCCTCCTCCTTCGTCTGGCTTCTCCTGGAGGATCATTAGGGAGCCGATAAAAATAGGTTTTCTTATTGATTTATCTCCTTTACCCAACACTCTCTCCCCTGCACCGTTGACTTGTTTCCCTAGCAACTCGGCCAATCCCAGTGCATGCCACACCTGCAGCTCCACGCTTCCCTCCCAGTGCGTTTGAGGTGGGGAAGGTGCCCCCAGGCCATGTGGACCTCCCCCCAGCCCCAAGCCCACTGGAGCAGGCACTGCAGATAACCCCATGACTGGAGCTGGAGCTCTTTGGAGTGTCTGGCAGGAGCTGGCAGTGAGATGTCCAGCTACTGGTGGATCATTGCTTCCAGCAATGACCCTCTCCTTCTTCATCTCTGTCCCGAACTGGGAGCCACAAGCAGGCCAGCCAGAACATCTATATTGCTAACACAGGGAGTGTGCCCAGCTCTAGGCCCTGAAGATAGATTTATGGTGTTGATGGCACATTGACGCAACCTCCCCAAGAGGCTGGGTGCAAAATAAATCCCTCCCTGGATGCAGACATGGGCCAGGACCTGCAGAGAGCCCCCTCCATCTCTCCACTTCAGTGAACATGCCTTCTGCCTCATCCTGGGCAGGCAGGTGGGGAAGGTGCAGAAGAGCCAGAGGAGTGAGACCACATGGGCATCTCCCATGCTCTTGGGGAAGCCCACCTCAGAGGGCCAGGGAGAAGGGCAGGAACAATTTAACCCCTTGTGCTGCCTGCATCACCCAGCCCAGCTCCAACATCTACTAGAAACTTAAGTTTCCATTTCCCACTGTTCGTCAGGCGGACAGGACCTGTTGCACTGAGGGGCTTTCCCTGCTCCCCAGGTGACAGTGAGAAGGAGCTTCAGTTCCTACATCTGTGCACTTCATCTTGTTGGTCCCAACCCCACCACTGATGCCTGCCCCACACAGATGTGGCCTGGCAGGAAGAAAGACCCACCTCTTCAAGATTCCTATCCCTAGAAAGCCGCGAACCCCTTTCTCTGAGCTCCAGACCCCTGCAAGATGAGCACCTCCTTTCCAAGAGGAGCCCAAAATGACAAATGGGGCAAAGACCATGAGCAGTCCTAATTTAACCCTGGGGTTCCCTAGCCCTGCAACATCTCCCTGAGGACACGAGGGATCTTTCCCCAGCAGATAAAGCCCATTATACACAGCAAAACTCAGGCTTGAGGTTGTGCTTGTGTCTCTGCACAGCTTGGAGGGAGCACCCAGGCAAGATGCTCAGTCTGCCTAAATCTTACTGCATGGCCATGCTCCGGCTAGTGACTGTCTGCAGCGATAGATGTTGCTGCTTATAACTCCAAAATGTGGGGGGCTGATGTCCATCAGGGGCCAAACCAAAGGCAGTGCCATACAGAACCCGGTCAGAGCAGAGCTGCCTACACTGGTGCCGTTCCCGTAGGGATGCAGGATGCCTGCCTGCCACGTGCAAATAGCTCCACGGAAAAATATCTCCTTCTCCCCCACCTCACCCTACACTTAAAACTCAAAATCAAATCTCTCTCCTCTCTCTTTTTTTTTTTTTTTGAACAAAAAAGAACTACATCATGTGATTTTCCTGCCTTAACATCAGTTTTTTAACTTTGGTTGCCACAGCAACAGGATGCAACTTGGCGTCACCATGACAACAGCTGCCTCTGTTTAAATTCACCATCTGACAGGCAGCCTCACTCTCCCCGGCTGTCAAAAAGACGGACCTGCCATTACACCTACTCGCCCCTCCCCAAAAAAATAAAATAAATTAACATCTGATGAATGAAGGACACAGAAAACAGCCTTAGACGAAAAAAAGAGACGTTCTTGGGTATCGCAAGGAGGGAGCTGCCCAAGGATAGCACAATATGGTGCAGCTCTTCCAGCAGGTAGGTGAGACCAGCCAAAATCTTAGCTGGGCAAAAGCAAAGGGCAGAAGATGCTTGCCCAGGTGGGGCATAACACTGGCAGGGTCCCTGAGCGGCAGCGCCCTCGCAGCACCAGAGATGCCTAGGTCAAAATGGAAGTCATCATGAGAAGAACAGGTCAGGGACAAATGGGTGTGCATCCCACGGAGCAACATCCCCACGTGTGTTGGACTGGGAATGCACACTAGAGCTTTGCAGACACCCCAGCTCCTCTTGGCCAGGCCAACACAAGACTGGGTATTCATAGGGATTGGGAAGGAGAAAGCCCTCACTTTAGGGAACAGCAAGGTCCCCAGAGGACTGGTGGACATCCCTCTCCCCTGCCAAACCAGGGGGACAGGTAGAGTAGCCATTGTGCGCCTGCAGCTGGAAACTGTCCTTGGGGACATAACCAGAGCCACACAGTGTCATCTGGCCTATCTGGGGCAGGAGAGGGATTTTATCCAGGTCAAATGTGATTAAGCAGATGAAGAACGGAGCAATATAGATGAGCTGCAGCCCATCTCATGTGCTAACTGAATTGCAGCTTTCCAGGCAGCCAAACAAATGAAATCAGGGCTAAAGGCCTGGCATTCAGTGGGAGGAGAACAGGCAGGATGAGGCTATGTTCCTGAAGAAGAGAAGTTGATGTTCCTACAGCCAGAATGGCAGCTGCTTCATGTTTTGGGCAGGACCAGTAAAAAGAGCAGCTCCAGTGGAGGTAACGCATTGAACTTTCCAGCAAGGAACTCAGCAAAGACTCGCCTCCCCACAGAGCTGCATCCCAGTCCCAGTTGCTCGTATTTCTCCTCCTTCCCTTCCATGCATCATCCCTATTTACACTGGGAAGCCGAACTGCAGAGGCTGCTGGTTATAATTATACAGTTACCCAGCAGATATACAGGCCTGAATCACCAGTTATTTTTAGCCCTATTACCTAGTCAACTGGAGCTGGATGAAGAAGAGCCTCCACTCCTTCCCGTTCTCCACCCCAGCCCCCTTGGCTGTCCTCGGTACCGTGCCCACTCTGACCTGCAGTGCCAGGACCAGCTCATCTCCCTTCTAAGGCCAGCAGCTCTCGTTGACTGTGGCCAAGATCCAATGCTTGCCTCTCCAAACCACCCTCACTCAGGAGCGGTGCCATGGGCTCCGGGCCAGGCAGCTGAGATGCTCACACATTTTCTCTAACCCTACCAAAATGCACCAGCTACGTGTGCCAGCCTACAACTACAAGGATGGGAACAACATACCTGGCCAACCTCACCAAACTCATTACCAAAAAAGCTTGTCCATCCCCAAGTCCTTATGAGCTCAAGTGGTGCAGAGGAGCTCTGGGGTGGATGAGTTTCTTAGAAAGAGATGGCAGCCAGGCGGGGGACTGCCAGGGAAGCTCAGCTCCCGCGCCTAGAGCACACCCATTCTCAGTGCTCACACAGGCATATGTCACCTACTTCTGGAAAAAAATATAAAATGAGCCCATCTCCCTCATGCATTGCAAATTCTAGGAAAGAATAATGCTGGGGAGGTTTTACCGCGCGGTGGTAAAGCTCTAGTCTCTAGGAGACAGCAGCTGCCTAGAGATGAGACATCATGCCAGCACGGGACCCCGGCCTACGCGGAGAGTGCTGGGCCAGTGGCAGCACCCCAGCTCCTTCATGCTTCGAATGAAAGCCGAAGGGGCGAGGGCCCTCCCACACCGTGCTGAAAAAGCACATGAATAATTTGGCATGTTCTGGAAAAGCAGGCAGGCCAGCCTGGCCGCTGCCCTGCAAGGCTCCGAGCTGAGCTGCTGTGTCCGCATCCTCACCACCACACCAATGCTCCTGCAGCCGCACGCCCAGTGGGTGCTGCCAGCAGGGGCAAATTTAGGGATACAATGGGGAATTCAGCCCCCTCAAGCTGCCCCTTCACCTCCAGGTCACCTTTCCAAGCTGGAGCTTTGTGGCTTTCCAGCCAGGACCAGCTCATGCCTGGCAGAGGCTCAACCTGACATGTCAGAGCTGCAAAGGGACTACTTCCCCAGTGATGCTCAGCAGGGCGGGTGACCTCTCCTGCATCCCTGTGCATCACCAGATGGTTTCCCAAAGGTACCTGTTGCACCAGACCAAAGCGTTGCTGCTTGGCACCAGGGCAAGCTCTCCTATACCCGTCGGAGGAGCCAGCAAGTTAACCAACAAGTTACAGGGAGAGAAAGCGGCAGCGGCAAGAGCTGCATGTAATCACCACTGCAGAAAACGGCACAGGGAGGGTCCTAAAGCCAAAGCACAGCCACACTGAAGTTTTTAAGCTTGGCTCCTCCACAGGGGCAAAGCCCAGGAGGGGTCTTAGGGCGCAGCAGGGCCCTGAGCATAGCGCTGATAGGGAACTGCGTGCTGTGGTGCTGGGCGCTCGCCAGGGTGACCAGAGGCACCCGCAGGGAGGGTGGGAGGAGAGAAACACGCGCGGGGGTGTATGAAAGGATGGAGGTGCGGGGGAAGAAAAGGGGGGATCTGCACCCTCCACCCAGGCCTAGAAGGGAGGGTCTCTAGGATAATCCACCGCCCCCTGTGCCACCCCCCAAGGGGCTGTAGGTCACAGCCAGAGGTTTTCAGCATGTTCCCCTCTGCCGCAGGGAAGGGGCAACCAGTTTCCAGAGCCACCATGGGGGGCCGGGGGCTGCAGGGTGAGAATGGCTGTACCCCTGGCAGGTACGATCAGCAGCAAAGACAACACACACAGGCAGGTGCAGGAGGGGACAAAGCCACCACCCAGCAGGAACTGTAGATTCATGGGCTCCCAGGGTCCATCCCCGATGGGATGGGTGGCTCCAGGCAGGGTAAGGTGGTAGAGCTCCAGGAAGACATCGAGGCACAGAGGGAAAGGCCACAACCCCTCCCCCAGCCACACATGCATAGAACGTCCTAAAGCATGCAGGGTTAAACCGGGATTGGAGCACCCCTCCTTGCCAGCATGGAGAGCTTCCAAATCCAAGCCTGAGGAGAGGCTGGGGGGCTCCTCCCGAGGGAGAAGGGGCTCAGCTCTCCACCAGGTGCCAAGAAGAGCACAGGAGGGAAAGCAGCAACAGGGCAAGGAAAGCATCCCTGGGGGACGGGGCACCCCTCTCCACACGCCGCAGGAGAGCAGAACCAGGTGCTTACCTGCCCGCTAGTGCCACACACGTGTCCTGGGCAGCCACTGAGGCAAATCCGGGGAGCAAGGGGGGGCTCGCAGGGGGTGCAGAAAGGATATGGCCAGTCGATGAGCTTCTTGGCATATTTCCTGACTATGTTCTCTTCCCCAAAGAGGAAGAGTGATCTGTTGACAGTGAAGCAGTTCTGCCGGACAGGGATGGGGTTGTACAGAGCCATAGTCCGGGCTCTCTGCGCTTTGGTTTGCTTGAAGCCTCCTGGGGACCCTCCTGCAGGGGCAGGAGGTCCTTGCCGGCTCCGGTTCTGGTCGGAGCCCCCATCTCCGGAGCCCAGCCTGCCAGCCACCGCCTCCCCAAAGCAAGCCATCCTGGAAGAAAACACACAGGTGAGCCAAAGCAGCACCACCGAGGCGGCAGGGGGGGAAGAAGAGGGAGGGGGGTTGCGGGCGCAGTCCCAACCACAGCCCCCTCCTCCTCTCCGGGTGATGCTCAGCCCCGTCTCTCTTGCATCCCTCTGGGGACACGCGTGTAAAGGGAGAGGCGGCCGCGTACGCCCCGGTCCGGCGCCTCCGGACCCCGCAGCGGCCACGCGGGCGGCGGGGAGGCAGGGGCCGGCCGGCGTGCTCGGCTGAGGCCGCAACGGCTCGCTCCCTAAGCACCTTCCGCCACGAAGCAAGGGGTTAAACCCAGCCACATCCTTCCCACAGCTCTGCCTGCAAGCCTCAACCAGCCCCCTTTAACCTCCCCCTCCCAGCAAGGCGAGCCCGGGGGCTGCCTGACGGCTGAGATCAGGCAGGGAAAGGGCTGAGATCCAAGTCCATCCATCCGCCCCGGCTCAGAGGAAGACGCAATTTGGTACAGCACCCAGCGCGGTGGAGGCCGGGGAAACAGGTTGCAGCGTGGTCCAGCCTAGTTGGAGCCAAGTGTCCAACTCCCTCCTCCCGACTCCATCTTCAGCAGCCTGCGGGAGCCCGGCCACCCGTCCGCTGGCTCCCCGAGGCAGCGGGCAGAGCCCCCCCCGGGCAGGCGCCGGCGCTGGCAGGGATGCTCAGCCCCTCGCTGCCAGGGCAGAAGCGAGCAAGGCGACGCCGGCTTCCCGCAGGAGCCGGAGCACGGAATTGGAGGCTGCCGCGCCTCTGCAGCTCGGGGACAGCTCGCTTTAATGAAGTCAGTGGCAACACACGCGCACACAAGCGCGCACACACGCACACCCGCCCGGCTCGCTCCCTCGCTCCATCCGGTGCATTCTTTTGGCAAGCACGGGAGCTGCCGCAAAGGAACATCAGAGGCGAGGGGAGGGTCTGAAGGGAACAAAGGCAATAGGGGAGCCCCCACCCTGGAAGATGCACCCCACACACACACCTCCCCCCTGGCTGCAGAGGGCTTCCCAGCACATGGGTGCTCCTAGGTGAGTGGCTAAATTGAGGGGTCGAAGGGGGGGCAAAGGGGGACTCTGCCCCCACCCTGCCTGCAGGGGAGGCAAGAGGCTCACTCCATATCAGCCTGCGCTGAGCATCTCTCTGGCCACATGCACCATCCCCCCTCCCTGGGAAACTTCGGGAGCCGCCCCAATGCCAGGGGTGCCTGGGGAGAGCCCTCCTGCTCACTCGCATACAGATCAGCCTCCTTAGCACCCCCCGCCTCCGTATTTTCTTTTTGACACTTGATGTTGGCCAGAAGAAGCGGCAACTCATTGGAGAGGTGTAAACAACCCGATCTGGATGTGACCCTGCAGCAGCAGCCACAGTGGGGAAGGTGGGGACAACTGGCCCAGCCACAGGGCCAGTCCAGGCTCTGACCCTGCTGCCCCAGCCCACCATGGGCAGAGGACTGGGGACACTGCTGGTGCTGCACCCTCCAGTCTGTGGCCATGCAGGTGCCAAGGTCACCCAGGGATGCTCAGAGTCCCCTGGGCTGGACTGTGGCCTCGTGTGGCAGCTGCCTGCCAACCCACCTTTGGGGAACATGCCCTGCCCTCCTAGCATATACAGGGGACTTGTGGCTCCCCAGGGATGTTCCCAATGTCCTCCCTATCCAAAGAGCAGGGCACTAGCTTTGCTGCTTAGCACAAGCTGCAAGCTGCTCACACACAGAATTCCCCAACCCCTCCCATTCAACTCCTCATCTGAAGGGCTCCCCATGGCCTTGGACACTTACTACCTGCCCTTCCTGCAGGAAGGGCACCTGCAGCTCCAACCAGCATCACAAGACCCCTTGCATCCCTGTGATGCTCTTCCTCTACCCGCCCCACCACTAGCTCTGCAAACATAACCACTGCAGCCCTATCTCCTATCTGGAACACTTGGGGCAGCTCAAAAAAAAAAAAAAAAAAAAAAAATATATATATATATGTAAAAGAAAAATAGGAAATTTTACAACAATCAAGCCCTTAATCACATAAATCATTAACTCATTTGGGTGAGGGCTACTCTACCAGTGCAGCCTGGCAGCACCTCACCACAGACTTCCCCACCCTGCAGGCACTATGTGACCAAATGGCCACAGAGCTCACTTTTTAGCCCAGGCTCTCAAAGGTGCATTGCAGAAGCCCTTGGGTTGGTTGGGTGAGTAAGGAGGAGGATCAGGGCCTCCTCAGCAAGATAACAGGGAGTGTTTGGAAAAAAGGTTGTGGGATCGTTTCCCCCAACCTCAGCCAGACACCAAAGCCCACAAGCTCACCACGATGCCCATCTACTTGCATTCCTACTTGACTCTACTCCTCTGAGTAGCCTTATAACTGAGGTGGGTGTAAGTGGGGGGGCTTAGCAACTGCCCCACTTCCGTCACCACCACACTGCAGCACAAAGTGGAGCAGGGGTGGGCAGATTCCTCCCAAAATGCTTCCCAGGCCACTGGCTGGCCCCTGAGCAAGCCAGAAAGCCAGAGAGGCACTGGGCTTCCACTAACAACAGGCAGTGAGTAGGCCACACCAGCTACCAACTAATTAAAGCCCCTTTGATTCATTCCAGGCAAGACACTGCCCTAAATGAATCAATTATGATTTGTGGCTCATCCCTTTTGCCTCCTCCTCTCCACCACCAGCACAGCACCAGGAGCAATGCCACTCTTCCCATCTTTCAACCCTTTTAGCCATTGTTAATTAAGACCAAGGCTGGGCCAATTGCCAGAAGCAGATCCTCAGCCCTGCAGAGCTCCTGTCTCAGCTCCCCTCTGTCCTCACAGGCCTCTCCTATCCCGCTGAACCTGCAAGCAAGCCTCCACACCCAGCCTAAATGCTCAGGCTCTGGCTGGTACCCAGAGGCCAAGGACTGTTGGGAAGGCTGGACCCAGTGTTCCCACTGCATCCCCTGCCCATCTCAGAGACACCACGCCTGCCTCACTGCTCCTGCAAAGGGCCAAGGGGGAGGAAGGCAGCGTTCCTCCTGCCCCCTCGAAGCAGGGATGCACACCTTACCTGGACACTTCTGCTGGGGCAGCGGGCTATCCCCTGCAGCCAGGGATTCACTCCCAGCTCTATTCTATATTTGCTGCTGCAGAGCAGAACCCAAGATGACCCCGCTGGGAGCCTCTCTCATGTTCAGACAGTGCTAAAGGATGAGATATTTATGAAAGCAGCTCCTTAAGAGAAGATTTAAAGAGAAAAAAAAAAAAAAAGCCCCCAGCTATGCCAAGAGATGCAGGCTCGGTTTCCCAGGATGTTTATTGCTGTTCTCGTCTTGACCCTCACCCCAGCACACTGGGATCGGTGAGTCAGGGAGAAGCGTAGCTGATGCCCACATGATTCAACATGGCACAGAGATTCAATGCCAGCTATGTGGGGTTGTTTGGTTTTGGGTTTGGTTTTTTAATGTGAATGAAGGAAATCCAAGAAGACAGGGCAACAGTGGGTGTCGGCACAGGAAGGCACTTGGGATGCACTGGGTTTTACAGCGACAGACTCCCTCTCTTCCTCGCACTGGTATTGCCATTCGAGCCTCCTCCTTGCCGGTTTTTTTTTGTCCCCGCTCCCAGCCGTGCGGTTACCCCCGCGCGGCCGGGCATCACCGCGACACGGGACACCACCGCGACACAGCCCAAGTCCCCCGCACCTCCGCCGCGGGGACGCGCCCGGGCGGCCGCCGCTCCGGCACCGCCATCTAGCGGCCGCCGCCGCCCTTCCCCGCAGTCCCCGGCCGCGGGCACGGCGTTCGGCTTCGCTTCCCCGCCTGCGGTCGCGGGGAGCCGAGCCCCTTCTTTGCCTGTCCTACCCGCGCGGGGCTCTGAGGCAGGTACAAAGGCGTCTCCACTCCACCCACCCCCTCGGCAGCTATTGCATCCCTTCGCACAGCGCTTCTGCCACTGGAGCAGCCTTTGGCTCAGCCCAGGCAACCCAAAACCTCCCAGCTATGCACCCAAAGAACTGGCAATATTGTTAAAAGCAGCCTTTGCCGAGCCCCAGGGTTGTTCGGTAAGCCAGAGGCTGCTTCTCATCTCAGGGATAGCATCCCTGATGCAGCCCAGGCAGCGCCTGGAGAGGGGAGACAGGCTCTCCTTCCATGACTGATAGTCCCAGGAGCTCAGATAGGCTGCATTCATCTTGGAAAGTTGCTTTTGGCATCCTGATTTGATTTTTATTTTTTAAATAAGGCTTTAGCTATGCCGAGAGGAAAAAAAAAAAATAGAATCAAATGAGAATTATCTACAGTGCTCTGGCCAAATTTCAAATTGGGACTGGATAGCTGTGACTCAGAAGCATGTTTATAACCATGCAGGAATGGAAGTTTTGGGTTTTTTTTCCAGGAACAAATTCATTACCTGCTTGATTAGGAAGAGATGTTTTCCTCATTTGCAAAGGGGAAGCCCTGCCAAGCCAAGCACCTCTGTAGCAGCGTGGCAGAACCCCAGGCTGGTGCAGCTCGCCCATGGACACCCGAGATGCAGGTGAAGAAGATCCAAGCAGCTCCGGGGTAGCATCTCTGGAGGGAGGCACCACACCAATTTCTGCCTGATGTTCATCTGTGCAGGTGTTAGCAGTTGTGGCGTAGGCAGCCACAACAGCCCTGTTGGCATCTCTACTGCCAACAAAGCCCCAGGCCGGGCAAAACAGCCCTGGCTGTGCTGCAGAGACTCTCTACTGCCTTGCAGCAGGGCAACTCTCTTGCCCAAGCCAGGGCAAGTGTTTCCTCTCTGCCATCTGCTCACTGTTTTTGATGACAACCTTGCCCGACTCACAGTGCTCCTCACGAGGTGCCTGCCTCACCAGGACATGCCTTCCCAGCACTAACAGAGACGAGCAGCATCTTATTGCAAAACTGCCCGGGCACATTCCCACCACAGACCCAGAGTGCTGACTTCTCAGGGTCAGCACTATAATTTATTCACTGAGAAATTAGATGGCTGGAAGACTAGCAAAAGCCAGCAAATTCCACACCAACTTATAAACTTTGCATCCAGATTTAAGCAACTGCCACTGCTCCACCGAACTCCTCCTGGTCATTTTGCTGAAGCAGCCACACCAGGTGTCACACAGCAGCGGTGACAGCAAAACTTGAAACTGCTTTAAGCTGAAAGTGTAATTTGCTACATACTGCCATAAAACATGGCAAAACCACTGCTTATTTTAATTACCAAGACCCATAAGTCTAACATCTTTAAAATCAATGTCTTGGCATCTTTAAAATCAATGCGACAACAACTCTCTAAAGCTCTCTTCCCTGGGCTGGAGGAATAACCCTCTGGAAATGTGGATTTTGGTCACTATATCTCCCCCCAGCAACCTCTCGCAAGCAGGAACACAGGTGACGGCAGCGCAGAAGTAGTGCCATAGCAGCTCCCACTCAGCCTTCTCCCCCACAGCTCCTTCCCCAGACACAAGACACAGCATGACTTGCATTCCCACCCCAGGAGATCTCTTTTCCTAACCTCTCTTCAAGTGTTTGCCTAAAATAATGCAGCCCAGAGCATCCTTGGCCCCATTTTTTAAAATGCCTGCCAGTTCTCAGCTGCCAAGCAAAATGCCACACACACAAGTGTGGTTCCCAGAAGGTTCCACTCAAGGTTCCCAAACCCGCAATGTCCCACGACACCCCAGCAGGGCCCACCAGTCCCCAGCTTCTCTAGGGGTGAGATGCCAGAGCTGACTGCATGCATTAGCCATGTTTTTTTCAGGGAGCTCCAGGCAGAGCCTGGAGGAAAACCTGTGAGCCTCCATCCTTTTTCCTCCTCCCCTCGCTGCTTTCATGCAGATGCTTTCCAGTGGCTGATCTGTTGTGACATCCATCTGCACAAGCAAAGGAGAAACACACTCAAGGTGTCTCCACAAGTCAGGCGGGATGTCAGAACAGGGATCAGGTGTGTATATAATCTGCTTCTTGTGCTCTCCCTGAGCGCTCTTTGGCACAGGCTAGGCATGCCAAGATGCTGGCACCGCAGCCCAGTCCTGCTTGGGTGGCCCAAGACCTGGCCTGAGACCTGGGGCACCACCACCCACAGTGCCCTGGGGTCACAAGCTCCCCAAGATAAACTCCTCATGTACCCTCCTGAAGCCACCAGAAGTGCCCATATGCACCACAGAGCCTTGAAGTTGGGTATTTCCCCACACTGCATTGCTGTGGGACTGGAGCAGCTCATACACTAGAGCTACTGATAAAACAGAAGGATGATGTATCTTGAATCAAAGGGGGATTTAGCAACCAAATGATCACAGGACGAAAGAGCTGGGAGAGGTGTAAAAGACAGCCAAGAAACCTCTAGTTCTGTGCATTTATGGGGGCACAGGAGGGTTGTGCATCTAGCCCTGCAAAATTCACAGGACCTGGTTTTGATGCTTGGTCTCACTCTGCCACCATAAAGCTCAGTGCCAGCACCTACCCATCTCCACACAGGCTGCTCAGGTCTTTGTACTCTCCAAAAAGTCCAAACCCAAACCAACAGCCACTTTTGCAGCTGCATACACCACACAAAAATACCCAAAGGGTTTGCTGACAGCTCAGGCAGAGGTAGGGCTGTCAGCAACCATCCTTAAACCACTGCAGACAAGGGACAGCATCACTTTGCCCCAGTGCTGGCTTGCAGTGATGCCATGCAGGAGGGAAGCCTACTCTCCTATTTCCTACCAAATCACCCCACGCTGGTGGGGTGACGACTGCAGTGCTCCTTGGGCTAACTCACTTTGCCTTAGGCTGGGAGGCTTTATGGCTCAGCTGAAGAGGCCTGAAATAATCACCCATTAATAAATTGCCTGGAGTGCCCTGCTGCCTTATTTAGCCTTGCAAGTCGGGCTCTAATTAGCATTCGCAGCCACATCCCAGCTGCTCCAGGCAGGCGCGCAGCAATCCCACCTCCCAGAGAACAGTTATCTGCCTGCCCCTGCTTTTCCATCAGATTAAAGCAAATTTCCATCCCTGCTTCCAACTCCCAAATCCCTCTGCACAATGCCTCCCCTCAGCTGAGCCATGGAGCAACCCAGCCCCACACTAACCGAGCTGGCAACAGGTGACATAACACCTCTCCATCCTCTCCCATCTCGGATGGGTCCAGCTCTAGGCACTGCACTTCCAGAGAGGCTTATCTAAGAGGATCCAGTGGGGAGAAGTAGGGATACCTGAGAATGACCCTGTCAAAAAGATTATGGCTGGGCAGCAAGGATAAGAGGAGACCAAAGAAGAGGGAGGAAGGCAGAAGCACAGGCCCAGGGGGATATTCCCTTTCTTGCCACCAAAGCCCTGCAAGTGCAGGGCTCGGAGGGACAGATCCTGCCACAGCCAAACACCAAGCTGCCAAGCCTTATACATGCATGGGAACAAGGAGACTGAGCTCAGAAAAGACATGCTCAGGGCCAGCCATAGACATTTGACAGGGTAAAGCTTTATTTTGTCCTGCCAAAGGGTTGGAGAGGGATTTTTAAAAGCATTTTTCAACCTCTGCACTACCCAAAGCAAAAGAAATCCCTCACTTTTCTCCACCAGCACCCTTCTGACCTCACAGGCGCAGCAGTGTTAGCTCCTGCCAAAGCCAGCAGGAGATTTTCCTCCTTTAGATCTTTTCTTCACCCCCACAAAAGGTAGGTCCACGCCCAATGACTATCTTGTGTTTTCTCTGATTCTCTGACTGCCCTTCAAGACTCAAGTCAGACAAACACAACCATGGTACCAGTGAGCAGGATGATGGAGGAGCCCCTTGCCTTTGAGCTGCAAATACTCCCTGCAATAAAAAGAAAGCTGGACTAGAAACCCACCAAGTCCATACCCAATCTAATGAAGCCAAACTCACAGGCTCAGCTTTCTCAGAAGCAACCTGCTAGCAAACAGGGTAGCTTCAATAAAATTAAATTGTCAGGACAAGAGCCAGGAGAAGATGGAGCTGTTGTAAAATTTTTCCTGCAATTCTGAACTGGCACTGAGCAGCTGATGCTCAAGACAGCCAGAGAAACCCCATCCCTGGCACACAGCCAGGAAGGAGATGCTGCTTCCATCTTTCAAACCTGTGAAAGAGAAAAGGCCAAAGAGCAAAACCTCTCTCCAAAAGCTGCTTAGTGCTGGGAGGTGTGAAAAACTATCCTCCTTGCTGCGGCGACAGGCAGTCATCAGCTCAACATCCTCTGTGAAGGCAAACACCCTCGCCCATCCCCGGGAAAGCTCAGATAAGCATGTCTTGTGCGATTCTTCAATGGGAAAAAGTTCATTGAAGAATTTTTTGGCTTATTTCCACTTGAGCAAATGCACAGAGAAGACAGTTTCAGCATGTTACCTACTGGTTTACTGTCTCATGAGCTGCAGTGGGGAAAAAATCACCCCTGTGAAGCTCCTCTGATGACAAAAATAAAGGACTCATGGTTTATTATCAGAGCTTGCAAAGACAACACGTGTTTCATTACAGCATCATCCACCACAGTGGTGTGCCCCAAGCTTCCCACAAAAAACCCTCACACAACTGGTTAGCATCATCCATGAAAGATGAGGCGCAACACCAGCACTTTCAGGTGTGTTTTTGGAAGGACAATGTCATGCTGATCTCCTTCAACACCATAGTCCCCCACAGCTGGGGATAAGCACAAGCACATTTTCCACAGTTAAAGAGTGAGAGCCTTGCTGGTGTACATAGACACAGCCCAAACCCAGACACAGCCCAAAACCAGCCAAGCAATGAAACAGCAACATATATGGGTGACCCCTGCGCTGAAGGATCAGAGTGGACTTCCCCATTGAGCATGCAAAAGGTAAGCGGAGACAAGAAATGCATCTCTCCCCTATGCTTTTCGAAGAAAGATCTCTTGATGTTTCAAAGGAAATTAAAAGCCACACTGAAAGGTGCTTTAATAAAGCTTCAGAGGACTTTTCATATGGATTTTTTTTTTTTTTTCCAGCTCTCAAGTAGCATAAGCAGCCCAAGCCAGGGATTAATGTTTGTCATGCACAAACACAGCAAACACCTTTTGAACTAGGAGGGACCAACTGGCAAGTGCAGAAAAGCCTGTAACCCTTCAAAGCAGCTGAACTGAGATCATGCCCCACACACACAGAAGAAATTTCCCTGTCACTGCGTTCATTTGTGCAGTTAGGTGGAAGTGCCATTTCCATGGTACAAGTAAGTCTGCAAGAAGTAAGTCTCTCTGGGGATAGGTTGTGCACTAATCCTCACAGCTAGGTTTTCACCAAACTTTCAAAAAACCTTTCCCAAGTTTGAAGACTCTGTGGTCTGAAATGAAGAAAATGCCATTTTGGGCGTGCAAAATGAGACATCATCTATGTTTTAAGATGTTAAACATCAAGTTAAATGAAAAATAAGTTATAGTCTGATTGGACTAAATACCTTCTGAGGTCCCTTCCACTCTGAATTATCTTCTTACCCCGTCATCTCTTAAATACAAATAATACAAGGGAGTGGGTGTACTACACCTTAGAAACAATTAATAGAAAGTAACATGAACCACATATAGTTGAGAGGCTGGATAGCACCTCTCCCACAAACATCTCCTGGCCAGCAGACAGCCTCCCCACCAGAATTACATAGGGACAGCTGGGGGCTGCCTGGGAGAGGGGAATAGGGTGGATTATTCCCAGAGAGAGAAGGGACAAGGGTGCAAATGAATATTGAATACCAGAAGTTTCATGGCGTGCATGCTGCACTGAATCACCCTCGCCATGTGAGGAGATAAAACTGGGACTGATAAAGCAGAGGATTGTGCTGCCATCCAGAGGGACTTCAGCAACCTGGAGAAACAGGCAAAGGAACAGTATGAAGTTCAGCTTTGTGGGAAAGGCCAAGTCCTGCACTTGGGGAAGAACAACCCAGTACATGCTGGCTGGAAGGCAGCTTGGCAGACAAAGCCCTGCAGAGAGACGTGCACTCACTGGAGCAACTCCAGCAAAGGTGACTAAAAGAGTAGAGCATTTGCCCTACAAAGATGCTGGGAGAACTGCTGCTGCTCAGCCTGGTTGGAAAAGGCTCAGAGCAGATCTTATCAGTGTATATGAATACCTGACAGTAGGGAGTAAAGGCAGAGCCAGACTCTTCTCTGTGGCATCCAGTGATTGGACCAGAGGCAATGGGCACAAACTGCAATAAAAGAAACCCTAAGATATACATAGGAATAAAGTTTTTGACTGCAAGAGGAACCAAGTATTTGGGACAGGCTGCCCAGAGCGGTTGTGGCATTTCCATTCTTGGAGATAATTAAATACCCTCTGGACACGGTCCTGGGCAGCTGCTTTCGGTGACTCTGCTTGAGGTTCTTTCCAACCTCACCACCTCCCAGCAATTCAGGGTTTCCGAGCCATGGCCAACCCCCAGGCCAAGCTCTCTCTTGAAGGCTGGTTCCTGGGAAGCACAACCAGCCCCAGCACAGTGCACGGCTTCAACACAGCCAAGATGTGTTAACAAAGCTTCCTGACACCCACAGCTGAGACTCCAATGAGGAAAGCAGGAATAAGGTATGCCAGGATTCAGTGACAAAATATAGGGCAGCAGCTCCCAGGCAGAGGCATCTGCTTGGAACCACCTTGTCCTGCATATTCAGCAACCAGCTCCGAAAGAGCGCAGCTCCCCAGAAGAGTGGCCTCAGCTGTGTGGGAAGCCTGGGACTGATCATAATTGCCCACCCTCCCAGCAGCTCTTGGGAGGCTTTGCAAAGTCACCTGCATTAATTCAGAAAGCAAATTCATCCAGGGTGTGCCAGAAACCCAGGCTTCGAGGAAATTCAGGGAAAGATGCTGCTATTTTCATGCTGTTGCCAGGATATTTAGTGGAACTCAAGTTCATCCTGGGTCAGAAAAACAATCTCCTCCCCACGCATCCAAACCTTGGTCTGCACTGAAGGGAAGAGGAGAGAGCACAGGGAGGTCGGTCCAGCGCAGATTCCTCTGGGAGAGATGCTCGAGGCCAAGTTAGCATAATAAAACCCGTATTTCAATGCTCCAGGTTTAGCAAATTCAAGGCCCCTTCTACCACCTGCCTTGCTATTCTTGTAGGGTAAAACATAAGCAGGGAAAGTCATCTTAACTGAGACACACTCATTAGGCTCTCAGAGACATTAACTGGTTTGCCCTGGTTTGCAGAGGACTTGCATAGGAGACATGGGTGTATCTCCATGAAGGATGCTCCCAGGTATGGGGTCCCTGGCTTCACTTGTCACAGACATCTCAGTGGCTTTGCAGGGCCACTGCAGCTCCTTCCAGCTGCCCTGACCTTCCTGTCCAGCTCCTGGGCACATGGCAGCAGATGTCTGGATGGAAGCCCACAGCAGGGAATGATGTGAATAAGCTGCCTCTGACAGTGACCAATACTGCAGAGGTGCTGGAGGAAGAAAGTCATCAGCCTCCCAGGACAGGGTCAGGGACGAAGTCATGAGGAGGGGTAACAAGCACTGGATACTAGTGCCAGAGCTGAGATCACGCAGGGGTGACAAGGCACCTGCTCCCTTCCCCAGCAGCACCCCCAGAGGAGCAAGGGCTGTTGTTTCACAGGTCCCTCTCAGCAAATGCTGCAGCAACGAGCCAGTGCCCTCCTCCAGCCCCACACTGTGGCAGGATAGCATGGAGCAGCCCCCATGGAGTCCACTTGGGTGGACAGGAGCTGCTGCACAGGGTGGGGAGCAGGGCTGCTGCTTACAGCATGGTAGCAATACCCACTAACCCAACACCTCTCCCAAAACTGTGCTGCAGAGCTACCGACATCAGTGACAGCAACTCAGAGCCACCTCGGGGCTTGTCCCTTCCCTGCAGACCTGAGGAAGGCCAGTGTGATGGGTACTGGTCCAGCCAGGGCTGCTGCTGTCAAAGCAGCCCCAGCCTAGGGGCATTTCCCAGGCAGCCTCGCCAGCATGAGGGGCAAGAGGCAGTGCCACCCTATGTGTGCTCCTGCCCTCTCCATTACCGCGGCCAATTAAACTCAGATGCACTGGGGGAATATGCTGGGAAGCAGCGATGGAGCTGGGAGCCCAGCACACACCAAAGGGGCCCTTTGCCTCATTCAGCACCAAGGAAAATAAAAATTATTTTTAAAAAGCCAGCTTCATTTGTAATCTGGGATTCAGAGTGTGCACATAACCACTGCCAAGTCATAAAAAGCCAGAGATCTGTTAGCAACACCTTGTGCATTTTCAGTTTCTTCTGTTCTCTTACTTCTTCCAATAAAGCAGCACCAACGTAAAGCTGCGGTGGTGTTACGCTCCAGCCAAAAAAGGATCCCCCAGATCTGAGCAAGCACCAGAAAGCTCTCTTGTCCTGCTGCTCCATGGACCACAGGCTCCCAGATGGGTTACAGGGATCTTGCTGCGGATCACACCATTCAAGGGAGCCCTAGCAAAATCCTAGCATCAAAGCCATTAACTTTAAGACACTACAAGACAGGAGATCGCTTTTAATGACCCTATCCTTCAGGAGCACTGCCCTGTGCTGTGGGCAGAGTGCATCGCTTCCCACAGAACGCTGAAACCTGCCACCCATTACTCAGGTACTCCAACACTGAATGACAGCATCCCACCTCCACACCACACCAAGATCCAGCTACTTTCTGTCTGGTCTCCTATGCTCCCTCAATCCATGTCCAACATTTGGGAATTCGGATTTTCCATGCGTCCTTGCTGTAGATACTCCAAAATGAAGGCACAGCTGGCATTCCCAGATTGCACAAGCTAAGCTCAACAAATATCCATGCACACATGGTTTTAAGCAAGGCAAGTTTGGGTCCTGTCTGCTCAAACTCAGCTTGAGGCTTTTCTGGGATGTTCCCTGGGTGGCTCTGCCTATCCCCACCATCAGCTAAGGAAGCAGCTGCTCAGCTTGGAGAAGCCACAGGAGGTTCCCTGTTTGCTTCTTTTGACAAGGAGCTTTTCTTTTGAGCTCTCTCTCAGCCTGATGTAGTCCAAATGATGCTGCCACGCATATGTGGCAAAGACATCAGTGGTTCAACCATGACCACTCCATGCTGCAACAGCACACCAAGCCTTGAAGTGCTGCAGATATCTCCATAGACTTCCACCACTGACCCTAGTGTGCGAACCCTGGGATGGAGGGCCATCAGGCCAGGACTCTGGAAACCAGGTTTTAGTGTCTGCTTTGGGCTTAAGTTCTTTAGTCAAGAACAATGTGTGCTGGTACATGACCCTTCACCATAAAGTGAAGCCTCCCACAGAGCCACTGCCTCACATGCACTTAGCAGATAGTCCTTTCTGCTCCCTGTCTCAGTTTCCTCAAAAAACAAAGACCAGGGAAAGGAGCATTTCCCCCTCTTCCCCCTTCTTATTCCATTGTATTAAGGAGAAAGCACATTTCACTTGTGTTCTTTTTTCACTGGCTAAAGGCAGCAGAGATGGAGGCTAGGTAAGGGTCAGACCTGCTGATGCTAACGCTGGTGAGTAAGAAAAAGCATTTGCTTTTCTTCCCCCATTCCAACCCAGAACAAGAGCAGCTGCACGTAAAACTCTGGCTGCACACCAGGAATGCTGCATCCACAAAGACAAAACTACTCCAGGGGAGCAGAGGTCTATTATGCAGCAGTTCAATCCTGCAAGATAGACACCACTCAGAGCACCATGTTTAACAAAAACTCCCCGGAAGCCTTCCAAAGGAGATGCAGACCTCTCTGAACCACCTTGGTGTAACTCATCAAGTTTTGGCAGCAAGGAAAAAAAAAAATTAAAAAAAATATACACAACATAAAAAAATCCAACAACAAAAAAGTCATCAGTTATTGTGGGGCTGTCCTGACCCCACAGACAAGCGGCCATTCCTCAAGGTCTCCTGCCACAGCTCAAAGCCAAGCAGAAAACCCATTTTACAAGTTCCCCATATTCCATTTAAAGTCCACCACCACACTGGGGCATGGGAAAATACTATTGTCACTGCTCACCAAGAGGTACAGAGCCAGATCTCGAGGGCAAAAGCCCCTAAGGTGATTGACACCATATGAAATGGGCCCTTCCAAAAATTAAATCACAGAGAAATTAAATTATTACTAATAAAATTATAGATATGGAAATTAATTTGCTTTTTTTCTCCCCTACATGTTATCCAACTAGTCCCAGAGAGCATCCATGGTACCAGGGTTACTGGCTCTGCACACTGGCCTAGTCTTTGGCCCAGTTTTCGGGGAAACATCACTGTTTTATGAGCCTGCTGTTACAGCAGGAGCCTTAGCACGTGGGTTTTGCAGGCTGATGGGGTATTAGGGCACCTAACTCTTGGAGACGCACAGGTCCAGCGCTCTGGGGCTCAGCCTGCTGTGCCAAGACTGCCAGCTCCCCAGAAAGGGACCTGGCAGTTACAGGCAGTGGGGCTCTTTGGTCCTCAGAGACACAAGATCTGCAAAGCCCAAGAGCTGCCATGTATGCCAGCACCTGGCTTCTCCCCAGCACCGGGGGGCTCCTTCAAAGCACCAGCACCTCTACCTCCTGCATCATGGCAACAATGCTGTGGGCTTGTGCATCTGCAAGGAGAGACCCCCATGTCCAGACCCCAACAGTGATGAGCTTGGGCAGGTAAAGGGTGAGCAGCTCATCCCAATCTCAGGGACACTTTCCTTAGACATGACTTGCTATGCACACCCGCAAAACTATTGTAGGGTGGGCTGAAATGCCCAAACCAGGCATCCAGGAACTGGGAAATGCAAAGATTGGACCCTACCAGCCTAGGGAAACACCTGATTAAACAGGTTGGGATAGCAGCAGCCAGCATGGCCATCTGCATATTCCTGCTGCGTTAGAGACAGAAATATTAGGCTTTGTGTTTGAGTTACTGCTAGATGGAGCAGCTGAGGGTGGCAAAAGGGGCACATCCCACACAGTATGAGCAGGAAGGGCTCTGGCTTCATCTCCCTGCCACAAAATAGAGCTGTAGTCATCCAGGCAGTTAATTAGCGAGCAGCCATTCTAGGAACTCGCTCCGCCAGCTGACAATTAATGAGGCCATCCCTCTGCTTCCTGCCCGGCCATGATTTATTCATCTGGCATCCCTGGTGGGTCGCGAAAGATAACAAGGCACAGAGCACTTGCCGAGCCCATATGTCAATTTATTTCCCCAGTGCAGGGCTCCCTGAGTCACCAGCCAGGAGGTTCCCTGGGCACAAAGGGATCAGCACTGAGCTGAAAGGGCCGGGGAAAGCCTGCTTTGCTGATGGGCTGCCTTCCAAAAAAAAGGCAGGAGCAGCCTCAGTGTTACAACAAGCAGTTTTATCATGCAAAGAATCCCAAAGAAATCCTACCAGCTTCAAACAAATGGAACACTGACCCGGATCTCACCAAAGCAGCATGCCACATCTAATAAATACACGGGTTGCCACCTCCTTCAGGTATTTTATAATACACTGTGTATTCCCAAAATAAAGTGCCCAAGGCAGGGAGCTGCTCTGGACCAGTGATACTGGAGCAGGATGTGCTGCAGCAGCTTATCCCAGGCAATTCTGCTGAATAGACACAAGGGGGGGAACCTTGTAATTTAAACGCAGGATTGATGCACGTGGCTGCAGCCTTAGTTGCACCATGAATGTCGGGCAAGGGAGAATAATCCAGGGCTTCACAGAATCACAGAATGGTTTAGGTTGGAAAGGACCTTTAAGATCATCTAGTTCCAAACCTCCTGCCATGGGCAGGGACACCTTCCATTAGACCAGAGTGCTCAAACACTTGAGCACGGGTCTTGAACACTTCCAGGGATGGGACATCCACATTGGATGACTTGGAGCTGGTTTTTCTCACATCACCAAGGCAAACTATGGAAGGAAGTTAATTAAAGGAAATTAATAAGTAAAACGAGTGGGTTTGAGCCTTACCAAGTACTTCTATTTTTGTAAGTTCATTAGTGTCTCCAGCTTGCTCCGATCCAGGGGGACTTGGCCACTTCTTAGGATTAAATACAAATCCACTTGCAGCAGGGCTGAAGCCACAGTAAACACAAAAGGCAATGACCCCAAACACATCCAAAAGTTCCACTGCAGCCAAGGGAAACTATCTTTAGGACTTCCAAGTTTCCTCTACATCCCACTAACCCATGCACAATTTAGTGAAACCCCTCACCCAGTCAGGCCCTTTTTGCACTGTTCCCATCAGATCCCACCCTCCAGCTCAGAGCCAAGAGAGGCATATCCAACCACTTCAGCTGATAAACACTCACCTCCCATACACAGCATGCCACTCTCTCTCTCCATCTCTCACACACATTCCACAAAATCAACCTATCAGAAAAACACCATGGTGCAGTTGGTTCAGACCAGCCCAATCCATGCAGGACCTGTGTGATGTGTCGAGCCCCAGGGCAGGACGGGTGCTGCATGAGGTCCCAGCACTAGAGGCAGGACTACACATCCCATGTTTTAAGAGTACAGGGAGAGGAAAGGAGCCAGAAGAGGTTTGACAGGGTGGTGGAAAAAAACCAACCAAACAAAACCCCGAAATTAAAAAAACTCATTCTCTGTGTTTCAAGTTGTTCCTTGCCTTTAAAAATCCTCCCTGGATAACAAAGGCAATGGGGACAAGCAGCCCAGCTTGGGAGTGCCAGATCGAGCACTGCTGGGTTGGCTGCTCCACAGGGGTGATGCTGACATCACATTCCCCAATCCCCCCACCAGCCCCATAGAGAACAGACAATGGTCCCGCTCCCCCCAGCTGCCCACCTGGGCTGGGGGCTCTCCAGTACTTACTCCCATTCCTTCCTCCGTGCCTGCGGTGTGCTCTGCATCTTGTGCGCCTCGTGCGCCTTGATAATGTCCCTCTGCTCAATCAGCCCACCCCGCCGGCGCTTGATAACATCCGGGCTCACAGGGACATACTGGCCGAGCCCCAGGTCGAAGGTGCTGCCAGTCTCTGTGCCGGCATCGGCATCCCGGGGCCGGGGCTCATAGAGGGCATCAAAGCTGGCGGCACGCGAGACGAGGGCCTCGGCCAGGCTCTCAGGCTCCAGCAGGTTGCAAGACTGGGTGGTTTGCATCAGGCCGAGCCGGTGCTTGCGCCACGTCTCCTCCTTGGGCAGGGCCAGGATGTAGCGGGGGGAGGCAGCGTCCAGCTCAGCCCCCCTGCCCGGTGCTGGGGTGCTGACGGAGCACGTGCCAAATCCAAGCATCTTTGGTGCTGTTGCTGTTGTAGCTCATCACTCTGGAGGGGCACAAGATAGAGAAGGAAAGCTCAGGGCTTTGCTCCATTTGCCCCCAATTCCCTCCCTTCCTCCTACATCGACTGAAAGTCTCATTTATTCTGGGTTTGTTGGGCTTTCAAACCAGGCACAGGGCACACAACACTGGACCCCCCAAGACTAGGGCATGGTGCAGGACTTCCTGCCTTACTGCTTTCCTCCTGCTTCCCAAACTGGGCACTCCTGCAGCTCTTCAACCTGCAGCTCTCTGACGCTGCAGCCTGTCCTCCCTGGGGACCCTGAAGCAGCACAACTCCCTGCAGCCGGACCACAATGTGATGAGCTCCCATGCTGTCTCACAGATGGGAAAAGAGAAGACTCGGCAGACCTGGGTCAAATCACCCTTGTGCTGCTTTTGTTTGCTTGGGTTTCTTCTCTGCTGGGTTTTTATTGCTTTTGTGAGGGGCTGGGAGGGATTAAAGGGACTGGCGTGGCACAGCCCTGCTGCGAACACAACCTGTAACACAGAGCAGGGCTCTTTCCATCCATCCCAGCAGGCAGCCATGCATCCACCAGGAATCCAGTGCTGCCGACTCTCGGCTGCCTGAGCGGGCAGGGGCCATGCAAGGGGCACGCGTGCCAGCAGACGGTGCAGTGCCGTCGCACGCTGCCTCCCGGGGAGCACAGCTTCGGAGCATCCCTGTCTGGAGCGTCCACGTCCCCTGTCCAACTCCACGCTGGTGTGATGACGGCCAGGCAGCCTGGCAGAGGAGGCTGGGTGTGGAAATATCAGTGTGGCTTTGACTCAGGAGCTTCACATGGGAGGCAAAAGGCACAGGAACGCTGCCAGCAGCACCACTCAGAGCAACGCTCCTTGGCTAAGCAAAATAGATGGTGCTCTACCGACATGAGATGCTTGTATCTGAGAATACATCCAAAGCCTTGTTGTGGTGAAATGCTTTATTCTAATGTTAGAGAGGTGCCATTCAGCATGTTATTGCTACGGGAAGGGCTTCACTCCAGCAGTCCCTCAAATTCCTCTCCCAGTGCTTACCTACGATGGAGGTGAAAGAGGGGATGAGAGAAAAGAGCAAGGCAGCAGGTGCTTCACACGAGGGCTGTCATGCCTTTCCTAACCACATCCCTGACACAGGAGGAAACAACCGAGCAAGGGAGAGAGGGTTTAACCCCCCCTGAGATATGGCAATAATGCAACAAATTGAGCGTATCAGTCATCTTAACCCCTTCACAGGGTATTTGGAGACACCTGATCTCCTCCTCCAGAACAAACAGGGAGATAAGAATGGCAGTCAGGAGGAAGGCTGGGAAATCTCCGCACCAGGAGTAAAAGTAAATTACATAAAGGAAAAAAATAAAAATCAAGAGTAACTGAAGGGACAAAACAGAGCATGTAAGCCAAAATAAGCCTGATATCCCCGTGCCACAGCGGAAGAGGGGCACAGTCCAGCCAGGGAAGCATCCCACCTCCTTCGAGTCTGTGCTGCTGCACGACAAATATGAAGTGTCTAAAGTTGCCCCTGAATTTAAACCTGCTCAACCCCCACTTGGGATTGGGCAGGTTACTCACCTGCCCAAGGGATACTCACCCCTTGGCAAGGTCTCCAGAAAGAAAAAGGCAGCTGCCATTAAGAGCCTCAGCAAGTTAATTAGCACATTGACAAAAGTTTGGCTGCTCCCACTCAAAGCTGTAAAGAGATTCTTCACTACTTTGCTTACCCATGTGAGGTTGTTTTTGTTGGTTTTTTTTTTTAAGAGCATTAATTACTTTTTCAAGTCAGTTCTGCGTACCTTCATAATCTATCATTTTTCCAACTTCTGCCTTTCCTGTTCATGTTGCTTTGCTCATTTTCAATGCTCCCCTGCTAAAGTTTAACTCCTCATTCAGCCACACCAGGTTTTCTTCGGGGTTTGGGGTCACTTTTTGGTTTTGCATTTTGGGGTTTTTTTGTGGTGGTGGGTTTGGATTTTGGGTGTTTGGCTGGTTTTTTTTTGGTTGGTTGGGGTTTGGTTTGTTGTGTTTGGTTTTTTTTTAACAGCCATTCTGCAGCCCTGTTTCTTCTCTGAGCATTTCCTTGGGGAGGACTGGAGGCTTTCTTGTATACCAAGCACAAGAGCTCTGGGTTTCAGCCACAGCATAACCCCGAGGACTATTAGCTCAGAGCAAATAAGGACACATCCCAAGAGTAGCTCCAGCATCCACGCGGACAGTGGCTTTTCTGATGCCTGCCAATGTATCTCCCACCAGGCTTGCTCCAGGGACACCAGTGGCTCCCAGGCTTGGAGGCAAATGAAAAAGCTCAAGCAGAGCCCTTAAATGAAACACCAAGAAAGTCTGAGGAAATAAAGAGAAATAATTAGCTCTGCTTCCACCTAAGCAAACAAGGCTTACGCTGCCAACGAACAAGCTACATTCCCTCCAGAGAAGTGACAAGCAGAGACGGGAGGATGCCAGAACATTTTGTTAAGGAAAGCTGATGAGGCTATGTGCTAACGAGGGTGCTCGCAGGATGCAATGCACCATGTACAAAACATCTGACATCAGGGCATCTGCCCATCTTCTAGCCTTTGGCCTCCCCCTTACACTGAAAACAAACATACTACATTTTTACACAAAATCTGAATTACTGGGAAAAACATCATGTTTGTTCATGTAATTTGGTTTCTGCTGTTTAATTGCCAGCCCTGCCTCCTGCAAGGGGGAAAAACCTACAGCAAGCCAACATATGGCTGGTTTTGAAAACATGGAGTTATTTTCTGATCCCATCAGTGGAAACCCACAACTCGATATGTGCCAGGAATGGGTCAAGACCAGAGCTGGGACCACACAGCCAGCCAGCAGACCTATCTCCATCCCGGGTTTGCTTAGTAACATACAACTCAGGTGCATATTGTTGCCCAAGAACCCTTCCAGCTGCAGATCAGCCTTTGCATGGGCATAAACCCGGGTTGCCACACAGCTCCCTGTTAAAAGCTAGGCAAAAGATGTCTCCATGGCTCGTTAATGACAATAATTAAAAAAAGCAAAGAGAAAACAGCATATCCACCTGCCCGACGCACCACACACCTCCCCGAGGTTTCCCACAGGTGACTCTGGCTGATGCTCACTGTCTGTATCCCTGGTTGCATGACCAGGATGTGGTAAGAACATGGCACAGACCCACACAGGGCTCTGGGCAGTCCCCCCTACCCCACAGTCACCCAACTGCTGCAGGAGCAGAGGACGTTACTGAAGAGCAATGTTACACTTTGAATTTGATACAGGAGAGCTGAGAAACAACTGCTGTTGTGACACACAGCAGGCTCTCAAAACCAGAAAATGAAGTTTCTAGAGGCTCTTATCTCCCAAATTTCAGTCCAAAAGTAATAAGAGTCAGGAAATTTACTGTTTGCTCCTGCAGCAGAGAAGTCATCCAGATGAAACCATGGCCACAGGGCACTGTGAGCAGCCAAACTGAATTAGAGAGTGGATATTTAGCTGCGAAAGCATTGGCACTTGTGCTTTCACCTGCATGGTGGCTGGGAGCAGCACACAGCTTCCAGCAGAACCCGAGGCACATCTGAGGACACAGAAAAACCAGCTGTGCCAATGCACAGCCAGAGCTCACGCTGTCTAATGGGGATCTCATTAGAAAGATTGCACCCAGCATCCATCCATCTCCTCCCACACGGGGCTTATCACAGTCAAACAGTGCAGCAAGCATCTCTTGCCCCTTGGCAACATGGGCTGAAATGGGACACAACCCAGAGCAGCATCCCAGCCCACAAACCACTGAGAACAGCCTTTTCAAGACGTCTGCACCAGAGGACAAGTGATGGAAGAGGAGACATGCACAGGTCCTCTGCAGCATCCTCAACAGACAACCGCACACTGACAAGTGACTCAACCCCATTATCTCAACCCAAACCACATGCCACAGCCAAGGCACACAGCCTCTGCAGGCAGGAGACCCTGGACTCCCACACCATACTTCATTTTTAACTTCTAGTAGCTGATTAACTAATAAAGAGCTGCAGTGAGAAGCAGGTTCCCAGCAGCAAAAAGAGGAAATTCCTTTTAGGGGTCTTCTCTGTGTATGTGCTTGTGTTACAATAGCAGCAATCAAGTCTTTAGCCAAGTAACTATGTATTACCATAATAACTACACTGAGCACTTAAGGCGCTGGGTGAGCTCTTTTCTTCCATTACCTGAATAACCCTCACCAAAACCCCCAGAGATAAAGCAGAAAGGCTTAATGCTGTGCTGGCTTGTGGGGACTGGTCTTCCCCTGGAAGCACAAGGGTCAAGCACCTCAGTGCTGAGCTCCAGCACTGCCGTAAGTTGAGCAGGGAGGCAGAAACCCCTTCCTGGAGAGGACACAAGGCCTCAGGCCAGGATGGACAAACCCTGGCTGTGGTGAAGGCAACAAGCAGCAAAACTGTCAGAGTCCTCCGACCACGGTCCATCAGCCCAGCAGCCTTCCCTGGGGATTTGGGGGATGATTTCAACAGCAGCATGAGAGCAAGAAGCTGCTCTGATGCTGCTGCTTCCCCTTGTGAGCAAGTGTCCCTCCTCTCTCCTGAATGAGCAAGGAGAGAGCACAACAGGGACAAGAGCAAACCCCTCTGGAAGATGTGTATATATAGGAGAGCATCTAGGATGCTGCCCCCAAGCATCCTGGGGATGACCCGAGTCAGGCGGCATTTCTATGCTTCACCAGCCCATAGGGGATGTCTCTTCCCTAAGTTTGGCTGATCTCCTTAGGAACTCAATGCTCGGACATCTCAGCCCCACTCCATGCAGGGGCATAGGGGTGCTTCAAATCTGTCCCTTGCCACTCCTTCCCTCCGGCTTGCTAATTTGCCTCTTCCCAGGCCACAGAAGGCACTTGATTTTCAGGACAATCAAATGCCATCTGCCTCTCTCTGCTGAGCTGTGCTTACCCCAAGCTGCTAATTATTAGTCCCTGCTCAAGGGTAGAAGGAGAGCTCATGCAGTGCAGCTAAGCAGAGCACTAAACCTCAGAGTGCCAGCAAGAAATTCAGCGTGGGGCCCCTCCAAACAGAGGCAGATGGGCTGCAAAAGTGACTGATTCATCCTCGTGGCCTTTTCCTCTCCCATCACGTGCACTTCCCCTCACAGCAGCATGGATGCTGTGGTGGGTGAGCACTGCTCAAACCAGCTCTGGATCCCCCTAGTCCTCCAGCTCCTCCATCTTGCACCAAATGCAGTGGCTGGGTCTGCACGGCATAGTGGCTGTGGAAGCCAGCTAGTGAGGGTGAGCTATTTTTAATCGAGTCATTTGTTACTGGGGAAAAGTTTGTTGGATTAAACCCTCTCCCATGGCCCCTGCCACTGTCAGGTTTGCTGCAGCTTTCCTGGGAAGAGCTGCTCCCAGCAGCCCCAGTATGTGCTTAATACCCAGCAAAAGCCAGTGCTGCATCCCATGCTTGGTAGCTTTGTACACTGCCAGTAATGGAGAGACTTAAGCAAGGTGGGAAAGAAAGAAAATAAAAGAGACATTTACAGGCAAAGGCTCCTTGCACAGAGCTATTCCTACACTCAGCAACAAGTGCAGGTGGAAGGGTTAGGTCAGACATTCCAGTACAGGAGAGCTGCGGGAAGGCAGCATTGCACACGCCTGCCAGTGTGTGGGGGGCAGTCATGGCGCAGTCGAAGAAGGGCCACTTGGCTTATTTCTCAGAAAACATTCGTCATCTCTCATTCACATGTAATAAACTATTCTTTGGGCCTTTACAGCATCAAGACACTACAACAAAGACCCCTGGAACTACTGCAAAGATCAGATGGAGAAAAGAGCACAGCTCCAAATACCCAAGGGCTGTTTAAGGCCCAGGAGATGCTTCAGCTCTAGACACTAGACAACCTTTTGCCTGGGAAACAGCTTTTGTTCTGCCACACCAGGGATTTCACACTAGGGTGATGCTCCAGCAGCAAGCAAGCTTCCCAGGGCTGAGCACTGCTTCTGCTTCCCAGGAAAAGCCACACTGAGCCTGGATGGGGCCAGGCTGCCACTCAGATCCCATCCCAATTAGGAGGCATCTCACAGGCCAGAGAGCACATGGTGGGTGTGAGGGCTCTGCCTGTGCCAGCAGTGGGATAGCACAGCCCCAGGTGCAGGAGCCCTCCTGCAGAGCCCCGCTCCCAGGGGAATCAGCTTTAAGAATATCAAAACATGAAATTATCTCATCTCTCCTTTAAGAGCAACTGTTAAACAACCCCACTATTATTTATATAAATGTACATCAAAGAAATCAGCCCTCCATCTCCAGCAGAGAGGCAGGAGAGCCAGAGACAGCCAGGGCAGCAGGACCCTGGCCCTGGGGCTGGCTGCAGGCAGTGAGCCCAGCCTCGAGGATGCTTTCAGGGCAAGGTCAGGGGCAGGCAAAATGCTGCTGGGGTAGCAGTGAGAGATAGGGCTCTGGCTGGCTGGCATTTCACTGATAGAGTGGGACCAGGCATGGACAGCAAGGTGTCCAGGTGACTGGGAATGCCCATCCTGACAAACAACCCAATGCCCAAATTTCTTCCAGCACCACCTTTGAGACAGTCTCATCCCTTCACCTCTTCCTATGCCCCTCAGTACCAGACAGGCAGATGTTTCTGGATCTCAACGCAAGGTACCCCTCATCTCACACCCCCTATGCCTGCAACATGCCACCCTCAATACCAGCCCCACACCAGCGCTTACCCACACCATCATCCCAGCTCCCCAGAGAGCAGAGGAAATGCACACAGGCAGATCTGAGGGTATGCATGATACTGGCTGTGGGCAGACATGGCGAATGTGGGACGACGCCTGACACAGCTCAGCATTTCCCTTCCTTGCACAGCGTTTCCTTCCCTTCCACCCAGCAGGGCCAAGGAGAGAGGTACCACCTCGGTGGGCAATTGCTGGGCTTGGGCTCACCTAGCACAGCACTGCTGCTCTGCAAACAGCACGGAACCAAACCTGGTAATAGGAACAATTGGGGACAGGAAAGCAAGCCACGATCTGCATAACAGCAGCATCTAGAAACAAGAAGTACTTGAAGCTATACATACATGTAGCCAGAGAGCATGCCCTTAAGAGTTTGCTTTCCAAAGAAGGGCAGAGACAAGACTTCTTAAGATAATTTCCAGCTGCAATTACTGGGCCACCCTCCAGGAATATAACTCTGCTCCTGCACAAGAGCGCAAGCAGCCACGCTTAGAGGGCCATGCTGCCCTCCTCCCTCTGGCTCCCACCACAAGGAGGTTTTCCTCTGAAAGGCACACTGATCCTCCTGGGCTACCTATCGTTCCTGCAATGCAGGATAGACAGACAGACAACGCCAACTTAAAGTACATGTATGGAACTGTCCCCTCACCCAGCCACAGGCATGGGGAGAGGAGCGCCTCCCCATCCCAGCCCACCATTCTCTGGATAGCTGGTGAGCCACAAGCAGCACATGCAGGTAGTCACAGGTCAAGCACCACCATCCCCAAGGACAGCCTGAATTTATGCTTTAATTAGCACGCAGCAGCAGATCTGGCTCTGCACATCGCACCCCAGCTGCTCCAGCACCCAGAGCTGTGGGAAGCTGTGCTACTGAGCCCTGTAACTCAGCCTGAGCTAGCTTGTTTCAAAGAGGACAACTGACCCCAAGCGACATCAGGGTTCACCATCGTTCCCTATCAGTCTCAGCAGCTGCAAGAATTGCCAATGTATAGAGAGGAGCAGGAGCTGCCAGCACCAGCCAGGGTGTGTTAGAGTTGCTGTGCAACAGAGAAAGAAAATGATTTTAAAAATAAATAGACTGGTCTCTGGGAAACACTGCTGGCAGAAGATAGCCAGCCCTTGCTCCTTGATCCAGAGCACCTGAAATGAGGCAGCACACAGGAAGAGACTGAGAACAAGGTATTGCTTTTGATGTAGGAGATCAGAAGTGCAGGTCAGCTTGGAACCATGGCTGCAAAGAGGATTAGATGTAAATATAGAAGGAAAAATGGGGCGACCTGAAGCATCCAGGCCTCCTGAGCACTACCCCAGGAAAGGTTTGTTCCTCAGTGTTGAGGAAGGCTGAACACATGTGATCCCAAGATAGACATTGATCCTGGGAGCTGCTCGGTCTGGGCTTCCCAGAGGGTGGTTGTGGGTCTGAATGGCACCCGATGCATCCCAGGCATTGCCAGCACACACCCTGATTCTGGCTTCATGCTACAGCTTACGGCTTCTCCAAAAATGGCTTAGCCAGGAACTGCCTGCTGTACTGGGGCAAGAAGGACACACACATGGCTCCAACTACATTTCATGCTCATCTCCCAGGCTAGCCTTTTGGGCTTCCTCCTTGCATTTCACCCCGCACTGGACTCGGCAGCAGCTCCTTCAGACTGCCCTTCTTCCCTCCAGCCAGGAAACTTAAAAATAACAACAAAAATCTTGTTTAACCTGGCAAAGCCAGGGAGAAGTTCTCATTTCCAACGGTGCCTTTGCTAAGGTGACTCACAAACCACAATGTGTGTCATTACTTAATAGACCTGCAAAGGCAATTATATGATCATGCAAACATCAGATTCCTGGCACAAGGAGTCACAGCACCCCTGAGAGGTTAAAACAAAGGGATGCTTTAAAGATGAGCGACGGCAGGATTTATTCTTCTTTGACTTTATTCTCATTATGTACAAAGATGCACTGAAAAGGTCTTATTGTTTGTGGGGGAAAAAAAAAAGGAAAAAAAAGACAGTCTCTTGCACAAATTGCACAGTGAAGAAGGGAAGGGAATATAGAATAAGTCTGTCCTGCTGTGCTGAAGGCTTGCAGGAGAAACCCTGCCATGCATCCTCCACTGCAAGGTCCTCACCACCAGCTCCAGCCTGAAGTACAAGGGCAAGGTAGAGCCCCAAATCACTGGATAAACAGAGCAAGACCCTCATGATTTGACCCCAAAGGAGGAAAGGCAGGTTTTCTTTTTGCTCCTTCGCTCATGGCTTCTATAACCCTGTTTACTTTGCACATTGTGGAGAACCAAGCGGATGTGCATTTTACCTCATCCTGGCTTAAGCTGGGTCAGGATAAACAGACAATAAAAAAAAATTTCTTGTCTGTCAACATAAAAGAAGCAGAAATCAGGCCTTGAGGACCCCCAACCTGCTTCCTTCTGGGTAGGAGAGCATGTCTGACATGTGGCTGCTCAGTGGTAAAAGCCTGGACCAGCCCCTGTCCATCCTCACCCTCACCTGTCCACACCATCCTTAGCCACTCCAAGCTGACACACACACATACACAGAGCTGATCCCCTGAGCCCAGTTTCCCATCAGTCTTCTACAATATGGGAGATGAGAGGAAAACAAACAAATGTTTATGGGGAGCTAAAAAGACCATTTCAGCAATCCTGCTTTTTCAACCAGGACTAATACTAAGGACTCAGCAAGCACCCAGTCCTCACCACCAATTTACATGTGCCTGGTCCTAGGGGTCCCTCTCTTCCTTAGGGAACACCACCAAATTCCTTGGGAAAGTCTGGGTGTTTCCTTCCAGCTCCTAAAGGCCCCACTGAGCACTGTGTGCCAAGCCAGCCTGGGCACAAGCCCAGCTGTTTTGCTAAGGTGCCAAGTGAAAGGTTAGCACTTCTGGAAACCATCTGGGCAAGAGGACAGGCACAGGGTACAGCAGTTTTAGGTGCTGCTCTTTCAGATACACCCAGCTGGACCCCAGCCACCATCAGTGGCCTCCTTTCCCTCCAGCAGTGCGGCTTTGCCCCCCAGTCCTGGTGCCAATTCCCTCCCCAAACCCCAGCAACAGTGGTGCTTAGCACCCACTGTCTGCCTTGCTTTGTTAGCACCAGCAATTCAGCACCTCCCTTTGGACCAAAGCCACCACCTCATCATCGGGCTCCCTCTCCTCCTTAAAACGTTTCTTCTTTCAAGGAGAGCTCATCCAGCTCTGCTTTCCCTTCTTTTATCAGTTTGCTACAATTGCTGGCATTGAGCTGTTAATACTGCTATTGCCTCCCCTTCTTCCCCTCTTTATTTGTGGAATTATTTCATCGCTGCTAGTTCATCCCTCTGAAGTATGTTACTCAGAATAATTTATACCAAAGCAACCTTCCTGCCAGATAGCTGCTTTGTGGGACCTTAAACACACTGCAAATGAGCTCAAAATAAGGATGAGACTAATTCATGGAGGAGAGGATGGCAGGTAAACCCAGGAATAACAGCCTAGCTGCAATCTCCAAGCTCTGTGCTGCCAATAGCCAGAGCCTGGGAAGATCCAGCACGGAAAGAACGATGTACAGCCAACTTCTTACACCATTCCTTATATTTGAAGATGCACGCCAGGCCAGCCTAGAATCCTCCGCATTGCTCACTGAGCAGCCAGACCAGGCACAGAGCTAGAAGGAGCTTTGCTCTGACCCAAACTAACTGCTTCACTTGTCAGTCCCATCTCTCTCTACTGAAACAATGCCCGACAGCTGAATAAGCTCATAATTCTATCCTCAAATTGGCCCTTTTACAGCAGCATGTGTGCTTGGAGCTTGGACTTTACCATATTTGCAAACATCAGCAATCATGTTGCGATAGCGTGCGAGCGGCTGCTAATCGGTGCCCCCCATCCATAGTTCTCTGCCTCCAGGAAGGCAGACAAGGCTCTTCCGCAGGCGGCACGCAACATTTTTTACACTAGAAAACTGCCATCTGTAATTTCTATAGACATCTCAAGGATGGCTGAGGACTGGCAGCGCGAGACTGCCAGCGTATGTCACTCAGCACGCAGCCGCCCGGGAGTTTCTCCTCCAGCACGGCACGGCTGTCCAGCACTGCCATGTAGCTTGGCACTGTCCCCCCTCACCATCACTCCCCATGCATGCTCACGCTGGACACCAGCAGGGACCATTTGCTTTTAGAACCTCGGCGACTCAGAAATGGGCAATGCTATTTCTGGCAGTGTCACTCCCCCTCTCTCCTCTTGCCCACTCCCTCCTTCCTAAATAGTTTAACGCCACTGAATTTCCCATGCCAGGCATCCACCATCTGCTGGCAGGCTTCAGAGCAGCGGTAAGATGTTCCAACAAGCTGGGGCAATCCAAGAAACTATCCTTCATGGCCTCCAGCCCTGCACCTCCCTTCTTCCAAGTGGCACCCAAAATTCATCCCTCCCAGCAGGGTACCACACTGACACATCTGCCCTTCCCAGGCTGGAGCTGATGCATGACTCCCATACAACATTTAGGGTTTAAAACAGGTGCTTTTCTTGGTTTAACCCTTGTTTATGTGTTAGCCACCAACAGAACCGCTTGTGAGGGCTCCAGCCTTCCTCCAGTGCCTGTTGGTCTGACTGGGGCTGTATTAAAACCCCACCATGCTACACACAAGGCACGGAGGAAGAAGGAGGCTGCGTGTCCAGCACTGAGCACCCTCAAGCCAGAACTACTTCTACACATGGGCCGCCCCCTTCACCAGCGAAGTACAGACCAGAGCAGACACTTCACATATGAGCCACCTCTCAGGCACATCCCTTACACCCTCAGGACATCTCCCCATCTGTCACCAGCCTCGTACACACAGACCACATTTTGCTCCGTGCAAGACAAGCCACTCACTAGGGATATGCATCTGCGGTGATCCCAGTATTCACCCTTCCTGTGCCTCCCAAGACACCCTGTGTCACCCAACACTGACTGCAAGTCAGACCGATGGAGCACCCATTCACACCCACACCCCTCCCCAAGCACACTTGTGGCTCATTTCCATCACATTCATTTTTATTTAGCACAGAAAACCTGGCCTGAGAAATTCAGCAGCAAAGCTTGATAATACCAGCAAGTGCACAAAGACATTTGCTTGATAACATCAGCATGTGCACAAAGCTGTCCACAGAAAACTTTACAAGCAGCCAGCATCCCCACGATATCAGCGAGGCAAGGCTGGCTGCAGGTCACATGCAGCCACTGAGGGATTTCTAGACACAAGACTCAACACAGCCAAGTTACCCCTCTGTGGAAACTTCTCACAGTTTCTTTCCATCCACGCTGGATCTCCAGCTGAAGGGTTTAATCACCCGTACCCTGGTGCAGGTCCAAGAGTAAGCCCAGATATTCACCCCACTGCCAAGAGCTGAGGATCTCTCATGCCACCCTGGCAAACAGCCAGGAGCCAAGCCAACATCAATGGGTGAAACTCCTTTTGCCTGCAGGCTTTCCCATCCAATTTGAAAGTCAGAGTGGGCAATCTGGATGAGGAGTGCAGCACTAAGTACATGGCTATAGTGTGCTGTTTGGTCCAGATGTGGCCTAGCACACCTGGAGCCCAGGAAGCAATGCTACAGATGCATACCCACTGCATATCCTAGCCCCCCATGTAGGTTTTGACGAAGGATGCTACACACCAAGCAATGCATCCTCTAAAGAGGCTCAGGTGCTCTCTGCAGCCCACAGGAGCTTTAATGTGAGGCCAACACAGAATGTTTATAAAAACCCCAGTCTGCTGTGAGCCATGGAGCACCATGTACATACAGCCTGCTTGAAACGGCTAACGAATCACATTTATTCCAAGTTGGCTACTTCCATATGCTGGGGGGAAAGCCCAAAACCAGAGAAGTGATGATAAATTCCTAAAGCTACTGTAGCAAGGAAAAAAAAAAAAACACCCACCAAAACACCCCATAGTAGAAGCAGCCTCACACCATCTCCCAGAAACTCCCTGCACTGCAAACGCCAAATTATTAAGTCAAGGCGGTTGGGGGGGGGGGGGGGGAGAAACAAAAAAAGACCTTCCATAGGAGATTTCTATTGTGTCTCCTTTCAAAAGCACAACACTTGCTATGGCCTCTTGCTGCTGCTTTCGTATTCAGCATCCACTTCAGCAGCTTGTTATTTAAGACATAAACCCTGCACCTTTGCCCTTGGGTCCGAAGCAGGGCAGGGGAACATGGGCTGGCCCCACACTGCCTGAAGAGAGTGGCAAGAGGGCAGCCACCAGGCTGCCACCTAAAGGCACTTACCTAGGAGTGGCAGGAAGCACAAATGCTCACACTCTAAACCCAATAGAACGTGGCCTGATTTCACCCATCCTTGTTGCTGTGTTCCACCCTGGGAACCACTGCATCCCCCAGGGTGCTGTGCAGGGATGCGCGGGGCTCACACCTGCTCCTGTGCCAAGTGCCCGCTCACAGCATTGCATGGCAGTGAATAAGGGGCTCAATCCACCAGCCAAACCTGTACAGAGATACTGGTGCTCCTCAGCATCCACAAGCTGGCTCTAACTCAGCTGTAAGTTTTCTCTCCAGGAAAGCCTCAGGCAGCAAGCTCCTCACCCCAGCCAGCCTCAAAGCAATGGCACAGCCCTGTCACACCAAGCAGGAAGGGTAAGCTCATGGGTGCTCACCTTGGGCTGCACCCACCCATGTCTCCTGCAGCACCTGCCATGGTTAACCCAACCATCATGGTGTGCTGGGACCCTGCAGCCCCTGTCACACCACGGCTGATAACCTCCTCTGGGTCCAAAACAATCCTTGTTAAAAATAGGTTCTACCTACAACTCTAGCAGCTTGCACGAGCGTCATCACCATGGCCCCGGCACACTTCCCAACGTGACTAATGCCAGCGGTGTGTGACTAACACCCTGTCCTGCACCAGGGAGGGAGACAGCCCCCAGCAGCACAGGCAGGCACGAGTGGGCTGCCAAGCCACAGCATTTTGGCTGGAACAAGCTCTACTCCCTCTTCCTCACAGGGTTCTCCACGCGTCTCACCCACCCTGCCAGCATGCACCATCCCAGGCTGGGAGAGCATCATGGTGCACCCACCACCCTGCTCCTCCCAGGCTGCAGCATCCCAGCTAGTCCAGCCCCATTGGAAGGATGCTCCAACCAAAACTCAGCCCTCAGGTCTCCCCAGGCTGCCATGCCAATCTACTGCAGCGTGCCTGAGGGATCCTGCAAATCTAATGATGCTTTGGTTATTTCTGAAAACCCTGGGGCCTAGAGGCAGGATACGAGGGAAAGTTCAGCTCAGCACTAGATGAGCAGCTGTGTCTGACAATCCCCAAAGCAACCCCAGCCACTGAGGCCTCCAAGAGGTGAGGGGGAAATCAACATACACACCACACTCCAAGGAAGGTGCCGATATCCTAAAAGGAGTCCAGAAAACAAGCACAATGTGGAAAAATCATTAGTTTGGAGAAAAGATGGGAAGAAGTACAATTGTTTGGCATCAAGATGCAATGGAAGCAAGAGCATCCTCAACCACACCACGCATCACTGAGAGGCCACCAGAATAAACTGCTCCCCAGGCAAAACAGGATCAGACCAGAAGTCCCATTCAGTTCTCCCTCCTGTTCCTCTTTGGTCCCAAAGCTTCAGAAAACAGAAACAGATCTGAAAACATGAATACAAGAAGTGCTAATGTTTTTCAGCTCATTTTTTAGATCACAAATTAAAATTTTTACGTGTTTCCATATCCCAATGCAATGTTTGCATCTCCTTGGCTGGAGGAAACAGCAGGGTACAGCAATCCAGAGCCTGCAGCATTCAACCCTTGAATCTACAAAACTAGAGACCTCAAAAAGCAGAGGGGCTAAAATCCAAGCAAACACATCTAACACAACCAGCACATAAGGAGACCTTTTCAAGCCACCCATACCCCCAGCCCTTTGGAAACACATTAAACATTCCTCGAGACAGATTTTATATATTGTGCTGGGAACCACGCACAGCCTGAGGAGGGTTATTTGTCTTCTCCTCCCAGTGATGCACAGCAATAGCCACCGGCAGCCTGGGTGATTTAACGGCAGCAATGCAGGACGTGCACGAAGGTGCCAGCATCACACGGGCAGCAGCTATTTCTGTTGACTATGTCCACCCAGTCCAGCCTGTTAGAGGAGCCCCGCATTGAGGCAGGAGATGGGAAGGTCAAGACTCAAAGATCTCCCTCGATCCTCATTTTACACGCCAAGTATCGCCATATGAATAAGACCTCCATTTGTGCTTCTGAACCAGGGGTCCTTCCCACTCCCAGTGGCAGTTAGACCACCACAGCATAGCAGCTTGGGCAGATGTAAGCATTTCTCAATGCAACCCCATAAAGCAACATTAAAATTGATGTGCCACAGGAGGATAAGATGGGGTGATCAGTTCCTGGTGCAGGGTACTCGTGTTTTCTAATAGCAAGAATCCAATATCACCTGAAACAGAGAACTGTCAAGCCTCAGTACTTGCTCTGCAGCTCCATGTTTCACTTATTTTCCATGTCTGGTCTCTTCTAATATATATATATATATATTAAAAAAAAAAAAAAAGCACACATTATTAAGGGAACTGATGAATAAGAGCAACTGTAAGTTGCTTGCTCATACCTGTCTAACTTGATATTTTTTTTTCTTTTAAAAGCATTTAAATCCTCATTTTGGCTCGACACTGCTCCTGCTGCAGGGCACCTCAATCACAGCATAAGCCTTTTATTAACAAAATACATGTTTGATCCAACAGAGCAGCTTCACCCTTTCTTATCATCACCTCACCCCAGCTCTCCTGTGCTGGCACTGCTTCCAGACACGGAGAAACAAACAGCAGTGACCCAGAGCCCCCTCACCTGTCCATATGCCCTCCTGTAAAGAAGGGCATAGCACTGCTAAGAACTGACCACACTCCTCACTTCAGTGCAAAAGTGATGGTGTTCAGCCACCCTGGGAATTCTCCTCATCCTCTGCATCCTGCATGCCATTCCCTGGGGCACAGAGCACCCCAGCAGCACCCACAGCCCTTACAGTTACAGCTCTAGCGCATACAAAGGTCCACCTTTACCAAAGTAGCTGGTGACACCTTCAAGATGCTGGAGTCAATGCATCATGCTCTTCTCCATCACCTGCACCCCTGGGAGAAGCTGCTTTAGGAGATCCACTATGCAGGAGTTCCCATCTCATTACCCAATGCCTCTTCAGAAAGCCTGGGCCAAGAAACTCGCCTGGTTTGGCACACAGAGGCTGCAGCAGGAGCCCTGGTAGTATCGGTGCCCCAGCTGCCCGCCTGCCTGCTTTCCAGAAGCTGTTCCACAGCCCCCAGTAGCAGGTCATGTTTCATGCCAGAGAAAGCATCCTTGCCTTCGTCTTGCTTCCTGGGGCAAGCTGAACTGTATAGACGATGGAAGCGGGAAAGGAATGAGATCACATATGAAAGCTTTTCAAAATTAAAAATAAGCAGAACAACCTTTGGGGAAGAGGCCAAGATAATTAAAACATTAATTCAGATTGCAGCTTTTGCTCCAAGCAAGCTCAAGTCACCCAAAAATCCCAACAGTGGATAGCAGTAGGTCTGAGCCCATTTCTGAACCGCAGCCCCATCCCCAAGCACACCAAAGCCCTCTCCATCACCCCAGCAGCCCTCTCCAGGGCAGAGGCTGGAAAGCCGCATTCCTCTGGAAGGTATCATGGGGAAAATAAGCTCCAGCTCTCAAGGAGCAGCAAGAAAATTAACTACCAGGAATAACAAGTAGGAAACAGGTGACAGCTTCAAGACTAATAAACTCTCCCAGCAACACTAACAGCTTTCTGCATGAGCAAAACAGATAAAGTGACTGAAACAAAGTCACGACAGTCACAAGTAAGTTGAGTGAGACATGAGAACAACTGAGTAAGTTTTGGCAGTTGGCTGGAAATAGGCAGCAGAAAAGAAAGCAGGCAGAGCAAGCTGCATCATCCCTGCTGCCTGGCTCCACGTCCAGCCACGCAGTGCTGGAAGAGCAGCAGCACCTCTCTAAAGATCCTATACAAGAGCAAGGACTAAAGCTAATATTTGTGCATTGCCATATCTCATTGGCAGAAGGGTAAAATCCTGCAGCAGAGCAATAAATTCTCCCTCTCAGACCTTTCGTAAGACATGTGAGCGCTGCCAGCCCAGGGTGCAGTTGGGGAACCAAGGCAGGAGACACCTGCTAAGCAAAGGAAGTGTCAGCTCCAGACAGAAGTTGCTGGGAGAAAAAAGTCCCAAAAGAAAGGAAAGGGGGGGGGGAAGAAAGGGAGGGGAAGTCATTTGTAGATGGTGGAAACTGTCTACTCCACCACAGACGCCACACTTTGTTTCAATTTTGCTTTTTATATCACATCCACCCGAAGAAAAACACCACCAGATTTAAAAGATGGCTTTCAAACCCAAAGCCTTCAAACCTGCAACTTCCTATTCCAACAGGCAACATTAATTCAGGTTTTTTCAAAGCCTCTACCCTCTCCTCACCCCTTTTTCTTGTTCTCATGAATTTGCCTGGTGCAAGCTAGCTTCACTCCACAGAAGCATTTAAAATCCAATCAAAGTGCTGTCTCCAAGGACGGGGAAAACCGTTGCATGGCTGCCAGACTGCACTGCAATGCACAGGATGCGCGTGGACTCCCCAGGCCACCAAGCTGCACCATGAGAAGCTGGTTTCCTCCTTTCTTTGCTCAGCACCACCCCAACACATGAGAAGGCGTTCAAGAGCATCCCTCATTCCCCATGACACTGCCCTCTGATCATGAAGTGCTCAAGACCCAGTAGCACTTCTGATGCCAAAGAGGAGCTTAGGGGTGTGCTCAGCCTAGCCCTGCTCCCCACACCAGCTCCCACCCCAGGAGCTATGGAGGGGATGTACCTGGGACAGGCTGGGGTGATAACTGTGGGACAGGACAGGCTGGAAGGGGAAGTGACCCCCACAGCTCAATACTCAGCTGCAATGAGCCAAGAAAGAGAGCAGGAGAGGGTTGAGGAAATGCCAATTGGTAGGCTGCGGGTAGGCTACAGAGTGCAAGACCAATGGCTTTCCAGCCTGGATCAGAAGCAGGTTGGAAGGGGGTAGAGGAGATGCACAGACAGGTATGAAGATGAACGTGGACAAAGCAATGCTTTCCTGCCGGGACCACCATGGGGTCACTGCAGCCATCCAGCCCAGAGTGGCTGGGGAGGGAGCAGAGCCGACACCCAACCCATTCCTCCTGCCTTTCCGTCCCAACATTGACGTTGGAGAGACAGCCTGGCTGCCAGAGTGAGCAGAAAAGCTGTGCTGTGCTCCCCATCTCCTCCAACCTCTTCCTGCTGCCTCTGTGGCTTTTTGCACCCAAACATTCACCCTGGCACAGCCTGAGCTCACACCACTGCAGAGTGCGCAGCAGCAGGAAAGGTCCTTCACTGCTGGAGCAGAAACACAAGAGGTGCAGGCAAGGAAAGGGGCCGGCAGGACAGGCAGGGCTGCACTGCAGCTGGCCACAGCAGAGAGATTGGGAGCCTGGAACAGCCTCCAGGGAAGCACCAGCCACAGAAGATGGAGTAGGGAGGCAAGAACATTGCTGAGCACAAAGCAACGAGGACCGGGAAAAATACACAAAGAATTTATAAATCCCCATGTAGATGGGGAAAGCCACGTGAGCATCATCTCGCCAAGAGGACACTGGTGAAAGCAACAGCTGCTACGCACCGGCACAGAACGAGAGATCACCGCCCTTCCTCCTCCCAGGAATCTGGCACCCTGGAGAAACCTGCCCAGCCTTTGCATTTTGCAAACCTCGGCTCTAAAAATAACCATCGGTGCAAGTGACACATTTTGAGCAGAGCCGGCAAGCAGCAGCCCACAGAACCAGACTCACTTAGCATCAGCGGACATGTGTTTTGTAAACAGATTTTTTTAAGGTTGCTTAGTAAGCTGCTGATCAAACAGCCAAAGCCATTGTCTGATGTGGCAGAAATGAAGGGGGGACCCAACGAGAGGGAAAAATCCTGCAGAGGAGGATGGGATGGAGAAAACTCAAGAGCTGGACCCCATTTCCCAGCATGTCCCTCATGTCTCAATTCATGCTTTTAAGATGGAGTTTCTCACCCTGTATTGCCCCGCAACAGGGGTCCCAGCTCCAGCCATGCTCACAGCACCAATGCCACCTCACCAGCTGCCTCCAGAGAGGAAAAACCCTATTTATACAGAAAGCAGAGGAGCAGTGATGGCCAGACAGACCATGCCACTGCCACAGGGCTGTGCACTATCTCCCACCCTCCTCCCCAAGCCCCCAGGTAAGCAGGGTGCGATCCTGCAGGGCTGCAGCAACCCCCCAGGGGCTGGGGTGATTGGCAGAGCACAGAGCAAGAGGAAGAGTCACCCAAACTGTTCCTCAGTTAATCATGCTAATTAGCCACCATCTTGAGCAACTCCCATTAGCTACAGCCTGATTTTCTCAGGCACAGTCAGCGCATGAGATGTCAATTAAAACTCACCACACAGCCAACTTGGAAGTAGCCACCCTGGCCCACCACAGGGCTTATCCAGGTCACAGAAACATGCAGAAGAGGTGTTCCTTTCCTTGAAGGACCCACTTTAATTAATTGTAAACTGGGTCTTATTTCCTGGCCGTGATTGGAAAGCCTCAGTGAATGCATGCCAGCTTTCCAGAGCACATGCTGCAGGGCTGGAGAGGCCACTGGGACTGGATCTGTTTCCCAGTCGCAGACCAGAGCCGGGGTTTCTCTCTGGAGCTGTGCCCACATGATCCCACCACTGCATGAACCCTCACTCCCAGGAAGACTCACACCCCACAGCAGTGGCACAGGGGCTTGGGGAGCAGGCTCACTGCCTGCAGAAAGCATTCTCCAGAGCTCTTTGCTAACAGTGGCAGGTTCCACAAAGCCTTCATCCTCCAGCACTCATCCCTAGAAGTCACACAGGATGCCTCAAGGATGGGTCAACATCAAACAAGCTGCCCAGCATGGATCAGTTTCCTAAAAGCACTCAACACTGGTCCCAGTTGGAGGGCACCCAGAGTAACAGGGGTTTAAAGCCCACCTTCTTCCTGCAGCTTGGAAAAAAAGGCAGGGGAAATGCAAACACTTTGCTGAACCAGAAAGCTTCATAAAAATATTAGCCACAGCTTAATCGTCCCTCTCTGGGGATCTGCTCACAGGGGTAAAGTTCATCGTCACCCAGGCCCTGCCAACACCTCCATGCTCTAAGGCACCTTTCCGGCTGGTTTGGTGCTTATTTATAGGCAGCAGTATTCAGAGAATTGCAGGAGGAGGTGAAACTCAACCTCTTCCACAGAGAGCTTGGCAATGCTGAGCTTTCTGCTGCTTGGCTAAGTGAGAGGACAGGGGAGCAGCGCTGCAGGGAGTGGAAATCAGGCTCCGGCATCTCTAGCATCTTGCCTGTGCCATCAGACAGGTGCTTTATATCAAATGCTCCATGTGTTTTTAACAGGATCCTATATTCCTTGCTTGTTAAATGAAAGGAAATAAGAGTATTTTGGTACCAAAGAAATAGAACAGCAAACCTGAGCCAGACTGGGAAGCACAGATGCTTATGGATGGTGAGCAGTGCAGCAGGACTCTGCGCCTCCACAGGGAGCGGGTGTTTTGGTGCCTGTGTTGCCTTGTTTAAACAACTGCCTGGGAAACCCAATGTTTGATTTAAATCCACTAGAGATGGCCTCTGAGGTAGAGGGCACATAACCCAACATGGAAAGTGCTAAACGTAACATCTCTCTGGAAGAAAACATCTCTTGTGAGCCAATAATTAACATAGGAGCTGGACACAGTTGGAAGATCCCCTTGACTTTGGCATAGTATTTTTGGGGAGAATCCCCAACAAAGTAGGGGGAGGGGGGAACCTAGCCCCTCGTTTTGCAGATGCCACATCTCAACGTCTCAGGGGAATTGTGGACTGATTGATGCCAGGGAACCTCTGATCCAACCCACTGCTCAGAAAGAAGTCAGGATGATGCCAGAGACACCAGAAAGGAAGGAATCCCAAAGCCTTCACTGAGCTGCACCAAGCCTTTGCTTCTGACCCCCCAGCTCCCGTCCTGTTCAGTTCTCAGCCTGACAGAGAGCTCAGCAGCCTCTCCCTGGGCACGAGGCCTCATGGCTGTGACTAATGGTATGTTTTGACATCCCTGAAATACTCCAGCACTTCATTTCAGCCGCAGGGAGCAGGAAGGAAGGAGGGGACATGTTGGAGGGGAGCCGGCGCTGGGAGAGAGGGAGGTGCAGGAAGAGCTTTTGCAAAAGCAACAGGCAGCAATAAAGCAGAGCAGCATCTAAAACTTGTGGGAGATGGCCGAGGGGCGGGCTGGGACCTGGAAGGCACCCAGGAAGCCTGTGTGATGTGCTTCTCGTCTGTGCCTTCCCTGAAGCTCTGCAGAGGTGCAAGGCACTGGTTTCATTTAGTATCGCCCCCCACTCTGCAGTTGCACTGCTTGAGTGGGCACACAGGGGTGCTCCTCTAATTCCTAGTGAGCCTGTATGTGGTGGTGAGGGATGTGCGATTGCCCCAGTCCCCTGCCCAGGCTGGCAGAAGGCAGTGCCACCAGCCTCATGCTCTCTCCAGCAGAGCCAGGAAAGCAACTGATAGGGACCCCTGGGAAGGTTAATTAACAAGCATCTTTCCTGTGCTAAAACAGTCACCTCTGGCCCCAGGGGGGCCAGTGGAGACATAGCCCCAGCCTCTGGCAGGGGAGCAAAGAGCATCCCGGCCACCAGCTGAGCTGCTGGTCGAGACCATCTGCCAGCCAGCAGCACTAGGGAGAGGAGCAGCCAAAACCATGGGGGGGGAACTGGCTTTTTTCCTGACAGTTCTTTTACTCATCACCAGCTGCTCACACTGGGGTTCAGATGGTCCCGCTGCACCCCAGCAGGCTGGGGGAGAGGAAAGAGCAGGCTGCCTGGCTGGGGATCCAGATCTCCACATGTGATCCCCAGAGAGACTGAGGTGGAAAGTGGAGCAGCCTTAGGAAAACTGTCCCAAAATGCACCCTGCCCTAAGGGAAGAGCCAAGGGATGGCTCAGCACACTGCTAGACTCACTCCAATCTAGCAAGCAAGCCCTCTTAGCACCAAGGCAGAGGAGCAGTCCTCCAGGCTGCGCCATCCCAACCCAGTGTTCACCCATTTCAGCCATGAGCATCCTCGGTTGCATCCATGGATCAACCCAACCACAGAATGCAGAAAGTTAGCAGAAACTCTATCTGCCATCACAAGAGTGCCACTCAGAGAAGTTTTCTTGGGTCACTGTGGGCAAGGAGACCAGTTGACAGCACTAGTGGGGAGGGGATCATTTTCTCTTTTCAGCTGTCACTAAAGTCATCAGTGTGGCTGTGAGTGATTCATACCAGTGTATGAAAAGCCTGACTCAGGCACTGGGTGCAGTGGGTGGGTGCACTGACTCAACCACACCAGGGATGGGGCGCAGGGGGCTGCAGCCTCACACGGCCATGGGAAAGTCCTGTTTGCACGGAGGCAAAGGCACCACCAGCTAGGAGATCACATGTGCGTGCTTAGATCAGCAGCAGCATGGGTGAGCCTGAGGAAAACACATCTCAGCATCAACCTGTCACTCATCCAAAATAGGTGCCAAGGTGCAACAGGGCAGGCCATGCTCTCATTTGGCCTTTTACTGGAGAAAGGTATACTCTTGCCTATGTGACGGCAGAGGAGGAAGAAACCCCCAGGTGCTCAAGGGATGCAAATGCATCCCAAACTGCCATGAACAAACTTTCCAGGTACTCCAGGACCAACGAGAAGCAAGGAAAGTCAGCCGGGCAGAAGCAGAGATGAGAGGGGAGCTTAGTGCCTGGGGACAGCCTGCTGCCACAGCCATCTTCTCTACCTTCCAAACCTATAGACACACATCCAGGACAGCACCAGTGCCGAGACCTGCCCTGTGGCTCTGCCATGCTGCCTGTGCCACACTGATGGAGGGCTGCGTTGCAGAGACCCCCACGGCTGCTAACTAGAAGGACCCCAGTTTTCAATTCCCTGGCATCCTGCTGCTTCCATGTGCCAGCAATACTGTGCAGACACTTTGAGGAGAGGGAGCTGAAGAGAACCCCTTCAAAAGACACTCCCATTTGGATGGTACTCAGTCTCGAATTACTCAACGGATGGTAGCTATGTCCCAGTCTTTGCCAAAATTGCCAGCAGAAGCAGCCGAGGCTGCAATCGTGTGTCTCATCTCACTGACAGCACCTTCCATAACGTTGTGTCTCATCTGCCAAACAGCCTCGGCCATGGATACGGACCATCTGAGAGTGTCACCACATCCCACGGCATACTGAGCCCAGACCTCCCCATCTGCAGCATGGACCGAGCCTGGCCTCATGTCAGCATGAAGAGGGGGATGAGATCACCCACCCAGGGGAATGCAGCCCATAAAGGAAGCGAGGGTGGTCCAGGGAACAAGTAGCACTTGTCTGTTCAGGATTGTGGGTGAGAGTTACCCTGACCATGCAGAAGGCCAGCAGGAACCACAAGCACCAAAACACATACTCTTCAATGCAAGAACAGGCAGGAGAGCTACAGGAACAACACAAGCAAGCGTGATTTTGGGGACCATGCATTCACCACTGCCACCAGCAACAGCCAGGCAGGGACCAAACTTAGAAGCGGCACCCAGACCCCCACAAAATGGGGACTGGGCGCAGAGAAACCACACAAACCGCTGGATGCCCAGGGCAGGCAGGGGAGGCTGCTGGGGACACCCATGCAGCCTGCACACTCCCAGGGAAGAGAGGAAATCCTGCACGTCTGGGAGGCCTTGGGCAAGCAGAGGAGGACTGATGCTGGACAAGCCCAAGGCCAGCCACCACCACTGCCCCTACCCCGAGCAAGGGCTCTCCAAGGCGCTCAGAGCTCCCAGGTGGCCAAGGCAGGGGAAGAGAAGGGGCTTACACTCCACCTCAGCCTCGCCCACCCCACCCGGGGCATGAGGCAGGGCAGCCCCCGCCACTGACACACACACATACCCCACTGCTTCCCGGGGCAGCGGGACCCCCCAGCCCCACCAGCCGAGCCTGGCCCGGAGCCGCAGCACGGCCGCTGCCGCCCGGGACCCCGACAGCTGCCCCCGGCCCCCTTCCGTGGCCGGCGAAGAGCCACCTTAAGCGGAGCGCCGAGGCACCCGCCGCTCCGAGGCTACCTTAATAAAAACTTTGCGAGCGCAGAGCTGCTTTCCCGGGCACGGCCGAGCCGCAGCCGCCGAGAAACCCTCCGGAAGGAGCGAAACGGGGAGTCGAGCTTCAAACTTGGGATGCCCTCCCAAAGCGCAGCTCCATCCTCCCGTGCGAGGAGGAGAGCCCCCCGGCCCCGCAGCCCCCCGGGGCCTCAACCCACCTCTCTCCCCTGGCTGCCGCCGGCTCCTTCCTCCCGTCCTCCTTCCCCGACGCGGCGGCGCAACGTGCGCCCGGAGCTCAGCGCATCCCCGGCGGCCGGGGTGAGACAAAAGCCGCCGAGAAGGGAGGGGAGGAGGTGTCCACCGAGACCGAATCGCTCAAAGCGAGGAGGAGAAGGAGGGGGATGGAGACAGTCTCAACTGGCGGGGACTGCCGTCTCCCGGCTGTCTCCAACAGGTAGCAGCGAGCGGGGGAGACGCGATGTCCCCAACGGCGACAGCGTTGCTCTACTTTGGGAGGGCGAGCGGGATCTCCCCAGGGCCACCATCCCCGGCAGCAGCCAGCCCTGGGCACAGCTTACCTGGAAATAGAGGCATGGCTCCTGCAGGAGAACTGGGCGAGGTCGGGATATTATTCCAGAGACATTATTTGTTATAGGAAGGGAGAAAAAAAGCCGGGGGGAGGGAGGGAGAAAAGGAGGGAGGGGAAGGAAAGGAGGGAGGGAGAGACAAGAGGAACAGGGAGGGAAGGGGGGGGGGGGGTTAAAAAAAAAAAAAAAAAAAGAGGGGAAGAAAATAGAGACAGTTAAAATCTGTCTCCTGCCCACACAGTGGAAGAGAAATTTCTGACAATCGGTGAAAGGGAACTCGCACATACACCAGAGGGGGCAGACAGAGGATAACAAAGGAGGAAGCAGCCGAGCTCCACCAAAACAGAGCAGGAACTGTCCGGGCACACCCCCCCTTGCACAGGCACTGGGCATAAGGACGGGTGCACCAGCACAGCTGGCCCACCACCATCTCTCTGCCCACCAGCACAGCTCAGCCACCCCGGGATCAGGCACCCGCGCAGTAGCAGCACCCAGAAACCCGCACCCCGGCTGCTTCAGCAGGTTTGATTTTACCAGCTCAGACCCACGCGGGGACTATGAACTGCTGTCAAAGGACCCCACATTGCCCGACCAGGCAGTGTTGGTGCTCCCCAAACCCTCTTTTGCAGCCCAGGTCTCCCCCTTTCTCCACACACCTTGGTCCAGGGCATAGTGACCTCCACAGCTCTTCCCACACAAAGGCGGCATGAGTTTTCCAGCCACTACATATCCAAGTGAAATACCACACTGCACTCTCTGCCCTTCTCTGTATGAGACCTCCTCTTAGTCAGCAGCAAAAGCAAGGGCAGTTGGAGGGGTGAGGGACATGGGGGCATATGGAGCTCCAGATCAGCCAGATATTTACCCCACAGCATCTGAGGGCTGCTGACAGGAAGGAGTTACATTCAACTCTTAAATCATGTTTGCAGCCCATTTTGCAGAGGTGCATGCCCACTGCTTCTGCCTGGGCTCCATTTTGCTTTTCCAGGCACCCTAGGCAGCACCCATGGACAACTGGACCTGAAGGTGCAGGGTAGCAAAGCTACAGGTGACACAGACTCTCTGTATTTTAGTCAAGGAGACCTACGACACTGTCACAGTAGTGACAGCAGCCCCTTGGCAGTATCACTGGACTAAGGCAGCACACAGCTCTTCATATTCACCCTTAGCATGTGCAGGGAGAAGCCCTAGCATAGCATGGCTCAGACAAGCCCAGATGGTTTGCACAGGAGTCCCCAAAAGCTTTTCATTGCTGCCTTCTCTGAGAGACAGCTCACTGGAGCCTTGGCCAGGGAGCTGTTTGGGTGGGCAGGATGCCCCCACACCACAATGCCCCTCCGGCTCCTCACTTTCCTTCCACCACACTGCAAAGCATCCCAGCAAACCAGTGCTGCTTGGCATTGCCCAGGAGCATTCCAGACTTCAGAAGCTTCCAGGGCTGGACCAGTAGTGTTGCTAACACTGTCCTGAAGCTGCCCCTGTCCTTGTGCTTGTACCGAATCCCCCAGCATGTGCTGCCACATGGCATACAACTCCTGGCCCAGCACACATCTCACCCGCATGGGGCAGCCATGGCTGGCATCATGGTGCACGTCACCCCAGAGAGCCAGGGCACCAGATGTTTGGGACAGGTTATGTTACTTTTGCTTTACCAGGGCATTGCATGGCTCTGCAGTAGCACACCTGCACCTCAGGGGCTAGGGAAGCAGTAGAACAAGGCACCCAGCCACCCCCCCACAGGGATACCAGCCTGTGCCACCCAGCATGAGTGCTGTCTCTTTAAAACCTTTATCCCTAAATCTGAATGAAGCTAAGGGAAGAAAATCCTGGAGAGGAGTGCTTCATTTAAACGTCTCTTCCAGCACTCCCATTCATTCACATGCTCGATGAGCATGCTCCTGCCCCAACACACTTCTGCCAGCACCTTGGGGAAAAGGCACAGAGAAAAACCTGCAAATACCCATTCTCTTTGGGATGCATAGAAATTCCTCAACCAACTGCCAGGACACTGCACACCAAACTGGCAAATCCAGCCTAAGCAAGGCCATCCTGGCATGTGCAGAAGGCAAAAAGCACTGCCAGAGGGCCCACACACATCAGCAACCCCATTCCTCACCATTTCTCCCATGTTGCTAGGAGCTGGCACTGGTAGGGATAGGTAAACACACCCTACGCATTCCTCTGGCCTCCCAGAGAAAAGGTTTTGACACCCTCTCACACACAGCCCCGCATACATGGTACCCCCAGATCCTGTCCTGCACGGCCTCCCTGCAACTCAGGCCTCCCTGCAACTCCCAGCATGGCAGCCAGCCTGAACACACCAAGATGGCTTTCTCTGTGACAAGCCCAGGGACTTTATTTAAATATATATATGCTGTTACTTGGGGACTGGTAATGCCTTGGATTCAGATGTCTCCATGGTTACCTGCTCGTGGTGAGAGCTGGGGGTAATTGAGCTCTGGGGGTTCACCATTCATAGCCCATCTCCCTTTCCCCATCCCCACGGCTCCGCACAGCCCTTCTGCCTTCCCAGGCAAGTGACAAGGCAAGGCTGCTCCCAGCTCCCCCCGGAGGGGGAGGAGAAGCAAGGCTCTCCCCGAGAGCTCGTTAAGTGAATAATTTTGCAGCTCCTCAGACAATTAGACACGAATGCAGATCAGCTTCCTCATCCCAAAAGAAAAGACAATGCTGATCGGCACGGAGACAAAGCCGCGCGTCTCCTCCCACCACCCAGCTAGACAGGAATGAAACATGGAGAGACGGCATCGGGAGCAGTGCCGACAGCCCAGTCCCGAGCTGCTGTCATCTCGGGGGAGCGAGCAGCAGGGGCAGCGGCGCCCGCTCGCAGGAGCCTCCCTCAGCCGCGCAAGCGTGCAAAGGCAAAGCAAGGCAAGCACCCGGCGAGCAGGTTTGGGACCCAAAGCACGGGCTGGAAAGGGAACCAAAAATACGCAGAACTGCAAAGCCCAGCTAGACAGAAACAAGCATCTTGTACATTCAGGGGCATCCGACTTTGCTCAACCCCAAGCTTTGTTAGAGCACCCAGAGACACCTAAGCTCAAATCCAGCACCGTTTCATTTGCAGACACTACCTGGACTTGATCTATGTTCAGTGCTCACTTGCTAACCAATTATTCCTGTATAGCAGCACTGTGAAGAGTAACGCCAAGGACCTCTAGCTTTTTGATATTGCTTTCTTTCCATGCAGCACAAAAGCCCAACTAGCTTTTCTCCCCCTCCTTCCTGCACGTAGAGCCACAAACCCTTCGGGTGTGAACTAATTGGAGACAGTTCAGAGGGCAGTAAAGCAAGCATACAAACGGCAGCAAAACACAACCGGGGGGGGGGGGGGGGGGGGAAGAAGCCCCAAAAGAACTGTATTTGTCTAGCCTGGAAATCAGAAAGCAGAAGAGACATGATAGCAGTCTTCAATTATGTAAAAGGTTGCTACAAAGGGTGCAGGAATAAATTGCACTGCATCCCCCCAGGGAACAGGACAAGAAGTAATGGGTTGTAAATTGTAGTTTAGACACTAGGGGAAAACAGAAAAAAAAAAAAAAGCCACCAACCTCAATAGCAAAGATTATTTAAGCTTCAGGATAGATGCTGGGGAGCTGCTGGGATTTGAGAGCAGGTCAACGCTGATGAGGTGGGCTGATAAAGCAGCTCCCATTTTGAGACAAGGGAAAGGATCCCTTGCAAGGTATACTCCTGCCATGGGTTTTTAGCACTGGTTTCTGCCAAGCATAAGGGGAGCAGCAACTTTTTTTGTGAGTGATGCAGACCACCTCTTGCCCAGCCCTGCACTATGCCCCCAATCCAGGTTAATTCTGCCTCTGCCTTCTGCAATGTCCACGGTGTTGCAGGAAATAGAGCATCTCAGCCTGCTGTCCCTGACACAGGCTCAGGGCTGTGCTGCGGTGAAAAAACATCCAGGTTTTGCCCAGCATCTGTCCGTCTCCTGTGCTTAGGACCCACAGCACATCAGGGGCTACTGTGCAAGTACCACATCCATTCCCAGGTGAGCTGCAGTATGAGGACATCATCCACCCTGCACTCCCTCTGGGTCATCAGTATCTGTAAAGTTGGCTAGTGTGAGTCAGAAAGTGCAGCTCCTTGTTTTGTTGGACATGTGCCTCATTTCTTGAGTTTCATGCTCATCGCTTTCAAGTTGATTTGTGTATTTTTCTACTAAATAGACATGTGTGTATTTTAAACAGAGCTAAAGAGACAAGAGGACATGAAGCACAGGCCACCTGAAAGCATCTTTAGAAACAAAGGAGCCACATGCATTTAGCAAAGCCTCCAACCCAGCAGAGGACAGCTGCTGGAAGTGCACGTATGTGAACTGCCAAATTGTCTGCTGGCCCCATTGAGACGTGAGAGCTGGAGACACCCACCAGAAAGCCATGGACCTTCATGGGGAGCAAGTGTTGCTCTCCTGGAGAAAAGAAGTTGCAATTGCCATGAGGAAGAGAAACTGGGTAAGGTTTGCTGTGACTCCCACGGCTGGTAAGCTCTCAGAAACCCGTGAAACTGCCTCAGGGTGGGAACAAAAGTACATTCCAGTAAGTGCCACACACTCCCCAATGCTGCACCGATACCCCATTAAGGTTTGTTCCCAAGGACCTGCATATGCCAAATTACACACTTCTGTTCAACAACAGGAAAGACTGTGAAACTTGAAACATATTTAATGATATGTACTCTCTTGCAATAATGTGAGCACTGTAACAAGGACTGAAAGAAGAAAAATGGCCTAAATCTTAGGGTGTTTATGTAAAGTGAGACTAAACTTTCCCAGAGTAGGAACTTTCTAAAACCAGACAGTCCTCCCCGGAAAAAACTTTTCACTAGCAGAAATTTCGAAGACTGTGCTGCAAAAGAAAAAGAAAAATAACACAGTGGAGTGGGAGGCAGACAAAAGTATGGACCTCTCCCCTTTGGGACCACTCTTCTGGCTAGCTGAATTGCAGGGAAGCTGCAGCCTGAATGGGATGATCAAGAAACATTGGCTATTGCAAACTGCAGGAAATGGTATGAACAAATTCCCCCTGGATGCTCTGGCCAATTTTTGTCAATTGAGTTAAATGACCAGAGAGGTGGCAGTCCTGACCTGTCACTGGGAAAGCTGAGCCCACAGAGGAGACACCTTTACCCTGCCTGCTGCTCCACCTCAAACAAATAGTTTATATTTCTGTTACAAAACAAGTGCTGCTCTTGATTTCCAAACTCCCACCTTTTAGCTGAAGTATATATTTTCCTGGCACTTGTTCTGCTTCAGTACCCAGGGTATAACTATGCCTCTTGTATTTAAAATCTGCCATCTGGAAAGCACGCAGGGACCCATACCTTTGCCATGCTCCTCTCCAACTGCAGACACCTGGGCTTAAACACACAATTTTAATCCATTTCTCCCAGCCCCTTATTTGTGTCTGAGCTGTTTCACTAAAATCTAAGCCATTTCACAGGGACTGTCTCACAGCCCAGTCAACATGGCGGGAATCGGTGCCAAAAACCCATTTCTTTCTGATCTGATTGTTTGTTTTCCTGCCTTTCCAGTTTGGGATTTTTGACAGGGAGCCATGTGAAACCAACTGCTCATTGTTTACTGGGAAGCCTGCGGCTGCGTTTTAGTCATTTCACTCACAAAGAGACCGGAGAATATGATGGAAAGTCAATTAGCTCCTTGCAATAGCCTGTGTTTGCAAAGCTCTTTGGTCCACACATGGGGAAACACAACCTAAACAAGCGCCCTGGGGTGTCATTGCTGGACCAGACCAAGGATGCTCCTGCTGCACTGCCCAGTTACCTCCTCACCTGTTCCCATAGCTCATGCCTACAGCAACACCCCAGCTGAGGTACCTCCCCAGATCCACCCCTGTTCTGTGTCTGAAAGCTGCAGCTGATCAGGAGGGTTTGGAGAGAGACCAGAACCAGAGTCCCTGGGTGGGCAGCCCAGCAGCATCACCCACAGGTCCATCATCTGGGTGGCATCTTCCCATCTCCTCCAAAAAGCACACCATCTTCCTCATGCTTGGGCAGGATGGGCAAATCCTCACCCTAAGATTGCTACAAGCTTTTAAGAGCCAGAGATCAAGTTACCCTCCCGTGGAGGTCCAAATATACCAGGTCTCCAGCTGTGCAGCATTTTTCTCAATAAACCTTTAATCATGCTTTTGAATTTGCTCCAAGCTAACTTCTCAGCATCCCCCTGATTGCAGACCAGAACAGGGCGTGTTATTCCAGAATAAATAAAAGCAGAAGCAAAGTCCCTTAATACCCGCTTGCTGCTCCTCCCCAGCCCCAGGCCTCACCCAGGTGTGTTTCAGCCATGGCTTGGTGGTTTTTCCAAAGCAGTCTCTATTCCTCTCCATGCCACTGCTTCCCCACCCTGAGTACTGCACAGAAATGGGTCCAGGTTACACAGCAGCAGCATTTTGGTCTCCTGTCCTCTTCATCACATACTGCTACTCGAGCCTAATTCACCTGCTTTGATGACATTTAGCATGCAGCGTCCTTTCCATTTGCTTTGACATCCAGAAACAAACTGGATTTTATTTTCCAAACCTTTAACCAAGGGATTTTCTGAGAGACAATGGCTCACCCAGCAGGCTCTGGCCCCCATCACTGCCCATGGATTTGAGGCCACATTACTGCAAGGTGACCTTAACACTGCAGTGGGGGTGACTACACACTCATTGTGCCAGGTTCTTAGAAAACACCCACATTACCAGCCTGCCCCAGCTTTATGTGAAGACACCAAGGAAGCTAAAGATGCTCTGAGCAAAGCCAAGAGCAGGTGACAACTCTCCCCAGGGAGCCCCAGTGATGCTTTCATGAGGGCTGATGCTGCCCAGGGAGCACAGAGGCATGCACCACACCAGGCAGCTGGCACCCCCCGGGGCTGCTCAGGCTGTTAGGCACAGCTCCAACACATGATAAACAACAATATTAGTGAAATGATGTCTAAACAGATCCAAATGGGATCCTCCTGCCAGCAGGCAGGCAGGGAGGGCTTCTCGCTGCAGGAGGCAGAGATGTGTACGAGCAACAGGGAAAAGGCTTATAATGGTGAGTAGCTTTTTTGGCATCTCTCTCCTCTTGATGAAGCTTATCTCAACTCCAGTCACTGAGCAGTCTCTTCTCTACACCAAACAGACTTTTTCTCTCCCCATTACATTCCTGGTGGGACAGTCAGGGCTTTTGTGGATGCACACTCACACTCTACAAGATAGGTATCTTGCAAAGCCTCCACTATGTTCCCACACCTACGCAGAGGGAAGTTCGTATTTTAGCCCCAAGGACCCCAACTTCAGGCAGTCCAGACTCAGGCTCCATAAACACACAAATCCTGCATGCTGCCTCTGTCATAGGCACACAGCACTGCCCAGGGGACCAGGTGCTGGAGCAGGGGGTGGGTTCGGTCACCAGGCAGATAGGAGCGGGGAGGGGAGTGATGGGTGAGGATCTGCAGCAGCCTAAGCAGGCAGCACTCCCAGAACTGCCTGCAGAGCTATAGCTGTTACTCCCAGTGCTTCCACCTAAACCCCAAGCTGCTCACCTTAAACCAGCACATATCCTAAACCACAGCTATTATATGTTGCTCTTATCCTTCTCCTTGTGGGAGCTATTTAAAATGGGTGTTAAAGCATTACAGAAGCGGCTGTCGGCTACGGTATTTATGAAAGCTGGAATCTCTGAGCTAGCTCTTATCAGGTTTAATACAGTTCTCTCAGTACGCGTGTCAGTAGAAATGAGATTTCCAGGGGGCTTTGAGGAACTTCATATCCAGACTGCTCAGCTAAATCCAGGGAAAGCTGACAACCACTGAGAAAAGGCATCAGCCTGCAGCTGTAACAACACATAGAAAGGCACCAGAGCTTTCCTCAGCTAGTGGCCAGTATGCCAGGCCAGGTCCCAAGCATTTCCCAGTGACCAGCAGGATCCTGGAATGTGCTATCAGGCCACCCAGGGCCAAGTGTGACTTCCTAGATGAGGTGGAAAGCCTGCTGCTCCAACCCCAGGCTGCACCATGGGTATCAGCAGGGCACAAGGTACCTAGGTGGAAGTACATAACCCTAATGATTACCTACATCATTAAGTAATGACAGGCATGGCAGAGTGGAAGAGTATGCTGCTTCCAGCCATGGACAGACAGGTGGGCCTGGGCTATGGCCAATCTTGTGCATGGGCACAGAACTCCCCTCCAGGCAGGGCTAACATATACACCCTACTCTAGGACAAGTCTGGTGTGACAAAGTCCAGATTTAAAACTGGATGTGCCTTGGAGTCTCCAGACTACAGGAAGAATGAAGGTTTTTAAGAGGGCAGGGAAAAAACCAGAAACAATGGGTCCCTACAGGTGTCAGCTTTGAGCACAGCCTGTTACCCAGCTGACGGAGAGCAGGAGTTACTGTACTACTTCTAAAATGTAGAAATTCAGACCTGGATTGAGCCATGAACAAGAGCTAAGCCTAGCTGGGTCTCTCTGCTCTTGCCTCCCTTTCTGCCTCTTCAGCACCTGGGGTGCAAGATCTGCTGGACTCACACCAACCCACCTCACCAGGGCAGGACATCAGAAAGCTTCTCCATATTTCCATATTTCCCTTGGGTTTCTACCTTAGGGGAGGTGTCCAGGGCTGCCTGCACCACCTCGTATGGAAACAGTACTCCCATAGGTGACAAGAGGATGTGGAGGGAGAAGCCAAGGAAACAGCAGAAAACATTTATCAGATTCAGAGAGCTGTCACAAAAAAGAAGAGCTGATGGCTTTGCTCTGAGGAAGGCAGTGAGAAGCTTCAGCTTTCAATCCCAGGATTTCAGAAGATTCAGCCAGTTTGCTTCGCTGCCTGTTTCTCTCCCCATACCTGCCCTTGCAGCTCACATTTGGGCAGTTTGAGCTGAAGGCAGAAGGGAGCTGAGGAAACTGTTGCTGGGAAACTGTTCAAGAACCCTGGCTAGACAAGCACGTACACACACAGGGCTGACGGTACGCAAGCAGCACCGGCTGGTGAGAGCAACAGCCACCCAGTGATCCCATCGGTCCCTGTATCCAAGGCAGATCATCCACTTAATCCCAGCCCAGATAGTTGCAAATTAGATCCTTGTTATAGGATGGGCTATCCAATGCTGATGCTAATTAGAACAATGTCTGCTAAGCAAGATAAATCATGGTCCACTGGATCCCATTGAAGGTTTTTCTGTGTCCATGTGGAGGGTCCACCCCTCAAACCGCACTGGTGCTGGGTTGCATTTGCTCCTCCTCGAGATGCAGGAGCCTGGACCACCTTCTCTCTGGCTATTCTCCAAGGTGGATCCATAAGATGCAGGGCTCAGCAATGAGCACTAGATCTCTATCTTCAGGGACAGCAGGTCTCATTGCCACCAGCAATCTCAGTAATACCATTCTTTTTCATTCTACAGACCAGAAACAAAATTGTTACCTTGTAAATCGCACACATTTCTCCTACCTGCCTCTGGGGACGTGTTAGAGCCTGTAACAAGTTTTGCTTTTGAGTGACAGCATGTTACCTGTGTGCACTGAAGCACTCTGGGGTTTTGCTGGCTAGCCCCAGCTTTGCAGAGGGACACACAGCAACCCAGGCTTAGCGCAAAAGGGGTATGTAGGAGGCAGTTACAAGCTCCTTTAAAAGAAGATACTGTTTTCTACACTAAAAAAACCCAAACAACCCTGCAACCAAAGCATTAGAGCCGCCCCATGCGAGGGCATCCCCAGGGCTTCAGCTCCACTTGGGAAGATTTCTACCCTCAAACCCTAGCACAACCCATCTCCAGCCTGTTGCCACAGAAGGGCATAGCTTACTGTCTGCAGGAGACAAATGCCTTTCATTTCTTGCCAGCTCTGCTCAGTGGGAAACTAGCTCAGCACAGACAGCAGATGGTTAAACGAATGCTTGCCCCACAAGGCATTGCCTTGAAGGTTGTTTGGGTTTTTTTAAGCTCTATGCTTTTCCCCCAGTGCCTGATACTGGCCTTATGAAGAGCATATCATTCTCTTGCTCTGAAGCCTGCAGTTATGTAGCTGAGGTGCAGCTGCCCAGCAAGCTCCCTGCTAGCCAGCCTGAAGGACCTGCACTACAACTGCTAGAGCTTTGAAATACAAACCTTTGAGGTTTAGGGCAGCAGATGATCCACGTGTTTGTCATGGGCCCAACAGATGTGATGGAAAGAGCTGAAGATAGCCCCAAATGTAGCAGAAACATCCAGACATGGAGAGCAATTTATACCAATGCAGTTTATGTCATGTGCCCTGGGGAATCGCCTCTCCTCTTCTCTTCACTATTCATTTCTTGGAAGAAATAGGAAGGAAAGCTCAATGAAGCCAGTGGAGGTGTTTGCCCACTCCATGATTTGGTTTTCCTGCAGACGAAGGATGCTCATCACCCTCCTCACTGCACCTCCCACCCCAGGCTAAGCAACAGCCACTCATGTCCGGCACTGATCTCAGCTGGAGCCTCTGAATGATGCCATGTAGCGCAAATAAAAAGTGGTAATAGGAACTGCAGGGTGAATTAAACATATGAATCACTCCCTCTCCTGGATTTTCCTGCTCCTGTTGTTTCTCTTATCCCTCCAGAAAAAGCCCAAGGAGAACAATCATTTCCTTTTCCTCCTCACTCTGCAATGAACACCAAGGGGGGTACATTTTCTCTTCTCATTTTCACCTGACAGCCACAGAGCAGTGCCAGTGCTCCTGAGACCATCCCTCCATCACATGGCAAAGCAAACCCCCTGGATGGCTTTAGCAGGAGCCAGAGCCCCTCTAGCTCTCATGAGGCAGCTACAGCCCCGACCAAGCCCTCACCCTCCCTCTCCTGCTGCAGCCTGGGGCTGGCTCTCTCCATCTCTTTGATGTAAGCCCTTGCTCTATACGCAGCCTTCGAGTGCCCTGTTCCCAGAGGATGGGTGCACGGGTACTCCAAGGCCTCTCAGCACATCGCAGCCCTCCCTGTATGCAGCTCGGCACAGCCACTCTGCTGCCATGAGCTTCCAAGGGCACCAAAAGCCCATTGCTTTCAGAACAATCTTTCATGCCAAAAAAGGCCATTTCCCCCACGAGCTCACCCCCAGCCTGGCAACCAGGGCATTGCCAGCACTGCAAAGAACAACTTCTTTAGAGCCCAAGGAGGCTCATTTGCAGAAAAAGCTGAGGCTTTCCTGCTATCTGCTCTGCCCCAGGAGCAATCCTGCCCGCAGGGTCTCCTGCCAGACCAGCCTGCAATTATGACCAGCAGAGAGGATTAGCTCAGCCAGTTCCCACAGGGGTCTCATCCCCCCACCCCGATGGCACATGGCAGCATCACGGTCCCCTGCCCTGGCTCCCCCGCATTTACCTCGCCTGCAGCATCGACTGCTCCAGCATAGAGCTAATTACTCCCTGCAAGGAGATGCTGCCAGAGAAATGAGCCAAGAGGGACACCCCGAAGCAACAGAAAGCCTGGCAGGCACAGACAGTGATAGCACATCTTGCTATAGCTGAAATGCAGATGGATGCAGCCATCACCACCTAAAATTCCATTAAAACCCTCTGCCCACAGACTAGAGATGTAGCACATTGGGGGAAGGCTTTGACACCATCTTTTCCTCCTGCTTTGGAATCCCTGGGCTGTCCTTTCTGGCTCTTCTGCCAAGGCAGAGCTTGCAAAAGCCCTAAGCCGGGCTCTGGTGGCAACATGAAGCACCAAGGTTGCAAAGCCCTTTTGGGTTATTAGCGACCAAGTCCACTCCAAGCATGCAGGAGCCCAGGAGAGACAGACCCTTCCTCATCTCAATAGCAGATACTGTCTTAGGTACCCCCAGGGCCATTATTTGTTACCTGCTTGGGGGACTTTAGTGCAAACCTACAAGGGCACTAAAGGTTTGTGACAGCAAATGAGCTGCATTTCTGTGCCACAGCATCATCCAGGCAGAGATCAGGGTTGAACCACCAGATAAACCTCCCTCACACCAACTGCTGCTGGGAAAGATGCAGCTCTGGGTTGCGCTTGCTCAGGTCCAACATTTCAGGTCACTTCAATGCATCTGAGAAACCTTGAATGCAAGGTTTTCAACTCTGGGAGCACTCCAAAATGCAACTCAGAGTTTCCATACTGAATAATCACCTTTTATTTGCCAACCACGACAGCTGAGTGTTGAAGCGCTGCAATTTCCTAATGGAGAAAACTGTTTTGTCAGCTCAAGGAAGACTAAATTGATGCAACTTGAATTTCCATCCATCTCCCCTAAACACATGCTCCCCCAGCTCCTCCCATGCCCATCATGAGGCAGTCTGCAGGCTTCCTGCGCCTCAGGTGCCAAGCAAAATATTTTTTTGCCCTGATCCATAGATAGCTATGTCAAAAAAAGCCTAACTTCTCAGTTACAAAGGGGGTTCACACCACGGTACCAGAAGATTATGCCATAGCAGGCATCACCTCCATCTTTAAGAATGGCCCAAGTAACCACAGAACAGACAGTTTCATTACAGCAATAAAAGCAGATTTAATCATAAAAGTAGGATTTTACAAGTCCTGAGGAGAACCCACAAGACATATACCAGACAGTGTTCTGCATTTCAACTGTTCCCTCAAGATGCAGGTAAGTTTATAGAAAGAATTCCAAGAAAGAGACAGAACATTGCAATTTATCTGAATTTGTCAAATGCTTCAGCCCAAAATTCTCTTAAGAGGTTAAGAAAACGAAATCATCAGCCTCCTAAGCCATAAACTGAATTCATCCATCAGAAACTAATGAGGATATCCAATACAAAATAGGAGTAAGTGACAATCAGCACACCCAAAACTCATCACCAAGGGACCTGCCTAGCATCTGATGGTGTCAAGAGCCCAGAGCTGTGGTTGTAAGGGAATCAGAGGAACAGGCTGTAGCTGGGACCACAGAGACCACACCAGGCATGTGAGCAGTGTAAGGGCAGGTGACATCTCTTGTTGACAGAGGACCAAAGTCCTCTAGCCAAGGCAGTAACTGATTCACACACACACATTGCTGGGCACTACATGTATTGCAGCTGCTTGGAGAGAAGATGGAGGATGCCTCAGTGTCATCACCAAAGGGGCTGCAGAGGTCCCTGGAGCAGCATGCAGCAAAGCACAGTGCTGGGTTCTGCAAGCTGCTGGCTGGGAGATGCTGGCGTGGGATCAGCTCCAGGACGGCTCAACTAGTGCTTGGGGAAGCCTCAGCTTTAGGTAGGACTGGCACAGCACTTGTCCCAGCTTCACAGGGACAGGGAGCAACAGACCAAGGCATCAGGACAAGAGACTGCAGAGCTCGCAGCCATGGTGAGACTGAAAAGATCAGGGACTCAGGAGTGAGCAATACTCAGATGAGAGGTAGGGAGCTCAGAGTGGTTGTGCTGTCTCCATTGCAACAAAAGCCAATGACAACAACAGCCCTGAATTCGTACCAAAGCACAATGAATTTAGAACAATAGACAGATCTTCTCTCTTGTTTTTTAGATACAATATGCAATTAACCTGTGGGACTCATCACCACACAGCTAATTGAGAGCAAGGATGCAAGGGAGCTGCAAACAAAAGAGTGGCATGCATAATGAAGAGCATCCATGTTGGCTGGGGATGGCAAAAACATCCCCTAGGGTGGTCTTCACCCATGGCTTTCCACAGGAGTGTCTGCCAGCAAGCTGCTGCCCAGGGACTCAGGCATCCTTGCCAAGAGCATGGGCTGGTTGCTGCTTTATCAGAACAGAGGGAAACCAAGGAGATGCAGCAACTCTTCTGTGCTCCAGTAACTGCACCGAATGTCATGAGCCACCCTGAGAGCAGGGATGGCCCACGTACCACATGAGGGACAAGCCTTGGACCTGGGTCCCTCTAAGCCCGGCAATGTCCATCGACAGCATATAAGACGACTCTGGGACAAGGAAAGCTTTGCTCTTTATTTCCACCTTTCTTTACACTATGCTGATTTTGAGGCCATTTTCACCACCCCACAGTGCAAGTAGACTTTATCATACATGCAAGCAGGAGGTCTACATCTTAAAACAGCCAGTGCCTCCCAGGAGAGCAGCCTACTCCCAGTGCACAGCATTCCCAGTCCAACACCAATGTTCCAGCATGTGCACATGCAGTTTCCCTCACTGCCAGACACCATGCCTAGCACAGGGCTGCTCTCCAGAGGACTGGTGGGCTGGGATGCTGCCCTGGAAAGTACTTGGGCAGGATCTATGAATATCCATGCCTCAAAGAAAGCAATAATCAGAAAAAAAGTACCCGAGATCACCCTCATGGAGCAACCTGCTTCCTGCTCACTTACGGCCAAGGAGCACAAAGGGAAGAAGGAAAACTGCTTAGTGCAAGCTTTCTTCACCGGGCTGGGTAAGAGGGGAGGGGTGCCTTTCCTGGCTAAAACCTACTGCTGCTGGTTTATGTTCCCACCATACAGTACCACACTGGCCACCTCAGAGGACAATTAACAGGAGATTAAGAGCAGTCAGATGTATTGCACAGGTCCTCTTCCCTCAGACCCACATTTGGGAGTCTGTGAATCTGCTCAGCCTCTCTCAGCCACCCTTTATTTGCAGGGGGATCACCAGGCAAACCCCAAACCTGCCACAATTCAGCATTCTGGAAGAGCTCCACAAGCAGCCTGCTGCAGCTCAGACACCGAGCACTGCCAGGATAAGGGAAGCAGATCCCCTCAGGTATATTTGGAGAGAGTCCTTAAGTTTGCCATGCAAAGCAGCGCCTGTCATCCCTAGGTAGCTGGGGAAAATGACTGCTCAAATCCACTGCAATCACTGCCAGTAAGGAGAATTTTTCAGGAGGAAAACCAGATGGGTTAAAGACCCACTGCCTCCCAAGAGCCCATCCCTCTCTGCATCCCATCCCCTATGCTTCAGAAAGGCATAAACCTCCTCTAATATGCCTAATCACATGCGATGTCATCACCACGAACCTTTAACCTGCATCTAGCTAATGAAAAGGAGGAGTTGCTGCTTACTTGCAGAATCAGCAAGGCAGTCCACAGCCTCCTCAGCTCCACGCAGGGCGATGCCATCACCTCTGATGACCTCTCAGCTCTCAGAGACTGCAAACCTTGTGGCAGAGAACAAACTCCTGTCAAGCCCAAAATCAATGCCAGCAGCATGGGCAGAAAGCAGGAGGCCTGACATCCTCAGACCCAGAAGGGCAGCTGAGCTGTGCGGACCAAATCTAAGCCACCACCTCACCTCCTGCTACAGCCAGCTGGCTTAGAGAGGTAGATGAGACCAGGGCAAACATGTGATGCTTCCCCAGAACGTTCTCCCAGGTTCGGTAGGGGGCCACTTTTATTAAATAGCCCTCCATGGTCTTTTCTTTCCAGACTTTTTCACCACACATTGAGCTCAGTTTTATTTTATTTTAAGCATCCACAGCACACTGCAGCCAGGAGTCCCCCTGCTTACCACCACTCCACACAGCTTGTGTATCTGGACACTGCTGCTTCCAGCTGTAGCCCCTTAGATCTGAGAGTCCAAAATCAAGTAATTCTCACACACCCTCTCTGGGTCACTGGTGATTTTATAGCAAAGGAGCCTCAGTTACCCCCCGACCTCCTCTTCCCCACCTCAGAAAGCACTCAACAGGTAAGCTGATGACAGGAGAAAGCTCCAGCAGCATGGCCCAGGGGCAAGAGGACCTGGCAAGGAGACCTGTCCCTAGCATGCTCCACCTGCCAACAAGCGGTGTTTAAGATGGGGCATATAGCACTCCTGATCCCCCTCCAAGAGGATAACTGAGCTCAGCAGCTCTCTCCAGACAGCACAGCAGCTAATGATGCCAACTACCACCATCCAGCTCTCTGGTGTTCCCATGCCTCCAACACACATGCCCTAAGTTGTTCCTCAAGACACTGAGTCCCTTGGAGCAGAGATCTCCCCAAGGAACTGCAGAACAGGACATGAGCAGCAAGGAGCCAGGAGTAACAGCAGCTGGAAGAGGCTGTTTTACAGCTCGAGCAAGACAATGAGAAAGTCATTAATTTCAATCAACTCATTCTACACCCACGAGGTTTTTATTTTATTACTTTGGAAATGGCAGAAGGTAATTTATCGATCAAAGGAGGAGATGTTGCTGAACAATTAAAATGAATGCTGCGTCTGGGTGCTCACAGATGCGAGCCAGAGGGACAGCTGGCGAGGGTGGGAGGGTACCAGGGTCCAGCAGGGGAGGGGAGCAGGGAAACCCTGCATCAACCAGGCTTCTGGAATTGCAAAGGTCTGAGAGTACAGTGCCAGGAGACGGCTTTGGATACATTTATAGCAGGTAAGAATATAGCTGCTGCTGGTGGGACATCCCATATGGCCACAAGCAGGAAAGCGGCACAAGGATGCTCAGGCACAGCAGCTGCAGAGAGGACTTCATGGGTGTGAGCATTCAGTCACAGAGTCCTCCCAACCTAAAGTCTTCACGGAGCAACTTTGCACTGGTCCATCACAAGTGCCTTGGATGCAGACCACTTCTAGTTTAAAGAGGTCAAGGAGAGGATGCCAAAGAGACAGCAAACTCTTGCTCCAGGCACTGGCAGAGCAGAGCCTGCCTGGGAGCTAACGGAGCAGTGTGCCTCTCCTCTAACCTAGTCCCCCCCAGAGCTCAGCCTCCAGCCTAGGAGAAAGGGCCAATGACACTGCCATGGCTGGAGACACCCACCCAATGGTACTGAGACCCAACAGTTCACTGCATAAATCCTACACAGTGCAACTCCACCACAAGGACCCCCAAAAGAGGGAAAGGGCCCACCAGGCCCCTTGCCCCAGATCCTCCCCACTGCATGGCTAGGAGCAGCTCAGGGGCAGGGTTTGGGCCAGGCAATGGGAGATGAAGTTGAGCAAAGGTCGAGGATTCCTTCACCTCAAGTGACCAAGCATGTGGCCAGGCTGCGCATTGCAAGGAAAGCCTCGAGGAAACACTGAGTTCAGCTGCTGCGAGATAATTAGGATGGAAAAGAAAATGAACGCCTGTGCAATGGACCAAAAATCCTTTACAAGGGACTGGGGCGAGCAAGCATCCCTGGGTCACCGCCAGCACTGCCCGCCCGGGGATGCCCAGCTCTCCAGCCGCCTCCCGAGCAGCTCACCGTGGGCAGGAGCCCCATCTGCCGGTTTGGCCACAGAGGATGCACACCCAGATCCGCGGGGCGAGGGGCCACCGCCAGGCAGAGCGCACCCAGGAGCCAGCGCTGCCACGGGACCCCCCGGCTTCCAGCAAAACCGCCTGAGTGGGTACAGGGGATGCTGCATGGAGACAAGCCCACGGACAGCCCTGCGCCCCCCACAGCCCACCAGAAATCAGCCTCACCAGGCCACCAGAGTCTTACCCAGCAGCTGCCTTCTCTTGATCACTGTTGCAGTAAGACTGCGGATTGCTTTGCTCCTCACACACAGGCATACACTCTCAATCTTCATCCAGATGCACAAGTGGTGTTTTACCCATCACCCCTAACAGGGTGCAAGTCAGCCCCCTAAGACTGAGGAACAAGCCCCTGCTGACACCCCCATTCAAGGCCACGGCATGCAAAGCACAAGCAGAGAAGGTGGGCTGGAGAAACCAAAAGGCTGATGTCACTTGAGCAGAAACACTAAATATTTACACAGCCTGCCATCAGCCCCCAGGCAAGGAGGCGGCAACTGTACAATTTAAATGCAACCAGCATAACAATTTTTGTTTAACTAGACATGCAAGAAAATTACTTAAACATACCCAACGTGGGGAATTAAACTCAGTCAGGGCAAAAAGAATTGAGTGTTTGGGCAGTACGAAGAAAAAGCACAGCTTCTGGGGATTCAATGGCGTTTAGTAGTCACAAGGTACTGGTGCCCCCAAAACACAAGGGGGACCCTCACCCACCACCATACAAGAGCCAGGACTGGGGTGGAAGGGCACTCAGCTGCTTTCAGCAGCAGCTAAGGGGGTCCTGGGTACAAAGTACCCCCTTCACTGGGAACTGGAGGACAGGAAAGGGAGGGCCATGGCAGAGGGGGGCACTTGATGGCAGTAGGATGCAATTACTGGGACTGGAATTAAACTGGGACTTGGGGGCTCATAAAAGAGCAATATGTACACGGTGACCACTAAATAGTGCCTCAAAATAAATGTAAATAATCCCTTAGAGCTAGTTGTTTGCTGTTCCAGGCTCTTAAATACTACATATAGCCAGGCAAAGGACACTGCTACAGTACCTACAGTACCATACGCTACAGCAGCTACAGGACCACAGCTCCAGCAGCACAGCACTTGGGAAAAGACCCTCAGGGCTCAGCACAAAACCCACCAGTCCCATACCCTATGCTTTGCAGGATCAAACCTTACCTGACCTCCTTGTCCTCAGCTGTAAGCAGGGCAGTAGATGCTGTTTTGGTCTGACCATGCTCCCTGCCTTCAAGCACCAGGCTGCAGGCAGGATCAAGGGCAAACCTCACATGAGCAGGATAGCTCACAACACCCAGAACAACCCAGCAAAGAATTAAGAGCCCTGGGTTGAGCTGAAATACAGCCTTTAGCATAGGGTGTGGGTGGAAAACCCAAGTGAGGCCATGTAGGATCCTGACATCAGCTAGCCAGCTTTGCAGGTGAAGCAGTGGCTCGTCTCTGCTAGATTTAAAGAGCCAAACAGGGTGTATGCATTGGGGAAAACAACTTTCTTCCAAGCAGTGACCCAGGCTGGCTGAAGGAGCAGAGATGCTGAGTGATGGGGCATTGCTCACACCTGCTGTGGGCAGCCCAGGAGACACATGCCACTGTTAACTGCGATGCTCCCAGGTGAACCAAGATACACTTCAGTAAATAAGGGCCAGACGACAGGACAGGGGCCCTGACATAAAGTCACCTCTGTCCCTGCACTGTGGCCACCCTCTTAAAGAGCCTTGCGCCTCCACAGGAAAGTAATTGCCATTGGCATTCCTGCCTGTAGGAAGGCAGGGGTGGTTGCTGCAAAGCAGGTACTCATCCTGCTGTCTTCCCTTCTCCCAGCAAGCACGTCTGCACCAGCAAGGTTAGGGTTTTGCTAGTGTTTATGAAATACCTTTGCTTGGCTTCATCTCCGAATCTTTTTTCTGTCAGGCCACCCCACGACTATGCAGGCTCTTTTCTGCTGCCCTGGCCCCTCACAAAAGGGGAGCCGTGAAGAAAGCACTTGCTAAAAGCCAACCTGCAGAGATTGACACTATCTGCTGTCAGTCCCAGGGAATTATCCATGCCAAGGCTGTAGCAATGTGCATGGGGTCTGGAGCAGACCCAGCCAGCACCAGCCCCCGAGCAAACACATGCTGTCCCATCCCAGCATCCCAGTGTTACAGATCCCAGTGACAGATGCTACAGACTGGGGGTGTCTTGTGGTGTCCTTAAAAGCAGTGGCCCATAAAGAAAGTCAAAGTTACAACCATTCCCATTTTCTAGAGGCACACACTGAGGGACCGGACCACTCCAACAAGTGCCAAGCATCTCCTACAGAGCCAGGAGAGCAGGCTCAGCAGCTCCCTGGAAAAACCCGAGAATCCCCACGAGACAAAACACAGACATGCAAAGCTGACGTGCAGACAGGAACTTCAAGGTGCGATGGTACATTCAGGTCTGTCCCATGTACTTTCATGCTGGGGCCGTGGGACAGCCCCGTTAATAACTGCCCGTGGAACTCCAGGGGACAGTGTCCCAGGGAGAGGACTGGATCTCCCTGGGAAGAAGCAGCACATAGCAGTAGCCAGCTTTTCTCTAGCAAGCTACTGCCGACCTCCACAAGAGGGCTTTGCTGTACAAGGAAACGAAGTAAGAGAAGCTCCGTTTACAACCTGCTTCCAGTTAGGTCGTGTCTTTTCCCCACATCTTCTCATTGACGGCTTAGCAGGCAGCAGTGGGATGCAGTCACCAAGGATTACACACAAAGGCGATACTCATATGTTAGAGACAGCATTGGAAACAGCCACCTTTTTTTCTTCCTGAAGCCTCTCTTTCCCAGGTGAGCTGCATCTTAGGGGGCTGAGCCCAACTTTCCCAGGGTATTCTGGCACCAAACCTGTCCCCAAAGCATGGATGCAGCCTTCAGCACTAATGCACCTGCTTGTGAAATGACCTGGCCACCACGTTTTGGGAGACACAGGGCTGCCACCTGTAATTCCTCCCACCAGAGCCAAGGCTTTGAAGCACATATGATGACAGATGGGGCAGTGCCCTTGTTCCCATGCGCACATCCCCAGAGATAAGCGCCTTTGGACTGCCACCGTGGGAACTCACATGGCAGAGGAGGAGCAGGAGAGCGGAAGATGAATCTCCTGCCCCTGGCATGACCAAAAGTATTCACCCTGATTTCCATGCATGCTCATGCTGGTCTTTAGCAGGAGACATGAATCATGGTGTAGGTACTTGTAGGAACAAGTTGCAGGCCACCAGCTCTGGTAAAAGACAGAAGCACACCACACCTCACCTGGCCAGCGCTAAATATGTCTTCTCGACAGCCCTTACAGACACAAAACCCCCTTGTCTGAACAGACGCACTGATGTGGCTGGTTTTGGGTAGCACCACCTCAACTGGAGACCTCCCAGAAGCAGGTCCCTGACTATCAATGACCTCAAAGCAGTGGGGTTTGGGATACAGCAGCCCCTTAATCTCATGGGGTTTGACCCCCACGAAGGTAAAGCCTGGCCTGTCCCTTGCCAGGCGATCTCCAGGCTCACTTGAGGGCGAGAGCAGCACACCATCTCTCAAGGTCACTCCCAGCCTCCTAGGCCCCTGATCTAACAAGAAGCGACACACAGCCGGGCAGGCAGGAGCCGCAGGGGGACACAACGGCTGCTTTTGTGCACCAGCTGCTTCCTCCAAAAAGAGTGCTGGAGTGAGCCACAGCTGAGTGCACAGCCCCACTCCCCACCTCCTCCTGGTGCTCAGGAGCTTCTCCCCACCTGGAAAGCTCTGCAAGGGTAGGACAGCTATGGATGGACAGCTATGGATAGACAGCTCGCTCTGTCCATGGCACTGGGACCTCCATATCTCCAGTGACCAAAGATCATGCTGCCACAGGCACAAAACAGTGCTGGCTCCCAGCACAGATCTCCCAGGGAGTCGAGCTGTCCTGCCACCAGCCTCCAATCTGGTAGTGGTGGCAAGGGGGCATCCAAACCTCTCCACCACCTGACACCTTGTCACTGGCAGCATGTGCCTGCTATACAGGATAGACTGCACTCAGATTTGTCCATCCTCTGCCTACCCAGTGCTCTCCACCAACACTGTCCAGAAGAAGGGAACGGCTGTGTCCCAGTGTGGGGCATGACAAAACACAGGGGTGCATGGCACTGGGGTGCCCCGGCACAGGACCAACCTTTCTGCCACACAGAGTTGGGATCAGAGCCCGGCTCCATGCTCGGCACACCAGGCAGCACATGCCGGCTTAGAGCCACCCCCCCTTCCCCAGGGAGGACTGTGGGAACTCGAGGGATGGCTCTTTCCTCCTGCCATTGTCACCCTGTTTATTTTTAACAGCTCTCCCTCCTGCTCAGACATGACTCCCCTCAGGAAAACATCTCCTGGTGCTCTCCCAGCACCAGTCAGCCTCGTGCCACCACTCTAAATGCAGGGCAGCCAGGTCCTCCCTGCCTGGCCACCGACCAGGGACATCACGTCACACCGTCCTGAGCTGAAGGCAACTGCTTGCTCCATTGCCCTTTCCAGGGAGGGAACTGCGGTGAGTCCAGCACATGGGGCATTGCCCGGGCCGAAGGAGGACAAGGTCAAGCAGTAGGCGTGTGTGGCCCTGGCCACCTCCCTACAAAGTGGTTCTTTAACACAAAATTCATCAGTTCTCCCTGGAAAAATCTCAGGAAGGATAAGATTGAGAGAAATTCACCCTGCAAAGGGGTAACCAGCACTACCCTTTAGAGACAGAGCGATGCTCCAAGAAAGGATGGAAGAACAAAGCTGTGAATATCCAGCGGGGATTTTACCCAGCTGCCTCCTGCCAGCCAGTGTTAACATCCCTCTGACATTTGCTTTCCATTAACACAAAAGCCACAGCCACTCTCACCCACAATAATTAAGGAAGTGGCACAGGCTATTTGCCGATGGGCACTACCACGAGCCCTCACTGAGCACCAGAGCTGGAAAGGGGAGCATGGCCCCACCAGCCCCACACAGGGTAAATCCCAGCTTGACAACACCAGTGAGTGTTTTGCAATGTTCCCCAGGCAGCTGCACCACGCCACAGGGAAGAAAAACCCCAGTTCCCTCCCTGTCCGTCCTGCCGTCCCTCCTGCCTTCCCACAGGAGCTGTGCCTTCCTCCGGATGCGACTCCTCCCAGTCTCTGCACCATGCCAAAGGCCCAAGGGGTCAAATATTCCGCCCTGGAGCAAAGAGGGCTGTAAATGGGCAACAGCGAGCTGCTGGAGTAGGCTCTGCCCTCCCCTGCCTGCCCTGCACCCTTGCCCTGAGGGCTGCCAACGTGCTTAGCCCTGGGAATCTCACCCTCACCCCAAACGGGTGAGGATGGCCCATTGCCCCTCCATGTCCACCATCCCTGCAGGACTGTGCCTGCTTGTTGATGCTGCTGCCCTGGGCTGGTATCGCATGAGAAAACACATAAATTCCTCCCGCCTTGAAAAATAGCAGCCCCATTGCCATGGAGACATAACCCTGCACTGCTCCAGTGGCCCCCTCCGCCCAGCCACGGCAAGGCAGGGATGCTTGGTATCCCAGCACCGCACCACGGCAGAAACCTGCCTCCTCCCCTGGCTCCCAGCTCGGTGCTTCCATCGCCTCTTGTTCCTACCACCCCCAGCATTGCAAGGGATGGAGGGAGCTGGGATGGAGGACCACATGCACTGGCAAAGCCCACCTGCCTGTGCTGCTCCATGCCTGGGTTTGCAGGAGTAAACCTGGAAACTGACTGGGATGAGGCCAGCAGGGATTTCTTTGCCTGCTGCTTCCAAAACAGCTGCTTTTCTCCCCCTCTTTTCTAGTGATGCTCCAGCCATGCTCTGGCTGGGACTCCAGCTCCACGAGGGACAGTGTGAGGGGAGGCTGCTGCTGCCTGGGCCACGCTGCTCACATCCAGCTGTTTGCTTCAGGAAGGGAGCAGGGCACCACAGCATGCAGACTCCCAGCCTAGGGGCAAGGAGAGCAGGCACCCATGGGACTCCCACAGCCCAAACCTGGTGTGGTACTGGGGCTCCCACCCCTGCACCCCTCCTTCCAGCCCTCACTCCCCTTTCCTGCCTTTCCCAGCCCACCCTCCAGACTTCCGAGCAAGCTGTGTCTTTCCTGCCCTTCACGGCAGGGCCGGCGTGCCCCATCCGCCCAGCCAGCCATCTACTTCTCCATTTCCCTCCCTGTTCTCATTTCCCCACAGGCTCCCTCTCTGCCCCGCACCTCCGGCTTCCATCCCACTCCGCCTGACCCAGGGCTGCAGAGCTCTGCTGGCAGGGTGAAGCCCGGGGCTTGCCAAAGCAAACAGCAGCAGGAGGAGGGCAGCCGAGGCCAGAGCAGGCAAAGGGCAGAGTCCACCAGCAGACCATGCCTTGCTGCTCCAGGGTGGCGAGGTTCTCCTGGCTTTGTAAATGCTCTGAGTTGGCTTCGTGGACCCTGGAGCATGGCAGGCAGCGGGTGGTGGAGGAGATGCCTTGGCTGAGCAGAACCCCAGGGATGCTGAGCAGCAGGCTGGGGGGCAAGCACTCTGTGGTTTTCCACATGTGGGTCTGAGCTTCATGGGGTGCTGGAGGCCAAGGGAAAGCAGATCCGGGGCTTCAGTCTCCTGCAAACAATTTATAACGAGGTCTTTTCCTCCCACTCTGCTTGCTGCCAGGAAAAGCAGCAGGAAAATATTTCCCTGGGAATTGTTTTTGTTCCTTCCTCTGTGTCTGTACGCATGAAGCTCTCCTCCGCCTTGGACATGCCTCAACCTGTCCCGAGGCTCAGATTAATCCCCTGCACCACCAGGGATGACAGCTGAGGTCAGACGCTGTCAGCAGAGGCAAGGAGGAGGAGGAAGAGACCTTCCCCCTAGGAAACCACACATGTTCCCAACCAGAGCAGTGAGCATGAACAACAAGCAGCCCTGCCTGCTTCTCCCAAGCTGGAGGTCACCCTTCAAAAGCCATAGCACACCAGAGGATCCCACGCAGGAGGGGAGCTCACTGCTGGCAGTGTGAGAACAACACAGCAGAGCCTAAAGCTTGGCTTAAGGGAAAGGCTGAGCTGAGGTAGCTGCAGGCAGCAAATGCATCTGCAGCCTCGCAGTGCCTCCAGCAGCACAGCAGCTCCACATAGGTACCCAAAAGCAGATCAGCAGCAGCCGGTACCTCCACTTCTCCACCGGCCTGGGAAAGGCCTGGCTGGCTTCTTCCTTGGCCATGATTGCAGGAAAGGGAGAAAAGATGAATCGCACCCCTCACCTTCACCGGAGAAGCAAGCCCTGAAGGCTGAGCTGGGCCAGAAGAGCGGGTCAGTCATGGAGCAGCTGCCTGCAGACAGGTCTCAGCACCCTATTGCCTGCCCAGCAGGGAAACTGGGATGGCAGGAGAGTGCATCAACCACAAAGCCAGTCCTTTGGTGGGCAAAACGCTCAATGCCATCTCTGAGCACCCAGGACAAGGTCAGGAGAGCTCAGCTCCAGCAAATGATGCTCGATGGCCCCTGCCCAGGCAGTTTACCTTCCCCTCATCTGGTTTTCCCCTCTACCTTGAGTGAGTGCTCGGGAAATACATGATGACTATTTTCCTGCAGCTCTAAACCCTTCCCTCCCCCTCTCCCCAGGCTCCATCACCAATAAATCACTCCAGTGGGAGAGTGGGCCAGAGTAAACCGGAGGCACAAAACCTCAAACAGAGCCTTTTTTCTCCCCCTGCTCCCCCAAGCAGCTCTGCATTTCATTACCGCAGCCAGGCCAGCTCTTGCCCAGCTGGGGAGAAGGAGGGGAGGGGGGGGCCCTGCAGGGTTTGCACGTCAGGAGCAGAAATCACAACCATAAGACCAGAAGAACAGAGTTGTTAGTGTTTGTCACCATGTCCCGGCACTCGCCTGGCCCTGACCCTGCCTCCAGGATCTGTTCTGGCCTGGAATAGCCATTGGGGTCCCTCTGTGCCAACGCAGCTCCAGACACCTTCCAGCCAGCTTCTCCCACCGCCAGCCATCCCCTCTCAGTGCTAACCCCTCTCTCTGCCCTGCTTCAGCCTGGCAAAAGTGCTTGGATGCTCCTTGGAAGAAACCCCGGGGGTTTTTTTGAGCCTGGCCAGCAGGCTCAGCCCTGCCAGCAAGCTTCGGCACCTTCCCTCTGCCCCTGCTCACCTCCCCCCACGATGGGAGCACCCTGCCCAGGGAGAGCGGCGACAAGCCTTCGCTCCCCTGCAAATGCTCCCCAGCCCGCAGGGGACCGGGGAAGGGGCTCCCTCCACCCACCCTAAATATATATTGGCAGAGCATCGTGGCAAGCACAGTACATTGGAGACAGATGCAAGCCCTGCAGCAGCGTGAGGGCGGGCAGGGATCCAGACGTGCCTCATCAGCCTTCTGAGCCATCATTTAAGCAAGAAGTACTGTGACACAGTGCTTCTGCACCTCTCCCTCCCCCAGAAAACCTCTGCTCTGGGGTTTAGCCCTTGGCAAAGCATGCGCCCCCAGGGGTGCTCCGGTGCCCCCAGCTCCCCGGCGGGAGAGGCCCCGGCAGGCGCAGCCCCGCAGCGCTGGCCTCCCTCCTTTCCTCCTCCCTCCCTCCCTCCCAGCAGCTCTCCGGATTCCTGAGCGCTGACACAGGATGCTGCAGCAATGAGTGTGCGGGGCCTTCCTCCCCTTCCCCTGCCCCAGGAGAGGAGAGACGGGCGGTAACACTGGGTCACATCAGGCCAGGAGGGAGCAAGAGCATCCGGAGTGAAATCCGGAGCCTCCTGCGAGCCCCGACCCCTCGCTGCCCATCGCCTCCCAGCCCCGCGGGCTTCCGCTGGCTGGCGCCCACATGTACAGCCGGCCGTACCTTTAAAGGCCGAGGCGATTCACACCATTAACACTCCCTTATTGGCAAGAGCCGGTTTTAAACCATTCCCTCTCTCCAGAAGGTATGCCTGATGAGAGCTGATGCTCATCCACGCTACAGTCGCTCCTTGCCGACTACAGCAGGAGAAAAGTGAGAGGCTGCCGCTGACCCTCCTCCCTGAGCACTGCCCAGGCAGCCTGGACACCGCGCTCCCGGCTCTCTCTGCCCCTCCACCGGCATCTATCCCACCCTCCAGCTGCACTAAGGGATCTTCCCAGCTCCCCTCCTCTGCCAGGCTCTCAGAGGACCTGACCTGAGCTGGGGAAGAGCAGCTGCCTGGGCGAGCGCTTCCAACAGCTCATTGCTATTATAGGAAGGTGAGGATGCTGCCATCTTGCCATTAAGTCATATCCTCCTCGACCCCGTGAGGTAGTTTCCATAGGAGTCACCCTCTCTTCCAAGTGATGGAAGTTTTTATTTTTATCTGGTTTATTTATGCACTTCTCTTCCCTCCGTCAGTGTTGGCCCACACAGCAGGTTTGGGGCATTAGCCTCTCCTCGAGATCATTCCTCCTTCCTTGCTCAGCTGTCTGGTCCCATCCCATCACCTTCACCTCTGCAGCAATCTAAAGGCAGAAGGAAAAGACCAGGGATGAAAGCAACATGACAGAACAGGTGAATTAAGGAAAAAAATCCCACTTAGGTAAAAGCGATTATAGGAATAAAAAACCAAGACACTGAGGAAGGATGAAACAAAACAAAGAGCAGAAAAGTTGATACCAAATGTAACACAGGATCATCATTACATGTCTTTTTTGATTTGAGACTCATCCTCCAGTGGAGCACAGACTCCTCTATGACAAGCCCAAGCTCACTGGCAGCTATCGTGCCTTGGTTATTTTTTCCTGTGGCTCACTGAGGACACACACATCCCAAGGAGGCAACCCCACATGTTAGAAAAACACAGCCACGGGAGCAAGCAACATCTCTGCATTGGCACAGCAGAGGTGGCTCGGCAGCCAATGGAGCTGGAACAGGCCTTTTAGGGACATGGCACTGTGGTCATCAGCCAGTAAGCAAGAACTTGCTAACCTCAGATAGCTCCATGGAGAGGTCACACAAACCAGAGGGAGCTGCGCTGGCACCTCTGAGTCGTCTTTGCTGTATTTTCAGAGGCCAACAGCAATTATGCTGTTGCACAACTCCTCTCTGGAAGATAAAACAGATAGAGCACTGCTGGTGATGTGTGCCAAAGAGGAGGCTGGGTCTTGTCTGCACAGGGACACCAGAGCTATGTGAACCGACCAGACCAGATGCTTGAAAAGCAGATGGATGCTCTGGAAGCCTTGAGGTTTGCCAAGATGCTCCCGATCAACTCCCTGACAGCCAAAAGCAGGACTGCCCCCACCCCATTCCAGCACTCAGGAGCTGACTGCAAGCCCTGGGCAAAACCATTCACTTCCACAGAGATGCTGTTGGGGAACAAGGAGTGGGACTGAAGCTCCCCCTCCCCTATCTTGGGAAGGAAGTCATGTTTATATGGGAGCAGGAGGCCGTTTCCACCCCCCCAGCCCAGCTTCTGACCTGCAAGAGCAACCTGTGCCCTCCAGCACGATGTCCTGCAAGAGAGCAGGAGAGGTGGGGGGAAAGTCCTCTGTAGCAAACTTCCTCCTCCTCCCAGAAAGGTCCAGGAGGTGACTTCATCTCCTGTCCCACAGCCATGCTGCTGAACTCCAGGGCTCTCCTGGAGAGCACCTGCACAAATGAAACAGGGACAGACTCTTCCTGTCACCTCCCAAAGGTCATCACATGGAAAGAAATGCCTCATCACATGCAATTTCCTTGGTGTTGTCTACCAAACTAAAGTTGTCTGTCACCATTAAGTGCAATTATCAAGAAAATTAAGATGGTGGGACTTTCGCTTTTATGTAAGATTAGGGAGCTACCAACTTGCACAAATACTAACAGAGATCCCTCTAAGTTGCTCCAGACCAGGCAGCTTCTTCCCAACCTCAAGTCTTCCCCTTGCTGCCTTCCTAGCACTTTGAGAGGGCCAAGCCTCACCCCTCCAGTTCTCACAGCATGTAAAGCCCCCAGCCCGTAACTCCAGGGCCCCCCATAGGGACCATGTTGCCTCCTGACACATCTGTGTCAGCCACACCAGAGAAAGCGGAGAGCAAGGAACTTCACATTGGTCATCGCTCATCTTCTACACTGTTCCTGCCCAAGCCAGCTCCCTAAGGTTCAGCCATATCCCAGGCTGCATTTCACAGCACACAAACATCTTCCTTGACTCACAAGAGATACAATCCTCAGTTGAAAAGTTAATTAGGAGCAGAAAAGCCTCTAGTGAATCTCCCAGCAAGAAGCAGAGGAAAAAAAAATCCCCCACAGTTCAGACCTAATTAAAAGGCCTTGGGGCACTCCACAGTCACTGTGAAGCAGAGGCCGACCTTTTCTCCCCACCCCTAAGAGCAGAACTTTAACCCAGTTTACTGATAAAGAAAAAAAAAAAAAGGCAGCTCTGATACTCATCACTTTAACTGTTCCACAAGTTAACACCGAGGAGGAGGCACTGAAAACACTTCTGGCAGAGCAGGAGGGGGCCGGGAGCGAAGCCCATGTCCAGAGGATCCACTCACACGCCCCCAGCGCGGACCTCCGGGCACGCAAAGCAGGAGTCCAGCCCCCAGCCACTCCGCAGCGCGAGGCCAGGCTGCAGGCAGCTGCTCTGCCGGGATTTAGCAACCGCCTTCCACCCACAGAGAGTGACTCTGCACATTAGGTACTTTCTGAGCAAGAGCTCAAATGCCACGGCAGCCCCAGCCCCGGGAAGAAGCTGCAGCCGGAGAAGCAGGGGGAGCACGTTGAAGATCCTGGGAAGAACTCCAGTCACCCTGACAAAAGTTCACTTTCTTCCCGGACTCCCGAAGGAGCTGGACTCCAACCCACCCCGAGCCTCTGGCGAGGCAGGGTGGATCCAGCCACAGACATGCAGCAACCACACCCTGGCTGCTGCCTGCCAGGCTCCCGGTGGCCTCCTCCCCCCGAGCCGAGCAGGGGCATACACGAAGACCAAGCTTATACAGTTGAAAATATTTAATACGTGTTGTACACGTAGAATTACATTTTATACAAAACAAGATACATCACTGAAGGAGAACACTGTACAAAATCCCTACGGGAGCCCCAAGCCTTTATACAACAAAGACCAGGAGCTACCAAGCTTAACAAACAGGCTCAAGGACTTGCCGTCAGAGCGTCTGTAAACTTCGTTTCTCTGAATAAACACTTTTAAAAAGCACCATGTAATAGTTCTGACCTAAACCTTCCCAAAATAGAGACTTTATTTAATAAACTTAATACTTTCCAAGCTTAAAATACTATCCCCGGTGGGAGCGCCCCCAGTGTCAGCGGCAGCGGCAGAACCTCCCCCGGGCGCCGGGGAGGGCGGCGGCCCGGCGGGGAAGGGGAATTCCGGGAGGGCAGGGCCGGGGGCGCTTCCAGGGCGGGTGCCGGCAGACGGGACGCAGCTTGCCGGCGCGGAAGTGCTGCTGCTGCCGCCCCTGCCCCGCGGTCCTTCCCGTGCGCCCGGGCAAGGCGCCGGGACTCGCCAGCGCCGGAATCCCGCGGCGCTGCCCGCCCTCCTCCGCCAGGCTGTGGGTGCGGGAGGAGGGCGGGGGGGGTGTCACCTCTCGGTCCGGCCGCCCGTCCGTCCAACAGGGTTCCCCTCCCCACGGCGGAGGGCCAGTCTCTGCGGCCCGCGCGTCAAAAGGCCACGATGGCCGTGCTCCAGGGGTTGAGGGTCCGCAGCACCGGCTCGTCGCAGCAGATCTGTCCCGGCTCGGCCGCCGCGTCGGTTGGCGTCGTGGCCACCGTCGCCTCGCCGCCGTCAAGGGGCGCCCGCCGCCGGCCCTTGGGCTCCTTACTGAGCAGTCCTGAGAAGCTGGAGCCGAAGATGCTGATGAGGCTGGCCACGTTGCCCGTCTCCATGTCCTCCTGCTCGCCCGGCGGCGGCTCCTCCTCCACCTCGCGGCGGGGTTTCTTCACCGGGGAGCCCGCCTGGCCCCGCTCGCCGGCGCTCCGCTTCCGGGGGCAGTGGGGCGGCGGGGGGGCCGCGGCCTCAGCGGCGGCGGCGCAGTCCGCGCGGTTCGCCTCGCCGCCCGCCGCCGCGCAACAGCAGCTGCAGCCGCAGCAACAGCGCCGCGGCCGGGGGCCCTCACAGTCCGCCCCGGGCAGCCGCGGTCCGCCCCGACCCGCTTCGTCCTGCGGCGGCGGCGCCTCGCCGGCCGCCCAGGCAGTGGTGCAGGGCGGCGGCTCGTCCTCGGGGGGCCCGCAGGCGGCGGGGGGCGGCTCGGGCGGGCAGCCCGGCTCGCTCAGGTAGACTTGCCGGGCGCTGCGCAGTACCAGCGACACCAGGAGGTTCTTGTGGAGCTTGAGGCCGCCGCGCTGGCCCCGCGCGCTGTAGATCTTGCCGAGCGAGATGCTGACGATGCGGTGCGCCTCCAGCTTGAACTCCATGGCGGACGGGGGGCGATGGGGCCGCCGAGAAGCCGCGCCTCACCTTCCGCCACCGTCCACAGCCCTGGTCTGCACGCCGTTCCTTCGCACCACCGACTGAGGAGAGCCCACGCGCCCGGCCACCATTTATACCGCCCTCGCCCCGGCCAATCAGGGCGCCCCGCCGGCCGCTCCAACCGCCGGCTGGCCCCCGCGCGCCCGCGCCGGCCAATGGCGACGCAGGGGAGCGGGTTCGAACGCTCGCCCCGCGGAGATGGCTCTTAAAGCGGCAACGCCGGCACGCGGCTCGTGGTGGTCCCCTCCCGCCGACGGAGGCCGAGGGACAGCGGGCAGCGCTGCGGCAGCACCCGGCGCTCGGCAGCGCCCCAGCTTCTCTGCACCCCGCATTGCCGAGATCACACCGACAGGCAGCAGTGGAGATTCTGGACGAAATAATTGAAACATTTCGGGAGGGGAGGGGGAAACAACAAACCAAACCAAGAGCAACTCGGTTTGTGCAGGTTAGGAATGTTTCCCTCAATTCCAGTACCGGTATCTGACGTCTTGTCGTGTTAGAGAAAGAGTTGGCTAGAGGGGGAAGTGCAGCTTTGAGTACTTCAAGGAAAATCTGCCCCGACATGGAGCAGAAAGCCATGCCTGCCCTGCTGCCAGGCAGAGATCTGCCCCAGGGGCCTGGCAGCAAAGCTCAGAGAGACCCCAGGATAAAAGATGAAGATCCACAACGGGATCAGGTAGGGCTGCAAGGGAGAATGGAGGAGGACAACATGCCACCAGCATCTCCAGGGGTGATGGGGTCTGCAGCAGCTCTTTGGGAACTGAAACCTTGCTCTGTCATAGCTGTGAAACACAGTGTCAGGGCCAGGCTGGTGGCTGTGGGCTGCAGGAGACAACCCACACCCCAGACACAGCTCCATGCACCAGGGCAGCCTTCAAGAAAGCTCAGGGGGTGTTTCAGGGCTTGGAGTGGGGACTCTCCTTCTTCCACGAAGGAGCAACCACCATCTGAAAGGAGGCAAGAAGTGCAAGGGCCCAAAATTAAGGACGTTCAGTGTGCTGCCCTACAGCATCAGTTTCCATTCCCAGCTGACACATGCCAACTTGCTTCCATCCCTTTGTTTCCAACAGATTTGGCCACAGGCCCCCAAGAAGAAGAGCTGCAGCTTGCGATGATGTCTTACTGGCAGGACCTGCCACCATGTCCTGGCTTGCTGGAAGGACAAGAGGGTGGCTGGTCATAGTGGTAACAAAAAACAGGTTGAGATTTAGCCACATCAAGACATAGTTGAGATAGCAAGAGTGTTTCCCTCAGAATCCCCCCACACTTGGACCAAACGAAAGTTTTCCTTCTGCTCAAGCACAGCTGGAAAACCTCAAGTGCCACTCTTTGGATGTTGAACACGACCACATGTCTACCTGGGGGCTGACATCTCAAAATGTCCACCTCCTCTTGCACAAAAGTGCCACACTCTATCCTAAACAATTAGACTGAAGCATGCTCAACTGCACAGTCAAAACACTGGCCAAAGCAGGCAGCCTCAGCTGTCCCTTGCCAGCACCAGGGCAAGCCTCTCCCGGACACAGGGAGCAGGGCTGTCCCCCCCACACCCAGCGTGGGAGGCTGGAGGGACGCGAGTCCCAGTGGTGGGAACCAAGGGTTTCTAGACCCGTTGAACCTGCTCCTGCGCCTCGGAGGGCCGGCAACACCCTGGCCTAAGCCCTCAGGTCAGTCTAACCAGCCAGGGCAGGTCTGGGCTTGGATGTTTGGGACTGCAGTCACACCTCCTGGCCCTCAGCCAGCATATCTGCCTGCCACCAGTGCCCCCCCTCACTCCATGGCACAGCATTCAGTTGCGCCCCTGCAAAACGGCTTGTCCATCACCTGGCGTGTTGCTCTGGCACTGCTGCTTGCAGGATCAGGGCACCTGCATCCTCAGCAGAAATAACCACGGTTTAGAAGGATAAAGCCGAGTTTGATACACCTCAGCTGCGTATATTCCTGACTTGGATGTGGGTGAAGAGCAGTGGTGCAAAGCACCCCACCGGCTGAAAAAAGCCAAATGCAGGCAGAGGAGACACAATGCTGGAGCTTTGCTGAGTGAAGATGCCTGGATCCGAGCGGACCGACCTGTTCTGCCTCTCACCGCCTCACCCCGATGGCATGAGGCACTATTCCTCTCCAGTTGCTGTGTTTTGGCTACCTAACCTGCCTAGAAGCAGGTGGGCCAGCAGCCTCCCCCCTGCCCTGGCTAGGGATAAGCACAGTAGGAATGGGTTCCGAGTGGTCTTTCATCCCTGTGCGTGCTCAGACAGCAGCCTTTGAGAGTGGCAGGGAGGAATAGAGACACATGCGGTCAGGTGGCAGAGCTAGTACCCAGTACCACCAGTTTCACCCACCAACACTGTGCCTGCTGTCAGGCACAACCATCGACATGTGTTATCCCCGGAACACCAAAGCCCTGCCCCTGCCTGCACTTTATGCCCTTCACAAAGAGATGGGGCAGTAGTTTGCTTTCCCGGGGTGGGGGGTGGCATACAAGAGGAAAGCAGGGGAGGACCGGCAGCAGTGCAGGCAGTGCGCACAGGCAGCCCGTTTAAGCCAAGCAGTATTTTGGTGGCAGCCCTGCCTTTCCCTCCCAGGCTGATGTCATGCTTTAGTAAGTTTGAGGCAGAGTCACATGGCAGCTCCTGAGGTCAGCGCCTGGGGTGGCTTTGTTGTCTGTCTGCCTGCCTGCCCTGGGCTCCTGCCTGCGCCCGGAGCCGGTCCCTGCTGCTGGGTGACCCTACTGCGGTTGTCCCCTGCGCAGGGCAGCTCCGTGACACTCATGGCTCAGCATCTCCGTGATACCCACGGCTGGGCACAGCGTGGGAGCCGTCACCTCGGTGGGGCTGGCATCCCGGACGGTCGCACACGCCTCGTGTCTTCCCATCTGCCTGCAGAAGGGCCATTGCCCTCCATCCCTTTGGTTCAGGGAGGGATGAAGGAGAAGGAGGCGGAGGAAAGGGTGTGACGAGGTGCTCTAATCTCCGCATGTGATCTAACTGGGCTGGAAGGGGGTTGACGAACAATTAACAATCCTCGGGCTCAGCTGCTGCTCCCAGAAATAGCTCTGGCAGGAGGAGGAGGGCGGACGGGCTGGCAGACAAAGGTGGCCTCTCCGGCAGCAAGCTGCAGCCGGCAGTGTGGCCCGCGAGCCAGTGGCGGAGGCAGCCCCGGAGGCCGAGCAGTGGGGAGCCTGCAGCCCCACCTGGAGAGGAAAACAATGCAAGATAAAAGCAGCTCGGGGCAGGAAGCAGCTTGTGGCACAAATAATAATTGCAGAGGGCTGCGCACACCATCGGGATTTTTGGAGGTGTTTAAATTCGCCTTCCACAGTGGGCAGAGGAGGCTGGCGCCGGGAAGCTCGTCTGGGATTCACGCGGTTGCATCTTGGCTGGGCGCAGCGTGGGGCTGTGTGGCGGCTGCCTGCATCCCGCCTGCATCCCCTGCTATGGCAGCAAAACCCCGGCCAGGTCCTTCCGCGCCCCCCAGCTGCAGCCCACGCAGCAGTGTCGTGGCTGGGGCCGCACCAGCACGGCCATCTGGCACCCAGCACAGCCACAAGACCTGCGGCGGTGCGGCTGAGGATGTGGTTAGCAAGGTCCTGTTTCAACCGCGGCGCCTGTCCCCGTCCCCACGCCCCCGCCAGATCCTCGCTGTCACCAAATGTGCAGCCCAGGCCCCGGGGAAAAGCCAGCTGCAGCAAAGAGGTGGAGAACCCTCTGGGTAGGACATAAAGTGAAGTTAGGGTCTCCTCAAAGCACAGACTGAAGTCATCCATCACTTCTCTTGGCTGTCTCACCACCAATGCAGTGCACTGTCCCCTCTCTCTTTGATTCGGACCAGGATTCATGAGCTAGAGCCTTCCTAGGAAGAAGATGGGAACAAAGAAGCCAAACCTTCCTCTCCACCAGTGGGGCTGGGCAAAAAGCCTTCACACCATCAGTTGCCTTGCAGGAAGAACAGAGCTCCAGGACAGCCAAAGCCCCAGGGAGATCCAGGCACATCCCAAGAGATTGCTGATCGAAGCAAAACAGCACAGGGAGGATCATTTCCAAACGTGATTCATCTGCAGTCCAAGTTCATTTCTAGATGGGAATAACAAACACCTCAATTGTGACGGACCTACACAGGGCTCAGGATGAGAAGGAGGCTTCTCTGGGGTTGTTTGGGGTTTTTTTCCCCTCAGAAAAATCAATGATTCACATGGATGTGGTCTGGACCTGCCACAATCCGGTATCAGTAACTAATTCCCCAGTTCCCAACTGCTCTGGTTTATCCAAGCTCGGCGATAAGGTCAGAAGAGCTGGGAAACATCCCAAAACAGTCAAGAGTGCTAACGACTAATCACTGCCAAATGAAAACCAAAAACAATGTGCAAGTGAAACAAACACAAACAAATCAATACAAACCTAAAACCAAAGCAGAGGAAGCAGCTCTCTCCCTCCTCTTGAGAGGGCCGAGACACCCACCCCTGAAAGTATAGCCACATATTAGAACGCAAAGGGGTTTTCCAGGGTTAAAAACCCCTTTCCCGTGAGCAGCAATGATGGCGTAGATAGCCCAGGCAGGCAGGGCTCCCTTGTGCAGTTTTTTTCTACTGATGACCTGGGGTTCCCCCTGTTGCCCCTGCACAAATGAATTAAAATTTCCCTCCCCTTACTCTGAGCCTTGGGATTTCCCTCCTCTCCTGGAGACTCGTGACCTGGACCCCTGCCCATCAGAAATCCTGCTACTCCTCCAGCAGCCTTTCCAAACACAAAGGGGGTCGGGGCGGAATCCCACTCCTAGCTATCAGCTTCTTCAGGCAGCCATTTCCCCTGGAAAAATGTGGCCCCACATCTTTCAGTGTTTTATGGAACCGGTTTGGGTTTCCTGGGGAAAAAATGCATTTATTTGTCCAGGGTTTCCTATCAGACAACCCTTCTATTGTAGTCCACCTTCCTGTATTTTTTTCCCTTCTCTGATATGCCTGCAATGGGTCCTGTGCCATTTCCAAAGACAGAGGCTGCCTTGTGTCCAGGGGAAAAAGAAGCAGGACAGCCCTGGGATGCAGCCCAGCAGACACTCCAGCAAAGCCTGTGCTTTTCACTGGAGTGATTGGCTCCCCAGCAAACTCTTTGCTACAGAAGAAGGCAGCCTTGGTGGCGTTCACCTGCAGCCCAGCATGGGGTTAAACATCTCAAATTAATCATGCAAACTCCACAGAGCCAACCAAAGTCACAATTGGGCAAACTGCGGGGTAGATCTCCTGCCCAAAGGACTCTCAGCCTAATTATTTTTTCCTCTCCCTGTATCTCAATGTCACCTTCCTTTTAGCCAGCAGGCAAATGACAACTGCAGCCCTCTGCACATCCCAGAGCGCAGATGTGTCCTCTGTGCAACTGTTTCCGCTTAGGCATGATGGGGAGGCTGCACAATGATGCTCTGGAGCCATGGAGCTGTTATCCTAGGAGAGGCTGCCTACTCTGCTCCCTGCTAACGAAAAGGGGGACCAAGGTCCTTGGGTCTTGCCAGCAAACCACACCACACGCAGTCTTTATTCAAAGTCCAAAGGCATGCCAGGAGGCAACCTTGAGTCCTAAGAGTAACAACCACGGAGGAGGGCACCAAGGGCAGAGCAGATCCTCTCTGTGTCAAATCCCTCCTCCCACCATCAAGGGAAACTGCAAAAAAAAATGCCACCAGCAAGTGTTGACTTCCCTCTGGTCTGTGCCCCTTCCCTCTCATACGGACTGTCCTTTAGACACCTCATCCTTCACCTGGTTTGTGAGGCTGACAACATGACAGAGCCTGGAGCCCTACTGGGGTCATCCATGGAAACAGGGATAACAAAGAAGGTTATGGGGAAAGGCTGCCAGAGAAAAGTTCCTTCTGATTTCACCCACTTAAAAAAGTAACGAGGACTTTGGCAATTCAGCACCTCACTACTCATGTAATTTAAACTCTTTTTGGATCCAGGTGAGCTCTCAGCACCCCTGGCATCCTGTGGCAGGCAGTCCCACAGGTTCACCCCGCTGAAAGTAATGCCGCCTTTGCTCAATTTCATTTCCCATTTTCATCTTCTTTAAATAATTGATTGCTCATGCACTCCAAAGAGAGAAATAAATTTTTTTCAAAACAAAACCACTATTCTGAATAGTCATCCCGCATCCTACCATGAATTATCACCTTGCATTTGCTCGTTTATTCCATACTTGATTGTATCTATCTTTGACAATTCTGCTGGTTGCCCAGTCAGGGATTGCAGCCTCTGGTGCACACAGGCCTTGCACTGATATGAACCTACCCAAGGCTACGGCTATGGCATGAAACCAGCTCTCAGTAGTCAATGAGAGCCCACAAGAGACAGCAACAGACAGCGAGAGCAGGAAAGCCACAGCTACAGGAGAAGCTTTGGTCAGGCTTCACTCCTTCCCAGGCAACTGCAAGTCCAAGGAAACCTGCTCCATTGGCTCCAGCAAGTAACCAGGAGCACCCAGCATCCAAGCCACCTTCTTGGCAAGGAGCAGCCACCTCTCAGCATCTTTTTCTTTTAACACCTCGGAGCTGCCGCTGTCAGGTCATCATGCTGTCACATGGCTGAGGCCTCGTGTTGCCTGTGCCCTTGGTGCTTCATGGTGAAGTCCCAACCGATTCGTAAAAATGAGGCTCAGGAAACCTTTTTACAAACCCAGAGGGGCCACAAGTGGGTAGGATTTGATGGAAACCCTTACCGCCCACCACAACACTGAATATTTAGCCACAAACTAGTGTTTTTTATCAAGTTATCAATGCCTTATCTCTCCTCCTACAACAACCATAGAAAATCTTCAGCAACTTTCACTAAAAATGCAAACGAGGAAGAGAAACACTGAAGCATCTGAAACCCATTAGCTTTATTACTTCTTCCTTTAGCTGTAAAACCTTTTCTGGAGGAAAAAAGAAATCCCCTATACTTTTACAAATCCAAATTCAAATCAATCCAGCTTTTCCTCGACAGGAAAAGCCATCTCTTCCCGCCAGATGCATGTTCTTTGTACTGGGCTAGTATGGGATCACACACACACACCCCTGTGCGTGTACACACATGCCGCAAAATTTTTCCTGATAAAAGCCTCAGTTCTTCCCTGCAGACAGTTGGGATTTTGATGAGTTGGCGCTTTTCAGCACAGAAGTGTTTAATCAGATCTTTCCTGACCAGTTCTGCAGCTGTGTGCCATGCACTGAGCACTCCTCTCCCAGAGAGGAATCGGTTAGCCGAGCATGCCAGAAAGCTACCAGAACACTTCCCACCACTTCCAAAACAAAAATCAGAGCTTCTCACAAGATATGGCAAAATGCCTCCATTCTAAAAGTCCACAGCAGTGTGGTTGAATCTAAATCATTGACTGCATCATGTACATTAATTTCCAGCATCAAAGAAAAGGCTGTCCGTGTTATTCCTGGAAAGTTTGCAACTTCTCTATGCTTCAGTAGCACCTCCTTATTTTCAGCCCTCAACAGGTCTGCAAAGCTTCACGCTTTTTCACAAATGCATAAAAATCTCCATTTTCAATTAAGTGAACAAAGTGTTCATAGAATTTATTAAAGGATTTCTGAAATTCCGAGCTAGTAACTCTGAGATACAATGGGAGCTTTTCCCTTTTTCATTCCCAGCACAGCAAAGGTTTCAGGGGATGCTTGGCAGGAGGAAGCTGAACTACGCAGTCTCAACACACCAAAAGAGGAGCACTGCAAATTGCCTCTGAAAGACTTCCATAAGTGTTTGAACAAACCTAACCCTCACAGTCTTTGGTGGGCTGTTCAGAATACACATCTCTAAGCACCCTATAACTACTATGACCAAATTCCATGGAGGCTCTGAATGCAAACAAAGCTACAACATTTGCTGAGCTGCTTCAGAGCGGTGTCCCCGCTGAGGGACAGGCGAGTTATGGTGTTCTGTGCTTTGTGGAACAACCCACCACTTCTGAGCTCATTTGCAATGTGCAAGTTGTTAAGGCACAGTGCATCAGGAATCACAGAATCATAGAATAGTTAGGGTTGGAAAGGACCTTAAGATCATCTAGTTCCAACCCCCCTGCCGTGGGCAGGGACACATTGCACTAAACCATGTCACCCAAGACTCCATCCAGCCTGGCCTTGAACACTGCCAGGGATGGAGCGTTCACAGCTTCCTTGGGCAACCCATTCCAGTGCCTCACCACCCTCACAGTAAAGAACTTCTTCCTTATATCTAACCTAAACTTCCCCTGTTTAAGTTTGAACTCATTCTCCTTTGTCCCTTCACTACAGTCCCTAATGAAGAGTCCCTCCCCAGCATCCTTGTAGGCCCCCTTCAGATACTGGAAGGCTGCTATGAGGTCTCCACGCAGCCTTAAAACACTGTCCCTGCAGAGGAGAGCAGCACCTGAAGCAGAGCCAGCATAAGTACCTGGTAAATATCAGGCCTCTGCTGGGATATTGTTGGCAGGAGGAAAGCAGAACTGCTGCACAGCTCCAACTCAACCCAAGCTCTCCTTCCCCTGCTCGCAAACACACTGGCTTTCCTCCTGTATCCCAGCAAGAAGCCCAAAGCTGCTGAAGCAGGAGACCAGGGCTGCAGGATAGCGTGAACAGCAGCCATGGAGAAGGTGGGAGCTCTGAAGAGTGTGAAGCACAGTGGAAATCACCAGGAGGTTTTGGGGAGAACAAGGTCTTTGGGTCCCAGTGACTCCTTGGCACTCTGTTTTTTCCTGGAGGGAACCCTCCACGCTCAGCACAGCGCATTTCGCAGGGACCCCAGCATGGGAAACAAGCCATCCAAGGCACAGCAAGGAAGGGCCGGCAAACACGAGCCCTAAAGCTTGTCTCCTGCCTGTTGCACCACACTTGGCAAGCTGCAGTTTCCTAGGTATGGGGCTGGCCGGAGCAGGAGGCAGCTTTCTCACCCCACAAACTACAGAAACTGGTTTTACATGTGCTGCAGCCTTCCCACCCCACACTCATGAGTAAAGCTGCTGTGATTGCAAAATTGAGGTATCCAGTTCACACGCTGAGGAGGCATCTCTTGTACCTTTTCCCTCAGTGAACTGGCACTGCCTTTGCTAGGGGTGCTGGACCACAGCCACATTCAGAGAGCGCAGGCAGGGACACGCGCTCTGGTCAAGAGGCCAAAGGTTCGAGTGATTGCTCCTGGCCAAGCCTCTGCAAAACTGACCATCTTGCCTGCCTGTCCCATAGGAGTAACACGGGGCATTCCACACGCAGAGTGCTGCACAGAGGAAGCTCTGCTGTGTGTATATGGGAACATCCCCTGACGCTGCCCAAGCACCATTCCTCTCCTGCCAGCTTTCCTAAGGCGAGGCTATCTGTGCTCGCAGCTGAGAGGCTACTAGGGAGCCCAGAGATTTAAGAGGGGGGAACGAGGGAACAGGAGGTCCTCACCCTGAGATGGACAAAAGCCAAGAGGCAAAAGGCTGTTCTCGCCCGCAGAAGGGAGGAGGAAGGAAGTGGTGCCGGTTGGCTCCCGCGGCAGGAAAGCTAGCCGGAGCAGAGCAGACTGGCTGTCGCGCTCTCCTTCTTCCTCCCTCGGGGGGTGGGAAAACACCCTGCCAGGACCACGGCCCAGCGGCCGGGGCAGGGCGGCCGCCCCAGCCCCGCTCAGGACGTGCCTCCTCATTGCCCAGAAGCCAGCACGGAGCAGACGCGTCGGCAAAGGGGCGAGAGGGACGCTGTGCCCCAATCACCGCAGGGCTCTAAGAGCCCTCGAGAGGAGCCGTGACACCCCCGGCGCCACAGACCCCGCTCCCCCCGCAGCGCCGCCCGACTGACGCGGCGAGCCGACGTCACCGCCCGAGCCGGCCCCGCTCCCGGCCCCGCGCGCAGGCGCGCCGCGGCGAAGGGGCGTGTCGGGACGGCGGGGGCGTGTCGCGGCGGCCGGGGCGCGCGGCGGCGGCAGCGCCATGTCGATGGAGGACCCCTTCTTCGTGGTGAAGGGGTGAGCAGAGACACCCCCTCCCCCACCCCCCCGGGGACACCCCGGCACGGGCAGGGCGCCGGGAGCGTCCGGGGCTAGGCACGGCCGCCCCACAGCGGGGCAGGCCCGGGGAGTGGGGGCTGAGCGGCGGCCGGGGCGGGGGAAAATGGCGCTCCCGACACCCCCCTTTGCGGCTGGGGCGGCCCCGGGCTCGGCCCCGGCCCCGCTGGGTTGCTCGGCGTCGACGGCCGGGCGCGGAAGGCACCGGAACGAGGCGCTGTGCCGGGCAGGTGCCGGGCCGCGCCCGGGCCTCGCCGCGAGAAGCGCTCCCCTCTCTCCCGGCCAGCGAAGCCCGAGCTCTGTAGATGCACCCCGGCGTAAAGCGGGAGGTGCAGCGCGGCCGTGGCTGCAGGTGCGGTCCCGGCGCGGAGGGCCAGCTTGGGAACAGCGTGCCCGGATGTCCCCGCTGTCGGAGGGAGGTGGCGGAGGCGTGGGAAATGTTGCCCTGCAGCAGGCAGAGCAAGGTGGGCTGGTTGTGGATGGCATCCCCCAAAGACCAGGGCTGCGGTGTCGGGGTGGAAGGATGGAGAGGAGCAGGGACCAAGTTGTGAAACAAACTGCAGGATGGACAGTGGCCGTGAGACAAAGCAAGCAGGGAAGAGCCTGAACACAAGCAAACACAAACCAAAGGTGGTCAAGGCAGGAGGAAATTAATAGGGTGAACCCACCTTAGTCTCTGTAGCTGCCTTGGGGCCACCTTCAGCTTCTGCTGCAGGTGGGCCTTCTACCCCATGTCGCAGTAAAACAGTGCTCAGGAGCAGCAGAGGTGCTCACAGGGGAGTGGTGGGGAAAGCCATGAGCATAAGAGGTGTGGGAAGGGATGCTGGTGCAGCCAGGGAAAGTGAATCCCTCTGCCAGGTTGATCTGGTGCAAAGGGGAAAAAATACAGGTCACCATGGGTGGGGAGCAAACATCCTGTCAAACTTCTCAGAGAGGTTCCCGCGCCATGCGGGGAAGGGCTGGGAGGGGAGAGGGGTGTGCTGCTGCTCCCAGCGTTAATTATTACCCAGCAGGTCGAAGGGGCTGGTGGTGGTGGAGCCACCAGCGTTGCATTTAGTTTACTTTCCTGGTGTTTCTAACGCCTGCCATCGGAGGACATCCAGCTCTACTTTGAATTCCTGTTGTGGGTGCCTCCCCAGGTATGCTCAAATGAAAGAAAACAAACCCAAACAAAAAAAATTACCCCAAAACTTCTTCTAGCAAGTAGTGGAGGGAACAAAGCTTGGCAAATCCTCAGTGTGGGCTGCTTACTTTGGGGCACTAGATGTGGCAGACTTGGAGCTGTAGGCCTACGAGAAGAAAAGGGATACCATCAAGGTGCCAAGAGATTGCAGCTTAGCAAAGTTGCGTACTTCAGGCCATGGTGTAATGTAGAGAGCTGCAGGGTGCAGTCTCAGGTCATCTTTCCTGGGCTTCCCCCACTGATAACCTGCTTTCCTTCACTGAGGATAAACAGCAGTACCTTATGTAGATGCTGTGTGTAAGCTCTTGAGCTTGTGGTGGCCACTTTTCACTCCAGCAAAGTCTGGTCTTGTCTGTCTCCCTTCCTGTCAATATGGGGGAGCAGTTCACGCTCAGGACTGCAGAGTTTGTAAATACAGATAACCACACTGATGGACCGTGACCCAAACTTTTACAGACCCATTTGCCCCAAACCGTCAAAACAGCGTTCAGTGCTGTCAGCAAAGCTGTGAACACACTCATCTCCAAAAAGCTTAGAGCAGCAGAAAAGACTTCTGTTCCCTAAACTAGCGTAGTAGAGCTGCGTATTTTTAAAATGCTGAATTAAAATAAACAGTGCTGCACTCAATAGTCTGCCTGGCTGTGCTGTGGGGACAGTTCCTGTAATTTTGTGTACCCTAGGGGATCTTACATAGGTAATCAGGAGTCTTCAGAGGAAAGCTGTTGAGAGGAATGAGAGGAATTAATTGCCAAAGAGCAGCCTTGTTCAGTGTCCTGGCTTGCCTGTGTGACACTCGACAGAAACCTCTTCTAAAGAAATGCATCCCTTCATTAGTAGCTGACATGTAAGATGGTGCTGCAACAAGAGGTGGGATTGTCCAGTAGGTAGGGCAAGTCCTTACTTCACAAAATAAGCTAAAAATTGTTTGGGAGAAAGCTGTGCTTCCCTGCACAGCTGGGCATGGGGCTGTCCTGGTGTGACTGCTGCAGAGCAACTGATGGTGATCCCTTTGCTTCTCTTTAATCACCTTGGCTGCAGGGAGGTGCAGAAAGCTGTGAACACTGCCCAGGGGCTTTTCCAGAGGTGGACAGAGCTCTTGCAAGATCCTTCCATCGCTACAAGAGAAGAAATCGACTGGACCACTAATGAGCTCAGGAACAACCTGCGGAGCATCGAGTGGGACCTGGAAGACTTGGATGAAACAATTAATATCCTTTCTGTGATCCTTTGGAGATGCGGGATGTGGTTCGTGGGTTGTACTAAATAGCTGAGTGCCAGTGCTTGCCAGTAGTTGCTTTTTGCAGAAAGGACTGTTTGGGTTTGAATTTTGCATTTACGTTGGTTTTTCTCAAACTGCAAATGAGAAATTAAGGCAAACGTCTGCAGCAAAAGGATTTTCCTTTTGCCTTTTCATTTTCCTTTTGACAAGGTATATTTTAAGGCTTTGTTCTAGAAAGCCTATTGTGTTGTATGAATTTGGATTTCTGTGTAGTCAGTCATACTCTAGGCTGGCTTCCAGAAATACTCCTTTTCCCTTGTGTTCATCTATACACTCCTGAAAGCACTGTGCAGCATCAGAGAACCAAAAAAACGTAGGAGAGAAACCTCACACTGGTGCATGTACTGCACAGTACATTCCTGCCATGCCTGTTTTTTCCTCCAGTGTTTCATACTTTGCAAATACAATTTTGGGAAAAGGCACGGCACAGTGGCTGCTTGATAGGCCCTCCACTGAGCCACTGTCAGGGTTTGTGTGTCTGTGTGCATACCCAGGACAGCTAATGGGGACTCCTTGACTCGCTGCCTACGCATTGTTGAGGCAAACCCACGGAAATTCAACCTTGATGCCACGGAGCTGGGTATCAGGAAAGCCTTCATTACGAGCACGCGGCAGGTGGTCAGGGTAAGGAACGTGGCCTTGGGGTGGGAGCATGAGGAGGAGGTAGCATGGGGAAGGTGGGGGGAGTGATTAGGTGGTTAGATACAGGCACGCTTGTGGCCATTTTCATACTGAAGAGCAGAGAATAAACCTGATACCTGTTCTCTCTCAGGCTTCCTTCTCTTCCCCTTGTGCTCGCCCATATGGGTTTGGGGCATACCCTCCTTTGCTGCTGCTGCCTCTTTTAAGTCTTCACACCTCTCTTACAACAGCAAGCCTGGGAACCTCTAGTAACTGGAGAGGAAGAATAAAGACCCTGCTGTGATGCAGGAGAGGCTGGAGCCTCCCTTCAGAGTTGAAGGAAATTGCAACTGTCCTGTGCTTTTGTAGCACTAGTCTTCAAAACAGAGTCCACTTTGAACACTGACAGATGGTTAAAGCCTAGCATTACTGACGTGGTGACTTCAACTTCCTATCTCTACAAAATAGCCCAAACAACCACTAGATTTATTTTTAACTCAAGAAAGATCTGGTTTTTTAGTTTAAGTTCACACTTCAGAAGCAAAAGGAAGATTTTAACAACTTGGCGGTAACAAATAGAGAAGCAACATCTTCCCAAAAGCATCACTGCCTGGTAACAAGCTGCTAGTTAGGAAGTTTTCTTCCTATTAATAGCTACACTAAGCATAGCTTAGTTTCTGCTGCCCCTCATGACTCTGATGTTCCTATTTCACAAAACGCATTGCTGTGGCTGGTGGAAAGCTTGTTACCCTACCTGCAGCCCTGTGATCTGGATGCGGTTCCTAAGGCTTGCTGCCTGGGAACTGATCCCTAAACCACACCGCCCCATGTAGCAGGCATGTGTTGGCTGCCTTGCCCTCAGAGTAGAGCACTCCCAAACAGGCAGGATTAGGCAAGCCCACACTATGGTCCTCTTTTTTTTCTGGCTGAAAACTGCTTGCTAATGGGTTTTGGAGCAGTGTCTCTTATTGTTAAATGAGATTCATTAGTGGCATTGTGCAGCTGACTTCCAGTTTCCACGGGGAATTCATGGTGTACAGCAGCTGGTGAAGTAACTGAGTGGGATCCAGTGCTCTTAAGTGAAGTATTACCTCTGAACAGTAAAACATACCTAAATGTCCTGGTGACATCAGAATTCTGCTGGTGGATCAACCTCTGCTAGATCATATTGACTACTTACTAATCTACCCTATAAAAACTAGAGTGTTGTGATGGGGAGCCTTCTGTGGCTAGTGATCTTCTCCAGGAACTCAGCAGCAAAACTGAACTGATAGAAGAGAAAACATAGGCATAGTCGGAGAGGATTGCCACAGGACAGGAAATCTCTCTTGTCCTATGCAATATAAACCCAGATGCAACTGGGAATAAAGTGCAGGGGGTTACAGGCTTCCAGAACTTTGAAGAACATGATTCTTCCTTACAGTCTATCAATGGGAACATTAGTTTAATATTATACAGATCAAAATGTTTCTGGCTGTAGTGGAGCAAAAAGAGTAGTAAAAAGGAGTATTTTCAAAATATCTCATTGCTCTTGATTCTAGTATTAGTAAAATGATGAACTGCAATGAAGCTTTCTGCAGTATCCTTCCAGATTCTTCAAATTTTTACATTTTCAAAGAAAATCTCCCTTCCCTCACTGCTCATAAAGTAGCCTTGCTGGATGTAGACAGCCCTGTACCACTGTGAAACTGCCTGTCACCTCAAATCCAATGCTCACATACTACATCTTTTGTTGAACCAACAGGAAATGAAGGATCAGATGTCAAACTCCTCCATGCAAGCAGTGGCTGAAAGAAGAAACAGGCAGGTGAGAACCAGAAACAGGCAAGTTAAATGAACGCTGTGGCTGTTTGGTACTTTAAGGAATGAGGAGGATTTATCAGCTCTAGCAGCTTTTCTCTTAAGGTATGTGTTAGGTGAAACTTCCATTTTCACTTACTCTGAGGCTCCACATCGTAAGGTAGAATGTATAGCATTGAAAAAAAACTGCATACGAGCTGTAATTACAATATATGTCCTGTCTGTAGTTCATCCCCTTAAAAACGTTTGTTCTGGGAAGGGGTTTGCATGCTGCAGCAAAGCTATGTGTTTGAACCATGTCTGTTTTGCTGACCTGAGTGAGTTGGTCTTGCAGGCATGTTGCTGCCACCCTCTTCCAAGCCTGTCTCTCAAAGCAGAAGGTCAGCACTCACCATCTGTCTCTGTCTTCAGATCTGTTTGTGTACAACTGCCAATGTTGCATCATCCCGTGGAAAGGGGAATCTCTCTCCTCTAGGGTACAGACTCAGAATCCAGTCAGCGAATGTAATCCTGTGCTCTGTTGTATTTAGGAGCCAAGATGCTGCAATATTCTTTCACACAGCTGTCTGTCGTAATAGTTAGCCATGTAATAAGATGGAAGAAGCTCAAGGATTCTCAGGTTGTCTGCACATGTAATCTAAGGAATAGAAATAGATGCAGCTTGTGCTCCTTCCTGGCTGGCGGGGAGGCTGTAAGGAGATCTCAGAACTGATTTCCAGAGCTGCCTCAGTAAAAGCTGGTGCACACTTCGTACAAGTAACTTATCTTGTGGCAATAATTACAAACTGCAACAAGGTACTGAAGGACAGAGCTGATACTTGAGCTTGTTACAGGGTTAGTAGATATGCTTGGTAAACACTTGAAGAAGCAAAGTCCTTTACACTCTTGCTCAAACAAGTCTGTAGCTGTGTCTGCATTTGGCTGCCTTCCTTTGCGCAAAGTTCCTGCTAGCTGCAGGAGACCATATGGCCCAGCTCGTGTGGCGACATCTGGTCAGGAAAACTGACTTCCCCTTGCCGTCTTCCTCCCCCTTCCCCAGCTCCTTGCCTTCCCTACAGACCACGAAGCCTGTGCTGAGCTGCGCTGCAGCCCCTCTTCAGCATGCCTCTGTGTCTGAGAGACTGGCTGCTGGCAACCTGACCCTCACAGGCTAAGGATGGCAAACATGCTCTTCTGTTGAAGCTGCAGTAACTGGTGCACCATGTTAAATAAGTGATAGCTGCGCTTGCCACGAACCGGAGAGAACCAGGAGCTTGTTCAGTGTCTTGGGGCAAAGCCAGATGTCCTATTGGCTTCCTGCAGAGTTGGTCCATCAGCTTTCCTTACCCCTCTTGAACCTTGTAAGGCAGATGAACCACAAGACAGTCTTGTTTCTAGCCTGCCAGAGCAGCCTAGTCACGTCTTGCTGTTCTTCACAAATACTTGGTCGCCTCTTCCTGTCCACAACCAGAAGCTGTAAGACTGTGTCATTACAAGTTGGCCTTGCCTTCATGCTGATGGGCAGAGCTCCCTAACCCATTGTAGTGATACAGGGTGTAGCACCTCACCTGTGGGCCACATTCATTCTCCAGCATCTGCTGCTTATGTTACATCCCTTCCAGGGACCAGACTCGGCTGGAAAGCTGCATCCCTCCAGGCACAGGTAGCCTGAATCAAAGAACATGAGCATACAACACAGCTGTGGTTATGTATTGCACTATTTTACTGTCAGCTCAACTGGTTAAGTACTTTATCCAGACCCTCTTATGCCCCTGTCACTGTAGCACAGTGTTCATTTGAGCTATACATCTGTTAACACAATATATCTGGATACTTCGCAGCTTACGTGTCCTAGCACACAGTGCTGTCTCTTGAGCAGACCTTTGCTAGTCCTTTGTACTGTGCAAACCTCCTGCATGCACTGTCTCTCAATCCTGTTCCAGTTCTCCTGCTGCTGGAGAGGCATATCTGCAGTAATCAGGCTGCAGAGACTTCCCAGGCTGGCATTTTGGCATTGTGTTGTTCTAGTTGTGATAGCACTCTAGCTGAGTAGCAATAGAGCAGGAGGAAAATGATGCTGTATGCATGTATACAGAAATACTGCCCTGCCTGCCTTCCCACTACACCCTGTGGACAGGCTGTGAGCAGACACAAAGATGTTGCTAAGGGCTCTCTGCATCTGTTCAGGCACTCCTGGGAGAAAGTGGGAGTCAGAGTTGGAGCACTGGACCTGACAAATACAGCCGTCTGGACCGGGACCTGCAATTAGCAAATTCACACTTCATTGAGGAGCAGCAAGCTCAACAACAGGTAAGGCAGCTGGCACCACACAGACTAAATAGCTTTGCTTGCCAAATGGGTGCTGGGGGGATGAGGTGTAGGCTGAGAGAGCCAAAAAAATTAAGTCCTTGACTGGTCTGAATCCAGGAGCCTGACAGCCCTCCTCTTTGCTTGCAGCATATACATGTGCATGCATTTCTTGTACAGAAAAGCTTTGGATGCATCTTGGTGCAGAGTTTTTAACCCCTGAGGCTTGGGTCTCCTGCTCTGTACAGAAGGCAATCAGCATGATCTGGAAGATGTAGCACACTAAGCTTTAGCACTACAAGGATTGCTGAAATCCTTGGAACAGTAGAAATACTGCAGAAAGCAAAGAGCCCATTTCTCTTACGCAACTTCCCCTGATTAAAAAATGAGCTGATGTTTGCTGTTGTTTGTGTGCATCTTCATCAGAACAGGCTGGGAGCAGGAGCACGTGCCTGTTTCCTTTTCCTGCCTTTGTCAACATGAGATTCGTGAGAAAGCCTGTGTGAGGGCTTTGCAAGAACCCCTGGTGAGGGACTTCCCGCCACCGGGGGAGTTTGCCTGGAGAAGTGCCCAGGCAGTGTACAGCAGCCCACCCAAATACAGGCCTTTAAACAGGCACTTCTCCGGGGTGGCAAACTCTGTTAAAGCTCCTGAGCCACGCCGCCGCCCCAGCTCTCAGTTGAATTTTACCTAGTGACTCTGGGAAGATAAATAGATTCAGAAATAGGTAACTAGGGTAAATCTAATCCTCAGTGTGACTGTGCCCTGATAGTGACTTAAAACATCAGCAGACCTATTCCTTTGGCACATTCAGAGCCAGGCTTGCTATTTTTAGCTGTAGAAGCTGCAAAAGCCTTCTACTCACATTAACCCCTTGTTACCTGCAGCATGTTCCAGGCTGCATTTCCCATACCTGCCATGAGCATTTCCCATACCTGCCATGGGCTTGGGGGCAGGGGGGCTTGCGGAGGTTTTGGTGACGAGTCCCTGTGGCTTTCAAGAGTCTCTTTAGTGGTGGGTGCAGCAGGGAAGGGAGGGGGCATAGGTGAGCTGAGGCTGGATTTGCAGGGGTGTCAGGAGGCTGCAGCCTGCTGTGCCATGGGGATGCCATGCCGGGGAGGCTTTCCTGTGGCTGTCACTTCTCCAGCATTTCTTAGGAATGTGGTCCTCATTCCTTGTGGCTTAGGTCTGTACCCAGGCTCTGCAGCTGATGTTGGCTGAGCAGCGAGTGTGCAGCAGATCAGTTGGCTCTGACCCCACTGCAGGACGTAGCAGACCTGTAATTGCCTGTTTCCTTTCTCTTTGGCCCCAGCTGATTGTGGAGCAGCAAGATGAGCAGTTGGAGCTGGTCTCTGGCAGCATTGGAGTGCTGAAGAACATGTCCCAGCGCATTGGTGGGGAGCTGGAGGAGCAAGCAGTGTAAGTGTTAGATGCAGCACCAAAAACCCAGTATGAGGCTGGCTGCAACACAGCTGGAGGTCCTCACACACATATCTCTGCCCCTGTTAGGGCCTTGAATTTACTAGTCCCTTAGGCAGCCTCTCCTAGCTGGCCTTTGATTTTAGGCAATGGAAAGCATTTGTTACTGCAGCCTGCAAGGATCCAGCTGCAGCCTTGTTCATCTGAAAGTCTGCACCTAGGGCAGGCTTAGCTGCCAGTTTACTTTTCCTTCTCTCTCCTTTCTCCATACTCCCCCTGAGACACACAGTTAGCTTCTTGGCTTTAGGCAGCTAGCAGTGCTGAAAAGATGAGGGAGGGAGGTGCTGTGTAATGGGGATACTGGGCACTTTACCACTCCACAGTTTTTTTTGCTGCCCCTGGGTAACTGCTTGACCCAGGAGCTTTCAGCTCTGCCTTGCCACTCTGAAACATGCAGCACAGAGCTGCTATTCATAGTTAAAGCTAAAAATATCCCTCACCCACGAAAAAGGTTAAAGGGTAACTCACAGAGTAATTTGCATCCATCATTTACATATAAATTAGATTTTTTTTTTCCCAGTTCCTGTCCTTTGCAAACAAGTGCATGAAGTTTCCAGTTATGCAGGCTAACAGCTGCCACTTCCAGAGAGGCTTGAAGGGTTCATGCCTGAAAACCCTCTTTGTTTGGCTGATAGCAGTCTGGAAGGCTATGCCCCTTGTGAAGGGATGTCTTGTTTGATGGAAAGGAGGAACTTTAAACCCACCTACTGTATGAAGCCTTGCAGCATGAGAGTCTTCTGCTCTCAGGAAGCAGATCAGTGTCGTGTGTGTGCTTCCAGATCACCGCATAAGCCATCAGTGCTTGCTAGACAGTGGCAGATAACTACTGCAGTGAGTTTTTTTACGACTCTTTCCCCACTGAATGAAGGATTAACAAGTGCTGTAGAACTCCAATTGAAGGAAGCTGTCCTTTTAAATGTATTAAGCTTTACAGTCCTGCTGGCTGGAGACAATTGGATTGGTATCTTGATTGTGGATGTGCTCATTTCTCTTCAAATAGGTGCTTGGCATTGACAAAGCACAGCTTCAGGAAGGCTTTCAGATTCGTTACAGGCTTTGTATGGAAGAAGTAGAGGGGTAACTTCCATGCAGAGCTTAGAAAGCACCTGAAAAGCAATTGCAAATTTCATTCCTGCTTGATACACGACTGGAACAAGATTTTTGCTTTAACTACAAGCCCTGAACAAGAAAAGAGATTTCAAGTCCAAGCTGTACCTAGATCTATCTAACTGGTCTCTGCTAATCACAGATTATAAATGAGACTTTCCTCTTAAAAGGAGGGAAAACCCCGCTCCTCACCTTGCAGGAGTGCATATAGCTCAGATGTGAACATGCAGGGGCGACCAATCTGACAAGAGTTCCAAATGACTTCCCACTCAGCAGCAGCGCGGCTGCTTCAGCAAGTTTTTTCCCCCCTTTTGGATACTTTCAGGAGACCAGCCCACGTTCATTTTCTCTGCCAACGCGTGGTGCACTGATCACATCAAGAGTTTTGGTCAGTGTATAAGCACGCTGAGAAATCCCAATGGGATGTGCCACTTGCTGACGAATGCCCTGCTTCTCTGTCCCTAGGATGCTGGATGACTTCTCCCACGAGTTAGACACTACTCAGTCGCGGCTTGATAACGTCATGAAGAAGCTCGCCAAAGTGTCTCACATGACAAGTGGTAGGTCCTGGGAAGTGGGATCCAGTCCTGGGAAGGGAGAGACAAGCTCTCAGATCTTTTGTGGGATGCTGTGTGCTCCCACCCACTGACAGCCATCCCAGAGCTGAGCAGAGGGGAGGGAGCAGCTCTCACTGCTTGCAATAGGGGGAAGACTTCCAAGCCCTGCAGCTGCTCCTGCCCAGACACTGCTCTGCAGCCTGTCCTTTGCCTTTGTTTTATTTACAGATGCCTTTCTATTTATGCTGCTACCGCTGCAGTGGGAAAATCCCCTCTAGATGGTTGGAGGGGAAGCTCTGCAGCCTCCTGCTCTGCTGCAGTTTCCCGGGCTGCCTGTGGAACAAAAGCTTTCAAGGTGCCATAAAACACTCACCACTGTGTGTGGCTTCCCCCGCACCAAACGCCTGCAGCAATCCCCTTCCCAAATCCCACCTGCCCTCAGGCTGCTGGCGCCCGCCGGCTGCAGGCCTGTTGTCAGTCAGATAGATCTCTCAGCTGGTGGAGGAAAGAGGCGACTTCTGCACCGGGGGAGGCTGAACCCACAAGAAAAGTCCTTATAAGGCTGTGCCTGAAGCCGGTGGGCTGGCAGTGCGCCGCGGGCAGAGCAAACAGGAAGCCCGGCGTGCCTGCCGGGAAGTCCCCTGCCGCCAGCTCACTGCTCCGAGTGCTGGCGCTGCGCCCGTGGCCGCCTCCTCCATCACCCCTCTCCCATGGGTGCTGGGGTAGCACGAGGAGCAGCAGTGAGTCAGGAGGAGAAGTGTTCCTGCTCTGCAGGATTAGGCTGGACAGGGGATTTATGAGGCTGTGCAAATACAGCCCTACAGAGACCATTTGGAGTGCTGACAGTGCACTTTGGATAACCAGTAAGCCCAGTGACAGCCTGACCGCTGGCAAACCTTGCGTATCTCCCCTTTCCTCTGGGAAAAATGCTTTGGCATTGCAGAGTGTTTCTGAGAGTTGTGAATGAGCATTTCTGCTATCCCTGGCATCATACATGCTGGGACTGACCAGGAGGGCTCCTCCCTGCTGTGCCCTGAAGTTGGGGCGTGCCAGCAGCCCTGTCCCCACTGCTGGACCACAGGGGCTTTCTCTCTGCCATGCAGACGTGGCCGCAGACAGAGTAGCTCTTGGAGGCAGTGCAGCATTGAGCTTCTGCAGAGCATGCACAAGGCCAGCAAGGTGTAAAGATGTCAAGGAAAAACCTCATTCCTGGCACTCTCCTCCAGGGAACTGCCATAGGCTCTTCCTGGCAGAGGTCTTTTGGGCAGCTTTCGCAGAACCCCTTCTTGTTCCTCCAACAGACAAGTTATTCCACGAATGAGCAGCAACACACAGCAGCTCTCTGCTTATTCTTCTTGATTGCTTTTGAACCAGCTTATCAAATCTGTTTGAACTTGGCTGGGCAGAAGCCTCAAAATTCCCACGGACGTATCTGGAGGAGAAACACCATTGCCCCATGGTAAAAGGAGCTGCTGCTTTGGCTTTTTCAGGCTTCTTTAAACTTAAACTGGGCTCCTAGCAGTACAGCAAAGAAAAGCTCTCCCCCAGTTTTCCTTCCCTGTTAAAGCAGGAAGACTAACACGTCCTTCTCCTTCCAGATCGACGGCAGTGGTGTGCAATTATCATCCTCTTCGTTATCTTGCTGGTGGTGCTCATCCTGTTTTTCGTCGTGTGATGGACTAAACTTCTTCGGATGCCCCGTCCCTGCCCCCTCGCCCTGGTGTCACAGGGAAATGAAACTCTCACCATTTCCGTCCACACACAGAGATCCCAGCAAGAAAACCCACACCCGGCTCTCACCGTTCTCCTCTGAGGACCGCGGTTCGGCTCTGCTGGTGTTTCACCGGGCTCTGGGGAGAGGGGGTGCAGGACTAGAGCTGCTCCCTCCTCCAGTGCAGTGCAATCTGCACCTGAGCTCCAGGTCTGGACCCAGGCGGCTGGAGAGGGACTTGACCTCTGTGCTTCCACCCTGTGCAGGTAGGAGCTGGTCGCATTGGTCCTGAGCCACCTGTGGTCGGATGCAGACACAGAGCAGCGAGCCTTGGGGAGGACAGGACAGGGGGAGGAATTAATTCACTGAGCATTACAAACTGCATCGCCAGCCTGCGGTGCTTGCCAGCCAAAGGCATTACTGGGAGGAATGGTGGCATGGAAGTCCATGCAGCCCTGAAGAGGGAGGGGAGCCCCGGCTGAACTCCCCGTGCCCCACGCTGCCTTCCTCCTGTGGGCTGGCTCCGTGCTGCCGACCTACCGCCGAGGTACCGCAGCGAGTCTGCAGCAGAGCTCACATCCACCACTGCTTGGCAGAAGCTTGCACGCAGGTGAGCCGTAGGGTATCATGTCCTGTCCTGTCCTGCCATCGGCTGGCTGGGCGCGATTAGAAACCCCAGAGCTTTAAACTTGGGTTGCTGCACGCTGAAAGCTGGCAAACAACAGTTAGCCGGAGAGTGAGTTTCTTAAAGCTTTTAAAATTGCCTCCTTCGTTATACGAGCCTCTGAAGCTCATTGACTGATGCTTTCTTTGCCCTTGTATAACTGAGTAACTGCTTCTGTTTAACAGCTGCTTCCCTTTGGCAAGTGATTTGTCAGGTCTAAAATAACTTATTTTTTTTAAGGAAAAAAAAACTTTAAAGATTTTTTTCATGACCGTTCAAGCCACCTTGTCTCTGCAGGTGCACAACACACATTATCAGAGGAATGAGGCTCAATTATGTACTTTAAGTGCATATGAACTTGTAAATATGATGTCTTAATTTTCCCAACTGCTATTTTTTTGACACCTCCATTGTGAGCAACTAAAAGGCAGGAGATTCAAAGCTAGGTCACATTTCTGTATTACTTCCCAGTCCTGTTACCTTTGAGTTGTTTGTCGCTCGAGTTGTCTCAGCAGTGTTGGATAGCCTACTTGTCTCCCTTGTACCGTGAATTAAGAATTAGCCAGGTGGTTGATACCAAAATGTGGTGAATAAAGCTCACCCTGGCAGTATCACAGGGGAGAAACGCAGCTGGGGGGTTCATGTTGCTAATGCCAATTGCAGGATATGGGGTGACTCCTCAGAAAAGCAAAAGCGATTTCTTAGTAAAGTCTGCTCCCATATTTAAGTTGCAAACACCAAAAGACTCAGGCCAGGCTGGCTTACCTCTCATCTGGCTCTCAGATGGGGCTGGGGGAGGAAGCTAATTGGTGCTGATGCTAATACTTCTGAAATTGCAACCTACCCCTGAAGATCATCCTCCCGTAGCAGTAAGCTCACCACCAGAAGGCTTAGCCTGGACTGAACACTCCTCCCCACCAGGTTTGTGGCTCCCTTCCAGCGGCTGTGTGACCATCCTGCCCGCCACAGGCGCTGGGTGCTGACAGCCAGCAGCACCGTGCCTTCTGCAGCCAGGCACCAGGCTGGGGTAGGGAGTATGTGAGATGGAGCTGCCCTAGCACACACCTGGTCAGGTGCTCTCCTCAGCAACGCACACATGCCCTGGGCACCAGCCCGCACTAATGGTTTCAGCAGTTGCTCTTTGTCCTTGCAGAGCACCTCATTTCTTTTGGTGTCACCACAAGAAATATGCAGTGGCTCCTTTCCCAGGCTGTCTATCACAGTGTCTGCACGGCTCCTTGGGCTTAATACCTGTCCAAGAGCAGGTTCCCAGGAGCGTGAGTCTGACCAGGGAGTGGGGATCGCTGTTAGCCGGTCTTTGCACACTGCTGATTCCCATGTTGTTTTCAGCATAGTTGTGCATCCTCCAGGAGCAAATGGCACTCCATGCAGGACTGCTCCTTCTTTAAACTAGCACACTACTGGAGGATGGCCCAGCTACTGCCATTACCGTGAGCCACCAAACAGCCTTCAGTCCCTTTTCTGTGTACATTGGCTTTTTCTGTTGTTGGTGCTGCTCCCTTTAACACTAAATAAACTCATTGCTGCTGCTGTGCCACACTGGGCAGCAGCAGAGATGACTGTTCCTTCTTGCGGTGGCCCTTGCTCAGGAACAAGCTGGAGGGGGGGGGTCTCATGGCACCAGGTAGCTGCTGGCAGATGCTGCCCAGATGTGGGGCGTCAGCATGCAGAGGGCAGCCATTGCTGCTTCCTCCACTTGCTGGCCCTGGTGCCTGCTGCAGAGGCCTGTCCCTGCGCAGCCACCCTGGTGCCACAGTGCGAGTTTTCCCTGCTGTGGCTGGGAAAAAACAAAACCCAAACCAGCAGCAGGAGCGCAGACCCCCCTAGTTAGCTATGAATACTTGCAGGCATGTCGCCACTGCTGTCCCAGCAGTGTGCACAGGAAAAGGAGAACAGCCCTGTCACCCCATGCTGCTCCCAGCCTACAGTGCTGCTCACCAGGGCAGGGAAGAGGGGCTTTGCTCTGCTCTTCAAGGAGCACTGCAGGTGGCTGATCCCCCCGGCTGCCTGCTCAGGGCCCTCCAGCACCTCCACAGAGTCAGGAGGCACAAGATCTCCTCCCAAAACACAAGGTGCCTGGGGGTAGCAGTGGGGGGAACCCCCTCCTCCCCCCAGCACAGGTCTCTGGGGAGCATTAACCCAGGGAGCCCCTCTCACCCCATCACCATTTCCCCACCCCACAGACTACACGGACCCGTAGGCCCAATCACTCCTCCTGGCCTTAGACGACAGCATCCCAGCTCGCTCTGTCCCAGGGCTGTGTGGCATGCCAGGACATGTTCGGAGCCCTGGGTTTACACAGTAAATCCCACTTTAGTTACAGTGGTCCCAGGAGGGGTGGGTGTGTGTCAGCCTCATGTGAAGGTACGCACACACTCCCCAGCACCCAGACCTGTCTCTGGCTCCTGCACCCATCAACAGCCCCACAATCCTGGCGCTGAGGTATGTCCTGGCCCCCCTGGCCAGCCCACACCAGTAAGCATCACCCCAGCCCCTCCATGCCACCTGCAAGCCAAGGGTACCCTGTTTCATTGGTACATATATGTACATATTTTATTTTTTTTAGCAGTGTGAAATAATTTAAAAGAAACCCACCAAGCCCATGGGCACAGGTTTCCAGCACTGGCAGGGAGCCCTGCATCTTCTGGGGTCACAGAGATGGGGCATTCCCATTCTGGCCACCCCGATGCCCAGCAGGACAGACCTACCCGGCTTGGTGGTGGGGCTGGGGTGTTCTGTCCCCACTCTTGGGGCAGCTCCTCGAGATGCTGGACACTGTCTGGGAGGTCCTTGGTCCCACTTTGTCTCCCGGGGAGGAGGCATCCACCACAGTGGGGAGCCAAGCGTTGCACCGGAGTAGGGCAGGTCCTGGTGCTGCAGGGCAGCTTGGTCCACACTGTGCCAGCCTGCAGCATCTCAGGACATCAGTGGGACATCATCCTCATCCCACCGGGCTTCCCAGGAGCTGTGCTGGGGCTACCGTGGTGCCGGGCGGTGCCTGAGCACACGGAGCGACAGAGTGTCCGCCTGGAGGAGCAGCTCACGGATGCGGGCCAGCCCCAGCCCCGAAACGGCCGCCCCATTGACCTGCAGGATCTCGTCCCCCACACCCAGGAGCCCCGCGTACAGCTTGGCTGTGCCAGCATCCACCATCTCCTGCACATAGACACCTGTGGAGAGGGATGGGATGGGATGAGTGACCCCCTACCCTGCACCCGATGGCTGGAGCTCAGTCCCGTGGGGGTGCCCAGGAGCTGCACAGTAACAAACACTGTAAACGGCCTTTGGGACAGGCTGTGTGTGCCAAGCCAAGGGCTGATGGACATGTGGGACTGTGTGTGGCCAAAACCACACATGTGGCAGCATCCCCCCATCCACCATTACCCCTTTGGGGCTCAGCAGGGATGCAGCAGCCCCTTCTACCCATCCGCAAGCTTGGTCCTGTGGAGGGACAAGAGCCACTGTGGAGGGGCCATGCTGGGCCTCCCTTAAGGTTTGAGGGAAGCTTTGTGATGACCCCATCGTACCTTTGTCAGGCCGGCCATGCCCAGAGGTGACATAGAACCCGAAGGCGCCATGGGGGGGTCGCTGCAGCTCCAGCTGGCTGGTACCATCAGGGAAGACCTCCACCACACGCCCCACCGCATGCAGCCGGCTGGGCGCCCCAATGTCCTCCACACTCAGTGAGCGCCGTGGCCCCGAACCTCCCTTCCTGCAGGGAGAGGGGAGATGAGGTGAGCAGGGGCCCCTGGCTGCACTGAGCTGCTGTACGTGGCTGAGCATCCCAAAACAGCCTCCCAGGGGATGTGCCGGGTCCCATCCTACCTGTCAGCCGTGGTCTGGGGCAGGAGGTAGGCGCTGGCGCGGGGTGCCTTGCCCAGGAGCTGGTGCAGGCTCTGGACAGAGGCAGCTTTTTGGGGCTGATGGAAGGGTGACACCTGGAGAAAAGTACCCGGTTGAGATGGGACAACAAAAGCTGTGCAGCACTGCAGCCCATCATGCACTCACATGCAAAGGGAGCGGGGGGCAATGGGACATCTTACACCTTCCCCCCTGGCAACCACTGGTGAGGAGAGAGAAGCCAGAGTCCCCCTCCACAGGCCAGGACAACCCTCTGATGTTTCTTGAGGAGGCATCTGCTGCCATGACCCCAAACCAAATTACGCCATCTCCCCTTCCTAAAGCTGCTTTTCAAACCCCCTTGCTCCCTTCTTCCCCCTTCCATTCCCCATTTGACTCCAGGCTTTTCAAACCCATCAAGTCTGGGATGGACCATGCCACGACACACACACACACCATTGCCCCTCTGGGCCCATAAAGCTATGGCTCAGCAATGCTTCAGCCCAGCCCAGCACCTCTCCTCCTGTGGGACCCTTGGCTCCCTGCAGACACCGCTGGCATGGGCTGATGTTTCAAGCTCACCAGCTGCAGGGACTGCAGGGAGGGCGACTTCTTCATGCTGGACCCATCCAGGGAGGTGCCGCCAGGGGCTGGGAGCTGCTCCATGCTGTAGCAGCGGAAGCGGCCCAGGCGCTGCTTCGTGCTCTGGCTCAGGCTGCACAGGAGCTTCTTCAGCCCCAACGCAGAAGCGCTGCTGCCCTTGCGGCTCACTGGCTGCCCCGGCTCCCTGGATGGAGAGGGATGACCGTCATCCATCCTGTACCTGGGGGGAGCAGGGCCAGCAGCTGCCTTGTGGCTGGGGGCACATCCTGCACTCACCATCGCAGCCTTGAGAGCTGCACCATGGTGAGATCGGGGTGCTATCACCTCGCTGCATCAGTAACTCAGCTTGCACGAGGGAAGGGTTCACAAGCCAAAAAGACTTGAAGGGCTGCCTAACACCTTTCCCGTAAGTTCAGAGGTTTAACACCATTAACTCCCCTGATCTCTGCCTGAAGGAAAAGCATCCTGCCAAGCAGCTTGAAGGACCCAGTGCCACCTCCAAATCCTACTGCCAGGCTGAGTACAGCAGGATTGTGTTTGGTGAGCCCCAAGGCAGCCCCGGGGCTGGCAGCGTTTAGCAACCGATTTTCCCCAAAAAGGAAGAACCTGGCACTGAGCTAAACACCTCCAAGGTTGCCCACATTCACCCACAAGTCACATCTGCTGCAACACCCCCAGCGGAACCAGATGCAGGGTGAAACACAGCTCCCCCAAACCCATTTGAACACACATGCAAAATTGCCACCTCATGTTGTGGTTTCTGGGAGGTTTTTAGTGCTGAGAGGTAGAGTCCCACCAGGAAGCCTTTGGGAGCTCGGCCTGGGAGCATCCTGCTGTGCCAAGGTGGGGTGCTCAGGGATGCAGCACCCACCGCACGGTGCAGGCTGTGAGCAGCCCCTCGCTCTCACTCACCCGTGTGCTGCACTCCTGCCTGGGCATTGTTGCTGCACTGCAAGCTTCCCGACTGCTTCCCCAAGGGAATGCGAAGCCTCCTGGGGCACAGGGGTGATGGGGCTGGCAGTTGGATGTGACGGTGCCCCTGCAAGCACAGCAAGACAATCACATCCCCGCTTCATCAGAGACCCCCCCAGGCCCCGTGCATGGGTCTCTTACCTCTGCTTGTCCCCAGGGGGTCCTGCCCATGGGTGTTGTTGCAGTTGTTGGTGGACAAGGCACGGAGGGGGTTCCCCGGGAGCCACCTGGGGCTGCAGGGACCCCGACGCTCCCCTGGCCCCACCATGTTCCCAGGCTGGGAGGGCGCAGTGCTCCCAGCATCAGGCTCTGGGCCCCGGGCTCCTTGGCTCAACGCTCGGCGGAGGCCACCGGAGAAGAGGGCTTTCCTGCAAGGCACCTGGGACCAGGCCTTTTTCGTGTGAGGGGGAGCGGGGACGTGCGTGCCTGGCACAGGGGTGCCGGCCCCTGGGTGCGACGAGGGGTCCAGGGGCTCGCTGGGCTGCTGCGGGGTATGACCGGTGTTTCCTGCCCGCTTGCTGCTCCCCAGATGCCGGTGGGGGTCCCCATCCTCCTGGCTGCTGGCTCTCCCTAGCAGCAGGGGGCAAACAGCCCCTGTCTGGCTTGTGGCACCACCTGAAGAACCATCCCCTGCGCAGGGGCCACCACTGGCCGCACATGTCCCCTTCTCAGCCCTCGCCTCCGGCTGTGGGGTGGCACAGGGGGCCCTGTGCCCGTGAGCCTGGGGTCCCTGGTGCCCCCGCAGGTGGGGGCTGCGGGGTCCTGCCTCCTCGCTGTCCGTCCGGCAGCCGTCAGAGGTGTCCGTGCTCTCCAGAGCCGAGTCCACCTCATCGATGTAAGTGACATCCCCGATATAGGTCTCCTTGATCTTCTCTGTGTGGATGCGCTGCCGGGAAGGGAGGATCCACACTGGGGACCCCCGGGGACCCAGAGCCCTGGTTTTGGGCTCCGGCTGGGCAGTGTTCGGCCCCCTGCTATCCCCTGGGATGCTTCCTTGTGCTGCAGTGCTGCTTTCGGCCTTGTCAGTGGCTGTTGGCATGTCCGTGGCGTGGCTGGTGGCAGCACCGATGAAGGAGCTGCAAGTGTTGCACTTGCCCCCAGCTGCGAGGTCACCACTCCAGCCTTTGGGCTGTCTGGACCCGCCTCCTGGCTGCCTGCTGCCAGCCGGCTCTGCTGAGGAGAGCGCCGAGCCCAGCGCCCGCCGGTGCCGCAGCTGCAGCCGCTCCAGGTACCGCACCTCGGCGTCACGGGCCGACTCGTCCTCGAAGCGCACACGGGACGGGGAGGGTCCCCGCGGCCGCCGTGGCTGCCCGCAGCTCGACTCCCCGCTCGACGAGTCGCTCAGGCTCCCGCCGTCCCGCAGGGCAGCGCTCGGCCTCCCACTGGGCTCCCTGACATGGGAACAGACAGATGGACACAGATGAGCTGCAAGGGCTGCCCAGCTCCTTCGGGGAAGTAGGGCAGGAGGGGAAAAAGCCAGGGCAGAAGATGGGGCGAGGAGGACAATCCACCTGATGCTCCTTTCCAATGTACAACCCTGCTCCTCTCCAGCCCTCTGCCCGGGCTGCCTGAAGCTGAATTCCTGAGAGGCTGTGGCAACATGCTGCTGCCATAGCTCGACCTCTATCACCTCTCCCCTGCACTGAAGTGCATGGTTAATCAGTCCAGGAACACCGAACTGCACATGACCCGGCACACACGGCTCTGGCACAGCCTTCCAGCACTGAGCTCCCCATCAGCTGGGAAACCGGTCCTCCCAGCCAGCCAGCAGCACACCCTTAATGCCTCCACATTATCAACACACACGGTTAAACACCCCCCAAACATTATGCCACAAACACTTTACAGGAGGATGCTCCTGCGAGCAGAGAGCTGTTCACACAAGGGTAGGAGGCTGCACACACACATGCAGCAGGTCAGACCCTGGCTCTGCACGTGCATCAAATCCAGATGAGCACCATGGTGCAGCGGGAGGGGCAGGGTGCGGGGCTGGCACTGACCTGTGGTGTGGGATGGCAGCGGAGAGGAGGAGAATGTCGTGGCTGGCACGCAGGGGGTTTGTCCGAGCCTTCATGCGGGCGCGCTGCAGCAGCTGCTTGGCCTGCTCGTGCCGCGGGCTCAGCTCGAGCTCCTGCCCGGGGACAAAGGCCCTGCGGCCCCGCAGCGGGCAGCGGGATTAGGAAAAAATAACAGGGATTAGACCTGGTTTAACAGTGATGATGCGGCTGCTCCGACCAGGAAAGCAGGGCCTGGCCTCCATTCATGTGCGGGCTGGCTGCTGTGCTGGTTGACAGCCGGGCAGGAGCCCCTGTAGCCCCTGGTGCCAGGCAGGAGGAAGGGAGTCGCACCCCGCACCGGTGATGCTTTGGAGAGAGGCTCAGCCAAGGCAGCACTGTGCACCATGAGCATCCCAGATGTGGATGGGGAAACTGAGGCAGGCACTGCCTCCAAGCCCGGCTGGTGTAAATCCTGCAATGCGAACTGAGGTAGGTTTGGGATGACCTCACCCAGATGCTTTGCTGCCTTCCCTTCCTTGCAGGGGGTTTCCCTTGCACCCCCTGGCCCTGCCAGGGATTCACCAGCTACGGGAGGATACAGCCCTGCTCCAGTGCTGCCTTCCCCATTGGCCATGGCCCTAATCCCCCTGATGAAAATAATCAGCTCAGGCAGTTGCTTCGTGGAGCCTGGCCTTAACCTCTTTGCAGCAGGAGGGTGGGAGTACACCAGCCCCCAGGAAAACCTCCTGTGCAGCACCATGGGGGGCCAAGCTTCCCCCCACGGTTCCCCTTTTCACGGGGAGAGCAGCACCCCCCGCTCTGCCTTGCACCCGGCCACCACCGATCAACCCCAACCACTGGAATGGAGCAGAACCAGTAACCATAAAACGGGGGCGTCTTCCCCGTTTGCTCGCTTTCCTCCATGCAGCCCCTGAGCCCACAGCGCTGCTCCCCAGCCCACCCTGCTGCCCAGCTCACCTGCCTGTTCCAGCTATGTATTTTTAGTCCATACCTCTAAGGTTTATCATTAGTCCAACAAGATTACACATGCCTGCCGCCTGGATCCTCTTAAGCACCTGGAGCAAGTTTCTGTCCCATTCTCTTCCCCAGCTCCCTTCCCACCCTGGGGTCCTGGCAGGGAACCCTTGTGCCCAGCCACCACATAGATACCCGGCTTAACCTGACCCTCCTGCCCCACTTGCATCGCTGGAGCCTGTCCATACTCCCCCGGCCGGCTGCCACTCCAGGTGCTGCCCCAACCCTTCCCCAGAGCCCTGCCAAGCCTCAGCGCTACTTCACAGGGTGCATTTAAAATAGAAGACTAGCAAGGGGGAAAGAGGGAAATGTCCAGCTCTGCCACACTGGGACTGACCTACCTGCAGCCCTCGATGTCCTGCAGCGAGACTCCCAAGTCCCAGTCCCCATCATCATTCGCCGGCACCTCTGAAATGCAGGACAGGGAAAGGCATCAGCTTGGCTGGACTGCAGCCCCCCCGGCCCCCCTCGATAACATGCCCATATCCCCAGCCCCACCACTCAGCCCATCCTAACAAACACCCTTTTGGGGGCTACCCTGGCTGCTTGGCTCTGGAGAGACCCCAGAGGAGCAGGATGTGGGGTGACAGCACCCAGCATAGGGTGTGCCCAGTGTTATTAGGACAGCTGTTTTCTAAGGACAAGTTAATTCCCTTTGCCGGTGGCAGCTTGCAAAGGGAAAATGCTGCCTGCAGACCTCAAGTGCCCCAGAAAGTGGATTTCTTGCTGTTGCTTTTAGCAGTGAAATTCCTCACCAAGATGCTAAAGGGGACCAGCAGCACCCAGAGCATCCCTGTGAAGAAGCATGCCATGTTGTTTGTGAGCATCTCCCACAGCTGCCTGTGAGGGGGACACAGTATCCATAGGGGATGTGGCATCTCTGGGGTGTGAACCAGTGCAGAGCTGTGCCCACAGCATGGGATGCTGGAGGACAGCACCAAGGGCTCTGCTTCACCCCATAGCTTTTCCTTCCTGCTCCCCCTGGCTCTACCGAGACAGTCGCCACCTGCAGAGAATACAGACCAGGGGCAGCGAGGGCCAGCACCTCCTGCAGCAGCCGCCGGTTCCTCTCCACACGCTCGGCCAGCGACAGCCTCTCCCAGCCCTTGGCCGCGGTGGGGGACACAGAAGGACCCTCTCGGTCCCGCAGTGGGGTTCGTGCCTCTTCTTCTGGGGGATGTCTCTCGTGGGGAGAGGCAGAGCCCTGGGCCCCACTGCTCTCATCCTGGGGGAGCTTAGTTCCTCCCAGCACATCTCCCCAAGGTGCTGGCACCCGCCAGAGCCCCGGCGTGCCAGTGCGGGGTGCCGGGGTGCTGTCATTCACAGGCTCCCTGCCGTCCAGCAGCCCGTCCGTCAGGTAGGTGCGGAGCTGAGCCCGTGGTTCCACTGCTGCCACATCTGCTCCCAGCTTCCCCCGCCGGGGACGGGGCTTCTTGGGTGAGGGGCGCTCAGCGGTGGCTGTGGGGGTCCCTGGCCGGCCACTCCCCCGCTTCTCCTTCAGCGCCTTCACCTTGCTCTCCAGGATGGCGTAGGGGCTGCGGGAGGCCTCGGGGTGCTCCAACAGGGCAGAGGTTCGGCTGCTGCTCTGGCTGTGCTGTTTGGGAGGCCGCGGCGCCCGCCGCAACTCAGCAGGAGAGCCCCCCTCCATGTGTCCTGTGGGGAGAACATCATGGGAGGGGTGAGCCCATGCGCAGCCCTCACAACCCTCCTCCCAAGGGCATCACTCCTGCCTGTCTGAGGCTCTGGGGACAGCAGACATAGTGATGCCTGTGCCCAGGGGACAAATGTATGCTATGCCACTGTGGCACAGCACTATAGGCCAAACCCGCCCTCCCAAAGCACTGACAGTGTACCAGCATCGCTCTGGAACCGGGGAGTGGGGGAGCCGTGGTTCCCTGAAGAGGGAGTGCCTGTGTCTACCCGGGCTGTTTTGGTGCCCTGGGGCACTCAGCAAGATGCCCTGCAGGGAACTGGCACTTTCTGAGTCAAATCAGGGCCCCAAACCTCCCCAGAACAGAAATCCCTCACGGCTGCAACTCACCAAAGGTGCCACCAGACAGAGACCAGCCCCCCAGGGTCACACGTATCACTCATCCTGCACCGGCCTCATGGTCCCGGTGGCACCCAGTTGCTGCTGTCCCCCTGCGCCCCACTGGGAGCATCCCGTCCCCGCTGGTGCCCCTGGAGGAGCCTCCCTCGTGGCAGGAGCTGCAGAAGTATCCCCAGGACACCCACCCAGGCCCCATTGCCCCCTGGCTCACCACAGCCCCCTGCTGCTCCGGGGCAGAGCAGCGGTGGGATGGGGCTGCGGGTGGGAGGCGAGGGCTGTTCTTACCCCCGGAGCAGCATCGGGAGAGGGCTGGGAAGCGGGAGAAGAAGGCGGAAGAAGGGAAGGAAGCAGGGGAGGGGAAAAAATTAAGAAGGAAAAAAAAAAAGGGGGAGAAAAAAAAAAAGGCAAACCAGCAAATCGCGGCCCCTTCCCTGAGCCGCGCTCAGCCGCTTGGCTGGGCTGCGGGGCCGCGCCTGGCCCTGCCTCCCGACCGGGCCGCCTCCTCCTCCCTCGAAGCGCGCCCCCGAAGCGCGGCCCCCACGCCAGGGCACTCAGCCCGTAGCGTGTCCCCACGCCGCCGGCGGGTGGTCCCGAAGGGCAGCGCCGTCGTGGGATGTGCAGCGTGGGGAGACGGAGCGGACCCCGCGGGAGGGGGAACCCAACGCCCCGTGGCGGGACGGAGGAAGCGCGGCTGCCTTGGCCAGCTCTGGAATGTCCTTTGTCTGGGCTGCGGGTTTGGGAGGCGAGCAGGGAGTGAAGCCAGGCCAGCTGCCTGGGCCTGCCGGGGGGGCACCTCACCCGGGGGTGCTGGAGATGCAAAAAGGGTGGGGAGGGAGGTCCCGCAGGGGGGGATGATTTCTCTAACAGCCTCCAGCTGTGCTTTAGGCACCCTCCTGTGAGCATCACACACACATTTGCAGATGTGCTAAATTTTCCTGCTTTCCCAGAGGCCAAATCCTGCCTGGACCCCACGGCAAGCCAGGGCCAACCAGGTACCTTCAGGCGGGAGGATGATGAGAGCCAAGCTTGGTCCCTCCACGTATCATCACCCCTAAACCCAGCGTGCAATGTGCACCCTGCAGAGCTACCCACTCCCCATGCACCAAAACCCCCTGCCTGCCTCCCCCGAGACCCCAGAGAGCTCATCCCACAGGATGAGGGTCCTGGGTGAGCATTACTTACCTGGAGGTGCTGGGGCTGCCGTCACCGGGGGGGCAGGAGGGGTGCTGCGGGGGCCATGGGCGTCCTGGCCCCGCATCGGCTGCCGCTTTAAGCTGCGGCTTTTGATATTCGTGATTGGTTTCATAATCCCGATCAAAAGGAAATCACAAGGATTATGAAATTGTTTTAATCCTCCTGGCTCCGGCCACACTTGGCTCCCGCCAGCATGAGCAGCCAGAAATAATTTTTATCTTCTTAAAGCATCCACCACCACCACAGTGGTCCCAGGGCCCCCATCACAGCCAAAACTGAGCCCAGGGGGTTCCCCGCAGGGGCTGGCCATGCTTCCTCGCACCGGGGCTGACCAGCAGCAGGGATGACTCCTTGCTCCACAGGGGACAGACCGAGCACCTTCCCCCAGCTGCTCCCAGGAAGGAGAGGACTGCTGGCAGGTTTGGGTGGAAGAGTCCAGAGCAGAGAGACCCTCCTCACGCTGTACCCCCACCCTGAGGCCCAACCTCCCCTGCAATGCCAGGACCCATGCTTACCTCTGTGCCAGAGACGGATCCCAGCTCCCCTGCCTGGGCTGGGGAGGTGAAACACACCTGGGAGATGTTGTCCCCATCAGGCTGGGAACAAACCACCGGTGAAGTGCCAAAGCAAGGGCAGCCGGGCTCCTGCCACCAGCCAGGCAGCGCAGGCAGGGGACTGCGGCCAGGATTAAGCCCCAGGAAGCGGCTGGCATGAGCAGCAACAGGCTTAGAGTGATTTCAAGGAGCTGGGCTCTCTTCTGCAGGAAGATTGATTGCAAGAGATGATGAAGAGATTTAAGAGAGCAAAATGAAAGCACAGACCCCAGACAACCCGGAGTTGGGCTGCTCAGCCTCTGGTCACCCACTGTGCGGGCAGGACAACACCTTAGACCAGAAGCAAGCTGGAGAGAGGCAACCGAAGGCTCTCAGGAGGACCAAGAGCCTTTAGCTGGTACAGCACAGTCTGGGCAGGTTTCCTCCAACATCATCCCCTGATGTGTTGGGTTTGAGCCCTGAGCACTTTCCTTTGAACACTTCCTGCCCACCTCCAACCCCCTTCCAACATCTCCCTCCTCCAGGCACCTCCCCTCCTCCCAGGACACAGAAGTCCCCCTCCTCCAGCCACCAGCAACAGCCCATAGCTCCCAAGGGTGCAAAAGCAGCATCTTTACAGAGTGGTGGAAGCAAACGCTTTGTGAGTGAATGCAGCACCAGGCGTGGGACATGAGAAGAAACACACAGAGACCAGGGACAAAAAAGCCACCAGATCATTGGAAAACAAAGAGCTTGTAATAATGAAAAAAGGACAGATTTCGTAACCAATCACTTTTTCCTTTGAAAAACACAATCACAGTAACTTTGCTTTATACAACCACCTAGAAACTATGAAACAGTATCACATTGTGCATTAATTTTTTTTTAAAACCTACTTATCAAGAAGGGTATTCCACACTTCAAAAATTATATCCATTTGGGGAGGAAAGAGGAGACAGCTAATAGCGCAGTCACAGATACATCAGGAGTCCAAGCAAGCAGCAATTCTTTGTCCTCACCTTTTCCACTTAGCCAAAAAAGAAGAGTGGAGAAGGGGATAGCAAAAGAGAAGGGAGGAGGAAAGAAAGAAAGCACCCACAGAGGACTAATCACACTCCATAATTACTTTTGACATCTACAGGGCTTCATAGAAAGATCATTTTGACCAACACAGAGGGGAGGGGGAGAGGAAGGTGGCAGCGGGACCAGGGGGGAACTTCACCATTTCCACCCCAGGCCCCTTCCAAACGCCGATCCTTCACCAGGAGGACCTATGGGACAGAGAGGTCATCACAAGTTCTACCAGGCTGCCCAATTTCTCCTCTGGAGCAAAGAGTTTACAATTTGGTTTCTAGAGCTTGGGGGACTGTCAGGCCATGGGGCACCTCCCCAGTCAGGGTTGGCGCTTCTTGCCCACTGTGGCACAGTTGTGCCAGGGCCAGAGCAGCCTCCAACTCCAACTGAGAAAAGGGCTTGAGCATCAGCATCTGGGTGCACCCAATATTACCATTCCTTTTCTCTCCTCCCTTGCAAAACCTGCATTTGTCTTGCAGCCAGGATGCTGCAGAAGAGACTGAGGCCCCCGAGGGATGCTGATACATCAGTTTAACCCCATAGTGGTGGCATGTTGACAGCTTGTCCCAAGGTGTGATGGTGTCATGTAAAGGAGGCAAGGTTTGATGAGGTGACAGCCACTGAGCCCAGCTGTGACTGCTGCAGAGTTACTGTAGGGATTTTTCCACTCTTCCCCCAGGAGCCCCAGCCCCTCTTTTCCAAGGAGACAAAACAATCAGATCACCTTCTGGAATAAAAATGTAAGTTAAAAAAAATATGCTTAAGGCAGATGATCATCTTCCCCCTGTGAGTGCAAAGCAGAACAGTAGAGGAGAGGAGGGAGGAAATAGGGCCAGGATGTAATGTGCGAGCAAAGTGGCTGTTGTGTTCCCAATGGGAGCCAAGCCATGCCCCATTCCAGGGTCCAACATCAGGGCCACAAACCCCCCCAAAGCCTGGGGCACACACTGAGTCATGGCAAGCAGCATGCAGCAGCATCCTTGCAGGATGAGGCCAAATTCACTCGGCTGTTCAAAACACAGACAAAACTCAAAGGCTTTGCACTATCTCCCTTGCTCCTTGGAAGATCCACAGTAAAATCCCCAGGGATCGTTATCTCCTGAGCCAGGCCCGTGCTTTCCCTCCCTGCCTCCCTCATGGCCGCAGTGGCTGAGCACCGTCGAGGAGGCAGAACAAGCAGCACAAGTTAATTATTAGGGAAGTAAGAGCAGCAAGATCCAACTCTGCTCCACAAAAGACTTTTCCCTCCCCAAAGATGTTCATGCTGAAGGCTGCTGGCAGTCGCCCCTTCACACCCTGCGTATCATTGACTTCAAACAAAAAGCAAAGACACGGACAGAACAAGGAGGGCCAGGAGCAGGGCTGGGAAAGGCATAGGATGAGCAACAGCTGACTTTGGGAATGCGCCTGAATTTGAGAGGTAGGAGCTTATTTGAATCGTACAGGCTGCAGCCATGAGCACTGCAAATGTGTTTCTTTTATAATGTGGTAGGACAGCATGAGTTCCCACTGATGGAGCAACTCCTGCTCCTGCTTGCCAGGTCCATAAAGCCCAAGCCTGCCCCACTGCCCCTCCAGGAGTGTGCACCCACAGCACACGGCATAGCCTTCCCCAAACAGGGGGACCTGGCGTTTCTAGTGACACACTCCCAAAGCCATGCAGGGAACTCCAGCCAGCAAATAAACTCTGGATGCTGAAAATCCTACCCTCCTGCAACCCCAAAATCCCTGGAAGAGCAGGAAGAATGGAAAGCAGCAGGGAATGAGCATGGAGACCTAAGTCCAAAGGGAATCTCCAAATGTCAGCGGCCACACTGTGACATCTCTTCCTTTTAGATGGGACCATCTGCAAGGGTTTCACAGCCAGACCAAAGCAGCTTCCACATCATTGCCAGAGCCACACACAACCACTACCTCTGGCAACCTTTGCACTGAATCCACAAAGAGAGGGAAATCAACACCCGAAAGCCAGCATTGCTTCGCAGCGGCCAGAGCACAGATCTGGCTCAGCTTCCAATTTCCATCCAGCTATATCCCAGCAACTAAAGGGTTGGATAAAACCCCCCAAAACAGCTCCTTTGAACTGTGCTCTCCATAATTCTAGATTGTCACCCTGCTGCTCTCCCTCCAGGAGTGTTTCCAAGCACCCATTAGCAAAGCCAGATCACAAAGCGAAGCCACCCCGGACTGTCCCTGCCGCCCTCGCACAGGCTGATCACAAGGATCGATGGGGCTATTTTCTCTCACCATCTGCTCTGCTTCATTAGGTCTCCCTTTATTGGCCAGATGTTCTCGTAGACTTGGAGCCATCCTGGCTTTAGCGCTCGCCCTCAGGAGGAATCTGCACGCCTGATTTCTTAGAAAACTCTGGGAGGGAGGGAACAGGCAGATCCAGCGCCAGGGCCCTGGGAGCCTTTACAAGCCATGCCTCTGGGAATTCAGGCCACTCTCCCCTGAGAGAACATCTTCACTGCCAAAAGGGACAATGTTTTATTTCAGGACATAATGTTTGCTAGCTGTAGCATGTCACCTCCCCTTTTTTTCTGATTTCTCCTGCCAGCAAAGACAGAGAAAAAGGGAAGGGAAGGAGCAGAGCAGGGAACAGAACAGGCAGACAGAATTCTTGTTTCCCATAAAGATTTGGGTAAGCTACAGAATAAGAGTTTAGTTACTTGCAACCTGACCCTCCCTGCCAGGTTGGGAAGCAGGCGGTGGGACAATGCAGCAGCAGGCAGGCAGGACACAGGCCACCCAGCCATGCCTGCTCCTCCCAGCCCAGCTGAGGAAGGCAGAGTGCTCCCAGCGGATTGGCATCACTTCAAAATCTCTCTCTGTATTTTTCCTTCCCTCTGAAAGGAAGAATTGCCAATAAAACTGTTTCTGTTTACAAAGAACCACGTGCTTAAGTAATGCCACTGGCTTATTTTGGATTGTTCTCCTGGGGCAGCTGCCCTCCTCTAGAACTCCCCTGGGTAGGTACAGCTTCACTCATCTCCCACCACCCTCGCTGGAAACACCTATCAAAGGTTTGGACATGGCAACAACTGCTGCAATGCAAACTAGGGAACGGAAATATTTTAAGGGCCTTATATCTCAGACTCCACTTCCATATGAACAGGAACCCTCTGTTTAAGTATGAACAACAGACCTAAGGGAGTTAAATACAGGAAAACAGGCTCCTGGGCACAGAAAGGTGGAACAGCACAACCCTGGCTAGTCCAGCTGCCCTCCTGCCAGTGCAGACCGACGTGGCAGGAGATGCGAGGAGGAGCACCACAACAGACGCCAGCTATGCCACCACCCAACCACTGACAGAGCAGTGGTTGGCATCTCCCAGCAGGTCCCTCACAGCTTCTCTGTAAGCTGAGAGCACATCACAGAAGTGTAGGTAGGTACAGGCTTGCAGTGTTGCCCTTCGCCTGGCATGGGCCACAGGTTCATCACCAATGAATTCGAACAATCTATTTCCAATTAAATGAAGAGAGCTAAGTTTCCTTCTTCAGTTCCTCTGGGTAAGAGGCACAGCAGGCAAACTGAAAAAATGCAACGTACCAGTCGTGTGAGAAACCATGCTGTTAGCTAATCAAAAAACAAACCACCAAACAGCAACTGAGCAGAGATTCCTAAAATTCCATTGCCCAAACTGGGGGGTGACTAGAGTCACCAGACAGATATCAGTGTGAGGATCCTAATTCAAGAGTTTCACCCCTGCCTTGCGGTCCTAGCTGTGAGCCAGGCTGAGGGGAGGGCAGCAGTCCTGGGGACCTCAGGCATGTCAACCCAACCCAGCACCAGCAGTCCTGCCTGTGAGGCTCAGCTCCAGCTCCACCACGAGTACTGCTGCGAGAGGGCAGGGAGCGCACATTGTGCTAGGGGAAGGACAGTGGGGCTCTAGTGAGACAAGGCAAGGAGCACAAGTAACAGCCAAGCCACAGGGCAGCATACAAGGCTAGCGCCCAATGGAGGCTTTTTGCCAAATCAGAAACCACAAGGAGAGCTGTTTTCAATTTCACCTTCCCCATCAGGGGGGCACAACACAGTCCTTTCCATGCTCTGCAGCAGCTCTCTAACACCCCAGCACTCCTGAACCCCAGCCTGCTAAGCTCTCCCAGCCCACCATCACCTCCTTGCCTTGTCCCGCTTTGGTGCCCTGGGCTGCAGGAGAACACCAGAAGAGCCCCCTGCTCGGTATGGGATGCCCTTGTGCCATTTAAGGATTATTAAGGCTTCGAAAAATACTTTTTGATCTGAAGAATGAAGTTCTGAAGCCTTTGTTGACCTAGCTTTTTTGCACTGTTGGTAGGACCCAACTCTCCTTTCAAAAGGGCCTTAGGATCATCTGCACTACTTTCACACAGCTGCATGGAAAGTTGGCATTGAGTATGCACAAGACATGCCCAGAAGCGGTAGCAGCAACTAAAAAAAATCAGAAAGAGAAACTTTGGTTTAAAATAAAATAAAATTGAAAAGAAAGAGAGAGAGAAAAGGTAAAACACAGGTGAAAGTTTTCTCACGAGAGGGGTATTTGCAGGGCATAACTCCACAGCCCTGGAGATCTACATCTATATTCCCAGCTTTGTTTTACCATTACAACCTTCATTGCACAGGACTCAAAATCACTCTCATATGGTTGTTAAGTTTCATAAATAATGTGAAAACTATATGCAACAGATACATCATATTTCCAAAAAATTATAAGAAAAGTTACATCAAATTAAAAAGTAGCTTCATGAATGAAGATACTGCTCTAAGTGCACTTTCCCTGCAAGTGCAGCCAGTGCCTCAGCGCTGGATATGAAGGAAAAAACCCAAAACAAACAAACAAAATCAGATTTAAAAACTTAAGTCCGGTTTCAACCAGTCAAAACCGGGCCAAGCAGAAACCGAGTGTGCTCTCGGCACTGTCCCATGAGGGAGTCCCTATGATGCTTCGTTATCCAGATAGGTTTGTATGTCCTTGTTGAGACTGTAAACAATCCTTCTTTCCTGAACTGTCCTCTTTATTGGCAAAACAAAGTAAAATATTTTATTTTTTTAAAATAGAACATTAAAATTAACCCAGAAGAAAAGAAATGAAACACAGTGAGCTTGTTGGAGTCCATAGGATCTGGTTTGGAAGAGCTCGGAAAACATGTTCAGTGTTTTCTCCTATTTTCAGTTGGAACTGTACCAGAGATTGGGTTACTTGGGGAAGAGGGGAACAGAATGAGAAAACAACGGATGCAGAATAAGAGACCGTGGCCATCTCATGTGTTCACTTCATTTGCTAGGTCCTCTATCAATACCTTAGTGTCAGAAGCCTTGGATCTGGAAAAAAACAGAAAAACAGAAAACACTCACTGCAAAGAAGTAATTCCCATTACTGTATGCAGACAGTAAAACCACAGTGCACTTGGGGAGGGATAGGGGGGCTGTTGTTGTCTTTCTTACACAGAGAGGGAATAAGCAGACAACCGGAACTGTTTCACACTCTCCCACTCTCCCTGGGAATAGCAGAGCCTTATAAATACGCCCCATCTATTCGCCCCCCAGCATCCTCCTCCCGCGGCACTGCTCACACCACCCCACTGGCTGCCTTGTGCACACAGACAATGCCCTCTGCTGGGCTGCACCCACAGGCAGCTGGAACCACTGCGGCATTGCACCCACCTCTCCCACAGAACGCCACAACCACTGTCACAGCAGGCCCACATCCCCTCTGCATAAAGTTCTTCAGTCTCTAGCAGTTGGTACTGGTCACATCCATGTACTCTGAGCCAACATGGACATAAGACAAGCATGGCCCAGGGGCTGTGGCTCAGGCCAGGGCACTCTGCGTGACAGCCATGGCCTCCTTTTCCTTCCATCCACCCCTCCCACGCAGTGATGCAACAGGGGGATGTGCTGCAGGGATTGCACAACACTCCTGACAAGCCCTGCTTCAGCGTTCCTGGGGAGCCCAAGTTTGCCCCCTGGCCAAAGGGCAGGCCTCTGCAGCTATGCTGCTGGGGCAGAAGTGATACCTGGACACCAGAGCATCCTGTGATGCTCAGAACATAGGCACTGCAGTGAAGGTATGCAGTCAACAGGTTCAGGGGCTGGGGTGCAAGAATGATGGGTGGAAAGAAAAAAAATACATGGGTTCAGATTTGAGAGAGAAAGGAGTCTGAGATCTCACATATGAAACCTTAATGATATCTGAAATTCTGGGATGGTCTGAAGCCTGGAAATGGCCAGTTGAAGACAATCTCTCTTCAAGGTTTGCATTTATAACCTCTGGCAACTGCTACAGGCTATTTCTGCAGAAGGAAAGTGTTGTAAAGGAAACTTCCTTTTCCAGTGGTTTACCAGAACTCCAAGATGATGCAAAGGATGGATCAACCCCCAGGCAGAGGCACAATTGTTTACTAATTGGACCTGTCCTCCCTTTGAATGACTATTTTGGCAGAGATCTTCACATGATTACCCAGTCCATAAATGGCCCCCATGCATTAACAACAGCCCCAACGCATGATTTGGTTTGCTGCACTGGAGGAGAGGCAAAACATACTGTGAAGCAAGACGAGGCCTGCGCAAGGACACGCTCTGGCTGCGCTTCCACTGTTTGTTCTTGCGGCGATTTCGTACACCATCTTCCTGGTCCATCATCTGATCCAAGAGTGTCAGGTCATCGGCATTGAGCGGTGCCACGGAGATGTCCCTCACAGCACGGAACTCACCACAGTTGTTCAAGTGCTCGTTCTCCAGGCGGAAGAAGTTCCACACAAACCGCCTGGATGGAGAAAAAGGGAAAATTACCAATTTGGTTCCATTTTTACATTGCTCTTGTTTGGTGAAGCACTGGTGCATGCACCTGGATACCACTTACTCTTCTCACTGATCAAAGTGCTTCTGGGAACACACTGGGAGTACAGCAAAACAGCAGCACCTGCTACAACATCTTGCCACCTCTCTAGAGAACAGCAGATCTGACAGGCTCATTCACTGTCCTAATGATGACAGCCCTTGTCTGGACAGCATGAGGCAACAGGTGTTACAAGCTAAAGACAACCTCCACCAACTAGGTAAATGAGATTCAGCTTCAAGTTTTCTTGCTCCTGTCAGGAAGCTGTGGGGTGGGATTCCAGCTAGAGTACAAGTATGTAAAGGGCCCTGGAACCTTGCAAGATCCAGATCGATGATGCAGAATCCAAATTTATGTTTGGAAAAGCAGCAGAGATTTTAAAATTGTGAACTTGACAATCAAGTGAAATTTCAACTGGAAATTTCAACCAGGTCATTTTAAGCAGAAATCTAGCAAAAAAAACCCCCACCACCAAAAAAACCCCAACAAACTTCAAGGTTAGGTCTAAGTTCAGAAGAAACTGCAAATGCAGTATGAAGGACCCACACCACATTGCAACAGAGCCCTATAGTTTTCTTCACTCTTCTGGATTAAACATTCCTGTTAGACCTAGTCTTCCATTTCAAGGACCAGTACCTTCCATGTCCACGGCATTTTCCACCATGCTGATGTTATTATACAAATAATACAAATGTAAAAGAGAAATGAACTATTCAGTCAGGCAGCCTTACCGGAATACCTCAAGTGGGGCAAATACAGTAGAAATGATATCCCCAGCGTATGGAAAGATTTGCATGGAAGTGAGGGATATCTGGATGGTCCACGCAAAACGCAGGATCACGTCTTCTACAATGGCACAGTAGTAGTATGCCTGAAGAACAAGACAGACAAACAGGACAGTGCATTGTAAATGTTCTGCATACAAGATAGACCGCTTCAGGCCTTTGGGAAGATACAGAACTTGCCGGTCAACAATTAGAAAAGTTTACAGTATGAAACAATTCCCCTGAAACAAAAGAATTCTACTGCTAGAAACCCCCAGTTCATAGCATTCAGAAGCACCAGTGGCTAAGTGCAACATGCTCTACATTTGGTAAGTTTTATTAAAATATTAAAAGCCTTTCCCAATGTAAAAGCAGGCAGTATACGTACTTTTTGTGGGTAGACAATTCCTTCTCGAAGAAAGGTATTTTCACCAGCATTTTTGTCAAAGAGACCCCAGTCCATCTTCAGGTCCCAAATTAGGGTATAGCAAGAGCTGATGAAATAGAAGATAATCCACAGGTAGAAGAACACTTGGGTGTCACTGTGGTTTTTAGCTGGAAAAGAGAAGAACAGTATAATTCTATACAACTTAAAGCAGGTTGCTTCTTAAAACAGCTACAAATTGACTGATTTGATCAGTGGAAATAACACCCTTTTTATTCAAGTCCTGGGAAAATCAGGCTAGCTAGTCTGAATCAAACCAAAAGCCTTACCAGGACCAGCCTGATATTGCCACTTACATTCTACTTTCATCTCATTCAACATTTTGCACTTGGGATTGAAATTTGCCCTAATATTTTCATTTTCTTGAAACTCGTGGCAGACTTGCCATTCTGACTCTGAACAGCAGGTGGAAGCTCAGGGCCGTATTTCGCAACGGATGGGCTTGTACAAAGGAAAAAGCAATGAGGCAGTGCTCAGTTAGGAGGGTTTCGTAAGAAAATGTTTTGGTTTGCATAAACAACTGTGAATTAGTGCACCAAGAGCCTGAAAAAGGATGGGCAGTACAGGAATTCCCACCAGCCATTTCAGAGGTTGTGGTGGCAGGGGAAAATAAGCAAGAAGGTGGCAATATATTAACGTATACGTATAAATCCTGAAGAAATCCCTGTATGGAGTTTTAAATACTCATATAGAACTCCTCTTTGTGAAACCCAGGTTTATGGGCCCAACGTCTGCTCACCTGCGGTATGTATTTGCAACTAAGGTGTCTCCCATTCCCCCCCGAAAAGGCTACACTGCTCAATTCAGCTACATTTCCCTGTATCAGCTGGCTGGGTAAAAACAAACAGATCTGATAATTCCGTTTGTTTTTAATTAGCAAATATGGGTCAAAGTTCATAAAATTAAACCACATTATAATGCTCTGCAAGGCTGAGACACTTTGCATCTCGCTGCTATCAGGAGTCTTTTCTCCTTTCTGTGCAGCCACTGCAATTGCTCATTCACTGATTCTTTCTAACAAAGCCAATAACACTTCTAGTACAAAAAAGCTGTAACATTTTCAGTCCAAACCTGATGCCATACTAATTGACAGCAGTGTTTTCTATATATGTGGCTTTATAGCAACACAATCCCCGAAGCTGATCACAGAGGGAACAACAAGGTAATTTGCCCTCTCCTTCCCTTTTTGTTTCTAACAATTACAATATAAATGTAATGCGGCAATCCAATAAAATTAATGGAGGTGAAAATGAGAAGCATCGTGTAAAGAGTACATTCCTCCCATTACGCCTTTCAGGCTTTCTGGACATGATGTGCAGGATATAGGTCAAATACACATGCTCATTCTCCTTTCAAAACATACCCCCTAAAGCAAACCTATTAAAGTCACTTATGCAGCAAAGCCTGTCTGCACTGAAGCTTCACATCACAGAGGAAAAGGACACAGGATCTGCTGCAGCTCTCAGGATTGAGTAGCTTCCCTGCTTTTGTGCAGGATCGGAAGCCTCTGAGCAGTACCTCAAATCCCCCCACGGCTCAGCTTTACCCAGTGACAGGTCTAGCATCGCATCACCCACCACTGCCGCTGCAGAGCCATGACGTCAACCGGGAGCAGGCATGCAAGTTCTGCAGAATATGAGGCTCTGATGCCCAGGTACCTTAATGCTGCTGCTTTGAAACCACCTCTCCCATCCATTTTTAAAGTGCATCTGCCCACAAAAAAGCAGGACAGAGGCTCAGCAATCAGATTTCCCTCTGCAAGATTTCCTTCTCCCCCATCAGCCCCTCCAAAGCCTCCACCACATTATTTCAGGAAAAGGCAGATGCTGACATTCAGTGACTCAGAGACACTAAGCCTGTTCTTTCCAACATTATTTCTAGCTCATTAGGTCTCCATGTTTAGTTCCCTCTACCAGATCCTAAATGACAATTCAGAGGCTATTAATGGGTTAAGAGCTGTAACTTAACTACCCTGTGAGGCTGCATGTTTTCTATCAGAAGCTTAGGCTTTAAGGTTAGGTCATGTTGTTTGGGGTGGGGTTTTTTCCAAATTCAGATAAATTGAGTCTTACTCAACATCTTCATGGGGCAGACATGCAGAAGGCAGCGCAGACAGTACCATCCACTGCCATGCCTTTGGCCACATCCCTGGCATGAGCCATGCCCCACAGGCACTGGGCTGAAGAACAGCGAAGTGGCATTACTGGGCACTCTTTTGGAGTTCTCTGGTCACGGAGAGGTCTGTCTGGCCCTGACTATCATCTCAAACTATGTAAGAGGCTATCACAATTGTATCCTAAGTTGGCAATTACATAGGAAGGTGATTTCAAAGGTTCATGCTTCTTCAACCTAAACTGCCCTAAAGGTTATTGTGTGCGATTATGGAAAGGAGGAGTACTGGGATGAAAAAGGCCCAAATAAGAAATCCTGCGGCATTAACCTCATCAAACTCAGAAGGACATGCTTGCTTCTAGTTAGGTTATCCTGGTGTCAACTCCCTTTCCCTGCCCCTTTGCAGCAGTCTTTTCAGTGGCACCTGGGGTCACGCTGCTTGCCCCTTGCTCCTGCTCGCTTTCTCACCAACCGTTCTGCAATTCATTCATCTCCTGAAAAAAAGATCATTAAAAAGCCAAATCACTCCCTGGTAAAATGCTCTAATCAGAACAAGCCTATTGTCTTCAGCCTTGGCCTTTGAGTCCCTTCCTTTAATCACTTATCCTCCTGTTCCTCCTGCCTGCAATTCTGTTTGATACCTTCCTTCCTTCTGTCCTCATTGGTATTCAGCTGGTGTACAGAAATATGTTACTGCTCTAGGCAAGCAATTATATCTCAGTCTCCACTGGCTGGTCCTAGTGGCCCTCTTCACTGCTGCTCAAGGGGCTAGAAAATCAAGGCATTCATATTCTGCCCAGAGGCTCCATCTACTCCTGACCTCCCAATTTTTCAGGAGCAATTCATAGCTGTGCATATGTTTGATAATGTCAAGGTCTATTTAAGCAGGAATTGTTTCATCCCGTGTTTAATGATGTGCTAGAAACCACCAAAAATCATTGGAGAGGGATAGTCTCAGTATGAGGGAAGCACTCTGGACATGTGATAGATCTCAACCTCTCCAAGAGGGGAAAAAGATCAACTCTTCAACATCCCAGGGACTGCAGCAATCCTTCAGCAGCATAACAGCCAGTCCACCTAGCACGAGGTGCATGAAGGACCTTTCTACTCGATGCTCCAAAGGGCACTGCCATCTAGCAACTTCCTAAGCTAGTTACTCAAAACAGCATGTGCAGGACAAAACACCACCAGCACAAAACCTCTGCATGTAAAGCTGTGGGTGCAGCTTCACCCTCCCTGCCAATGGGCAGATTTCAGTACATGTTCGCATTACCATGTCTGCAACCTGGAGGTGTTCAGCTGCGTCGGAGGCTATTCAAGCTCACAGTGACCTGCCATCTCCACTTGCTGCAAAGTTGATGGGAGGCAGCATACCACAGAATTCACCACAGAATTTCCATTAGCATCCTCAGTTTACCCTATTAAAGGCAATTCCACTAGATACACTGCACAAATACACCTACAAATTGCTCCAGAAGGTCAACTAGATAAATTATGTAAGGCTTTCCCCTCTGAACTGAAGCTGTGAATGGCCACAGTGCCAGAAAACAGCCAGAGGCACTTGCAGCAGCAGAATTTACCGCCTGCAAAAATTGCTGATAGACAATATCTTGGATCCCAAAACCAGCCCCAGGGGACACAGTATCTGACTAGTGTTCTGAGAGAATACTACTCCACAGAAATTATAGCCCCTTCTAAACACAGGCAAGAGAAAGGTTGCTTTCCATCAACGGCAGACAGCAAATGCTATCCTGAATGCAGTTAATACTGACTTTTCTTCCAAAGAATACTATCTGTTCACCCTGCCGAATTATTCTGTGGAATGTAAACACTATATAGTATTCAACACAGCAAAAATCAATGCCATGTGTTATTGAAGATCTGGATAAGAGCACAATGGCCCTTGATAAGCAGTCCTGGTGCGTGGTTTCTGCGGATGGTGAAAGCTGTGATAAAAGCTGTAGGAAGCATGAGGTTATCAGGAAACACAGTCAGGTAAGCCCTACTACAACAGAAAAAACACATCAAGCCAGAGCAGTTCTGCCTCCAGCGTCAATTAAAAACCTCTTGGTCAAGGCACACCAAATTCAGTGTCCTTTGATGATCAGCCTTTCAATCACAGATTTAAACAGAACCAAAACAAGAATACATATATTTACAGTAGGCTAGCCAAGAACAGACACTAGAGTTCTGAGCATACACTTTGTCACCCAGTTAGCCTGGAGATGACGTGTGCCCATTAACTCCACCATAGCACACAATGGGAGAGGGGTGACAGCCAGAAGTGACTTATCTATATAAGAACTGTCATCAGAATGACATCCCAAAGCATTTGTCTAACACCTTGCTGCTTGAAGCGCAGTATTACCACTCCATCAGTAATTATACATCTTAATGAGGGAATAGCAGCAGCGTTGCCTTTCTGCCCAGCCAGCACATACCATTACTTAATACTGATCAATAGCAGAGCCATGACATGACAGTGAACCTGATGCAGTAAAAAGGCAAATAACCTGGAGGAGCACATGGAAGACTCGCCATCGCATGCTGATGGGTTTTGTCAAATACCAACCATTTTGTATGAACAACCTTCCCATTAGATTCTGCAAACCTCTGCTTTAGCCTCCAGGCACAATTTAAAGCGGAGTATCAAGATTCAGCAGAGTGAAGAACTGTCAGGAGGCAAAATCTCATTTCTTCTTCTAGTTAGATTTTACATTTGTAGAGCAGGGAAATCCCCAAATCATGTTTTGACTAAAAATACTCCGCAGGTTTGCATTGGGTTTATAGGATGATACAACTGTGTCTAATTTCGAGACATCACAGCAATCTAATTGCTTGTATCTCACAAACAAAAGAATGTGATTTAACTGCAAACAGAAGGAAGCATATCAGTCATGACAGATTTGATATGAATCTTCTTCTGGTGGCTTCTCTAGCATTATAGTGTTCTTTGGGGGATGTTTAATTGCTACCTTGAGAAGGATAGAGTTTCCAATCTAAGCATTTGCCAGCAGTCTCACTAATAAGAATATCTGGATTCACAATCAGAAATAAACAGCATGGTAACCAGGGCCTTCTTTAGGCAATCTAGGGATTGGGACATCTATAGTGCTTGAGATCCAAAAGCAGATTCCTTCAAAATATAACAGCAATGAAAAAAAGAGCAAAATTAAAAATACTGTCAGATGATCACATCTCCTAGATTTCTGCAGCACCAGAGAACTCCGGACCCGCACACGTTTGACAGGAAAATTGCTTGTGATACAGTCAGTTGCTTTTTTAAAAATATTCCATTAAAAAAAAAAAAAAAGTCAGGCTTCCCCCTCTTAAGTGCTACCCTTTTTACTTAACACCTTATTCATTAGTGTTCCTGCTTCTCCAGCCATCTTTAATACAAAAGTGTATTAAACGATACAAACAGTACTATTAGTCCACTTTCCAAATCCCAGCTATTAAAATCCATCTCTCAGCTGCAATCTTGAGAAGCAAACGCATGAATCATGCAGCAGCAGGGTGCCGAGGTTGCCTCTCCCCCACGGCGCGGCTGCCGGCACCAGGAATGTCCCGCTTGACATTTGCAGAACTACAAAGCACGGGAAGATTTCCCGGTGGGATTTCATGCCTCATTTGTGCTGACGTTCAGGGTGTGGTGTCAGTTCCCGAAATCTAACACCCCTTCCCAGGCTCCCCGCCAAGCACAGGCTGCCGTCTCCTCTCGCCTTCCCCACTCACTTACCCCAGGCTGCCAGCGAGGAAGCTCCTGCCGGGACCTCCGCCATGGTGGTCCTGCCGCAGCCCTGCTCGGGTGCTCCTCACCCTTCCTGGCTCCACCCTGAAGCACCATCGCTGGGATGGGTGTCTAAGCAATTAGAGGAGCTAACAAGCTCGCGTGGAGAAGCAGGGCTTGCTCAGGGTGCCGCAGAGACCCATGTCAAAGCTGGGAGGAGGTCAGAGGCCAGGATGGAGATGTTTGCCCATGGCAATGCCTCCAATTCTTCACTAAATGACACTACTGCTGCTCTGATGGAAAGGATCAGAAAGACTGGCTAATGAACACAACTCATTACTGAAGGCCTCCTGGGCACGGGATGACAGGGTTTCAGGCAAAAATTCATCGTAGCTCACAGCAATGTGACAGACACTGCACGTTTTGGCTCCAAATAATCATCCTGATGGAATTGCCAGTACGCTGTGCTAAGGCAAGCTGTGCAAAAAATGCAAGTATTAAGAAAAAAGCCAGTTAATCCCATTACAAAGTTTGTTTTACTTCAAAAGGTCAATCTGAGCACTCCATAAAGCTCTTGTGACACCTAAATCAAATTAGTTGCTTGCCACAGTGCTGACAGCTCTTCCAGCACCGAGAAAGAGGTGGAGAGATGGGAGATCTTGTACCAACACACAAGGGATAAGCTATTGAACAGGATCTCAGAAATGCTACTTGCTTCATTCTTTTGCGAATGAAGTTTTTGTTTTCCTTTTAAATTTTGTACTTTAAAAAAAAAAAAAATCTACTTGAATTCTGTATGTCCAGTTATTTTGCCTTCCCCCACACCCCATTCCCTAGAAATGAAATGATATTTCTCAGTTGAGGTACTATAAGCTGTTGCAATGATGTCCGATTTGTATAAAAGTCATTTTAGTCCCAGTTCTCATATCAACTTGTTCTCCTCTCCTGCTGTAACCATTTAGGATCACAGTTAATTATTATTCCACCTACCAGCAAATTCACTTCACAGGGGTTGCACCCTGCAGTTACTAATATGGTAGCAACAAGGGCTCAGTGACACAACCCACTATCCAGTAGTTCAGCCAGCAGAGCTAAGGTACAATCACCTACAGTTTGCTGTTACCACCATCCTCTCCCCCTTCCTGCTGTGCATCACCATCCTTCATCTGGAAGTCATGCCCCTCCTCAACACAGGAGAACCAGTGATCTGTTCCAGCATGAAGTTGGCTATGCCAGCCAGTATCACCACTGGTAACAACTGAAGCCATCGTGATTAATGAGGAATGGGCAGAAGTTACAAGACCTGGGAATCTTCCACTGTATTTTCAAGCAGCAGCACATTTCCCATTCATCCTCATCTGGTCAGACCTGGCCGAACCTCCTGTTAGTAAGGGATGGTCCAGCACCTTCCTGCAAAAGCCCATTAATCGAAGGATGACTCCTATCTTAGTTCACATATCTATTCTGCGGCAAAGCAAGGAGTTTCACAGTTTTCTCTTACACTGGCTTTAAACAAAACAAATTACACATCACTTCATCAGAGAGGCCTGTTTCTGAAGCAATGATGAGGACACAGAAGCACTACTCTTTAGAGACAGACCTATTTAGTTAACTTCTGTATTTTTAATTACTATCAATTTCCTGGGCTATTTAATGAGAAAGTGCATGGCAGTTACATTCTCTTAGACAAATCTAAGGCTCTCCACAGCACTTCCAAGCTGATGACAGCCAGTGTTCAGCAGTCTTACATGGAATACCTGGAAAGGGTATGGGAGCAACATGGAAGAATTGATGCTCACTCGAGTTTCCAGGCCATGTGGATTAAAACTTTGGTATAATTCAGAGGATAATAAATAGCTGGATACTACCCAGACCACAAGTACTTCATTGAATAAGGTGTGTAAATGAAGCTGACAACGAAAACTTAAAAACTCCTACATAGCCAATTTGAATCTACTACTTGTGCTTTAGCTCAGTAATGCATTCCTGAAAAAAAACCAAGGTAAACACACAAATGCTCACACTGAAACAGCAAATCCCACAAAACCAGAAAATGGTGGAAGAAGCTCAGTTCTTCAAGCATAGAAGCCAAATCTGTATTCTATGAGCCAGATATTTCTGATGACACCACTGAGCAAAAGGCATCAAGGTAAGAGAAAATTGGCAGACAATAACAAAACCAAGATTTGTCTCATTTTATAAAGAATAAAGTTGTAGCATAAATCATGCATAAAGCTTAAAAAGTGATCATCACTCTTAGAGTAGTACAACACAACTCCAGTTACACTGTTTCTCTTAAGAGCTGAACACCTAATATAACAATCCTTTCCCACAAATCCTGAACCAGATCTGAGTGAGGAACGAAACCAAGGCTGGCTATTCTAGGTATGTCAGTGTACCACTTTAAATGCAAGCACACTTTATACAAGAGGGGATCCCTGTGGAATGACAGGATAAGCTGGCCTGAAGTGGAAGCAGTTATACTGGTGCATTTGTCACAGAAAGCACATCTGCTTTTGGCAGAGTGAAAACACTGCAAAAACGGAGTTGTGTGTCAAAATAGCACTGCACTTGGGGTAAATATTCTGCTGCAGACTCAGGCGTAACCATTTCCCCAGCACTACGTAGGTTTCCATAGGGCTTAAATAAGGCAATGTAATATTCTGTTGGCTAGCTCTTGGGAAAGCTACTCAGTACTGCCAGGGAAGTTAATGCCAGCGCTGAACTCCTTAGTGCAAAGCAAGGGTAAGAAAGAGCCGAGGCAGAGGCTAATGCTCGGCCGTGCTGCGAGCGGGCAGGGACCGGCAGCACGCGCTCCAGTTGCTAGGTAGCTTAGAGTTACAGATATGCCTCATTTGCCTGTGCAAACACACCCCCCGCAGGACTATATTTACAGAACACGGCCTTTGCTTCTCATTCCTTTGAGCAATATAAAAATACTCAGAATTCTTCCTTTGGGAGCTCAGCAACAGTTGCCCTTGGGTTGCTGCTGTCATCCCTGAAACGTGGTGGTGCTTCTGAGCAGTGCTGAAGTGGGCAGCTGGAGTTGACACTTGTCCACACGACTGCTGCCTGCTCTGGTCTTCTGTTATGGGGTAGCTACGCTCACTTCAGCTTCACTAATTCAAATGATATCTGAGTATCGAGATAATAGCTTGGAGTTAACTCTGTAAAACTAGTCTAGTCCCAGGACAACAATATTGCTGTTTGGGAGTGAAAACCTAACAGAATTTACTTCGATGTCTTACCAGTCTAACATCCCCACTGCAATTAGCTGAGAAAATTGAATTCTGCATCTAAATAAAGGAAGAAAAGTAAAGAAATGCCTTCTCTGAGGGAAGAAAGAATGAGAATTATGCACTGCCTGAGCAATATGAATTATTAAACAGTGATATTTTGGTGAAACAGAGATACTCATCAAGAGCCCATAGCACACTGTGTTACTGGGGGGGAAACTTCACTACAGGAGGTTTGGAGAAGGGAGTACCACATATGGCTAGAACCACCATACATCACTGTAACATAATAAGGTGGCATTTGTACATTTGTTTAGTTCAGGTTGTTTTCCAGCAAGCATACGAAAACAAAGCACAAGAACGCTGTAAGTGCACTCTATATGAATTAGCTGGCTTTTGATGCCAACAAACCCTCCTACCCACATAATTCATTTTCACACAGCTGGCAGACACAAACTAAAACTTACAGACCAGATGTAAGTTTTTCAATGTTCAAATCCAGGGAGGAGGACAAGCCTTTTCAGAGGGCTGAGATGTCCCCAGGACTCCCAAGTAGAGAACAGGCGCTGGTGTACATTACCTGACCTCCCAAGAAAAGCCTGCCAATTACCCTCTTGCCCTGGCAGCCAAAGCTGCCATTCCAGAGGTATAAGTCACAGGCTTGCAAACACAGGCACTAAAGACAGTTGAAATAAAACTTTTGTTACCACAGCCAATCAATGGGTTCATTGCTTACTGCAATTTAGAGCAGGTTTAAGGAGCAAGGATCTTTACCAACTGACGTTTGTTTTGGGAAGTGCTTGCTTTCTTGAGAGCAAGCAGCTAGCCCCCAACAGATGTTCTGTAGGTAAGGGATTGGTATTTCTCTCTGCTATCCTTAGGCAGACACAGAGAAGGTGTGGGCGAGCAATGCATCTATTTTCAACAGTAACATCATAACAACTTGATGATAAACCATCTGATTCCAAGTTCAATAAGAACTGGGGAGCTACGTAGAGCACAGATTAAACTGGATTCTTAAGCGGTACAGAGTATTAGAAAGTACATTTATGGAAGGATGGGAATAGGCCTGCAGAGCTGAAAGGACACAGCAAGGTCTTTAGCAGCTCTCTGAAACATTGCTACAAGCCCGGGCACAGTGACATTGACAAAATCTGTGCTAATGTGTAACTTCGAAAGGCCATGAAGCTTCCCTTTTTTTTTTCTTTTGTATGATACCAACAACTATGTGCTATTGACTCCCACTAACAAAACTAGACAGGCAAAAGCTGGGAGTCACAAACAACTCTCAGCAACTGGAACAAGCCCTGTGCCTACCTCATAAACACCTCATTACAACCCACTCCCTGCCAGACTTGAAGAGCAGACAACAGTTATGTATGGCAGCAATGAGAACAAGGATCAGAGATACCAGCATAGATGCAAACCTCATAGGGAGCAGAAAGAGGTCAGACTCCTCAACAGGACATTTTGACAGATGCTGGCTTTCCTCTTGGTTCCAAACCTACCCTAACCTTCTCACAGAAGGCTCTGCCAGAGTGTCCACCCCCGGGAAGCAGAAGCATTAGTCAGCCTCCCCAAAGCAGGCACTGTATATAAAAACATATAAGCAGTGACTATAGCCAGGCAATCTGTATTTGTCTCATCTTGGGGTTTGGCAGTGGTGACTAACTGGACTGCAGGGCTGGAACTGAAGAGCTGCGGAATGTCACTGAGCAAACAAGTTAAAATGGGAACAAGCTCCAGGAACACAGCAGTGGGGAAGAGATGCACAGAGGGGCTAGGCACTGCATCCACAACTGATGCTCCCACACCAGGTTTGCGTGTACCTCCAGATACAGAGCACCCAACTTCCAGCCTTCAGCCAGCTTGCACTAATGCACTTCTCTGCCATTAAAATACAAGGCTTGACAAACGTTATTGTCAGGCCCAGCTAGGTCAAAATAGCCATTTCTTGGCCACAGGAAGGTTTCTAATAACCCCGCCACTCATCAAAAAAACAGCATGCCTTGAACACTTTTTCCTGCTCTGCCACAATCATAGTTCAGGATAAGTAATTGGTCATGAGCGTGTGCAGCTGCTAATTTCTAGAGATATAGAAGGCATATATTTTCAAATAAAAGAATACAGCTTTTAGGACTTCAGAACAATGAAAGGCAGGGTGACTGCCTTATGTGCAGAAACTAAAAGCTTTTTCCTTCAGAACAAGAGTAGAATTGAGTAATTGTCGTTTCCAGGGAGATGGGGAACTTCAGGGATCAGAGCTCAATCTGCAGTTAAATGGATTGGAAACAACTCCCTAACAGCTGCAGAAAAAAGCATGGATAAAAACACACCGGAAAATCCAGAGAGGGCATTTCCTGGCACTGTGTACATTTCTTGACATTCAGGAATGATGTACCAGCTTTATTTACACGATCCAGGTTAGCTATTCATGAATACTAAGGGAGAAGTATTTCCTATGTTATCTCTTTCCGTATACATCTCCCATTCAACCTCTCTTGACAGCAAAAACTAACAGGTATTTCCATTTTCTCCTTTTGAGAGAGAAACCTCAAAATTCTCTCACACTCCAGAAATGCAGTTCTAAGCAGACCAGGTATGTGAAAAATACCTAAAAGAAGATTTTAAATTACTCTTTGCAAGCTAGGCAGGCCTTCGCCTTTCCACTGAGATGTTTCACAGGTGCCAAAAGACAAAAGTTCATGCTTCAGTGGGATGACAAATTCTGAGCTTCTCTCATGTAAAACACAAATGCCATCATTTACAAAGAAGTTTCCAAAATCACCAATACCTTTGTGAGTGCTGTAGAGGGCTGCAAATGTCACCACAAAGAAGGTGGTGGAATATTTTCCAGCATTAACCAGATGAAAGGCCCGTTTGTTATCACGGTAACGGCGCAGGCACTGGATGAATCGCAACCAAGCAGGGATGCACTGGACAACCGCTCTCACTCCGTAGGAGTAGCTGTAACAAATCTGATTATCTGCAAGAAAAAAGTTTCAGGGACAAAGAGTTAATAAATTTAAGAACTCCTATTGTCTTCCTTTCTGTAAGAGTGTTATCACTTGACATGAGAGCATGTCTCATACTTAGACACACGCACATCCAGAACAGTGAGAAGCTCCTCATCACCAGTAAGCATCCTAAAGCTCCTTATTCTATCTCAGAGGTATCCAGATGACATGACATCAATAAGCACATCTAGACAGACCATCATCTAACTCCTTCACTGCTGCCAGTATAACTAACATGCAACAAGATCAGAAATAATTTATTTTTAAGTTTATTTTGTGCTGTTGGCAGTACTTTGAATAATCAAATTAAGAATGGAATTACAAAAGGCCTTCGACACTGAATTTTTGTGCATAAATGGGAGAGGATTTCCAAACTCTGCGGGACAGCTCAAAAAGGCTACTTTGCCTCAGATGTCCTTGACCCATTTTTCTTGTATATTGTAATAGGACAAAAGATATTCCAATATGTGTTTTTGCTGCCCCATTTTTTTTTATTTTTTTTTTTTTACAAGCAAAGCCAGGGCATAGCCCTGATTGCAACAACTGAGGTGAAAGGCAACTACACCAATGTGACACTGTGTTACACCCCTGATGTTTGAAAGCCTTCCTTTTATTGAGGAAATGACCAGGAAAAACCCTGCTTTGCCTGGAACCCCAAGCATGCAATATTCTTATGCTGTCTTGCTCAGCACATCTAAACCAAACACCCCACTAACAAACATTTGCTTCTTATTCAGAATAATGAAGACAAGTTATTGGCTGATATTTATCCCAAAGCACTGTGCTATCATTCCACTATTTCGATTGGAAGATGACAAGTTGATATCCACTCAGTTGCCCTATTTATTTATTTTTAATAAATAAATATTTAGTTACTTGCAACGCTGTCTTCAAGGGAAGAGAAAGATCAGGCAGATTTGAAGAACAAAGTGAACACTGATGCTTATTGAAGCATACTGCAAATTCTTTCAGCAAGTGTCAAAACCATCAGACAACACAATTTGCCAGCAGTCACTGCTTAAAATGAAAAGACAACAGCCTGATCCAGGAGGAGACAGGTACTATTTTGCCACTGGGAAGGCCAAAGTCAAAATTCATATGCCAACTCTGTGGTTCTTCTGGCTAGAAAGAAGAGGCAGAGCATGCACAACCCTGGCATCACAGCATCAACTCTAATTGAATAAGGGGTGACAATAACAAGGAAGTTTCTCCATCCTCTCTTGCTTTAGGGTACTTTGATGGAGCCTGTAAGAAGCAGGCTACAGGACAGAAAATTGTGGTTAATAAGCTCATGCAACTCATTTTGATACTGAGCAACAGGAACAGGCTAAAAGCAAATACATGGTTAAACTACTATGTAAGAAAACAGCAATGCCAGGAAAATGGATTTCTCCTTCCAATCAAGAAGTGCTGCATCTAAATTCTTCGATGAATATACATGTGAGGCCAAATGACTGGATTAGGAAATGAACACTGATGTGAAATTCAATTTCTCTGGATGGAAGAAAGAAAGGGGAGAATCTCTCCAATGTTGTGTTTACAAGAAACATGAATTATTTTAGTTCTCTATGTCTTTGGTAGCCCTCTTCAAACAGATAGATAATTATGAATCTGCCTTGACAGTGTTTTCCAGGTCATTTTGACTGCATTTGCATGGGTCATCAGCATTACTCTACCTGTATTTGCCAGAAGTCCAGCATTGTCCTCCCACTGAACCTCAAAGCTGTAGAAGCAGATCATGTATTCCAGATCCATGAGTATTACGACCAGGCTGTTGAGCTGATCAGCCAGCCAGAAATCTGCGAAGCCTACCTTGTGGAAGGGAGCAGTGAACACTCGAAACTGCCAGGAAGAAAAAGGAATAATTCATAACAGTGTCAAATACATCTAAATGCAGTGGTAGGACATCATGGCATTGAACAAATATGGGAATCGCAGAAAGGCTTGAAGATTTATTGCTGACCTTTTGCTCCTACTGACAAAAAAAAGACAGCTCTCTCCTCACTTTTAGTACCTCCCTCTGCATGCAACCATTCATGTCCCACTCACTTTTTTTTTTGGTGTCTGTTGTTATTGTTTTGGGTTTGGGTTTTTTTGGGGTTGTTTTTTTCCCCCCCACCTCAGTGGCAGAAGAGCCTAGTCTCCTCCAACCAAGCTCTTTCCCAGAAACTTCCAATCTCCATTTCTTCTGTTGCTTCTCATTTTGATCAGTGCTTTCTTTCAGGCATTTACGTAGTGTCTATTGACATCTTTCACACATACCTTCTCCCTCACTCTTAATATTTCAGTTATAGGCCTTCAGCATGGGCATTACTTTGATCATGCTTCGGTTTACTTAACACATTAGTTGTTCTTTGGTGTTAGAAGTTGAAAAAGCAAAGATTGTTACTGCTGGAGCTGCCCAAGCCTCTAGCAGGGAAAGAGTTAAAGAAAGGGCAGAGGAAATCCTATTGACTGTCAATTAGACTCCCCCTCAATCCCAGTCCACTTTCCCTCTAAGCCTTAGCAGCAGTTTTGCTACTTTCAAACCAGACAGTTTTCATGGTCCATTACCTTTGATTACAACTCTCTCTACCCAGTTAGTTATAGTTACTAACGGCCAATTTCTCAAAGAGACAGCACCAGAACCATCCAGTAGTTCAGAGATTTATGAACCTTTAAACTAATGAAAGCACAGGCTAACACTGATCTTTTATATTGCTCTCCTTATTAACCTAAAGGGTACACAGTTACAGAAACCTTACAGGGAAAGGACTGACACATTCCCATTGGCTTTTAATGCCAATTTAAGGCTCTGGTCCTAAATTTCAAAGCCAAATAGGGGATTAAGACTTAGTGGCATAAAGCAGATATGGATCTTGACCCAGAAAGCACCGTGCTGAAGGACGGAACCTATTACAAAGGCTCAAAGAGGGCCAGCCACTAGGGATGTCTGTCCTCAAAGCAGTCCAGCTGCAGAACAGCTTCTGCAGAGGTCAGAGAAGCCACGCCAGCCTTTCTTTTCAAAAGGTCCTTCCTCCATTTTACCAACACTCCCTGATACTATCTTTACCTGTTTCATCTGACCTTTTTTTTATTATAAACAAAGACTGACTAAACCAAATGAAACAAGAAAACAAAGAAATTAATAAAATCCATGTTGTTATTTAATTTACAGAGACACACTTAGGCACTGCCAGATGACAGCATAAAACTTAAGACAGTACAAGCTTTCCACCTAAAGGCTACAGCAGACAAGGAGTCAGCAGATATGTCCATGACCTAGATAAGGCACTGGCAGCTCAGTGAACTATCCTTAAGAACCTGAGCTGCCATTTGAACCCTCCTAACCCTGCGCATCAGGCACTGGGTTTTCTGGCTGCTGCCATGCGCTGCCCAGGCACAGCTGGAGTTGCAGCCCAGCTACCAGAGGGTGATGGCAGCGGAGGGCACTGCCTGCTGGCAGATACCACAGGCAACTCCTCAATTCCCAGCTGAGAAGTGTCTGCAGCATCCTCCAGAGAAGATGGGCCGCAAGAATAAAGTCATCAAAAAGCTGGAGTTGAACTTCAGTTTCAAGTAATCGGTTCGAATTATATATCAACAGTTCCACAGTCTGAGCAGACTTCCCAGTGCTGTGGTTTTAGTAAGTGCTGAAACGGTAGATATTTGAGCTGGAGCTAAACACTTCCTAGATTTTCACCTCTCTCAGACAGGCTCCCTGCAGTTGTTTTGCCATTTTGGTTCCCTGCAGAGAGCGTGGGCACACAGACGCTGTGCCATCCCCTGTACTTGAATCCGATTCTTCCTGGTGAGCTGCTCTCCTCAGCCTACACAAGCGCACTCATGGGCTTCTCATCTGGCAGCAAAGGAACACTCACCTAAGTACGTAGGCGAGAAAGAAGAGCCTGGTGTGGGAATTAAACTTTTTTTTTCCAGAGGAAGACCAATTCAGATATAACTTGCAGTCCCTCAGGGATTATCAAGAGATCCCACTCATAAGTACCAACAAGCAGCTGTTGATGATCACAGGTGGATGAAGTAAGCCCCCCAGATCCATCAGGAAATGCTACAACACACTAACGTATGCTCCTGGTTGGTTCTAGAAAAAGTGAAGGTGCCAGTAATGCTCTGCTACACCCGATATGTCATATTTCGTTATGGCTGGAAATTAAACATATTAAGGATGTGAACAAAAATGCTAACCAAAATTTGTGTGAACCGCACAGTTCTAGGAATTGCACTATTTAAACCTTCTTTCACCCAGATAGCTGCTGGCAACTGCACAGAGCAATAAAATATACCCAGCCAGCCAATTACACACAATAAAAATTAGAAAAGCCTAACAGCTACTCTTTATGTGGTTTGTCTGGCCTCTTTCTTCCCTTTCTGCATAACACACAGTCAGAAGTACTGTGTCATTTTCCACCATTAAGGTGATCTTGCATTTTGATGAAGCATTTTTCCCCAGCAGACCTTGGGATGAATTGGCCTCTGCACACTCAAAGGTGTGCCTCTATCACAGACTGCAGCATGGTCTAGAGATAGCTGGGCTACAGCAGGTACTGGAAACTGCCTAAGAGCTCTGTGAGGACTGAGAATCTTACCCTGTTAGGATATTAAGGTAAATTAGCACAGATATTGCTCACATGGTTAAAGCACTTCCACTGCTTCCCCTAGCACCAAGGGACAGCAGTAAGACTAATGAGGCTTGGGACTAAAGGTACATCTATGAGAGGTGGCTGAATGCTGGAAGGCAAAAAAGAAAAACGGAAATAGTAGTAAGCTAGTAAATCAAATAACAGAGGTAAGCACACAGAGGTTAAGTAGCTGTGTGTACACCTGCACACACATGCTTGAAGCATGATTCTATGTTTCATCATTGTCATGTTCCAGATAAAGTTAATTGTTTTAATTGGCATTAAAATGATTCTACGAATAACATCAGCCTGCCAAACCCTCTTATGACCAATGCTCTCTGAGCAGTTGCAGCAAGAATAAGGTATCAAGGGAACCAACTTGATTAAAGTCAATTTAAAAGGGCATATAGGGTGGGCTTGAACATGTGAATCAGCCATTTGGGAAGAAACTGATGAGCCATACAAGTTTGAAAACTATTCTTTTGGAGCTCCCACCTATAAATAGAACACTGAAGTAGCACGCACATTTACATGCAATTTACCAGATTTATCTTACCTGAAAAATGGGAGCTGGGTCTAAAATAGTTTAAGACCACAAACAGATTTGCTGAAAAAAAGCCCACCCATGAACATAATTTTATAAGCAGTAACCTTTGCAAACATTCCCACTCATCAGTGAATCCTCTCAATCTTGCCACTCACCCATTTTGGGCTGGGAAGCATCCATGCAACCTTGCCTTACGGCACTGTAACCTTAATCAAACTGCTTCACTACATTTAGGAACAAAAAAGCAATATATCAGAGTGATTCTATATGTGCAAAAGTATGCACACAGCTGTATACAGGAAGATTAGCAAGTAGCTACCTGCAATACTAAGATAATGATAGGCTGGTACAAGCCGAAGTTGATTCTGTAAACCCATGCTCAACAGTGATGTGCAGTCAATACCTTATCAGGTCTGCTCTATGAACACACAGTGGTATAAGCATCCCTCTTTCCTGAAGATTAGTAACATTTGTATATACTGAACTGCCACTGCTCAGCTACAGCATTTTTAAAAAAATGCTTATTTCAGGTTTGAGACTTACCAATAGTTTGAGCAGCCAAAAACGGGACTTGTAATATAAGGTTTTGGTAGGGTTGATGAGAAAAAGCAACATGAAGCCATACAAGATGAGTGGATTCACCTGCATAGGGATGTAGGTGAATTTACCATATATACATGCCAGCAGGCTCAGGCACCACAAAACGCCCAGGAAACCAGCAATCTACAGAAAGATAGAAAAAAACCACATAGATACTTTATGAAAATATAGCTTTGAAACCTTCAATGAATTCTCATTATAAGAAAAGGGAGAGCAGTGCTCAATCCTGTAATCTAATAAGACTTCAGCAACTTCCTCTTCTAATTGCATTAGAACTCCTTGCCAGGAAACGATGCAGGATTTATCCTCCTGATACGCCACACAGCTCAACCACTCCTACAAACTATTCTGTTTACCTCAAAGAGATGTTGATGGGACAAGTTGCTGCGGGGATTGAGTTCAAAGATGAGGACATGATTCACTCCAGCCTGTCTCCAGCCATATGTGTTGATACCCAGGAGAAAGAGGAATTCTATCAGGAGAAAGCCACCTCGATAGATTCTCACCAGTGGCCACACATTTGGTCCATCTATAAAAGCCACACCTGGAAAAGACAAAAATGGAAAGACCTTAGCAATAGCACAAGTCATGTCACAACGCAAAGCTGCGCTCTACTGCTTTATACTCATCCTCAGATGCTCAGCTGTACCCCATGAAAACAGGGTGCACTCATAGGCACCTGCATATTCCAGCAAGAAGAGGAGTTTTTACCCAGCCCATCAGAGCATTTAGGAGTGTTCTGGGGAAAATTCACTCTCCAGCTGGTGTAGTCAGGTCATTAGCAGCATCGTAAGTCCCCTGTGTCATACTACAGGCACGTAGGACATCACTAGCATAAATCGTGACTATAAGCACGTAAATGTTCCGGTTTAATGAAGATGAAATCCCAACAGACAGATACACAAATACTTCAGCTCCCCAGAAAACCAAGCAGCACCATTTACAGCATTTAAAACAATGCTAAACTGTGCCTAATCACTGAACTCAATACAACTGTAATGTAATACATATTCATAACTAGCAATATAATATCCAGCCACACCCAAAGAGAAAACCCAACATAAGGCAGCAATAGTGGAAAGCCTGTTGCTTCCTTTGTTCAGTCTTCAGGGGTTTAGAAACAAATTCACTTCATTTCAAACAACAAGCAGCCTTATATAGCAGGAGCTTTCTCTAGCATAAGCCTCTTTGCAAAATGCTATCTCCTGGTTGCCCAATATGGGTTTCATGAGAAAAGCACAAATAAAGTATGGTTATTTGAATCCTCAGTTTCATTGAGTGTTTCTCACCCATGTGCTTTTTAAGAGGGGGGAAAAAAAAAAATATATAAAAATGCAGTTTTGCAGAATTGATGCTGAGAATTTATTTCCACAAACGTTCCTGTCTAAATTACAACCCCGAGTTTTTCATACTTTTTCTTCAGATAAAACATATCCATAAGAAGTTTCATGTGTTCAGCATCTGTACTTTATTCTAGATAAAATTATGAAGGAAAATTGTCCAAGGAACAATGACTCAAAACCTGTTACTTTAAATTTATAACTTAGAGACTATTGGATTCAGGGAAAAGGGAGTCAAATTTTGAACAGAAATGACAGACATCCTGAGGAAGCTGAAAGAAATGAGTCTTAAATATGGAATTGCAAAAGCAGCATTTCAAATTTTGATCTGAAAACCAAAGGACGTGCTTTCAAACAGGACAAGGTAGCCCCAAAAATATTGAATAAGACATGACCAGACAGAATAGGACAGATATGCTGTGTGCTGTTCAAGACAGAACACCCAGACAAAGGTTTATCCTGAGGCAAACACAGTTCATGACAGTATAGCATATGACTTCCATATCTAATGCCCGCTAATCTTATTTCCAGACTCAGGACCATAATTGCAGGTTGGACAGCAGCTGATTCTGGAGAAAAAGCAGATACTGAACAATATAAGCAGCTCAGATACTAACATAAAGAAGTTCAGATACTAACATAAAGAAGTTAAGAGTATTTCTGTATATTCTCTCTTCTGATACTAAGACCCTATCTAATTTAGTTTCCGTAGTGTAATGGCTAGATTTGATTCCCTTTTCATGTGTCCTAACTGAACCATTTTCTTCACTACTGCCAAGCAGTTTGACTGAAGACCCCCAAAGACCAACTTGCAGGGAAGTGACCAGCAAAGGTGCATGTGGTCTCAAACTGGTGTGACCCAGTCCAGGGCTCCTCCATACTATAGCCCCAAGACAGAGAGATTTTCCATACATATCCACTTCAACCAAAGATAAGCGAAACCTCCTCCTAGAATCACAGCAGGTACATGACACTTGATCAACTCATTCCTTCAGCAAATGCAAGCTGAACAAGGTGTTCAGAGAGGAAGATGTCCCTGGTTACAAGACTAATGGCATAGCAATCTAATTCTCAAACAAGAGACAGGGCACTGCTGCAGCAAGAGTCTTTGAGATTTTGCATGAAATCTTCCAGGTTTCTGGTTAATAAAACATATGCCCATTTCCATGAACTTTCAATTACATACTGGCTTGGCACCTAGGAAAGCTAGTACAGAAACAGGGATGCCTCAAAATTCATACTCTTTAGGATGACACTTTCCTGGGATCCACGTGTAACATTTGCAGCCTCTAACAGACCCCAAGGTATTATGAACTCGTCTCTCTAAAATGTTGCTGTTCTACTTGTAAAATCAGGTAATAAAGAAGTGGTTTCCCAGTAGAAGTTCTATGCTGTTTCACAGATTCTACGCATACAACACTAAAATCCCATTTTAGTCAATCAAATCATAATTTTCAAATTTAGCGGAGAGGTTAGCAGAGTCATTATCAAATAAAAAAACCAAACCAAAACCACAAACCACTTTGCAGTTAGAATGCAGGTTTTGCCCAATATCTGAAGTAATGTACAGATATCAGATCATGTCTGCTGATAACAAATAAACCTATTATTCACAATAAGTTAGTAACATCTGCTTTGGAGGTATAATCATTTTTATGAATTCCTTCTCACAACTGTGTCACTTACTGAGAGATAAAGCAAACACAACTGGCTTCAACCATATTTGCATCTCACACAGAGATCAAACATGCAAGCAATAGAAAAAAAAGATACAATGAATGAAGAGCAACTTCTACACATTAAACAGACCCTTCACACAGACAGGTTAAGCTTCTGCCTCTACCATTGGAAGACCAAATGAGAAGCACTGCAAACGGCTTCTCAACAGAGACATTTTATCCCAAGAGATGATTGGATTCAATCACAGAAACATCTGATTAAAAATTTCTTTTAAGTCAAAACCACAGACATGGGCTTTCCCTAATGCAAGAGCTCGCACGTTGATTTGTTAAGCCTTTTCCTTTGTACTGTTTAAGCAAGTTACAACACTCCTGAAATCACACACACAATTAGTAAAGCCACTTGTGATTAAACACCGTGTCTGGATCTACAGTACTAACATGGCTTTTACTCTAATCAGAGTTCAAACTCAGAAGGCACAAAGCAGAATAAAACCAATGCCTGAGATACATAATAATTTATTGTAGCTGTTAAACAATCTTGCCAAAATCTGCCAACAAGAAAAATTATATTAATTCCATTAATAGGCACCAGGCATTGAAATCCCTGAAATTTCTACATGAAAATGCCCCAAGTGGCATGGTGCTTACATGGCTCTATGTCTGGTCTCACTCTCTGTAGGGAGTTAGTATCATGAAAAAATTTGGTTCTAGGAGCACCTGTCTCAAGGTGAGTGAGGTCTATGTGTTCACACAACCATAAAAGAAATCTGTCTTTGTAGATGAATGTTCCACCTCCAGAACATCATTCCAAGAATAGGGAGGAAACCAGGAGAACAAACCATAATATATTCAAAGTCCAAAATCCGCATATACAACATGAGAAAACCACAACCTGTTACTGAGCAGAACTAATACTTCACAACAGTGTGATCCTAGTCAGACTGATCCAAACCAGAACATCCTGACCAACCCAGTTCAGATCCAGGCTCCTGTTAAGTGATGAAAACATGTCCAAACCAAGGTATGGCAGGCAGCAGTCCAGTCGAGGATACCCACCTGAAAGTATGACAGTGACGTTCAGTGCAACGAACAACCCACAGAACAATCCAACCCTGAATGTAGTCCAGGCTGGTACAGGCTGTGAACAAAGCAATGGTGGAATTAAGGTGGGGTAAACAGGTTATCAGCAAAGTCAGATTAATTTGCAGAATAAATTTAAAATTAGGAATAGTAAGTAAGCTATTTCCAAATCTTCCAAACTAAAGCAGATTACGTGACAATTACTCACAATTTGCGGACCATGCTCACATCAATTATTTTCACTATTTTGTTCAGATGTTGAATCTAATTTGGCACCTTGACAAGTTGGAGAAGCATCTTTGTTAAATAGCTCAATCTCTCACCTGAGCTGCTCCTAAGGGTGGAACACGCAAACGTTTCATAGCCTTCTGTCTGTCCCCATCTTCTAACTCATTGGTCACCACTTCCTAAGGAGATGAAGACATACATCACAGAAGCTCATTCTAATGATAAGCACATGGTACTGAATTAAACCCAAAAACAATGGTTGGTTTCCAAGTTACATTTGAGCCCTGGCCCAATACTCTCCTAGTACACGTTAACAAAGATAAGAAAAGCTCATCATGCTGCATGAAGTTACACAATACAAGCTAACACTGCACTGGCTTTTCAGAGTGAAAAGCTACCAGCTGAACAGAACATACCCAAATTATGTAAGCAGTGCCAGAAATCAGTGGCATTTCAAAATCAATTAATAGCTGTCTTGGTGGCAAATACAAGCTATAGAGAGGGCAAAACATTATAGGAATCAGTAGTGAAAAAGAAAACACTGTTTTCTAGTTAAAAAGAGGAACAGTGCCCAGACTAGCATCTTTACCTCTGTTTCGGAGATAAGCTGGTTGATCTTCTTGCAAGTGTAGAAAGGTGCCACCTCCACCTCAGCCACCCGCCATTCTGCTCCCCGCGCCGTCTCCAAGTTCTTGTCATGCTTCTTCAAGATCTTGCGGAAGCCGGTGAAGTTCAGGTTCTGCAGACAAGTGAAAAGAGTTACTGACTTTTAACCTCAGTCAGTTCCCAAAAAAGTTAAATGGTTATATTTCCACTGCTAGAAAAAAAGGAATAGTTAACAAAACCCACCAAATTATTGCATCTATCATCAGGAAGTTTCTGATTTATCACTGTGTTAGAAGTCACACATATCCCTTGCAAATAACAGAAAAAATGTGGGACTCGGGGACATAAAAACATATAGCTAATTTGCAGGAAACTACCTAAACCTCATGTTTCCTGAAAAGCCAAATTACTCCCACTTTCCTCCTTAATGCAGGAAGTGATGATAATCCTGGTGAAACCTCCCTGAAGACAAATAACCTTTGCTGAAAAATTGCATGCACAAAGTTATTTCAAGACATGCTCCATCTCTCTGGGTATACCTTACTGCATATGTCCCAGGTACTGCAACGTGGCAGCTGGTGTCTGGATTAGCAGGGGATGTAATGAGCTCTTAACAAACATATAAAGCTGCAGAAAGACCAGGTTTGTCCCAAATAATACAGTCATTACCAATCCTTCTGAAAAGGCTAAACTACTAACTTCTATTTTCTTCAAACTCTATGTTGATTTCAAATCCAGTTCTCCACATTATAGAAGGGAAATCCTTGTACAAAATTTGTAAATGCTGCAAATTAAATCCAGACATGTACATCCACACAGCACCATCCTTTTCTACAGAGTATGTTGCACAGTGACTGCAAAACTATTTTAGACTTGCAAATGTGGTAGATGCAACTCCCTAGCATGTAGAAGTGCATTAAAACAAGAATTAATTGTTGATTTTCAAGTTATGCATGATACCTAACCCAATACTCTTCAAATGCACAGTAACTAAGATAGGCAAAGCTCATCACACTGCAGGCAATTGCTGTGACAAGATGTATCCGAAATCCTGCATTTCATTGTGCAGAAAACACCACTCAAAAGACTCAATGTTTCAGTCAAGAAATGGTAGGAACACAGACAGATCATGGCAAGATTCACTGCTAAAAAAAAAAAAAAAAATTTCTTAGAGAGGAGCTTGGAAAGAAAAAGAGAGAAAACAGCAAAATCCCATGCCCTAGGGAGAGGCGCCAACTACTCACTGAAATATTTTCAATCTAATTATGCTGAGTGATTTAATACCAGACCCCTACCATATAGGTGGGGAAATGAGGCTAGGGAGACAGGAGCAGGAAGCCGATGAATTAACAATCTGCATTAATGCAGACAAGAGACTAATTATTTTCTATTGGAAAAGCCAGCATTCCACCCAGGGAGATGACCATTTCAGAATCTTGAAATTAAAAAATGCAACAAAATGATGATTTTGGTCAGAGATTTTTCTGTAGCCTCAACTAACATCACTTTATCTGCCATGTGTGCAATCCCAGCCTAACTCTAGTGTGCCTTGGCTGGTCCGGGCATGGTTACACCAGACATCGTAGAACCTCTCCAGCAGCACTTCATCCTCTGGCTACAAAAATTCTGCAAGCCCAAAGCACGCAATAAAAATACTAGTGGTTACAGTGGTAATTCCGACAAGGAACATACAGTGATGGAACAGTCAAACATCATTTACACAGTCAGATGTTTTGCTATTCGTGACGCTTTTGTTTGGCAAGGGGCTTTTTCCAAGCCTGACTTCCATTTCTGCTGGATACTAATTGAATCCATTGAAGTGAATCAACTAATGGTATATCATGTCATTAAAGATGAAAAAAAAAAAACCCAAGGAGTACAACTTATGCAATAATATAATGCAAGATCAAGTAGAATCAGTGGACTCAAAAATCTCTGCTCATATACAAATGTATAAGGAAATGCATCAGCATGACAAACACACAGCAGTTTAATAAGACTGATTCAGCATCCATTATTTGCCTGATTAATGTCCTATATTATATACAGTATAAGTAAATACTATGTATTTAATAATTAAGATTTGTTTATTCTGAAACATAGTAGTTCAAATAAATAGATCTATTTATATATCTACACACTCTAGAATGATATATTACTGTTACTAATAAATCAATTTTATCAGAAGTTTAATCATTGGTAAGTTAAATATCAGCTGCCCTGGAGACAAGTTATGGTTCCACTTGATATTTGGTTTGTGTACCTTAGAAATGAATGCATGCTGCTTTTGCCCTTGCTTCAGTTTAACAGACTGAAATTTGCTTCAAGTGGGTTTTCTGTTCCTGGTAACCCATCTCAAGACTTCAGCATTTCATAAAAGCCATAGCTTGATATTTATAATGCCGCTGTTGACTTCCCTTTACCACCTACATGAAGGCCTCGGCTATGTCATCTTCCCACCAGGTTACTGTTTTTACTCTCCAAAACTGCAAGAGCTTGAATATTCCTAGTTCTTACACTCTAAGCTCAAAAGTGATTAAGAGTAGTATTCTGGGATTTGGTTTTATATCCGGTTTAGTACTTGTATTCACTGTCCTAAACTTCAAGACCAATTTGAACTAATTTTTCTCATTCTCGATACGTTTTAGAAAGAAGCTCTGCTCCTTTTGGAAACTATGAAAGCTATCAAATCCAGATGGGGTTTACATCAACATTTTCTATATGTACAATGGACTCTTGGTAGCAAAAATATAGGTGTGCAACATGCCTTTCTTCACTGATGAATAGTAGGAAAAGATTTTCCAAATTAATTACCTATGTCACCCCTATTTAAATTCTTCATCAAGCCTCAGAAGTGAATTTTGTAACAAAGAGTAAGAGCTTTTTTTTTAACCAAAAAAAAATAATTTGAAGAAATCACAGCAGGTAATACTGCTTCACTCCATTCCTGAAAAACTACAAATACTCTGCCTTTCCCAGGATTTCGAACCAGAAATTACCTCTAATAGTTAGAGGGCTTTATTAAGAAACTCATAAATAGTTTCCAGACATGTACTCAAAGACATAACATCACTTTAGGAACAGTACAAAGACTCAGAATTTTGAAAGAATAAGTTTTGTCCATACTACAAGTAGTATTCCTAACAATTAATTTTGTTCAGTAAAAGTCTCCAGTACAATGCTGGTTAAGATCTAAATACAGATGTTCTAAATTTAAACTCAAACATTCTCATTTAACAAGCTAAAAACCCTCACGGTAAGACATGTAAAAGCATTTCAGAGTATTTAACACCAAAAGAGCTGGCCCCACAAAAAAGATCATAACAGTTTCAGGTTTTTGCTTCAAGATTTTGGGAACAATATCAACATCTGCAATATTTACCATGTCCTTTCATGACAGAAATCCTAGAACAAGTAAAGATTTGGTTTTCTCATACTTCAAGGCAAATGAGCCTGTATCCTACAGAATTGAAAACATTTTTTTTTTAAATGAATGTTTTAACAAGAAATTCTGATATAGCAAGGTCACAGTCACTACCATGGTAACGCCAAGAGAAAACAGTATGTTAGCATTTCAAGTTTCATTACAAATATTAGATAAAAGCTTTTTTCTTCTCCAGTGTGCCAGCTCCAGCCCTGAACAGAACAACACATTACAGAAGGAGGAGGTACTGATATAACTTCATGTTCTGGCCATGCCTGGGCAAAGGGTCTTGGGGTCAGCCAGCCCAGAAAAGGAAGATGAAGGAAGGTCCTTCTGCCGGTCAGCTTAGCAATTCTAGCTCAACAAAAAGCAACAAGACATACACTGCTAGCTGCTAGGCATCTGTCTTTTCTTAAATGTTTAGGGACCCCAAAATTTAGGAAGAAATTAAAATAACAGTTTGAACGTGGCAACTGAAGGATACACAAAGCACAGTCATTTACACACAGGGCTCTGTAAACCCACATCTTTTTGCAGGTACCTGATAGTTCTGCAGTAAGATGAGGCTGAGGTAGAGCTCGCTGAAGGCCAATTTCAGATCTTTGATATTCCTATGCTGGACTCGCTCTTCATGGGACAGGTGGAAGACTGGCTTTCTGCGCCGCTGCAGTGTGGAAACCCCACTGGCTTCTTTCTGTGCATCCAAAGTTGATTGTAACTCAGTCCGAAGAGTAGTAAACCTGCGCTGAGCTTCTGCAAGCTTTTCTGTTAGCAAGGAAAGGAAAAAGTCAGATGAGAGGATAGCAACTTGCCTACCAAGCCCGTAAAAAGCACTATAACTTTTCCTCAAATAACGTGCCTATAGGTAAAAAGCACTGCATTGAATAACCTACAGCATGGCCTTCCTCTGCTAAGCATTAAATTCCACAACTCTGTGTATTTCTCTTCTATGAAGCTCCTTTTAGTTAAAGACATGAACTCAGACCTCTCGACTTCTACCCAAGATCTGATTTCTAGAGGATGCTCATTCCAGGACCATACGCATACCTGTATGGTATGGAAGAAGGCCAACCTGTGCAGCTGCTGCCTGTATCTAGGGGCTATAAACCAGCACAGTGATGCAGGGTTAGGCCTCCCCACACTGGCAGAGCCACAGTTGGAGGCAGCCAGGCAGATAGGGTCTCATCCAAATAGCAAAGCAGTGACCGCATGTCTACTTTGCGCAGAAAGCAAAGCTGCTCGCCTTTCTCAAATAAAGCAAATGCACAAAAAGCATGAGAAAAAAACAAATGTTAGACAATATTATGAAACTTGACAGTTTAGTAAGCAAAGCACTTTTCGTATCTGTGCACCCACTACTAACTATGTGTTTACTATCTTGTTAGATGACAGTAAGGAAATCCAAGGAGAAAAAAAACCCCAAAGAAAACAAACCACACTTCAAATGCGATGCTGAATTTCACTGCTCAGAGAGCAACGCTACCCTTCTGCCAAGCTCCCAGTAACAGACAAACACAGATTCTGCTTTGATCAGGAGTTACAACACTACTAGCTGCTGTACATGATCTGCTGTAATAATTTACCCCTCTTTTCCTCAGTTTAGGCTCATGCAGGTTAGAAGCATCGCCTCATTATTTACTGATTAAAGGAACAGCCAACCTGAATTTAAATATCATTTTGATATGTATTCAGAAGAAGTCAGCCTCTCATCTCAAGTATGAAAAAGGTGTTCCTTTAAACATGCTGCTTTATGTACTTTCAGAAAAAAATACTCTTTTTGGCTAAATAAAAATCTTTTTAATGCCAAAACCAGCATAACTGACACCATTATCTTTCTCTTTGTTCTGTAAAACTAGTTCCTTCCAGGCTTTTTCCCTCCCCTGTGGCTTTAGTCACAGCTTTGGCATCTCTGCTGATAAGCCCCATCGTGGACCATGGGTACTGGCGTTGGCCAGGAAGGCACCAATCAGGTTCACAGTGTTGGAGCAGAGGCTGGGAGCTGGAGCCACCTCCACCTGCCAGGACACACCACCACAACAGAAACCATGGAGCCCCACAGTCCCTCCACCACCCAAAGCTCTGCCCCACAGTCTCCTGGCTGTCAATCTAATTCCTTTTCATTAGCATCTTATGTAACAACAGTAACTTCCAGCTGCTGCCGCCCCTCCCCCAAAGTAACATTTACTCTTCTGGGAGGAATTCTGACCTTTTCCTCAGTCTTATTCAATTCTGTCTAATTTTAAGAGCAAAACCAATCTGTAAATAATTATACAGTGCTCTGCATAAGGTATTTTCCAGGAGAATGCCTTTCCAAACAGAAAACTGGAATCAATATACAAAAATCAAGTATGGAAGAACCTGAAACTCTCTAATTTTCTTGATTATAAGCTTTAATAAAGTAAGATGTTTTAAAAAGACAGGAAAGGATAACTTCTCCCTGGTAACTTCTACAGCTTCAAGGACTCCACTGAAGAGAGGCAATGCAGCCCACAGTGAGAATTGTCTGCCCACAGCCTACAATTACATAATATTTAACACACACAAGGTCAGACTGCAAAAACAATAATCTTTCCACACTTTGGGAACTCTCTCGGGAAGAAGTAATGGATACCTATTAGAGCAGCTGTTAGAATTAAAAGCCTTCATATAAATAAAACTCACAAGTTCACTATATTCAAAACACCATATTAAACTGTCTGTGATACACTGAGATTTCTTTGGATCAAAGTATTAAATATGCAAGAGTTTAAATCACATCTCTGAATTGAAAGTATGCTCCATTTTTCCTATGTCCAGAAAAAAAAACCCAACTAAAAGCCTAACAAAACAATATTTATAGAAAAGACAATGCTTTGAAATAGTTACAAAACTGCTGCTGCAATTTTCCTCTTGGCAAAGCAACGTCCATTAAAAAAGCATCATCTCCAAATACAAACATTCTTCTTAATTATACACTGCTGAAGAGTCATGTGCTGTCTTCTATAAAGCCCTCTCACACCTGTAGGGGAGGGCCACAGTCCTCTGAGAGTGAGGCTTTAAAGGCAACTGACTCACTCCCGAGAAATGGCAGTCCTGCCACCTTCTTCTCCCTCCCGCCCTCTCTCACACAGATTCCAGTTATACAGTCCACAAATAACTTCATCTAGTTAAGGTATGATTTTATCATGGAGATTCATTGCAGAAGCAAAATAAGACAAAATGTGTGCTGCTGTTCTTTTAAGAATTCCTATGGAATTGCTTAGGAAAACAGCAAAACAGAGTACAAATTAATTTCTCAGTTTGCAACATCCTCCAAAATAATTGAGAAGTCATTCACCACTAATCTAGCACTCCCAAAAGTGACTTTAAAAAAAAATAAAAATGTGCTACTCCAACTAGTTAGAAAAAAGCAGCATACACTTGGAAACTGGAAACACTCTTGTGTGGCAGCATTTTACATGACATGATGCCCACCAAGTCCTCAGCTCAAATGTAACCTCACAGCAAAGACTAAGGAGAAATCTGAAACCAACAGAGGCAGACTTCAACGAAAGTACTTGCAATAAAGAAGCAGGTTTGCCCCGAAAATGCTTCTAGATCCTTACTAAAAGACCACCATCTAAAGAGCTACCACCTCAGCTATATCAAATTCCAACTTGTTTTGACTCCATTTTCCAAATGTAAAGAAAAGTTCACACATAAGGATCATGAAAAAAAAACTATCACACCAAGGAGCTAGTAAAAATTCTCCTCAAGTTCCAGTTCACATGGCTATGGTTGTGATCAAAACCTCCGGTTTCACCGGAGAGGAAGTAACCCAACAGCCCATACCTCCTTGCAGCTACCCACCTCAGGGGTCTGGGCATTCTAGGCAGGCTCTTTTAGCACTCCTTCCTTTTCCTACTTGTACATATGATGTAGATATTTTGCTTACCAAGTTAAAGCCTACAAATTACAAAACCATCTCCTAAACGAACCACAAAAATATTACAAGCTACACTGTAGCCCAAGCAGAGCCTGATGATACTAATTTAAAATATAACAAACCTCCCCTCTAGAAAATCCCAAACACAAACCAAAACTGGCCACAAATGAAACTTCAGCACTTGAACAGGCATTCCTCTACTGGAAACATCTGCAAATTTTACTGCTGTTTTTTTTCTTTCAACTGAGTATAGATTTTCTTGAGCGTAGTCCAAATAATCACAAATTGTTTATCAAATCAGATTTAGTTAATGGCTGTTTTCCTTCCTACTGCGCTGGAATAATGGTCTGGCGAATTAAGACTATGTTTGACAAGAGCCGACAACCTGAGCACATTATTATGTGGAATTATGCAGCAGGTACTCTGACCCTGAGTACACCAGGGAGAAGCTGGGGTCCAGGAGCAGCCCATCCTCAGAGGACGGGGTTGTCCATGCTGTGGCAATCTCCACTGAGGATCCCTCAGTGCAGGGATCAACAAGATGACAATAAAATTAAGCAAGGATCGACAGAAAGCTTAGCTTTCTTGAAAATGGGCAATATTTATTGTTGTAAAGACAAGTGTGTAATAAAACATATAATAAACCTATAACAAACAGGATGTATCAGGTCATAATCCGAGCTAACACAGACCTGGAGTTACAATAGGATCCGACATGACAAATTTTTGACATGATTGAGAAAAGGAACCACTGATGGAACATTTCTTGATGTAGCTTAACGTTAATAACCCTAATAAGGGGTTTCCATACTGTTAAAGTCACGTCACTTCTGCAAATAAAAGACTTACTTTAATCTTATCACAAAAGATTTTCAAATTACATGTATTCTCTCCCATAACTTCTTGAAATGACAGCAAGATGGAAAAGACCCTACCCTATATTATTAATGCAATTTTAAACAACGCTGGAATGGGTGCACATGTATTTGTGGGTGCACGTGCGCTAGCAGGTCCTCATTAGGGAAAATTATAATCTGTATTGTGCATCTAAATTGACAGAACTTCCTCCACAGAGTGTAGCTCGTAGTACACAGGATCTGATATAACTAGAGAAGAAAGACAAGTTTCTGAGCATAAACGCCTTACCTCAGACCTGGGATAAAAACAAAAGATCCCACAGGGAAACAAAGCAGAACAATTGTTCTGAGTTAGGTATGTATGAATTACATGTAGCAAAATGCCTATAAAGTATAAAAGCCAGCTGGCCTACTAAAACATATCATTTCCACCTACAAAACACCCCTTGCCTTTGTCCTGACACCCACTCTGGCTATCGCAAAACACCACTGCTCCAGGGAGCCAGAAGAGCAAGCACAGCCAGCCCAAAAGAGATTTACTTCCCTACATGGAAGCTAGACAGAGGCAAGCTGGCAGATGCACTGTTATTGCATCTATTATGCTTTCAGCTACTTTCATGTTCACAACCCAGATTCTGCTAGCAATAAAATAGCTAGCAATAAAGTCATCGCCTGATGGTTATTAAAATATTTTGCACAATTCAACTGTCTTTGTTACCAGATTAAAGTCAGAAATAGAAAAGGGTACCATATTGTGCTGCAAAAGCCTGTTTATAGCATCAAGTTAGTAAATCAACATGTTAAGAGAAAGTATAGCAGAAGTCAATGCATCACTGTCTTCATATTTAAATGCTTTCTAGTTGAAAACCCATTTTAAACCTTATCAGAAGAGGCTGAAAACCAGCTGAAGTGTAATGGTGGGTGGAACTGGATCACACTAACACTAAGCTTTTTGTAGCAATATTACAGGGTGAATTTCCAATTATCCCATTCTAAAGAAAACACAGGATGGGAAAGCAAACTTTCTCCAGGAAAACAACAAACAATAGCACTCTGACATATGACCCCTAGCAATCCCTACTCTTCCCACCATTGCATTTTTACTCAATTTACTAAACAGGAATTTATACACAGCCAATTACAAACTGCTACTTGGCTGAGCTACTCCAGAAAGTTGCAAGAGTTTATGTGAAAGTATTTAAAAACTTGTTGGACACATCAGGATGGTCAAGTTACGATACATTGGCAAGTCCATGATAGCTGTTCCTGCACAAGCTCAGGTAATATCAGCTAAGGAGCTTAGTACAACTAAAACATGCACAGAAAACTGTCACCATGGATAAGCTGAGAAACTGTTCCCTATGCCTAACCAGTTGAGTTCAGGAGCACATTCTTGAAGTTCAGCAGGATGCTTCTGCAGGCCAATGAAATCACCTGCCCTTCATTCTCCCTCCATTCAAATACCATTGTTTAGCTTCACATCTGTGATTAAACCAGAGCAGTTTCCCATATAAACCTGCCTTATAATTATCTGATGGTAGACCTGCATGACCACTGTGGTTACTCAGAAAGTCTGGGAGCTTTGGACTCTTTTTGTGTTGCTGTATTTTCCACAAATATACAGAAATAAGCACCTTACCTGAATAGAAAATGTTGATTTTGGCAAGTTCTTTCTCACAGGTTTGGAAGAACTTCTCTTCAAACGTGGCAAAACATCTTTTCACTGTGTCCTCATCTGTGTCTATAAAACAAAAGTTTTAACAAAAGAAGGTAAGAACAACTTTCTAAGTGGCTGCCATGGAAATATTTCTTCAGAGTAAATCCACCTTCTTCATTGTATAGAGAACAATCAGGCCCTAAGGGCTATGAGGGAACTCGTATTTGCCTGTAAAAGGAATTGTACAAAGATTAAGAGGTAAAAACTCATAAGCAGTAACTGCACCTTGACCAAAGTTCCCATCACCTTTTTTGATCCTTCAAGTGCTACTGCAAATCTCACATCCTTCATTTCCAATTCCTAATCCAGCTTGTGCAACTGCACCTGTAGAGCCATCCTGGATCAAGACTGCTCTTTATATCTACAGGAACTTTTTTAAAAGGCATCTCACCTACCACCACAAAGTCGCCCACTGCAAAGCTGCACACCAGCGGAAAGGAAAGACCATGCCCCATCCCCACCTGCCCACTTCTGCTGTCTCCAGCATCCTGAAGCCACCCCTCATCTGCCACATCAACCCAGAACAAAGCTACACAGCCACTGCAGGGGTGGTCCCCTTCCTCCCTCCCACACCGCTTCTCCAACCACAGGGTGAGCCAAATCAGGGAAAGATCTTCCAACCAAAACAAAAGCAGATTAAGTAGCAGCATAACCACTCTCAACATGTTACCACTATATGTCAGGGTTAAGTTACATTTACCCACCCAGAAGTTGTTTTGCTCTCCAGTCTCGGGCACTGGCAAGTTCTCCAATACTAACTTCAGTGAAAGCAAACCTCTCTAACAAAGATTAGGGTTTATGACGTGGTTTGTTTTTCCTCCCCTAGAGGTACTGTAGCAGAAAGCCAAGTACCATCAGTGCTGCATGTTCATGTCATTCCCTTTCCAGCTTGTCAGCCATTTCCCTCAAAGTTTCTCCAGCATTCCCACCACTGCAGCGTACTTTGTGCTGGGACTCGTATACAGGAGTTGAGCCTACCACAGGCACTGGTCTTGCTCTTGAAGAACAAAGCTGGTGATGAAAAGTATTCATCCTAACTTAGCAAACAGCACTTAGAAGGAAAGTGCAAAGCTTTTAACTAAAGGCTTCATCTGACCTCCCAGGAGGACTCACTGGTCAGCTACTATTCCCACCTTCTCATCACTATAATCCTTCAAATACAAACTTAGCATCACAGCAAACTAAAATATGCCTGACAAGTATACGGGAAACTATGTGAAAAGCATCTTCGTCCTTCCCAGAGAAGAAAAACTTTCTCTTACAAGCAAAATTTAAAGGAAGAGGCCTAAATTACAGCAATCATGATCAGACCCACACTCCTCCCTCCCTGCTGCTCTGGGACTGTTTTAACTCTTGGAAAAGCTACGTACAATTTACAATTCCATAATTAAAGTAAAAATTTGATATTAAAGCAGCAATTCAGTCACTTTGCATCTCCAGAAGTGCAGAATTTCAAAGACAGAATGAATTTTCTAATAATTAAGTAATTAGTTTAATGAGTAAAAAATTAAAGACGACACACTATAATTACAAATTTTAGCACTGTTCTATCCCAAATGTTCCTAATGCTGAAATAAAGCACTTTTCATAACCCCATAGTTACAGTTCCTGAATTTCAGTCTTACAGTCTGAAAAAGTTAGTGTTATTACAAAGAGGAAAAAATAAAATTTTATTATAGCTTTAATAATGTTAAGAAATAGATTTTTAAATATATGTTATTAAATTGAGAAGATGAGTGTCTACAGAAAAGTTTCACTTACTAGCAGATAAACACTCTAAACTGTCATAACCAAGAAAACTTTTAGCATTAATTTTTTAGGTAAAAATCACCTCAAAGGCGTATTAATCAAGAGAATATTTAAATACAAACTTTTAGTATTCAGAATTTTCTGGGGTTTTATGTTTGTGGCTCCAATATTAAACACCATAAACCTACATACACTTTAGTATCATTTTTAAGGGTTTGTGTAAGAAGAGCGAATAATACAACACAAGACTGCAGGGGCAACATTGGAAGAAGTCGGTTGTCTTTTGGAGTTTGACTATGCTTTAAAGAATGAAACAGGGGAAAAAAAATCCCAGTCTTGCACAGATGATGGGTGTTTACAACTCCACTATCCAAGGGCTTGTAGAAAAGAATTTGCAAGGGCTCCAAAGGCTGTTCCAAACTCCAAGTTTTGCCTCCTGGGGTCCCTTTATTATCTGACGATTATACTTGCAGATTCACAGCTACTCTCAAGGACGAGGGCTCCCTCCCTTATGCAAACAAACCCTGAAATGACAGAGCTCCAACTCTTCTTTGCTGAAGAAAAGCCAGAGCAGCCTCGAGGTGTCATTGCACCCTGGTTCAAGGTCACTGGCCCGATGTAGACTTTGCAGAACTGAACATGCATGTGCCTCAACTGGTCCTGCTCGGCCCAATGCTTCCACACAGATCCCTCTTTGTGGGCAGCCTAGAACACCGGAAGGACAGAAAATGACTCTTGCTTTGGGGCTGGTAACTTCTAACAGCAGAGTCACAGCAGTTGCAACATCCCACCCTGGGACCCTGAAAGGCCAATCTGAACTTGCCTGCAAGAGCTCTAATCCTTGACCCAACAGCCACAAGCACAGGCAGACAAAACACAGGCAGTGAAGCAACAGAAATTACTATGCAATACTTAATATGCAGAGATTTTATTCACTAGCTGCCTGAAGCTTTTCAAGTAACAGTGACCAGGCAGTATCAAAACAGAGCTGACTTAAGGAAGGACCTGATGGGCAAATTCTTCAGCCCAAAGAGTTTACACATTTCTAGCAGAAAAGTTTACCTATACGTGCTTTCTGACAGGGGGTAATCAGCCTTTCGTGCCTTTAAAAATAAGTCATGTAGAAATAAAAGCACGCAGCGTTTTCCTGCTTCAGAAGCACCAAACCACTTCTGTCATCACTTGTTTCTAGGTTTCAGTAAATTTACAAAGCAAAAGTAAAACCAAGAAGGTTTTATAAACTTCAGACACTGGAACTATCCAAGAATTAAAAGGAAAAAAAAAAAAAATCTCATCAGGAAGTGGAGTAGACTTTTTGCCCATAAAGTCAAACATGAATTTTCTATGCAGCCAAAATATCACCTTTTAAGATAGAAAAAAGCTCAGCAAATTAAGATACTGTTAAACTAACATAATCAATGCCAAATACGTTAATAAATATCTCGTTTTGTACATTACTGACCACTTCAGGAAATGATAATCAAGTGTATTAAGCAGTTTGGCTATCTCTGAAGTTTGGAAAAGGAAAATGGGCTTTAAAACACAAACTAACCACTACTGGAAGACCTTCCAAAAACCTTGAGCTCAGGAATTCAGGTCTCTATTTCAACCTCAAAACATCGCTGACTCAGAGGAAAACAAGTTCTACACAAACTATTCAAAATCCTTCTCCAAATGTCAAATACCTTCTTACAAAAGATTTTGCAGACCATGGTGGATACCAGCTTTAAAAATCAGGATTCTCTGTGAAGAAAAGCTTTCCCTTTGGTCCCATTCCCACTGCAGTTCAGTCATTTAGCTGCAATAATAGACAAGTGCTGCCAAGGCTACTGCCTTTATTTATTTATTTTCCCCCCAAGGCTAGGACAGGACAACGTTTTTTGCCATGAGAAAATCACAGTGCCAGAAACCGGCCTTGGATTCAGAAGCTCCATGACAACAGAAGCTGTTTTTAAAAGGCATCCAGTTATTGCTGCCAAGAAGGGCCAGCGGTAACCTTCCTTTTGTTCTTTCTCTATAGCCCTAATTCTCCATTTACCCTAAGCTTCACGAAGTTGCCATGAACAAGGTTGACAAGAAGATAGTCTGATCAAAATCGCAGCTCCCCAACCTCATCTTCCTATGCAACTGCCAGCTGTGAATGAAAAACACAGTAATCCTGAAAGGCTCTTACTTTTCCTTGCAAAGCCAAGTGGTAAACCAGCAGTGATCTGGATGTACTCCCCTGTCACCACACTTCCTAGTTTGCAGAGTTCAGACACTGGCACACCCTAAATAGAACCTGAAGTTGAAAAATTAACATTCAAGTTAAATTCCAACACTGTCCCAAGCACTCATTTCTCAGTGCACGTGTCAACTGTTCATTTAATTTCTCATTTCCTGCAGCTCTAGTGTATAAACAAATGATTAGCATCCTGATCACCTTTACTTACTTCCATGCAAGAAAACACACAGTAAGTTTTTTTGTTAGAGCTGTGCCCTCTAAAAGTACTCATTTAAAAACATCCTTCAGTCTATCATGCTGAATTTTAAGGGGCATTTAATTAAAAAGTATTAATTAGCTTTGTTACGAATCAGCACAGGTTTAGTTCTCTGAATCACCTTCTGTTTTATCTGAATAAGATTATTTCAACACTTTAGCTAGAGAGGAGGCAATTTTATTTATCAGGACTCTGCCATCTATTCAGTTAAAAAAAAGGTCAAACTCAACATTAGCATTAAACACATCAAATCATACTGAACAGGTGATCTTAAGTTTAACATCTGAACCGTTTTGAATATGCTAAACTTCTAACATTTTCCACACCGTCCTTGGCCCCTTGCTAACTAAAAGCCCTGTACACAGGACTCAAATAGGCCTAAAACTGTGCTCTGAAAAATTAATGAGGTTTAAAAAAACAGTTTTCTTGTTCCCAGGTCTATGAAGACAGTAACTGCTTATACTTGGAGGCTCAGTGGCACAGGGGGTGAGGGGGAAGGCTGCTTTCATTACCAGTCAAAATTCTAAAAAAGTAGGTCACTATAATGAAAACTTGTATCTGCCTCTAAACCCCCATGGGCTGTCCGTCTACTCAGCCATCACAATTTTCTAATACTCTTGAGAGCTCTACAGCACCAAGATTGTACAGTTCCCCAATGTTTTACACAGAACAGTGAAAAAAATTTACAACTAGAAATCAAACTATGTAGTACACAAATGCAAGGACGAAGATTCTCTTCACACCTCTAATGTGTCAGCCTCATGTTTATGGGGGTATTTTCCAAAGGAAAGGTTCTTCTGCAAGGCAACTCCCTTCCTCACAACAGAAAGCCACACTTGGGTCAGCTGCAAATTGGATCACTCACTGAAAGCTTCCAATAAATTAATTACTCACCACGTGTTTTCATGTCCAATCTTGTGGCAAATAACATTCTGTATGAGAAAACTTTTAAGTGCTTAAAGAACAGATACCGAAATTTTTTTCTAGGACATACTTTTGCTATAGGAAGAGGAAGGAAGCCAACTCTGCTTGCAAATAAGGAACATTTGCATTCATGTTATTCCCAGCTTAACTTCTGAGCTGCAAATCGTACATACACATGTAATGGTGTGCATCTCTCTTGAAATTTACTCCACCAACAAAAAGTGGACCTCAAATTAAAATACAATAAGATCAGCAAGAAAGAAGCTTTATGCACTAGTTAATATTAAAAAAAAAAGAAAATTCATAGCAGGCTATACCTACTTTTCTAAACCATCACAGATGAGCTGGTCAGTTCTCCATTTAACGACTGCTTTAGACCAGATTAGATTTGGTTATTAAATTATTTCCCTAAATCTAGTAATAAAAAATGACCACTCAGGTAGCAAATGAGGTTGGTATTGCCTGTACATGCAGTGTTTATGTGTGGGTAGGGGAAGGAGGAGGCAAGAACTGCTGCAGGTCACCAACACAAGCCCTCTCAGGTTTTGGTTCCCCATTTTGTTGTTTTTACCAACTGACCCAGAATGAATGGAATCTATTTCAAAATACATTTAGAAATTATGATCTTCAGGTTGGTAAAAAATCTGCATCCTTATTTTTAGATTGTATCACTGAAATCTCACGAAGTATTCTTGTAGATGGTTTGTTTAGCTGGAAAGAAAAAGCTACCTCCACAACATGTGTACGAGCTAGATATCCAACCAAGTGCCTACTATAAAATATTTATATTTGTGACTCCATAAACGTAGATTCTAAAGGAATAACAGCATCCTGGTATGAACTTCAGGTACAGAAAAACCAGGCAGTGCAGTAGCCAGATGCGAGAAGACAGCTGTTGCCCAGCTGGCTGGCCATCAGCTTTTGTAGCTTGAAGTGCCAGGTTTTGTAGTCTGCAGGGTAGCTGCACAGCTGTTCTACAGGTTCACTTCTTTAGGCAAGTACCTAGACCAAGAAGTCATCCCACAAATGTGGCAGCACCAGACTTTGTCAGCTATTACAGAGAAGTCACTAATGCGAGAGCGTGGTGGTGATGCCACCAGATTCTCCTGGTACAAGCGCAGCTACACAAGCATTTACTGTGACAAGAGCTCCACAATGCCATCTATGCAGCGATGCTTCAAACCTGACCTTTTCCAAATTCTCTTATTTCAGAGGAAAAAGATTCTAACCCTTCAGCAGACACGAAAAAGCATGGCTAGTGCACCTGGAAGAGGATCTAAATAACTACTTTCCAAGTAGCTGGAGTGACCGAAGGCAAAAGGAATGCAAAAAACCCAACTAGGTTGACACAGCTTTGGAGCAGAGATGATCCCAAGGCTCTGTAAGCTTACATCCCAGCTGTCCCCAGTTCTGCTGCTATAACTGACCACCATTTGTCTGAATCTGCCAGTGCTGTCTCAGCTTTAGGAATATACCTCCATTCTGTCCATGTATGTGACCATGATGCTTCAACGTTTTTACAGTGTTTCGCTTCTGAACCATTAGGAAAATCAACATGCCTAGTAGAATTACAGAATCTAGGCTATGTGGTACCTCAGATTTGAGGGACAGCAAGGCATAAGCTTGTGATGGCGCGAGCGAAGGGAAGCAGTAGCACAAATGCACATTTTAAAACCTACCATAAAAAATATTGTTAATACAGTAGGACAGACCTGGATGCCAGGAGACATCGTACAGTGACAGCACTCTAAATACCTGCCTTCCCTGGTTAAGAATAACCTTTAGATTCTTACCCCTTTCAAGAAGGAAAGTAAAGATTCACTACGTGTTTTTGCAGAAGTTTCCCAATAAGCTAGACCAGAAAAACTACCACGCACTTAAGGGTGAAGAAAAGATGGTCAACCAGAGCTAAGACTCCAGATGAAATTTCACATTGACCATTACCGGACTTCAAGATAAAGAATGGCAAATAACAGTGTTAAGTTACTCAGTCAGTGCATACAAGGACCTGTTCAGACATAATGGTCATGTATGCTCAGTTTAGGCAAGTAGGTGGCAATGCAAACAGAGATACTGCAGTGTTGTGGAATTACCAGGATCACAGTGGAAGGATTCCTGGTTACTAAACACACCTGTGCATTCCTCAAGCTGCTGATCTTCTGCCTTGAGTTCTGGCTTTCATTTAAAGGAGACAAGACAGCAGCAATTATGGTTGCACAAAAAAACCCCTATATCACAGTTTACACATTTGAGGTTAAGTAACACTGAGATACTCCAGCCTCTTATGGACAAGAGGTCTGAACTAGCCTGTACACCTCTGACAGATGCTACATGAGACAAGTTCAGCACTGACATCCATTCCTTCTGCAGAGATCTTCATTAGCCTTTAATCTGAGCAATGTTGCATCTGAAAGCTTTTCCTCCTCCTCAATGACGGGGCCACCAAACTAAAAAATTACCAGTATCTGTTCATGCTTTTAAGATCCATTGAATGAACCTCAAGGAAATAAGCACAGCTATGTTTTATGTGGGTACAAAAACTTGGGGGGGGGGGGGGGAAATCCTTCTACTAATTCACATGGATGGAAATAAGGATACTTCCCTAAGCTGCCCAACTTGGTCTTTAACCCAAGTCAACATTCAAAACCAAAGAAGTCACAAAAGCACACATGGAAAACCAAGACCAGAACTGTTGATTTAAGATCAGGTGCCTGGAGTTTAAATTGCATTTTTTGCTTATATTCACCCACTCCACACTTCTCTTCAGCCTGGCAAAACTCAGTCCCTGCCCATGGCAGGGGAGTTGGAACTACATGATCTGTAAGGTCCCTTCCAACCTAAACCATGCTATGATTCTATGAATTAAGAAAATCCTCTGCTGATCATTAGTACAAGTGCTAGAACTCCTGACCTTTTAAGCCAAGTGCATTTAAACAAATAGATATGTAAGCTCCAGGAAAGGGAGGGGAAGATCATCCCAGTCATATAGCTCTGGGCATTTGGGCCAGCCCCAAGGTGATGGAAGAAATTACCATGGGGACTGGAAACACAGCAGCAAGAGGCAATTAAAGGAAACTGAAATGCTCCAGTGCTGAATACAGTAGAGATCCCTCACCCTAAACCCCGAAAATACTCTTTCCCTGCCCCACCTCCTGAATGAAGGTCATACGTCATGGCATGGAAAGAGAAATAAGAGGAAACTTTCCAATCTTCTAAATTCATATTTATCAAGACAGACATTCAACCTTGTGAATATTTTAATCAAGAAAAAATGATTTCTGTAAGGAGATAAAACTTCAAATAAAATGACTGTTTATGCTCCTTTTATTGAGCCTCCAGTTTTAATAGTTTTATTTCCAGAATTTTACTAAGCAACAGTAATTACCTTCTCATTAAAACTGTACAAAAACCTTCAGAACACCTGACATAACCTAAACCACAAGATAGGAATTAAAACAAAACTGAGCAATTACAGCCAGTTAAAGGAGTGGTGATAAAAACTTTATAAGCCTTATACTATTAGATAAAGTCTTTTCTTCCCACAAAAATCACATGAAGATGGAGAGATGAGGCATTTCAGCTGCAGTTCCAGCTGCCCTTTATGTCCTCTCTCAGAGACACACCTGATGCCCCTTCCCTTGCTCTGGCACTGCTGCTCATCCAAGTCCACAGTGAACCAGCTCAGAAAGTTAATCCAGTATTTAGAGAACTACTCAGCATTAGAACTAAAAAGCATTTAAAACCTGTTTGATCAATAAACTAGTTTCTTGTGGTTTAGTACTCTGAAAGAGCTCTTTGCAGGTAGGGAGGAGGCAGTGAGGAGGAGATTACCCCTCTGGCAGCAATTACCCGTTAGACTGATTTAACTGGAATATCAAATCACCCCCCTTCGATGCATGTCTATCTCGTGATGAGAGATGACTAAAAGCATTACCCCACAGCTCAGCTGACAAGGAGACGTTGGTAAAGCCAACACAACTCGAGTTGAAATCACATGCCCATACCCTTGATATGAACACAGTAAATGTCTTGATTATTAGTTAAACAGATTGAACATGTTCAAGCTTTGGTCTTTTTCTCAACAGCACCTAACCTCCTGCCAACGCTCCAGTTGCACGTGTGCCTCTAGTCTTCCCTTCTTTACAAACTGGCAGCATTCACGGCGAAGAGCCTTCCCTACCTTGGATACAAACTGGCTAGTTCAGTGTACTCCAGTGCAAATGTTAAAATCTCTTTGAGATATTTTAGAATACTTTTAACTATTTTGAATAGGAACAAAAATAGTTATTTTAGTTTAAAAATGTAAAATGCTTAAAAGAAGGAATAAGAAAACAAAGTAACATAAAAATTCACTGCAATGTGGTGTTAACCAAGTGACTGCAGCAACATTTTGGTACGGAGCTGTACTGGGACCTTTGAAACAGGCAACACCTTGATCAAAGTACTCTTGGACAGGATGGCTGCTCACTATCCCCTGCACATGTGTCTTTACAGGGATGTCTTCTGCTGGGTCTAATGAGCCTTCCCAAGATACCTGTGCTCACAGTTCTTATCTGTACCAAAGATGCTCTGCACATGACTGGCTAGGCAACAGGTCCAAATTTCCATATGTTCCCTTGTGGGCATTTGCCTTTGTCCACAGCCCCCATGGTGCAGACAACATTTGGTACAACAACTGATATACAAAGTAGAAAGAAAATCTTCTACCCAGAAAAGAACTGAAGCGGTTGAACAAGGTTCATACACGCATACAACCACAGACTTAACCTGTCACCCACTCATCTGAAGAACAAGATAAATGCAGGGCAGAATCATCTTGAAAGGTAATTTAAGTCATCTTCTTTCAGTGCTCTCTCCCCCACTCACTTTCTCCCTCCCTCCATCAAATACCAACTTCTACAATGTATATATATATTTTATTCTTTTTTTCTTTCTTTTCCTTTCTTCTTCAGGTTGTGCATGAGCAAGTCCTACAAGAAAATTTATGCTGAAATAATAGCCCCAGAAACTATCAACACTGTCACAGTGATAAAGCCATCACTACAAATGCAAGCTGACGAGCCGACCACCTGTGCTCCCTTATCACACTTGCCCAAACTGAGACCTGTATAACCTAAGCAGTTCTGCTCTTTGTCAGGATTGCAGGTAGTCACCAGCAGGATACACACTGCAGGAGCTTTTGGAAATGCCATCTTTTAGCATTAAAACCATGCCCCATTCAGGCTTCTGTGTGCATGCTGTGAAAACAAGCCCAGCAGTCCAACAGCCTGCCTCCAAAAAAAGGCTGCCTGCCTATCAGAGTGCTTAAATAGCTGCAGAAAATGGACCCATATCACTTCTTCTGAATTGATAAGTAACACAGAAGTAGAGGCATCGAATTAGTTTTTACAAAACCTCACTTCGGACTCAAGCACTGATTTGAGAGCCCTGGTAATCTCAGCTGCGCTGGTACCACTGCGCAACCAAAAAACAATGTGCTGGAAAAGGTTATTCTCAACCTTCCTTGGTTCCCTGATGGGCTCTGTCAGGCAGCTGTGAAAACAGCAGTGGAAGCATGAAAAATGGGCCAAGATAACGCCTCAACCAAGCAGCAAAATCAGTTTAAGGCAGAACAGGGAAAAGAGCAAGCTCCAACTACAGAGGTAGTGTTTAGAGGGCCTCAAAATATTTGTTTTGAGGAACCAAGCTATTTAAACCCAGAGTTATTTCATCCTGCTGCTGATAATTCAGTGTGTATATTGGTAAACCAGAGTCAGCACTGTTTTGAAAAGGGGAATCTTCTCCATAGCAGGCAGAAGGCCTCTTCTTTGTATTACCTAAGCAAACACATTCCACATCCACAGGGCTTCAGACTTATCCAATAAAGCCTCCTTACGACGACTGTTTCTGTCAGGAAACTCGTCTGCTTTCTCCTTGTTCTCCTCTGTCACCGCACATGGTGGTAACCACAGATTCAGAACCACCCCAAAGCTTAGAGGGACATTTTGCTGAGTTTTTGGCAACTGTTCTCTGCCTTGTGCAGCACCAGAGAAATTGCCATTTTACAGTCAGCTGACAATCCATCTAACAAAGCATCCCACTTCAGCAGTTACTAGTACTGGACAAAGCACTTTATGACTTTACATAATAAGGCAGTAAGCTCAAGAAAGAGCTTTGCAGTCCAGGACAATGATTTGCTTCCATTGCTACTGATAAGATTGTGAGAATCTCAAGATGAAGCTACTTTAAGTTGTCAGCAGTGATATTGCAAATCTTTAGGGAAATGGTGTAACTAAGAGCACTATAGTTTTTTTAAAATACAAGGGGTAGCAGAGCATGCTTTCTGATCCTAACATTCCTGGGACAGGACAGAATGTAGAAGGGGAAAGCCTGCCCTGTGCAGGACACTGGCATCCCAGGAGAGACCCTGCTTGGTTGCATTTGTCTGGGGAAGGCAGAAAAGGGTATTACAGCTAATTGGAAACATTTTGCATAATTGGAGCTGGTAACAGACCTATACCCATCACTCCAGGAAACTATGTGCATCCTTACAACAATTACAGCACATACAAAATATCGGAAGTTAAGCAAAGAGAGAGAAACATTAATACTGGTGGTAAAAAACAGGTGAATAAATGGACCACCAACACTAAAAAAACCTAATCCAAAACCCAAAAACCAATGCTACTTTTAAATCTCTTCTCAGGCAAAGGAGAGCGTTTTTGTTGGGGTTATCAGGGGTGGTTTTTGTTGGGGATATCAGGGGTGGGGGAAGGAGGGAAATGACAAAAGGAAGATTAACAGAACTGTGTCTTGGGAGAGGCTTCAATTAATAGTAAGAACAACCAGAAAGACAAAACAAATGATGCAGAACCAACTACAGGCTCCCCATATGGAGGACACCGAACGCACAGTACAAAGACAAGCCTACTTTAAACACGCTATCAATGGCTTAATTTCCCCCAGGGAGTGAACACTACTCAAATTCATTTTTCCTTTTTTTATTTTACCAACTTGTAAGAGCAAACAGTTAGCAAGAAGATAATAAGCGAGCAATTATCCGATGAAGAAAAACATGTTTCCAAGGTGTATCAGAGAAATGATGCAAGGGCTCAAGATTTTACCAGGGGACTTTTACAGTCAGACCATGTTCAGGAAACATAAGAGCTTTTTAATTCTCATCAGTGTTTACATGTGTCTTCTTAAATGTTTTGAACAATTTAAAACATTTTTCTTTCTAAATGATACAAGGCTAGTTCAAACACCAGTAAATGAACACTAAGGTAGCTGCTTATCTACTCAAGGCAGCAATTCTTCCGTTTTAATTCTTACATTATTACAGTGACAGATGTTGTAAGATCCTCACAACATTACAAAGCCTACCCAAGATTATACTCCTCCTCACTCACACATGAGCACAGCCACGCAGCTGAGCCTCACCCTGCTACTCATTAAAAAATATGTATTGAAGCATGCCTGGAGACACTGTGGTAAATTTAAGATAAGCAGTTTTCCAGTGCAGGTCTCCACAAGTCTCGAGCTGTTTTCTGTTAAACACACCTTCAAGTAGCATCCGTTGCCTTCCCTTGTTCTCAATCGTGCGCTTAAAGGGCTTGTTTAAAACCAATTCAAGTAAAAGTAGCATTTCTCAGATGCCACTCTGCAATTGGAAGCTTTGCTATCATTTAAATACATGGAAGGAATAAGCTATAGTTCAAATGCCCTTCCTTCAAGGGGAGAGAAGATGTCTTTCAAAGGGATTGATTTGAAAGTCTATGCCCACTTCAACTCTTCAACAGAGCTACTGTGTTCAAGGGGTAATTTTAGTTTAAAATTAAAATGCAATGGAGACCAGGATTGCACTTGTTTGTTTGTCTGTCTTCCAAGCTAATCTTTTTCTTTTTGCACAGCACAAGTCTCTAGCCAGAAACCACAAGGGCTGGGTATCTCCTCTTGGAGCATCCCTGCCAGACTGGAATGGGAATCCTTTTGAAAAGGATTTTTACACCCTAAATGAGAAGAAAGATTTAGAGGCATGTGATTTCCCCCCCACACACACATTTCCCCCGAGCTCAATGCACAGCACTGCTGGCACTTGGTAAATAAAAAGGCAAAAGGAACCATTCAGTAATTTCTATTGCTTTCAGAACAAAACCTGGTGGGAAGGGAATACACAAACTGCAGAAGTAACTGCCAACAGAAGGGTTTTGCATCCAAACACAAATTTTAAGTATGCTGAGGGGAAAAAAGCAAATGGCCAAACTTCCTAAGTCACTTCTTATTTACATTTCAAAGAATGCATTACAGAGCCACCACAATTAATTCTATTTTACCCCTATTCGTGCAGTGGCAAAAAGTGGCAGTAAGTCCCAGTTGCAGTATCAGCTCTGCAAATGGACAGAACAACAATATTTTCAATAAACTAGAATAAATCACCTGCGGATATCTTCCCTGATTTACCGACAAATTGGCACACTCTCAAGTGATACCAGGTCGACACACTCTGAAACATTCTGCAACAGAGGTTATAAGTCAGGCAAAGTAGCCAAGTTACAACACAGGATTAGGATGACAAACCTCAGCTTTACTCTTTAGTATCCCACACAAAACCCCCGAACAATTAAATTAGAACATTTTATTGTGTTGCTGTTCTAGATGAAAGGCTGGACTCGCTTTTAAAGACACTGGGGAGAGTGGGGAACTACACATAGGATATCAGGGACTCACTTGCCCTCCCCTCTGCCCTGGTAAAAAAAGGTAAAACCCATGGGTTGAGAGAAGAACCCATGGGTTTCTTTTTAATAACTGAAATTGAGTAAAATATTATCATAATAATAATAGGGAAAAGAGAGAGGAATAAAACTCAAGAAACACAAGTGACGTACAATACAGTTGCTCACCACTCACTGACTGATGCCCAACCCATCAGTGACCGGTGGCTCCTGGACAACTTCTCCTCAGTTTCTATCCTGAGCATGACATGCTGTGGTATGGAATATCCCTTTGGCTAGTTCGGGTCATCTGTCCTGGCTCTGCTCCCTCCCAGTTTCTTGGGCACCTCCTCACTGAAAAGTCCTTGACTTATAGCAAGCACTATTTAGCAACTACTAAAACATCGGTGTGCTATCAACATTATTCTCAGACTAAAGCCAAAACGCAGCACTGAACCAGCTACTAAGAAAAAAATTAACTCTATCCCAGCTGAAACCAGGACAGCTATGCTCCAAGAAATCTGGACCCAATGATGCACATTCAAGCCAAACTGCCCACGAGGCACTCCCTTTCTAACAACAGCAAATCCCAAAGTCATTATTCTGACTCTCCTACCCATGCTTTCAGCTTTGTGGTCGCTTCCTCACAGAAAAATTTTAACGCAACAGATGACCGTAGCGTCCAGAAACACTGCTCATGTAGCTGGCATGCTGCTAATCAACAGCCAGAGCAGATGGAATGCAAGTCTCCCAGCGAGGGGAGACCAGGAGGCTGTCACCATCCTGCTCCGAAAACGTAAATGAGCTATTATCAATTAGGAGCTAAATTCAGAGAGAATTTTGGTGAAAGGCAACACTTCAAGGTGCTTATGAGGAATCAATCTGCTCCATTTAAAACAAATCTACCATGCACTGCAAGATTATTCTGTGCTGTTATATCTGTCAGCAATGCATCAGCACAAGTTTTTCATGCCCTGATTTTATTTCCTGCAAGGATTTTAATTAAAGCTCTAGGCAAATTCCTCCATTAACTACAATTTGAGTAAAGACAGCCTTAAAGGTAATAGTATTTTCTTCTCACCAGAAAAGAAATATTATTGGGGGGAAATATTTCACAGGCTGCAATCAGCTCTCTTCGACAGCAGAAGATAGAGGGAGTGGAAAAAGCATCACACAAAAGTCACATGGAAATGAAGTTTTGCTACAGCCATGCTGGTCTATATCAGCAAGCCATGGAGAACCAATATAAATAGGTTTGGAGGTTTCTTTTAAGTATATTCACACACAAGCATTGAAGCTGCCCCAGTTCATTCACTCAATTGATTCACCAACTGTTCTGAAACATGAATAAATATGTAAGTGGCTACTCTACTCTAATTAGTGACATTCAGTGAATCTAACCAGAGAGCCTAGACCTCCAGCCCTTGCATTTAGCTCTCAGTGCCTCTCTCTTGGGAACTGAATAGCAATCAGGTATGTAATGCAGGGATGGGTACTTTTTTTCTTCCCATTTAAGGTGGAAAATAAGGGGGGTGGGGCACAGAGATAGGGTGGAAAAAAGAACAAAATACCTTAAACCCAGGAAATGGTCTAAACATTTAAAGAGCTGGTTTAAGGGAAAAAAAAAAAAAAAAGAAATAGGGAGAAGTAATAAAGAAATAAAACTGACTGCAATTGCAGAAAGCATGAAGCAGATGATGCATTTCCTATGTGATAGCTTAAACAAGTCCCAAGGCACACCTCCTAAGTCCATCAAACACCAGATTTACATAAAATCATTAATTCATTACAGTCATGAAAGAAAAGACGTGTGGGTTTGGAGGGACGAGATGGAATGAAGTGAAAGTTTAAGCCAGACACACAAGCAAGATGTCAATATCCATGGACACAGACCTTCCTCAAGGAGAGAGGTACACCACTAACCTCAAAGAAATTTCTCAAACTGAAAAACCTAAAAGTTTGCCAACACTAAAACACCATGGCTTTGACTATACAGAAAAATGTACATGTGACAGTAATACTACTTTGTACACCTTCACTCTGCGGCTATACAAAGGCAAGCTGCTGATGCTGCACTCGTTCCTACCAGTGACGAGCTCTTTGCTTCTGGTTTGGTCTCCATCACCCCAAATTAGAAACATGGCCTCTATTCCTGCTAAACGTGCCAAGGACTGACAGGTCTCAGCCACCCCTCCGACTCACTGGAGTCAATTCAGCTTTGCTTGAAGCTTCTTGCCGTATCCCTGAAATAACAGTAACTTTTAACCAAGAAGTGATCCAAAAGATAGTTACTCACATGTAACATATGAATTAATTTTCAGGTTCCTTTTCTGTTTTATCGCTTGATTCACACACACACCCTGAAACTGCAATTCTGTAGCTATCAATCTGCCTCAAGAGACAGTGTTATCACAGCAATCCTACAACGCAACACAAGTGATCTTACAGACGGCTGCACTATTTTTAATCAGAACATGGATGTATTTTCCTTTCTTTTGCCAAACAAGTACATGAAATGTGCCACATGGCAGGTAGCATGCAGATGACAAAACAGTAAGAATTCAGTAGAAATACAAGATGGGTTTGCCAGAAGGATGCCAACAACTCTTTGTCAAAAATACACTGATAGCTGCACCAACAAAAGCTTTGACATATCTTTGCTCTCCAGGGGCGATAATGTCCACAACTGTTGTAATCTCGAATTCAGTTGAATAAAAGAACTGCATTGAAGACCAAAGGATTGTCCTGGGTCTGAGATGCAAACTTACCCAAGCATCTGTTGATGTGTGTGTGTCTTAACCTCTCAGATGCAGAAAGAAGTCACCACGAATTTTGAGACTACTACAAGAGGAACTGCTGACACAAAAGAAATAGCCTGCATCAAAGGCAAAGACAGTGTGTTTTCTGTAATGGATAGACTTAGGCAGCACATACAGTCCATTCTGGGGGTAGAGTCTAACTTTGGAGCTTACCTGAGAAGCACTTACAGGCTGTCACATATACTTAACACTGGACACAGCAGAAGCGAGTCTGAAAAAACTCTCTGGGATGAAACTGAAGTCTTTATACAGACAATGGGTCTAAATAACATTTCAAATTTGTTGCCAGGACCAAGCTGAGCATTTGCTACAATCACCATATCATCTGAAAGGTCCATCTGGTGCCAATATATGCAACAGCCATAAAGCAAAGATATTCGTGAGACCTACAGGCTTTGTATCACACAACTACAGGAGAACACATGAACACAAGGTATCAAAGGCAGTGAAGACAAAAGGTACACAATAAAATGTACTTTTATTTAAAAGGAACTGCAATAATTTATTAGGGGAAAAAAACAGCTTTCCCTTTTGGAGGGCTGCAGAGTTACCTGTCCTTAAATTGAGATAAGCCGAACCTAACCCAGAAGCCAAGTCCTCTGTTGGCAGCATTTGAGCAGCACTGGCACTGCAGCCATTGAGCACACAGCTCAGCTGACACTATCAATTACACGGGATTGTTTTGAGGGGCAGGAGAACACCCACAAGGCACAAAATACAACTACACACAGGCAGCCTCTATACAAAAAGTCACTGATCATTAAATGAGTCTTGCTTTTTAAGAACAAGCTTGAAAAGATCTATCTGAGTGGCTGCTGCTGAACTAATGGATATATTTGCTTTTGTGTTTATTGTAGAAGACCAGATCTAGGAAATTTATAGCTAGTGACATTTTATGACAAAGTATCTTTGCAGCTTATTGTAAAGACTTCTATAATTTGAATTTACAAATGCAAAAGCAAACCCAAAGATTCACTAATGTATGACCTAGCATAAAGAAACAATCTGTGAATTGTTCTTTGGATGCCCACAAACTAAGTGTATTTCCTCATGATCAGCTCCATTAGTACTGAAAAATGGAAAATAAACTCCTTCCCTGAAAATGCAGTATAAATACATGTCACCTTTACAAAAACTAACAGCAAAGATTCAACAGCAACAGCCCACGTGCATGTATTTAAAATAGTCACAATATAAGGTTTCAAATAGAAAAATGTGACAAGAATTAAACGATGTTCCATAGAAGTGATGGTATATTCAGGCAAGCTATACATATTTAGGAATGCTGCCAGTACTGAAGAAAAGGTTTGTAATGCTGGAAAAAAAGAAATTTTATAATTTTAAATAATTGCTTTTTGCTGTGAGTGGTAAAATGTTAGCCAAAACAAGCATTTCTTATGAATCACAGCTACTGCCCTAGATTCCTCTCTAAAAATTGTAATTATTTTATTATAGTAAAATAGTTACATCATTTTCAGAGCCTGAAATTGTAATGCTGACAAAAACATATGCTGATAGATAATCCAGTGCCATCAACTAGGAAATCTGACTTCCTTTAACAAGTCTTTAACAATGTCTCAATGAAACAACTTCTACACCACCACAAGGTTCATTAAGGAGACAGTAGTGAGCTGCCTCCAACACCCCTAAAATACAGGAAAACTCTGAGCAGCTGTAGTAGAAGTGTTTGCATCTGTTTTCTTTGCTGTTATTCACAAACCTATGGATAACCAGAGAGCTCACAAAATTCACATCACTTATTTCACCAGAGATCAGGAAAACAGCAAGCAGGGCAGAGACAAGCACTGAAATGACTCAAGAACTATAAACCTGAACCCCACTGCAGGCTTTACCTGCCAGGTGCTGGCAGCAGATGAATTCAGATGCACTTGGTCTCTACTAGCTGGGAATCCCTCACTGCTGCTATCTGTGGAACACAAGATCTGTGTGAGAAGGAAACAGCAGAAAAGCCATAAATGAGAACCAAGAAGTATGTTATGTATCAGGCTAAGCATTATAGCCTTATGATGCTGTGCTCTAGTCTATGAGAAATAACAAATAAGAGACATACAGACACATTCCCAAATATTTATCATGACACATTACAGTGCTGAGGAATGATGCAAAACTCTCTGCTTCTGCCATAAGTCTGGGATGGAGGAAAAGACCTTTCATAAGAGTCAGGAAGGTGAAATCATGGAGGTGGATCTTCACATGAGTTTAAAATAATCCTTCTAGAGAAATTAGTTTCTAAAGAACCAGAAACATTCTCACTTTCCAACAGCAAGAAATCAGGTTCTTGAAAACTCTCCTGCCTTTTTTAATGGATTCTCCATTTGCACTCAACAATTGATCTTAATATTCACGCAGCCCAAAACAAAGATGTTCTCAGGAAGCTGCAGTCCTCTTCTGGCAACTTTCAGAAATGAATTGCCAAATCACTCTGGTGACATGTCTGACCCATGACAACACTGCAGGTTCTTGGAAGGAAATTCCTGGATGAAATCGATATAGTGCTATAAAACCCTGTCAGCTTTTCTGTTGCTGAACAGAAGGACTGCATCAACAAGAAAAAAGCGATAGGGAATTCAGTCCCAGGATATAGGACAGTATGGAAAAAGCTGGACTGTTAGGGCTGCATGAGTGGTGGTGGCATCAGGAATACAACCCCAGTGGCACCTGCAGGAAACATATCCTATAAGTGGAAACTGCAAGGCAAGCCCTGGTCCTACATCTCCTCAATTCCCACAGTTGGGAAACTGGAAAAGAGCTTTCTTTTGGAAAACAAACAGTACACTGTAACCTATCAAATATATAATTTCAAGGGTCATTGTCCTCTTATTTTACCTGCTTGTTGCCCAGTTCTCGCACATCCTGTCACCGATGATGATTAATTCACTAAAACTCAGGATGCACAATTAGGAATTGCAAATGCAGAAGACCTTCTAACAAAGAACACTCCCCCATCCACATAGGTTGGGAGTATTTTACTACTGTTTCCATTAAAAAAAACCTCATTCTAGATGCTACAGTGCATCCCTGTGGGCTGCTCTTAATGCACGTAGAGATGTTCTGTGAGCACGGCTGCCATCTGAGGAGCAGCACGCAGCTGAAGAGCACTGATTTAGCTATTTCCCTTCTTTTACCTTTCAATGTTATTTCACATTGGGAAGTCCTGACTTCTGCAAGTTTGAGAAGGCTGCTCATACTTTCTGTGAGACATTGTTAGGAAGGCTACAGGCATCCTCCCCAAGTTACCAGCAGCACGATGAACTCGCAATCCTCTAATGCTCGCTATTGTCTCTGCTCCCACTTGTTTAAAATTCCTACGGGATACCGACGTATTTCAATGGTGCTTTAATAATAGCCTAATAATTGCTTCAGACAATAACTTACATTGTATTGAGACCTCGCCTCTTGGGGGGTGCGTAGAAGGGTTGCCTTGGTAACAATGAAAAAATCATATGGCAAATAGAGGTATGAAAGGACACGAGCTGATCTGTTTGCTCCCTGCTCAGAAATCCATGTGAAATAGTGACACTGGCACAAAAAATAGAGCTCTTCTGGTCAGGATGTGTAAATAGCACTAAAACCAAACTTATCTGGAGATTTAACTAGGGCTTAGGTGAAGATGACATTATGATCTTTGCAGTAAAGGCTGAAGGTAGCAGACATGACAAATGTAGCATGCTAAAACTACACTCATCAAAACTGGTTCTCAGTCTCAGTAAGATGGAATTTTGTCATCTGAACAGTTTAATTTTAAGTGCTGGAGGCAAGGTAGTGAGGTCAGTAAACTCAAATGCTCCAAGCTTGTGTATTCTCTTTGCTCTTCTTTGATCAGCTTTCTTCGGCACCTTTCACTGAAAGACATCAATATTGCAATATATAGCAACTCAGACTCAGTTTTTAAAACATGGCAAGGATTGCTACTGTACAGATGAAAATAAGCATGTACAAACTACACATTCTTGCATTTGTCCTGGAGGGCAAGAAAAAATGCCTCCTGCAAGTGCAAGCAACCTAGCTAATCCCCCCATGTTGTTTCTATTCTCCAAGTCTGCAGAAAAACTGGCTGCTCACCAGGAGCAAGCAGTCAAAAAGAGGGCTATGGTTATTACTGACATAATGGCTCACAGGTTCACGCTCCTCAAAATCTGAAAAAGTGACAGCAGTAGACAGAGCAGACTGGCAGTCAGCAGCTTGCTCTGTCCAAGAGGAGTTCATGTTAATGGATATATTAAAGCAAACATGCCTAGCAAATTGCATATGCACAGCCGCAGGCAGGAGTCAGGCAGCAAAGCTGCCACTGGAAAGGCTCCCCTACCACTTTCTCATTAGTTATCTCAAATTAAATGCATTTTCCGAAGCACAAGAACAATGATAACTAATAAAATTCTAGTCCCATGATGCCATTTTATGTCCATCTGTTTCTCAGAAACTATTAATGGCTGGACATACTTACAAGTACCATAAACATCTATGGGGGTGAAGCTACAAATTGACACAGCTCTTTATTTGGTGATCACACATAAGATCGTTGGTAAGAATCAGGGTTGACAAAGGAAAATCAGGGACATAATTTCTACACCTGTTCACAATTAGGCAGATGACCCAGCCCTGCAGATGAGGCAGCCATGCAGAGGCTCTGAAAGTTGAACAAGGGAGGATGGGGAGCAGACAGGAGCAGAAGTGCTCTCATGTACCAGAGGAGGAGGGAGGCATTGGTGGTGGCTCACCCCTGCATAAAGGCCACCTCAGCTGTGCACTAACAAGGCAGCTCAAAGAAGGACACAATAGGCAAGAAACATCGCTTGTAAGAGGGAGGCACAAGGCTCTCAGAAAGGCAAAGGACAAAGAGCTCCTCTTCAAAGGAAAATGGCACAAGCTGATAAGATGGATTCCTTCCAGCACACACTTTCTTCCCAGCAGCCAAGTAAAGGGGTTGGGCTTTCTTATTATTGCCTTTGGAAACAGGATCCAGAATACAGATATTTAAAAGCATGTTCTGGCACAGACCCAGTTTCCTTGCCAGCAAGATTTTCAACCTCTAACACTGAGCACAATCCTACTAATTGCAGAATTGTTCTTTCTTCAAAGAGTCATTTCTACAAAATGCTTTACAAAACCAAGGACACCAGATGAGGCCAGTGTTTGTTTATCCTGTAAAATACTTAATGGCAGAAATCTAAACCTACAGGAATAAGAAAAGAAACAACACTCAGTACCAACTCTAGAACTTCACTTGATTTTGAATTTCACATTTTAAGCCTCCTGCAGAAAGCTGAAAGAGAAGCTGTTAGCTTTCACAGTGAGCTGGAAGCATAGCACCGACAGAGGAGAAAAGGAAAATGGGGATCAGGAAAGGGCTGCAAAGGTGAAAAATCCCCTGTGACATCCTAATCATGATTTGCTACATATCATAGGATACCAGACCACCTCAAAAATGGAAGCAACAACCTCCTCTGCTATCAGGAACATTTATCCAATGCATTCTCAAACCTGGGAAGGAAGCTGACTGATGATACTGCAGTTCAGTTTGGCTATCCAAATTGACTAACCAGATCTACAGATATGACTAAAAAGCCTAGTTTATCTACAGTAACTATGTGCTGATCTTTTTTTTCCTGCCAGAACACTGAGTGAAAAAACCTACAACAGTCTCGTTATCCATGTTTCAAGGTAAGTTCTTAAGCCAGTCATCTCTATCTTTGACACCTGTAGTCATTACAGATACGAAAGTGAGGGTTCCATAGGAATCAGGAATTTCTTCAGTTAAATAGATTTTACTTTGAAATAAGCCAAATAACCTTTTCAATGCCATTCAATATCCTCTTAACATCCCAATCAAGAAAATGTGTAAGGAATAAAAGACCACTTAGAATAAATTACTACAGATAGATACACATACAAACACTTTTTTTGTTTGCTTTTTTATTTTTTTAATAAAAACTCCGAGAATAGTTTAGACCAGTCCTCAAAGGAAGGGAGTAGGTGAGAGATACCAGGACTATGAGAAAGTATTGCGGATACTGAGCATATACTGACATTACAGTGAGGGGAAAAAAGGTTAAAAACAAAGCAATGCAATCTTTTAATAGGTTCAAAGCTAAGTTGACATTACTAAGCACATTAAATGGTAAAAAACAGGGACATTAGAATATAGGAGTATAATGGCAAGATTAGCCAATTATTACGCTTTCGCAACAAGAACAAAGCATGCTGCAAGACAGTCTGAAGAAAACCAGGACCTCCTAGGAAGTGATGCCAGTTTCTTGAATATTAAACAATGAAGGAAAATGGACACAGGGACAGAAATACTTATTTATGAAAGAATTTATGCCAGAGCAGGTCTTTTCCATGGCAGTGTTGTACCTCAATGTAAAAATGATGAAACACTTGCATTCAATTGATTCAATTATGAAATTTAACAAGATTTGCCTTGGGGTTTTGTTTTTGTTTTCTTAAAGCAGTATTGTTTAAGGTCAGGTGCTCAACTGAAAAAAAAAATATAAAAAAAATAAAAAAAAAGAGCACAGTGCTCTGAGCTGCAAAAAAATGCCATAAGCAAATACTAGAACTCCCACACCTAGTTTGCAAACAAACTTGTATTATAAACTTTAAACAAATATAATTAACAACACAACTGGCAAGGACCTCTAGGTAGGCAGCTGTCTGAACTGGTTATTTCTGAAAAAGCAACCATTACAAAGCAGATGGTAAAACCACCAGTTTGACCTTCCTGCCTCTACACCCCAGGTCTTTGCCCCAGCCCTCCCCGCTTGCAGTCCAGCATCTGCCCTTGTTACTTCAGCCCTACCACTTGCAGGGAACTGCAACTTTGAGGCAAGCAGGCAGAGACGACTCTTGCACTCCTCCTTCCCCTCCTCCCCTGCTCCTGTAGTGAAAAATTAAAAAACAGAACTACTGCCTTTTTTTTATATTTTAAATCATATCCAATCCTTCGCTTCAGTGCACAACACAGCTGCACGGACTGCTGTGCCAAAACGCAGTGGTGGGAATAACCTCACTCGGGCAGAGTAAAGAGGGAAAACCTTTCCTGAAATCAATGTTGCTGTTGCTTTGTACGGTGAAACTGTGGCTCCATCTTCCAGTGCTTACAATGCAAATGGGCTCTCTGATGGCAAGTGTATCAGACTGGACAATGCATCCTTATGTACTTGGGTTTTCTTAAGCTCACACGAACAGTGACGCACACACTGGCAATGGGAGTCACTTCAGCATCTGTCCACTTCCCTAACGGATAAGTAAGCATACTTCATCTGTCAGGAGAACATAAAAAGGGAAGATTTTTGGGTGTTCAGCACCCCCCTTTTACTTCTGAAAGACACATTAGTACACAGTCAAAAACATACAAGTCTAAAAAAAGACTTTAAAAATCTGTCTGAACTTCCAAGAACACCCTCTTCTTAAAGCAGAGCCAAATTTCCAACTGAATCAAGTGGCAATACTCAACCATTTTGGATACAAACCATCTGTCTGGATGGTCAGCGAGTTCCTCTTGAGTTGGACTTGTTTACAAATAAGTCTGACACAAGGTATATGACGTCTGCAAAGGAAAGATGCTGAGACTTGTAATCTGGAACATGCAAGAACAACTCAGCAGTCTTTCTCCAATTGGTACTATTCCAGTGAATATTTCCTTTCACCTCAAAATGAAAGAAATCAGCTGAAAGGCCAGAAGTCCTCTAGATCATCTGCATTTCTTACAAAAACATCCAAGATAGCTGAGCTGAGAAAAACTAAGACTGGGTTTATTCAATATTAAGAATGGCAAAGCCTTATGGCTGTCTGCAGCTAGGTAATCAGAGGGTACAGAGAAAACAGTCTGACTCTTCTTGGAGCTGCACAGTAGAAGGATGAGAAGTCATGGACAGTTGCAACACGGGAAAATCCAACTAGAGAAAATGTTTTCACCACAATGATGGTGAAGTGCTGACCATGGAGTCCAGAGAGGTGGTGGCATCTCCATAGTTGGAGATGATCAAAACTATATTAGGCAAGGCCCTTGCCTACGTGATCTCATTGGACCTGCTTTGAGTATGGCCTTGGACCAAACAGATATCACCTACATTATTCTACGAAGCTGCAAGGAGCATCTTTCATCATGGAAAGTGTCACACGCAAAATCTCAAAGCGAAATTAAAAAAAAAAAAAAAAACCCAAAAAAAAAACACCCAACAAAAAAATACCAAACCCAACAAAACACAAAAACAACAAACATTCCTGCATTCCTGGAGGTCGGATAGATTACTCACTGGCTTTTTAGTTATGCCAAAGAAACTTTATAGATGCAATGGTCTGTTAACATAAGCTTTGATACTCTAGTTTTATTCTGTTAAGAAACTGGTTTGACATCAAGGTTTAAAAAAAAAAAACACCAAAAAACAAAAACACAAACACACAAAACCAAAAAGGATATGCCTCATCTCTATGACTTCTCTCAATGTAATGAAATGGAAGAAGAAAGGAAAAAGGTATCATTTGAGAAGTCTCAAAGCTCAAAGATAATTAAAGCAGAAAGGAAAACTATGTAATTTTTCCCCAATCTGCCCTCCCCAATCTTCTCTACATACTGTAGAACCTGCAGAAAGAAAAGCAGCAAAACACCTTTAAAAATGCCATTCTGCTTCTCAAAAAAGGACGTGGAGTACCACTGCAGTCATGAACAATATATCATTGTTGTTTCTGAAGTTAAACTGCATTCGCTTGAGTTTCAAAGCGTCTTACTCAAATAGGGGAGGAAAAATTGGTTCATTTAGGATCAAACTTGTAGCTCAGAAATCCAAGCTGAAGGTTTTAAGTCATAATCAGTGTAATGATTAAGAATGCTTACCTACATCCGAAAAAGCCAGCACAACACTTGAAACAAATAAAAAAACCCCTTGTCTGGAAGCGTAGTTTCTTGTAGGGACAAGTATTAAGGCACTTTGTGGGCAGTGTTAGCCAGAGCTGAAGGCAGAGTACTTTACCATGCTCCCGGCAAGCCTGAATTATAACCGCTTGTGGATCTCCACGACAGAAAAACTTTGCTGTGGCACTGAAATAACACATGTGGTACTGAGATAAGGCTTCGCCAGCCTATTTGCAAGGCCGTGCAGAAAGTCACAATCTAATTGCTTTCATTTACAGAAATAACCTTCCCATATATTTTAAAGTAATTCTCTAGATGAATGATCATGAAATACATTATTATCCTTAATCCTACGTTTATAGTACTCAGTCTTAAAACAGTACCTACGGCAATCCTGGCTAAGTTCACCTCTCAAAGCCTAAAATTACACCTTGTCTCTGCCCAGGGAGCACAGTTAAGAGCAAATCCCTGAATGCATACAAACCCATTTTTCTGTTACAAAACTAGTTTGATTAGGAGTAATCTGTTTTATTAATTGAAAGTCTAGCTCAAGCCCCATCGAGAGGAAAAAGGAGTACATCTCTCCTGTAGTGTGGTACTACCCAGCAGTGAGGGGCATCTCAAAAAAAAAAAAAAAAAAAAAATCCCTCAACTTCCAACTAAAATTGAGAGCAGCAAGTCAATCCACATTTTAGCAGTAGGCAAAGTCGCCTCCTCAGCAGGATTACAAGCTTATTTCATTGGAAAGTCACTGCCAACTCTATATTGGGGCCACCCAACTACCACTGAGGACACGAAAGATTTTTACAGGCTACAAAGTCATTGGTGGAAGCCAGCAATGGGAGGAAACCTAGTGTTCTATCTCACTTTTGTTCCTGCAAAAAGCAGGTTTGAGCAGCAACGTGTTTGATGACAAATCTGTAGCCTGTGGGGAAAGAGGTGAAACCAAAAGGGCCTCAGAGCTTAAGAAAAACTGTAATCATTGTAATCAGTTCCACACTTACTGGTCCCAAATCTGATTAGTCTTCTGCAAGTTGCTTGACAGTTACCAATCCCAAAGCAATCTTTATGTTGGGCATTTTTTAATGCATTTGTTACCCTTCCACAATGAACAGTTCTGATGGACGCATTTCCAGACTGCACACATCCACCCGCAGGGTAGCAAGGCACGTGGCACCAATCCTGAGGGCTGGAGGCCTCGGCGGCAGAAGAAGGTGCACCCAACTCTTCTGGTGCCTGCAATATCACAACTGAAAAGCTAACTGCCAATTAAATTAGTTAACAGAGAAGACAGGCACTTTTATCACTTTATTGATTCTATGATTCTATCTCACAGGCACCTTGTGATCTCCAACTGCACTCTACCGCAGAGAAAATGCTCCACATTACTACTAGCAAAACTGAGGCTCTTCTGGAGTTAATTTTTGTGTCTTCAGCCAATGAGGAAGACTTCACTTTTTCAGGAAAAAACTGGAAAACCATTTGCCTGAAGGTGAGGTAGAAGGGGAGAAAGACACAGAGTTGAGGGCCTCACTCATGGTGAGGAAGACAACTCCAGAGATCACTGAAGGAGAAAAGATACACAACCAAGCAGTATTGATGAAGGAATTATGTTAGAGTCTTGCGAATTTGTAAAACAAGAACTATTTATCCCTTGTGGTTAACAAGGGACAACAAGGCTACAGAAACTGAATATAAACCCCCCAACACATTAATGCGTGAGAAGAGCAGCAGTAAAGGTCTGGACTGAAAGCAGAGGAAATTCTGCCAAGAATTCATGTGCCATATGAAGGCTGTAACATCAAGAGCCCCTACAACCAAAAAGATAGATGGGAAAGAGAAGGCTTAGCCAAAGCACTACGTTTTAAAGCTGTCATCTTATTATCACAATGTCATGTGTTGGAACAATGTATGCGTTCGAGGCATACTGGAAATTATGGGTTTAATATATTACAGAGAATGCTTCTGATGCTTTCAGAGTACTTTTTAGAGTCCTAATGCTGTGGCAACACAGGAAGTGATATTCACATCAAAGATTACACCCCATACACAAACACTGAATTTGGTATTCGTGTGTATGTTTGAACAGTAGATGACTCCAGCTAGAAGTCAAAATAGAAGAAAGAATTAGAACTAATCTGGAGTGAAGAGAGAGGGAAGTGTGAAAAAGAGAAAATAAAAAACACTTACCTACAAGGAGCAAGGTAAGGGTTAGGTCCTCCTAGGAACATCAAGGTCACCACCACCTCCTCCCCTACCATTGGTTTGGCCTTTAACACATTGACTCAAACCTGAGATAGTCTTACTAAGCATTGCTGCTCTTTTAATCTCCAAATTAGGGCTGGCACGCAAGAAGCCTGCCTAATACAGAGAAGGGTGCAGGAGGCATGAGTCTGCATGCACGGAGAGACCTTTTCTCCAGAATCCAGCGTCACTCTGGAATGAATCATGGGCAACACAGGCAGGGTCTTTTCGTGGCCAACCTGTCAGCTGCACTTGTATTTGTGTGTTTGGATGAAACAAAGAGTACAAGACTCAGGGTGCCCTGGAAATTTAAGTTAGACAAGCCACCTACCTAAGCCATGACCTAAATGATAGAAGTTCACCAGTTAAAATATCTGCTCTCACATCAAAAAGATGCAACCCAAAAAAAGAGCACCAAATGAGTAGATACAGAGGTCATTCCAGAATTAGTTCTACATAGAGAGAGCAGAAACACCTTACCTTCGCATTTTGCTATAAAAATGTACCATGTAAAACAAGGTCTAGTCATCAAGGTAGAAAGGATTAAGCCCTGGATATTCACAAACTCACATTGCAAATACACATAATACTTCTGCAAACTAGCTAACAGAACACCATGGTGGCATAGGTATAAACTGGGAATATACCAAGGAGGTTTGGTATTCTTCCAAAACAAAACTAATCTAAGAAAGGTATTGCTATGAAATGTCTCTACATGCTTAAATACACAGCATGTAGAGACTTCTACCAACACCAGATATGGGAAAGATCTTTAATACTTAATAATCTTAAGAGGAAAAATTCAGCTTAGCCTAAGAAAAGACAGGCTTACCTCTGGTACTCACGAGAGAAAACTGTTTGAATACATAACAACATCACAACAACAACAAACAACATAACATCCTTCCAGAAGAGGGCCACGAAGATGGTCGGAGGGCTGAAATACCTCTACGAAGACAGGCTGACAGTTGGGCTTGTTAAGCCTGGAGAAAAGAATGATCTGGGGTGACCTTATTGCAGCCTTCCAATACCTAAAAGGGGCCTACAAGAATGCTGGAGAGGGGCTTTTTTTATAAGAGCAAGTAGTGATAGGACAAGCGGGAATGACTTTAAGTTGAAAGAGGGTACATTTAGATATTAGGAAGAAATTCTTTACTGTTAAACTGGTGGTGTGACACTGGCACAGGTTGCCCAGAGAAGTTGCGGATACCCCATCCCTGGCAGTGTTCAAGGCCAGGTTGGATGGGGCTTTGAGCAACATGGTCTAATGGAAGGTGTCTCTGCCCGTGGCAGAAGCTTGGAAGTAGATGATCTCTAAAGCCCCTTCAAGCCCAAACCATGCTGATTCTATGATCACTGCTTAGGTGCTGTACAAAACACTTAAAGTACAAAGACTAAAACACCAAAGCTTTGATTTCTTCTATCCTCTTTTCCAAGGCGAGCATCCAGTTCACATGGTGAGATGTGTTTATTTTTATTAGAACAGCCATATTGAGTCAATACTACAAACCCATCACAACAGTTGAGATTCTCAATTGTCAAGTCACACTTCCTGTTAAGTTTCCATTTCTTCAGAACATAGGTTACTACTGAACTTTTGTCAAGAAAGAGGAAATTGGTCAGAAAAGGACACCAAATGCTGCTTCTGTAGGAAAAAGACAAATATTTTCAAGAAAGGAAAGCTACGTGCTGTAGCATGCATTTGCATTGTGTTTGGTAAGACACACATGAACAGTCGTAGCTTTACATTTCAGACCACAGTTTCCCACTGCCTCTTAACCAAATCATGTTTTTCTTTTTTATTGGATTTGTTTCAAGATAAGGAAGTTACAACCAAGAAACAGCTCAACCAACCTGTCTCCTTTAAAAACCTGTAATAGCTTGGAGGTATACAAAGTCTTTATTTGGACCATTCAACTTCCAGAAGCATAGCAAGTGACATTTAATTCATCTTTTATGCAGGTGCGTACAATTCAGGGGGGAAAAGGCAAATAGCACTTCAACAGCAGCTGGAAATACCAGCAGTTTAATATTAAGTTAGAAATTTCAAGCTAAACATTGACGTCTACTATGTAACCTAAAGAACATATGTTATTTAGGTAACATATTTTAGGTAACAATGTTATCTACCATGTTTACATATTTAGGTAACTATGTTACCTAAATAACAAGTCTACTGAGAGCAGTTAAAGGGAAGAACAAATGCATCAAAGCAAGGAAGCACAAACTGTTAGGAGTAGCAAAGAGCTATCTAATAGCAAAGAAAAATATACATTTCAAAATCTCCCCTGGGCCTAGCTAATTGGTATGATCAATTCTTGTTTGTTCACAAAAGCCTGGACAGCTAGCCAGAGGAGGACAAGGAAAGAATTAAGAAAGGGATATGCAACTTTAATGAGCTTTTAAACAGATAAGGCAACATCCCAATTGACACACAGGTGCACAGCAGCCCTACAGACCATCCTCACCAAGTGCAGCTTCCAACCTGACAAACAGCTGCAAAGGGCTGGGCAGGAGACATGAGCACGCATTAATTTCTTTGTGTCGGCGCCACTGAATTATAACTACCTAATTCATATAAGTCAGCATCAAGAAAGATGCTCCCTGAAGCCAGCCGCTACTACCCTGGTGGCAGTCAGCTTTTTAACAAGCAGCTGATTAGAAAAGCCAGAAGCACCCAGGCTTACATCATTAAAATAAAGAGCCATAATAGCTGCTAGGGACAAGCTTGGGCATATTTTGAATATTTAAAGCCAGGCATGCCATGTCACCTACATTTTGCCCAATGTATTAAAAGACAGCTTTTCAGACCAGATAAAGACTATCGGCAGCCCATCAGTGTTTAACATTTCACTAAGACAACATACAGAATGACTAGCTTCAGGGATGGAAAGGAACTAGAGAACCAGTTGGGTATACTGTGCTACTTTAAGTGATAGACAACATCTCACTTACCAGACGTTGTAGTAAAATAAACCACCACTCTACAGAAGCAGAGAACTTCCTATAGCACTTATTAAACAACCTCTAAAATACTTTGATTTGAGGAAACAGGTACATTTGATTTCTGAACATTTACAAAGATCAGGAAAAAACAAAACACTTGGATGTACTTTTTTCTGTACAGATGACACAAAGATATATAATCTTCTTAAATAGTTGTTGTAAAGCATGGATAAGGGTTTATTACACTATCCTTGTTCTTTACACATGCAATCTGGATCAATCCAAAACCAAGGGAGTAAGGTGCTAAATATGCAGTGTTTACTACCACTTCTTGCAGCTGACCATCATCTACTTCCAAGACAGCCCAGCCCTGAATTCTTTTTCACCTGCTAATTCACAGCTGGATTCAGAGGCAAAACACAAATGGACTGCTGTTAACTCTGGAGCAACCTTTTTGCCTGTGTTAGTTGCCAGTACAAAGATTACTTCGTAAAATAAATTTTTGTTGAAGAAATTTCATTTCAGGCTAGAAGAAAGAAGAAAAAAAGAAAACCCAGAGACACCACATCTCACAATGACTGCCATATTTCAGATGTCTATAAGGTAGAAAAGCTTGCCATGTCAGGTGACCTTTATCAGAGAGTTTCTACAGTATTTAACATATGCCTTTTAAAAGATGAGATTTCTTGTTTCTGATTGCAGAAGGCACACTAAATGCAGACCACAAACCACCCCAGAGTAAACCTCATTGTCTGCAGACAAATCCTATGCCTTTATGCTATTTGGTTGCTTTGCCAAAAGACAGGGTAGAATTAACACACCATTCACAGAAGCAGAGACTGACACCTGCCCCACCATGCTCCTCTTTAATTAAAGCAAGCAGAGGGGGTGTAACAGTACCACCCTTCTCATTAATAACTTCCAGTAACTCTGAAAAGTGATCTGACTACACAGGTTTTTTTGTTTTGTTTTGAACAAACAGATGCAGTTAAAGCTCCTTTTTGAGGGGTGAAAGGAAGACTGCATATAAATTAACATGCAAAAAGGGACATCAGAGGTTTGCATTGCCAGGACACTAATAACAAGCAAATTTCACAGTTCATACATGCTCTCATACAGTGATAAGCACACTAACAAAGTAACCAAAACATTGGACTAAAGGCTCAACAAAGACTGCTATAAATCATTTTGCAGTAATTCATAAAGATTTCTTACAACTATCATGCTTTGACTTGAGAAAGCCAAGAAAATTATGGCTTCAGAGAGAAACTCAAAGGTTAACAAAATTCTGCTTTTCCACTGCAACAAGGCAATTCTGTTTAACAGTGTGTCTAACTGAAAAATCCAGAGTGGATATGTTTACAGATCTATTATAACTATTGGAACTAGATGATCTCTAAGGTCCTTTCCAGTCCAAGCCATTCATGATTCTATTATAACGTTGTAAGAAAAGAAAAACTTCAACAAAGCACTTTTGCTCATGAAAGTTCTGCCCATTTTGCCAGCTATATTACAAGAACTGCCATACCAAGGTAGGCAAAAAGGTAGGATGAGCTCAGTAGCTCATCCCCAGCACCATCCAAAAGTGGCTATCCAGCGAAGAATGCAAAGACAACTGTGTAAATGAAGCTTCCTCTAAATAACCTCTCCAGATATAGCTATCTGTGGTTAAGGGGCTTTCCAACTTTGGTTTGGAGCTTAAATATATTTGTCTTCTCTGGAATTTGTTGAATCTTTTTTGAGCTCACAAACTCCTAGCATAGTCTACACCTGTGACACGAAATTAGTTATTCCTCCTTTCACTTTGCATCTGGCACCTGCTACTTCCACTTGATGTCCCCTAGTTCTTGTTTTGGAAGAAAGAGTAAATCTTTCATCCTTTTAATCACATAAACCTCTATCAGATCTCTTATTCAAGACTGAATAGTGCTAATGAACACAATCACACAGAAGCCATCCTACACCTTCATTCATATCTTTGCTGTCCTACTTTGCACCTTTTCCAGCTTTGCTAAAAGCCTTTTGAAGAAAAGCAAGAGAGGAAGAGCAGCAACATTAGAACTGCACACAAGTGGTCTGATAAAAAAAATACCATCTTTTTTTAGCAGCCTTGATTTCACATGATTTCACTTTTCCAGCCCTTCCACCATCTGTGTCTGCTTCAGATATAAAGTAAAGGACTGTGCATCAAGGCCAGCCCCTAATCAGAGCTCAGGTATATCCACAGCTGTGCATTTCCAGACTTCACTACAACACTACATGCAACACAAAAGACAAAACAGACGAGACACACAACCATTCAATCCAAAATGCTGCCAGGAAAATAAATAAATAAATAAACCGGGAGGGATTTATTTGGTATCCATCTTCCTCATGTACTGTCAGTTTCTAGAGGTCTTGTTCAGTCATTTGAGTATCCTGTCCTTGATAAATCATCATATTTTCAGCCAAAACTGTGAAAATAATATGCAAGAAAGTTGATATCATTTCTTGATCTTAATTTCAACAGTTGGGTAGCTATTATAGCAACATTTTGTTCTTTCATGGGGATGCGAGAGACAACTTGCATAAAATTCAGCTTAACAAGATTAATAATCAAAGCGGTAAATCAACATAAAGCAAGCAGACAGAATGCTGAACCCACTTTGAATCCTCATGCTTAGTTAATCAAAAGAAAATGAAACACACAGATTTGGTTAATTATTCACAGACTCCCCATGCACACACACCTTGAACATTCAGCACATCAATACAAAGCACTTATGCTTTACAAAGCTGTAGCATCCTCCCAAGTCTACCATTATACTTCTAAGTGGAGGTCTTGTTTTTTCTGAAACAGCTTCATCTGGCATATAGGAAGAACAACATTAGGAGTTATTAAAAAAATATGTATTCGGATAACCAACACAGCACAACACTAAATGTCTCCACCAAACACGTTTTCACATCTTAAGCGCAATAAGCCTGGATCTTTCAGTAAAGTGTTGCTAGTGTATTGAGACAGCAAGGAGAATTCAAGGGCACGGCAGACTCTCACACAGGTGGGAGGCAACACAGAACACTGCAATCAGCTAGCTGTAAAGCTCAAAATAGAAAGTTTTACCATTATGATCTCAGAGATGAAAAAATGCAACAGCAAGCTCTGTATTTAATGTGTAGTTAGTGTAAATAAAGTATATTCCTTTTCAGGAAAATTAGCTAGGCGGTCAGGTAACTATCCTAGTCCCTAATAAGCTTTTCCTTTTCCTAAAACCTCCTCCTCTCTTACTTCTGTGACTGCTGTTCTAATTCCTTGGTTTCCAGGGAGATGAGAGCAAATCTATAACAAAAGACACATCAAAAAAAGAAAAATAGACTCCAACTTCAACCCACACAAACGTCATCCTCAAAATCTACCTGTGCCTGGAATCCAGCTGCCATTAAGACTTCTACCGCCTCTTCCTTAAGGATTGACAACAAGAAGAGTATAGTGAATGCTTTCACATTGCTCTTGCAAAACCAAAAGTAAAGTGAGAAAGCCAAGACATTAACTCAATTCCTTACTGCAAAAGAGAAAATGCAAACACTTAGCACATGTTCTAAGGGTAAAAAGATTCTGGCTTTGATGTCAACTCCAACAAGATTGTTGTCCCAACATATCACTTTCCTGCAAGTATTCAGGTGAAAAGACAGCGTCCCTCAAAGACATTAGTGGCTGCAAAGGACAATACAATTAACTACTCCCACCTCTCCCCAACCCCCTTCTCAAAGTTATCTCCAGTATCATAAATGGTTCTCTGCTCTTCTATTAGATGTCCTTTCTCCCCCACTTACATAGGGTTCACACCGCAGTACGTAACAAAACAGAAGTTATTTCCCTCTTCCCCTCTCTCAGATTATTAGTTGCAAATTTTTACAATACCTGAAGTCAGAGTTCAAGTCTCTTCAGTTTCCGGCATTAATTGTTTCTAGTTGTTAAAGCAGTTAGATACAGCCACGCTCTTCTGTAAACAGCAACAGAAGAAAAAGGAACACTTGTGGCCCTCAAACGCTATCTGGCTTCCTACTACCTAGCTGGAAGATTCAAGAACAGGCATGCAGAGTTCATACCTTCTAAACTGAAAAATATTAAAATTATGAAGTGACAGAAATAACATGTTTAGTTCAATTTAATTTCCTTTAAACACCTCCTACTCTAGCTACTCTGCAAATGTCAGCCAGTTACCAGTAAGCATAACCCACAAAGCATTAAGGAATGCAAGTCCAAGGCTTCTCCTGGCCCTTGAATTCTCATGCCAGGTATCTTGCATTTGCAGCCTTACTGAGAAAGAACTCTTTCTGACAAATCCCAGTCTTCCTGTTCTTCAAGTTTATCCTCAAACTACACTTCTGCCCTCTGACAGTATCAGATGACTTATACAAATAGTTGCGAGTGCACATACAGAATCAGTACATACATGCATGCAAACACATACTTTCTTCCAGAGAATGCAACGGGTTAAATATTCATAGCATCTTCAAAACCACTCCTAAGGTTATGTCTTCACCAGCAGATTTTTTTCTTTTTTTTTCTTTTTTTTTTTTTTTGCCAATATTTGGAAAATACAATCACATTGAAATAATTAATAGTCATGCTTGCTAGCATACAGCAGGCTGGCTTCTTAAGGTATTTTTTCTGTTTCTCTTACCAGTGAAACTTACTCACTTAGTTGGGAATTCCCCATTCCCAACCCCTTCCAGTATTCTGAAGCCAATTCAAAAGATTGAGATCCAGAAATAAGCTTTATTTGCATCTGAGTTGAAGGCATCTTGTAGGTATCCATTTCACATCTGCTTTTACAGAAGGTTTCAGTAACAGCTGTATCGACGTATTTACAGCTTTTCCAGGTCAAAAGGAGACCTGAGGTGACAGTTTCAAATAATGGCTCCTTGTGTAAAGTTCAGGGTGTTTGAAGAGACGCAGCTCCCAAGAAGATCACCAGGAAGATGTTTCAAAAACAAAGTCCCCAAGATAGGCTATTGTGATGCTTGAACAGCACCACAGATACATGCTGTGTTCCTCAGAACATTCTCTCCCCTATCCTAGCAAACCTGTCCAAGTAGAACAAAGATGCATTTGTCCAGGATAACCAGCAGTCTCAGAGAAGTTGGAGCCAACATGTAGGATGCTTCCCAAAAACACTGAACTTGCCACTTTTTTTTCTGCCCACATGCTGTGAAAAAACAGCAAATCCGATGCATCCTGAACAGAGGAGAGCCTGAAGTTCTGGACATAAGTGTGGATATGCATTTCTGGCTTGAATTATATCAGCCAGTGCAGAGGTAGGAGAAGCTAGAAGCTCTTATTATAGAAGAAGTCTTAATGCAAGTAGGAAAACTCTGCACGCTTTTTCTCAGGACAAGTCAGATACTTACCTGCACCAGATTCCCTCTCCAGTACCATTTCATCTTGTGTTTCTGGGAACATATTTGGATGATGGACATCCATTATAACGCCCCCAAAATTGGTTTCAAAGAAAAAAATAAATACCCACAACACACACACCACCAAAACCAAACAACAAAATATTAGCCAGCTTAGAGGACCCTCTTTCATGCCCTATGAAAGTTCTGAGGAGCTTCATACCACAAACCCCCTTCATCTTACAATTTACTGAAAAATATTTATGAAGAAATGCCTGGTGAAGGTCTATTTCAAAAGGTCACAGTTTAACATAGTTTCTGGATATTCCCTTACCTTTCTTGCCCAATTTTGAGGTTTAAAGAGAGTAAACAGTCTTTTTACCTCAAGATACTAGTATCTCAGCCTTGACAAAATTATTTAAGATCCTCAAAGTCACCTCTTCATCACCTACCCATCAGCCCTGTACATCAGGCAGCAGTCTGCAAGGGTAACTGCACATACTGTTATGCTAGAGCAATAAACACAAAGTTTTGAAATGCTTCACACTCTAAAGGGTCTCCCTGCACCCACATCCTTCAAATCCTCATACCATGCGGCTTCATATAACCCACAATGAGATAATGTTATTTATAACAGCAGCACATTGTAACTATTTGCCTCAGTAAATTCCACAGTGCATAAGGCTCAGTGACTCAAGGCTAAACAGCACTTGATTCAATAGTCATGGGAAAATAGTTGAAAACAAGAAGTGAGACATTGCTTTTCCACCCGTACCCAAAAGCTGTGCCCCTCTCATCTGTCCACAAAGGACAGCTGAAGGACAGCAAGAAAAATGTGTGCTGCTGCCAGGGCCTTGTTATAGCTAAATCCCTGCTCGTTAGTTTGGTCTGCCTCTCCATCCCTCCAGTCTCAAACTCTAGGGCTTCCTTTTTTTACAGTTACATTTTTTTGTTGCTGAATCAAAGGTTTAAAAGCTTTAGGGAAATCATTTCCACAGACATACACAGTCATGATATGCTTCAAGGACACAGCTATTCCTACCATACCATGGAAAGAAAAAAAAAAATAAAATGAAAAAATGCTATCTTCCCAAGGAAGCTGTACCCATGACCACTGTAATGATGTGCAAAAGAACCAACCAAGTTCCTACTGGAGCCACAATCCACCTCCACTCCAATAGTTAATGATTAAATATTTTCTATTTAAAAGCCTCCTGCCTCACTTTTCTTCTAGTACAGTACCAAACACCAGTGTTACAGTATCCTTAGATCACAGGATAAGCACAAACAAGCTAGAACAATAAGACACACTATTACCATGACATCTCAAATATAAATTTCAGACTGCATTATAAACACAAGCACTGTTAACTTGTGATCCATTTCTGTGCTGAATGCTGTAATTTACCTTCATTTTGGTTATGGAGGTAAGCCAGCCAGCCACAACAGCATTACAAAATTATATAACTAGCCAAAGCCAGTAGCAGTAATAGCTGCGTCAAACTGGAGGGCTTGTAAGACAAACAGCCTGCTTGGAGCTAGTCACGTTTAGGGGATCATAAGAGGCATGCTTATACCTGCTACACACTCATATTTTACAGGTGGAACTTGGGAATATTATGCCTCCAGTTACTACATGAAAGAGTAACTCAGGGTAATGGTATTCTGGAGGAGAAGTGCCTACCTAGTCTGCTACACTAGTACTTCTGAAAATGACCTGGCATGATACAAAACTACCCCAGAACAACAATGCACAAGATATTCATTACTGAATCAACCATTAAAAGTACATAGCACGCTCAAGTATAGCAACAAACTGATTGTAGCTGTGAGCAAAGAAACCTCAAGGAACTGCACTTAAGACCAATCCCTGCCCTTTACAAAGGCTATCAACCTATGTCCACAGCATATCTACAACACTGCTGACTTAACTGTTAAGAACTCCCTAAAGAGCTAAAGAAATTCCTATGTCATAAACACCAATGGTTTAAGACACAAAGAAGATAAACACAGAGAAGGTAAACTACGAGAATAGCACTGCTTGGTTCAAGTATATAGATGTAGGCTCAAAAAGATATTTGTTCATAACCAAATCTCACTAAAAGCTTTCACACATGATGTAATCAGTCACATCTGGTGGATGAAAACCATGCTGCACTGCCAATTCTCAAGGCAACCTCTAACAGAGGTGCAGACTTCAGAAGACTTCACTCAACTTCACAGCTGATATGGAGAACAGTGACTTATATCCATAGAAGAACATGAAGCAAGCTTCATAATATGAAGCACAGCAGTATTTTATTTCTGACAAAATTTACTATAATTAAAGTAAATAGGAGTCAAATATAGAGAACTTTTACTCTGTTCTACCAATTAAGTGAAGTAAAATTACTAGGTGGGAGACTTTAGGTGGACAAACTGGGCAGTTACAGTTTTGAAGCTGGCACCAGCGACAAGATGACATTACAGGGCCAGGGATGTTCAGAAGTTAAAGGCCACACCAGAGAAACAACTTTGCAACAAATGCACTGGCCTGGAATTTTACCAACTGCTTCTCAGAAATAAGCACACAGATTTTTCTGAAGTAGCTCAGCTCACATAACATCATTGCAAGTTAAAGGAAAATTAGTTCTCCTTTTCTACTTCTATTTCACCACTATTTAAGAAACCTCTAAAGTAGTATTATGAGGAGAATATCAAGAACAAATAGCTAAATACTGACCAAGAAGCAGTTCTTGCTTGGAATATTACATTTACTGCTATTCATGATAACCCACTCCCTAGGGGCTCATAAGAAAAAAGAGCAGTGCGTGTGTATCTTGACACATGTATAGAAGGTCACCAGCTTTTAAGGGGTAACAATTATAAAACTCTATATAGAATTTTTCAGCATCAGTCAGACATCCTCAGGCAGTAAGAACAAAAACTTCACAAAGCCAGGAAAGGCTGCTCCACATCAGCAACTTTCTGACAGCATCTGGTCTCACAGCTTCGGTTCAGAAATGCTGTGTTCCAGTCTCACAGAAACCTCTGCAAGATTGGGAAATAAAAAACAAAGCTATAAATTTTCTTAATATGCTGTATTGTCATAGTAACCATTTTATATTGTGTTTCTGTGCATAGTACAACCCAATTTAATAATAATAAAATAAATAATCTGAGTTTTCATCACAGATCTGCATCATAGTGAACCTCACATTTTATTGTTCTATGTCATGTTGTACTGCCTGGCACATCAAACACAACAGATATGGCCATTACCTTGAATATGCAAGTCTGAGTAAGTGGGAATGTTTCCTCACCATAATCTGCGGCAGATTCACAACCAGCCTCAAATATACAGGTGCGGCTTGGGGGGTTACTACACAAAGGAGTTGCGCCAGAATTAACAGCCAGTCATCTAAAGAAGGGAAAAAGTCTACAAAATGTTGAACTAATCTGGTTAAATAAGGCCTCTAGAAGTTTTTTGTTCTTCACTTTTCTCCTAAGTAAATTGTTCTTAAACCCTGACTGCTAGAACTCTTTTACACCTAGATGTGGTGTTTAAAGAAAGACACAACCTCATACCTGAATCTTATTTCATCCTCCAAGTCATGCAAGTTCCCTGGAGAACATGCTACTGCCTCAGATGCCTTCATTTAGTTTTTTAGACGCACAAGTGGCCAGCATAAGTGAGGTCAGGCCCTAGTGACCCATCAGAAAGTACATGAAAGCAGGAGACAAATCTGGGTGATGCTCACTCATCTGTGCCAGCTCTTTAAAGAAAGAATTCGCCTTGTAAAACACAGGTACTTTTCATTCTGTGAGAGCATTTGTAAGGTTAGAACATGAAAAAATCAAGAACAAAGAAAACCCTGAAGAAGAAATAAATGGGGAAGCCTGAAAACTTCAGATGATGCCAACAGGCCTCGCACAAAATGTCTTTATTCTCTAGTTCAGAGACCTCCTCTTTACTACAGGAAAATCAACAGCTCCAAACTCTATTTCATTAAGTTTACAATTGTTTAAAACGTTATTTGTGTGAGACCTGAAAAATAAATGCTTTGCAAAAATGTTACAGAATCATCTGTTATGTAAAGAAATAAAACAGGATGTTTCGGGGGGGGGTGGAAATCCTAATTGTGCATATTTTTCCACATAATGTGTCATTTTGACAAAGCAAATCCTAATTGGGTGATCATCACCGACACAAAATGCACCTTATATCACTCATGGTATCTCTTTACAGAAAAGTAGGCATCTACAGGTGGTGACATATCAATGCTTAGCGCTTCAGCAAGTCTCAAATTCAACAACCCATTTCCTTGCTAATCAAGCTGTTTCAGCTATCTTAGCTGTTAAAAATCAATCAATGTGGCAATTAGTAAGTTACATGTACCATAGCATGCAGGCACACAGATCTGAAGATAAGCTGGTATGCGGATACTGAACAAAGAACTGTCTAAGAGTCTAAATGAGATGGGCGGTTTTTTTCCCCAGGAAGCATGACCATTTGAGTTATTTCTACATATCTGCCTTCCCATGCTACCTCTCTCACCCCTCATCCCAAAGCCTCTGACACAATCAGCAGCTTCACCAAATAAGAAGAAACAGTAGGTAGAGGGAAGAGAATGAAACTTGCTGGAAGCTTATTTAGGGCAGTTTCTGTCATGAAAGCTTTTCTAAAGTAAAACTTTCAAACTGAGCTTGTACTGATCTCAGACATCAAAATCGCAACTTGAAAAACATAGCTGGGGGGAGGGGGAAATGTCAGCTCCAGAGTTCAGGAAACAGCTTGCTCCTGAAATAGGTTTTTTGTTTGTTTGTTTGTTTTTTGGGTTTTGGTTGGGGTTTTTTTAAGACTTGTGTAGTAAGTAGCAACATTAAATGAAATGTTATGAAATTTTAGTATCTTGTGCAATATTCAATACACACAAAAAACTCATCACTACAGATGTAGTAACAAAGAACATATGTTCTAATTATTTCAGCAGCTATCAAGTCTCAAATGATCACAGTGATTAACTGGAGATCATGTCAGCAGCTTTCTTTAACTGTAAGACAGATACTGCTGATCGTTCAGACATGGACTTGAAACAAATTACCAGCTATAAAAATGGAGTAAGTATTGGTTTAATTCCTTATATTTTTTAATAAATAGCAATCTGTTTTTCTCCTACTATTCTAAGTTAAGCTATTTCAGTTCCTGATGTCTCAAAAAAACCCCATCAAATAATACATGTTAAAGTTAGAAAATGCATCCCATTTAATTATGATGTTGCGGCAGTATGAGTTTCAAAACAGAAAGAGGAGTGACCTTATGAGATGTTCCTCCAAAATAAGATGAAAGTTGTCATAAGAACGCATTCCAACTTCCAAAGACATCTAATTTTATGTAGGAATCAAATTTAGATTTAAATTTCCTTGTGTTTGAAACTACTCTAAATAATCAGTCCCAAACTCTGAGGCTACAAACAGCTTGTGGATCTGCCTGCACCAGTCCTATGACCAACTATTTCTCTTTGATTTTATGGCTGGCAACTTTGAGCAGCCCAAATATCTCAGAAAAAAATTCATTCTCTGACTATACAGCATTTCACAGAGATAATTAATCTCCAGTAGGATTAGCTTGCTGATGTTCAGAAAGTTTACTGGATATGTGAATAACCACCAAGAAATTCACAAAGGAACTGGAAACAGAACATATCTTACCCCCATATTTATGCAATTATTGAGTGGTAAATAAGCTGTTACATAGACAGGAAAAAAAAGCAGTAAGAGAAGCAGGTTCTTGATGGATATCTATAACCTCCTTCCAGCACCACAATGTAATAAACCAAACTCATCTTCCAGAACTACCACAGATTACTTCTGCTTTCTCATGCAGGCCCAGCTAATCAGCAATGAAGAAACCAACTCCAGTCTCTCAACAGCCTCTTTCTGCAGAAAAGATGTAGGAACTAGGTAATACTAAGGCCTTCCATCCTTCTACTGAAACCAGATCATATGCTCAAAAATTGAGGAAGAGAGAGTTCAATCATGAACCTCATACTGCCAAGAAAGCAGGCAATAAACCCTTACCCAAAGCAGTGCTGTACTTCATTTGAAGGTAATTAGCTTCATACTCATTTTGTACACAGTAGCACATGTGGTCCACATGTAAAAAGAAATTGAGTTCTTACTATAACCTCAATTCTAAGTTTAAATGCTGGAATTAAGATACCAAAAAAGTGTGTAGAGTGCTTTTGAGTTATTTTTTTTTCTTATTTCTTTTTGCCCTGTAACCTATTAAAAAAACAACAAAAAAAACCCAACCAAACAAAAAGAAAAAAAACCCACACAAAAAACCACAACAACCACCTAGCAATAAGAGTATGTTACTAAAATTTCAGGTAACCCATTGGAAGTGGTGTTCATTGCAGTGAAAAGTGGTCCAATTGCTACTAGAAAATTACCAGTTTTACTGTTTCATCACAGAAAATTCTCACATGATCCATGATCCAAACTTTCAGAAAGTTACAGAGATTCCTATGCTCTGTTGCTAATACAAGCCATGGTTTCAAAGTACAAAGTCCCTTCAGTTGTAATTGTGCAGAGCAGAGAAAAATACCACGTTTTTCTAGACTGGGGAAGTCTATGCATTCTTCAAATAACACTTCTACAGAAGCCAAATAATTTTTTTAACTTCAAGAAAACCTTTCAGGCTGCCATCTACTCCACTCTTCCCCTTCCTCTCAAGTTACAAGACAAGTAAGCAGTTCAAGTTGTTTGCAAACATTCAACAGAAGTTTAGCACCACCCAAGTATTTCAGAGAGCTTTTGCCAAAAACTGCCCACAACACTAATAGAAGCCTCAATTGTTTCCTCTGAAATATGAAAATACCATAAGTTACAAGACCTGACATCCTCTTCTCAGTGGTAACATTTATTATTAGTTTCAAATAACCCACCTGGGCTGCAAGTGCAGTCATAAGACAAGAAACTCCTCATTGCTGGCACACACTCACCAGTATCGAGCAGGTAGAACACTGGGAAGATCAGCTTGCTCTCCATCAGACTCAATTTTTAATCAGTAATAACTGTGATTATTAAATTATTATTAAATAAACCTAGTCACAGTTGCAGAGATCCAAAGAACAGAACCATTAGACCTGCTTATAGCCTACATCACCATAACAAGTACCGGTCTTCCAACCAGATTCAAGTAGTATAAGAATGCCCATCACTCATGATAGCACAAAAATGAATTTCCAGTTGAATATAGTTTTAAACAGTTTTATAGTATAAATTAAGATTAATGAAAGAAATGCAAAAGTAACCAATAATTGAGATAACATTACTTCCAGCCCCCCAACCTCTCCCTTCCAAATCCCCACATACTAGGTCTGCAAGTGAATCCTCAAGCCTGGATTGCACAGATAAGCAAGTTGGGCAAGTGGATGAACACCACAAAATTACGTTGTTTGAAGATGGTAAAGCAAAAAACTGTAGCACTGAGGGAAGCATTTTTTTTCCTTTGAATGCTACTAACTGAAGTCTGCCAAAACAGATAACAGATAGCTTGCATCGGACAAGTAATATTCAATATCCATTGAAGCTGGAGCTGTCTGAAGAAGTTTCAAAAAAGTTTCCTGAAAGTTAGAGACCAAAAGAATCCAAAGGAACATCAGAGATTCAGAGTATTGTATCACAGCGTCAGGCTTCCTGCCATGGCAAGAGCAGATCTCTGTCTTCATGGATGTCCAGCAACATGACCCAAGTACAGCATGACAGAAATGTATTCTAAACATAGCCGCATGGATTTTATCTATTACTCTGGAGATGAGCATTGCCTCCCAATGTTGTAGTCACTATAGTCATCTTAACCTTTCGTCTTATTCTTCCTGAAGTTCAGGTACTGTCTATCTTTTTAGGCACATCATATTTTTACTTCAAGCAGGTATTCACATTACTACCATAAAACAGTAAAAAAGAAGTTATGTAAAATTTCTTTGTATATAGTTATAACTAGGCTTTTGACTAGTTTTTGAAAGACTGCCTTAAGTTAGCAAGTCTAGTTGGGCACTTACTTCCATTGTACTGGAGTCACTCCAATCACAGTCATGTGAAAACCATGGTTTATCTGAAAACTTGTCCGTGCTCATTTTAGCCTCATCTTCATTTACCAAGTCAGTGAACTGTAAGCCGAATAGTTTAAATAAGTTTTAAATGAGTTCTCCTACGGATCAGCCTGACAGAGGGCCAAAGTTCTACATGATGATGATGCACTGATTTTCTCCCTTTCCACATCATGTCTTCTCACTCCTATTTAATAACTTTTAATAGCATTAATGACATACTCAAGTCATTCAACAACTGACGAGTGAGAGCTAGCATTATTACCTGTTTTTATCAAGTTAAATCTTTTCATTTGTGAGGGAGTCATTCTTACCACACTGCAATCTATGTGCACCTACCTCCGTTCTAAGCTGTTCAAAGAGCAGAGTTTAACAATTAGCACAGGGTCACGGCATGTTAATGGATTTTACTGCATGCTACATATATTGGTGTTCAGAAAGATTAATGGCAGAAAACTGCATTAATTAATCATCTTAATGAGCCTGACTGGTTCTCTGAAAGAAATGCAAGAAAAACAGTTCTTGCCTACAACTGGGGAATGTGAGTTGTCTTCTACATACCTCTCTGTATTGTTCAAGTACCCTGTGGTTACTAAACTGCAACAATACTGCAGAATCCTACAGCCTCCAACATGAGCATTTTTCTTAAGAGCACTCTGTGTTTTGAGAAATGTCACCAGGGACTTCTCTATTCCAGGGTGGCAAAAAGAAAACAAAGGAACAAAAAATAACCCACTAGCATGGAGGGAGCGGTGGTGGTGCAGCATTTAGTCCTCAGATCTTACTTGCATTGCAAAGCTCTAATTTCATACTAGTTCCAGTGGGACCAGTTCTCTAACTCCCGGTAGGTACCATTCAAGGCTCCAAAAGATCACTTCCAGACAGTAACAAAGTTACTTTTGGGTTCAATTTTAGGTTTATTTTCAGTTTACAGATGTATCAATAACTTCTCTCTCCTCAGACTCGAAAAGGAAACCTTCCAAAAGCATTTTCAAAAGACATGCTTGAACCTACAACAAATTAATAATGTGTACTAAACTTCCATTTTAGCAAATCCAAACAAACTCTAAAGTGCCAGCACGCCTTCCTTTCAGCACTCAGTGACAAAACATAGTTGAAAGCCATTTGCCACCTGAACCTAACAGAAGTTTACTCCACTGCTGTTTGGAAATAGCAATGAGCTGCCTAACTCTTGCACGATTGCCATCAAGACAAGCCATCAGATATAACTTCTACCAAGAAGCTAGTTTCTCTGCTCCTGACATTATGGGTCTCATGAGATTAAGAGCTTCTCTTCTACTGTGAGGAAATTAAACTTCTGTTATTCTTGGTTTCAGCTAATGACATTTTACCCATCCTGTGCAGAAACTAAAGTTAAAATGGAAAGGCTCAGGTCTACTGCTCTTGAAAATACACTTTTACAAATTACCACTCCTCTTATCATTGCTTGAACTTCCTTTCATTAATAAAATTAATGCATCTTAGCTCAGCTTTCTGACATTAAATGTTGCAAGAGGCCTACACAACAGCCTTATCTACAAGTCCACCTCAGAGAAGCTACCTGCAATACATATGTCAGAAGCTGCCTGCAGTTTGAATTTCAAAAGCCAGCCATATCAGCCTACATCAATCACAGGAAAATACAGATCTGCTTGCTTCAGAGAGAAAATATTTTGGCCTTTGGAGCTGTAAATTAAAAAAAAAAAAAAAAAAGTTTCTTAAACTGTCTCTGTCGCTGTTAATAAGAGAAAGGAGTACTCAGAGCATCAACAAACCAAATCCTCCATTAACTCTTGGGAAAAAGCCCTGTGGCAAGTTTTTCAGCCCTTCAAATAAGTAGCTGTCAAATAAAAACACCCATATATCGTGGCCATGTATCATCATCTGGCCAATCATCATATTTTGTGCCTTTTGTTTTTTCTTTTTGCTAAAATTTTTAACAGTCACACCAGCTGCCCAGATGCATTTAAAGAGAAGCCTTCATTTAGGCCAGGTATTACGTATCTGCCATTATACCTATTTGCCCTGTAGCACTCAGCCATGCCCTAGAAGTCACATAATTAGAATAGTTAATGACTCATTTTAACATTGCAAGTCCTTAAGGGTCTTGGAACCTCTACTGATTTCATTAATTTCCAACTAGGTATGAGGAAGTAATGAAGAAAAAAAAAATCTATATTATTAATTGTAAAAAATCTATATTATTAATTATAATATATTATATTCCACAGGTTAAATTTACTTATTATAAGAAATCACTTCCAAGATATTCAAATGAAGCACCAGCATCATCAGAGCAAGCTCCAAGAGACCTTCATACACAAACGGCAAGAACAGAGAGAAGCCAGAAAGATTTTTTTAAATCCTCAAGCTTGTGCTCATGTAAAGTTCTTAACGCCACACTGCTGATTAAAGCTAACTATGGAGTCCAAATCAAAAAAACACCACCCCTCCCCAAGAGGAAGTGCTTTAAATATGTAAAGTAGAACCTTAAGCAGGTTAAATACAAAAAATTAAAATCCAAATACACAGTGAAATATCTAAAATTCCATTGGACCCATGGCAGAATGGGAGATGTAAAACCTAAAGGCCTCGCACCACGGGCAACCTGCAATGCAGATCACAAAGCAGCAGGAGGACAAAACTCCCTCTTGCTATCTGCAGTAAGCAGACTATCATGTCCTTGCTCTCTGCCAGCACCAACTGCTAGGGAAGCTTAAAACTATGTTCATTATATGAAAATTTTGACACCAAAAAAAGCTACAGCAATGGATCATGGAATGAGATGCAATCTGGCTGTTATTTAAGAGGCAGACCTATTTTAACAATTCTAAGGAAAACAATATCATATATAAACAATTTACTGGAGAACAGTAAAGGCTCTGAGTTTACTCACATTATCTTATTTTTCTCTGTAAGAGAGTGATGATTCCAACAGTTTTACAAGATTGAATGAACACAAGGAGTGAAAGAGCTCAACACTATCAGTCTTGGTTTTTTCCCCTGCCAAGCACCATGCCTTCTGCAGGAACTCACTCCTTGCCCAGAAACCAAACCACAATTTTCTTGTTCTTCCTCTTCCTTCTCTACTCCTCAGCAGCTGCAGATAATCCAAGTTCAAACACTTGCACTAAAGTTTTATGGAATATACACGTATCTTCATCTACCAGACACTAAACTAGCTACCCAAAAAATATAAAAGAAATATCGTAGTCTATAAAAGCAAGACACAGCCAGACTCAAAATCAGCTTGTCAAAAGAATGAGACACCAACTCCTATTTCAGTCATAAAATCCTTTGCTATGCAGTAAGGAGAAAGCTGTAATAAAAACACAATTACAAGAGAAAGCTATTAAACAGAATCTGCCTTTAAAAATGATCCGATATCACAAATGCTACTTGTACATTGTGAATGTAACTAATTTAACAGAAGCAGTAACTGGAACCAGATTCTAGTTGACATGATGTATTCCTACTCTTGACTCAACAGGGAAGTCTTCTACTTTTTACTGGTTTTCTAACTTGAAATAAACTAACAATGGAAGAGAAGAGAGAAGAACCTCACCATCCACAAAGAAGAGGCCATGGCTAACAGAAGCTGGTTTAATTCTTCAACTGTTTCTTTTAGGACAGAGACAGCCAGCATTTCTACAGACTGAATTCCTAAACCACTAGGTCAAAGTTTTTGCTGATTATTTATTTATTTTATTATTAACAGGTCACAGAAACTTCAAGACTTGTGTGAGTTTCAATTCAACTTAGGAAAATAAGGGTTTTGCAAATAATTTTAAATTTACATCCATAGATTAACTGTAAAACAAACACACCAGAAATTAAAATGCTTAAATGCAGAACATGTGAAAAGTTTACTTGCTCTATAAGCTATTTCTTTTTACATTAAGAAGATTATATTGGCTGATAACAAATTCTTACTACACATCCAGGTGCACTTTGGATGAATAAAAAGCATTATTAGAGAGGAAGAAAAAGACTGCCTTTGAATATAGTTACCCAAGTACGCACCATTTAGATGAGAATATCTGGTAAATTATAAAACCAGAAACATATGGGAAGAAAAGACAGAACCCAACTGCCTACCAGTAGCACAGAAGGCAACTGTAATTCGTATATGTAATCTGTAACATGTCACTAGTTCCATATACTTCTCCATTTCTGGGATAAATATATTGTTTAATAAGACAGACATAACTCTCCAGCTTTTACATTCAGAGTATGAATACATGTGTGCAAAACAAAATCCCTATTTTCTATATAAGAATAGTGTTTGAAAAGCCACATCTATAGAGGATGCCCTATATTGCTTACAGCTAGGTAAAGACAAACTTTACACTGCATATGGAACTATTTGCAGTACAGCTTTCTGTTAAAAGTAACCTAGTTGCTTAGGCTTTGAAATGTAAGAATAAATATTCCAACAGAATGATCAACATCACAAAAAAAACTAAACCTAAACTAAAAAACAAACAACAACAAATTATTCACATTATCCTGCTGGCACCAAAGAGCCCGTCAGTTCAGGCAGGCCTGCTTCAGAGCTGCCATTTCTCCCACCTCACCAGTTTAGTTCCACAGCAGCAGCATAATCCTCCTGCTTTGATCAGCTACAAAACTGCTTGTTTTAAACAGACAGATGCACAGAGCCATCAAATTCTGCAGTCAGTCATCTTGCAGCCTGAAAGTGAGCACCAAGCAGCAAGTAACCGAGCTGGATTCCTTGAAGATCAAGAATATTTGTAAATAAATGTATGTACAAAACGCTTATTAAATTGGACACTTTTAATTAGGATCTGAACAGATAATTTTTCTCCCACACACTGAAGGAAAGCACAGAAGATTAATTTAAGGTTGGTGGAAAGACACAGTGCACCACAGAGATATGAAACCAGACAGCGAACACTGTCTCCTCTTTACCGCCTCTTCTCAGAAGCCGCCACAGACTTTGCAACCGAACTATGAACTTTCCATCCACAAATAATTCCACCAAGCATGGTGTACAAGAGAGGCACCAGGTAAAAAACAGCAAACACACTCTTTGATGGCATGCTCTCTGCTTTGTTTACGTTTCAAATAGCCATATAAGCCTTTGTTTTCAGTTCAAATAATCTCCTTGCCCTCCAACATGGAAAACTGAAGATCTAGATAAATTAAGTCCAACAAAGATCAGCACAATGTTATGCAAAACAGAAAGCGCTGAGTAATCCAGAAGCTGCAAGTGCAAAGCAGCTGCACTCACTTCCGACACAGCAGAACAGAATTCTAACTTAAAAGATCAGAAACAGGACTTAGTATTAAAAAAAATATCATCAATGTTGGTCTTGAAAGATTAAAAACAGAATAGTGTGACCAAACGAAAACATAAACCAAATCTGAATCCACAAATAAGACTCCAACATTTTAAACAGAGAAGTTGCCAACTCTGACCATTAACAACACAATACAAACAAATAAGCATAGCACTTCAAGTACTTCCTCATTTTTGTTAATTTGTGTAAATAAACTTAAAATTGAAGAACAGAGAATGACAAAACATCAGTTCTTAAGCAGTCCAAGGCATATCAGGTTAGCCTAGCCAAAGGGCAGGAAAAAGAGTAAATGTAAGAATGGGAAGAGAACTCGCAGTGGCAGTTTTCTCCATTCCGCTACAGCCAAAAATTGTCATCTGCAAAAAACCAATTGAAATAATTGGTAACCCAAACCACAGTTTTGGGTTACAGTTACAAGTTACTCCCAGAAAATGAAAACCTGTACTGACATCAGTTAAGACTCTGAAAGGTTTGGGGTTTACCTTCTCTGTTTAAAAAATCTCACAAGAACAGAACCATGTGAAGACTGTAAGATCTGGTGGGTATTTATTTGCAAGAGAACACAATGAAGTTGTGGTATTTAACACGAAGATTCTTTTTTATTTCAATATAGAATATTTCTAGTGGGATCTCCTGTAATTGGTATAGAGATTATACAAGATTACAGCACCAGAAACTGAACGCTTCCATTCTCCAGACTACACTTTGACAAAAAGACTGTTTTCAAACTGCAACATTATCAGTAACTGCAAAATATTCAAAGAAAAGAATGCAAGTATAAAGTGCAGTTTCATGTTAATCCCAGCTTCTTGCAATATTCATAATAAATCCCCCTGCAATACTTTAATTTTTGCACTTCCAGAACAATTCAGTATAGGAGTTGATAAAAATCAAGCCCTTCCAATACCAGAAAGTTCAGGCAAACTAGAAGCTAGTATTTGGAAAGCTTTAGCACTGTTATTCAGTATTTTTAAATAAATAAATCATTCAAAAGCCCACAGCATCAACCATAATCTTGAGGTTCTTATGCCACTTTCCCTCGCTACACCAGAGAATCACTCATTTATCTGCTACTGCCATGGTGTTTGTCCAGCAAAGGTAACAGAAAAAATTGACAGGCTGGCTAGGAGCCATAACAGCAACTCTCCAAGGGATCAGCATAGGTAGAAGTTGTGATAGGGAAATTCATAAGGCAGAAAAAGAATGCTGACACCAGCCTTTTCTACTTACTCTAAAGAGTAAAACACTGCACATGAGTGAAATTCTCAAACAAGGTGTTGAGCTACTTGTGTACAAAACAGCACACAGTGCCATAATTTATCTTCGTTATTTGATAGGTAAAGTTTCCAAACATCTCAGAAAATAATCATCATACATGAGACCAGCCACTTTGAGCTATGTGCTACAGCTAAATACTAACAAGAGAGCAAAAAACCAAAACAAACAGAATGGTGGCCAAGGTCATAAGGTGGTGGCAGAGCAGAAAAATCTCTTCCCAAACTCATCCCATTATCACCCATGTACCTCAATAACCATGAAATCACTCCTGAAACGGATGGAAGAAGGCAAACCCCTCAGGCATACCCTGCTTAACACATAAATAGGATTCAGTAAAATTGCCTCACATGTAGACGACTGCAGAGTTGCTACAATTAAGGTCTGCTGCCTTTGGTTTCAAAACAGCCAGTTAACATTTTTATTTAAGTTAGGTAAAGAGACCAAAGACTTTAAACACACAGTGCAAAGCACTTGTGTTGCTACTGAAATACCAAACTAAAGGATTTGGCAACCTAGCCTTACTGTATTAGCAAGGGTGGGGAGAACCTCCTCAGCTAGTGAGAGTTCCCGCATCAGCAATTCCTGACTGACAGCTGGGCTTACCAGCCTCCTTCTCCGTGACCCCAGGGAAATGAATTCCGTGTCTGATGACTAATTTATTACTTGGATTTGTGCTTAGGCAAGTCCAAACCCAGATCATGCACCTTCCAACACCGAATTCCTCCTCAGCCGGAAAGCAAGCGGGTGCACATCTGCTCCATCTAGAACACTGCATTAGCATGTGGCCACATCAACCCAGCCCAATCAGCTGAGAACAAAAGCTGGAATTGAATCTATAGGAGCTGGCTGAAAGCAGAAGAAGCTGAATGGAAAATTGATACAGATCAATTCCAGCTGAGCTGCATTTTGATTTTTAAAACTGGAGGGGTAGATTTGAAAGCTTTTCTGACAGTGTCTTTAGAGCCTGAGAGACTTAAGCAGTAGCAAAATAATCTTCCTTTGTAAGAAGATATGGGTGCAGCTAACACCAGAGCCAAAGACACCAGCTGGGGAATAATATTGTCCACATGTACACAGAAACGTAAGCCAGGAACCAAAAGCAGCCTCGCAAGCTCTACTGCGCACCGCAGCCCCTCCAACAGCTTGGGGCCAAGCCCTGACCCACTCCTGGCAGATTGGTTGCACACAGATGAATCTCTTCCCTTTTCCCTTCACTATCCCTCCTGGTCTGTCACTTTCTGAGGCTTCATCATGAAGATGACATCTGCTGAAGAGAACAGCATCAAAGCTGTGGCAGGCTCCCCATTGCTGATGTATTGCTAAAACTCACACCTGATATGGGGTGTTTTTGCAGGACCTGAAGTGCTCACCAAAACCAGCAGTTACCTTACAGTCAGGATCATTGCAGCAGATGGGCCTCATGAAGTGTGGCAAACCCTACAAGCTCAGCATCCTGGCTTTAACCTTTCTGCCTCAAACTGCTCAAAATTTCATTCACAATCCACACTTTACTGACTTACCCAGTGAAACATGAAGTTTTCATAAACAAGTCTTACTGACTTGACTTGAGCAGAGCTCAAGGACCATTTGGCATATACAAAAGACTATGAAGTAACACAGAATGCCTAATCAGGCTTTCAGATTATTTATTTCCTTGCTTTCTAATTGCTACCTCTGATTAGAGAAGACAAAGTCATATCAAAACACTTAAGTACAACCCAAATTCCATTAACCTATTTACAGAATTTACCTTGTAAGTAAGTACATCAGCCAATCCTGCTCATTATTACCCCATTTTACTGCACTGCCTGTGACTCTCACCTACAGCTATGCTCATAAAGGAGCTGCCTTTAAAAAGCATACCTGGGTTCACAGGTTAGCAACCACACTGTAAATGCTGCTGATGCCCTGACACACAGCATTAAAAATACAAAGTCATTCACACTGAACTCCTATAAGTGATCAACCAGCTAGAATAGGAAAAAATGAGAACAAAGAATAGGGGTTTAGACCAATGATGCCCATTTTTCCCTATAGCTAACGCATTACAGGACTGACCACTAAACAGGCCCAATGATACTGAACTGCTCCATCTCAGCAGAAGCAAGGAGCTCTGCAGAAATGTTCTGGAGAGCTGTGCAGGGAGAGGACACCACCAAAGGCACTACCAGAATAACAGCCTTGGCCACATGTCAGGACAAGTCTGCAACCGTGGGACAAGACAAATCCTGAATTAACAGCTCACTCACACTGATCTTTTCAGCTTCTCTGCACTTTGCCCCACAAATACATTAGGAGCATTTATAAAAGCATGCTAAGCAATTACAGTAAAAATAAAACCAAGATTATAAACAGTCTGGATGCTAAATTTGCCTCTTTTTGCTATTTAGAGCTCACATTTCAGCACGCAAAGAATTCTCACACACTCTAAACATGTGCTTGGAGCTATACAGCACATGCAAAATAAATTGCATTTATATTGGTATGTTATGGCATGCAATTCCCCTCTTACCAACCACACTGCCTGCCTCTCTTCTTAAGTCAAATAGCCCGTCAGCTTCTCATCAGGAAGTAGAAATTGGTTTCCCATCTCCTAGGAGATAAACAAGGCTTCCCCCCTCTGCAGAGGGGAAGTTGAGCTGCTGAGTGCACAATGCAAGAGCCAGTGCCCACAAGCAGACAGAATGGGGTGTGGTGGCCTGCAGGCTTTGCACCATTCCAGAGGCACTCTGTGCCTGCTGCAATACCAGTCACCTTCCTGGACAGAGCAGTAACTATTTTTAAAATTAGATTTATGTACTTTCTTGCATTTTTCTTTGTGATTTTTAGCTGAACATACACAACTCTCAAAGTGCTAGTGCCTTACAACTAAAGAGCTTTAGGTACTCTTGTCATATGACACATTAGTAAAATATCCTTTATATATACCCCTTTCCGCAATTTTCTTGAAGCTACACCACTTCTCAGTTCTCAGGGAAACAGAACAACAGGATTGGACATTTACATTTAGGCTGTACTAATTCAGGGGAAAAGGGTTACCAAACTCAAAAGTAGTATAAAACAATCTAAAATATATTAACTAAATGGCCATATAATAAATGGAATAAAATATATATTTTTAACCCCCTTTTTTAACTGTGGCTTTGAAAACTAGGATGCTGTAATTCTGCAGTTTTACACTGTAACTAACGTTAAAGATTATGTATTTACAAAAAGTATGATTACATTTTTAAATTAATTCATTATCTACTTTTACTAAAAAGGGGTCAAGCTGCAAGCTGCAAGCTGCAACACTGTAAAAAAACCCCAAGCCAACAGGTGAATGCACAACTAGCCTTCATTTTTACTTTGGTAATCAGGAAAAGGAAACACATCCAGAAATGGGTTAACTTCTTACCACATCCTTGCTGATTTTAAAACTCCTGAATGAAAGACAGATCTTCTCGTGTTCAGAGTCCATTATTGTGGCAACCACTGCATGGTGTGGCCTTACAGCAGATTAAGGTAGCACAACTGAAAGGACCACTCTAGGGTGCCCAGGGACAGTCTTTACTCCTCCATTGCATCACACAGGAATGTCAGGATGGGGTATTGGCAGGTTGGCCATTTTTCTAAAGCATCTTGCTAGCAGCTGTGATGTAGAAGAACCAGATTTCCTTCCAGGGATATTCTGCTCATTCCTTTGCCCACAGCATGCATTTTTAAAGAGAGAGAGAAACCAATCAAATTTAATTCATATTGCATTATTCACCAAGTAGCTATAGTCTCATCCAAAATCTTAATTGTCTAATAATTCAAATCACCTATTTCAAATACAGCTCCAAAGGATAACTAAAAACCCAGAGGCTGCCTCCTACACGCACCCTAAATCTTGCTGTTGAGATGTCTAGTGTGGTCTTTTTTTGAAACAAAGCAATAAATACTGGCCTTTTGTATATATATGTGCACTGCTTCTTCATGTATACAGCTAAAATGCTTTTTGATGTTTCACTGTTGTCTCAGGAGTGCTTCATTGAAAGCACGGCTGTCTGTCAATCTCCCAGCTTTATGAATCTTTTTCTGCTTTTCAACCCTCAAGTTTTGACCACTAACATGAAACCTGACACACACCAGTTAAATTACAAGCACTGTTAATTCCTCTAACCACTAAAAAGATAAGAGACTGCCATTTTTCAATTACTGGAAAGCAAATGCAGGAAGGAAAAAGGGAAAAAAGGCACAGTTGAGCATTTCTGATGTTGCTGTTACCCTACCTACATCATTAAGGAATCATCTACAGCCCTTCTGCAGATGGGCTGATATGCAGTTTGCAGACTTGCAAAAGAAAACTGCCTTTAGGTGCAGCCCTTTCATATGGGCCAGTCTTGGCTACCAGACTCAGCTTTCCCTATTACCTCCACAGATACATACAGCTCTTTGATTATCCTGGGTTTAACAGCTCTTAGTACACAATACCAAAGGATGCTTAACAAAAAAAAAAAAAAAAAAGGGATACAGAACAAAACTGCAAAACAATTAAGTGACCATCCATAAGCCTTGAACCTATACTCTTTGGTACACTTAGGACTCAAGTTCTTCACCCAATGTGAATGCCTCAAAGCTCTTTAACCTGCTGAGGAAGTCATCCAGAACACTTCAGAAGACAGAGGAAAAGGAAAAAAGGCTTGCTCAGCAGCAACACGAGCTTTCTGGCTTGTGCACATGGATGAAATGATGCATCAGTCCAGGATCTGGCCATGGGGCAAATGGCAAATGTGAGGAAGTCCAGTGTTTCCACCAACTGCAATGACAAGCTTCCTTCAGAAAGAAATAGTAATGTACATGATCAACCTGCTAAACTACTTCCCACCACAACCTTCTCTGTTTTCTCTGTTACCCTGTGTGGTCCCACACCAGCCCAGAGAGCCCCAGGGAAGCTCCCATCTGCACCAAGGGCACTCTCCCACAGACTTCCTGGAGCAAGTGTTTTCTAAGAACTGAAAGGGTTCTCAGCCAGGTACGAAAGTACAAATGAACTTGCAGCCCACAGGAACCAGCACCTGCATGCGGTCCAGGACCCTGAGCACACCAGTCCCTAGTGCCAGTAGCAAGGGCTGCTCCCTGCTGCCAAGACAGCTCTGAATGTACTCTTATGGCACAACTTAAGAACTTATGGTCTATGCAACAGTGATAAAAATCAAAAGTTGTATTGACCAGTTGTCTGCACTATGAACAAGTTACTCTCAATCATTTTAGCTCTGTACCTAACCTGACCTTTATTCCTGGCACCAGGTCTCCAACTGAGGACTGTCATGGGATTTTTTTTTATTTTTTTTTTTTTTTTCCAAGTTTACAGATTAGTTGTAGATACTGAGGCCTCCAGGCTGAATTACAATCTGCTCAGAATCAAGGACCAGCATCTACAGTATAGGACATCAGCCTCCAGTCACACGCACCCTTCAGAAGGACGCTGATAATCCCCATGTCTTTCATGGGTGTGCAACAACATAAAGAAATAAAGACAAAGCACTAATCTGCTTGTGACTGCTCCACAGCAGTTGATGTGAAGCAGTTCTCTTGAAGACTCCCTTAAGCCTTATACATTCCCATATAAACAAAACCTCAACCTGCTACAAAGTAAGCTTATACAATTGGAAATAAATGTTTCTTTTGAAATAAAAGAGGACATCTGTATATATATAGACAAACCATAAGCCTTTGATCAACCCTATAAAGCATGTCTGCATATAACAAACAAAAATTGCCAGCCTCATAACTTCCTTTGGAAAAAAAGAATGTGATTTCCCACACCCCGCTTACTCACCAAGATTACTTATCACCCTAAATAATACTATTTTATTTGTTTAGTAACAGAAATAAATCCAAACTGAAGATTTGTAGCTGTCAGTTAACATGGTAAGTGCATTGCAAATGAAAGCAGAAACACGGGTATAACCACACAAGACTAGTGCTGGCATTCTCACTATGTCCCAAACTGCACCTCTTGCTTTTCTAATCTAGCGCAAGTAATCCACACGGTCACCCGTTCACAAGTACCAGCAGTAGATCTCCATTACCACTGAAGCTTGTCCCCTACCAATCGAATGTTATTTTAATGTCACCTATTCATTTGGGGCTTGAGTTCTACCTTAAAGTACCAGTACTTCTCACTCCTACACTGTCACACCATTCCAGCCCCACACAGCCCTTCAACCAGCAGTGATCCTCATTCAAAAAATGCCACTGGAATTCAAGGTTGGGGTTAAGTGGAATAAGTAATCTCCATCATAAGAGGATACAACAGAACACTCTTCTACCATCTGATATTGAAACAGCACTTGTTTACACAAGTATTAAAGGGAGGTTAAATTTCAGTATATGAAAGACAAATAATTCTAGGAAATAATATTTAGAGTGGACCCTGCCCATTCAAGCAGATAATCAGAATGAATAATTTACAGCCACACTTTCATCTCCATTGTAGCTGAGAAGAGCCGCGTCGTAAGGAGCTTGGGGAGATACCGACACATCTGCTCACCAAGTGGAATAATCGGGAGGACTCCAAGCAACAGTGGTCCAGTAACCCATTTTACTTAGGTGACGAATGGGACAGGAAGCAGAGGAAGCAACAAGGAATGCGAAAAAATCAACATGCTTATGGTGAGGTCAGTATTTCATGCTTTTGCAATACTGCAAATTCTACCTTGCACTTGCTGGGTTTAAATTGTCACAAATTCTTCCTAAAGGCAGGTCAAGGCACAGCGCCTGCTCACACTGACCTGACATGCTTGCGTGCAGGTCTTACTGCCATGCCATGAAGACTCAGAAGCTTAGAATACCATCATGGCAGCATCAGCTCATCCAGATTGCTCCAGTCACACAAAGCAGCACGTAACAAACAGCTAACAAAGCAAACACACATCAAAGAATTCTTCAGAAATTCAAGTCCCATCATACAGCTGGGAATCAAGCATCATTTGACACTTTTTCCACTGATGTGTATGGGACTGAATTAACAGACTAAACACTAATTTGGTACAGATGTTACTCAGGTGGAAAGATGGTGCAAGTTTCACCAGAGGAAAGCCTAGTAAAAAGATTATGAGCATTTGGAGGAATAACACTGGCATACAAAAAACCGCCATTACATTTCTCCACACTTCTCTGCCCCACCCCCCCACCCCCCCGTCTGTCTACTTTGTATGTTTGAACAGATTAAAGAAATCTATGTGTACAGCTAGCAACTGCCAAGACAGACATGCATACAGTCTGGTGTAATTCTCATGAAACACAGGGAGCAACAGCACCTTGCGGCAGTGTCAGGGGACAACTATAAACAATCTCCTCCTATCATACAGCCTTGACAGGTTTTGTTTATTGATCTCTACAGGGTTTTTGGTTAACATCTCAGTCTACATTTATTACCTGAAAACAGGAAAAAGCAGATAGACATGGGTATAATTCAACGCAGCACAATGAGAAGGGTCACCATAAAACTAGACAATGAGCAGAGTAAAAATTGCACAGTTTAGAGCCAAGATCCTCTTCCCAGCAACACTTTATCCACTAAAGTAGCACTAGCACCATCAGTTGCAGAGTTTAAGAGTCATTCTGAAGTTAGCTTTGTTTATCCACATCCCAACCACAAAACAAGATTCCTAAATACAAATCCAGTGAAAGCTATTAATGATGCATGGTTCGCCTACTACCTGCCTTGCCTACTACTTACAACATGCCTTGATTGGGTAGCATTTTCTTTTGATTTAAAGACTTGCCAAAATGCTCCCAGCATACTACTAAGCAATACAAAGCATTTCTGTATGCATACAATTTTTACCAACTGACATAATAAGTAGCCTGCAACAGAAATCTAAGAAATTCATTCACAAGTCCTGAATTGAACATCCAGCCGAGCAGATTAAGAACTAGGATTTGGTATACAAAGCTCCCTTTTCTTCACAGTCCAATGTATTAACAGCTTTACAATACATGTAAGGTAAATCAAAATCAACTGTGCATGTCTACAGCATGTCCGTGATCAACTAGAAAGCAGGGTTAGTTAGACCAATCCAAAGTGAGATTACGTTAGGCTCATAAACTGGTTTTCAGTAGCACACTCCTCTAGTTTCCATGCTAAGCTTAAATTGACATAGAAGTATCCATTGCAAAATCCATATTAAACTGAAAACATGCAGGCCAACAGCCAACCCCTGACAATAGCTACTGCATCCCCCACAAAGTTCAAGGAACTTGCTCCATCTCCTCTGATAGGGACTAGAGCTGTGTTTTGGGCACAGTTTATGTGCAGTCACACACTAACCCTGGCCTAAGGTTTCTATGAAGAAGGACAGAATGGCTTAAAGAAGAAGGAAGTAAGCAACAGCAATGGAGAAATAGCTGGTCTTGTTCCATTTCCAGTACAAGCCTTCCTTAAAGCTACAGCTCATGGAAAGCCATCTGTCTTCCCTCTGTCACCTCTGCACTCCTACAGGCAATGGCAGAAGAATCCACCAGCTCAGACCTGCCCATAGACAGCTCAGCCACTCCAGCTCAAATAGCCTGGCCCCATCCGAAGCAACACACAATTTTCAGAGAGGGACCCAGAGACCGAAAAGCAAAACTCACTCTCAGCAGAGAGAAAGAGAGGCAAGCAGCACACTGAAAACAAACTAAAAATAATTCAACTGCCACGCACATATTCACATTCTCTTAATGAACAAAAGGGGAAGGGATCAGTATAGCTGCTCTCTACTTAAAGGTGGTCAAGGAAGACAGTGTTTAATATGATTGGTTCAAAGCAATTTGGATTACTTCATTCTTCTACTGTACAGAGGAAGCGACCAAATCCCTGCAAAAATGAATAGAACATTTTTCTACTTATGTAAAGTCATTACTTTCCTTTTGTTGAGGTTTTGAAACCACCAAAAGAGGTAGAAGCACAAGTTCAAACTCTTTTCACATTTAAAAGAGCATAACTTTAATATTGTACCATTTTATTCTTCACCTTTTCTTCATTTTCCAAATATATTTACACACAGACATCACAGCACATTACAGAACATCAGTATACCACAAGCACTGAAAAAAGAAATCAAAATGCTGTGTTATAACACTTCAGAATTCTACGGCTAGCAACAAAAAACCTGCCTTGAAATTCTAGGTATCACAAGCAAAATTTAGTAAGTCACATTCAGACATTAGACTAAAAAACTTTATTAGCACAGACACCATTTGCTCCCATTGTCAATAATAAACTGATGGATAGAAGAAAGAAGGGGGGGGGGGGGGAGGAAATGTCTTGCAAGTGCTCCAGTCTAACAGAAAACTAATGCTGGATTTTCAACAAAATTAGTAAGTTGTCTTTGTGTCTTGTTAATAGTCAGTTTGGCCTACACAAAACACTTTAGTTCCTCTTAGCTAGAAAACTGGGTTTGTGCTGTTGTAGAAGGAGGTTTGTGGGCGGTTTTTAAGCAACTTTGCAACTCAAAAAATAAAGCAAGATTTTCCTCTTTTGCCAGTTTATTTCTGGCAAGTTTTCCTCAGATTTCCAAAGATAACCCATATATTTTAGATTATGTTTGGACCATAACCTTTAGAAATCTAGTTCTAGGACCTGCACTTTGGAGAAAAGGTTGATAAATTTAACAAAATTAGCAGGCTGAATCAAGAGAGCAACTAAGTGTCAGGTTAAACCTAAAGATTATACTCATCTGAGCATAGCTTCAATGAAGTTTTCAGCTAAGATTGCACTTCTGGAAAGTATAAGGACAGACTGATCCATCACACGCACACAATTTAGTTTATTAACTACTGCAGTTTTCGTTTTAAAATTCTAATCAAAGACCAGGTAGAGTTAAATTAAGAAAAAAAAAATCCACATTATTATAAGTGTCATACCTCATTTCCCAATTCTAATCAACACAAAGTAGTTAATAAGTTAATATTAATAGTGACTATCATTATTGATGTTAGCAAACTGACTACACTAGATGCAGCAGTTGTTCTTCTGCTCTATAAATATTCGAGAAAGAAGCCCAGAGACGCATTCAAAGAGGTTACCAATATTAACATTGCACTACTATCAAAGTGAAAATAATAAAAGAAGGTTACAAAAACAGTTTGAAAACCACACAAAAGGCAAGAAAGTAGGGAGTGAAGCAACATAAAGGCAAAAACTATTCAGTACTTCAAAGACAATGAAAGGAAGAAGAAAGATAAAGGGCTCTATTGAGAAATTTTGCACAGATCTTCACTTAATTAACCAAACTATTCAAAACGTGGTGAGCTTAAAACCAAATGCTCTACTAAAACAATCTGGAGAACTCAGTGGCAATAAACACATGCATACAAGAAAATATACTCATGTCTACGTACAAGAGGTAGCACAGCATTCATGGAGGACACAGAATGAAAGGATGAGACTCTTCCAGTTGAATTCACCAGTAACAAACCAGGAACCAGTATCTCTCTAGCACAATTATCTCCTGAAGTGGCTAGCTGTCACAGGAAAACAAAGCTCTATTCTCAAATGAAGAAGAAAGTACTTCCATCAGTGAATGCCCTTATAAGCAGGAGGAATCCAGCTGTTGAAGTCCTGAACTATACAAAGACATTTATTGTCCTAATGACAGAGGACAAATAGTTCTAGCAAATAAAAATAGCATGCAGGCTGTGAAAGGCCAGGCATTTGCCCATCACTATATTAAGTTTACCAGTTTAGGAGAACTGAGGACAGAAAAGTAGCAGGACTACGTGTCCAGCACCCAATGCCAAGAAAAACATGATTCTCTGTTACAATTTCCTTACCTTCTATAGAAGGGGCCTGGTCCACAGCTGCATATAGCATCTCTTTCAAAGCCTGCAAGAGAGAGGCAAAGAACAAGGAATACAGTTAGTATTTAAAATAACAAATAAAAAAATAACATTCTTTTGATATGCCTGCTTGAGAACAAATGCAATTAAAGCCTTTTTATCCGCCAGACTTACACAGAAAGCTATGGTACATGATGCCAGTGCTATCGCACATTCTTTTGTTAAGAAAAGAAAGACAAGTTCACGTTTACTGACTGCTTTTGTCTAAAGCCTGATACCCTACTAACCTATAAAATTTATTGTAACTGTATCAACATCTTCCCTTGGAAAAACGTTTCCTGACTGATAGGATGTTAAAGGTTTCACATTAAAAAAAAACACGCACACACAAAAAACCCACACACAACAACAACAAAAAACTGTTGCGTGACACAAAGGAGATTGTCAAGGCAAATGGAGGAAAAACAGCCTCAGGGATTTCTTATCACTGTTATATAGAAGTACAGAAATACAGATACATTCTAAAAGCTGAAGATAACATGACAAAGGTGATTAGGGAACCAGGGGTGATGGCCTTCTCTTGAGGTGGAAACTAAAGGACAACATTAACACCAGCCAGAATTATTAACTAAGTCTTCAGGTCCTAGAGGCACAGTAAGCTGCCTCCCAGAGACCACAGAACAAGCCGCTCACCCACACTCAGATTGCTGGTTGTAAGAGATGAGCAGTGCAGGCGGCAGGAGTAGGAGGCAAGGTGGTCCTACAGCTAAATACTGAGCACTCCAGTTACCAGAGCCCGGAGTGAGGCACCACATCAGAAACCTTATCACTCACAGCTCCTTTTCCGAAGGCCTCTTTTCAGACAGTTATTAAGATGCTGCTATTATTCCAGTCACAAACTAAAGATTTGATCTCTCACACATCACAAGTGCAAACAAGAATCAAACTGAATTCAGATCAATGGCTGAACAAGTAACTTTAACCATAATTCTGGAATTAGAAGCCACCAGGAAGGACCCATTCCTATAGCAAAGTTATTTGTTTACACACACCCTGCATCATCTGATAAAGACAGGCATCTTAATGCACATACTGAACATGAGCGTGCTTCACATGCAGCTGCTGCAAAAACTAGATTTTATTCCCTCACTTCTGAGCCCACAGAACTCTAACAGAAGTCATTCAGGACTTTTTAGTTTGTTTCTCTCCTGCCTGCTTCCCAACATACCCTATATTTCTATAAACCTACATCTCTGCATTTACCATCTTCAGTGTCATCATGCCCCAGGTCAAAAGATCAGAGCCTAAACAGCAAATACCTTAATACCCTCAAGGCAAAAAAACCCCACAAGCTCAGCAGCTGAAAACTCAGCACTGTTGTAACATGGTGGTTACAATTCTGTTAAGCAAATATAAGGTCTAAAGGACATGTCTGCTTATCATAAGATATCCTAGGTGGCAGGCTACACCAGCAGCTCAGACATCTCTCAAAGGTCTGACTCCTGAGTCCACAGAGGTCTCAACAAAGGTCACTTGCATAATTGTTTTCTCAACTGAGTCACTGGTAAATGATCCTCGTTCCAGTGGCACTGCTCTCCTCCACCCTTGGTTCTGTTCTAAACTGCCTCTCGAACACTAGCCACTTCAGTCCTTTTTCCCCCCTCGTGACTCACTGGTCAGCAGCGCATGATCTGCCTCCATGTACCAAGTGGTCAAAATATCCTTCCCCCTTTGTCATCCCACTTGTCACCCTTGCCTACCTGTAACTTTTTCCATGAACCACAACCACAAAACATAGGATAAACAAACCTGAAGAGACAGCAAATTGAAAGTCACAGTACTAAGAACTCCATCCCTTAATCCACACAGAGGTAAACTCGCACTGTAATTCCTATCTCTGGTTTTATCAGCCATTAAAAATAAATAAATGAAAAAGGATCACAACACTGAGGGTTCTGCACTAAACAATCTTGAAAGCTGAAGGTGTCCATCATGCCACAGACCTCTCCCCATGCAGACTGATATATTACAATCTGGCAGCTGCAGAACAGCAGATTTTGTTACTGCTTACCTGACCTATGAGAGTAAACCAATAACCTGAAAGGTTCAGTATTCCTTCACACCTAAAGTACTTATTCCTCTAGATACAGAATTTTAGAAATTATTGTTTCCAGAAGTTATCCATCACTGTCAACTTCAAAAGTTTAAGATTTACTCTTTCTGCCCTAAAACCAGACAAAAAGAATTATTCCTTTATTTTAAATTGTGCTGTGATACACTTTGCTCTCACAGTAAACTTGCATAAATGTGTATCAGAGAACAACAACAACAAAAAAAAGGCTGAAAGAAAACACACTTAAAAATGCACCTGTCAAACCTTAAGGGTGAACAAATTTAAGGACAAAAACCTTAAAACACTCAAACAAAACATTTTAAATTAATAGCTTTCAAACTGCTTGTGCTCTTCTAAGCTCGTCCGCTAACACCCAGAAGGACAAATAGTGAAATAGCACAACAGATTTGTGTCAGGAGGTGGCAAGCCTGGGTGTGAACTGCCTATCATGAAGCAGGGTTTGACAAGCAGAACTGGCTACCTCCCAAAAACTGAAAGCCTGTTTCTGGAAGAGAGACTCTAAAGGCAAGCAGGCTACCTCAGCTATCAGTTTCATTTTCCCCTCCTACTCCCTGATGGAGGTTGCGTCTCAGAAATTATTTCTGAAACTTAGTAACCTGTTTCTCTTCTCCAAAGGCAAAAGTACTTAAAACCTGGAGTCTCCTTAGAAGGGAAGGAAAGTCACCTGCTCATACCTTTTACCCATCTCTCCCATGGACTTCGCACCTGTAATAACTGGTGTTCTGATTCTCTGTCTTTCCCAGATGATGCAATTTCAAAGGCATTAAGCACTTTTTCTTTGAAAATACCATCAGACTTCTGCATCCAGAGAAGTAAATTCAGGCCAGATTAACTGAAACAAAATTGCCATCTGGCAACTGCAAAACTCCACCAAGTTTCCATCAGCCAGACGTGCAGATGTACGCTTCCATTTAGAAGTCTGAGCAGATGGAATAATGCTCTCCTCTTTCTCCGAAAAGCAGTCCAGAGATGGACACAAGAGCAAAGGAAATCTGCACATGGCTTGTGGATAAACAGAGGACTAGTAACTCAAAAAAAACGCATATTAAATGCAGTAAAGCATGATCTTAGGCAAAAAAGCATCCGTTGAAATTCATCTGAGAGTTACCTGAATTTTTTTGGTACTGACTATGTGAAAAAGAGAATTCTGTTGTCTGACACACAAATATGGGAATTCGTTTGGTTTTGTATGTTATCTTTACATCATAGTAACTGAAGAGTAAATGAATGGTCCTAAACTTAAGGTTTTAAGACAAGAAGTGCATAGAAGTAACGCATGCTGCAGCGATAATTTGTCTAGGAAAAGGCTACTGACTTTACAGAAGATACGCTGCCAGATCCCCTAAAACAAGGTGAGCAAATCTTCTCACTACTGCCAAGGCCAGGGCACATCCACGCGTCACTGCCCAGTTGCACGGTGAGAACGTGCCTACTCCACACTGCAGACGCAGCAGTTGGGGGAGCCAAGTGCCCAGGTACATGTATGAGGCAGCCAGCACCCCACGGGCCTGGCACGCACCCCGAAAACCACTGCGGTCTTTGCACGGACAAGGCAGCCAGTACAGAAAGTTGAAGCATTACTTTTAACAAATAGGAAGTTCTTGGATGACAGCCATTGAAATTAGGAGCAAAGCTGTTTAAAACTGGCATATTTAGTGTTTAACATAATTAAGAAGCATTTCCACAAATTAAGCATTTGTCAATACATTGTTTTAAACTCAATCACACCCAGGGAGTACTCTGATAATGACACTCAGTACTTCAGCAGCAGAAATGCTCCTTTATATTGGGATCATGTGTTATGTTATTGCCACTAGTCCTCATATAAAACCCTCCTGATCACTCGCACTGACTTAGGTTTCAAAAACCATTGGTTGGGAATGGAGTTTGTGTAGTAAATGTGACATACAATTTGCATGCTTTCAGGCAATCTTTAGAATGGAAATTTGGAATGGAAAGTCAAATCAAGTCAATCAAAATTTGTGTAAAGCTCCATCTTAACATTGACTCAGTCATGGCAAATGTCTTTGTGAAAAGCTGAATGAAAAGGAATAGCATGTCACCATTTTTCCTCTTTTCCACAAGCCAAGCGCTCTTTCTCAAAAAGCAGGCATACAGTAATGGTCACTGCTGAGCTTTTGCTGAAAGAAAAGAAGAATCTAAACCACAGTTATCAAAATATGCCTCCTTTTTGCCACTTTAAAGAAAATTAGTAGGTTTCTCTCTCCCTAGAGCACTTTGACTGACCAAGTGTCTGCCCTGAGCTCAGGCAACTTCCATACCTCCTACTAGCACAGTTATAATACTTAGACTATTGTTGGAGGGAAAGATGATGTTAATGGTAAGAACTTCAAGGACTGTAAATTGTTAAAGACCATCTGAAAGTGAAACTATGTTTTTGTGTATTCAAAACACAATATTATCAGCAACACATTACACCCCACTCCTAGAATAGCAGTTTACGGGAGGCAAAGCTCCTTGAAGCCACACTGCTCATCCCATCAAACCAAAGGCAGTTTGGTGAGGATCTCAGAAGTTACCTGGGTCTTACTACAGTTTGGGGCTGCCTGACTGCCTGAGTTACCTGCTCTCCAGTGGAAATAACCACCAAAATTAGATGATTACATATAAGCTTTATGATACAGAATGACTTAAAGAAAGCCATTTCTATGCCATCTTCTAGTCCTTTCACCAGCATCTTGAACTTGACATAGGAAGACCCTGGAAAAAGGAATAATCTTTTCAGAGTTAAAATCCTGCACAGCAAGATCCCCCTCTGAAACAGTGCCTGGTTACTGTCTTAATTAAGAAGGAAAAGATATAAACTGCCAGATGAAAAAAAATACTGTAATGCTATTTAATATACTGTTGGTTTGTTTTTTTTTTTTACTATGATACATTCCGTAAGCAATACTGCACGCAAATAGCTATTGGCTTTATGTTTGCTAATCAAAAACTCTGAATTTTTCTTGACAAAGGAGGGCTGTACGCTTTTTGCCTCAAGCATAATCAACAAGTAAACCAGGGTAGCGCTGGCCTTCTACACACCACACCCTCACGACCACCAGTTACTGAATAATAAATGCCAAGCGATTCCATCACTGTAATATGCATGAGCAGGAGGTTGACTCACATTCAGTCAGCTGCAGCAAGGGAAACAAAGAGTTTTGAAACTTATTACTAAAAAGGAGGGTGAGTTTTAAATTTTAATTCACTCTACATTAAGCTATCTATTCAAGAAGATTACCTGAAGTCTAGAAAGAGTAACAACTTGAAGGAAGTTTTTACTGAAATCTACCTTTATTTTGTATTGGGATGGGGGAAGGGAGAATGACATCATGATACTGCCCTAGTTAAAACATCTGAAAATTAACCTCCTAAAATGAAAACAGTAACCGATAAGCAGCCGAGTTCTTTGCACATTAATCAGTGTGTCATAATTCACTGGGTTTCCTTTACCCTCCCCTCTACACCTGCCTGGTCAGCATGCAGCCAATCTTTTGCCCATCTATTTCCTCCTTTCCTTCACCTCCAACCCACCACCAAACCTTCTCTTAGATAGATAGGCAAGTTTTCCATTTCCAGGAACAGAAAACAACTATTGCACGGATAATGCATAGGAGACATGATGCAGAGCTAAACTGGTACTTTATCAAGACAATGGTTTTCCTCCCTCTCAAAGACTGATGCATTATTTGGTCACCTAGTTCTCCACATAATTCAAAGAGATTGCAATTTTGTTCTAAAGTCAAATCCAGCTGCAGTTTTAAATTAAACATCCGTTCCTTTGCAGTCAGGTAAACGAAAACAAAGGAAAACAAAACCAGTCAAAAGAGCAGATATAAACTTTTCAAGTTCAGCATTACAACAAAGCCATATAAAATATATGTGATTTTCCTTGCAAACATAGAGAGATTAATAGGGATATCAGAAATCAATTGCTATTATAGTCCTAGAGAGAAAACACAGGCCTTCAAATCATAAAAAATGTTGCACGGTTTTGACTGACTCAATTAGTCAAGAAGTTCCGCTGATCATGGCTCTGCTATAACCAGCTTTGTGTTGTCTAGGTTTAATTATTACTTGTGGAATACACCAACATCACTGGCACCAAACACTTTTACTGCTAACGCTGAAATAGGAAATGGCTTTGCTGCAAATAATCACCTTCAGTTTCATCTAGTTAAACTGAAGTCCAGCACCATTATGATAAATCTGAAACAGTGTGACCTTTAGAAAGTTGGCGTAATAAAAACTGAAAAGCTGAATTCTGCAAATAATTCATGCTTAATGCAGCAGAACTTTGTGTAAACAGTGTTCATAAATGTCCCGATTCGCGCGGTTCACCTGAAATCAAGTACCTGAAATAGCAAGATGCAAAGCCTCACTAGCCTTATTTTAAAAACAATAAGGCAATCGATGCCAGGTTTACGGCCGTGTTTTGAGTCCCTCAGGTAAGCTGTTGGCATTACCAAACTAGACTGTGGCCCTTCGCAGGGCAACGCCTGGAGGAAAGGAAGGCTTGGCCTCCGGCTAAGAGGCGGTGGGTGCTGCCCCACCAGCTCGCCCCTGGGTCTCGCCCTTGGAACCGCAGTTGGAGGCTGGGCCGCCTCTCAAAGTCACCCCTCCTCTGCCTGCCGGTGCGGAGAACTGGCGGTGGTGCTGAAAAACGGCGCTGCCGGCAGCGGGGCTGCGCCGAGGGCTGCGGCCGGGCCCGTCGGAGACGCCCGGGACCCGTGCGCTGCGCAGCCCCGGACCGCGGTCTCAGAGGCTCCCCATCCCTTCTGACCTTCGCCCCACACCGAAAGGTTACCGGCACCAATTAATTCACTAAGCGGCCACCCAGCGCTTTTCCTACGAGCGGTCCCGAGCTCTGGGGGTGGCAAGAGCCGGAACCTCTCCTCGCGGAGGACAAACACGTTGTGTCTGCACCGTCCTCCCGCCGACCACACGGGCGGGAAGCTGCTGGCCGCCCGGCACCGCTGCCGGGCAGGGGAGCTGCCTCGCACCCCCGCCGCACGGCCGGCAGCCGCTATGCGCTGGAGGACACCCATGCCGCTCGGGCGGCACTTCCCGGGCACCGACCGCTCTGCTCCGAGGAGGCACGGGGGACATCCACACCCCGCCGGCGCCGCTCCCCGCCGAGCGGCACAGGGGAGCGGGCCGAGGCGGTGGCGGCGGCGCGGCCCTACCTCATACTGGATGTACTGCTTCCGCCACTCAGGGGTGATGTGCGCTGCGAGGTGCTCGGCGAACTTCATCCTGCCGCCGCCGGGCAGGGGCCGCGCTCGCTCTGTGCCCGCGGAGCCGCCTCAGCGGCGCCTGGCTCCGAAGGGGCCGCCGCCGCCGCCGCCGCCGGTAGTGGGGGGCGGGGGGGGGCCGCCGCCACACATGGGCCCCCGCCCGCCCGCCCCGCCACTCCTCAGCCCGCCTCGGGCCTCCTCAGCGCCGCCCCGCCGCCACCGCCGCCGCCTCCTCCGCCGCCGCCGCCATCTTCCCCGTCCCGCCGCCCCGCCGCCACCTCCCAGCCGTCAGCCGGCCCAGCAGCCAACCGACCGCCGGCAAGGCGCCATCGCCACGGCAACCGCCGCCACCGCCCACCGCCGCGCGGGGCGGGGCGCGGCCCGGCGGGGGGGCGGGGCCGAGCCTTAGCTCCGCCCCTGCTCGCCAGGGATGGGGGGGTGCGGTGGCGCCGGGGCTCCCCCGGCGGAGGGCGCCCCGCTTCGGTGTAATGTTTCTGCTCTGTTTTGGGGTCGGTTTGGTCCCGAACGTGTCACCTTCGTCCCTCTAGATCTCCAGGCCAGCCCCTCCGTAAGTGATGGCAGCTCTGGGACAGCCCCAGCTTGAATCCTGAACTGTTTGGGGCTGGCTGGGATGGGGATGGGGATGGGGATAGGGATAGGGATGGAGATAGTTATGGAGATGTAGGTGGGGAGAAGTGTAGCACGGTGTGCGTGGGGGGAAGAGGTGAAGAGATGGGGAGGTATCAGCCAAGGAGAGAGCAAGGATGGAGATGGAGCAGAAGAGCAGGAGAAAACGCAAGAAAGGTGAATATGAATTGAGGCAGGAGAGAAATTGCGCTGGCAGGCCACAGAAAGCTGGGGGAAAGGAGAAGAAAGAGAAGACAGTGCAAAGGAAAAGGAGGAGGGGAAGAGAAATGAAAAAAAGATTCTCCAAAAGTTGCATGATTGCAAAAGCCTTTGCCCTTCACCACTATCACACTCACCAATAGGGTGCCATGAATGCCGCAGCTGGACGAGGGACAGCAGGGAAAGCCAGGGCAGCTCTAAGAGCAAGCCCACCCATGTGGGGGCACAGCAGCCCTCAAATATAGACACCCCAGGGGCTGGAGGGTTCAGTATCCGCTGCGTTATAGCATGAGAGACCAGGTTGGAGCCACTCAGAGTGGGGCTGCAGCCCGGTATCCCAGTGTCCATAATCTTGCTCCTCCACAATTCCCAGACTTTGTGCATTTGCTACATTTGGGATTAATTTTGGTTTTCCTTCAAGCCTCCCAACCTCCAGCACAACTTCACATGATAGTTTTCAGCTTTTGCTTGTACCGACACCGGGGCAAATCTTGCTCCAGCTGCCAGCCCCTTGGAACAGCAATATTACTCCCCGCCACTGCACGCAACCGCTGGAGCATTGCTCCTACTGACATCTGCAGGAGCAGAGCTCGTTTGCTGTGGTGATTTATCAAGGTCCTGTCGCAGGCCCGGGGTCTTCTGATTTGTGAGGGCTCTTACCTGTGCTGAGATTTACCCAGCAGCAACAGCGGCACATGCAGCAGTGATGCTCACTGATACCATCTCTTAATTATGTTTGCAGAAAACCATTTAATGAATAGAGCTTTAGTGCCCTTCATCTGAAACTTCACACTCAGCAACCTGCCCGACACTGACCTCAGCACGAGCCAACCACTATGTCACAGCTTGACTTACATTTAGCAGGTCACCAGCTTTTTAATGCATTACCTTTACAGGCTTGTACCAGATAAAATCGCTCAGGGTCTGAGCCTGCTCCCGCCACGATCAGTGGCACTGACTTCAGCGGGAGCAGCCGTGAGGAGGGTCTTTGCAGCTTCAATGCTTTGAATGTTGTCAGGCTTCCAGAGATAACGTGCAGCATGTGGGAGAAGAACGGATTAAGAAATAAATATTGTCTTTATTATTTGGTGGATACATTGCATGGAATATGTACCATGATAGGAGAGTATCATCTGATATGACAGCTTGCAAATTCAGGGACTGAAAATAACTAGTGATCCCCCTTCCCTTTGTGTCTCAGAGATTTTTTTACCCACCAATAAATGCTACTTACTTATTTAATACCAATAAATGCTATTTACTGGTATTAAACAAAGACAGATGATAGCAGGGGAGGCAGAGCAGAGGCTGGACTTCTTACTCACCATTGCCATGTTCTCTAGCAAGAGCTCCATTTAAATATCTGATTGACAAAACTCTGCCTCCCATTATCAGACGTGCTTTCACACCACACTTAGCACCATGACAGTGTTTCACTGCTCTGCTGGGACTTGGGGCTTTCTGACCCCTTGAAACCTTTCAAAACTCTCAGCTCTGCACATCCAGGGGCTGGGGGAGGAAGAACGAGAGGGCAGGAGAAGCTTTAAATGAAAGAGAAAGGGCCACCACTGCCTCTGCTGCAATCTGCCCATGGCCAGGCTGGAGGGCAGACAGGGGGAATGCATGCAACACATGCTAGCAGAAGAGGAATGCCGACCCCAATTGATTCTGGTTTCAGATCTGGATCCCGGTCCCTGCGCTGCAGGTCTGCATCCCAGTCCCCATACCTTGCTTGCACCAGGCTGCCACGTTCTCCTCTCTCGCTCTTTTCCAGGAAAGAGTTTGCATTGTGATTTCCCCCCATGCTGTTGTAGCTAGGAATAAATAAAAGAAGCAGTGTTATTTGCATTTTTAAACCGAGCAAGGAGAAGTCAGGAGTGGGCTTTCCGCCAGTGAAGTCTGGCACTTGCTTTGTTGAGAGTGTATAGAATAATTTATAAATAGCATGGTGGTTTGGGTTTTTTTAATATAATTATACTTTAAAGATCCTGCATTTCTGGGGAGAGGGAGTCTTCAAAAGAGGCTTTAGAAAAAGAGTCTTGCAGAGGGAAAATTTTCTTTAATGGCATTCATAAAATCACGAAGAGGAGGGTTTTCCATAGCAGGAGACAATGCAGGACACCCACAGACAACCATTCCTACACCTTTCCTCCCACCTCCTCTCCAGGCAGCTGACTTTTAAGACGCCTGGATATGTAGGGGCTCGGTTTGTCATGGCAGGGGATGCTTCAGCAGCACAACCCTCTACGAGCAAAGCAGGATGTGCTGAGCCTGGACCACTGCGTGGGTCAACATCAGAGAAAGCTGGGAAGATGAATGCATCTCCTCCCCATTGAAAACGGAAGAAATAATGCTGAGCCCAGGCGTGCCCAGGACCTCAGCACACCAAAGCTGCTCTCTGCCACCAGCCAGAGCTGCTCCACAGAGGTGGCAGGAGCACCGTGCGGAGAAATGGCTGCTCTTTGCATCCTCCGCTGCCCTGCCCTGCCCTGCCCTGCTCTGCCCAGGCAGTGATTCCTGCTCCCAAGGGAAGACCAAGGGCTTCACTGCCACCACTTGGAAAGGAAGGCAGAGAATAAATAAATACAGAAGTAAAAGCAGGTCAGGGGCAAGCTTGACGTGAAATGAGGAGGGGATTTAGTAAATCACAATAAGACACGCTGCCCTGCCTGCCAGGATCAATAAAGCACAAGCCCTGGGCTTTGGACACCCTGGGCATCTGCTGGCCAGCCCCGAACCCTCCCATTATCTGCTTCATCAATACCGGTCTTGAGAAATGCAATCAATATATTAGATTTCCCAGAGACAGCAGAGCAAAATGCACAAATCCTCCGGCAGCCTGAGCTAGAGCTATTGATTTTTCACATATTCTCCCTCCCCGCCCGCTACTGGCGGAGGACAAGGGTGTGATTATGAGCATCAGGAGCCGGGGGGGTCTCAGTCCCCAGGGCAGAGGCAGTGAGTGCACAGGGTCAGACCAGGAGTAGCACAGCCCAATCTACTGGGAATTGTCAGGGCATCTATACATCCAGGCAAGATGCCTGCAGCAGATTTTTAAGCCATGAGGAGCAGTGGTTTCCAGACAATAATAATGCATTGGGTGGGCCTGATTCCAGCAGCAGGGATGTTCGTACTGATCCGGCCTCTTCCAAGAGCTGTCCCAGCAGCCACAACTTCCCGCAGCTCTTCCAAGCGGGATAAGATGATGCTTTCATCCCCGTTTTGGTGGGAGCCAGGATTAGACCTGCCAGGAGGGGACGTGCCTCCCAGCACCTTGGCTGCACATGGGTCAGTTTACCCACTGGCTGAATCTGATCCATTGGGACTTGAGCCTGTCACAGAGCTGGATTTAGGACTCAACATCTCTAACAGCCAGCCCCAGCAATGGGGCAGCCTTGTCCCCATCCACCAGCTCATGGGCATGTTGGTCTATGGGCAGTAACCATGCCCCACTGGGCTTATGTATCACCTCCCGTACACTTTTTGGGGCAGGATTTGGCCCATACATTGCTCAGTGCCTGATGTTAAAAATCCCAAGGTTGTGCAACAATGTACCCCTGGCCGTAAGAGATGCAGAAACACAGAACAAAAAGCCAAAGCAGCAGCAGCTCCCCTTTGCTGGGAGCCTGCCCCGTGGGGGTAGGAGGGATGCCTCTGCTCATCACCCAGTGCCCCTGAGCAGGCTGACCTTTCCCAGGCTGACTCACGACCGATGTATGCATGGCTGCGAGCAGACAGCAGCTCCTCGCTGCTTGCACACGTCCCCTCTGCTTTGCTTGAGATTGCAGCGGTGTTCTTCCTGGAAACCCGGCTGGGGAACAAGGAAAAACACATCTGCCCAGACAGTTTAGGCCAAGATGCCTGTGCCAGGTTGCTTCCAGCCACACTCCTGCGCTGTGAGGGGTGCAGTGTTCCCCAGCACAGTAGAGGGACGAGTGCTGGGGAGAGTTCTGGCGGTGGCTCGGGCGGGACTCGCTGCGCTGTCTTACAACCAAGAGCAGATGGGGGGTTTCACGCCCTTCACTGGCGTGTAAGTGATTGCTCCTGGATTGTTTCCAATACATATATATGTGTCTGGTTTAATTTATGCACGCTTGCTTTGTGTGAGAAGACAGCAGCTGACCAGTGGTTAAGAAAACTGAACACCCTGAAAAGGTCTAAAATTAGAGAAGAAACAAGAGCTGATTCCTCCAAGCCCCAGAGCTGCCTGGGCTGCTTCCAGGAGAACCCTGGAAAGAGCCTCTGACCCCCCTGCTCTGGCACCAGGACTGCCTCACTCTTGGGGGCGTGCAGTTTCCATCCCCTCAGCACCTCTGCATGTCTGTAGCATTGCCCCACCATGACCTGGGTCAGGATGGACCCTTATCCCTTTGGGATGTTTTCCAGTGGACAGGGGCTGGTAAAGTGCCAGGTGGCCTTGGGACTGTCCCCATCCTGTCTACCCCAACCTCGCTTCCCTCAAACACACTCTCACCTCCCCATTTGCCATCCTGACTGCTGGCCCCTTCCCAGAAGGATATACCATGCGAGGGGAGTGAAGGAAGGGGCGCAGCACCCTGCTAAACAGTGGGAAGGGAGGTGATCTGGGACAAGAAACAAGTGCCCCTGGAGTTCCTGCTGCCAGCTCGCACAGCCAATGCCACCATCATGCCGAAGTCGTGGTAGGTTGCAGAGTTAAACACAAGGTATGGGCACATCTCGGTGTATCGATGCTGCAAGCACCAAGCTGCCACATGAACAATAAAGCGGTGGGGTGGCACTGGCAGTGGCACCATGCCCTTTGCATGACTTGACCAGGTCCCTCCCTCCCGCTGCCCAGGCAGCAGCTTGCAGCAAGCTGCTCTTTCCCTCCCTCTGCTCCAGAGGCAGATGGATTCGGAGCTGTGGGGTAGGGCTGGAGGAACCACTTTTTTCTGTGCCACCCCCATGGTCGATGGGCTGCAGATAGACAATTGCTGGGGTTGTGCCTTAATGCTGATATGAAGATGCTTTATGTTTGGCAAGTAGTCCCCACTGGGAAGAGTAGACCATAACCGTGTGTGACACGATGCATTGGCGTAACCACATGCTGGAGGACGTGTCTTTCTGACTCTCTGCCCTAAACCTGTGTCCCTTTTCCAGCATGTCAACAAAAAGCTAAGTGCGGGCGAGATTGAGGTGTGTGGTAATAGTAATGGCAGAAATCTCAAAGCTAGCTGGACTTTCTGGGAATTTTTGGAAATCCTGCCATAGCTTTGTGTTTTCTTTAACAACCTCTGAACCTTATCAAAGTGCACAAAAGGCCACAGGCTTCCTATTTGCGAGGGCCGCATTAGGAAAACAACAGCTGCTCCTGCCAAACCTGGTTTGACCCTGCCTGACTTGAGCCCTGCATCACGAGCATCCTCGTGGTCAACACCTACTGATACCCCAGTGCGTTGCAGGGGGCAGACCCTGTCCACAGCAAGTCCATTTGGTGATCTCCTGGGACAGTACTAGGTTAGGCTGTTTCTCCATGGAGGGTCTTGCTTGGCTTGGAAGGAATCATGCATCTCCAGGTCATACCCTCACGCATCAGGGCTGAGTGTGGACTGTCTCTAGGTGCCGTAACGCACAGCTCCAGGCCCTGCAGCCTCAGGACAGATGTCAGATGGGAAAGAATCACTTAAAGCAAGTAGGAATGTGTCCTGAAGGTGCTTGTGCCACCAAGGCAGAGTGCAAGAGGCTGCACAGCAGCTGTGTTCCTGGCCCGGCAGTGGGCTGGGGAGTGGCTCGGCTGGGTTCGTGCTGGCTGCTCCCGGACAGCTGCTCGGAAAGCAGCGGCTCTGGTCCATGATGGCAGCCACGGACCGGTCACAGCCTGGCCTTGTCCTCATCATAGAAATTAGCTTCGGTGCTGCAAACCACACGTGCAGCAGAGATACCCCAGCATCTCTCAGTGCCTCTGTTCAATGCCAGCAGATTCCGTAAGGGTCCCCTCTACAGCCTGAGATCCTTGTCTCCTGCAGTTCCTCTCTGGCTCCAGATGTTGTTGCAATTTTATATGTCTGGCAGGAATTAGACTAAACCCCTTCCCTTGCTAACAGGGACCACTGAGCAGGCAGGGGAGAGGCTCTGACACCCAGGCTCAGAACCAGAGGGGCGATGTGGAGGGGATGCCAGGTGTTCCTTTCTTCCAAACCACCCCAGCCTGCCTGGTCAGGACACACTGACCTGCAGCCTGAGCCCTGCCTATTCTATTTTATGGCCAAAACAAGCCATAAATTTCCTTCCACAGAGCTGGAAGGTGCAATTGCTTTTCTGCAGTGCACTTTTTTCCTTGCACAACTCGTAGCATCACATGAGGGAAATCTGTAAGTAAAAGTCAGGCTGGAGCCATTTATAACGGCAGTGCCGTGATTGTTACTGCTGACAGCTGCAATTACAGGCACTCCCTTCGATTGCTCCTCGCCGGGGGAGAGCAGAGCCAGCGCCAGAGCAGGCAAAGGGTCGGAGGCAGCTTTTCTGGAGCTGCACCCCCTCTTCACTGGATCTTGTCACCCATGGACAGTGCTCAGGGAGGGCTTCAGGGAGGAATGGAAGATGGGGAGTGGCCCCCAGTAAGGAGGATTTGGGAAGAGATGCAGGATGCTCCCCAGTAAGAACTCATTGAACTCATCAGCCTGTTCTCACCTCTGTGGGCAGGACAGGGGATTGCGCCAGGGCTGTGCAAGGACAGACAGCAGGTCCAAGTGCTCACTGGGGAGAAATGCTGCTGGTGGCCCCAGATAACCCTAAGGTGGGCTGCAGGTGGGGGCAGCATCCCAGGCAGGTCACTGCCAGGCACTTGTTTCCAACACCACAGTCTACATCTCCTGCCTGTGAGATGTTTGGTGCATGCCAGGCTTGTAGGCACCAGGGTGCCGTTAGGCACAGTGGCCAGGGAGCTGCGGGGGAATTTGGGAGCTGGGTAACAGAGGGATGCAGAGGACCTTGCCTGGGGGAGATGGAGAAAAAAATGAGGTACATCTGTGGCCTTGCAGTGACAGGGCTGTGACGAATGGAACTGTCTGCTGCCATGTAGAGATGTGAGATAAGGGGGAGCTGGCAAAAGGCAGGAAAGTGTGGAGGTGGAGGTGGCAGCCCTGCAGCAGCCAAACCTCAGCCAGGCTTTCCTGCTGAACACCTTGGCTCTGCCTTCTCTACACAGCTTCAGGGCAACTGAAACGTCCAAAAGCGAGCTAAATTTTGTAATTATCTTAGGTGGGGGGGGGGGGGGGAAATAAGAAGCGACTTTTTATTTTGCTGTTGTCAAGGAATAACACCTAAGGTTTTGTTTCAAACGTAAGGGCTCTTCTGTGGTTTTTGCACATGCATGAAAAAAGGTGGGAAAGGATGGATAAAGCAGGAGGCTGAGTAAAATGAAACAAAAATGAAGCTTTTTGTGTTTGTTTCACACCAAGCAAAACACTCCAGGTCAACCAAATTGAAATATCTCCTTGGTTTTCATTTGAATTTATTAAAGAAGATACCATGTAAAATTTCATCTGACTGCCCCAAACCATAAAGACTTCGTGGTGAATTATCTCTGTCCATGGATGGAGCCACTATTTGCGCAGCTCTGGCTGAAACCTTAGAACCCCTGGCCAGCTGCTGTGTTGCAACCATGCTGTTGCTAACATCAGTCCAGCAAGGCTTCAGGCGTGCTTGGGGAGCAGCATTCAGCACCTGGAAGAGGAGTTTTCCCCTCAGTGCTTAAGTGGTTTAATGATATGCTGCGGAGAGGGGAGATTTATGCACTTCCGTGCGAGGTTATGCATTTCTTTTCCATCACAGCTACTGATTTGTATTCACCACAGTGCATGAATTTATGGGAGGAGGGAATCGATGTTTTATTGATATCTAAAAAACCTATATGATGGATGTGCTAATTACATGCTTTTCACCCAGACCCCCTTTATTATACACAAACAAATGGCCCTGGTGCTATAATGAATGCAGGTAAAATGTGCAACGGAGCCAAACTCTGTGGAGGTGATGCGTGCAAGGGAAACCTTGCTTACGCCAGGGCAGAGACCTCAGCCCTTTGTTTAGCTTCTTCCCTGGACAGCACTGAATTTTGTTTTCCTGTTGCATATGACTCCATTTCCATTTAATGGAAATCACCTCCCTTGTCAGTGGGCACAGCTGTTGCAGCCACGCTGTGGGCTCCTGGCTGCTACAGCATCTATGGGCTCCCCAAAATATTGAGGTGTGCATTTGCTCTGCCTTGCTAACAGGGGACACATGCGCAGGGTGAAAAATGAGCAGGGTTTTTTCATCTCTCTGCTAAAGAGGTGAGCATGCAGAGTAGAGGGGCAGAAGTTGGTTGTCTCCCCTCCTCCCTCTCCCGCTGCAGGGGTGAAGGCAAGCCAGGTGTCATGACATGTATCGTGTGTCATGTAAAAATCCATATTCCAGATGGAAATCCCAGCTCAAGATAGGCATACACCACCCTGTCACGTAGGGATGGTGAGTGGCACGACGGGGAGGAAGCTTCTCCCCCGGCACGTGGGCTCAGGGGCAAATCTCCCAAGAAGAAGCAATGAGGGAGAAGAAGGAGGGACACCTCTTGTGGTGGGACAAGGACACACACAATGGGTGTCCTGGAGGAGCTCAGGAGGGAACATTCATTAACCAGAGGCACAGCTCTGCCTTTAGCAGAGGTGACGTATGCCAGGTCAAGGTGTGCTGGGGGCTGCGCCATGGGAGGGGAGGGTGCCCAGGCTCCCCCTAATCCGCATGCCCTCAGGAGGGCACGAACATCCCCAGCCTGCAGCGTGCTCCTCCTCCATAGACAGGTGTCTCCCACAGTAAAATGCAGGGCTACAAACAATCCCGCTCTTAATTGTCTCTTTCTCCTTTTGTTATGGGGAAAAAAAGAAGTAATCATAGCTTAGTTCACAGGGATCCCTTCAGATGTTCCTTTCAGGCTGGCCAGGGTTTGGTGTGTGCAGTGCCCTCTGCCCTCTCCAGAAGGACAATGACAAGTCTCCAGGCTGACCGGCAGGATGGATATGATAATTATACAGGGATATTTTTTCCCTGCTCGGCACTGCTGGTCACAGCCTGTTATTGTGTCTCTGCAATCCCAGCACAAGCCCTGGGTCTGACCCCCATGTGCAGCTTGTGCAAGGGCCCTGCATGATTTTCTTTACCGCTCGGTGCCCATAATGCTTCTGGTTTTGTGCAGCCAGGGGCTGGGAGAATGGGACAAACTTGCCCCAGCTCATAGTGGGGTGACTGGGGCTCTCTCGGTCCTGTGCACTTCATGTTTGTGGGGGGTGGTTGGTTCACCTGGCACAAGGGCATGGACACTGGTGTGCCCCAAGCCCTCATCCTGCCCTCTTCCAGGTCGCTGGTGACCAGCAACTAAATAAACATCATCCTGCAGAGCAGGCACAGCGTGGCTGAGCCCAACATCCCCATCCTCAGTGTTTCCATGCCAGGCTTCAAAAGCCTCCATGGATGCCTTGCATCAAACCTGCTCCCACGCATGCCAAAGAGAGGAGGTGGAAGGAAGGATCAGGCCCTCAGTGCAGTTGCTCTTTAAAAAAAAGGCAAGGAAAAAGCAGAGGGAGATCTAGTAGGAGCAGTAAGTGCTCTAGCAAAGGAACCCAGCAAGGTAGGGAGGCCTCTCTCACCATGGAGACGAGCCGGAGAGCATGCGGAGGCTGCGAGCTTCACTTAATTTGCCACGAGTACTTTTTCCAAGCTATTCAAAGGGGGTTTCATCCTGCCAGCCTACCCGGCTGCCTGTCCCTTGCTGCATGCCAGCAGGCTCAGACCAGGCGATGCTTCTCCATGGTGAGCGGGGCTATCCGGGGTGAACCAGCCAGCTGGATGGAGCTGAATGGCTTCTGGTGGACAGCGGCAGGGAGGATGAGTTCACTGTAAATAGTGCGGTCTGTTTATGAGGCTGGGTGCTAATCACACTCTGGAAAGGAGCTACTATTATTTTGTGTTTATAAGCAGCAGAGCCAAGCTGTTTCTGCCTTTCCCCCCTTCCTGGTTCAGCCCATTTGCAGGACACCCTTCGTCCCCTCAGGAGGTAGCCCTGGGCAGGGCTGGCACTTGCAGGCATACTCCTGGCTCCAGCACAGCTGAGCCCATCTCTGTTCCAGTACTGAGCAGAGCCAGGGGCACCACTGCCCTTTCGCATGAGCTGGGATGCGGAGGTCTCTCCTGCTCCCTGCAGGGCTATGGTGTAGCTATGCTCCCACGGTTGGACCTTCACCCCCTTCTTGTATGCACAGCCAGGGATGGGGACATTGCCATGGCTTGGCGGCCTGGTGGGAGAGTGGTGGTGGCCCTGGAAGGCCATGTCCAGGTGCTCCAGTGATGTTTCAGCTTGCTGCCCTGGCTGTGTCAGGGCCTTTTGCCCCCTAAGTAAAACCTCCCACACCCAGTGAGGCTGTGAAGAGAATAAGAGAAGAAAAGCCAGCTTATTTCTGGCTCTGATGGCAGGTCTTTTTTCAACAGCTCCTGCATTCTCCCCTGCAAGCCCCAGGATAGAAAGATGGGTTGCATACATTGAAGCAGGAAGCATGAATGAGTCTGGAGTGCCTGACACATGGCCAGGAGACTGCAAGCAGCTATGCAGATGGAGCTCGTCATGCACATGTGCCTTCATCCTCGTCCTCGAGGCTGGGGGAATGAGAGTGAACCCAACACCCAGTGCTTTCTGGTGAGACAGGACCTCTAAAGCCACGGTGCAAAACCCTGGTTCACTGCTTGGCCCTCTTCACCTCAGTGTGCCCCTCCTTAAGACGCGGTCACGCTGTGGGGCAGCCCCCCACAAGACACAGCTGGCCGGGGGAGCAGCGGCCCCGGCCGAGGCAGCTGGTGGCCGGAGGAGGAGTGGGTCAGGACGCTGCGGAGGTGGCCAAGGTTTCCCCGGGGGACTCAGGGCTGCCATTTGCTGAGGCCGGGGGTGGAGGAGGGAGATGGACTCGACAGCTGTGCCAGGGAGGGGGGAAACTTTCCACACCAAGTAGATAGCGGGCTAAATATAAACCGCCGTTGGGCTGGCGCTTCGCCCGGACTCCCGGGGCGGCACCACCGGCACTCACCTCCCGGCACCAGCCGAACCCCCCCGGCCGCCGGGGACTCCCCCCCGCCGGGCCCGAAGCAGAGCGGCGGCGGCGGCGGCGGCCTGCGAGTGCCCTCCAGCGGCAGCGGAGACACGGCGGGTTCCCCCGACCCTGCCGCCGCGGTAGCGCTGGCCCCGGCCCCGGACCCCGGGGGACGCGGGTCCCAGCCACGCGCGGGTGGGGTTTGGGGGCGCGGGGTGCTCGGGGTGAAGGGCTCACGTTATAAAGGTTATACAAGTTTGAGGGTGCGGGCAGCCCCCTCGTCAGGTGTTTCTGTTAAGTCGCCATCAGCAGCGCCGCGGGCGCTGAGGAGTTATAAAGCCCGGCGTAGTGGATGCGCCCATTGCTTAACCACACGCTGCCCTCGGACCCGCGGCCGCCCCGGAACCCTCGGGCGCGATGCGCGTTTCCTGCTGGCGACCCGTCCGCTCGTACCGAGGCGTGAGGGGGACCGGCGAAGCGGGCGGACCTGGGCGGGCGGCGGGCCGCCATGGCGTCGACCCCGCTGGCGGCGGCGGCCGCGGCCGGGAGCGGCGTTGAGGCGAGCTCGGGATCTGAGGAGACGGGGCCGGCGCCGCCCGACCGCGACTTGGCTGCGCTCTTTGAGCAGGCGGCCGAGCGGTTGCCGGCGCTGCTGCCCACCGCCAGCAAGGAGCAGCTGCTCTACCTGTACGCCCGCTTCAAGCAGGTGAGCCGGGACCGGGGCGGCCCGGCCCACGGCCTGAGCTCGGGCACCCCGCGGGCAGTGCCTGGCGGCGGGCGGGCAGTGGGGCGTGAGCGGAGGAGCGGAACGGGACCCTGCCCGGTGCCCCGGGACCCGAGGGCCTGGAGCTCTCCTGAGGCTACCGGCCAAGGGCCTGCGCGGCGGCTGAGGGAAATGTGGCGGTGCTAAGTGGGAAAGAGTTGTGTTGGGGATGTGGGAAAGAGGGGTGCGGGGAGCTCTCTGTCCAGCACCGAGTTCGGTACCGCTGGGTTTGCGTGTGGGACAGGGCGCCGCTAAAGTCATCATGCTAGTTGTTCCTCAGTTCTCCCCCTTGCTCGGTGTGGTCAGCCCTGATGCTGCACTGCTCGCCTTTGCTGTGGAGACATCGGCTTGGCTCCAGTGGACTGGAGTTGGGTGTGGGTGTGGAGGATTGGCTGTTGTTGTTGGCTGTGGCAGGTCACCGGCGGGTTGGTGGCCTGTCTGAGCGTCCACTGAGTCTTTGTGGAGTAGCTCCTCGCCTGTGTTTGCCAGGCTCCCTGTGTGTGCTGGGTGAGGAGGTGACTGGCACAGCTTAGAGAGTAGTGATTGTATGGTTTGTAGTGCATGGCTAGCGCTGGTGCTCACCTCCCCGCTAGAGGCATCGGGGATCTGCTGTAATGACCCGGGTCTGAGCATTAAGTCTTTGGGGTTTTGATGCGACCCCATGAAGTATGTGCCTGTGCAGATCTGTCAGTGGAGGGCTTTAGAGTGGCCTGGGAAACTAACCTGCTTGGTTCTAGTTCCAGTGTTCCTTTTCCCATTCAGTCCCTATGAATTGAGCAAGCTGTAGGATGCATCTTGTGTGAATACACAGTGTAACTTTTTTCTGCTCCTGTGGGAGAAGTTATGTAAAACAAATACAGAAGCACCAATTAAGATACAAAGGACGTTTATAATCACCTAACCTGGAGAAACAGGTATTGTAACATGTGGAAGACTAAAGAATAAAGGTAAAAATAAAACTTGTGTGTTGCAAGAGATGCTGCCTTGACTTGAAAACTGAATTGCACCCATTTGGATTAATAGTCAAAATTTGGTGTGCGTATTTTCCCAGTGATTCTCCTGCCATATGGAGTATGCTTGTCCTACTACTGCCGCTTATAAGTGCTTTCCTTTTTTTAAAATGCGATATTTAATTACCATCTAAGCAGGTGGTGCCTAGGTTGTGGTTTGTGGACCATGATTGTATGAAAAGCAGACTGGTCACATGAGGTTTTGTTTTCAGATATTTCTAGTGCTTGAACATATCTTCAGGCTTCTCTTTTCCTTTTGAGAAAAAAGGGGGCAGAAAAAAATACTAGGAGAACTTTTAAGAATAACAAGACCATGCCTAGGATGAGATGAAAAGAAAGGGTGTTTCTTCTCCTCTGTAATTTTTTTGTCCATATTCTCAGAAGATTTGTTGCAAATAACCTCTTATTTTTCACTCTGTTGCAAATGCTTTGTAACTGTCCTGGGTGGAAACGTGAAAGCATTGCTTGCACATCAGCTCTGTGATTCTCAACAGACTCTAGAGGGTTTCCTGGCATTAGCTCTGTAAGACCAATAATGTGTTTAATGTTAAAAATTACTTTAATCAGAAGCTGTTTCACAACAGTTTTGATACAAGTCAGAAAAAAGCTGATAATTAACACCATGTCAGCACAGATTCTCCGGTTGCCTTCAGCTGAGTGGAACAGTGCGCTTCTGTCCTGTTCTGTCCCTCTTGTCCCTGGTCAAGCAGGATGCAACAGCAAGTGCCTTTGTGCTCCCTGATTTCAGGCTGTGCTTGGCTCCTAGCTTTCCATGCCTTTGGCTGCCTAGTGCTATCCGGAAAAGTGCCATCCCTGTTACAGAGTGCCTGGAAGGATAGTGCTGGCAGTGGAGATAGAAGAAGTTTGCTAGCATAGCTACTGCAGGATTATGCTCTGCTAACTTTGAGTTTTGCAGCATTTTGTGCTTTAAATCAAAATGAGGGTGCTTAATGCAAGTTTCCTCTATTTAATTATAGCAGCCCGTATCAGTATGCATAATGGGCTGCTAATATATTACTCCGGTGGACAGTAGTATTGCTAGTGCACAAAAGGTGCTGACTCAGATCTGTCCACTGTCCTTGATTTGGCACCCTTGTCTTTCCTCCATTTAGTGTTTTATGTCACTAAGGGCTTTGATTTAAGATACAACACCATCATAAAAGAGGTGACAGTAACAGCTGAGCTCTCTGTTAAAATACTGTATGTTGTTTATTTCAAACTATTTGTGTATATAGGCATTTTCCTGGGATTTTATTACCTTTTATTGGAGACCATTTCAGGATTTTATTACTTTTCTCTCTGATTTTGTTTATGTGTCAGAGACTTGAAAATAAGGGGATTGCTTAGTTGTCATCTCCAGTGAGGTTTTTAGAAGATGTTGCTGAGTTTACGACTCTGCCCCAGAACAGGAGGAAGAGCAGGCTGGTCGGTAGAGCTCTGGACTAGGTCTGATTTTCTTTTTCTCCCCCTACTTTCTATGTGGCTTTTGGGCAAATCACTTGTCTGTGCCTTGAGTCTGTAGTGGTGAAGTGAAGATAGCGCTTGCCTGTTGTGTTGAGGACTCAAAAAAGGTTCAGGAACTGTAGTCATTCAGAGAGGGGAGGGAATCCAGAACTTGCTGGAAATGATCGGACTGATGAAACTGCCCTGCTGGGAGGAGGATGTACCAGTGCCTACGTAAATGCTGAGAGATGCGGGCAAGCTGGAAGCTCAGTGCTGCCGACAAAGTGGGACTTACGCTGTCTCTGAGTGTAGGCTCAAGAATGTAATCCCATTTTTGCATGATGTCTGCCCTGAATATGGGAGTTTCTCCCTGCAGCTTCCTCTTGCTTGGAACAGTGATGGAGCTGACTCAGTTGTTATGTCTCTGGGACATAAAGCCTCTTGGTCATCAGGGCTGGGACCCTTGCCTTCTGTGGTTGATGTTTGCTTGTTCTTCCTTATGCCCACTTTTAATCAGTTGAGTACAGGGCTTTCCTGCAGGTTAAAGGGGCAGAGCTTTGGGCAGGAACAGGCAGGAATTCCTGTCTTGCCAAAGAAATTGAGCTTACTTGGGCTGTGTACAGTTAGAGCTTAGTCCTGCTGTTCGTGGAGGTGAGTTCACCTTTTAAGATTTATGATCAGGTAAAAATATTTGGCTGGTACTCTGTGCTATATAAATGTATTAGTTGAAAAATTAGCAAAGAGCCATTTTCCCAGCACCACCAGGGGTGAGGGGAGGAGATCAGTTGTGGAGTAATGTGTAAGGATTTGTGTAAGGAGTCTCAAGGTTTCTCGCCGTCTGGACCAGCAGCTGAAGTTGTATGGTATGCAGGGCTAATGCATCTCTGAGCATGTGTCTATCCAAGCACTCTTCTGAATGTTGTGACCTTCAGGTGAAGGCTTCATCTGAGGTTTCTAAATTTCCATTTTGGTCACAAATGGAGATGTCTGCAGACACTTCCCATTTGGACCTGCCTGGCTCATCTTTGTACAATTCATGCGTATAATGTGACTCTGCATGCAGAAGCAATACTAGGAAAATATTTAATGCATTCTGGCTGTCATCTTCTTTTTTTTTTTTTTTTTTTTTTTTAATGCAGCTGATGAACTGTAAATGAGGAGAGCTAAGCATCAAGTAACCAGTCAGGCCCCTGGAGACCATCAGTAATTATTTGTGGACACTGAATGAGAAACTGTTGACTTGAAATACTAATATGGGCTCTTGCCTTTTGGCTGGTTATGCAGAAAAATAGGTTATGAAGCCCTCCAGGGAAGTTACAGGAGGACAGAGTCCTTCACACAATTTCACACCCAGTATTTGTCAGCATTGGCATATTTAGCTAAAACTCCCCTTCCTCAGCTGTCAGACTCGGGTCCCCTCTAATGTTAGATTCCTGGCTGAGTTTGATGCATTATGGAGCCTGGCAGCAAAAAAGAGGGAAGCTGAAACCTTTATTTTCTTCCTTCCAACAAAACCACTGCAAGCCTTTTTATTATATCTTAAAATAGCAAACAGGGCACAAGTGCATATTTTTCCCCTCTTGATGGATGAAGTTTAACTACTGTTCCTTGATTTGTATTACTATCAATGTTACTAACAGTCTTTCCCGGTGCTAAAACAGCCTTTGAATGCCAAATCTAAAGAGAAGAAACTGCTGTTGTATTTTGATGATGGCAGGGGAAAATTAATATTAAACCAGATTTTTTTTATCCAACTTGGCCAATTTTTGCAGGTTGGATATTGAACTAAAAAACTGCCAAGCAGGCGTTTTCCATAGAGAGAATGAATTTGTATTTTATTTCTGGGCTTGTTTTGTTTTTTAAAACAAGTGGTCCAATCTTCCTCTGAGCATGGGAGAAAACATTTTTACCACATGAATTGTGACTGATTTATAGGACTTAACTGTTGCTAGCTCTTTCTCCTATTTCTCCATGAAATGCAATATGTTGTATTAAAGGCCAGCTAAGCTGTTATAATTGGAATGAATTGCTCACTAGGAGACAGTCAGATGTACAGAAAATTAATTTCAGTTACAGTCACTCATATCCTCTAACACTTTAAATGATAACTTAGTGTAACTAATAAATATCTCTCAGCATGGGCATGCTCTCTTTAAAGCTTGATTAATGATTCCACCCTCAGCATAAAATCCCCACCTTTTTAAGGTGAAGAATTGTTAGTTGATTTAAGCACTTCACCTGCCTGAACACTTGAGCATATTTCATAAAACATTTGATGAATGCAGTTTAGTTTTGCTTGGTTAACAAAATGTTCAACCAGCAGCCTTTGCCCACCTCCAGAACATACCTGTGTTCCGTGTTCCCTCCCTGGGGTCTGTTTGAATACTAGCCAATCTGTCCTGGGCTTTCTTTGCACTGAGCTGTGTCCTGTGGTATGGGGACTGACCATGATAACTGCTTCCTGGGGGCTGTTGTACTTGGAGCTGTAGTTCTGCTCTGGCTTCTACAGAGTAGTAGTAACTCTCATCTGTTATCCCTGTAGGATGTATAGCACTTTCATTTAAAAATAAACAAAGAAACAAAACCCACCGAAAAATCAACCAAACAAAAAACCACAGCAAAACAAAAATCAACCAAACAAACAAAAAACCACACACCCCCCCCAAAAAAAAAACCCAACACAAAGAAAACCCCAAACCATGTTTTGTGTAAATTCATTTCATATCATAATGGTATTTTAATTTCAGTTAGATTCATTTCACACCTGTGTGCAACGGGTTTTATTTTGTGTGAGAAAGGGGCTCTGATAACAGCCAGATCTAGAGGGTCCTGACCTGTATATTCCCTGGCTCTTCCAGGCAGGGACAGAGGCACATTCACTTTTACATTCTCTTGAGCAGATTTCAAGAAAATATCTGCTACCCAAACCTCAGCCTGCTAAATGCTCTGTTATGGAGGCAATTGTCAGCGCTGGCCTCATTGCAGGAACATGGTTGTGCCTTTGGAGCCCGGGCAGGCATAGCCTCTGTCAGTCCCCTTTGTGGGCGAACTTACAGAAGAGATATGGCATCTAGAGGAAGGGCTTTGTATTTGTTCCATCAATACATCACCCTGTAGAAAACTGCTTGAATCTCATTGGCACCAAGTCCATTTTACACTGGTTGTGAGATTATTTCCACACACACCCCCCCATCTGTCTGCCAGTTCTGGCTTGTTCCTTTGCTTCCTTGTGTTTCTTATTTCTCCCCCCACATCTTAGTTTCTTCTTCACGGACTTCTGACAGACAGATTTCTGCTTCTGACTGACTGATTCATCTCAGGCACTTGGGCCTTGATTCGTCTCTCATGCAGTGCTTCCTATGCAACCAGGTGCCTCAGAGCAAATTCAGAAGCCGTTTGGCATTCCTGTGCTCTGAGATTGTCCCCTTGCCTTCCAGAGGACTTTGGAAGTAATTAAGCAAAGACTGTTTACTTGAGCTTTGCACAGAAGCAGGTGAATTTCAGCCTTAATGAATAATCATCTCTGTAGAAACCCTAATCAACAGAATTTTTCCTGATATTGGTGGAGGATGAAGCATTTGGCTGGGTAATAAACATAACATTAAGTGAGAAATCACTTGCTGGTTATCCCTGTTGGGTAATACATGCAAAAGAAATGAACTGCATAACAAAATTGCTTCCCTTGCATCACACAAAGGAAACACAGGGATGCAGAGGTGCTAATAACTGAGAGCTAAAATGAGGGTAAGATGGGGTTGAGTTGTGTCAGTTCTTTCCCTCAAAAACCTTTCCTCTGAATTTATCCTGAAGCATCAGAATTCAGTCTTCCCTTATGCAAGTCCCCTTCCCTTTGCTTTCTTCTAACAGAAGGAAATTTCTTTTCTTTAGGTGAAATTTGGAACCTGTAACACTCCCAAGCCAAGCTTCTTTGATTTTGAGGGAAAGCAGAAATGGTAAGAGGAAATAGTTGTAATTCTTAGCGATTTCTGGCTCTACTTTTTGTTTCGTCCTGTCTCATCTGTTGACAGACTATGGACCTAGAGGATGTCAACTCAGAGTCTTTGTTTAATAGGGAAATGTTTGCTGCTGTGCCTGATGCAGACATGAAATCCAGACTCCTGAGTTCACCTTGCTTATCCAGAATTAACCTGCTTACAACAAAAAATTTATGAAAATAGCTACAGCTTTACAGACAGCTTTACTTTGTGAACACAAACTATGCTCCAGCCTGGACCAGGATCTCCTGAAAGATCCTTTCACAGTGGTGTGCTGTAACTGACAGTGGCCATTCATGGCTTCAGAGAAAAGCTGGCCCTTTCAAACTGAACGAAAGATGGCTTTGCACTCTCTGGAAGTATTTATATGAGTCTGTTCACTGTGTTCCACTGGTATAAAACCACATTGTGTTGTCTCTGAGTGGCTTGCTGATGTTTTGCTCTCTGTCTTAGGGAGGCTTGGAAAGCCCTGGGAGATACCAGCCCTCATCAAGCTATGCAGGAGTATGTTGCTACAGTGAAGAAACTGGACCCCAGTTGGAATCCTCAGGTATGAAACACAAATATTGTTCAGAGAACAAACCAGTATTTGTCTTTGTAAAGCTGACAGTGGTCCAGCTTCACACAGATTTTAATTGCTGCATGGCAAACTTCATTTTGAGCAGATTAAAGTCTACATTAATTTTTTAAAACTCTCCTTTTGTTATGACCGAAACATGAAGAACCATATAATTCATTCACAATTATCTTCATTACAGTGAGCACATGCACAGGGTTGGTTTTGCTATAGTGATCTAATTAATTTTGCTTTTATTGGTTCATGCTGTATTTAGCATGTTAGGATACTTCTTATCCTTTTCTCATCTTTCTCTTCAACTACTATTTAAATGTTGATCAATACTAAGTAATCTCCATGAAAGTGACATGAACTGAATGATCAATTCTAAAAATGTTTCCTTTTTGTTTCAATGCAGCAAATTACCAAATCTGATTATGATTAGGTACTTCAACATAACAAGTGTATTTGTATGTCCTATATGTGTGTTATAGGGGGACTCTGCTGTCATTTTAATTAATCTGTCTTTCATCTACCAGGTTTATTACTTGATTGAATATTTAAGGATATCCCCCTGTTTATAGACTGATTTTTATACAGTTTTTAAAGAGGATTGCTCTTTAGAAAAAGCATTGCCTTTGATTGGAGATAGAGTGGAGGTATTTCACTAATAGCAAAATGCTGAAGGCATGGTAATTTCTTTTCACGGTAGGAAATTGATTCTTTTTTGGTCCTGTGCTTTGAAAGCAAAATCTTGTGTGAGCACAAGTCTATGAATCAAGAATTTGGTTCTCAGTTGTCTTCTGATGCTGTTCTGGAGACTTAAGAGTAATTGTTTTTTCTTCACTAATTCATGGTTCATGGTGTTAATGCTGGTTTTGCAGAAAAGAAATACTGTAATTTAGAGGAAACCCTTTTTAATGCCCTTGGGAAAAATAGTTTTATATGCTGTGCAGGGCAGTTAGCAAAGCAGGCTGCATGCTGTGTAAATTCTTGCCCAATCTAAAATTCTCATACAGAAATAAATTAATTTAAAAAGAATCCAAGAAAATGTCTAGCAGTGAAAAGGGAAACACGCAAACATTCATTAAACATTGGGGGGTGGAAAAAAAACCCACCACCAAAACACCAGCACTTTCCTGAATTTTTATGGAAGAGCTGCTGTTCATAGAAGGACTTCTCACGCATGGCAACAAGCTTAGCTTTGGGTACTCCCTTCACTTTCTTGCCTCAGAGAAATACTTATTGTCACAGGTGTGACCTTCAGGTTACAAAGCTGTCAGCTAGGAAAGGGAAATAACCTGTTAGTTTAAAAAAAAAAAGCCATATAATAAACAGAATGCTTTGCCATGCTGCTCCTCCCCTCTTCCCTGAAAGTGAGGAATGAATCCATGTGGGCCTGTTTCTTCCCATTGTTGTCCTTGCATAAGCTTGTTCCCAGGACTCAGCAGAAACCAGACTGTGCTGGGTAGTGCTGTTGCACCAGTGTGTTTGCTCATTTATGTGTTGCTCTGTCCTCCGTTTTTGAATAGTTGATGCAAGAAGTGTGGGCTTGCCAGAGAGCAGTGCTGGAGCTTGAACAGAAGTTTCTGTGAAGATAGCAGGGCTGAGTTTGAGTGGTTTAAAGAAATATGATTTTTTGGTTTTTTCTTTCTTCAGATGCTTTGTTACAGTGTTTCAATAGATGTACTTCTCACTCATGTAACTATGCATGTATTTCCTGGCTTTTTGGAGCCAATTATTTTCTTTTTCCTCTGTGTGGTCTCAGTGCATGGAGCTATAATGCTGGGGAGAATCTGGAGGGTGTTATCTGGTTTACTGTCCCTGCATCGCTGCGCATGTGCCATGTTTCTTGTCCTAACTCTTTCTTCTTCCTGTGCCTTGTCTGTGACTGAGCTAGAAACCTGTAGAGAGGTCTGAGTGCCTACCATTGAAGGAGTATGCTCAGGCGCAGAAAGACGTAGCAGATAAAGTTACATTAGCAGAGGATGTAATTTAGAAGTTGGCATTAAAATATATATTTTAAAGTCACATGTCTTTGCTACTACACCGTCCTTTTAATTCCACTTCGATATGACCAAAATGCTATGAGAAGTCCTCTCTACTCTGTACTCCACCCCACCCCCCCATCCACTTTCTGGAGCCACGAGAGGGAGCTCTGTTCTTTAAAATGATGGAGATGCATGTGTCAGGAGATGGAGATAAAATAGCTATTTTAGTATTCAAATTTCAAATTGGATTTATAGAAAAGATCTGTGGGTGCATTATAAGGTGCTTCATCACAGTCATTGCGTCTCCTTTACATACTCATCTGCTGGGTTCCTTTGAGTTTTTCTTATGTTCAGTAGATCATGAATGAAATACTCCCAGTACTTGGTTAAAACCAATATAAAGTGTTTGGTACAAATTTGAAAAGTTCAGCTTTCAAATCATTATGAATCTTAAATAGTAATTACAGTATAAGGGTGTTGAATTCCTCATTGTGCAGATTCATGAATTTTGCTATTGTAAAGTTTTCTCAATATTATCTACATATTTTCTCTTCAACAGTTCATCTCATTCCTTAAAGTTGTTCCCGTGTGTTATCTTAAATCCTCCTCAGTCTCCTGTTTTGTATATTTGCAAAAGGTTTGTAATATGTTGATCCTTTAGTACTAAATATGCAAAAATTAAAACTTGGAAACACCTTATCTTTTTTATAGATTCATTTTTTTCCCAGCAAGTATGCTGCTGTTCCACAGCTTTCAGGCTGTCAGTGTTTTTCTTAATAAATAGAATGGAACTAAATGCAATATTTCTTATGCAGTCCAAATAGATCTACTTCCTCATTCCTTTTTCTTGATTCTTCATTGGTTCATTCTTTCGTATTGACCTTGCAGTTTCTGTATTAGTACATTTTCAGCATCAGACTGTGACTGCTATAATTTAGTAATCTTTGCTTGTTTTGGATGGAAAAAACCAAAGTAAAAGCATTCTGATGCAGTAGGAGCACCTTGAATTTGTGTTCAGAGGCAATGGGAGCACCAGTAGGAGACAAAATCTGACCTACTGCTTCCTACTTCTGTATGACTCTAGAGTACCTACACTTTCTTAAGAGACAATTGAATGTGTAGAGGCCAAAGGCACAGCTGTTTGTTGCTCTGTGAAGCTAGTATACCACTTTTGACAGTAGAGGCACATCTGTTTGCTCATCTCCATGGCTATTTCCAGTCTGTTTTACTTCTTTACCCTTGCTGCTAGCAGGTTCTCTGATAGTCATGCCTAATCTTTTCTTTCAGGTCTTTGTCTAAAACCCGGAAAGAAATTATCATACTACATTTATTTTCAGAAATGTTGTTTGCTAGGAAATATTTAAAATAGCAGATAACCTAAGGGATATTGAGGTGATGTCCATTGTCTTTACACTCATGAAGCTACAGGAATCTTCTTACTCTACTTATTTTGAACCCAGCGGTCTAGAACTGATAATCACATTTGCCTTTCTGGATGCTTTGCACTTACGTCTTCCTTTTTTGGCTTGGTCTGACTGTGTTTTGTGTCATAGGTTGTTTTGTTCCTTTTCCAAAGTACAGGTGTTAGTAGGAGGTCAGGACTATACTTTTCCAAGCTTGTTTCCAATCTCCCCTTGATGCAGTCTTCCTTTGTCATCTTCTACCTTTTAGCACATCTTTTGTTTCTTGTTCTTTCTTGTGAGTCATTCCTTTGAGTCTGAAGTTCCAGGCAGTGGAAAGGTAATTGCTTGGACCAGCTCAGCTCTATTTGCATATTTCATAGACATCACCTGTCCTTCAAGTATATTCACTCTTCCACCAGAACAGAGAATAATTTATGAAGCGATACTTTTGCATTCTTTATCCTTAAACAGAAATGTTTCATGCCATCAACACCTCGCACTGCTTTGGGTTCCTTGGACAGGTATCTGTGTCCTGGCTGCTTCATTTCTTGTATGTTCACCTGTTATCTTCCTACTTTACTGGCAACTACTGGCAAACTACTAAAGTTTGGTCAACTTTAAGGCAAAGTAGGAAGAGAGATTGAGTTCAAAGAAAATAGACATTCATCAGACATTTTTTTTAAAGCTATTAAAGGTTTGAAATTCCAGTGCTGATGTTTGCTGGGGAGAAAGGTGCCAGTTTTTTTGTGGTGTGGTTTGGTTTTGTGTGGTTTTTTGTGTTATTTTTTTTGTTTAGTTGGTTGGTTGTGCTTTTTTGTTCTGTGTTTGGGTTTGGTTTTTTTTTTTTGTTTGGTTCGGTTTGGGTTTTTTTTCAAGTATTATTCTGTGCTTTGTTGCTTTCAGTGGCTTTCATGTTGCTTTCAGTGGCTTTTGCTGATGTGTGTGTAAGTTTGGCAATGCTCTCCCTACCAGCCACCTGCAGCTTACTGCCTATATGTGCTTATCCCTCTGACCCCTCTCTCTGTGCCTCTGCAGTACCACTGTTGTGGTGCTATCCTGCATTCTCAGCTGTGGGTTCGGTGATCTAGGGAGGTTCACCTTCACAGGCTAGCTGTCTTGCATCTTTGTTCTCTAACTTTGTTCTCATGTACATGACTGTTGTGGGCACTTCTAGTCCTTGCAGTTTTTGAGACAGTCTTGGTGGCTGTATTTCCGTTCCCCCACAAAGTCTAAAATTCTAATCTGTGTCGTGTATTCGATAGCACAAATCCCCATTGGCTTTAAGCATCCAGTTTGGCCTGGGAGTTTGTGTCTGCAGGGACTGACCACCCAGAGGCAGGACTGCACCTCTTTTTGCTCAGCAGCATTGAACACATCTCTTCAACTGGGTTCATGTTGCAAAGGATGTGGCTGGAGGTGTGTACATGACACTGCAGTGAGGGGATTAGGAGCTGTTATTGATTGCTTCTCGTAACAAGGCGGTTATATGGCACAGCTTAAACAATAAAAATAAAGAATAAAAAAGCATCCAGATACACTCATCAGTTTTAGACTTCCATTTGCTGATTGCAGTTTTGGCATCTCTTGATTCTAAATATTTCCTTTTCCTATTTCTTATATTGCACACTTACCAGTTCCAATCTCAACAGCTTGTTATGCTTAACTTCAGTGCCATCCTTCCCCAAACACTTAGAGTCCTTCTTTGTATTTGCTTTGACTGCTGAAACTTGCAGGAGGACGTAATGATTTTCTATTCCTATTTAAAAAAAAATATATATATATATTGACATTTTAACTTGTTTGACTCAACTTCACCAATAATGCACTTCGTAAGATTTCTGCTGTGTAATGAGGAAAGTTGCATGTTAGGAATCTGAAGAGCATAGGCAAGTCTCTAAGGCAAAGTAGGAAGAGAGATTGAGTTCAAAGAAAATAGACATTCATCAGACATTTTTTTTAAAGCTATTAAGGGTTTGAAATTCCAGTGCTGATGTTTGCTGGGGAGAAAGGTGCCAGTTTTTTTGTGGTGTGGTTTGGTTTTGTGTGGTTTTTTGTGTTATTTTTTTTGGTTGGTTGGTTGGTTGTGCTTTTTTGTTCTGTGTTTGGGTTTGGTTTTTTTTTGTTTGGTTCGGTTTGGGTTTTTTTTCAAGTATTATTCTGTGCTTTGTTTGAGTATAGGAGGATTTGTTCCTTTATACTCTGGACCAATATTCAATAGGAGTAAAATACCTCTGTTGCTGTGTTGGTGTGGGAGCATAAAGTTGTGCTGTTTGGAGTAGTCGGAAGAGACAATCAGTCTCGTGAAAAAGAAAACAAACTTCAGAGTGAATAAAATAGCAAATGCTCTATTGCTGCAGGCTCAGAGCAGTCCAGTAAGCTGGAAAACCTGCAGGAATAAAGCAAATTGATTTGTCCACTGGCCAGCGGGTGTTTTTGCAGGAAGAACTGCAGGGGGCAATATTTGATAAGGTGGGTGTCTAGTTACCCTGTGCACAGGACTGGGCTCCATTCCCCCTTCTTTCTGTTGAAACAACCTTTCTCTGTCATATTCTAAATGCGACAAGCAAGTTGAAACTAAAATGTGGAAAAGGGAATTTGCAATTTGAGGATACAGTGAAAAGCAGGAGAAACAACTTCCAGACTTGCAGAGGAGCTGAGTTTGAATGTGTGCTTTTTGTAGGTTGCACCAGGTGTTACTGAAATATTCTTGACAATTTATTTAAATTGGTAAGCCTCTCGTATTTAAGTAGGGTCTTCAAGCCAACTTAAAATTTCTGTAGTGACTCAAATACAAACTGTGTATCCAGTTAAAACAGGCATTCAGAAAGCCAAACCTGAAATTTTTTCAACTTTGGACTCATTGCTCAAATCTGGCCTGTTCATGTCTGGAGCAAGAAGCTGTGCTTTGCAGTTTACAGGTTTTATGTTTGGTCAACTTCTAAGAATTACATTAGGGAATGGTAAATCATGCTCTAGTTTCAGGCTGAAATCTGTGGATTTTTTTGGTTAGTACTGCAGGTCCATGTAATTTCTTCTAGAAATTAAGAAATGCATTAGAAATAACTGGGGTCTGTAGACAAAATGAGTGCACCCATCATGTTTTCTTGTTTTGTCTATCCATCAAACAGATGTCTCCCCTGATAATCTGTCCAAGCAGCCACCGTTTGTGGTTGGGAAAGAGCAGCAGAGCAGTGTGGGCAGGATTACAAGGGGGATGGGAAGAGTAGGAAGGTAAAGGACCCATTTGGGTCTCTGCTTGTCATGATGTGTGTACCAGTGTATTCACATACCTGCTGTGCAGTTTGGGTAAATATCTCGATTTATGGCTTGGTATACTGGGAGGTCAGAAACATTGAAAATACTGACTTTATTTCTTTTGTAGTATGAAAGCAATTTATTTGCATTGTGTAAAGTGGGGACTAATCAAATTATTGCCGTGCTCCGTAAAGCTTGCCTTCCTGTGCCATGTTAATGCAGCATGCTGGGGAGAGGAGCCTCCTGTGTTCCTGTGAGTGACACAGCCGTGTTGCCAGGGTCTTTGCTCTTCACTGCTCACCTTTCTCTGGGTTTGTATAGATCCTTGTGTGTCACTTCACCTGTAATGAATTTCGTGTTTGACTTTTTGTTTATTTTTACCTAGAGGTTAATAATTGTGCTTAAAAGTTGTGACAAAATACAGAAAACAAACTGCACTGTTTGTTATATATGTATTGAAAGCTGCTATTTCAAAGGATGACCACATTGGAAAAAGCAAATCACTGAGAATTCATACTGTAATCAGGCTCTTCCCCTTTAAAACAAACCAACCAAACAGCAAGCCTGGCTTTTTGGTGGTGGTTTTTTTGTTTGTTTTTTATCCTTGTAACAGAAAAAGAAGCACTAGAAATTAAGAACAAACCCCAAAAAGTTATCTATCTCAGACTTCTAGCTCTGGGACACGTAAAACTGCAATGTCCTCTGGGTTTAGGCAAACTGCAGAGTAGGGTTTTTTGTGAACCTCATTTGGGGTGTGCGGTAGTTTGGAGTATGTCCTGAGAGGGCTAGATCTTAACACACAGGTGGATTCTTCTGCCCTGCTACCTTTTGCCAGCGTGAGGGACAGTCTAGCATGCAAATAGAGTTAGTGGTAGATGCAGCCTTCCTGTGGAAGGGAGTAATCTGTGCTGTGCATGGCTAACAAAAGCTCACAGTTTGTGTGTATCTTACTTATATATGCAAGACTACAGGCAGAGTGACCCACCTTGTTTTAGCCAAGTTGGGAAAATGGAGGTTTATTGTCTGCACAAGTTAGTCCATGAGTGTTTTGCTTTTGGAGCATGCTTTCAGAACCAATTTCTCTTACTAGCAAGGGAATGTTTTCTTGTTCCTGTTGTGTAAACCAGTAAAATATCACACTACAAACATGAACTAAATTTCCCTGTGCTTCTGCAATAAAGGTGGATGATGTTGCATGCTTTGCTTCTCTGTACCTTCGCATGAGGAAAGTGTGCTGATGCTTTAAGTACTTGATATAGGTCCTACTCATAAACAAAGCTGTCCATAGGTTATTTGCTACCTTTCTGTCCCTGGCTTTGCACATGTAACTGTTTATCAATTTTATTCCATACAAGATAGCTCGACCTTGGCAAACCAAGTAGGAGGTAGTGTGTTGCCTACCTTTGTTGTGTAGACTGTTATCCTCTGAGCAGCAATCAAATTCATTTTCCTATTTACTGTTTTTAAAAGCATCACAGGCTCATGGGCAGTGCAAGTCCTCAGTACTGTGAACGTAACACTGACATCCCTTGGCTATTGTTTAAGGGAGGGAGCAGATTAATAAAATAGTACGTGTAACTTCTGTTTGATGACAGCATAGATGGGAGCTGGTGGCTGTTTGCCATGAACCCATGGCCTGAAGATGGAGGTGTTAGAGGATGCTTTGTTCAAGCAAGTTACATGCCAGGCATTGTGGTGCTGTGCTGGTGGGGTTGTTGTCTGTGATGGTCTGGGATTTTGCCTGTGGACAAGCTTGATTAAATTATAGGGCTTTTTCTCTTCTGCAGCTGCATTCTATTATAGAGCACAAAACAAAATGCCACATCCAGAGTGAGATTTCCAGTTTTTTGAAACTGTGGTTCTAGCAAGCTGTGCAGAAGTGAAAAAGTTAAAATGAACAAGTGTCTCATAGTAGAAATACAAACAGCTGGAATATGTGTCAGCCTCCCACCCCCTGGGAGTCTGTTGGATTGTTCTCTTTGATTTTACATCTCTGCAGAAATCTATGGTCTCAGCTCCTTTTATTTATGGCATTGCAATCCTTGTTCAAGCGATCGATTGAAATACAAGAGTGCCAAGCTGCAAGCCTGTATTTTAGAAAGGTTGAAGCTTAGAAAGCAGGCCAGCAGTGCAAACAGTTGTGCATTGAAAACTGGACTGGAATCCTGGACAGACATTGCCCACGTTTCTGTTTCTAAACTTCTTCAAAGTAAAAAATGATCATGATAAGGATTTATACCTCTTCTCTCTCCCTCCTTTTAACCTGCCCTATTGTGCTAAAACATACTGTATGTTAAATACGCGATCTTACTAGCTCTCCAAGGGTTAACTTTTTCGCTTGTACCAATGTAAGCCCCCATTTTTCCAGCTGGGAACCAGCAGTGCTGATGTACTATGTGGTAGTGTACTGTGGGCAGCATAATACATTCTCTCACAGCTACTTGAATGTAATAGTGGTTGTTTTCTAGAATGGCAAACAAAAAATTGGGGGGGTTGTCAGTTTTGGCTATCAATATTGGGATTTTTGTTAAACATTTAAGCAATGATGAAATATTTTTTCCTTTTGAATTTTTCAATGAATTAATTTTCATCATTGCACACTAATGCAAAAAATATATCTTGTACTCTCTGGAATGTGTTCAGAAAAAAGAATAATTAGAGATATAGCTCTGCCTTGCTGATGCTGTGTGTGCTGCTGCAGCATAGTGATGCACGCGGCATCCCAGTGTCATGATTCCTGGCTTAATTCCGTAGATTAAAGACACTGCATGCTAGTCAGATATACCAAAGACAACTGGAAAAAAAAAATCAAATTTAAATATATATATCAAATCAATGGCATTCAATGGTGACAGGAGGTAATAGAATAAGGCAAGGTACTTTGCTGTGTAACTTCCTGTGCAGCAGGGACCTAGTTGCTTTTTTCTTTCCCGCTTAACAGGTAAGTAACAGGGTTTGCTGTATGCAGAGGTAGCAGTTCCACAGCAGCTGGCTATTCTGTGATCCTTCAGCTGTGGGATGGGAGGCACAGGACATAGTTGAACTCTGGGATTTTAAAACTTCATTTGAGCAAGTGCTCTCCTAGCTGAGAAAGCATATCAGAGAAGGACCATCAAATCCTTTAAGATAGTTGCTGCTATGGCTGAGTTGACAGAAAATGGATAGGTGCTCAGGTACAGCAGTAAATGGTACGTGCTTGGGTTTCCAGGTACAGCCCAAGATCTTGGCTTAGATTGAGGTGGTAAGCTTGAATTTGTTAGGATGTCAGACCACAAGCTGAAGTGGCTGAGACGCTGCCAGGTATTGCCCTTTGCCATTTCGGCCTTGTGGTGGCAGTTTCTGGCAAGGTAAGGAAGGTTTTTAAATGCCATGTGCAGTTCTCGTTTGTTGCAGGTTTTAGCAGCAATGCTGCTTCTCCCCAGCAACAGAAATGTGGATAACAACAGAAGTACTGAAAAGTTTGTTTTTGTGAAGCAGTTGTGTGAGGCTGGAAGCAGAAAAGACCACTGTTGTGGCATGAGAAGTGACTCTACCAGCCATCAAAACTTTCCTGTTAGGTTCATTTCTGTACTGTAACTCCACTAGCTAAAACAAATTGGAAAATCAAGCTTTTGGTAGCGCTGAGCACCATTAAAAATCGGTGTCTGAGGAGGTTGCAGCATGAGTTTGACAGAGGAGAGGTGTTGAACCAAGCAGGATGCTGTCATGGGCTATCAGGGGAGGTAAGCAGGCAGTGAGATGCTGTTAGGAGCCTGGGGAAGAGTCAGAAAGTGGAGGAGGCTGAATGTCAGCCTGATGTAAGAGGAAGTTGAGAAGGAGAAGAAAACCAAATAGGAAGTTGCAAGGGGAGGTGGGGAAGACCAGGAGGGTAAGAGGATCTTTCTTTGCTCAGTCTTAGCTTCCTGCTGGCCAGGTCACTTCCCAAGCAGTGGAAAGCCTCCCTGGCATCCATTACCCCAATATTTTTCTGGGGTGCCTAGAAACCTAGAAAAGCCTGATCTAGTGCACCCGAGTCCTGTCACCTTGGATAGCAAAGTGAGGTGGTCAATGAGGGCTGGAGGAGCAGGGACAGTATCCTCTGCTTGTGGTATGAGGTGGGCGTTCAGGATGTGGGCTTTGAATTGCTCTGCAGCTTGTCCTGGAGCTCACAGTAGCCTCTAATCAAACTCTTGCTCCTATTTTGGCCAGAAACCCACCAGGCTGTGCTAGCAGTTTTGACTGCTTTAAATGGAGAAAGGTGCAACCTCTAGTTAAAAAGTTCAATTTTTCAAAGTAATTTAAGCTGTTGCAGAACTTTCAGCCTGCTGTGTCAGAGGCTGTTAAAAAAAAAAAATAAATTAGGAGCTTAGGTTGAAATTACGGGTTTATCTTACTGTGGAGTATATAATGGCTTGATTTTTAAATGTGGAGTTGTAGACATGTACTTGATAGTATTCAGACATAGGAAGGTTCCATGTACCCTGCTGCTTCACATGGCTATGTAAAGGCTGGTTTAAAAGAGAGAATGTGTTAATTAAAAATGGCATATGCTTTTGGTTAGGAGAAAATAGCTGTAATGGTTTTGTGTGTAAAATAAGCTATAGCATAATTAAGCTGTTTCTGTAGTGAAAATACAGCTTTTCATGTTAGAAAAAGGTTAAGTGGTTATGTTTAGCTTGCTCTTTACACAAAGTATCAAGGAGTTATTGAGGGTAATTACTCGAGATTAAGATTTTGTTTGGATGTTCACTAACACATTGGTTAATGTCTTGTAAAGGCAATTTGTTTCTTAGAGTGGAAAATAAGTTATATCATTTAAAGAGCATATTGTCTAGTACTTAGATACTTGGGCACTATTGTACCCAATTACTCCTATTGTAAGAAAAGATGGCACTCCTTAAATGTCTCTGTAGCATTCTATAGGTATTTTAAGCTGAACTAACTAATGCAAAATACATGCTAAGGCTCTGACACAGCGCAATGCACAGCAGTAAAGGCTGTTCAGCAGGCAGCTGTCTCCAGATCCTACTGCTTCCTCCTGGCTGAGCCTGCAAAGGGTTACACTAACTTCAGAAACCTTCTGTTCCTGCTGGATGTTCTGTACCTGCCCTTGCCTCTGTCTGTGGGGACAGGGACCAGTGAAGACCTCTTCATTCTGCTGTTTCTCTGTCTGCAGAACTCATAAATTCGCCCTCTGCCTTCACAGCCTAGATCTGTTGGAGGAAACAAATTGAAGTCAAGCAGCCTTTGAGTCTTTTCTTTTGTGAATGGAGAAATTTTGCTTTTGCTGCTGCTGTGATGCTGTGTTGGCCCAGTGTCAGTCCAGCAAGCAGAGGATGAATATGTCAACAGGCAGGCTGGGGATGGGGGCAGATGTCCTTTCTTTATTTCTCAAAAGTTAGGGTTGCTTTCAGCTTTCCAGCTTCAGAGTATGTGTTTCACCCCAAGCTCTGTAGCCATTCAGTATTTTCAGTTTCGCTTGGAATATATTTCTTACTCATACAAATGTTTATGTAAATCTATATAAATTAATATCTTGTATTAGATTGATGAAACCAAACAAACAAAAAGACCCCAGCAATTGCAGTACAGGCTGTGTTTGTATCTACGGCTTGGTCCCCTCTGCCCGGGCATTTGTAGATTTTCATATGGAGACGGAAGTGTTTGATTGCTTCCAGGACTGACAATGCAATGCTGTGTGTTCCCCTCATAAAAGCTCCCCATTTCTATATGCTGCCTCAAGCTGGAAGGGTGCAAACAGGCCACTTGCTTCATCCTTTGGTCTGCAGACACTGGGAGTCTGCAAGTTACTGCAGAGTCCACAAGAAGGACATGAGGAAAGGGGAGTCTGCTGGTGGTCTTGTGTTTACCAGCCCTATATCTGTTTTCAATTAAAAACAAAGCAAAAAAATCAAAACCCTCCGCAAATCAAAAAACTGCTGGAAGCTATTCCATTAGTGTTTTGGGGTTTTTTTTGATTGAGCATATTATTTCATTCCATGAATATGTTGATGTATACAGTGAGTCATGAAATCATGGCTACTAGCAAGTATAAAACTTGCTCAGAATTAACATAAGCATTCTACATTTATTTCCGCTCCCCTGACTGTCTTTACTACTAATTTCCAGGTGTGATTATGGTGCAGTTATTAATTAACTCGTTGTAGGTTAAATGAGTAATCTACAAGGCTTTGTTCTAAATCACAGCACTGTTTAACTATGACATTAATTATGGTATGTTTGGTTTTATTTTTTTGAATGTAATCTCGAAAATATTTTCCATTTTAGATTATGTTTTTTAAGAGGAAATTCTGTGATGAGATTTAAAAGAACCAGAAACTTTTTTTATTATTATTATTATGTAGCCATTAATGGAATATTAACTAAACAGTCCCTGCAATATTTAAACTAAAAAAGCCCCAACCTCGCATTATCCCAGAGCGAACTGCCATTTTGGTAGGACAGTGTGGTCAATGGTACAGACCCCCAGTGGTCTCTTGAAAAGGCTCCTGGTGCTGAGTCATGTGCATGCTCTGGCTGAGCTGCTGCTGGGAGCCAAGAAGGATTGTTGAGAGAGGAATATTAAAATAGTCTGTTTATGACAGCCATTAATACTGCTTATGAGGGGCTGCAGCAGCCTTTTGTGAAAGGTGGCTTTGCATCAGAGTGTAACGGGAGGCTGCCCTCAGCTGGGGCATGTTTTCATCTTGTTTGGATGTAACTGGCCTCTGCTAGTCTGTAGAGAGTGGCAATAAATGCTGAGCTCATCCATTTTAGTCGGGAAGGTTGGATTTTATGAATCCCACTCAAGTGTTTAATATGGTGCTTAATTTTATAGATGGCTTAAAAAAAATTCCTGTAGTAGCATCACATCTGAAGGGTTAATATTTACCTTCCCTCCTGCTGCAGATAGTGTGAAGTTCAGCTGAACTGTAAGATACAGGTGGAAAATACCTTTGGAAGGGGACATTGTTTGTCCTCATTTCATGCTTCATTAGCTGCCCAGCCGGGGGACCCTCCTGCATTGCTGTGGGGTCAGGAGCCCCCCGCAGTGCTGGGACATCTCCTCCCTGTCCAAGGGCTCTGCTCTTCAGACCACCTGCATTTGGGGTGGGGAACATCCTCCTCCCCTTGGCTCTCCTGGCGCTGGCCTTAACTAGCAAAGGAAAAGACGGCAGCAATTATGGCACACACAATTAACGAGCTTCTAATCTCCAGCCTTGTGTGTAATTGCTGCTGTCAAATACAATTAGTGTCTGCCCAAGTTCCCTTCCCAGGGGGATGGCCAGGCCGCAGCACAGAGGAAGAGGAGGGGAGGGCAAGGGTCTGAAACTTTAGGAGAGTTTGTTTTCTTGTTGCCTCCCTAATAATCCCCACTCCTCAAATTGTGTCCAGAAATGTTAATCCAGAGCATTAAAAGGACATGGTGGCCAGCAAAGCAGGCCTTGAGGTCTAGTGTTGGGTTAACTCTGTGAAGTGTCTTCTGTAAAATTTCTCACCTGCAACTATACCAGCTTAATTACAATTCAGTCAGCACACTTCAGGGATTTACCCATATGTTCATGTGAGCCTGACAGGGTTACCGGACATTGCCTGTCCTGTCATGGTGGTAGAGACTGGAGTTCTGATCGCCTCCCAGTTGTAGTCTGGGGAGCTGGGACATGGGCCAGGGTTTCTCCTGCCCCTGCCAAGCAGACCTCTGAACATCCAGTGCTTGCAGCTCGTCTGGGCTTGGTGGCTCAGGATCCTTGGTTGCACCCCAAAGCCTTGAGGACATCCTGCGAGGCCATGGCAGATTGTGGTTGCTTCTCTGGTGGCTGCTGAAGGCTGCCATGTTGCTGTTGAACAGGGCATTTCACTGTGCTGCTGCTGTGTTATACGCACCTTTCTGCAAACTGGCACAGGGCAATGTAACGTGTCGCTGGAACAGTGCTGGGTTCTGCACAGGGAAGTCAGAGTGTGTGCCATGCAGACACCTGCACCTGGATGAAGGGTGAGCTATAGGAAGGTGAATTACACAGAACAAATGCAGATTGGAATCTGCATGTATGTATTTGCTGCTGCAGAAACACCTGAGGAGTTTCGATGGTAGTAATTTTGTTGGGAGTGTTTCTTGTCTTCATCCCATAAAGCTGCATACAGCTGCTACTCTGGCTCAAGTTGCCTAAGGCTCAGAGGGAGAGGAAAATAATAAAATAAGTAGCCTCTGAAAATAACCTGAGAACTTCTTCCATGCACTGTAGTGGCTCAGGCGTGAGATCCTGATATATAGCTCTCATTTAAGTTGCCTCACTTTTTTGTTTCCAAGATACTTGATGATGAAGAACTTAAGTCTTGACCGTTTTAAGGCATTAGCCAGCATAACTTCAAAGATAAGTATTTTGATCACATGGGCCTTTTTGCTAATGGCTTTCTCTTTTTCTTAAATATACTCTTTTGTGAAGCTACTTTAAAGGCTTTGGATGTGGAGAAAAGCCAGAGCGAGATGTGAGGGAATTGGGGGGATGATAGATGTGCTGTGTAACTCAGCCATGTGCCTTGCCAAACAGCTATTGCTGTTGTGTGCTGGGTGTCTAGACATGCAAAACTAGCCAAGCAGAGTTCTCATTTTGCTTTAGATAAAACTGGGATACCCTACATTTAATCCATGCCTAGGATCTAGCTCTCTTGTTACCTCCAAGTGATGTGGAATATTTTGGGTGGATTTTTTTGTGTTTTTTTTTTTTTTTTTTTTTTTTTTTAAGGTTTACTGAAACTTGTGTTATTCCTGCTGTTTTGTGGGATCTTTGTAGAACTTCTCTGGACCTTTCTGTCAGATTCATAACATAGATATGTCATGCATATAAAATATATATGCTCTACATATAAAATAGCTGCATACCATTCGGTCCAGTTCAGTCCCAGCTAATCACAGATGGTAAGTTCACTTGCATCTCTGTAACGAGTTCTGGCACATGAGTTTGAAGTGAGTCATCAGAAGGGCCCTTGCAAGTGCCATCTTGTTAAACCTTTTATAGCTTGTTTTGTGTAGATTGGAACAAAGCTTGGGCTTGGAGATTAAAAACAATAAATCCCTGTCCTGTCTTCAGGGATATAGCAAGAGGCTGGCCCACCAAACCAACCCTGACAGGAAGCTACCGCTCTTCCTCTTAGGTGGTAACTTTCATCCTGCTCTCCAAAAATGCAAGAGGAGAAATGGGTCATGCTGTGATTATGGGAAACTTTTAAGACCAGAATAGAAGGTGAACTCGAAACCCTCACAAAGAAAATGTTTGTCTCTAATCGTTTTTTGTTTCCATAATGATTAGTATGATAAAGCTATCTTCTCTTTCTCCTTTATTTTTCAATCATGATTAGGCTTTAATGTTGTTAAAGCTTATAAGTGAGTTTGAGCTACTGTCTTGTTGAAGAGAAGATGGAGCTGAAATTTTCAGTGAGGCATTGGACAGGGTTTTTAATGTGTCTGTCATTATATGTTAACCTCTGAACTGGGACGCAACGTCCATTTTATGGCTGACAACAATTTAAAAGTATACATCTTGACATCGTGGATAAAGGAAGAAGGGGGAGTGGAGGGAAAAAAAGAATTAATGATGTTAGCAAATATTAGTCTCTGTATTTCCATTTTGTTCAGAAAGTGGTTGTCAGGCTTTGAGGCTCTCTGGAGCAGCATTGTCAGTGACAGCCAGTTGAGATGTGATTGTACCTTGAATCGAGCTGATCTTTTATTGACAAATACAGTGCACTGAGGCAGGGATGAGGATACTTTGCTGTCTGTTCCAGCAGGAGTGTAGCTTTCCTCCTGGCATTCGTGGTGACATTTGAGAAGGATAGTTCTGGGCTTAGTGGAGTTCCCTGTGCCAGTCGGTGAGCACACTGGGAGTCAAGGGAGTTGAAAATGTCTCTTAATGAGTACGTATGCTGCATACTGAAGCACATGTTTGCCCATGATTTATGCTAGCTTTGGTCAACCAGATCCACCTACCAAAGTTAACTGTCAAGACTAATAGTGACTTTGATATCAGTCTTAATTGTACACAAGCAACAAAGAATCAGTGGGCAAGAATTAGGGGAAACCAGGAGAAATTCTAGTGCCTCTTAAGGCCCAGATCTCTTATGTGCCACTGCCTGTGCTTTAGCACTGGAGTGCAATCCTCCAGAGTTTCTTCCCATGCTTCTCAAATTCCCCTTTAGTCCCACAGTTTTTAACTGGCAACCCCCTCATGTTCATGAAGCCCACAGTAATTTTGCCTTTCCTACAGCATCCTCACACATGGCCCTAACTGTGGATAATGCTGCTGTCATCTCTGTCAGATTCAAGTTGCAAGTTATGGGAGCCTGGGATCATGTTATTTCTTAACTATCATTAGTTACATGTTCATCTGCAGTGCTTTTGGGCCGCGCTGCCAGCAGTGAAAGAAATTGAGCTGGCTTAATTGAGAGCCACATAGTTAATTATTAGTGCCTTTTCTTTTAAAACGGAGGAGAGAGAAAATTTGCAGTGTCAGTTTTTAATTTCATTGTGGTTTTTCAAGGTAATGTGACTTTAAACTTACTGGTGATTGTCTGTATATATGTAGAATTTGCTTTATCTTTCCAGCCCTAAGCCCTTTTGTGCTGTAGAAATGTCAAGAGATTTAAGAAGGAAAGTGCATCTGCACATTACTGATCACTTCAGCCAGTATGAGCGATAAATAAAAACACTGGTTCCTGTTAGTACAATAGCTGTGACGTGATTTGGAAGGAGCAACTGCTGTCTCACCGCTTTCATTACCCAGTTTGGTACGTTGTGCTCAGATATTGCGTGCGAGTCCCTGGCAGGCTGGGTAGTACAGATATTGGAAGCGGGCAGATGAGCTCATGGTATAGGCAAGTTGTCAAGGGCGGCTGGAAAGAAACCAGTTTGTATCTGCGTTGAGGCAGAGTTAATGTTTTTGGGAAGAAGCATTCCTCACATCCTGAGCAGATTCCCCTTGGGAAGTTCAATGGTAATGAATGATGGAGTCTTGGTGCTATCTTTCTTGGCTTTGCGGAGTAGGGGCACACATTAAATCCTGAGGGGATAGCTGAGACTTTTCCTGTACATTTTTCATAAACTTGTTCTACGTATTGAGGACTATGATGGAATAAGCTTGGCTCAACATTCATAAGTTGAATATTGAGTTACCTATTTCTGTGTGAAAGAGATAAAAACTACTTAGACAAAGTAACCTGTATATGGATTAAAAGCCACAGAAGTTTTTGCCTGAGCATTTTTGGGAAGGCCTTTATCACTAGGTTTCCCAATAACCATATGTGTCTACTCAATCAATATGATTAATCTTTGGTAGAAATGCATTGGTTGTGCAAAGAAGGTGAACTTAATCCAAGAAAACTTTTTTACGATTTCTGCCTCTAGAAGGATGAAATGTATTTTCTCAAGTGTTGTTTCTGACTTGGGGTGAAAAAAGCAACAACCAAAAACTGGTGTGGGAAGAGATGAAAGAATATAGTCAAAAAAAATTCTATAGTTTCTGATACTGGTTGAATGACCACCATCCCTCAATATCAAAGAAGATAGACTAGTTTCGAGTATAGCTTTGTTTTATAGAAATAACTCTTGCATGTACTAGCAGATGATCTGAAATTAATTTTTTAAGAGGTGTGAAATAACTAATGGACAGTAGGTTCTTTGCCCATCTTAAAAAAAATTATTCAGCATTGCACTGTAAACATTGAAGGCCTTTCCTGTCAAGAACGAACTTTGTCACATTTAACTCTGTAATTTGGAGAAAGCCTATTTGCCTAGGCTAGTATGCTTAAACTACGAGGAATAGTTTTCAAAGCCAATTTCCTTTCTGTTTTGTTTGTTTGTTTGGGTTTGGGGGTTTTGGGGGGTTTTTTGGTTTTTGTTTGGGGTTTTTTTTTCTTTGGTTTGGTTTTTTTTTTTGTTTGTTTGTTTTTTTTTTTCTCATTTAAAAAAAAAAAGAGTCTGTGACACCTGTAAACCCAAATCTTACAATTTCGGGCTGGTATAGGGGAGAGAGCTGAAAGGTGGAGCTGGTCGGCTCAGACTGGGCAGAATGTAAAAGTAAATGTATTATGGGGAAACAGTAAATTGATTTAAAACGAAAGTGACCTGAGGAAGACAAATGTAAACATGGTTCATTTTTTAAAAAGTTAACATCCTTCTAGATAGAATTCTGATGAGGCAGCAATGCTTTCTGGTGTAATCAGCAATGTATTGCAGCTACTGAGAGACTGCTAGAGGTTGTGATGGCTTTCCCTTGGCTTCTGATTTTGTTCACCCTGAATGTACTAATCTCTCATCACCAAAAGCCACAGAACTGTTCCACTAACAACAGCAGGTTTCAATTAATTGGCTGACTTTATAAGGAATTACTGCTGTGAACTGCAAACCAGTTTTGACTGCTTACCTGAAGACCAAGATACTAGGTGCTATAGAAGAGTTAGGGTTTCTGGTACCTTCCACCCTTCAGTAGGGTCAGGCTTTCAGACAGCAGGCCATTTCCTCCTTTGTGGAAGTCTGGCATCAATGTTAAGTCAGCCAATTGAAGATCCCAAGCTACAGGATGTTTTTTTGAAAAGGTAGGACTGAGGCTCCGTATCGATCAATCATTATTCTAATTGTTCATTTCTATTATGGTAGGAATCATTCAGAATCCTAGAGTTCCTGGGAGTAAATCATTTGGAAATGCTGCCCATTATAAAATTTAATTTTAAATCTATATTAAATAGATTTATAAAGGCAAGCTTTGCAATATAGTAACAGAACATTATGCTATCTCACAGAGGCTCAGCTTTTGGGTCCTAAGGGGCCACAGCTGGGAGTGCTGCAGAGGCAAAGCTTTGGCTCATTGTGAGCGGAACAGCAAGGCTGCCAAGCCTGCTTTTCAGGTGACCCTTCTGGGCCACCTTCAGAGGAGCATTGATGTGCTTTGCTGAGACATCCATCCACCTGTTCTTGATGGAGTAAGGTTGTGAGGTACTGTCTGCCTTGAAGATGAGCCTTCCAGAGGGCTGGTCCTGTCTTTGGGGCAGGAGAAGGGGTGGGAAATGGTAGGGGGGTGGCACAGGCTGGAGTGGGCTCAGAGACAGGATGCTGGACCAATCTTTCTTTTTCTTTCAGATGACAGAGAAGAGGGGAAAGGAAAACAAAACCGCATTTGGAGGCCCAGTTGTCAGCTCATTATATCAAGAAGAAACAATCAGGTGATTATCTGCACTGGACTTCAGTTAAAACCAGTATTTTTCTATTTTTCTAATTTCATTTTGTTAAGCCTTATTTTTTTTTTTCTTTTAATATTGCACAACTGTGGTGGCAACTACAACAGGATAATAAATGACAGGAAAGAACTTTTCAGGTCCATAATCATTTAAATCAATAACTGCCTGTATCATTGCCAGGTAGTAACCTTTCCCTAGCACAAGATGTGGAGGAAGGGCAAGGCTTCCCATTTTTCAGTTATATGGCTAAAAAAGGTAATATTGGATATTTTTAAGAGAAAGCTATTTAGACACTATCTTTTTCAAATAGTTATTTCTTTACCAATACATTCATTAAGGATTGTTCAGTGAAGATTTTAATGTTGGACAGTGTTTGCCTTCAGGGAGAGTTTGTACCTTATATCAAATTAATTTTTTCTAGCTTCTGCAGCTAGCATAGCAGAAATGCATTTACTGAACTAGAATGGCTGCTATTTAAAAAATGTCAAGGTGGAAGTAGTAAGTGACATTAGCTACTGAATAAGGACAGCTGAGGTTTTTGTTTGGTTAGTTTTTTTACTGTTCCAGACTACTAATCATGGGTATAATATTAACTTCAATACCTAAATGATTGCCTGGAGAGAATCTTTCAGAATAGTGTTTTTAGTTAAAATGAACAGTCAGGGAAAAGTAAATTTTTGAGCAGTGTTTGCTGTCGTGTTGCAGTCACCCATTTATGTGTATGTGATCCCATTTATTTTATTGAATGTCTTGCCTCATTTTAGTCACAGAAAATTAAAAGATAAACACTGATTTCTCTACACACAGCTTCCCAAGCTTGTTAGATTTTTCCCAAACTGTTAAATCTCTACCACAGCAGTTCTTTGACTTGCTGTCACAAACTAATGAAAAATAAATCTTGAGAAGGTGACTTCAAACCCTTTGCAAGGAGCTCAGGTAGAAATTGATATGGCTGTTGTATGTAAGCAAATAGGGTGGCAGTTTTGTGCTCAGCGGTAGCGTGGGCACTTCCCTTGGTATTACAGTCTGCTTTCTAGTGAGATGGAACAGTTGTCCAGGAGTAGCCTTCTCTGCTTTGCATGGAGAGCCAACACATTTTTTGACTTGCCACTGAGCCTTGACCAGAGGTACTCAGGTATGACCTTGGTTTTACACACTGTGTGAGGAATAGCACTTCTGCTAGCCACAAGCTCCTTTTTCTTCCCTGTTCTATCAATGTATATCTCAGCCAGCATCCTTGTTGACAGTTTGACCTTGTGGTTTAAATCCCGTTTGAGCTCTTCTTTTGGGAGTGGAACATATTGGCATTGCCCAGTGTTGGGTGTGAAGTATGAGCTATGCTTAGTCCTTCAGTGCTTTCAGAGTCTTGGCTATCTCAACTACTGCCTTGTACTTGTACTGCCCCCTTCTTGAGTATGAAATACAGCACAATATACTGCAAAGCAGAGTTTGCTCTGATTGGCTTGACTAGTCTAAATCTTGTCAAATTTTTGTTTTTATTTCCATGAGAACATGACTTGTGCAGGCCTTGAAAATAAGTACAGCTCCAAATACTTTTTTTTTTTCCCAAACATTCTATGAGAACGTATGTGCTGTGTGTTCAGTATAGCATAGCTGCAGTCTTTACAAAATGAGGCTGTAGGCAGAAGTAGTCTCTGACACAGATGGAATAGGGCGATTCTGGTGAAAGTGAATTAAATCAAGTCTCCTGACTGCTGTCAGAATGGAAACTCGTGTGGTCTATTAGCACAGCTTGGTTCATAGGCAACAGTGCCTTCAGTTGCAAGATAGGAAGTGAGCAAGTGGTGTCATCATTTCACCCACGTGCAGGTTGTACAGCTTTGACTTTCTCAGTACAGTTGCCAGTGTATTATGGCTTTTGTCTACAGTTCATTCTCTTACTGGAACAGGAAATAAATGTGTGCAACCCCATCTCTAATGGTGATAATTATAATAGTAAAAGCATAGTCCTAACACCAAAATTGCCCTGGTACCAAATCTGCAAGCAGACGAGCCAAAGGAGGGTGACTTCAGACATTGTTTGGCATCCAAGATTATCTAGAGCAGGGAGTGATTTGGTTTGATAGTAATACTGCACACCTGAGAAGGGTGACTTTTCCTGAGGCTGTCAGTGGTTGCTTACAAGAAGGTAAAGTTAGCATTCACTAGTACTTAAGTACATTTGTAAAAAGAATGTAGTCTTCAGAATATGCCTTATTTCTTCTAGAAGAAAAAATGAAAATGTTTAAGGGGAAAGAAAACTTAATAGCTTGAGCCAGCACATACTTAAATACATTAATAGTTACAGGTAAGTCCCATACTGTAAGTTCAGTGTATATTGTGTATGCTACCTCGAAACCTAAGATCTGAGAAAAACTTAGATGGAGACTATTTTATTGACTCAGTTGTCTGATGGGTCTACTGAAGCTTTACAACAATCTTAGAAAAATTAAAATATAAGTCAAAGCACTTTAGTCTCTGTTTCCCAGGGCTGTTGATAGGATAAATATTTTCTAATTACAGGATCATATTAAGGAAGCCCAAAATAAGCAAAAAAACCCCAACCCTGTACTTTATGTGCTAAAAACTAAAACTTGAGTCCTCATCAGCCCTAGGGTACTGACAGACTGCTGAAAGCAGTTTCTCAGCAGGCATTACTCTGCCAAACACAACCTACCATATGCCCTTTAGGATTCTGCTGATGCAAAGGCAGGAAAAAGCATTCTAATTTATCTGGATCCCCAGAACCTCACCTTGCACCAGGAGATAGACAAGAGTGCAAGTGTGGGGTTTTGAAGGTTCACTTATTTTATTCTTGCCAGAAGCTTTTAACAGTTTATAAAATGATTAACATCCTCTAATCTGCTGCTATGTAACAGGAAGATGAGAGATCTTGTTTTAAATAGTGTAAACCACTAGTTTACCCTCAGCAGTAGATAACCAAGCAAAGCAGCAATGCCATTGCTTTCAAACTGAGTGTCTGAAATTATGTATAAATAATGCTTACATTCCTTTTGTGGAAGGAAATGCTTTGTGTTTAGGATGCAAATCTGTACATGTTGGACAAAGTGGAGTTAACCATACCCGACTCTGAAGTCAGGTGGATCAGAAGTAGGAGGAACTGGGATGGTGCCAGGACTGATTTTGCCTTATCACTAATCTCAAATGTTTCTGCTTTGAAAACAAGATAGAAAAATGGTCAGTCTGGCTCACAGAAGTACAGCACTGTGATTTCAAATAATTGCACTGATTCCAAATAAATTCAAGAACATCCATAGAAACAGGTTATACTGATCTAATTAAATCAATTTAGAAAGAGAACCAGTTAATTCAGTACAATCTGGGTGTTCAGAGATCAATCTTCAAATTGGGAAGTCTCTTGAGCGAATGAGGCGTAGCAGTTATTTACTTTGGGGTGCTGGGCCCTTGTCATCAATTAGGGGTCATTAATAAATCCTGGCAATAAAGAGCTCAAGTACCTTCAGTGACTAATGGGGAGCAGTTGCAGAATATTAGCATAGTGCTCTGCCTCTCTGTTTCTCTGCAAATCACTTATCTCACTTCAGGCATTACACAAAAATAATGCGTGCTGATGACTGAGGATGGGACTTGGAGGTTCCCCTGGAAGGGAGAATTTAGAAATTATCTGCAATTTCAGGCTGGGTATAGTGGTGGGTTTTTTACTGCTGCATAAAGCTTTGTCTCTTTTCTGGTGTTATTACCAGAACAAAAGCAGTAGTAGTTGAGCTCTTTCATGATCAAATAGCTATAATTAGTTTCACAAACCTGAGAAATGAGCAGTGAGATGAGGTTGACTGATGTGTCACCAATATAAATCTAATCTAAGACACAAACTGAGGGAGATGCCAAAAATACCATGGCATTGGAAATTTAACTTTATTTTGCAGTATTTTTTTTTTTTTTAAGTGGGGGCAAGGGCGAGGCAGTTTGTGTTTCCAGCACATAAAAGCATTGACTTGGCAGATGGAGAATGCAAAATAATGTTGCAAAATGTCTGTCCCTTTCCACTGGAGGAGCCCTCCTGCACCCTGCCATGGGCTGCTCCCTCGTGGCTTTGGCATGCTGGCTTGGGGATGACATCCGCTGCTTGGCATGGAGGTGCCCCTGAGCTATGCTTTACACTTCTGCCATCCCAAAGGATGCTGTAGAAACCCTTTTCTGGTAGAAAACTTCCACCCTTTCCTGTAACACTTAGGAGTGATCCCAGTTGCCAGTGGGGCTCTGTTTAGGCTCAGAGTGTGGAGTGGGCACCCCTCATTCGGGAGCCCTCCTGATGCTGTGTAATCTATCAGAATTGTATTAATCCCACTAACGCAGCCGCCATCTGGCCCTGCTGCCGGGCCGGCTCGTGCGAGCCCCTGTGATGGATGGCCTTGGGAATTGATTAGTTGTTGTGCGAGACAAATGAACTGTTTTGGCAGAAAATACCAGAGGTCGCTGCGTGTGGTCAGGCACAAAGGCTGCTGAATTTTAAAGAGCTGCTTCCAGTATCCATTGCAGGGATGCCACTTTGGAGTTGCGACAGCTTTTGAGACGAGCCCAGTGCTCCGGAGCATGGTTTGGGTTTTGTTCTCTCCCTCTAGCCCTGCTTTCAGAAACGCCGGCACTGGAAATGAGCGCAAAGCTGCAGTGGTGCAGGAGCCAGAATCCTTGCTGTGTTGGGAATTACAGGCTCGTGCTGGTATTGTGTGTGTGTTTGGGTGGCCATGCTGCAGGTCTGTTGTTCACATAGATGCTGGGCTGGCAATCCCTGCAGAGGAGCTTTCCTGGTTGCACAGAACCCAAGCAGCCTGCAGTGTGCTCAGCCATGGCACATCTCAAAACACCTGCGGGTCCAGGCAGCTGGGGTTTGGGTTTTTTCAGGTCAGTGTTATTTAGAAATGGATGCTCTTCTGGTGATGTTAAGCGGGCAAGTCTCTGACTTCAAGATGATTGCCAAGTTTATTGTTTCCCTCCCTTTTTATTGTCCCCGGAGTGGTGACCCTTGGGGCTTTGCTTTGTTGTGCGAAGGGGCAGCTTGGCTGCTCAGGCCTGCCTTCCCTTTGGGAGAGTGCATCCTTCAGTGGCCGCTCCTGTTTGGGGTTTTCACGGCAGCCTCCTCTCCAGTGCTGCCACTAATCTACCAAAGTACATGTGGCGGTGCAGTGACGGTGGGGAATTGGATGACACATGTCTCGCTATGTCCTGGCCCCTCTCAGAGGACAGCACACGAGTGTGCCGGCAAGTGGGCAACACTTCCCCTGAGACAGCCTGCCGGATCAAAATAAACTTGAGTTATGGATTTATTCAGCTTGTAATACCTCAGCTGGCATAAATAATTGAGAAAGCAAAGGTTTGTCTGTGGTGCATACCTCAGGGACCCACTCCTGTCTTCCTCCCTCCCACCACCCTTTCTTATGAAAATGATCCCAGTTGCACTGATAGATAATAACAACACCAAGCAATTAAAAGCTATGGGTGGCTGGAGAGAGGAGAAAAGGTTCAGTTAATGAGCTTTTCCTCTTCCTGTGCCCAGGAGAGCCTCAGAAGTGAGGAGGCGATTAAAGCGAAGAGATAATTATAGATTATGTGAAAATGGGTCCCTTGGAGGCCGAGGGCCTTGACAAAAACAGTAAGTGTTGCGAGTGTCTCTCTGCTCCCCGCACGCTGTGTTCCGCTCTGCTGCGCTCCCACTTGCTCAGTAGCGCTGTGCCAAGCAGACGGGAGAAGCCACCTGTTAGTGGCACCCGGGGCAACTCCACAGCGGGTCCGCTGGGACATGGCTTGGACCAGCCCCAGGAAAAGGGGAGAGGATGCCCAAAGTAGCACCCGATCACAGCCCTCTGTGCTGGAGGTAACCTGCAAGGGGGGAGGAAGGGGATGGGACAAACCTGGAGGATGCTGTCTGTGTGAGGGTAGAATACCTGAATTTCAAGTCTCTTCTGTGCCATTTTTCCTGGTAGTCTTGGTGACTGTTTTGAAAGCAAGGAGGTTTACAGCGCTCCAGGTAAGGAATTGAAGCCTGGTTAACCAGTAACAGATATTTTCCATGAGCTGTTTAAAAACTGTTGGCTCACCACATGTTTTGAGACAGCTTGTGAAGAAGGCTTAAGCCTAACAAGCTTGGGAGAAGATGGCTTGGTTTAAACTCTTCCACATACTTTTATTCAAGGATGGAGAAAGTTGCCCATGTATTACCTGCAGGCAACAGATATGCTTCAGCTCAATGTTAAATCAGCATCTCTTACTGGGGATGAGGGAGAGCAGAAGAAAATAGCTTGGGGCATTGAACATGTGTCAGCAGGGAGGAGAGAAACCCTTCTGGCCATCCTCAGGAAATAGATGTAAACATATTCACTGCCTTTACTGACAGTCAAGTGGTCTTGACTCCTTTTAAGCTCAACAGAAAGAGCCGGTGCTTGTATATCACACAATCTGACATGGAAACAAAATTGCATCTGAGTCTTCCTTTTAGCTACAAGATTTAAATAATTGTGCGCATCTCCATTAGGCTGAATTTCATGGTCTTTCCTGTCCGAAGATAACTTGAATGCCATATTCTTGCATAAATTGAGATTTTTCTGACAATACTAATAGAAATGCTATGGTTTCGTCCCCTACCTACCCCAGCCTCCCAGCATTATTTGAGCAATGTCTTCAGAGTGTCACTTACTTCTGATTTCTGATGTGTTTCTATCTAGTTTTAGGCTGTTTCTACCAGTTTCTGGGCCTTGATACTTGCAATATCTGGAGTGCAGCTTCACATGACTGTTTTGTTTGCAGGTAAAATGTCTGTGGTCCAACTGCATGGACTTCTCAAACCTATTCAGGAAAGGGCTCATTTCTCTCTGTTAATATTTACAAAAAAGTTGGAGATAATATATGCTATTTTTGTTTTAAAGGGGGCATCAGGTACAGAGGTATGGTTTAAAGCTTAAGAAATAAATGCAGAGTAAAAAGATTAAATTTCCCAAAACCTTATTTTCAGATGGGGAAATTGCTATTCTGGATTAATTCCTTTCTGGAGACTTCGAAAAGAAAAGTGCCTTTTGGAAGAGGGATATATGAAGCATTTGCAGAGGTCGTTATTTCAGAAAAGCTAAATGATCTCCAAATAGCTGTGTCAGGTCATTTCCCCCTTAAAGGCAATAATATCCTTGGGAAAGGACTGTAGAAGTCTTGTCTAGAGGCTTTGGTAGGACGATCACCTGAGTTTAGTACATCAGTGTTACTGTGCCCTCTCTCCACTGGTGCAGACCCTGCAGCACGCTGCCTGTGGAGCAGCACAGTCAGTTGCTTTATCACTGCCATGTACCTTCTGGTACCTCTGGTGCTGCTGTGTGAAGTCTGGCAGGGCTGAGCCACCCAGGCTCTGTAGCATGTGGAAATGCCAGTGCCCGGGCTGACTGGGTGGCATCACTGCTAAGGATACTAGGCTCACAGCCTGAGCTCATGGTTGTGATGCAGAAAATCATCTGGGAGTAACTGAGGATGGTTGTGGACTTCTCTAACAAGAAGAGACTGGGCTTCACTTTGTTACAGAAGAAAGAATGATCTGTAATAAAGTGTATGTGTGGCTCTGTGTAATGGGGAAAAAACTGTTGGAACCAAATTACTGTACAGTGTCATCGGAAAAGCGGCTTCACCCAAAAGGCTGCTTTCAGCAGCCAAGGGTGTTTGAGAGGCTTGACTAACAAGGTAGGACTGGAGGGACTTCCCAGCGTATCAAATCAGCCCTTGTTAGTAGGGGCAGGCATGTCTCATGACCTCCATCATGAATCTGTCAAGCTCCATCTTGAGCAATATAAGCTTTTGCCTTTTCTAATCCCACCATGAGATTCTTTTTTCCCCAGAATTCAAAGTAATTGCATCTAAAGCATGCAGTGATCTGTTTCCCAGGAGCTTGTGTGTAGCGAGTGGACAAGACCTCCAACAAATGAGTTCATGGGAGACTGGTTAAGAAACTGGAAGACTTCTGTAGTGTCCCTAGGCCTAAACATGAAATCTTGTGGGGCACCTAGCTCTTGCTTTTTTCCAGCTGCCATGAAACACTCTATCTGCAGTCACTCTTACAAAGCTCTTTTGTGATGTTTTAAGAATCTGTGAAAGATCTTAACTTCATTAGAGGTTCTGTTTGATTTGTTTGGACAGAAGTTTTACCATGTCTGAAGCCAGGGTATTGCTTTTACCTCTAGAAGAATCTATAGGGGTAACTCAAGCACCTGTGACATCACAACTTGATCTTCCTACCTGCAAGCAGGCCTGGCAAGCATGCACTGGCATCCTGGCACAGACACGTGCTGGTACCTCTGAATATGCCAGCCTGCTGCTCTGAGCAGAGATCATGGTCAAGCTTCTCTTAACACTGTCAATGCAAAAAGGAGTGTAATTGGGTCACTTGCAGGCTGGTAAATATAAAAAAAAAAACCCAAGCCTTGTGGTCAGATTCCAAGACAAACACCAAAGATTTAACAAATCTCTGGACAATTACCAAAGAGTACCTGGTAATAGCAGGCACCTGTTTTAAAGCCACCAAAAGAAAGTACTTGCCCACTGTTCACCCCTTCACATAAAGTCAAGTAGTAGAGCTTATCCTTTAGAGAAACCAAGAGTTTGAATGGGTTAAAGAGCAGAATAGAGTGGAAAAAGGACCTGGGAAAGGCTGATAAATACGCTTATCTGGATGCAGCCTCTAGCTACAGAAATCCTTAGGTCACTAAGTTTCTGAATCCGGGAGGATCCAACACTGGTGACAGATTGCTTTGCATGTGTCCTGTTCCTTCTGCTTTTTTTTTGCTCCAAGCTACCGTTAGTGGCCACTGTCTGAGATGGATGGCATTGGAAGGGTCTTTGGTCTGACCCAGAGTGACTGTTACAAGTTTGTATAGCAGTTGTCTTCTGTGGGATTGCAGTGATTTATACCAGGGCTTGAATGTGGGTTTTGCTGGCTAACTTTATAGGCTGCTTGTGCTAGTTCACAGGAGTAGGTTGCCTTTTGTTCTGGTGTAATACTGTTAAGAACAAACTTTGATTTCTAGGAAGCAGAATCCTGTCTTAACTTGGAAAAAACCTTATATTATTCTGCATATGCACTAGTAGGTATCTGTTTCAGTCCAGTGATTGTATGGAAATGTCATAGAGCATATGATGTGCATGTGACGTTTGTGTTGTGCAGTAACACAGTGCTGCTTTTGCTTTTGTTTCCTGACTAGGGAAGAGGACAAGAACATTTTTGATTACTGCAGAGAAAACAACATTGACTATGTAACCAAAGCCATTCGATCGAAAAAAGTGGATGTGAATGTTACAGATGAGGAGGTATGGAGAGAAAAAGATAAAGACCATCAATCTTTTAACTGTTTTGTGTGTTAATTCAGTGCCACTCCTTTACAAAATTCTCTAGTTCACATTGTTCTAACAAGATATTACAGCAGCTGGACAAATACTTGGTCATTGAGACAGGGATAATCTATTTGAAAATAGCTTTCAATTGTGTTTCTAGTAGTGTGGATGTACTAACTGATGCTGTAGCATATCAGAAACTTACTTTCTGTATTATTTTCAGCAACGCCAGCAGCCACTGGCAGAATAACATCTGCTGAATACCTCCTTTTTCTCACCTTGTATATTAAGTGTGGTCAAATAGAAGTAGGATGTGAGGCAAATAGCTTTTTTGAAGATGAACTATTCATAGGTGAAGTAGAATTTCTGCCGTGCCATCAGCATTTCATTGTTTCCAAGATGGAGGACAAATGAGTGACACTGGCTTTCCAACTTCACAAAAACAATGACGTTGTCCAGACTTTCTCTGCTCATCAAGCTCAAAACACTGTTTCCCCATATGGGGGTAATGCAGACATTGTCAGAAACATCAAGAAAATGATAAGGGTCTAAAACTGTGAATTAGCTTGATCCTTTTCTTGGTGAAAGTAAACACCTGGTGTGGACAGTTTACATCCTTCAGAAAATGTGGTACCAGCTTTATCATCTTGGTTTTGATACTTGCATACTGCCACCTAGCCCTGCTTGTGGTCCATACTGCTTTTGCCTACTGCTTTCCAACACACTGTGTTCTGGTGAACAGATGAAGTGCTTACACATTCATAGACTGAGACGCCACAAATTCAGTTGGGTTCTGTAGCAGCTCTAAGCAGATTTCTGCCCTCTGAGCCATGACAGCCCCGGCTGGGGCTCTGAATGCTGATGGCAGGGCCTTTTATTATTAATCAGGAATTCATGTGAATTAATTTTCAGAGGAGAGGAGAGATGGTGTTTATGATCAGGGTTGGAATTTCGCATCATAAATTCAATGAACTGAAACTGTCATGTGCCACACAGTTGCTGCAACAGCGCCATTACTGAGCTCCATCCCTCCTTCTGCCGATCACGGGTTACTGAAGTAAACGTCCAGGGCAGTTCCACAGAACGTGACTGAAGCCCTTTCATTAATAAAAGCTCATTTTTGGAGATCACATACTTGCAATAATTGTATAATAACATTATGTTAGTGCTGCTTCATTTCCACTGGCAAGATGCTCTTTTGTAGTTAGCAGTGTTCAGAACCTCATACCTACCTTTGTGTTCAAGTAATAAATGTGCTTGTTTTCAGCCAAAATATTTAAAAAAAAAAAAAAAAAAAAAAAAAAATTTGAAAGATAAAATATTTTTGTGTTCCAACAACATAAATGTTTAGAGTCAGATCTGAAGTCAGCCAGGTGATGTTCTCTTTGGGAATTATCCACAAGTGTCTGGTATGAGAGGAGACCTACTTCTGAACTAATGGCTATTAGTACATGACTATTGCAGAGTATGCAATTGCTTCAGCACAGATAGGAGCTGAAAAACCTGCCTACCCCTGAAGGACTCATGGGAAGGCTCCTACTGGTGCAAAATTTCCCTATAGATGAAATTCTCACAGCCTCAGTGATTTTTGGCTTACCCCAGCAAATGCTTAAACAGGGAAGTAAGAATTTTTTTTTTTTTCTTAAAATCCAAACATAGTCTTCATAATCTGGAGGGTAGCTTATTTTCCAACATTGTGCAGGTTGATTGGAGTTTTAGAACCCATCTTAGACTAGAGATTACCCAGACTGAGCCTTTGGTAGAGTGAAGTGTATGCAAGCATAATCTTGTCATTTTTATTAACTATTTTAGTGTTACTGTATAAATGCATCCTGCTATACCCAAAGATGCCTCTCCTAGCCCTCTGACCATAACTCACGCTGTCAATCCTTTGATTTAAATGCATATAAATTTAAAATGGCAGCAGGGATAGATACATGCAAGAGTTAACTTGTCATGAAACAAAATCTACTGAAGCACCACACAGTCTGGTGCTAAACTGCAGAGGCACTAGGCTCAGCCTTTGCTTGTACAATAAAGACTTGACTGAGGTTGTAAGGTGTTTAGATTTTATTTCTATGTGATGCATTAGTACTGTACCTAATTGTATCCCCTCATTTGTGCAAACAAGTTAGTGAAAGGAGAAAAGAAATCAAGAATAAAAATGTAAAACAGGGAGAAGCCAACTTTCTTGAAGAAAAAGGATTTCAGAAAGGGCAACAGAAGCCTCTGGGGTTTAGATAGGTAGCAACTTTAAAGCATAAGTGGTCTTCTCCCCACAAGAAATAAAAGATCTTCATGTGCAGCATTCAAGCCAGCATACCTGCTAACAGTTTGGATATAATAATCTTCAATTTAGAATTAAACAAAGAATCTAATGACAGTAATCATGTACAAGCTTCCATTTACTGTATCTAAATTGCCCAGAGTTCAACAGAATAACTTGCATTCACTTAGAAGTAGCACAGACTAAAACAACCCGTTTCTCTTATGTTTGTCAGCAGGACTAGTGAAATAAGAAATGGGCTGTGGCTGCGAAGTTGCCACAGGCACATCCTGGTAGTATGGATTGCTTGCTGCCTTTTTGAGAACAATATTTCTTCAACTTATAACAAACCAGAAACTGCTCAAAGGCATAGATGAGTTGCTTTTGCAATTTGTGCCAAGGGCTGTGGAAGTTATAGACTGAGAATTTATTTTTAATTGTTGGAGAAATCCCAGTAAACAAACATGTTACCTGTGTACAATATTTAAGCCACTGCCAAAACTGTAATGAAAGGCATCTGAAATGATGCTTGCTTAGTCCCCAGTCCTTGTGCTTCTGAGACAGCAAATGCCAAATTGGTGCCAGCTTGCCAAGGAAAGGACAGGGGGGGAAAAATGGATTTGAAGAAGGATCACGTACTTCTGGATTTACAGGCTTACTCCCATTAGAAAAACTTCCCAAATGTTTCAGAGGTCTGAAAGCAATTGACTTCCAAATCAAATCTGAAGTTTACCTCTATAATTGCAACAACAGGCCTTCCATCCCTGTTTTTCCTATCAGGGTGGGATGCAGCCATTTTTTTATATATATATATATATATATATATATGTCTTCTTAATTACCAGTAATAATACACTTGCCACAAGTTAGAGTGGCTCTCATTGCCATACAGCCATTATAGCTGCAAACATTGTGCCTAGAAGTATAGCTTAATATTGTAGCACATCATTCAGTTTAGCTTTGTTCTCCTCTTTCTCTGTGCTGGCTAATTGATGTGAAAATCATTCCCATCCGTTTGTCTGCTGAGACTCAGTATATCTGAGACAAATCCCTGTCCTGTGCTTTGTTTGTGAACACCCTGTGACTTGAAGCTGAGCAAAATTGATGTGCTGTTGGCTTAAGAAACTACTGCAGAAGCTGGCCAAGCTGGCAGCAGTTATCCAAGCAAAGCACAGAAGATTTAAGAGGCAGGGTTAGTGCAGTGGGCTATTTTTATGCTTTTTTTATTAAACACTTCAAAGGCAGGGGGAAATGCATCCTCTCAAGTAACTTCTGCAACAATTGTGTTTGATTTGCATGGAGGGAGTACCTTGATGTCGACTGCATTTAGTCAAGACCTGACTACTGCAGTGCTTTTCTATATGAAATTATTCATATTGCTTTGAGTCTCACTGCTTAATGAAATGGTCATATGGGAAGTGTTTTGGGAAAGCTCAATCTGTGGCTTTTAAGACTTCTGCCATGTTATTTAAAAACACAAACACAAGTTATATGCTGATATAAAGCAGCAGTTGTGCAGACTAAAGAATTTTTCAACATGCGTAGGCAATATCCATGCTATACAAAGAGTTGGATTGCACATTCAGTTTAAGTTTGTTTTTGCTGCTAAGGGTAGGACATGGAAGGAAAACATGGGAAACAAGTGGGCTTTGTAGCTGTGTAGCTGCTTTAAGTATGTTGGCTAGAACTCCCGAGCATTTTAATTTGCCTGATACTATGCAAACAGTAGTGAATGTTATATACAAGTCTCTTAATGCATTTCGTTATACAGTAAGTAAGTTGAGATTCTTCCGCGCATATTTTTACTTACGCATCATGTGGTTTGCTCTTGCACAGGAGGTCTCTGAAGTCCCTTACACCCTGTGTTTAGGGCATAGCATGCTGCAAGGATGCAGATATTTCTTGGGTGGAACGTGTCATTTTTTAAATAGTGCACAATTACAATGCAGAGCCATTTAAGGCACTAATTGGAAAATATTGTATCCATTTAGAATTACAGAGAAAATATATAGGTAAGCAGTGTGTAATTACCCAAAGTGGAATTGGCCCAAGACTTGAAATCCATACTCCTGCAAATAGCACAAGGAGATTTTTAATGACTATAGATGATCAGGCTTCAGTTTCTTGCCTTGTTCAAAAGGCAACATTTGCAGCAGGACCAGCCTCCAGTGTCTCTTGTGAAGGAAGCAGTTGCACGGTGCTGCAGTACCCCTGAGCTGGCAGTGTTGGCAGCACTGTCTCTCACGAACTGTTGGTTTACATTTATTGAGCTCAGCCAAGTTCAGCACCAATAAAATAAGATTCTGCTTATCCAGAGACAAATGCAAACCAAGCTATTATAGCCACTAATCTGTAACATGAATTTTGCTATAAAGGATAGAAATGTCGGTTGTGAATTGCACGGTAATTACACATGTGTAATTACAGTATTATTTCCTCTACATATACATAAACTGAAATAATCTGTTGAAGCGTTTATTGCTATTGTGCCTATTGCAGATAGTGCTGCTTTCTTTTGAAATAAGCATCTGTGGCACAAAAATCTTGGTATTTGTCCAACTGAAATCCTAAGTAATTACCAGTCAGAGATGAGTTAAGGATGCTTAACATGAATTAAAGATCTTTGCATGTTTACCAATTGTTTTAAATTTTATTCTTTCCTCCTTTTAGACTTTGATAGTGGTGTTGAGTGCAAGAACATTAATCATTAAATGGCCTATGGATGTCATCAGTGCTTCCATAGAAAGTCATTGTCAAAATATTCATTCTAATTCAAGGTTAATTAGTGTAACATTAAAATTATGTGTTACAAAAAATAATTACTTGCTGGGTCAAAAAGCATGCATTTCCTGACTTAAAAACATATTCTACCTCTGCTGCCCTGCCCAAGAATATCCAGCAGAAGCAGCGTGAGCTTTGGTTGCAGGTGTCTTCTGCCCCTCCTGCTGTTTTGGCACGGTGGTTGGAAAATTGTCTCACAGTTCCCATTAGTAGATAAATTAGTTGCTCACTTTGTTCCCTGCTGCTCTGTCATGAGATGTATAACCAGACGTTGGCTAATTTAACTGATTTCATCTGTGAAGGTCTGTGACTCTTTTCTGTAGCATACTGGAAAACACAGGTCGATCTGGCAGTGTCACAGCTGGGGGGATGATTTCCTGCTTATCTGCAGGGTGATTTCCAAGGAATCCCCTATAAGCATGACACACTTGCTGTTCTAGCTCGGAATCAGAGAGGCACCCATGAACCCAACCCCAAAAGCTTGGCTTCGCTTCTTCCATAGCCCTTTCTGAGGCCAGCTGGGTTTTCAGATGTGTGTGTCAGCCCTCAGGCAGGTCCTAAGCTGCTTCCTGTGTCCTTGACAGGCAGGAAGATCTGAACTTCCATTGCATGCCCTCCTGTGGCGGCAGAGACACGCAGTGAGACTTCAGTTGCGCAGAGACTTGTAGAAAGGGGATGGGAAGAAAACTGCAGAGGTTTGGGGGGGGGGGGGCTGGAAGCATGGATGCAGCAGCCCATATTGCAGAGCCGGAAACGGGGCAGTCGTGGGTGATGCCTGCTCAGATGCCCAGTTTTAATCTTCTGTTGAAGCAGAGGCAGGGCTGTGAGTTAAGTGTTTTCGGCCTGCCAAAGGAATGAGCTTTTGGGCACTTGATGTTCAGGTGACTTAGGCAGCATTGAAAATGTTATCCTTACAGTGTCAGTCATTGCTCCCAGAAAAGTCACAAGTGTCAAAATCCCAAATCTACATAGGAAAACAAGTCATTTTGTCATGGCTTCTGCTTTTCATGCTTTGCTGCTTCCTCCCCCCCCCTTTTTTTTTTATGCTGGCTTGTGGGTTTGATGCCAAATTAATGAAAATTTGAACAATGTGTCACTTTTAACGCTTCTATCATTATTCTGTAAGTCCAAATGAGGAGCAATAATATGTTACATACTAATACTAGTGTAGCTTTTTTAAAAAAAGTCTATTAATTTTGTTATTGGTACTCAATAGCAAGACTGTGATTCTCTGTGCTTTTTTTGGCTGACTTTGTTAATTTTTTCCTGGATGTTGCAGGGTCGGGCTCTGCTCCACTGGGCATGTGACAGGGGACACAAGGAGCTGGTTTCAGTCCTGTTGCAACACACTGCTGACGTTAACAGCCAGGTAAGAAAGGAATAAGAAGCTTAATTTGATCAATGTGTTATGTAACCACCTGACCAAATGTTTCGCATGAAATGGAATTCTCCCAAAACTCCATAGCAAGTTCTTTCAGGGTACTTATCACAGAGAAGAGCATACAAAAAGGTAACCTCGGAAGAATAACAGAATTTGATTGCACAAAGTGCATAGTAATAAGGGGCCTTTTTCCATTCCTGCTGACACTTCTCCCTGCAGTAAAATTGTTTGATCACCTTGGCAGTGGCTTCCAATGTGACTTGTGGTACTGATGGCAAGAGGGATTTCCTGCGCATGAGGCGTTTGATAGCTTCCTACAGAAAGTGCATTTTCCAGTGTATTTTTTATAACATTACACTCTCAGCAGAACTTAGTAAACTAATGGAAAGAGAATACCACTTTGCCTAGCAAAAAAGCATGTGATAAGTGCCTGGTTTTGGCAGAACATGCCACAGAAGGAGGTGATGCTTCATGTCACAACGTCGTGGGCATATGACAGCTACAGTAGGATCTCAGTACTGACTGAGGGCAAAGTCAAACCATTTCCATGCTCACATACCTACCTCACCCCCTTGGGGGTCACTGTTTGTAGCACAGTTTGGCTTAACATAAAGCAGCTTTTTAGCCACTACGCTTTGCAGCCCATGTGTCTGAGTTTGACTAGAAGCAGTTTTATGGTACCTTAATAGACCAGGCTGTGAACTGCATTGTGCTTTGCAAGTGGTTCATTCCAGCCAGCCAGCTTGAATCTGCCTGTGCTTATGAGTCAATGTTCCTAGTTTTGTCAGCTTGTTGTAATTAAGGGTTGACCTGTGTAAATGAGATTGTGTTTGGAAATAATTGTCCAACATATTTCCATTGAATTATGATTGACTGCTTCTTACCAGTGTGGCACTTAATGGCTTTGCTCTCCTGCCCAGTTTGGACATAGATACACCTCTGCTGCTCTTACCAGTGAGATCTTAGGCAGCCTTGTGATATATGCTTCAGGAATTTGTAAGAGGTGAACCTTAAGCACAGTTGCAATCTGAAGGCTTGTCAGCAGACCTGTAGTGTTCACATGCTAGAAATAGCTGTGCTGGTATTTAGCACACATGGAGTTGTTGTAAAAAAAGTCTTTCTTGCCCTTGCCTTGTATTAGGAAGCGTGGCTTCACAATAGCTAGGGAGAGACATATCTTCATGCTTAGATGTTGGGGGGTTTAAGTTGTAATGGATTTTATAGGAGTTTTTCCTTATACTGAAGAGGGGCAGTGGAGCCAGTACAAATGGTGAGCTTTACATGCCTCACTGTCCAGACCGGATTGTTGCCTTTCACTTGGAGCTAGTGAGTCATGTGTCGGATACATATGGGAATAGCTTTGCATTGAAATCGGGGTGCAGTGAAGTCAGACACCTGCCAGTCCCCTTTGCCCTGCCAGCCTGGGAGATGGTTCTGTTTGGGATGCTGTACCACTGCAACAGTCTGAAAAGTCACTCCTCTTCGACGCTCGTCTCATTTCTTTGGAGGTGAAGTCTGACTCGTAGAAGAAAAGGCTGAAGGGAGAGTCATCTTATTTTTCCTTGAGTATTAATTTTCTGTTAAATTCTTATCTCTTTTTTTCTTTTTGATCTATTGCACATTTTCTAACCAGATGATTTTTGATCAGTAACAAAAGGTTAATAATAGCCATAAAAAGAAAATCAATCTTTGATTTTTATTTTTTTTCCCCTCACCAAGGTAATAAAGGAGAATTTTTAGCAAGGTCTCTGTTTGCACGTAGGTATGTTCCCAGAGAAAGCAGACACATTTTTATTCTCAGTCATATATAAATTGCAATAACATTTCAAGACTTTGTGACCTAATGTTTATTTCTCTTTTTTATTTTGACCTTTACCCTGTAAGAACTCATCCAAAGCAAGAGCAGAAGGAATTTTAAGAGCAACCAGAAGAAAAAGGGAGAGGGAAAAACCCTGGCTTCTTAACAGGCCATAAACAGCACAGTGCCTGCTATTATACATTACCAAATGCACTATCAGTTAATGTGTAGGCTATAAAGAACAGTGGGTTAAGTGTAAGGGAATCTCTGGCGACTTGAATCAGTGGCACTATTATTTCAGAGCCATGTGCTCTCAGTAGAGGTTCCCTTCACAGACTGCAGGCAACACCTCTGCCAGAGCTCAGCGCATACAAGCAGCCTCTGCCATTTCCACCCACTGCTGAGCTCTTCAGGTGTTTTTCTGTCTTATTCAATTTTGCAGCAGTACCTACATGCAGGCACTGTAAGAGATAAAGAATGAATTTGGGATTATGTGGGTTGTGAGCAGGTAGTGAAGGAGAAAAATGCTATAAACCAATTTTTTTTTTTAAATTTCCTGTGTTTTTACTATGCTTCTTAAAAGTTAGGCAAACAGCACGACAGATTTATGTTCTCTTCCATTACCTTTTTAATAAATGCTCTTCCATCTTGGCTCTCTTGGAGTGTGCTAAAGGATTTAGCTGCCCTAAGCAGACTATGACAGTGGTGCTCTGCTAGGTGACCTGGAGCAAAGCATACCAGTTCACTGTGCCTGTAGATGTGCCTTACTCACTTTTTGCTTCTTTGGTTTCGTTATCTTTGTACTATCTATTGTCAAAGAACTAGGAGTCTCTAGATCAAGAGGCTCTGCAAGAGTCAACTTACTGCTCGTTGTTGATAAACGGACAGCTTGGAAGCAGGAGGAGAGGTTGCATAGCGCTCCTCACTCATGTAGCATGCTCGAAACCGCTTTAATTGTGGGAATAACCACATACTGCAGTGTGGACTGCAGTGGTCCAGCGGCTGTGCTTTTTGTTTTAAACAGTGGTACTGCAGTTTCAAAAGGGTGGTTCACTAATGTCAGTGAAAAGCTACAGCCATTGAGTTCTCTGATTGTTCATAATTAACTCTAATAGCACATTTGAAAAGAGGTGGTAAGTGATTGCCATGGGCAAGGGGATACAGAAAGGCAACAGGCTGCTCTACTTTGTTGAAAAGGGGCATTTGTGTAATTGAATTACCTAAATCTTCAGAGCCAGAGGCCATTTCGAAGTGGGTGGTGGTATGGTATTTTGGAGCTCTGCTGGAAATATCCAGAGCTTGGGGCTCAGTCTGAAAACAGCCTCCTTCCACTGGAACGGTTTGCCTAAAATGTAGGCTTCTAATTGGAAAGGAAGGGGAATATATTCATAACATAGCAGTTCTGAAGGAGCTCAGCAACATGATTGTAATACCTATTTCTAGTTTTAAAATATGTGAAGAGGTTGATAAGTTTTACTTGCAGAGGATGAGCAACAAAGGAAAACCTTTTTCCCCTACAGGGAGAGATATTCCTTGCAGTGTTCTCTCTGGCCTTGGAAAGATTTTCTGGGGAGGCACTGGATGCAAGTTGTGCAGGACTGCATCCCAGCTTTGCACTTCCCTGCAGCTGTGCCATGGCATCCTCAGCATTCCCCGTGCCAGGAGCAGCAAGCTGGCCTGGTTGGAGAATTTATTTGTCCTCATTTGTATCTGGTGGTGCAGTGCCAGTGTGGAGGAGACAGCAGAACTCGGCTCTGCTCCTGGATGCTCAACAAGCTTTCAAGGGGGTTCCTTTAGTGTATTTAGGGGAAGCTTATGCACAGTGTACTGATTACACACTGTTAGGTGGAAGAGTGCTCTTGGGGCAGGGTCTGTCTGGTCACCTCTTCCTGCAAGAGCAAGGCAAGTAAGGCCACTTGAAAAGGAGGATTTTGTCCTCTGGTGCAAAAGTCCCACGTGATTGCTTGTCCTATGCAGGGAGCATGGCAGGTATACAAATTATTAGTGCTGTTTTAAGAAAGATGAAGGGCATCACGGTTTAGTAATTGTCCAATGAGAGAGAAAAGGACAAATAAACATCAAAACAGAAGACCATAGACTCTTCTCCTGGACTTGCTGTGGCTGCACCTTGTTTCATTTGTGAGTACTCTACTCCAAAATAATAATCTGTGTGTTCAGGGTGTGCCCTTGGGAATGCATGGGAAACTGTCCTGCAGTGGTTGCCACTGAAAAAGCTTTTCAAGTCTGTCCAGCCACGTGAACAAGTCTTCAAATAAATATTGTTAGTTTTAAGTGGAACTATATCTCTTGACACAGGATAGATAACTGAGAGCTCTGTACATATCTATGTAGTAGAATAGATGAGTTAAATTTGTATCTAAATATTATTTTATGATTTTTAAAATACATTATTGTACAGTTCTGTTAATCAGCTTGTCAATGCTATGCTAACAATCTGTGTATGCTAAAACTGTGCGATAATTATGACAAGGATGAAAAAGGCTATAACTTCAGTTTTTATTTGCTGACCTTTGACTTTCCTAGTAAAGGTGCAAATCACTGTACTGAGATTTTCAACCGCTTGTCAGCAAGTTCTCAAGGGTCACCCATGGACCCTCAGGGGTTTGACAAGGAAACTTGAAAAGGAAAGCTGAAACCCATCAGGTTAGAAAATCTGTTGCTAGTATATGCAGATTTTATTTTATTTATATACACCAGTAATTTCAGTGAAAAGCACCTAGTGTCTGTGCTATCTGCAGAGAAAGTTGGTTGCTTTTGGTGCTAATGTATCTGTATCTTGTACCAATTCATGCAAGGCTGCACAGCTGTGTGAAGTCATGCTTGGTGGAGTGTGATTTTGAGTTAGCTGGGTTTTTTTTTTTCTTTCTTTTTTTCTAAAAGACATCTAGAGTAGCAGGAAGAATGTGGTTGCCTCCCCAGCTTGTGTTTTTTCCTAGTCCCCTGCAGCACATCTCTAGCAGACAGCCACTTTCCTCTTCTCTATTTGCATGCTAACACACTTGTGAGTCAGAGGGCTTCTGGAGATGGGGACATGAAGTAGCCTTTCCCTTATAATACCTTCACTCACATCCTCATAGGGGGGAAAAAAAAAAAAAAGAAAAAAAATCTTTTCAAATGAAGACAATACAAACATAATAAATGGCAGGGAGGGTTCATCTCCCTCATGACTCAATCCTTCTCAAACAACATTATTATTGACTGGCCTATTGGTTGCCAAAAAGGAAAATCAATTGTACTAGAAGTAGTTGCTGGGCCACAGATCATGGTCCTAACCCAGGAGACAGGTTGATTTTTATCAACTATCCAAAGACTAATTTCCACCATTAGCTAAAAATGAAGTAGAAATTATGGATATGTCGAAGATTGCTAAGATTGGTGATCTGTTGGTCTTGTTTTATTTATATGGTTTTTCTGTTTTCCTGCCTGACTCTAAAAGAATTGTGTCTATATAGAATAAAAAGCAAGGAAAAAGAAGAAGCAAGGAAAAGTCAGGGCTGCTTGCCTGCTTTTTTCTTTTCAGTATTGTTCATTTTGATTTCACAGCAAGAATACAAACTGCTTCAGTCTTTGCATGGGCCTCGTGTTGGAGTCATTGCATAGACATTTAAAAATGAACCTGGTCTCAGCAAACACACATCCCTTTCCTGCCTCTCGCAGCATGACCAGATATAGGTCATACCCTCATTTTTCTGTATCTGTAGGGAAATGTTGCAGCAGTGTGGGCATCTTGACTGTTCAGACCAAGGACCAAAGGTCCAAGGCTGTATCTACACAGCTTTCCCACTCCTCAGTGAGTATGTTGTGTGTGTCCATGCAGCCTGCCACCTCTGCTGCAAGCTGATCAGCACAAACACACTTGTAGGTAGGATGCCAGCTCCCAAAGTACTCTGCTATTATGACCATTCTCTGAACCTGGCTGAGATTAAAAAGGAAAATGTCTGAGCCTTGTGCCCTTGCAGCTAATGTCCCTAGTATAAATTTTCCCTAAATATACTAAAAGCTTGGCTCATAAAGCCAGAAGGGATCCTGTCCCGGATCTGATGATTGCTGCAGAGGGTTTGGCGTAGTTATGCTCGCAGTAAGCAAAGGATGTTGCAGGTACTGCTGGATTGACCATTGCTGCAGTAGGAAGGTAGAGTGGCAAATAGATGGAGACAGTGTTTAAATGAAGATGAAAAGCAAAGCAATGAGAGCAGAATTATTAACCGTTATAGTTTTCTTCCTTCCTTATACCGACCCCCTGCAATCCCTGTCTCAGTATTTCTGTAGTCAGCTTTGCCAGGCAGATCTCAGAAGACTGCAGGCTCATACCCCTTCAGTCTTGACGTTGTTGCCAATGGGTGTGAAAGCCATTAGCCAAAAGAAAGGAGAGATCTGCTTAGTGACAGAGGGTAGCTTTCTACATTAAAGCATTGACATGGTGCCAGTCACACAGTTATTAGAAGTGGCACAGCTCCATGTCTCTCCTGTGGGTCTCTCTGTGGAATGTAGATTGGCAGCAGGTTGAATGTTAAATGGTCACCACTCAGCAGATGCTGATTTTACCTACTGGAGAAAAGTCCCTTTCAGCAGAAACATTTGCAAAATATTTGCAGCTCTGAATATGTGCTGGGAGATGCAGAGGTTTATCCCCAGTTTACTCTCCAGCTTCTGAAGACACCTTAAGCCTCATCAATATAAACTGTAGGTTGTACAGATGATACTTCCTTCTGCTTGCACAGGCTGGGCTTTTTTTGCATTGTTTCTTCCCATCTTCCAGCTTGACATGTACAGTCTTTGTTTCTTCTGCTCCCTGTAGACATATGAATCATTGCTTCATTGCTGGTGCAGCAAAGCAGTTGGCACCCTTGCTCAGGCAGTATGCGTGCAGCATTGCCTGCAAAGCAGGCTCACCAGCCGAGAAAGCAACTGCAGGCTTCTGTGATGTTCCAGCAGTGATTTCAGGGTCTGCACAGTCCTTTCAACCACTACATGCAAAAACAGCGTTTGAAAAGAAAAATACAAGGGCTGGTCCTGAAAAAACAGGCAATGGCCACTGCTGCTTTACCCTCATGGTCTAAAGCTGCTTTAAGGATGATCAAAATGCAGGATTTAAAGCTGGGGACTGAGAACAGCAGCACATGTTAATGGGTTGCTGTGAGAGTGCATGGCTTGTGGGCATCGCTTTGTACTGAGGGCTGCGTTGTACAGAGGGATGCACTTTCCGTGGACTCTGCTGGTGCAGGGGGAATGCAGTCTGGCAGTAGGCATATAGTTTTAGCTCAGCATCAGGGAGCCTTGTGCCTGTTTCCATCACACCTACTTTGTGGTATAATGGCTGCAATCTCTGCCAATGCTCAAAGTACGCAGAGGCCAGCATCAGTGAGCTTTGAGGTCAGTGCAGATGGCACCATGGTGCTGCATATGTTCTGCTGCAGAGAAGAAACAGGTATTTTACTCCCTGCTGTCTTTATATGTCTTTGCAGAGGCAGGAAAGAGCCTTAGCTTGAATGCCTCCCGGTGAGTATATAGGATGGCCCCATGTCACTTTGTCTCTTTGAAATAAGCATGTGTTAAAACACCTGTAATTCGTGAAGTCATTGTTGAAAATGCTTTAGCCCCTCATTAAGGTGTTTGGTTAACTTCACAAACAGGATACCTCTGGCAGTCGAGCTGGTTTTTCAGGTGAATGCATCACCATAGGAATGATCTCTAATCACCATAGGAATGGTCTCTAGCCTTGCTTCATTTCCTATGGACTTCGTGTCACCTCTCCCTATCAGAGGAACTGCCTTTGCTAATCGATCAGCCACTCGTTGCTCAGGAGACATGGTTCCTAGGTTCCCAGAAAATCTTTTTTTTTTTTGCATTCAGCCTCTTGGAAAAGCTTTCCCTGTTTTGAAGGAGTTAAATTCTGCCACTCACCTTCTCCTTGAGGACTTTTCAATATGAGCAAGTCTGGGTTTACTTTCCAAATGGTATTTTGTATTCATCTGTTGTCACCAGTTGTCTCTTCCAGTTTGCTCTAAAAAACAAAACTAAAAAAACCCACACACACCAAAACCCAACAAAAAAACAGTTCTGAGTGCATCACTGGGGCATCTTGAATTTGCAGGCTTTGGGGCATCTTGAATTTGCAGGCTTTGGTGCAAAGTACTTTTGGTAGTTTTCCTAAATAAGATTGTTCTAGCACTTTAGATATCAGGGAAATAACTCTTTATGCTTATTTTGTTTAGATTTTAGATAAGATTTTGTTATGATCATAGCCGTTTCTTGGTTCCATGAATTTTAAGTGGCAAAACAGCACTTGAAATGGCAAAGCTAATTTAGGAGGTTCCTGTCTCCCAACTTGTACCTCTTACTTCTGCATGCCTGAGAATACCTGTCAGTGCAGAAGTCTTTCTAACTCAGTATCATGTCTCCAGCGGCAGAGAAGAGTGAATGCATAGGGGACAGAGTAGGGTAAGCATACAGTGATAATTTCATATATTTTCGCAGAGTCTGTGGGTTGGAGGCTTCCTGAACCGTTGGTATTATCTTTGTGCTCCTGGGTTTTTGTTTGATAAATTTCTTTCATCCCTCTTTGGATTTCCAACCTTTTATGCCAGCGGGAGTTCTGTAGTTTAACTGTGCATTTGCTTTGCACTTGCCACGATCATTTCATGTGAGAACCCATCGTTCTTGTGTAATGAGAAACCGTAATTGTTCCCCCAGTTACCTTCTCTGTCCTGCTTTTGACTTTATTGGCCTCCTTGATTCCCCTTGATCACTTCTTTGTCAGACTGAGGAGTTTAATCTATTTAATCCTACCCTATTTGGAAGCTTACCCATTTGGTAACTTTGTTCCTTGTCATTCTTTGAATCATTTCTAGTTCTTCCTTATTTCCTTTCAGATGAAGGGAGTAGCACTTCTCTTAGTGCCCAAGCTGTAAGTGCAATATGAGGTTTAATGAAGCAATATAAGAATGTTTTCTTATTTCCTCTCTCTTTTTTCCCCCACCCACCCACCCAAGTGGTTCCTTCTTGTTTGCCTTTTATTAACTACCATTGAGTACTGAACTGGTGTTATAATAAAGCTGTCTATAATAACTCATGATCTGTTCCTGCAGAGGTAATAGCTAGTTCAGATAGTTCAGAGCGCATTGCTGTGGATTTAGACTAAAGATTGTTTTTTAACATGCGCATTACTTGGAGTTTATGAGCACAGAATTCCATCTGCATTTTTTTCATCCTGTCACTCTGAGATCCTTTTGTAGCATCTTAAAGTCAGTTTTTGTCTTAACAGGCTTGGATGCTTCACTCTCAAGCCTGCTTACCCTGTTCCTTTCTGTGGGTTGAACAACCCAAGCTCTTGCCAGATCCCTCAGACTCCAGTGATCACTGGCAATTGTGCAAGCTGGTTGTTTATTCTTGTTCAACCTTTACTTTTGTAATCTGTTATCAAGCAGTGCAAAGGCTTTTCCTATTTCTCTGTGACAGTATCATTTAATAGCCTTTGGTGAGAGAATTTATCAAAAGTCTTTTGGAAATCTGTGTGAACAGGCATCCCGGCTGGTGTGAAGGATAGCAGAAGTCTTGGTGGTCCATTCTCCCTCTGTTTTTCACAGAGAGACTGCTCAATTGCTCTCTTTTGCAACAAAACAAGTAAATCCCATCCTGGAGTAACCTTCTGGTTTATGTAGCAGACCTGTCCCAACTTAGATATCCCATGTTGTAATGGGTCTTCTGTCATCTTACAAGGCTCAGCTTGGCTGGAATAAATTACCCTGTCCTCTGAAGGTTTTCTTGCAAAATGAAGGCGTGAACTTACATGAAGGTGGGAAGTGCACTGAAGTTGTCTGCCGCATTTGTTCTTGGGTTAGGAGTTGGCTGTCTGCAAGCTGGGCATCAGTGTTGGAAGAATTGGTAAACTTCCATCATCTAAACCTGCTTCTGCTGTTCCAGCCAATTAAACATTAAAATGAGCATGACAAATAAGTGTTCATTTATGGGTCAATAACTCTGTAGTATGTCTGTGACATGGCTGGCCGAGACAATCCATTTCAGTACAGTCCTGGGCAACCCGACATCTTCAAGTATGTAATTGCTTTTATAGGGAAAGAGAAGTAATAAGGATAATGTAGCTATCAGGCCCCGACTCACTAGTTCAGAAACTTCCCCTTGCCAATCAAATGTCTTTGGTATTCAACCCATTTTTGGCTCATTCCAAAGGCATTGTTGTGATGTCAGAAAACACCCTGATGGATATATGCATTTTCTCCAGTGTTAGATATTACCTTCTAGAAGATGCTTGGTGTTGTCCACCAGCCAGTTAACTATCTGTATAAAGAGCCCTCAGTGCATGCTTTATAGCAATAGACAGGGTTGCCTTGTCCCTTTCTTTTCCTTTCCCCTCCCCCTCCCCTATTATATATATATTTCCTCAGCACTATTAGATTATTAAATGCTTAATGACTATTCCATTCCTGCTAACTATACTTTTGATGAGCTGCAGTAATAAAACTTTGTAACAGCAAAGTGTGTGTCTGGTTCCTTTATAGGAAGGGCACATTTGGGGAGCTGAAGTAATGGGGGATAAAACTCAATTAATGAATAGAAATAAAAAGAAGTAAATGAGGTAATCAAACTCAGAGAAATTAGTATTGGCAGGTTCTGAATGATGCTCTTGGATGAACAATCTTTCAAAATCCTTCCTTGTATGCTGCTGCTGTCTCTTTATTTATTATTAAAATAACACGATCCATGAGGCGCCCGGGGTGACTCCCAGCCTAGCTAATTCTAATTAATCCAGTCAGGGAGAGCAGCAGGGTAAGTGGAGCAGTCTATCGGATTGAAATTCATAACTTAATTGAGGTCAAAGTCCTGGGTTGGGAGAACAAAAGTCTTTCGCTGGGACCAGGCAGATCAATAGCAATAAATATCTGGCTTGGATGCAAGTAGCTTATAGTGACGGATTATCTGACACTGGCCAGAGGTCTTGGTCTTGTTCAGGGCAAAGTCCGATGGCATGTACAGTGTAGGGTGACTTCTGTCGGTGTTCCCTCCAAAACTCTGAAGAACCTGTAAAGGGCTCATGGGAGCCACAGAAGAAGGATGCCCATAAAGAAGTCCATGTGAGTCATGCTGAAATTTGGATTTGGTTTCTCATGGTATGGGTGTCTCACCAGTGGCACAAGGGCATGTGTCACATTAGTGCTGATGGAGGTTGGAAGAAGTTGCTCAGGCTTACAGGAACTTGGAGCTAAATCATAGCTTGTCCAGAGAAAGACCTTTAGAACTGGGGGAAACTGAGCAGTAGATTGATGGGCTTTATGCCAAGTCTGTATTTATAGTATGTTTACATAAGAGGAGGGAGGAAGGTTGGAAGAGGGAAGTGTAAATAATCATTAAGGTAGATTTGTAGTGTGAGAGAAGCCAGCGGAGGCAGATGTGGTCTTGCCTGTTCTGCAGAAAAGCAGTCGGTGTCTCTGCTCTGACCTCCAAAGTCTTCTGTTTGTGGGGGTTTGTATGTGCTAGCAATGGCTGATTTCCGAAGCCCTTACCCAACCACAGCATGACTTGACTACAACACTGATCCCTTAACTCCAAAGGTGGGGAAGAAACTGGAGGTCCTAGCATGAGACTCGTGGCATTGAAGTGTATGCACAGCATCCCCTAGGAGTGGGTACTGAAGTATTCGTCGATACTAGCAACTGATGAAGCTTCTCTGAACTTTTAAATAAGTTGGTGCTTCAAGTGGAGTTCAATATTAAAATGCAGTCTTCACCCAGTCTGTTATTAATGCAATGTTTATGCAGATTTGACTGTTCTGCTCGTATCGTCTTTGCAGAGGACAAATACCACTGTGGTCAGCATTCAATACATCGCTGAGGGATGTTGTTCTGCCAATGTACTTCAACACAGCTTGAAATAGAGATGGAAACTGTAGCTTGGATGCAGCCAGTGACTTAGTTTGACATACCTGCTCCTCCCATTAACACTGCAAAAGTCTAAAGCTTCTGTTAATGTCCGTCTTGTCAAAAATGTTCAGAAGATCTCTTTGGCTCCCCTGTTCAAGTTTAGAGGTCTAGGTCAAACACCTTGTCAGGTCAGCTTTCAGGTTTTAATCTAATGAGCAACTGTTGATATTTGTCTGTGTATAAATAGTTGCTGTACTCTCACACCCTTTTGAAACTGTCTCTGAAAAACACCTCGTTTTCCACTGCAGGACATTTGCTTCACATGGGCAGAATGTAGTTAACAAGGCAGCAGTTCAGTACATATTTATACTTGATATTATTATATACTACTTGCTATTACACTATATATTACTTTCCTCATTCATGTCCCATTCACAGCACAACCTCAGCCTCCTCCTCTTAAGTTGGTGCGTTCATTCTCCAGACTTTTATTGCATCATTTGTGCACTCCTGCTGCATGCCTGCCCAGCTGGGACAAGGAGCAAAACGGAGTCCCTGAGGCTGTTAAACACGATTGCAAACAAAAGTGCATTGGCAGCTGTCATTTCCCTGTTATTAGAGGGGGGTTGAGTAATTTATTTAGCATGCATATAAAAACTTAACAGAAAAATCCAGACATACCACAATGCTGAACAATTCACCACTTAACAGTAAAAACGTTGTCGTGAGCAACGTGTCTTGAATGTACAGAACTTTGAGATGGATATTTCCATTTAGCTTGCATTATGGCTCTGCTAAGGCTTAGGAGAAAAAATTTTAAAGATGACTACTACCATTTTTTTCCTCTTCATAGAGACACACCTGTGATGCAGACCTGCTGTTTGAAATTTTCAGAACTTGCAATTGTTACACTTTCAAGTGCTTTTGCTAAACTTCAGGCTCCTCCCATCTGGTAGTGGTGGTAGGCTAGTTTTATTTATAAGTGAGAGAAGTTGCTTTTTGTTTTTCAGCTGAGAGGAATAACAGGATCTGTCTGTTCAGAGCTGGGTTATCCACAGTTCTGTATGTTATTTAAAAACATAGTGGTAGATGTCCAGGTCTGTAGAATCCCTCTTGATTCGATGAGGAAATTTCCTTTATGTCTATTTTCAGAATCAAGTTCAGGTTTCTAATTCTCCATTTTTGCTACAGAATCCCAGTGTGACCTTGAACAAGTCACTTGATTTCTTTCTATCTTGGTTTCCCATTTGGGAAATGGTGGGGCAAATAATCGTTTTTTATCTTATGGATGTAACAAGATTATAAAAATATGGTAGTTCTAAGATCCTTAGAAAACTGATCAAATTAAATTAAACAGATCTTGCAGTCCATATAAAATGAGATGAAACAAGCATGAAACTATTAGTGAAAGAAATGTTTCTTTATCTTCTACAAATAAAAATGCAAAGTGATTAAGTGGGTCTTTTCTAGCTATTAGCAATAACAGCTCTAGCCAGCTGACTTCTGTCACCCTTGAAAATTAATTTGCGGGGTACAGTCTTGAATTTAGTATTCTTACAATAAATACCTCTAAAAATGTTGTCACCTTCTCTGATGCATGATGTTACTGCTGTGATAGTATGGCAATTACTCGCCCTACAGATGAGAACTGGCTGCTGTAAATGAGATGCTCTTTCACACAATTGTTTGCAAATTTATTTTAATTGATTTTGGTTTTTCCCCTGTGATATTTCCTTCCTTTAGTGTACATGCAGCAGTCGTTTTGTGAGGCAAGGGAAAGGAATGGGAATGGCCTAAAGGTTATTCTTACCCAGAACTGTTTTGGAGGTCTGGTTCATAGGATGCACATGCCCCTATCAGCTGTGGCTGTGCAGCAGAGCCATGGAGAGGGGTGGCACAGAGATGGAGCCAAGTGGCTGGAGATGGCTGTACCTCCAGGCAACTTCTCTGCTGCACACTGGGGAAAACCCCATGCATCCCTGCTGCTGACAGCGAGGCTGAGCACAGTTAGTGATGAGCTTTGTTTGTGTGTGAGATGTTGAAAGAGAGGAGGAAAGCACCAGCTCTATCTATAAGCATTTTCTTTCCCTGGCTTGGTGATCAGATGAGAAATGTCTCCCTTTCAGTATGGCCTTGAAAGCAAGATAGCGATTAATGAACAATACAGTAAAGAAGGAGTTCTGACTGGTTGACTTTCTCCAACACAGAAGGAAGACGAGTGAAGTATTTCAGAAAGCAATAGGCTGGAATATGCTGCAGAGAAACCTTGACATGTGCTTGGACTCAGCACGTGTCCAGGCCTGGTTACCTGTGTGCAGGAAATTCCAATTTACTGTTTTCTTCTTCCTTTTTTTTTTCTGTACCTCAGGTTATAATCACAATCAGACTGTGCAGATGGAATCTGAGTCAGAAGCCAGGTCTGCAAAAGCCACCTGGTTACCTTCTCTGTAATGGCCTATTCCTGCTGCTATTGTTAGGATATTTTCAAGCGGTGCTCACAGATTACATGGTAATGTGGCTTCTGAAGTGGTATGAAATTGAGCATTGCACTTTAAATTCCAGTGGTCAAACTCAGAAGAGATTTGTAAAGTTATGGCTCAGCAATTGCAAATGATCAATTTTTCATAGCTTAATAACTAAGTGCTTGTTTTCTGAATGACGGGAAGTGATCATATGCAGCCTTACTTCCAGTCCTAATTGCAAAGTAGAAGAGGTTAATTTAAACCTTGAAGACAGTTTCAATCTGGATGTTGCACAGCAGCAGAAAAACTCAAAGCTATGGTGACTTTAAATCATTAATTTTACTTCTCAGATGGAAAAGTTAAGCACAGATACGGTCGCTTTGCACTCAGCTGGTAAGAAACAACATGCTAAAGCCATGGGAGCCCAGTCACTTGGGATAAACCACAATCTAAAGACAGCTTATAAATGTGTACTGTGTCTAAAATTAAAGATGATGTAAACTATTCATTTATACCTGTTTTAAGTCATTGGGGTTTTCTTTTTTGCCTATCAGCTCAAGTGTTTCTCTTGCAGGCATATACGTTATCATATGAAACAGCTCTCTGAATTTACGTGAGAATAACTACAAAATCATAGAGAAGGTGTTATATTCTGTTTTGCCTGGGGAAAGAAAAGCCCAACTTAAGTAGAAAAGAAAATCTTTTCAAGCTTTTAAAACATTTGCTAAACTACAAGTTTTCACTGCCTGTGACCAGCAACTGTGACTGCAGTGCCTTTCCATACACCAAGCAAGGCAGATTTATAAACTAGCACATAGATAATAGCAGGTTTAATTTTGCCCTCAGCTCTTCTACCTTATTTTGTGTGTTGTAGCTAGTAAAAATGTCAGTCATCAAGCAAAGAGATCATCTTGGCATCAGTTGCAGTGTAACAGGTAGCACGAATGGAAAGGTTGAGTGAATGGAAGTAAGAGAACAAAACAGAGATCAGCAGAAAAATGGTGTTCTTGGCTCTTCACTTCCCCAAGCAATGCCAGACAGCGGTGACACAGAGAGTCATGGCAGAAGTAGTCTGAGGATTTAAAGGATGGTAAGGTGTCATTACTGAGGACTTCTAATGAAGGATAAACATGTGAATTCCCTGCTTGTCAATGGGACTTTATTGCCATGTATCTTAGGGCTGAATGTGTCCCTTTCTGTGATCATTTAAGAAAAACAAACCTGCCAGTGCTATATTTTATCAAGTCCATTGGGAGATAAATTCAACGATGGGGAAGAAATGGGAGACTTTTCATAGAGAAAAAGAGAAAATTGCTCAGTTTGCATAGGAATGTATCACAGCTGTACCCAGTGCAAGAAGTGTTTCCTCCTGGTATAGGGTGGTTTAAAAACATAGTCATCCAGCTGCAAAATTGTTTCTGATTTAAGCAGACAGTAGCACTGTATTTCTGGATGGATGATGCTTTCAACCTTGTGTCCAGATACTGAAAACATCTGGTACAGTGCTGGTCTTCAGGATGTAATCTTCCACTTAAGCACAGGAGTTTGCTGTTTGTAAACTCAGAATATCTGAGCAATATTCCCTAACTGGAGAATTGTCCATCTAGATTTGCCAACCACAACCCATGTTGTTTGATGTAACTGCTTGTTAGCTCCTATGGTAGCATTTCCTGCACCATCAGATAGCATATGAAGAGCTTGGAGCTTTTCAATCATCATTTTCTCTTTGAGACACTTAGTTTGTATAGCTGGTGCTATACTTCAGTGAGTCAGCTGTGTGTCCTGTGAAATCTGGAATTGTAGCTAGTCACAGATGGCCCAAGAGATCAGAAAATACGTGTAAGATTATGTTGGGGGTGTCTGGTGTGCTTTTAGCAACACTCCAAGTACAAGCAGATTAGTGGTTCCTTTACCGTGTTTCCTTTCGGTGTGTTAGGAAAGATTGCTGCGGCTCTGGAGAAGTAACAAGGTAGAAAAAAAGGAGGGTTTTGCCATATTCTGTTGGCTAAACAAATTCTTTTGAAAATGTGAGTTCTAGTTATTGTTGCTGCCACCAACTTTATGTCCTACATTAACCCTGAGGAGTTATATTTGAGATGAGGTGCAATATCGGGACATACCGCCATTGCTGCAGTGTCTTGGCCAGGTATGGTTTTTCCTATTGTCTTCCATTCTGGCAAGATCCTTTTTGCTTCTTCTCTTTCTAAAATACTCAGCCAGTTTTCACCTCCATTTCACTTGCGTGTCCCTCATAGCTACTGAGCAGCTAAGCTACAGATCTACAAAACGTTAAGTGGCTAACACCTGATCAGGCCTTCTGCTGTCAGTGTCTGTTGGAATGAGGTGCCTAGGTATCCCCAGGAATTAATCCTTTTGTTTTCCTTTTCTGAACATCCTAATTATCTGATATCCACAGCTTCAGCATCTGGTATTTTTGCACTCAGTTACTGGGCATTGCTCCATTCTGCTGTGGCCAGTATCACAGAATTATAAGCAACAAGGTGCATTGCCTTCCCTTGTGCACTCTCTTTGATAAGAGGGAAATGCAATAAATGTCTGATCTTTAGCACTAAGGGGTTTGTTTCACTGAAAAAAGAAATACTTAGCAATGTTTTAGTATAAGATACAGCATGTTTCAAAGAGGCATCAGTTAAACCTGCCTTATCTGCGATAGCCAACAAGTGGATCTTTCAGATGTCTGAGTGTTCCCTGGAGGTTCATATCATTAATATCTGCTGTATGACAAGGTGGCTGTGCTGATGCCAGTTTTTTTTTTATCCCAGCCGGCATGATTAATTTTTCTTTCCTTTCTTAATATCTCTGAGCCAGATGCTTCTAAATGTCCTCATAGGGGTGTACTGCTGTTCTTAACTGCTCCTCCTTCCCCACCACCCCTTTCCAACTAATTTGTATAGTGGCTCCAGAGATGCATTTTATAAAGTCACAAAAAGCAAAACTTTGGAAGCCTCCTAAGGGTGATGGACTTGACATGTGCAAATCTGGCCTCCTGATGTTCCTAGTGGGTTTGAAAGCCTAGTGCCAGGTAGTCTGCCAATAACATTTCCCATTTCAGAGTGTGCTTATTTGCCTAGCACTTTACAAATTATATCCATGAAGAACTGCTGAAATGCAAGTGTTTCTGGTGGGGAGAATGACAGTGGGTTGTTGAACTGACGTTTTGGAGAAAGCAAAGGGAAATTTGGCCTGAGGAAAACGAGACAGACTTGTATTATTTATGGAAAGTGCTGTGGATCTTTAAGCACTGATTTAGTTTAAAGGCTTCAAAACATCATGGTACTGATAACAGCCTTTATTCTGCAAACAGAAATTAATTCTCCTTCAGAGCTCTTATTCCAAAGTGCGGCTTTGGAATTTTGGAGTTTTACCAGCTCAGAGAGCAGAAGACCTTAGCAGGCTCTACAGAAAATGGCTTGTTTCCAAGGTGTTTGTACTTTTACCATATCTATCCACCAGTTTCCTTCAGAGAACAGATTTGTGGGTCTTCTGTATTTATCCCCAGTTGTTTTCAGTCATTAGTGCAATTCACCTGCATCACAGGGGAATTTTCCCAGAGGAAGCAAACCCAGAAACAGAACAGTTAGTAATAAATAGATGAGGATTTATGTGCTTATTTTTGTATATGTTAACACTGTATGTGAGAGGTAGATCACTGGATTTAATGAAAAAAGTCTTAAATTAAGAAACGCTAGAAAACAGTGTTTCTTCATTTCTTAACAGGGCAGGCTAAAATCTCCTTACATGTATTATGTTCTCTTGTGAGCTTTTTGCAATGTAACAGTGAGAAAAGGTATGATCTAAAGCAATGGACTTGCTGGTGAAAACAGAGCTGTAATTAGGGGAATCAAGTCTACACTTTCAGTCTTTTTTTTTTTTGTCAGAAGATGAGGGTACTAGGAATATCCTCAGAGTAAAGATACTCTCAAGAGTATCCTAAGAGAAGAGCAGGAGGACTTTTACAGCATTCTTTTCTTTAATAGATAGTTGATCATTTAGCTGTGTATCAGGCAGCCTCAGACAGCAGGCAGCCCTTTAGCCCACAGCAGCATGGGAATTAAGTTAAAATTAACCTGAGTTTGGAAAACAACTAGTACCACTTTATTTGTCCATTTAATTGAATTATATGATGCTGTGTAAGTATGCTGACCCACAGATGTAAATTGCTCCACTCTACCCATTTCCCTCCTTAATTCTTTCATGCTAATGGAGCTGGTGGGCATGTTGACTGCACAGAGAGAGAGAGGAAAAAAGGCTGGAAATAAAAGGGACCGTTCCAGCCCCATGCAAACCTTCCCCTTCAGTGAAATGCTTCTGTGTCACAGCTGCACTAACTGCACTGTGATCTTTGTTGCCATTAAGCTGATTATATCCGCTGAAGGATTCATCCAACTAATCCCGCAATGCTGCAACTGGTGGCTTTATTTTTAAGGACAATTTTTTATTTTTACTTTTTTCCTAAGAAATAAAAGTCAGTTTGGGTTCACTGGACACTCAAAATGGGTCAGACTGTTAGAGAAACTCACTTTTTTACATTTGGTTGGTTAATACAAGAAAATAGGACACGTTAATGGGTTCCGTGTATTAATGGATGCACTCAGTTTGGGTGAGGTCTGTGCACGAATTAGGGCTCGGCAGCATGTGGCATAACTTTGGGTGGATGTGCTGTGAAGCTGCTATGCTTTCACTATACCTTTGGCACTGCATCATGGAGGGTTTTGCCTGTGGGGGCATACTATACAGGCATACAGTGACTCTAACGAGAGAGATTCTGACAGGTTGGATTGATTTAATTGATTTAATAATCAATTTAAATCTAGTTCTTGGTTATTTTTCTAAGGAAAGGTTGATTTTCATCGGTTAGTAGCCATTAAAAATATGTTCATTTGCAGCTAAATATAGCCTTTATAGTAAATGTCGTTCTTTTTGCTAATCAGATAGACAATGTCTTTCAATGTTTACTTAATTACGTAGCTTAGTCTAGTTTATTCACATTCTTAATCTTTACATTTGAATCAGGCTGGAAAACAGTAAATGAAAAATTATTTTCTGTTAGATTATTAGTTCTCTTGTTAGAAATAATCTTGTTAGATTATTTCTCTTGTGCCTGACTACATTGAATGGAAATTAGAATTTAATTAAGAAAAAAAATCCTTTCAAGGAAATTTTCAAACACTTCTGAAAAAGAAATTAAAATCATAAATAGGATGGGTTTGGTTTTGGAAGAGGAAAAAATAAATAGCATTTTATTTGTATTCATGAATAAAACCCTACTTAAAGGAAATGCCTGGCACATTCAGGTAGTCAACTTTCCTGCTCAAATTCTGTTAACAAAAAATCAAGGATTTGAGGAGCAAAATGAATGAGCAACTAGAGAAAGATGAGGACCAAATATAGGTTTTAGTTCTGTCATTAAGCATTCAGTGTTGATTCAGAAAGTTTTATCCTCTTTTCTCATGTTGTTTGTTGTCTGCCCTGAGACTTTGGGCTTGACTCTGGCTGCCTGGGCAGCACACTTCCCATGTTCCAGGCAAACCGAGAGTGGAAAGAACATACCGTGTGTTCAGTGACATAGAGAAGCGTGTGTAATCATAGTCATGATTTTCCTGCAGGGTTCCGCAGTATGCTTTGAACTTCATGTCTTCTAAAAGCTATTCACTCAGACGTAGTGTGTAGTTATCACTCAGATGCTTTTTTTGCAGTGCTCCCATGCTACAGACAGGGCTATCATGTACAAAAGCATATGGTCATTCTTTCAATTCCTCAGGATTTTAAAGCTAGTAGATCTGTTGCCTCATACTTAATTTTTATCCATTAGTAGACCAAAGCTGGTCTAATACCTCAAAAGAATGGTTACAGGAGTTTAGAGTGACTTACCTAATCAGTAGTTTGACTTTCTAACAACAGTAGGCATCAGATGTGTGCTGCTTGAAAACATGCATCATTTTTCATTTAACTGGAGTGATTTTATGGAATTGTATTCTATTAAGCCATCGCTTGAGTTGCCCTAACTTCAGATATATTAGGGAAATAGTTTTTATTTTAGCAGGAAAAAAGCCCCACATTGAATTCCATCCCTCCTAGGCAGTGATTGTAACTAACATTACTTTTTGTCCTCAACATAAAAAGGACATGGAGCTGTTGGAGCGAGTCTGGAGGAGGGCCACAAGGGTGATAAGAGGGCTGGAGCGCCTCCCGTATGAAGACAGGCTGAGAGAGTTGGGGCTGTTCAGCCTGGAGAAGAGAAGACTGCGTGGAGACCTCATAGCAGCCTTCCAATATCTGAAGGAGGTCTATAAGGGTGCTGGGGAGGCACTCTTCGTTAGGGACTGTAGTGGTAGGACAAGGGGTAATGGCTTCAAACTTAAACAGGGGAAGTTTAGATTGGATATAAGGAAGAAGTTCTTTACAGTGAGGGTGGTGAGGCACTGGAATGGGTTGCCCAGGGAGATCGTGGATGCTCCATCCCTGGTGGTGTTCAAGGCCAGGTTGGATGACAGAGCCTTGGGCAACATGGTTTAGTGCAAGATGTCCCTGCCCATGGCAGGGGGCTTGGAACTATATGATCTTAAGGTCCTTTCCAACCCTTACTATTCTATGATTCTATGAAACAGAATTGTTTCACAATTGCATACAACTTTGCATATAAGCTTTAAGGTCCCATTAAAACTGGTGTAAAAATTACATTAATTCCTTTTGGACTTTTGTATTTAGCACTTAATTGTTTAATTGACCAAGCCTTGTAAAGCTGCCAGCAAGCAGTCCTCAGTAAAAGTGGAAGAAGACTAAAGATAACCATCCAGAAGACCTGTGCCAGCGTGCCAACCCAGTTGTGGTGGGTCTCCTTTGCAGCTGGGAGAGTCTCAGTTCACAGCTTATAGTTTTCAACTTTTGGTTCCTCGTTATTTTTTCTTCTGATATTACTAAATGAAGGCAAAATGTAGTCATAGTGAAGACAGATCTTACAAGTAGAGGGAAGTCTTACTGTGGAAAAGGACAGCATGTCCTAATAGTCACAGCATAGTGCTGGGAGCTCAACATCCTGAAACTAATCCTGGCTGTGGACTATGTTCCTTGTTTGACCTTGAGTAAGTCAGACAGTGGGTTTTTTTGTGTGTCTCAGTTTCTGTGACTAACATGGGAATACTATGTGCATATATCCCTGGGTCTTGCCTAGATTAATAAATCAATATTTGTAAAGTAAGCCTTGATAAATGCTAACTGTATTAATACATGTACTTGAACCTTGTGCAGAACTTTGGGAAGGCGCCTGCATTTCTGCTGTGTGAGTGGCTAGGGTATGTCAGGGCCCTGCGCCCGGGGTGGTCAGCAGCAAGAGAGACCGGTTTGGGTCGTTTTCTTCATCCCAAGGGACTGCCTGTAGCACATATCTGCAAGAAGGTCTTGAATACAACTTTTCCACTTAACATGCTCCTCCATCACCCACTGTCAGCAATGAGATTAAATTCTGTGCGACTGCAGAGGACGTTGCATGATTAAAATCCTCTTTTAGAAATTAATATGTACCATCGCTCTATAGTACTGTGCCTCTTCTTGGAGAAGGGTATTGTCTCCTGAGCACTCAAGGTGTGAAAAGCCACCATGTGAGGCTATCTATCTTTGAATTTTATGCTGTTGCACAGTTGCTCTGATGACAGCTACAACTGCATAAAATCATGGGGACTTTGGGACTTCTCCCTTTACAGGGTCACAGAGACAGGGGGTAGGTATGGCAGAACAAGCAATAAGATAGCAAAAGGAGTGTTTAAACTAGAAGTCCTGCTTGCAGCAGAAAAGGTTTCCTGAAGGGGAAGGATGGTCAAAGTCCGTATTCTCCTATTCTCCTTAGGGAGCATCTCCTATAACTGGGTATTCTGGGGGGGAAAAAAAGCAACCAACCAACCAACCAAACTCCAACGCTTTGCCCCCAGATATTGCACAGAACTATTCCTTACCTTACTGCCTGTGTCAGCCCAGAGAAATACAGTAATCAGTGCATTTGCATTTCCAAATTCAGTCTTCATTAGGCATCGGACATTGATGCAGCCCACAAATGGGCTTTACTTGCATAAACTTTGTATGCTCTTGGTAGATTTAGGCACACAGGGCTGCTGTGTTTGTTACAAACTTGAACTTCTTGAGTTGTCATCTCCATTCTGCTTTAAGTGCTGGGTGGCTTTGTGGTATGACCAGGAGGTGCAGTAGGGTGAGTTATCCTGGGTAGATTGACAGTTTTCTGGATGAGCTTTTCTGGAAGCAGCTGATATTTGAATATCCATGTTTAATACAGCTAGCAGGCTTCACATTGTTTTGAGGAGGGCTGCAACAGAAGTGGCTGGCTCTTCTGAGAGATCTCCCTTTCCACTCATACATCCTTGGCAGCTGCAGCACAAAGCAGTTAACATTAGCAAGTCCCACAGGTGTTCCCTGTCAATAGACACATAGATGTGATTTCTGCTAGTTTAAATCCTGCGGTGAACCTGATGCTCTTAATCTCTGTTTAAAGCTTCAGGCCTCATTGGTAACTACAAATATATTTGCTGGTGTGATTTATCCATCAATTGAGAAAGTGCTGATGCTGCTAGCCCATCCCATGGGGCTGGTGTCTATGGGTGTGTTCTCCTGCACCTTCAGGGACACCGCTGTGGACAGGGCTTTACTCTATCAGGTTGTGTGACATCTCTTTAAAAGCTCTCTTATCCCAGCCCTTGTCAAGCTAGGATAGGAAGTGAAAATAGCAACTGTGTCTTTTTTTATGGCAATTAGTATTTTGTTTAGAGCTGTCTTAGTGAAGACTAAAGAGGTGTTTTCAGGTTTGTTCAGGACTCCTTCAGTAGCAAGAAATCTTTTAGGTCACTGTTAGCAGATGGAAATCAGTGAGGAGGATGTTGATCTATTCACCTTTTTCATTCTTTTACAATAGATGAAGAAAACTTTGGAACTGTTTGTTCGTTTAAAAAGGAAGGGGAGAATTACTCATCTTTAAAGACAGAAGTCCTAGTTTTTATCTGTTGATTTTTATTTTCTTTTAGCATATATTTAGGAGCTCATAAAAATACATATTTCAGAGAGAAGAAATCTCATTTAGCAGAATGATTTTTCGTTTGAGAGCGTGTAAAATTGTGGCTTTACTTGCTGTTAGTGTTTGCCTGGCATTTGAGTTTAAAATGCTCTTGTTAGGGCATTCCTCCTACACTGCCTTCGGTGGGTGATAGACAGCACTTCCACTCCTATTGCCAAGGCTTTCAAAGAAGATCTCCTGTGAAATTAGGTTTTACCAGGTTAGACTGTCATGGCTTTTTCTAATCTTAAGAAAAAGCAGGAACTTCTGGACATTGTAAAGAAGTCTTTGAAAAAGCTTAAAAGTTGCAAATGTTTTTCTTCCCTCCATCACTAAAAATGAGCTTTTTACATATTGATCTTTTCCTGGACTGTGTTTTCTCTGCCAGCTTCCCATTGTGTTTCATTCTTCTTTTCCCTAAATTGTACAGCAGACCCTAAAGGGCTTCAGGTTTCTTCAGATCATAAAGTTATAGAATGGCTTGGGCTGGAAGGGACCTTAAAGCTCATCTAGTTCCAACCCCCCACCACAGACAGGGACACCTTCACTAGACCAGGTTGCTCAAAGCCCCATCCAGTCTGGCCTTGAACACTTCCAGGGATGGGGCATTCACAACTTCTCTGGGCAACCTGTTCCAGTGCCTCACCACCTACAGGTGAGGAAACTTGAGGTGCAGAATGGTTGGGGTTTGGCTGCTATTTATGACTGAGCTCATTTTCTCCATGCTGTGCTTTACCTTGTCTCCATAGGGAAGAAGGGCTGGAGCTAAGACTCTGAACATGGATAGCTTTGCCATAGGGACTGGATTACGTGGCAGACTGGATTTGTGCCTGCTGCTTCATGTTTTGAACGTGTGTTTCTGCTAAAGCCTTTCCCTGGCTGCTGGCAGGCTCCTGGCTTCCAAGAGCTCAGTCCCATTTTTCCTTCAGAAAATAGAGGACTGGGGGAATTTAGAAGAACGCTAACTCAAAGCAGATACGTGGTTTCCAAATTGAATCTGGCTATCTACAGCTATTAGAAGAAGGGTTGATTTGGGTCAAATTAATGCAAACACTTGGATAGACCATTTAACGTTTAGGTTATGGACCTGTTAAGGCAACAGGATAATCCCCTTAGATTTCCAGTGTAATTCCTAGCGAATATTTATTTTAAAGTGACTTCAGTGCCGTTAGTCATTAGCAAAGGTTAGTAATGCATCTCACAGCTGCCAGACTCAATAGGACAGCATTTGTCAGTGGGAGGGTTTCTCCTTTTGATTCCTTTTTTGTTTGTTTGTTTTAACATTTCTCCAACTCTTGCTGGCTTAATCCCGTGAGCTCACTTCTAATCACAAGGAAGCATCCGAGCTGCCTTTGCCGTCTTCACTTCCACTTGAGCAGGGCTAAGGAGGGTGCCTAATCCTGGGCTTTTCTCCTGCTGTCTGCCGACGGTGCTGGGTACACAGCTTGCGTGGGCTGCCGGGAGGAGGATGGAGTATGCTGTGGGTTCAAGGACACGCTCTCGCTTTAATGTGCACAGACATGCTCCTGCTCACTCTCTGATTGGCAAGGTTAACTCGGAGAGGCTGCAGCTTTTTAAACTGATTTGATTAGACCCACTACTTTATCCCATTCCCTCCCCCACCACTTGGCCCACCACCTCCTGATCCTTTTAACACAGCCCTTGGTCCAATAACCAGCCAGTCTGATTTTTTTTTCCCCTCCCCCTTTTTCCGATTTTCATGCAGAATTTTGACGTTTTGTAAAATAGATTATGCACCCCTGTAGGGAAGATCAGGAGACAGCATCTTAGTCTCAGGGCTGTGTTTTATTGTAACTAGTTGAGATTTGCCTCCTCTTCCTAGCTCTCCATGGCTCTGCACCTTTCCCAGTTTTTAGTGTGCATGTGTGAGTTAAGGGACAAGAGGTTGAGGGCTGATGTACTCCAGCTTGGATGCTAGTTGCCTTCCAATTCCTTCTCTCCCTGCAAAACCAGGTCTGGAGAGAATTACACAGTCGGCCTAAAATGACTTGGCATCTGAGGTCCTCCTCTGCTGTGGTATGACAATGTGTTCACTGTTTGCAAAAAGAAACAGGAACAGCATGGATAGCTAACTCTCTTATCCTGTCGCAGCAAAATAGCAGTATATTTTATTAGCAAATGTTACTAGTTTAGATTACTTGGAAGAATGGATTACCTGTAGCTTCCAATTTACAGGCTGACAAGCAGAGTGGGCCAGGAGAAGCTTTTTGTCATTAATGCCCTCAGCCATTGGCACAACAAGGGTTGAGTGGGCACTAGCCCAGCCTTTAAAGGGTGTGTGACTGTTGCTGTCTTTAGCCAGTGTGCTTTGTGTGCTGCTGGTTTTCAGTGCTGGGCTCTGCCTCTGGTATGCAACTTATGTTTGTCATATTAAATACTCCATGGGAATTTGGAGCCTTTTGTACATAAGTGCCTCTTGCCAAGTCTCTCTAGTCCTCCTATAAATAAGTAAATAAAGCCTATAAATTACAGGCTCTCACAAGAACAGAGTTCCAAGTCACAGAATAAAATTACTGGAGAGCTGCTGAATTTTTGGGAATCCCAGACTGATCCAGGGGAAGACACATCATCTCATCTCTTTATCACTTGCCTATTTGTTTCAACAAAAATGATCTAAGGTGTTGTGGGCTAGTTGAGCAACTCAGTGCTGGCAGGGACTGAACCCAGCAAACAGGACCGACCCTACAGAGTCACCCTGGTGAAACAGCACAGAATATAGAAAATCCCTTACAAGCAATGTATTAAACCTTGACATACTGTATTACTTAAGAGGTCTCAGGGAAAATTAAAACCCTTTTGACTGGGTTTTGCAATGCAAGGAAAATTTTAGTGACATTTAAAAGGTTTCTCTTGTGTTCCTCTAATGGGATAAATAAAAAAAGACTTGTTTTAGGCCAGCAAATGGGGGGACAATCCAATTTCCCTGATTCCATCAAGACACTCTTAAAGCATTAGCTTGTGCAGTTTAAAAAAAAAAAAAAAAAAAAGCAACAGACTGACCCCTCTGCTTGATGGCTTTGAAAAGTGTCCTGATGTGAAGGTATTTATCCTACACAACATGCTTCATTGGGGCACTCCAGCAGCACTTCTAAATATACTCCTTTGTTATTAAACTATTTAGGAAGACAGCACGCACAGGAGGAAACGCAAACAAAGTTTATTATTTACTGCAGCAATCCACGCTGGGGCTGTGCTCAGAGACTAATGTGTGATGATGTGCTCTTCAAATTTGGTACTTAGAAGAGAAAAAGGATGGCATTTAACTAGTAATATTGTTGATGAAAGACCAAAACCTAAGTATGCCCTTAACTTTATATTTTAAGCATAGTTTTGGTTCAAAATAAATAAAGATTCCCCTGTGAAACATTATATTTGCAGTTTGTTTCCATCAGTCAGAAAGATTAATGTATCAACACTTACTTTGGAAGGGGCTCTGGGGATTGATAATGGGAAATACGAAGCCTTTCACCTCGAGGTCACTGGTTCAGCTCTGCCTCACGTCGGTCACCGCCACCAGTACCTGCCATCTGCTCCTCCCCAGCCGTCCACCCAGTGCAAAATGGGGTGGTCTAGTTCTGGGTGCTGAGGACAGATGTCTGGGTCCCAGCAGACTCTTTGGGCTGCTTTACTAGGAAATGGGATGGACCCGCTCAGCTCAGCCCCAGATGTGACAGCAGCCCCAGCCTTTGGCTCGGCTTGAGCACCACCAGGGAACTTGACCTTCTGCTGCACTTGCACGACCCATGAATGATGAACCTGTTATTCCTGCCCTGTGCAGAATAACCCATTCAAAAAGCAGGACACCCCTGAACGTAAATCTGTCTGTTATAAAGTTGGCACCTCTATTACAGAGCACAAGAAGGGAGCAAGTGCTGCCTCTAGACTTTGAAAGAGCAGTTTAAAGTGAAGATCAATTTTGCATCTCACTAAATACATAATGACAGACCAAACTGCAAGTACTTAGTTCAGCTTAATTTTATAGCACTGTGGCTCCGTCAAGAAGTCCCAGTTACTGATATAGTTTGATGTTTTAAGGCAGTTTCCTCCAGACATTTTTCTTTTTTTTTTTTTTCTTTTTTCGCATTGGCACTTTACTAATAGCTGTTTGGAAACCTGACTTTCTGCAAATAAGCAGTACCAGTAAACCTTTTCCCTCTCTGTTTATTTCTCCTTTCTTCCATCAGGAAACAGTCCCAACAATCGTAGACTGAGAGGGGAGTTTTCAGAGTCTGACGTGTAGTTGTACTTGGTGGTGTTTGATCAAATGAAAGAGTAGCTTCATGCCTTATAAAATAAGAAATGGTAAATCAGCTACTAATACAATTCACAGAGGCTGCTAAAAGGCTGCTGGATGTCACAAAAACAGCAACCCTTTGAGGTGATGAGATGGGAGCTTAAGTCAACACGTGCAGTCAGCTTCTCCCTGGCAGTGGTCCACTTTGGGGCAGGATCCAGGCTCTGATGCCTTCCCCCTCTCGCAGACGTCTGTGAGGGTGCAAACGTCCTCTCTAATTCCGGATTAGCCACAAAGAGGAGTCGTTGTCCTTAAGAAACAGTCATGCCTGGGAAGAAAAGGCTGTCTGGAGGCTGCAGGGCACAGCCTCCTCCACAGATGGTCCTAGCAAGGTCCTAGGTGTAGGGTTTTTCTGAAAGAGCAGGAAAATAAAATGCCTTTCAAGATGAGGGCCATGGGCCACTATAACTCAGCTCCCCTGCTAGCCCAGGCTTCCCCAAGCTTGGCTTAATAAAATCCGAATCTCATTTAATGAGTTCAGAGGGCGGGTCGGACCATCTCAACAGGGAAAGTTTTGATTTTGCACATGTTGTGGTTTAGGCCAGGACAGCACACAGGCCAAGGAAGGTTTATGAGACCAAAACAGAGTCTCCAGAGTCTTCGTCCTCACAGAGTTAAAAGAGAAAAAGATCCATAGGCTGTTAGCAGCACCTCTGCTCCTCCTGTGCCACACTGCAACCATGCCTGCAGTTGTCACAGTGCTGCAACTTCCCTGCCAGTGCTCCATCAGCTACTTGCAGGGTTTTTGGGCATTTCAGTTTCAGCTGACCCTGCCTTTGCCCAGAGCAGTGGAAATCAAAGTTGTGAGTTCAGCCATGGGTGGGACACACTGCTTTGGCCCACACAGGGGTGATTTCCCTGCTTTCTTTTGGATATCTTTATCTCTAATGGTCACTCAGTTGTTGGCTTTAGAATGACAGTTCATACAAAGAGGGTGTCCTGAAATGCAGAATGGCAGCTCTGAGTCTATTACAGCTGACAATTAAAAGTGCAACATCTCTTTGGCCACCCAGGGCTGTGGGTTCAAGCCTGGGTGGGAAAGAGGTTATTTCTAAAGTCATGAATCCCTTTAAATAAATAGAAGACAGCATTTGCCTTGAAGTCAGAAAGGACTCAGGTGAACTGAGCAGTGGCAGCAGTGCTTTTGGCCCCCACTGTCTCCTGTCCAACCTGCTAAATTTAGCAGCCTGATCAAGCTTCTTTCTCTCTCTTTAATCAGGTGGAGCAAGTGGCATGCTGACTTGCTGGTTGGTGCTGGATCTGATCCTGCTCACAGCATTTCCAGCCCCTCAGTAATGACCAGGGGAGCCATATGTAGGGGAGCAGCATGCTTGATACGCCACCACGGCAGTGCTTCCACTTAATCTCTCTGCTCCTATCCACACGTGCTGTCCTGATATCCGACAGCCGGTCCCATGTGGGCATGGTGCCAGCAGTGACTTTACAGGCTTTGTGGCAGAGATTATTTAAAGGAGATTAACCCTTCTAAACCCCTTAGATTTTAATTATTTCTGTATGTATTTATAAAACCTGCAGTCTGCTAGTTCCAGGGCACAACTGCCTCAGTCCCCATCCTTAACCTGGATTCATGAATATACAATGCAGCCATATTACAGGACAAGGGCTGGACTGGGCAGGGGTCATTTGGCTTATTTATTTATTGCCATTCTGGAACAATTCACATCTGGAATGAAAATGAAACATTATGGTTTCAAATTGTAAAAGGAGATAATAATTCAAATGACTTTAAAATACTAGCACTAACACTACATTAATTGAATTGTTTGAGTCAATGCAGCATCTCTCACTAATTGTTTTTGTTAAGGCAGCTCTGTCATTAATGCATACTGTTGTCTCTCCACTGACCATGTTTTGAACATGGAGCACCCTGCATCTCTCTGAAGACAGGGCTCTCTGTAAAGGTGATGTATTGGCTGCCAGGAAAGGGAAGGAAGGCCTGTTTCTTTCATTCAGTTTCCTAGCAAGTTTTGTGTGTGGGTATTAATGTTAAAACGTGAAGTATGGAAAACTCCGGGCTAGCAGGTACTGTTAAAAGGGGGCAGAGGGAAGGGTTTGCACCTCCATCCTTTCATGCTTGCTCTCCTATTTGTCATGTTAGTTAGTGCTGGACCAATTAGTTTTTTAGAGCTAAGGAATAATGGAGGGAATATTTCCACTCTGCCTGTGAGCTGGAAAATCCAAATGAAACTGGAAATTCCTTATTTCTGTTTCATGGAACAACCTGGCTTATCTCGGGTGATACACACCTTGCAGTGGTGGGAAAAACAGATAAAGAGTTGGTAAGCTATTGCCACTCAGACTGTTGGATTGGAGATACTTTAGAGGCCACCTCTCAATATGGGTTACAGTCGTGGCCTGGGTGCTGTACCTCTCTGTGTGTATTCTAAGATTGCTGCTGAAAAAAATACTATTCAAATGTGTATTTGCCAGTTCTGTAAATGCAATTGTAAAAGGTGGCTATTAGAAGGAAACAAAACCCACAGCATTATGGACCCCAATGATCTGAGAAAAAAATAAGTCATTTTGAATACATTCCTTAAAATCAGATTATTTTTATTTATTCTTGTCTCCTGAGCAAGGAAATAAATGCAGACAGTGCCAAGGAGTCCATAAATAAATTTTGTTCTTCTAGAATCTCTTTAATATGCACACGGTCCTGCTTCTGTAGTAGTGAACATTTGACCAGCAATTAATTTCTTATCACAGTCTTTCTATGAGGTAAGAAAACATTAGTGTCTCCATTAGGAGGTGGAGAATGGGTGATCTCCGAGAGCAAATGATGTGCCCAGCTTTTCTCCCCTGCCCTGCAGCTTGCCAAGAGCTGCTGGAGGGAGAGGGCATTTCAGCAGTGCCTCTCCTGCAACACGGCTGGATGCTTCTCTCCAGGAATATCTGTCCTACTAATCAAATTATAGACTCAGAAAACCTTCAATATCTGTATATTTCAGAATAAATATTGTTAAGCTAATGAATTTTCAGCCACTTACTGTGAAGCATACAGTATTTCCTTTAAAGGCAAGTAGTAAAATAGAGAAGAAAAACTAAGGTCCCTGGTATAAATCTCTTCTGTCTAGAAAGGATGAAAAGATTGTTTCTTACAAAACCAAGCGTATGGAAAATAACGTATGATCCCATGGCATGTAGATGGTTACGCAAAGCGTCCTGAAGGTTAATTTATCTTTTCTCATTCAAATGGGTAGGATCTTGAGCTGAAAGTGCTGGACCAGTGTGTTCAGCCCTGTGCCTGGGGAGGGGGAGTGGGGAAACAAAGGGTTAAATTTCGGGGCTGTAGAAGCAGATTGTGTTTTCCTTCTATGATGTGGGCTGACAAGACATCAGTATTCTATTCATCTGTTGGGAATTAGGCTGTTAATCCAATCAATGACTCTTGAGCTAGCTGCAGCCTGCCTCCCCACTGGGGAACAATCGGATCAGACGGGAGATTGTTTAAGAGCACAGCGTGGTCCCGGTGTCAGGTGGAATTTCCAAGCGTTCCCTAGTGAATTGGGATGGGAAAGCTATCTCAGCCCATTTATCCTGCCCCTTAAATAACCAGGTATCTGCCTCAGCCACTCTAAAGTAATAAAGCAGTACAAGAGCTACTAACTTTTATACGGGGGGGGGCTAGGGAAGCACCCTGAGAAGAGAGATTTTAGTGTCTTGCCCTTAGGAATATTGTCCTATTTGCAGCCTGGGATTGTGTTTGCATAGTTTAGTTGGAGGCTGGCTCAGCTGCAGTGCTTTAACACTTGTTACAGCTCTAGGCACTGGCTCTTTCCAAACATACTTTTGATCCCTGGGCTGAGGAAGCCTGCAGCTTCCTGGCAGCTTTTATATTGCATCAACACACTTATTTGATGACCAGAAAGATACCTGGTGCTGGGAGTAACAGGCAGTAACAAATATTCCTTGGAGCAACCTATAAATATGCACATACAAATACACAGCTGTGCACAGAATGCCAGCTGTAAATTGGGGTGACAGTGCTCAACAGGAATACAGCCCTGAATGTTTCGCTGTTGCTGCATGAGCCACTGAGTAAATTCAGAAATCAGTTTGTTCTGCAATTAAAGACAGCCATGTCTGTGCTGGAATATTGAGAGTCTGTATCTGTGCCAGCAGCACTACATGCTGATGATAGTAGATGTAATAAATCCCATTGAAATTGCACTTGGAAATTTAGGTACACCACCAGTTAGAAACTAGGGCAATGAGGGATTAGTGTAACCCTGGCACACTGAACTCCTCAGGCCAGTGGTGTTTGGGTGCATTAGCAGATGCAGGCTTTGGGAGGGAATGAGTGGCTGCTCCTGGGCATCATATTCTCTCTGAGCTTTCTTAGTTCTGGTTTTAACAGCAGCTTTACAAGTGGAGGGCTCCTCCAAATTACTGCACCTAAATGAACCGAGTATGAGCTCAGGCAGCAAATAAGAAAAGGGAGGTCCCCAGACAGAAAGATCCCCAGCTCAGAGGCTTGACTTTAAAGGGCTTCAGCATCCCTCTTCCCTTGATCATAATTTTGAATCAAACAAAAGCTAATGCAATTTTCTTTGCCTTTCAGTAGCAGATTGTGCTGTAAGGGTTCATGCCATTAGAAATGTAATAATTGCTTCTCTGTGCAGATCTAATTTATCTGTGAGACACTTAGAAGATAGGCCAAATGATAGCCTGACGGTAGGCTCTGGAGAAGGGCCCAAGAGGTGATGATAAAGATCTGTCTAGCACCTTCCATCCTTGTGGATATCTGCCTGGCAAAGTGCAGGAAGAGGTCCGAATGGGAAGAAGAGGACACAGGAGAGAGCTCCTCAAGAGGGACAGCTCAGTAAGAGAGGGGTCCCTGCCAAGCCTACCCACATGCAAGGGAGGTGGAAGAGTTAGTTGATGAACCAAACTTAGAGGATACCCAAGCCCTGCACCTGTCAGCCTGGGCTATTTCCAATCCCCAAATAGCAGCTCTTCATGACCAATGCGTGGATTTTGGCTTTACTTCTGCTGGAGGTTGCTCCGTATCCTTTGTCTCATAGTGTTGGTGCTTGAAGAGTACCTGAGCTGCCTTTGAGTCACTACCAAGGATGCACACGGTAATGTCTCACAACGGCCCACACTTAACATTAACAGCCATAACTTTACAAGCGCTTCACAAACACCAGCTAATTAATTATCCTTGTATGGGCCACACCATCTAAAATAGCAGGCAAAGGTGAACAGTCACAAGTATATTTTGCTTTAGCATAATAAAAAGCTGAAAAGTGGGGAGAAAACATACATATTTGCTTTATTTTTCAAGGGTCAGAGCTATTTGGGACTTTGGATGTTCTGGCACAAAGCTGTTAGATAGTCTTGTTTTCAAATTGCATTGTTGTTGGCGCTGCTTCGAGGCTCAGGAGGCAACTAAAAGCAAAAGTCTATGTGCATGTGGGTGCACCCCATATCTAAGGTAGGGTTTCTAAAAGAACAGGATCACATTTCAGACTAAACCATTGCTTTTCTATGCTAGCATTTGCACACGCAGCGGTCCACTCGTCTATTTGCTTCGATTCGACAAGCATTCATTTTACATATATTAATCTATGTGTCCAAACCCAAGCTGCTGTGTGCAAAAGCAGCATGTCAATGAAGATAAAGGCTGTATTGGGGTAATCTACTGAAGTGTCTGGTGGAGTTCAGACTGGTTATATTAGCCCGCATTGCCTGGTTTTATGTATTGGTGGGTATTAGCATGTAAATTCTGGTATGCTTTTAGCTGTAGTCTCACTCTCAGTCATCTTGGGGATAAAATTTCAGAGAGAGAAAAAGATGATGAGTTTAAAGTAAATTGTTGGGAAGTTGAAGTCTAAAGTGGAAATAAATGAGAAATAAAACCCTTTTTAAAAGTGGAGGGAAGTATTTTCTTGCTATTTTTCATCTTCCTGGCTTGAGTGAGTGTGTGTCGTGAGGCTACAGAGATTTATATTTACAGCTCCTAAGCTTGTTCGGAAGCTGTATTATTCTAGCCCTTTTATATTCACTCACCTTATAAAGATGTAGTGTAAATATTTATCTTCCTCCGGCCCATCCATGCTGCCCAGGATCCAGCACCGTTAAACACTCTTATCACTTCATTGGTCTTATCTCCTGTGATCCCTTCCAACATTTGGAGTCTGTCAATAGGAACAAGCGTGCACCTTAAAAGGTGCCAAAAATGAACAGAAAGAAGAGGTGATGCAGGGGAAGATACCTTAAAATAAAGAATTTCATGTGCTATCCCTCAAAAGGGCAAGTTTAGGGTCTATATTTTCTGCTGTGCTTTTCACACTCACAGTGTCTGTGCTTGGAAATGTAGTTGAAGGCACAGAGATGAGGTCTTAATGTGGACCAGCGCTCAAGGAGCTGGTGTGGAGGGCTGTCTAGCCCCAATTTCGTTGCCAAATCAGGGTCTAGCTGGACCAAACTCACCCAAGTAACCATCATGGTTTTGTTTTTCCTCTTTCTCTACCAAATAAAACATGTGAGATGGAGGAAGAGACGGTGTCTCTCTTAGGGCTGCCCTCCCACTCACAGAGGTTTCTACATGCAGCTTGGAGAGCAAATGATGCAGGTCTGGAAGATCAGTGTTTATATATATATTTTGGTTTAATAACTGTCCCGTGAAACCAGCACAGCAAACACTGGCATGTCAAGGTCTGCTTACCATGACAGGCGGTGGCAATCACGTTTTATAGCATGTGCAGCATCTCAGCCCAGCTTAGCCAAGCTATTTCCATGTCTCTGCCCCTCAGTCCAGAAACCTTGTGGCAGGTTAAGCAGGGTACAGAAATTCCCAAGGAATGAACATGGGATGGCAACACCAATATAATCCTATCACTTATGAGGCAAAATTGACGTGCAGTAGCCATAGTACCACTTAACGGATAAGACAGTTGGTCCATCTGTGCTCGGTCCATCTTCTCTCATTTCTCTTGCTTAAATTTCTCAGGAGCAGAACAAAATCCTGTTATCCAATAAGTTACCCACTGGTAGTTGGATTTTCATTGAGTGACATCTGTCACAGACCATGGATGTAGGAGGTACTGGTGATTTTATAGCATCTTTGTTTTGATGGGTTTGGTAGATGTGGACATTTGGGTTTAGTTTTGAAGTATTAGGAAACACCCTCATCTCCCTTGAAGGCGATGCAGTTTGGCTGTCATCCAGCCATGGCCAGATGTGCCAGGAGGCTGTAAAAGGCACCAGGGATGGCACACAGCATTAGGAGGCAAGAGGAAAGCTTGGAATTGATCTGTTCTTGGTTGGTAACTTATGTGTGTGGGACTGAGCACTCCTGCATTTGAGTGTGTAATGGTCTTTCCTTCCTTTCTGGTTGTCTTCTGTCTGCCTGGACAGGTTCTGCCGTTTCCATGAGCTCCTTATTTTTTATAGACAGGGTATTGCTAAAAGGGCTCTGGGACAGGTACCTGCCAGTGCCTGCAAGCCCAAAGCAAGCCTTACAGAAACATGTATTACTACTTTGAGCCTAGCCTTTCCCCACATTTGTGTTGAAGTTCACTGAATCAGAGCACTGATTTCCTCCTTTTTAACATGTCACATTGACATTATTCCAACTAACACATTATGGTGAAAGGGCATTTTTCAGAGGCATCCTGCAGAGAGCAGAGCTCAGCATTGGCTTCAGAGCTGCCCATCTCTTCCTCTGCACTCCCCAACTCCCCTACTCAACACTTTCTTTGTGCTTCTGTCATGCTACGGAAGCTCATATGGGGAAAAAAGATTTTTTTAACTTGTTTTAGCACAGAAATGATAACACATCATGATTACCTAACTTTCCACAGGCAGTTTGGAAATAACTGGTTTGCAGTGTTCAGGTTTTTACATTACAGATTTATCAAATGATTGGTTTCGGTGTGTATCAATAAACTTTGGGACTTGTTGTACTTGCAGCTCTGTGTGATTTACATTGCTGTAATCTGAAAGCTGAATTGGAGAGAGAAGTGAACAACCATGACAAGCATCCCCCTCCAACTCAGTGCTTTGTATAAAATAAACCAATAAAAATCCTGAGGGGTTCAATAAAGAAAAATTAGCTGCCCTGTCCTGGCTTTGGCTGGGATAGAGCTAATATTCTTCCTAATACCTGGTACAGTGTTGTGTTTTGACTTGAATCTGAGAATAATGTTGGTAACACAGCAGTTATTGCACAGTTGTTGCTAAGTAGTGCTTACTCTAAATCAAGGACTTTTTAGTTTCTCATGTTCTGCCAGTGACTAGGTGCACAAAGCCAGGACAGCTGACCCAAACTAGCCAAAGGGATATTCCATACCACAGCATGTCATGCTCAAGATAGAAACTGAGGGAAATTGGCCATGAGCCACTACTGATCACTGCTTGGGGATGGGATGGGCATCAGCCAGTGGGTTGTGAGCAACTCTGTTGTGCATCACGTGTGTTTTCTGAATTTTTATTTCTTCTTTTTGGGGTTTTTTTTGTTGTTCCCTATTATTATTATCGTTCTTGTTATTATTTCTATGATTACTATATTTTACTTCATTTAAATTATTAAACTGCTCTTATTTCAACCCACGGGTTTTACCTTCTCCCCATTCTCGTCCCCATCCCACCTGGCAGGAGGGTGAGCGAACAGCTGCATGGAACTTAGTTGTTGGCTGGGGTTAAACCAAAACATGCCCCTGCTTGCAAGCTAGATGAGTAAAATGGTCCATCTGATCACCACTCCATGTGATCACCAGTGGCATCAGTGCGTTTCTCCTGACTGCGGAGGACGTGCTCTGGGCACCTCGCTCCCGGCTGCTGCCAGCGATCCGCAGCTGGGCAGTGACATTTACCATGCCCTGGGCAGGGTGCAGTGGGGTGAGGACAGGCTGCGGCAGGTTGTTCCTGTCCACTTGCCCTTTGGGGTAATTCGTCCCAACAGAGGCATGTCCTGGGAGAAGGACACACCGCACCTTGCCGAGGGTGCTCCAGAAACTGCTGCTTTCTGTTCACATCGGGATATATCTCTTTCACCAAGGCCAACTAGAATTCATCTTAAGACCACTTCTGCGTGTCTTGTTTCATTGCAAACCAAACATTTCCAGTGCCTGGTAGGCAGTATTCATCTCACGTAATTTCCACAACGGGAGCTGTAATCCTCACTATCATGGCCCATCTTTGATTAGTTTCCAGGTGTGACCATTTCTCACTGAAGGCTCAGTGTTGCCAAACCTGGAGCCAAGCCGGGCACATCAGGCTCTAATTAGCCATGGCGCTCCAAAAAGCGAAATCAAAGAGGGATTGAGATCAGCAGCCTCTTGAGGGCATTTCAAGGCCTCTAGTGAGTGACCACACTAGAGCTTTTTCAATTTACCTGGATTAAAATTTGTCACAGAGAAAATGAAAGTAAATAACACAGCATCTGAGAAGTGTAACAAATAGCATTTGGCCAACTGTCAGGCTCAAAAGGGGAAAAAACAAGCCACATAAAGGGTAAACAGTGTTTGCATAACATTGGATTAACAGTTCTTTTTAAAAACCACCCTGGGAATAAAGAGACGCATTTCGTATGCTGGGAGTTGCACTCCCTTCTTAGCCCAATAAATGCCAGAAAGTACATGTAAGAGAAATAAAAAGCGTCGTTAGCCCCCAGCCTGCTGCTGAAGCAGCAGTGCTTTACACAGGCCTTTGGAAGAGGAACAAATGGCTATACTATTCCTGGAGCAGTCCTAAGTATTTTATAAGGAGTTTTTCAGCAAGGGAAGAGGGATTTCTGCCACACGTCTCCAATCCAATTCACCTGCAGGTTTTGTCAGCTACAATTTTGAAGGCAGTGATGCAGAGAGGAGCTGGCTTCCCATCCCCCATCCCACACACAACCCGCATATTTGAAAGCCTGCCTTTCCAATAACTCATTTGTAGCACTCCCGCCTCTTCTTGCCCAGCCCTGCTCCATATTTTGCTGAAGTCAGTGCCTGCCCCGTCGCTCCTCCGAGTAGGCATGTGCTTAAGGACCGCTCAGGGCCTCTGGTTCAGGTCGGTTACCTTATTAGTGTGGAATAATCAATGAATGCTGTCCCTGATTCCTTCCGTTCCTTAGTTTGTCGTATCTTCTATTGACATCCATTTGCATTATACTACCCACAGTTTGGGCAGGAATAGAGTCCTGAAATGAGGCACCTCCAAATGCTGGTGTGAGTGCCACAAATGGGGCATAGCAGCACGTCTAAGGAAAAATCCAACCCCCCGTCTTTTGCTCAGAAAAGATGTGAAATGTATGTTTAGGCAGCAAATGCCTGCTTTATCTGGTTTCTGTCTTTTGTCCCTGTTGCTCCTGTGGTTGTCATGTTGGTGTGATGTCCTAGAGCAAAGCATGAGATTTCCCACCCTGAAACACAGGTCATTCCTAGTTTCTCAGCTGAAGAGAACAGAATAACCGGCTGGGAAACCTTCAGAGCTTCAGAATAAGTCTTCAAACAGCTATGAGTGGCGTTTCTACCTGCTTTCCTGTTCTTTTCCCTTTTGCCTGCTCCAGAATCCACAGCAGACTGTCAAATTTGCACCTTAATCCTAAAGATGGTGGTAATTAAAAACCTAAGTCTCCATAAACACATGCAAATAAATTAAGGAGGCAAAGAACTGAATTAGAGGCTAATCCTGGTGGGGTAGTGAAAGCAAAAGGGCCAGTAATTCTTCCCTTCTGTTATTTCACCTGTTCTTGTGGCAGGACAAGGCTGCAGCACAGTGAGGTGCCTGGATGTGCCTCGTGAGCATCAACCACTCACCAGAAAAGCCCTGCCCTTGCTTGCCGAGTCTGGGAAGAGGACACACTTCCCAAACCATTGCAGCTAATGCAGTGGCATACGTGTTAGCTTGAAGAGGGAGCTGTGTGCCAACATCTTCATGTGGCTTGCTTTGCCCTTGCCTTGCTGCAGGTGTTTCACAAGTTTGAGTTTGGCAACTGGCTCTCACTCCCGAGCGCTGCACATAGCCCTTTCCTCGCCCTCATCCTGCAGGGATGCCAGCAGCCCAAAAAAACTTACTTGAGCTTTGGGTCCACCTTTAGCCATACCTCAATTCTGAAGAGCAGGGACATAAGATTTATTCAGGTGGAAGAAGAGTGTTAGGTTTTTTTCCGCTGTGTGCTCTCTTGTGCTGAAGAGTGCAGCGAACTGAGCTGTGCCAACATCCCTATGCTTTACCCTTCTCTTGAGTAAAGCACGGGGGCCAAGGCTGGGCTTGCACAGGAGTATCCTGCACTAAAGCATCAGGATCAGTGAGGGTCCCAAAGTAAGGCCATAGGATTGGAAATCCTTCATTTTTATGGGCTGGAAGTGATAACGCTATGAACTGAATTATACTCATGTCATGACGTGATCCACACACTCTTATGGGTGGATGGATATTGATTATCAATCAATACTGATTGATGGTGAATGATGATTCAAAGCCTAACTGCCAGGTACCTGGGTGTCCTGGACTGTTTATCTAGTCAATTAAAATATTGCTGTAATTCAGCTTATTTATTTTAGATTGGGATTTACTTGTATCCCCATGACATTTCTTATACCTCTAAAATCAAGTCTCTTTCTTTTTCAGGATGGGGAAAGCCAGACTGCACTCCATTACGGTAAGCTGCCTTTCAGCTTGGTTGTTCCCTTTTAACAGAATGGATTTGCAGCTGGAGTAAATGGTCTATGTACAGAAAGCAAATTTCAGCAGAAGTATGAGCAGGGAAGCTGGATTTGATTAACCAGTGGCTACCTCCACTGCAAATCCCAGCACAGTATGAATAGGAGCCCTGGGAGAAGCAGCAAGGAAGGCTGCTGTCATGCCTTCATTCTCCTCTGCAAATGTCACCTTAAAGCCTTCTTTTTCCCCCAGTTAATGATGCACTTTCTGCAGAGTTTTTCCTGTGCACCTATGTGTCTCTGGGACACAGTTGTGCTATCTCCAGACCAAGGAGTGGCTGTGGTTAGGGGATGTTAAGTCCCTTAGACATCAGGGGTTTTAGAGGAGGGCCTGTACCAGATTTAACAGGTTACGCAGGCGAAGGGAAGGGAACAAGGCCTTCACCTCCACATGTCCTGGAGACAAACCTGTTTGATCACAGCTAGGAGAGCAGCAGCTTCTCTACTACCAAAATCAGCAGAGCAAAGTGACAGTTTGTGTCCCTCCTACAATTACATGCTATTTAGATACGCGATTTTATAGCAGCCTTTAATTGAAAGATTGTTCTCTGTCCAAATGAGAAAAGTAGAGACTAAAGTGACACATGTGGTGCTGATGTGTAGGGAATTGGAAAAAGTATTGATTTAATCTGTATCATAATTTTTTCCAAAATTAAGATGTACTCAGTTATTATTTTATACTCTCAATGCCTGTCACTGTAATTAAGAGCACACTTGTCATTCTGAAGTGTTTGTGTCTTTTTCTCTCTTTCTGATCTCTGCACAAGGACTTTAGCAGGATGGCAAAATTGCTTTGCAGAACATCAGTCCAAGCCACAGACATCATTTGGATCTGGATCTAAACCACCAGATTCCAGAGCCCCTGAACCAAGATTGTAATTACAATAATGTATTATTTTTCTCCATATGATCTTTCCTGTAGGATACTCTATTTTTCAAATTCTTATAATTCTGACTGGAGGAGCAAATCTGCTGCATAGTGCAGCAGTGTCCGCAGAATGACAGCACTTAGTGCCACAATGCCTCTTTCTCTGCCCAAATCATTCCACATTCGCTCCTGGTAAGACACTGTCCCCAGCTCCAGCACTGACATCTGCCTATTGAGGGTAGGATTATCATAGATTGTACAAAAACACAGCATATATGTAAGTTATCCAAGAACACCACTTCAGGCAAGTCCAATGTATGAAAGTAAAGAGTGGATGTATCACCTCAGTGTAAACTGCGTGCAGGAGGATCACTCTGGCCGGTGACTGAAGTGAGTTGTTTAACACAAGCGAACAAACAAAACTAATTTAATTAACATAAAATCATAAATGGTTTCTCTGATCCACCCTGCCAGCTCAGATGTTTCAATAATGACAGCTTACCAGGGTTTTTTCCCAAATGTTTTAAGTGTTAAATTTTTTTCTTCCCCTTGAGTATTATCCCACATCCTCTCTCTATATATCATCTTTGGGTAAGCCTATTTGGGACACTGGCATGCAGGTCTGGTGTGCCCACAGGTGCTCCACTGTCCCTGGCTGACCACAACTGCACCCAGGTTGTCCTCATTCCCTTACTTAGCTGATCTGGTCATAAATCACCCTGATCTTGAACACAGCTTGTTAAATGATTGAATGGTTTTGGTTCAAGCGGCTACTGGCCTGAAACTGGAACTCACTGAAAATCTCCTGGTACCATCTTGGTAATCGCTTCGTAACCAAGCCATTAATTGCAGTGGAGAGGCATGAGAGCTCATATGAAAACTGCCGGTGCTGAGCTAAGCAGTGCTTTTACAAGGCCTTCCCTTTTCTTACAAGCTCTTCAGGGAAGGGTTAAATCCCATGAGCAAGGCAGCCACTGCTTTTAGGGTTTCTCCATCCCTTTTTATGAGCTGGCATGGCCCGACAGCTGTCCTTGTGGTGACAGCTCTCCTGATTACAGCTGGTGTCAAACTGCATCCTGCTGCGGGTTATAAATCCTGCCTCCTTCCGATCGGCGCCAACCCAGGTTTAATCGGAGGTTAAGTGGAGGCCAGCCGGCAGCGTGGTCCAAAGGTACTGGCTCACCAGTGGTATGCACCATGGAACCCCTCTCCTCCAGACTGGAGGCAGCAGTCAATGCCATGTTGATCGGTATGAACACGGTCTCCCCACTAAATGGCCTGTTAGTCTTCGGCTCCTCTCCATCCATCCATCCACCCACCCACAGGGAATACTAAAATCATTGCCACTGCCTCTCCCAGAGGAAATCAAGGCTTCTCTGAGCACTGGTGGCCACGTGGCCACAGAGTGGGCAGGCTCTGTATCCTCATGGGTGCTCCAGCTTCCCTGCAAAGCACCATCTGTTCGGCTCTGTCTGTGCTGTGGCAGGGCAGTGGGAGGGGACGCTGGAGGGAAAATAAATAATAAAAAAAAAAAGAAATTCATCATCTGAACCCTGAGGATTAATGGAGTCGGAAGGCACACCGCGCTGAATGGAAATTAATCTTCACCCATGCCAGTGTCAGGGCTGCCGCTCCAGCCCTTGACAAATCGAGGGTCCCAGGATGCGATAAATCCAGCAGCTGTGCTCATCCCTGGGGACATCCCTGGCTGCTCAAGGTCATGGGCTGTGCCTGCCAGCAGCACCGGATGAGGAAGCCACCTTTCCCCATGTGGGCACCAACTCCCCATCCCCAGGAGCTGCCATCGCAGCTTCTGTGGCACCTCTGGAAGTCCGCTTCCTGCAAGGGTACTGTGCCATCACCCCAGGACGTGCCCTTTTTTTATCTCTTTCTGTATAAGCTCCAATCACATGTCAGATTTATTATAGTTAAACATTGCTGCTTGTCCATTTGGGTCACTAGAAAACTGCGGAGTAATGCAGAAGACATTTTAATTATGACATTTACAGCAAAAAAGAGTTAGTTATTTTGTAAAAGCACCTGAAATATAGTTAAAACCAATCACTACCAATGCAAGAGGAAGCTGATGACTTCGTGGTCTCATAAGGCAGATGGGGGCTGAGGCAGTTTTTTGGCTTCACTAGGATTTGTGTTGCATGGGCTTAAGGAAAAATCCAGGGTCTTCTGCTGACGTCAGCTAAGCCCAGCCCTTCAGTGTTAAGAGCTTTCCTGGTTTTCCTGGTTCTGTTTTGTATGGGTTTTTTAACATCCTTAGGCAAGATTGGAGCGGGAGGTGAAAGCTGCCGGAGTGTTACATCCTCAGGACAGAGAAGAGCTCAGGTCATGCTCAGTTCTATCTTGGCAGAGTAAATTGGTGTTGAAATAATAGTAGCTAAAGGTGTGAGTTAGAAATACCGTTGTGTATAGGTGTGCTGTAACCAGCTGTCCATGGGCATGGGCACGTTCCCCTGGAGCTGGTGCTCAGGGAAGGGCTAGCTATAAACCATCCGAATATCGTGCAAGGAGAAATTATGGATGAAAGCTGGGAGCAAGATAATACTGATGATGTCCTGCCTGGGACGTGCTGCTTGTGGAGCCCTGGGAGGGTCAGGAGGCAGGTGAGGAGCAGGGGCTTATAAATATCTTATAAATGCATTATAAATTCTGAGTACAAAAGCAGGCAGGGAATGTTTTCACAAGTGACACTTTGGGGCTGTCTGTGGTGCTGCAGTAGTTCTCTAGGACCCTTCCTGGGTCTGTCTCCAGTCTTGGATGTGAAGAAACATGAGCCAAACTGCACTTAGGTATCATGTGCATCATCCTGGGTGATGCCCTGCAAACCACACGGCTCCCAGTGGCTGTACTGCTGGGCTGCAGGCTCTGGACTCCCACAGGACTTGTGGCTTTTCATCGCTCTCTTTTCTCTTTCCTTTGCACTATTAAATCCAAAGGCAAATAATACATTGAGTACAGAACACTGCCCTGAAAAATTATCTGCTCTGCCTGGCCAGGTGCTGAGACAGCATTTCCTGCCTCTGGTACGTGCATGGGAAGTGACCAGCTACAGCACTGCTCCAGAAATGCCCATCACCACCACGTCAGGTCAGGATCTCCAGGCTAACCCTTTGCTTTCTCCCTCCAGCTGCTGCCTGCGAGTTTCTGGACATCGTGGAGCTGTTGCTGAAGTCGGGTGCCGACCCCACTCTCCGGGACCAGGAGGGCTGCCTGCCAGAGGAGGTGACAGACTGTAAAGCCATCACTTCGGCTCTGCAGCAGCACACCGCTGGCAAGACCTAACCCCACAGCCACACGCAGTGGGGAGGACAGAGACGCTCCGCAATAACGCCCCTTCTCTTCCCCCACTGCCCTCCGAAAGGCATTGGGGGTTTGAAGGGGAGCTTTTAGAGTACAGGGTCTGGGTGGGCTCTCCAGCACCAGGGCTGGCTGGCCAAGCGCGTATCCTGGTCAGGATGGGATCAGGGTTTTGCATGCTCTGACATTTACCAGTACTGGGTGGGGGGAGGGAGCAAGGGAGGGGAAAGAAAGGGTCTGGAGAAAGCCCCAAGTATTGTTTTAATGTATTAAATACAAGTACTGCATTAGATGTCTCACCAGAGCAGCCTGTGCTGACTGGTCGGCTCCTTGTGGGGAGGGGATAGCTGCTGGACCAGGTGAGATGCTCATCTCTGCCCTTTGGGTTGAGTTTTGGGGGTTCGTTTTTAGTTGTTTGGGGTTTTTTCCTGGGTCCAAACAAAATATTATAAATAAAAGAAAAGCACAGTGTGGGACAGAGTGTCGTGTGTTTTTCTTGCAATGGGAGTCACTTGGTTCCTTGGAAGCAATAAGCATGGGAGGCAGTGCAGCACTGTCATAGCCCTTGGAAAGCTCTGTTCAGGCTCTCGTCCTGGGAAGAGAGGGCTACAAATGACAGTGGGGTTGTACAGCTGTTTGTCCATCCCTCTAGTTCTCACCTAACATATGTAAGACAAGTGCTTTATGGCCAACCAACCTCTCCAAGCCAACAGGACCCTTACCACATCACAGAACCGCTTTGCTGAATTAAGCGGCATTAAAACCCCACCTCCATCAGCAGCTTCAGGTCCTCCTGTCACATGCCAGTCCCTGGAGTGGCTCAGCTGGCCAAATGCCAAGAAGTGGGAAAGATGTGCCTCAGGTGCTGGAGGAAGGTGGGATGGTGATGGGGTTTATTGCTTCCTCGTGGGCATCCCCACTGGGCTGTGCCAGTGCGTCGGCCATGGTACAGGGAAGCTGCCAGGGATGGGTTTGTGCTTTGAGCTAACTCCTGGCTGGGAGAGCAACTGCTGCTTCGGGTGGGCGTACACAGCAAGAGGAGGCCATGGCTTCCCTGCAGGGCATTGCCACACCACTTGCTTTTCCCTAGAGAAGGAGATCTACAGCTTGGGGGAAAGCATAGGAAACCTCCTTGTTGTGATGGGCTACTTGCCATCCAGTCCTTCCAGCCTCAGGAAAATGAGTGGGAATGTTCCCTCCACTAAGGACTGGCTGGTCAGGAGGCATTTTTGGGTTTCAGCCCCTTATGGCAGCAGGCTCCTGCCAGCGTTTGCTAGCATTGTCTAAGTAAGTTTGCTGCACTGGCTTGAATGCCACCTGCAGCCACAGCACCACTACAGCACAGCTCACACACCAGGCTTGGTGGTAGGCAAGTTAATGGACTGTACGGGCATTTAGATTGACCGTGTCAAATTATTTTCCATTAACTTAATACTGGAGGGGGCCAATGGGCTGGGTAGCTGTGGTGGTGGTCTCTGTGCTTTTGGGTGAAAAATAAAAACAACCCTTCAGGGCTTTTTCAGAAGTGGGTAGGAAATGAGCTCCAAGCCTGCTTCTTCTGAACATCCCAAAGAAACTGCCTTTCTAGCTGGAGAGTAGATGGCAAAACTAAAATACACCTTGTGCATGTTTGCAGCCACCATGCATGCACCAGCGCCTCTGTATTGGGGGCACCTTTGCTGCCCAGTTGTGACAAGGAGCTGGTGGAACAAACTGACAGCAGCCAGGCGGGGAGCTTGGATACAGAGATGTGTCTCCTCGGTGGCATGAAGCAAGCTGGTGCTGATAAACATTAGTGCTCTATTAAATGCCAGGTTTCAACATTTAGGGTCTCTGTGGGACAATGGTTATTTGATGGAAGCGATGAGGCAGTGCCCTGACCCCTGAGCAAGGACCCGCAATGGCTTCTGCTTACCTTCAACCTGCCAAGGGGACCTGCAGGCTGGCAGTGCCTGGTCTCACCGCAGCCACGGCTTGTGCAGTCAAAATGCGATGGATGCTGACAGCAATGCCAGTTACTTTTGCATCCAGATGTAGATGAAGCAAAGATACCAACCCCAGTGCTCGGGTGCTCTGCATGGAGCTGCTCCACTCATTTTGGAATGGAGACATGGTGGCATCAAGGTTAGGAACAAGCGAGGCCACCCTTGTGCAGTGTCATAATGTGCAGCCACTGCCTGGCTTGATGGACACCCTGGGTAATAAAAGATCTCTCTTAAAACAAGGATGAAAAGCAGTAGCTGTGATCCCTGTGCTTTCAGGGAGCACATCTGGGGGCTGAGCGCTCAGCCCTGGAGATGTTTATAGCACTTTAGGTCTGTTTGTGAGGCTGGAGCCTTTCCAAAAAAAAAAAAGGGGGGTGGGGAGAGAAAGACATATATTATTGTTTATAATCTGCTTTATTCAGCCAAACCTTTCCCCAGCAGCCTTGCGGATTGCTGTTTAAATCCCTTGGTGCCTTTAACTACCGATACAGAAAGTGGTTAATGTGCATTCGCTCTAAGCTTGGCATCTACTCCAGGAAATCACTTTAATTGAGAAGCATTAAATGTTAAAATGATTAAAATATAGAAAGCCAACACACCGGTGCCCGTTGTGGGGCTTGGGCCCCCCTGGCATGGCTCTTCCACCTCACCTGTGCCCACCAAGTGCTGCAGTGGCACAGCCAGGCAACGGCAGCAGGCATCATCACCGCATGGTGGCAGGAAAGCTGACGGCATCTTAGGCTGCCATGTGGCAGGGATGAAGATGCCCACCCCAAAAAAACCCTCCCCTCCATGGCCGCAAAAAAGCAGTGCAAAATGATCCGGCCCCATCCAGGGATGCTGGCTCCTCCATCCGTACAATACTCAGGGGATCCTGACCCCAAACAGCCAACGGTGCCGGAGCAGGCAATGCTGATGGTGGCTGCTGCGCTCCCTCCCACTGAGGAAGAAAATCCCAAAGACAGCAGCGGCTAAAGAGCATCCCGAGTTTATTTGATACCGCTTTCCCTCGAGGCAGAGGGGGTGACTGTACACATCTCATGCCAATGCACTGGAGGCGGGATACAAAAGCAACGCCCTGGGCCCAAATTCGGGGGAGTGTGGAGGAGTCCTTTTTCTCCAAAGACATGGCAATAAATAAGGTTTTATTCTTTATTTTAATCATTATTTTTGTTGGATTTTCTTTTTTTTTTTTTCATTTTCCCCCCAGGAAACAAGACTCTCACCTTCTGGAACTGTACAAAATTTACACAGTGAGGGGAGGGGGCATTTGGCCTTGTCAAAGGGGGATGGAGAGCAAGAGGCATGGCTTCCCCCTGCCCCCTCTCCACCAGCTGCCTGCGGTACCTGGCAAGGCCAGGAGCTTGGCACAAAGCAGCACCCAAGGCTGGGGGGGGGGGAGTCACATGGGTGCAGCTCCCGCAGCACCAACACACCCAGCGGGGGGGCACAGAGGGACAGGGACATTCCAGTGATGTGCTTTCTTGTGTGGCTTTTTTTTTTTTTTTTTTTTTTTTTTTTTTAACTCTTTTTTGTTCCTTTCCTTTCGGGGCTCCCTCCCCCCTCCAGCCTCTGGCAGCAGCCACCCAACTGGATCCGCCACCAGCGCTCCTGGAAGGGCAGCCTAGTATCATCAGCATCACCCCAGAGCTGGGGGGGGGGGGGTGGCAAGGGGGACCCCTCAGCCAGGGCACCCCCGTGTGGCTGGGGCAGAGCCAGGCACCCCGGACAGCGAGCATGGAGCTGGATTTTATCACCGGGTTGAATGCCTCCAGCCTGGCCAGGGTGGGTGCGGGAAATGGGCAGTGACCATTGCAAGCCCAGAGGGTGGGTTTTGAGAAAGGGGCTGGTGCTGGGTGGGCCCGGCCAGGAGCAGACCTCATGGGGCTCATGGGGTCCCAGCTGCCTGCACCCACCCTCGGTCCTGTCAGCCACACAGCACCAGAGGAGGTGGCTGGCCTATGCCAGGGAGGTGTTACAGCACAATCCCCTCCATTCCCCACCATGTGGGTGCTTCTGCAGCTGATTAAATGCCCTTTTTCCCTTCTTTGTGGGGCGGGGGGGAACTGCAATACCCTGAGAGCAAACATTACCTGCCTCTCCCTGCCACCCTTCCCTAGCACTTGCGGCAGCTGCTCTCCATGTGTCAGCCCGGAGCATCCCGGCCGGCCCCGGCACAGCCCTGCTTGGCCATGGGCATCTCCGCCGAGAAGCTTTTTCTTTTTTAATTCCTCCCTGCCACATGGCCGAGGTAAACCCCGCAGGGATGCACTCTGAGTGCTCCTGCGTGCCAGGGATAAATCACAGCCCTGCAGCCGCTGCACGGCAGCATCACCCACGGGAAGCAGGGCAATGGCCCTGCCTGGACAGGTCCGCGGCCTCGCTAAAATAAACCCTTCTACAATACAGACTTTTCTTTCTGCTGAGGTTCCGGGCAGCGCCAAGTCAACTCCATATCGAAAAATAACTCTTGAAAATAGCAGCGGTGCTCAGAAGAAGGGGTACGGAGCTGGCGCGGGCTCCGGTACGGACTCTGCCATCCCTGATTGTCCTTCCCTCCCGCCGGCCCGCACCATCACCAGCACCCCGCTGTGCCCAGCCCTGCGCCAGGGTCCTCGCCATGCATCCCGCGCGCCGACACCTCTCTTGTGCTTACACCCAAAGGCATACGTGCCCACCCACCCCCAAGCCGAGCACAGCCACCCCGAGCCACCGCGGATGCCGACCCCCCTCCTTCCAGCCCGCCGGGGCAGATTCCCATGGGAAATCCTGGACAGGTCAACTGCCGGCAGGCGCCCTCAGTGCTGCGCTTGCGGGCTGTGGCGGGGAGCGAGGGGGGCCGGGGAGCGGGAGCGAGCGGCGCTTAGAAGGGGGGGTGATCCATGTCGTCCAGCCAGGAGGCTGGGCTGGTGGGAAAGTCTGGGTACCCGACGCTGCTCTCCGTGGAGATGTCGGAGGTGGGGCCCCCCCCGGCCATGGCCCGGAGCGTCTGACTCACCCCCTGCGCCCCGTGGGCCACCAGCCCCAGGCTGCCGTCCATGGCGTAGTCCAGTCCGTTGAGCAAGGGCGGGTGGGACGGCAGGGAGGAGATGGAGGACGGCGACTGGGGGAGGCCGTAGGGACTGCCGTCCCGCAAGTCCTGGTACGACTGTCCTGTCCCCTCCATGGGGAAGCTGCCGTTCAGCAACTGTCCTCCTGCCACGTCCCCCACGGTGCCATATACGCGGTTGGTGTGGCCGAGCTCGGAGAGGATCTGGTCTTCTGCCGGGGAGAGGAGGGAGAGCAGAGGGGGACCGTCAGCGCAGGGGGGAGCCCCGCGGCCCCCCTGCCCTGTGCCGGCGCCCCGCTCACCACGGAAGCTGAGCTCGCTGTCGCTGACGCCGCAGTCCTCGGCTGAGCTCTCCTTCTCCAGCTTGCCAGCCCCACGGCTCCGCTTGACACTCTTGTAGAACTGCCCCCAGCGATGCCGCCCCGCGTCCTTCTTCAATCGCTTCTCCTTGGCCCGGCGGTTCTGAAACCACACCTGGGGCAGGAAATGGGGACATTGGTGGCACCACAGCACCCTGGCAGCATGCCACCACCCCTGCAACCCAGCACACCAGCACCCATACAACCCAGTCGGCCAGCATGCCAGCACCCTGGTACCCCTACAACCCAGCATTGCTGTACCTCCACACCCTCAGCACCCCTGCAACCCCACATGCCAGCACCCACGCAACCCAGTCCCCCTGCAACCCACCATGCCGACACCTGTACACCCCAGCTCCCATATACCCATGCAAACCAGCACCCTGTAACCCAGCATCCAGGCAGCCCTGCATCCTGGCACACCAGTACCCCTGCCAACGCCCCTGAAACCCAGCATGGCAGCACCTGTGAAACCCAACTCCTATACACCCCTGCAACCCAGCACCCTGCACACCAGCACCCCTGCATGCCAGCATCTCTGCAACCCAGCATGCTAGCACCCCTGAACCCCAGCAGGCCAGCATGCTGGCACACCAGCACCCCTGCAACCCAGCTCCCAGACACCCGTGCCACCCCAATACCTCTGACACCCCTGCATCCCCTGCAACCCAGCACCCTGGCATCCCTTCACCCCTGAAGCCTAGTACCCCTGCAGCCTGGCACCCCAGTGGGACCCCTGCATCCACCTTCTCTAGGGGCAGGGTGGAGAGGGGCATCCCCATGGCCTCACCTGCACCACCCTCATGTCAAGCCCCGTCTCAGATGAAAGCTGCTCCCGCACATGCCGTGCGGGCTTGGGGGAGTTTTTGTAGGCGTTCTTCAGTGTCTCCAGCTGCTTGGCCGTGATGGTGGTCCTGGGCCGCTTAGCGCCCGCCTCAGAGTCATCTGCAAGTGAAGGAGCCAGTGCCAGCCCCAGCCGCAGCTGCATGAGCAACCCTGAACCGCTGGCACACACCGCTGGGGAAAAGCTCCCCAAAACCATCTGCCCAGAGCCGAGAGGTACAACGCCAGGGACATGAACCATGGCCACCCCTCGGTGTGATGTCCCACCTCATAACCCCTTCGGGGTGCCTACCATTCTGCTTGGCAGTCTCGTAGTCCTCCTTGCAGACCAGCCGCCCATCCTCCATCAGGTAGAACTCATCGCCGGTGGCCAGCTGCCGGCTGCAGATGATGCAGGCGAAGCAGTGGAGGTGGTAGACAAAGTCCTGGGCTTTGCGGACCACCTGGGTGGGGGGGATGCCCTGCTGGCAGGCCGTGCATTTGGTCCCGAAGCGCCTGCAGAGAGAAGCAGACACCCTTGAGCCCCTCGGCAAGGTGGGCTTTGCAGGAGATGGGGTGGGGCCCAGGAGACAGGGCAGAGTTTAAACCAGCAAACAACCTTATTATGCATGACACTTCACACGGCAGGGGTTTATCTTCTTCAGTGTGAAAGACCGGCCTAATGGAGCTGAGGAAGGTTTGATTTTAATGGTTCTTTTAACTAATGCTTATAGGCTGCCTGATTTTCCCCTGCAAGGACAGTACATATTTCATCCACATTAATACCAAATAAATTAATTACACCTCCCCGCTATCATGGTGAATCCCAGATTAATGCAGAATGATGGGGCTCTTATACCATAATGACAGCCCGATGGGTGCAGTGGGTGTGCTGGCTTGGGGCAGGAGTGGGGCCAAGCGAGCCCTCCAGCACGGCTGCAGGGAGCATGCAGGAAGTGTGCAAGGACCAAATGGGTGATCACGTGTTGGAACAGGCTGCCCAGGGAAATGATGGAGTCACTGTCCCTGGAAATGTTCAAAAAACGCATAGATGAGACCCTCAGTGACATGGTTTAGTGGTGGACTTGGCAGTCCCAGGGTAAAAGTTGGACTTAATGATCTTAAAGGACTTCTTCAACCTAGTTGATTCTATGAGGAGCGTGCGACAAGTGTGGAAACAGCATGCAAGGAGCATGCAGGAATGGGACAAGAAGCATGGAAAGGAGCATGCAAGAATGGTGTAAGAAGAATGGAAGGAGCATACAAGGAGCATGCAAGGAGTGTGCGTCCCACCCAGGAGCCCTGCAGATCACAGGCATTCTGCTGCAAAGCCTCTGGGGTGCCCATCTCTTGGGGTGCACCCTCAAGCTGTGGTAGGGTGCAGTTGCCCTGTGCAGACATGAAGGCTAACACTCAGATAACACCTGGATAACACCTGGTGCAAACTGAATTAATGGAGCAAGGGCAGCGTGTGCCATGAGGTGGTGGCAGCAGCACAGGAAGAAGTCAAAAGCAAGTGGACATTCCACGGGTGTTTTCAGCAACAGATACTTTGGGATTTGGGCTTTGGGATTGACATGGGGCAGATGCTCACCTCCCATCAGCACCACAAGGACTCAGCTGGGTCTTCCCTGCTCCCCCCAGCACCTCATAACACCCCACCAGCAGGGTGCTGCAACTCCACAGCCATCCTGATGTTGCAGCAGCAGTCCAGGCAGCAAAGCTACCAGAATAATGTCCCCTATGCCTTACACAGATCCATCTGCCTCCAAGGAGGCTGCCCAGGAAAACCCAAGCCCGTTGACCCCCAGCCCCAAGAGGGGCAGTGGCGCTGGGAGTGCACAGGGGATACAGCCACCTCAGGCACCTCCTGCTGCCCCCGAGGGCTGAACATCCCCCAGTCACACAAGCTCCATGGCTACCCCTGCCCTCACACCACCTGGAGAGCCAGGGCATGGCCACCAAAGCTGGGTCCCCTACTGACAAAAGCGTCAGCCGGGATGGGTGATGGGCACTGGGCATGAGTGGTGCTGGTGCAATTTCAGCAGCTGCCCAAAGAGGTGCTGGAAGCAGAAGGCAAGAAGGAAAACATGTTTTGTCTCATTTTCTAGGCTTGTATCCTAATGGGAGAGTCCCTGGACATCTGCTGGGGAGACTTCAGCTCTCTGGGAGCTTGGAGGAAGATATGGAAGGAGGGAGGGAGGGAATGGGCAGATGTAGGGATGGACAGAGGGAGGGATAGGACGGACAAACAGACGATGCTTTTCTATGCCCAAGGCTGAGCCAGTGCAGGCTCTGCAGTCCCTATCTTCCCCCCACCCATCCACCACCCTTCAGAGCACTATTAAAGCCATTTTACCCCCCCTCAAAGCATTCTGGGGTGTTTCTGCACCACCTGGGGACAGCCAGATGCAGGACAGAGCTGCCGCAGCTGGGGACCAAGGGCTTCAATAGGGGAGAAGGAAAAAAAGATAGATAAAAATCTAAAAATCTGGTATTTTCAGGAGCGCTCCTGCATTGCAAACCTGCCTGTGAAGTTGATCTTAAGTCCTCACGTCCTCTGCAGGTTACCTACCCCGAAATCAATGAGCAGTTGAAAGAAAGGTGAGGGGAGTGCTCGAGCAAGTGCCGAGATGCTATTGATTGGCACCAAATAATCCAGGCAGGACCTCATCTAAGAAAGTCGCTGATCTTTCAACTCTAATTAACATTGATTACCTGCACCTTTTGGGCGACTATTTAAATGACTTGGAGATTAATAGGCTGGAAAATATCAGAAGTGAAGTGTTGTTAGCCAGGCTGTAGCAGACGCTTTGACTGTTACACACTCCCCAGCTGGGAAAGAGAAACTCAAGCTGCATCTTTGGCCCTGATGGCTGGCGGGCGGGGGGCACAGGAGGCCTGAGAGCCTGGGGATGGGCAGGCAGGGAGAGCCCAGTGCAGGCATGCGCTGGCCGGGATAAAGGCCCTCCTCCCTGCAGGAGGTGTGAGCAGCTCCCCTCCAGCACCCCTCTGCTTCACAGCCATGCACCGCCGGCAGAGCTATGTCCAGCCTCAGTGCAGCACTCCCGCCATCCCTTAGAAAAACTCCCACATTTCTCCAGCAGCCTGGGGCTAAAGCATCCCCGCTGAAAAGTCCATTTTTAACAGGAAACAGGTTGTCCTATCCTGCGGGATCAGGGAAACGTTGAGGCTGGGGCATCACACAGCTCGGAGGCAGCTGACAACAAAATCAAATGAGGTTTTCACATCACTGGGATAAAAAAGGAATAATAATAATTTTTAAAAAATGTAAGAAGCTGAAGTGAGAGGAACGGCACCAGCAGACCCGGGAGGCGAGCGAGGCTCGGGCAGGAGCAGGCGGCGCTGCCGCTGCCTTGCACGGGTTTCTCCTGCCCTCTAGCTCTGAGCAGAGCCAGGGCCACTGCCAAACCACCGCAGCTTGCCATCCCATGATGGCTGAAACCAGCACGGGGGAGGGACAGGAGCATCATGGAGATTTGGGGCTCTCAGAAGGTTATACCCACGAACAGCACCCAGCCTGCGGCAGCTGTAAAGCACCAGCATTTCCCTCATTTCCACAGCAAACAAACAAAAGTTAGATGAAGATTTTGGAGAAATTTAGCTTAAAATAGGTTGTGTGTTTGTCAGCTTCAGGGTGGGGAGATGGCACTTTTGGGGGGCTGTGCCACCGGGTGGTACTCACTTGAAGAAGTCCTCTTTGCAATAGACGCTGCCGGCCCGGGAGAAGCAGCGGTCGGCCAGCTGCATCTGGCAGTCGGCACACTTGAGGCAGGAGCTGTGCCAGTGCCGGTCCAGGACCTTGAGGATGAACTTGTCCAGGATGTGCTGGTTGCAGCCGGCGCACTGGGGGATCTCTGGGCCAGGAGGAGAGAGAAGCGCAGAAGAGCAGCGTGAGCCTCGGCAGTCGCCTCGTCCCGGCGGTGTTCCCACCCGGCTGATACGGCTGGCAAAGCCCCGTGCTGGCACTTTGCGAGCGATAAGCTGCCACCCCTGGCCTTGCCGTTCTCTCGGCACATCTTCCTTTGCAAACCTTCACCAAAACCCTCCAGGATAGCTAAGTCCACAGCCCCACCGGCTCCTCCAGGCGCAGTACACGCTGACGCTCTCCCCTCCTGCATCAGGCCATGTCATGCTCCCTGCCACCCATTTCCCTGCCTGCCTCTCACTTCCTCTGGGATGGCATCCTGCAACCCACAACCAGGGGCAGGGCTTGCTGTTCCCTGCGGCTCCTCCATCACCCAAGGGCCAGGCTGCTGGGGACACCCAGGGGTTCACCCACAGGGTCCCGGCTGTGACCCGGGAGTGCAGGACACCAACTGCCTGTACCCCACCCACAGAGGCTTTTTCAACATGGGCAAATATCTTTTCCCATCTGCTCCCACTGCATCCCAAGCACCACAAGCCCCTGCGCCAGCCACACTAGCCCCACCAGCAGCTGCCCAGTGCCCCTCCTGCTGCAGTACCAGGGCACCTGGTGACTTTTCATTGCCCATGGCCCACCGCCCCTTTGGATGGGCAGGAGCAGCTGGTTTCTGCCCACTTCCTCCCATCCAGCCGGGGTGTTACACACCCCTGTCACTGGAAACAGCTGGGAAAAATGGGCTGAAGCAAGGCCACACTGGAGCACAGCAGCAGTAACCAGGGGTAATGGGCCCAGCCTCATCCAGGTCGTCCCCCCCCCGACAGCCCCCGTGCTGCAGGAGGATGCTTGAAGGGCTTTTCCTAAGGGAAGATATACCCCTGGCCATCCTTTACAATGTCTGCCTACAGATGGACAGCTTCTGTAGGTCTGGAGAGCTGGGTATTTATACCTCTGTCTGCCCATAGTTCGAATAAATGGGAGGTGCTCTAGAAGTCTGCAGAAGACTGCCCTTTAGAAGTCAGACATACAATGCGGACACACAGGCATGAAAGTAGATTGACTGGGGGTGGGGTGAGGAGGCCGAAAAAAACACTGCCATGCCCGTAGTTGGAGCATAAGAGCAGGAGAGATGTTTATGCACAAGGACTGCTGCCTCTTCCTCCTGCCAGAGAGGGCTGACAGTAAATACGGGGAGGGAGGGGGAAGTATTTGTTCTCTACGCTGCCTCCAGTGCGGGGCTCAGCGGGGGCTCTGCTGTCTCCAGCCGAAGTGGCCGAGCTGGGTGGCGGATCCTTCACTGACCCGCAGTAAAACTCTCCCCGCGCCCAGCGGCGTGGTACAGCCGGGCTGACCCGGACCAGGGGCCAAAGGACCGGGACGGTGGAAAACCTGCTCCCACCACCCGCTCCGGGAGCCGCCCGGCCCGGGAACGGGGCCTGTCGGAGGGCTCGGCCGCGGGGGGAGAGGGGCCCGCCTGCACCCTAGGCTGGGTGCTACTGGGAGAGGGGGAAAGGAAAAGCAAGGAAAGAAAGGAAAAGGGAGGAGAGAAGGAAAGAAGGAATAAGGGGAGGAAGGTGCGTAGAAAAAAAGGAGAAACGAAGGAAAAAGGGGGAAAAGAAAGAAAAGGGTGAAGAGAAGGAAAAAAGGGAGAAAAGAAGGAAAAAAGAGGGAAAAGAAGGGAAAAAGGAAAAGAAGGAAAAAGGGAAAAGAAAGGAAGAGAGAAAAGAAGGAAAAAGAAAAAAGAAAGGAAAAGGAAAACGAAGGAAAAAAGAAAAAGAAGGAAAAAGAAGGTAAAAGGAAAAAGAAGAGAAAAGGAAAAAGAAGGGAAAAGGAAAAAGAAGGGAAAAGGAAAAAGAAGGGAAAAGGAAATGGAAAGGGAAAAGGAAATGGAAGGGAAAAGGAAATGGAAGAGAAAAGGAAGGGAAAAGGAAGGGAAAAGGGAGGAAAGAAGGGGAAAAGGAGGAAAAAAGGGGGGGGAGGAGGAAAGAAAGGGGGGAAAGGAGAAAGGAAAGAAAGCGGGGGAAAAGAGGAAAGAAAGCGGGAAGAGGAAAGAAGGGAGAAGGAGGAAAAAAAGCGGGGGGGGAAGAGGAAAAGAGCGCGGGAGAGGATCACATTGTTACAGCCTTAAACGTTATTTAAAAATACTTAGGGGTACTGACACGTATCTCAGGTGAACGCAGCTTATTTTATCATTCTCCAGGTTAGGCAGTTACCATCCCAGTGCCCTTCAGAACATACTTATTGCTGGCATTTAAGCATTAACAACAGTAGAATAAATTAAACAACAGCAACAAAAAAAATACCCAACCAACCAAGAAAATTATCTACAGTTTCCACAGGTCCCTCTTCTCCTTCTTGCTCTGAAAACACCTGGATGCTTTGCTCGCCTCTCCCAGCAGCACCACGGTTGCAGGTCGGCACTGGCCACATTTTCCACGTTTCATTCTTTAAACCTATTTTAGAGCAACGCTGGCACAGACAGTGGCACCAGCACAGCATCGGCACCGAGCGGAGGTACCTTTGGTGGCACTGCAGAGTAAATCCTTGTCATTTGTTTCACAAACGTGTGAACGTTTGTGAAACCTGTTTTATATATAAATGGTTATTTACCTAAACAGGTGTATGCATATACATATATATACACGTATTCACATGTATATATACGTACGTACACATACTAACAAGCTAACCAACACAGCTTTCTCCTTAAAGGCAGCAATACAGCTTCATTTCAACAAACAACCGCAACAGATAATACAATATCTTCCTCCAAATCTCCAGAGAAAAAAGATAGTTTTTTTTTTTTTAACACGACGCCTCCTTTTTTACTTCCGATCTGCCTGTAGATGTACGGCACCGGCCGAATGCACACAGGTTTGTGTGTGCGCACACAGATATGCAGGACTCGCACCCACTTGGCTGTTTTCCCCGTCTGTAATAATAATAATAGTAGTAGTAGTAGTAATAATAGTAATAACAACAACAACAACGAGCTGCCGAGGTACCAGGAGGTGTCTCGGTCAACCCGCCGGTTTGCCCGATGCATGCATAGAGAAAACATCCCAAGCACAATCCGTGTGCTCTGCTTTGTGCTTTGCAGCGGCGGCGGCTGCGCCGGGGCCGGCTCTGCGCTGCCTCCCTGCCTGCGGAAAGCCTCGCGTTTATTTCACTTGTTTCAACTAAATTATTGGATAGAGCAAGACTGATGTTAACGGCGTCGCTGTCTCTGCCCGCCAGCAGCTCGGGGCTGGCTCTGTGTACAGGGCGGGTTGGTAGGTGCCCGAGGGGGGGGGGGGGGGCCGCCCCACGGCCCCCTCCACTCCACCCTGGGGACCCCCCAGGGGTGCAGCAGCCTCAATGCAAGCCGCTCCCCGCGGTGGGGGGTATTAGGCTGGGGTCCCCCCGCCCGTGGTGATGTGCCCGAGAGGGAACCGCACAGCGGGGTGCATCCCTGCCTGCCGCCGGCGGCTGCCCGGGCAGGATTTGTTTGTATCCCATTAAAACCCATAGCCAAATCTGCAGTGTCGTCGTGTATTACCCCCTCTCCTTCCTCCGCCCCCACCCCCCACACACACCGGGGCACCGAGGGGCGGCCCGACAAGCCGCGCTGCGCTTCGGCCCCCGCCGGCCCCTGTTACCGTGATTTATTGGCACCGGGTCCATCCTTCCACCCCTATCTCTCCCCGATGGATAAATAAAGAAATAACGATGGAAACGAAAGAAACTCGCGGGTGGCCTCAGGAATCCTTCTGACCGCAGAAACCCCCAAATCCGAGAGCGGGGACAGCGGTCTGGAGGACGCGCTTCCCCAGCCCGACCCGGCCTCGGGCACCCCCTGGCAAACCGCCTTTCTCCGGGGTTTGAGGTTTGTTTGATTTTAAGGGGAAAAGATCGTCACCCGCGGAGACGAAGGTGCTGCAGAATCGGTGCCTCAGCAATGCGGGTGAGCAGCCGGAGCACAAAGGCGGTCCGGTCCCCAGCACCGGAGCCGGCACCAAACACACGCCCCGAGGAAAGCACCAGGTCGGGGACTCCTTAAAAAAAAACCCTTTCTGCGGGGAGGAAACCTCATTCCTTCACATGCAAAAACCTCTTCGATTCATTTCTCTGCAGCGTGCAAACGACTTTCCCAGCGGCGATTAATCACCCCCACTAAAGACCCTTGGCCAGAGGCTGACGGCGCCCGGCACCATTCCCACAGGCTTTGGCAGAAGTTTTTCCTTCGGTTAGATTTGCAAAACAATATTAATAAATAACATTCGGAATTATATTTTTTAATAATCTCATCTGCAAGGATGAGCTGTAGCTGGGTTTATCGGGGGAAGGCTCGGCTCCCCAAAATCTCGCTGAAGGGGATGCTGCAAGACTCAGTCCCTACTAAAACAAGGAGGTTGTGCAGTGCTTAATCAGAGGGAAAGCTGCCATTGAATAGTCGTTAGAAATGAAAATGTCACGTATCTTCATCGCACACAAGATGAAATATCGAGGTGCTGCTGGGAGGGCGACCCTGGCGCAGGCAGCGGGCAGAATTCCCCTCGAGAAGGCATTCCCCTTCGCCCCGGGGAGAGGGCAGATGTGTGACCGCCGCAGGATCAGGCCCCACGGCGGGGCCTGGCCGCGGGGGGACTGCGGGGCGGTGGGAACTTTCACAGCAGCCACCTCCATATATTCTGTTCCTGCCACTAATGTTTGTGCGTAAATAAATATTCATCGTATTTCGTTGGATTATTTCCTGATAATTCCCGGTACGCGTCAATTGGTACCGAAATAGCAATGTCACGGGCAGAGAGCTTGGCGGCACCCAGAAAGGCCAAACCAGGGAGCTTTGCTGGGGCGATGGCCGCTCCGGGGTGATTGAGGCACCTCACTTCTCCTCAAATCTCCGGGATTCGGTGCCGCAGAAGTGACCCCGCGGCTGGGAACCAGAGGCGACATTCGCGTTATTCGGTCGCAGGGGACCGAAGGTCAGGATCCGGCCGTGGGACAGCCTCCGCCTGTCCCCGCACCGGCTCCGTCTCTGCACTCCCGACGGGGATTTTTTTTTCCCCTTTCCTGCGGTGAAACAAGGTTAAACGTGCCCTCCTGCCCCACTCCGGGGCCCGGCAACTGGACCAAAACGCGGGATAACGGGGACAACCCCCTCCAAGCAGGAATGGGGGCTGGCAGCGGCTCGCCAAACTGGGCAACAGCGGGCAGGCACCGGCCTCACTCCTAGCAGAAACACCTGAGGAAAACGAATTACAGCCTCCCGCGGGGGCCGGGTGCTGGTGCGGGGCGCGGAACGGCAGGGGAGGCTCTGGGAGCAGCGGCGAGGAGGGGGGTGGGGGGGCAAGGCCTGGCCCGGAGCGGGTAGGCGCCGGGGTGCGCACCCCCCTACCCCGGTGTGCCCCCCGAAATGTTACCAATCCCCCGGCACTGCTGCCAGCCCGGCCGAGCTCTCCCGCGTCTGGGCTCCTACCCCTCAAATTTCCGGGAAGCGTGGAGGGGTACAGAGCATCGCCCGGCTGCCCCCGGCGGACTCCTCCCCGCTCCGGGCCGGCAGGGACGCCCCGGTTCTTGGGAACCGTTTGTAAACGAAGAGAAAATAATAATAATAGTAGTAATAATAATAATTATAATAATACTACTAATACAACCGGCGCGGTTGGCAGTCCGGCCGCGCAGCCCCGGGGCTGGGCCGGAGCCCACCGAGGCACAGCCGCCCCGCACCGGTCCCCGCATCCATAGAGGTATGCGAGCACAGGAGCTCCCCCCGCGTGGGGCTCGGCCCTATAGATGCGGGGAGGCTGACGGACCCCACGGCTCCCACCGGCTGCCGGCGGGTGCGTCCCGCCGAGACCCGGTGAGGTCCGTACACCCGCGTACGGGACTGCGCACACCCCCAGCACTCGCTAGCATGTGCTTTCACAGGAACATGCTACCTGTAGCTGCAGAGCATGTATGTGCACGTATAGATCTATAGGTGATTTGGGGGATAGGCGCAGACACGGCGACATCGCTCCACGGGCCGCACAAAGCCGAGCCGGGCTCGCCGCCCCGGTAACACACCCGCACGCCCGTGGGTGCCTTCCCACCCCTGCCGGTCGCCCGTGAGGCGCTGCCTGTCGCTATAAACGATATAAGCGGAGGGTCGTGCGCTGCGGGCCGGGGGTGCGGGGGACCGGGGTACCACACGCACTCACACACACACACACGCACACACTTGCACGCGCACAGCCGGAGCCGCAGCCGTGCCGACTTCCCCGTCGGGGCCGGACCCCCATCGCTCCGCACGGCTCCCGCCGCTGCCCGCCCGCCCCGGGGATCCGCTCTCCCTTCCGCACGCTTCTAATTTTCACGTCCATTAACGCTGCTACACACGGGGAAAAAAAGAAAAATAAGAGAAGGACAAAAAACACGCCCGGGCGGGAGCTGGAGGCACCTGCCCAGCCCTCAGGGCGCTGCCGCTACAGCCCCTGCCCGCCCTGCCCCGCCGGACCGGGGCCGCCTTTGCGGCAGGGAGCGAAGGAGGGAGAAGAGAAAAGCGTCCTTACGTTGCACCGGCACACCGAGGATCTCGGGAAGCCCCTTGACAGCCCCTTCAGCAGCGAGCGCGGAGCTTTGCATCATTTTATTGGCCCGGGGGCGGCGGAGGGGAAAGAACAGGGGAGGGAGAGATGCGGCCCGGGCCGGCGGAGCCCCGCGGCGGGGCGCAGCGCCGTGTCCCGCGGGCGGTGCCGGTGCCGGTGCCGGCCCGGGCGCGGTGCCGCAGCTGTGCCCGCCAGCGCCGCCCGCCTCCCATTCATTCACCCTGCGGGGAGCGCGCCTGACGTCACCGCCCGCAGGGGGGCGGGGGCGGGCCGGACAGCCCGGGGCCAATCGACGCCAGCCCCGCGCCGCCGGGGGCGTGGCCTGACCGTGGGGTGGGCGGGGCTTGCTGGCCGTGGGCGGGGTCTGCGGGGAAGGGGCGGGGCCTAAGGGCGCCCCGCGGCCGCGCAGCCCGCCGGGGCCAGGCCCGGCCTCGGGCGGCTGGAGCTGTCCCGACATAGCGCTATTGCGACCCGGGACGCTGTCCGGTGCCAGGGAGCGCTGTCCCACGCTGTCATTGGTGAGAGAGAGTGAAGAGCCAAAGGCCCCAGTCTCCGCTGCTGGGGCTCTGGGACCTTCTCCCACTCCATGGAATGGGATGGTGAGTCCTCCTGCTTTGGGCACACCACCACAGCCCTGTCCCTTCTGCCATTGGGAATGGGGGCTTAGCCAGGCGGCTTTCTTCCCCGAGTCTGGCAGAAACCAGCATGTCCCCATCCCCTTGCTGCCACACCGACAGGAGTTATTTCCCAGTGGCTCTTAGTCCCCACAGGCAGCCCCAGCACCAGGCACAACTGTAGCAAGCTCTGTTCCAACAGGGTGCTGTAGCACACCCATTCCCCAAGGCCTGTTCCAACAGCAGTTCCCCCAGGGACACATCAGGGCACGGAAAGAGCCAACCCAATTCTGCAGAGCTGCAGCACAACTGGCCCAGCAGCACACGGGCTGCTGTGGCACAAGCGTGGTGATGCCAAAGTCGAAGAGCTTGGCGTGACTACAACTTCTAGAAGGATCACCACGGGCTTTGCCAAGGGAAAACCCTGGAGCAACCCAGCCTGTAGCACCAGAGTGAAGCCAGTGTGTTGAGGGGCAGCAGTACCTGGCAGAACCCAGTGGCGAAAGGCTGAGCAAGGAAGCACACCAACGTGCAGCTGAAGTTAGCCAGAGTGCCTTGAGCATTACCCTTCCTGGTAGTCACCACATCACACAGCTCAGGGACAATGAACAAATGGCCCTCATGTGCTCTGACATCCCATGCTGCCTGGGTAAGGGGCACTTACTTAGAGCACTGACCCTGCTCAAGCAGGGTGACACCTCTGAGGCAGCACATATGGCAGCACTGGGAGGGAATGGAAGGATGCCCACCCAGCCACCCTCAGCTCACGTGTGCCTTTTCCGTGCCTTCATACTCACGCTGAAATGAAAACTAGGAAGAGACTTTTCCCACCTGAAAAAAAACGAAATTGGCCCCTCAAGAAATGTGCAGGTGGGACATGCCAACGATTGGGGAAAAAAAGTGTTGATTAAAAATAAAAGTAATAAAACCTAAGAAATTAATTAAGCCTGATGGTTCCTTAGCAAAAAAACCCCTATAATTTGTCAATAAGATGCTGGTTTTTAACCCCAAAGTTTTATTTTACCAGCAAAACCCCAGCCGGATCATCTCTAGGCAGAGACCAATGCACATTCACTGCGGGAGTGAGGCCCCTCTAGCCCTCCAAGCCCCAGAATTAGCTTCCCACCACAGGGGGAGATGAATCCCATCCCTTCCCCTCCCCTGCTCCCTTATATCAAGCACCAGCTCTTAAGTGCATTAAGCACAACCCGGCCCCCGCGGCCCTGGCCACCTGCGCTCCGGAGCCCCTTGGGGCAGGGGCCACTGTCCCGTCCCCCCGCCCGGTCCCCAGCCAGCCGTTAGCGCGGAGCGGAGCTCCCAGCACGCAGGAAGGCAGGTCCCTAAGGCAGATTTACGGGAGAAGTTTAGCCGGATGCGCGGGCAAACGGACAGACGGACACTGCCCCGTGGCCTCCCTGCCGCACCGCTTTGCACTTCCAACCTTTTTTCCTGATTATTCCACCACTGGTGGGAGTCGTCTCCATCCCCCGCTCTCCAGCACGCTCTGATTTATATCTCAGCTGGGATAACAGCTCCCCGCATCCCTTCTCCTCGGGGAATTCAATTTTCATTCATTTTTCTGCTTTGCCAGACTGATCCAGCCCCCTCTGCCCCGCTCCGGATCACTCATGGCAGCAGCAAGCAGGCAAAGAGAGTGCTGAGCCTTTACCTCAGGGAGTAGCGTGCTGCCGGGGCGCTGCCACCATGAGTGTCCACTAAAAATAAAACCCCACCAGCATCTTCCTCTCTGCTCACTCTTGGCTCGTCACATCTTCCTAGTAGAGCCTACATCCCCTGCAGCATTGCCCTCCATTCTTTTTGTTTTCCCTCTATTCCTCATTTTTGTGGGTTTTTTTTTTTGTTTGTTAACTTTCCCCAGCACAACCCATTATCCTGGCATGCGGGGAGGAAAGGGTGGTGGAGGTGGGCATGAGCTGCTTGCCCAGCAAATACCCTTTGTGCCACCCAAGATGCTGCCTGAGGACCTGGTGGTTGCATGTCATGGGTGGGAAATCCCCCTCCATGCTTTCTCCTCCTCCCGGAGCTAAAACAGAGCTAAGGGACAGTGGTGATCAGCCTGCAGAAGGGTGAATGCCATGGTTTTCATCAGGTTGTATTTCTGGAGCAGTCTGGGGGGCCTCTGGCCCCATACAGATATCCTGCTCCCTCCTTGGCATTGCCTGAACCCATTCTGCAGCTGGATGAAGACACGAGCAATGTGATGCAAACCCACAGGCAAGCAGGGATGGTGCTCCTGCACTTTCCCCACCAGTATTAATAATAGAAAAGCAGGTCAGCCCCAGAGGCTTTGCTGAGACCCAGCCCCAGCCGCTTCTGGTGTGCCCCAGCCCTGGCATGCAGGAACTAGGGCTGGTTTGGGCAGTGTGTCACTGAGGGGGACATCAGTGCACTATTCCCAGACGCAACTGCTGGGTTTCAAGGCAGAATTGGAGGGGGTGGGGTTGGAATTTAAGGAAAACCCACGCCTGACCCATGCCTGGGTATGTGAGCCCAGCCAAATCCCCCATCAGAAAAGGCTGAGTGGGGTTAAAGGTGCCGGGAGCTCAGCTGACAGCAAGGCGTTGTGCCACTCTGCAGTGAGATTGCTGGGTCTCAGCCTAGCTCCCAGAGTCCCCTCGCGTAACAAACCCGCTCCCCCAGCCCAAAGCGGGGGGACATCCTTATGGGGGCCAAAGCTGCCACAGCCACCCTCTGAGCAACAGACTCCAAGCCCCCATGTGCACAGCCCCGACTGCTCCCCACTTCTTAAATTACCCCAATAACTACCCATGACTCCATCTCACAGACACCCCTATTGCCAGGGGTCGCCTGGAGCGAGGACAAGCACAGCAAGACCCAAGTACTCACCAGCGGCCGGAGGAAGCCTTTCCCCTCGCAGGCACTGCCGAGTGGGGCGTTGCTAATTGTAATTGAAAATTAATTGACACTGAACAACCCCCCGGTGATTTTATGGCCCGAGCACAAGCAGAGGGGGGATGCCGGTGGAGAAAGGCTCTCACCCGTGCTGAGGAGGGAAAAGGAAGAGGGGCAAAGCGGGAGGGAGCGAGCGCAAAGGGGTGGGAAGGTGGCTGGGTGTGCGGGGGCCGGCCATCGGCCTCGTGGAAAATTAAATTGCACTTGAGGGTAAATTGTATTAGGGAATAGCGGCCGCCTCATGCCAGCCCGCGGCCATTTGGGTAATTAGCCTCGGGGATGCCCAGGCTCCTGGCAGTGGTGGGAAGGGGTAATCCTCATCGGGGAGGGCACCTCGAGGGGGCTTGGGGTGTCCCCCACCTCGGACAGCCCATCCCACCCATGAGGGTGGCAAGGACACTGTTTGATGCTCCCCCTGTGCGAGGACTTGTGCTGGGGCCTGCCCCAAAGACCCCAACCTGGGGGACATGGTGAGGGGGATCCTCCCTGGGCAGCACCAAGCCCTGCAGCAGGCTCGTGTCTGCACTGCTGCCTGCTCTGGCCCATCTGTGCCCTGCACTGGGGTTCCCCAGGTGCTGGGGGAACACCCTGGTGCTACAGCCCAGGAGAGCCGGGGCCAGGAGGATTTGGACTGCACCAAACAGGATTACAGAAAGTCTATTTACTGGACTTTTTCCTGTGTGCATGGCAGCTTTAGGCTGCAGGCCTCTCGGGGATGCTAATCTGGGCAGCCCTGCCTGCGGCTCCCTCCTCCCCAGCCCCTGCACCCACCCACCCAGCCCTAACCCCCTGCACCCTGCTGCACACCCCAATGCACCCACCTACTGCATCCATCTCCCTAACACATCCTCCAGCCTGCCCACTGCTTCGGCAGCACCACTGAGATATTTTGGGGCCAGGGTAGCAGCAGGCAGCCCTCATCACAAGCCCTCAGTCCCACACAGGGGAGCAGCTGGTGGGGAGGGTGTGCACAGGGGGTTATTCATGTTGGGGATAAACTCCCCAGGGAAATCAAGGGGAAGGCGGCAGCAGGGCTGCAGCAATGAGACCTTCCCCGTCCATCACACAGCAGTGGGCAGGACCAGCAACCGGCTGGGGAGACGCAGCCCCCCTCCATGCTGGGCTGAAGCCATTGAGGACCCAGCTAAGGGATGTAGCCAAAGCGAAGTGGACCAGCTGTGGCAGGGCAGGGGTGCCAGTCCCATGTCCCATGGAGGTGTGACCATGCACAGACACCAAAGAAGAAGGAAAGACAGAGCAAGACAATTTATTTCAAGGGCAGGTGAGGGAGGAAGGGCCAGAGGAGCCAGAGATCCCAGTGTCCGGTCAGCAGCAGAGCTGGCTGCCCTCCTTCCCCATCCTACCAGCCTTCACCTCCCACCTGCGCAAAGTGAAGATATCAAGAAAAAAGCTCCAAATCGGATTGACACCCCCCCCCCCTTAATAAAGTTTATTATGAGCAAGGCTTTAATCCTTTCAAATCCCCCGTGTGGGGGGAGGGGCTGGGATTAGGGGAGGGCAGCGTAATCCCAATGAATTTGTTACAGGGGGATTTAGGCAGCACTGGGAGAGCAGATGGCTCCAGCCCTAGCTCTGGAAAACAACCATTTTCCTTAATGATTCCTAACAAGGATAAAAGGGCAGAAAGGACCAGGGACAGGCACAGGGTGCCTACACCTGCAGAAGTCCTGCTGCCCAGGGGGATGCTGTCTCCCTGCCCCGGACCATGGGCACGACCAGCACCAAACTGCAGCTCCATGGCTCATGTCAATTTATTCCCAGCAGCTTCCTGCCCTCCCCATGCTCCCTCCCCATCACCCCCGCCTGAGGATAAACCATGAGCCACCCCCACCATGGGAACATGCTGGCTGTACAGGGGGCCACAGGTGGCTCCAGAAGCAATAAGCAGAAATGTGCAATAACAACTAAAAACATTTAAAGGATTAAACCAAGACAGCGCTCTTCCCAGGGTGATGGGGGAGATCAGAGCAGGGATAGCCAGCACTGGGGGATGGCAGGGAGGGGAGGTGCTGCCCCGTGTGCCCACACGGCAGGGACCAGCTGACAGAGCAGGGCCAGCGTCAGCAAAAACAATTTATTACACTAAGACGAGCATTGAGTAAGTGCAGGGAGGGGGTGCGGGGGACCGGGGTGAAGAACAGTGGGGGGCCCCCATCCATGTCTCAAGGGGGGACACACAAAAATGCAGCTGAACCCAGTCTGCCACCCCCCTCCCAGCAGTATCTGCTTTCTGTGGGGCTAAACCCCCACTAGTGGTTTGATCCCAAAGGGCTGCTCCCCAGCATGGGACTGGGCTTCTCTGAAACCAGTCCAGGCAGCTCCAAGGGCAGCTGGTGCTGAGACATGAACCAGTGTTGGTGTCCCAGCTCCCGCACACCCGAAATGTGGCACTGCGACCTGAGGGGGGGATGCTCTGACACCTCCTTCCCCCCAAAAAGGAGCTCTCCACCCTCTCCCCTGGGTGAGGCGACTGCTGCAAGCGGGCAGCTCCTGGGGAGGATGCACTAAACCCCTTCCCACTGGGAAACAAAATGATGTCCCAAGGGTGTCCTGATCAGCAGCCCACTCACCCCCACCCTGGGGGCAGCCCCTGGCCCCTGTAACTGGTCTCAGGCCATGGGGAAGCTGGGGCGGCCTTTCCGGGCATGGGTGCGGAAACGGAAGAAAGTGTACATGCCCAGGAGGCACAAGGATGAGAGGAAGTAGAGGGCCACGCAGAGACTGATGTCCAGGCGGGAGAAGCCCAAGCCAAGCACACGCAGCCAGGGGCTCCTCCTCATGCCTTCCCCAGCCTCCTCCTCCTGGACCTGGATGCCAGGAGCTCGCCGGCGCTCCCGGCCCACCCTGGCATCACGGGGCAGGGCGATGGTGTCCCGCTTGCTGAGGCGCCGGTGCCGGCTGGCTGCCGCTCGCAGTGCCTGGCTCTTGAAGTGCTGCTCGCTGAAGGAGTCCAGGTCCACGATGTCCTCACCCACCTCCCGCAGCTTGGGGTTCAGCCGCACAATGCTGGGGCGCCTTGGTTCGGCAGAGACTGGTCGCCCCGGGGCTCTCATGTCACCCTCCCTCTCCTTTTCTTCCTCTTCTTCCTCCTTCTCCCTCGCCTCTCGCGGGCCCTCAGTGCCCAGCCTGGTGCCAGTCCCCTCTCCAGCCATGAGGATGGGGTCAGGCTCAGCATAGTCCAGGTAGATGTTGGCCGGCGAGAAGTGCACCTTAAGGAAGGTGAGCACAGCCGACTCATCCCAGGCATGCACACCCCGCTCCTCCTTGTGGCACTGGGGACACATGTCTGGTGGAGGCCACTGCAGCTTGGGAAACTTGGGGTCCTCTGTGTCACCTCCTGCAGGGACCGGAGCCAGTGTGGGGGTTAGAGGAGACACGTGACAGTCCTCCCCCTGTACTGGTATAAACACCCCAGAGCAGCCAGCAGCTGGGGACAATGATGGAGATGGGACATTTGGAGGAGCTGTCACAGGAGGAGGGGTCCTCCGAGGGCACGTGGCGGCTTTGGGAAGCTCCTTGCAGGGAGCACGTAAGACCCAAGTGCATCTCTGGGGTGGTCTGATGCTGTGGGACCAGCTGCTGTCCCCTATGATGGGGGATGCTGACAATGAGAGTCCCCACTGCTGCACCCTAATGCAGCCATTTGCCAGCTCCATCCAGGAGGAGGGATGCTCCTCCACCTCGCCTCCCTTTTCCCTTTGGAAGCTACCCTGGCTCCCCTCCCCGTGGCCCCCCTTACCTGCCAGGCGAGCATTGACCTCGTTGTGGTGGGACCAGAGCCACAGGACAGCCTCTTTTCGGCTCGCCACCCGGTCCATGGACTCAGCCGCCATGGCCTCAAAGTGCTGGGCACACTCTTGGCAGCCGAAGAAGTACCGGACATAGCAGCGCATGACGCTCAGCACCTCCAGTGGCAGCTCTGTGGGGAGGGAGAGGATAGGGGAGGACAGGAAGGCAAGTCCATACCCTGCAGTGCCACTACTACAGTCCCACAGCTGAGGTGGCAACCCCACACCCTGACTCTGTGGCTCTTGTCCCCCCTGCAAGTCTGTCTTGGGTCGAGATGAAGAAGGGGGGGGAACAAGCCTTTGCCCACATGCAAGATCCCTGTCCGTGCCCCAGCCCACCCAGACACCCCCTCCCCGAGCCCCCCCAGGGACCCGATACCTTTATCAGGGCCGCTCCGGGCAGCCTGGACAGTCAGCAGGTGGAAGATGGTCCAGAGCCCGCAGGGGTAGCCACGGAACTGGCGTTCGCTGCCCTCACAGCCCACCCAGGTCACATTGGTGGGGAGCACAGCAGGGTGAGAGGCCTGGTGGACAGACGGACATGGTGTGATGGAGCTGGCAGGTAATGCGGGCTTGGGGTAAGGGGCAGGGGTGAGGAGAGCAGGGACCAGGGTCCCCATGGGCATCTTACATCTCTGTTATTCTTCATGGCCTCCTTCAAGACGTTGCGGGGCAGTTCGGGCTCTGTCCAGTTCTTCAGCCATCCATCCAGGGACTGCAGGTAGGTCTGCACACAGGGGCGCCCCGGGAAGTACTGCAGAGTGGAGAGAGCGGTGAGGAAACCCAGACCTTGTCCTGGGAGCAGCAGGGCAACCCGCCGGCACCCCCAGCTCACTGTGGCAGGCAGTGGGCAGCACCAGCATCCCCTGTGGCAGCATGTGCTGGTGGGCAGTGCTGTCCCAGCAAGGTTCTGGTGCCGAGGGGCTGGCAGTCGTAGCATATCCCCCCCATGGTGGCAAGGCCATACTCTCCTGTGTGCGTGTTCAGGCTCCAAACCTCGGCCCCGTCTGAGGGAGGCAAAAGCCACTCTGACCATAAACCAGCACAAAGCCGATTCGCAGAAGCACTTTAAAACCGCAGGCACTCTGGGAACAGGGGGCAGCCCACCAGTATGTACCACTGCTGGACAGACAGAGAGACCAACCCATGGGGAGGATGAGACCAGCAGCACACAGGAAAAGTGACGGGGAAGCAAAAGGATGGAGCATTTTGCTAAGTCTGAGCTGTTCTCTACAGGTCTGTGGATAATCACACTGAAAGTCCCAAATTCACATGAGAACTCATCTGCGACCTGATTTCTGCTGCAAAATGTAGTCCCCCTTGCTTCTTTGACTGGAGGCTTTGCCATGCAATTCCATGCTTTCCAGGCACCACTGCTTTCCATGTTAGGATTTTTCCTCCCTCCTTGCCTTAAATACTTTTTGGGAACACAACAGTTAAGGCTGGGACCCACTGGCTGAGCTCCCCAGCCTGAGCCCTCCCCAGCTGGCAGCAAAGGCTGCAATCCTGGGGATGCTGCTCCGTCCTGTGGATGAGCATGGAAACGGCAGCACCAGCTCGGCATCCTCGGGGAAGCACCGGCACTCACCACCCGCTGCCCCGGTGCCTCCTGCCCGTGGTGGGGACGCCGCTGTCTCCTTGCCAGGGGCCACGGCTCACCCTTGGCCAGTGAGGGGAAGGTTTGCAGGAAGAATTAAAAGCTGATCAAATAAACCCGCTGCTGCTCCCCACCATGCTGGCAAGCTTGGGCCCTTGGCCAGGGAGCTGGTGTGATGGGGGATTTATTTCCCTAACCCTGTGGTTCTCATTAAAGGGAGAAACAACGAAGGTGGTAGCTGGGCGCAAGCAGAGTAACAGCTACATGAATTCATGAGCTGAGTACTTAAGACTTATTGCACCAGTGTCTCATGTTTGGAGCTCTTTGCTGGGGAAGAGCAGGCAGGGATGGGAGCAGGGGGTGTCTCACACACAGACAAGGGCTACACAAGGTCCAAACTGAGTGTGAACCCCTATGTGACAAAGGAGAGAGCAAAGGTGGTAAGCATGGCTGGGTGAAGGTATATATCAAGGAGCCTGGGCTCTGACAGGGATGAGAGCAGGGCTCCTGCAACACCAGTGGTGGAAACCTCAGCCAAACACAGCGCTTCATCGCACCAGGGAATTAAAGTGCCCCACTTTTGCTGGCTCAAAGCTCCTACACACTTCAATTTCACCAACAGAGAAGAAAAAAAGAGACCTTTAAATGAGGCTCTTCCAGAGCTTGACTCGGAGCGGGGATCCCTTTCCTGGACTACCAAAGGAGTCTGCAGTAATCAGCTCCCTAAACCAATTCAAGTCAGACAACCAGAGTTACAAACCCCTCTGACCACCTCTGGCACCCCAGTGGGTGACTGTCTCTTCTGAAAAGACCTGCTGCCTCAACACCTCCTGCAAGCGCCAATCCTGCTCTGCCCTCTGATACCTGCACCTCACATCTCATCAGAAACTCTCTGGCACCTGTCTGTTGCAACTCGGTGCTGAGTTTGGAGATCCACAGGGATAGGGCCAGCCCCCCAGTGCTGTCCACTATGCTGAGCAGAGCACTGGGACACAGGGCTCACATCTGAGACCACCATGCTTTGCTACCTGTGAGTGCTGGAACGTGGTGGCCTGCATCCTGCATTTCACCTTATGAATAGCTACCTGGAGGCACAGGCAGTTCCTCTCTCAGCACCAAAAGCTCCTCACCTTCGCCAGTGTGGATACGTAGCACTTGAAGGCGGCCAGCTGGGCTCCTGACAGTGTGGCGGCACGGGTGGCCTCCACCCGCAGCGAGTAGTGCAGCGTGGACTCCAAGTCAGCCATGTACACCTTGGAGCTGGGGAGGGCAGCGCGACACGATGCTCCATCAGCCCATTAATCAGTACCCCAGGAACCCAGCCACGATTTGTTTTCTTTTTCCCCAGGAGAAAGGCACAGTCCCCCCCTGTTGCCCACCCATGGCCATGACACCTCCTCCTTGCACCAGCCCTGGCCTCCCATCGCCCCAGAATGATGAAGGGAGGGGTCTGACCGGTCAGCATGCTTTGGCTGGGATACATTGGTCTCGTTGGAAATGGCGATGGTTGTGTTCAGCTTGTAGGAGCCACGAGTGATGCCTGAGAGTGTGCGCAGGTAGTAGGTGTAGAAGGAGCGTGCCTCCATGTGCCTGCAGGGAAGGAGAAGCTGTGAGCAAGACCCTCTTCCCTCCCAAACAGCCCCTAGCCCCAACAAGGAAGTGAAGGAGACCCCACACTTAGCCAGACTGGCAACTCTGACCTGGGGAATGAGTGTGGGGTGGCCTGTACACTCCATGTGTGCTGGCAGTGGGTATCCTGACATGCAGCCCAGAGCAGAACTGAGCGGTAGGCAGCTGCGCTGAGCCACCTCCAGGCAGATGTGGTGAAGGGATGGCTCAGACACAAGCCATTTGCCCTTCTGCCAGCTCCAGGCAGGGCTGGCAGCCCCACTCAGTGTCCACCAGCAGCCCCCGGCTCCCTGCAAGCCTGCCAGACCCAGCCACTGTCTCCTTCTTAATGAACCTTCCCACAGTTATGGAGGAGCCCCCTCACCAGGGTCCCCAAACCCACCCCCTGTGTTCTGCACTCACACGGGCAGGCGGGAGAAGGAGCCGTTGCGGAGGAGCAGGTAGGCAGAGGGGAAGGTGGTGACGCCGAACTTCTCCACAAGCTCCTCCTCGCTGCTCAGCACCCTCCTCACTGCCACATTCTCGTACTGCAGCATGTCCAGTGCCACCTGCAAGCAGCAGCCCCTGGGTCAGATGGGGGGACAGCAGCATCCTGCAGCCCACTGGGGATGCAGCAGGGCTATTTAGAACCCTGTATAAGACATTGCACCAGCAAGGCAGCATGCAAGGCAACTGGGGAGGCTGCCACATGAGGACTTCCCTGTCAAAGGCACCCAGGCTTCAAGAGAAATGGGGGATAAATGCAGCTGTACCCACCTCTCTGCCTACGAAGGAGTTGCTCTTCTCAAATATAAGCGCCAAGTACTGGTCCTTGTTCCTCTGGAAGAAGGTGCGAACCTCCTCCACACTGCAAGAGAGAAGAGGATGGCAGCAGGTCCTGGGCATCAGCTGGATGCGCTGCCCTCCTACCTGAAAGGAGCTAGGCTTTGGCAGGGGATGCTGGTGCAGGTTCAGCCCCACCAAGCGGGCAACTCTTTCCCACTAAAATTCCAGCCCAATTATCTGCTCTGGTTCACAGGCTTTGCGAAAACCCACTGGGGTCAGCCAAACAAAGCACAGGCAGGGCAGGGCATGGCAGGGCAGGAGGGAGCTGCACACTCACCCAGGGAAATAAAACAACAATGAACTTGGAACCAGGACTATTGTTTTTTTTGGCTAGGACACAGAGGCACGTGCCCAGCTTGACTATCGCTTTGGGAAAGCCAAATGCTCCTCCTGGGACAGTGGAGCAACCAGTAAAGACTGCAGATCCCAACAAATTTGTACTGAACCAAGAAAACTCTTTTTTGGGACAGGAAAAAGCTGCTAATGGCAGCAGTCTCACTCAGCATGGCAGAGCACTGCCATGTCCCTGGCCCAGGCACTGCTTGCTGTAATTAAGGCCCATCTCATCTGGGCTACATAAGTGGCTCTAGCCTGGCCAGGTCCTCTACACCTCCCTGGGATGTGGGTGATGCAGCGGCTGCTCCGTGATCATTTTTGGCTCAGGATTTTCCCCAAAACCTGCTCTCCATGGGACAGAGGCCGTCACGGCCATTCCCCACCACACCACCCCTACCTCGCTGGCTCCAGTGGAGGACAGGCGGGTGGCCAGGCATCCTGGCTCTGCTCAAGGTTGGTGATGATGGCATGGCGCAGGTCCTCGACGGTGGCACTGGGATCTGCAGCGGGACAGGACGTCAAGGCGTCAGTCGTGGGGAAGCTGGTGCCAGGGGCTGAGCTGAGGGAGCTGCTCTCAGCTGCGCCCCAGGCTCCCTAAGGTCCCAATGCATGGGGGTGTGGGCAGCAGAGCCACTTGCACCCAGGGAAAAAACTAAACAAAATAAACCCCAAAAACTTGGCTCTGAATACTCACTGGTAATCCTTATCCCGTCCTCTGCTTTCTTGCTAAAAGCTCTGAAGAACTGAGTGAGAAAAAAAACCCACAACGGGAAATTGGAGTGAGAGTGTGGAGTGGGACAAGGAGGCAGTGCCACCCAGCAGGCAGAGGCTCCCCCCTCACTGGCTCTGCCTCAGTTTCCCAACAACATTATAGCATGCTGACCGACATGAGCCACTGCAGAGGCAGCTCCTAGCTGTGTCCCCATCTTGCAGGGCATGCCCGGAGGGGAAGGATGCAGGCATGGGCTGGGAGACACATCCAGCCAAGGGCTGAGCGCTGGCAGGCAGCAACGCAGGTGTCTCCAGGGGTCCCAGGGAGGCAGCCTGGTCCTGCAATCCAGCATCTCCCCGCTCCAGAGCTCTCATAAACCAAGAGAAGGAGGGTTTTTTTTTCCCCACTTCTGACCTGCCTCAGTGGTGCCAGTGCTTGCAGTACAGCCAGAGCAGTGAAACCAGGTTGCATCAGACCAGTGTTTGCTTTGCAGGCTGGGCTGGGAGCACTGGCTGTTTGCAAAAGGTGTTTGGTGGGGCCAGGGGATGCAAAGCAAGTGACTTATTGGCACTGCCACATGAGCACACCTCCCCGCCCTGGGAGATGTTCTGTCAATGTCCCAGAGGCAGCAAGTGCTCAGGTAGCAGGTGCTTTTTGAGACCACAGGGCAGGGCTAAGGCATAAGCCAACCTGCCTGGCAAACCACCAAACCTGACCCCACCTTGGGCTGAGCCTGTAAGCCGGGACTGAGGGCACACCTGATGAAACCCGTATTCCCCCTGTTCCATATCAAGGCGATCCCAGCTTTTGCTGCCTGCACCTGGAGCGCTTCAGCTTTATTGCTTGTGTTGGAGCAAGGCTCGGTTTGCAGTGTGAAAGACCGTGAAACGGCACGCTGACATAGCTAAGGAGCCAGGCACGGGCCCAGCAGGAGGGATGGCACCTCGCCAGCCACCGCAGCAGGCTCCCAGGAGAGCTCTGTGCAGCCTCCTGCAGCATCCCTGCACCCTCCTTCAAAACCTGTGCCTGCAACTGCTCTCTGCCCTCCAGCAGCCTTTCCCAGGCGGTTCCAATTCAGGTTTCAGACACCACCCTATGCTAGGAGAGGTACAGCCTCTACATTTCACCACAAAGAGGCATTTTGGTTTTCCCCCTCCTTGTTGCTACATCACCCAGTAGTTGCGCTGCCTGCAGTCTGGCTGCAGCTCTGTTTTGAGGAAGGGTGAAGCAGCTCCAGCCTGCAAAGCCCCAAATGGAATGTTTTGGTGCAATAATGCTGTCAACGTGATTGAGCAAGAGAAGGACAGAGTGAAAGGCAAAGTACAGTGAAACCAGGCAAGTCCTGGTGCACACAGCCCTTACCTTCAGTGTGGGGAAGCCAGTTATCCCAAAATCAGCGCACACTTGCTGGTTAGCTTCATCGGCACAGTCGATGGCTGCCAGCACCACTGCAGGCCTCCACTCTGCGAGGACAAAGGATGCAGTCAGCACAGATCAGCCCCTCTAGGTCCCCAAAACTGCCCTGCTCCCCACAGCTGCTGCAGAGATGGCAGGGATCTCCTGCTGCGCCAGAGGCATGGTTCCTCTGTGCCCCAAAGTCATTGCTCGCCCCTCACAGGAAACTGATGGCTTCCAAGCCCCAAATACCCAAGGCCATGCCCGAGCTAAAGCTTGGTGCCCTACTTTTCGGGCAGCAGGAGCGCAGGGGAAGCTGTGCGAGGCGGGACCAGGCTTTGCATGCCCTGCCCTCAGCGGCGCCAGAGTGAAGGCAGCTCTGCCCGCGGCTGCCTGCCCGTCTTGTTCTGCCTGCCCAGCCTCTGCCACAGCGGGAAGAGGCCACTGGGAGAAGAAGGGGCGGGATGGCTAACCACCACTGGGGGAGAGCAGGGAACACGGGCTTCAGCTCATCTCACCCCAAGGGTACGGCTGATAACCACAAGCGAACAACCCAAAACCAGTTGCTGAGTATCTGCTCCCCCTCCATGACTTTCCATCAGCACCTGCCTGGGGAGGACCAACAGGTCACTGGAGTAAAACAGAGATGAAGAAAAGAGGGCACAGAGGCATTTCAAGCAGCAGGCTCTAAAAACCAGCACCAAAATGGAGACAAAAGCACTGAAATGGCTTCTTTTTAGCATAAAAGATACAAGCTGGAGAATGCTCAGCCCCTCCTTTGAGCGGGATGGGGAGGGACATGGCGCCAGCACACAGATGGAGCCCATGTCACCCTAGGCGAGAGCCTGCTGAAGGTGAAGACCCACTGGGACTGTCCTTTGTCACAGGTGACAGAGCAGGTGAGCTGCTTCCCACTGCCCCAGCACCAGCAGTACAGGAGGGCCGGTGCCAAGCCCTGCTGCAGGGAACAAGACAGACTCCTGGACTCATCTGCACATGAGGCCTGTGGATTACCTCGGCCTCCTCCCTGGCCAGCCCACGCCTGCGAAAATCCACCCATGGGAACGGCAGTAAGGATGGCAAGCGGCACAGGGGTGGCTTCCCTGCCCTGCCTTCAAGAGCACCCCATCTGCAGGAGCCCTGGAGGAATCCCATTTTGGAGAGAGGCCAGAAGAGCCAGCATTCCCCCAGGGGGCCTGGGCACGCACCCCATTCCTCACATCCTGCCCCGTTGGGAAGTGCTGACGGCATCCCCAGGGAGGGATGGCATCCCCTTGGAGGGACAGGACACCTGCCCTGGCCGGTGCCCTGACTCACCCAGCAGCAACTGCGCTGTATCAATTAGCGCAATAACAGAGAGCAGCCGTGCGCGCCCCAGGACGCCGGGGAAGGCAGGATAAGCCCCACTGGGGCCAGGGGCCCAGCACTGGGTGTGTGGGTTCCCAAGCGGTGCTGGGCATCAGCCAGGCAAGGTATCAAGGTCAAAGCTGGGAACTAACCAGCCGGGATCAGTGCCCGGCCCCAGTGCCCTGCCAGCCTCTCCCTGCAGGCACCGGGGAGGAGCAGGGCTGAGGGAGGGTCTGGGCAGTCAGCAGGACCCCTATGCTGGGGTCCTGCCTGGGGCAGGCTCAGCCTAAGCTTCTCCCAGCTAAAGGGGGCTCCAGAGATGCTGCTAAGCCAGGACTAGCCATTGCAGGAGAGGCCTAAGCATCATGGGGGGCCCTAGGCCTTCCCCCAGGCCGACACTCCAGGGAGGCTGGGCAAGAGATGCGGTGGGATTTAAGGGTGCTGACAGAGGAGAAGGCAGAGGAGAGAGGGGAATACTGATAGGGAGGGTGCAGAAGGGATGCAGGGGTGCTGATGGGGCCGAGTAGGCAGGGCCAGGGATGCAGGGAGGACTGAAGAGTCCTGATGGAGAGCAGCATGACGGACAAGGACACAGGAAGGATTAGGAGTGCTGATAGGGCGGCAGAGGCACACGGAGTATTTAAAGATGCTGACAGGAGAATAGACAAGGATGCAGGGAGTATTTAAGGGTGCTGATGAGGACACAGGGACAAAGGCACAGAGAATTAAATGGGGTGCTGATGAGAAAAGCCAAAGACAGGAATACAAGGGGGGAAAACAAGGTCAAGGACACAGCGAGGGTTTGGGGGTGCTGATAGGATCGGCAGGCAGGGGGGCGGGGAAGCGGGTCAGCCGGGCCGGGGACTCACCGCGAAGGTCGTGAGCCAGGGCCTTCCATGTGGGCGCGAAGTGGATGCAGTGCCCGCACCAGGAGGCGAAGAACTCGACGGCCCAGGCGCTGGGGGAGCCCAGGAGCCGCCCCTCCGCCTCCGCCCCAAGCAGCTCCAGAGGGTCAGCGGCCGAGTACAGCTCGCGGGGCCGCGCCGCGGGCACCGACAGCGCCAGCACCGCAAGGGCCGCCGGCCACCACCGCCCCCCGCCGCCGCCCCGCGCCCGCCGCCGCCGCCGCCACATCGCCCGCCAGGCCGCGCGCCGCCGCCCGCCGCCTTTAGGGCCGCCGCGCGCTCCGCCCGCTGGGGTGGGGCAGGGGCGGGGCCGGGGGGGCCCCGCGGCGCCCCCTGTTGGGCCCGCAGCGGCGCGGCCCGTAGCGCCCCTCCCGCTCCCAGCGCCATGGGGGGAGCTTCGGACACCCCCCAGCGCCGCGGGCGGGGCCGGGGCAGCTGCGAGGGGCCGGGGAGCACCACATGGTGATACAGCGAGCAAAAGTGAAGGCGGCTGATTCAGGCCCAAAACCGCCGGTGCCGCCATCAGGGTCCTCCCTGAGGGGAGCCACCAGCCCCAGGGCAGCGCCCTGGTCTGGCACCCCGACATCAGCCAGAGTCACCGGGCAGCTCCTGCCGGGACACCGCAGAGGATGGGGACCCCGGAGACCCCGCTGCCCTCACCCCACCCCTGTGAGGCATGAGCAGCAAGGATACCCAAGGAGGCTCCAAAATCCAGTTCCTCCACCCCCAAAAAAGCAGCCCTTCATGGCGGGCAGCCCCGTGTCCGGCCACCGCCTCCCAGCAGCCTGTCTGTGCCATTGCTCACGCACGCACCCGCGTCACCGGCTCCCTTACGTAAGGTGCCCGTTGCCCAGCGCCTCCGGGCAGAGCTGGGCGCTGACAGGTGGACACGGCCCCGGCACCCATCCCTCCGCTCCCGCCCCACCCCTCAGGGCAGGGGGCCCCGGCCCCACGGTGCCCATCGCTGCCGAGGGCTGGTTGCTGGCTCTGTCCCCAGAAAGGCCATTAGCCATGCTGGGCCCCACCTAAGTGTTTTAGGCGGACTTGCCATGCTAGAAAAACAAGCCTGCCAGAGCCAAGCCTTGCCGTGGCAGCGAGGAGTAGGGGCCTCCGCGCGGGGCACGGCTCTGGGGAGCTACAGCGATCCTCGAGATGGCCTGGCTGTGGGGTCAGAGCCTGTTGGACACAAGCCTCACGGGACCGCTGCCACGCATCTTCTGCAGGTCCGTGATGACGGAAATGGGGCAGAAGAGGGTTTGCTCCAGCCCTGCCAGCTGTAATTAGACGCTTAAGGGATTATCAGACCTGGCTGTCCAAACCCAAGGGAGAGACGCATAGCCCGGCCCATGCAGGGCTGCTCTGAAAGTGGTCCCTTGCTATCACCAGAGACCTTGCCACAACTTGTCTTCATCTGGCTGGCGATTAAAAGACAAAAAATTCCCTGTACTCAGGGATGTCATCACCGTTATTTTACCTTGAGCTAAAGTCCTTATTCTAAGGGTTCATCAACTTGATTAGATTATCACGGTGGAGGTGCTCAGCACCAGCGTAATTGCCAGCCATCCTCCCCATCCAGCTCACCCCTCCCTCCCTCCCGGGGAGCCCAAATTCCTTGAATCCTTTTTTAGATGCAAAAGCAGCATCTAACCCGAAGGCAGATGGTCAAGAGCACAGCCCCGGAGGCTCCGGCTCCTTTTGAGGTGAGCAATACCATTGCTCATCCACCGAAGCCCCGGGGTGGGGATGCTCCTGCTTCCGACTGCGCGGGGAACAGCCGGGGCTGCAGGTACTGCTGACAGCCCTGCTGCCAGGCTGGCATGTCCGTCTCCACGACTCCCCAGGGAACAGCCTCCTTCAGCAGCAGGGCGTGGGGCTTTCCAGGAAGGGACTTGCCCAAAAAGCTTTTCTTCCTTCTAATCCTGCTGCAAAGCAAGAGATGAGGCTTTCCTTCTGCCTCAAACTGGGAAGAGCCAGATTTTCAGTGCAGAACGCCTTGAGAGAGGGGATGGGCATGGAAAACCTGAAGATAAACCAGAGATTTTAAAACAACCGGTTTAAAGTATATCTGAGAATAACTAAGATTAATTAAAAAATAAAATAAAATGAAGCAGCAGTAGAAGTCTGGGGAGGATTTAAATGCCTTCCCAGTGCTGCCTGACTTTTTGTCCTTTCATGCTTTGCATCTCCTCACTGCTAGCAAAGCCTGCGGGCAGCAAAGCACAGGGGAGGGGTGCTGCATGTCCCTAGATGCTCAGCTGATGAGCCAGCCCCAAAACCCAGATTTAGGCTCTCCTGGCCCCTTGAAAACCACGTAGGTTGTAAACTGCACTGCACAGCAAAGCCTCCAGCACCTGCCTTGGCATCCTTAACTTTGGCAAGAGACATGCTTCACCCCTCTGTAGCCAGGCCATGGGCTAAGGACCACTGTGGAGGTTCCTGTGCTGCACACATCCCCGTGCAGCAGCTAAGTGGTGGCTTTAGTTCATTAAGCTCATCAGCTCCCAAGTCTCCTTTCCCAGACTAGCACCCAGTAGGAATCTCCTTGAAGTCAATGAGATGTGGGCAACACAAACAGGCTGAGAGCCTCAAAGGCTGCTAAGATCTCACCAAAATCATTTACACCCTGCAGAACTTGTTTCGTGCACCCAAAATGAATCATTTTCACAGATGCAAAGAGCTACTCTGGTTGCCTGTGCTGGGTTAGAGAGAAAACGAGGGAAGAGCAGATGGGTTTTTGTGTTTTCAGCCCTTGAAGTGCTGGAAATGACTATGCTTCAGAAAATGGAGAAAGGTTTTTACTGTCCCTTTTTAAAAGCATGAATCTGGCTGCAACACACCAATAGCTCAAAATGGCCAGGTAAGCCGACCTAGAACCTTCTCAGCTCCCTTTAGTTGTGAAGGTTCAGGAATAGGGAGATTCTGAAATGGACTTTCTTCCTTGAGAATTAAAGAACACGTTCCTACCTAATTGTGTGATTCCAGGAACTGACTCCAAGAAAAACATGCAACCAATGCAAGACTCATGATACAATCATGGCAACCCCGTCACCCGGCCCTGGCATTTTGGAGGCCATTTAGAGAAGTTTGCATCTGACTCCCCTGTGAGCACCTCGGAAATACCAGTTGCAAAGGAGGCTCGGCAGTTTTCCTCTCTCTCCAGCCTTCACAAGGTGGGGCTGATGAATTCAGTGAAGCTCTCTCCGATCTGGACCACAGCACCACTTAAAGCGTGGCCCTTCTCTAAATAGAACAAAAAGCCTCATTTCCCCAGTTAGCATCACCAAACAGCCTCAGAGAGCAACTGAAAATTGTGCCACCTCCACTTCCCAGCCAGCCGAAGTCAGCTGGGACACTCCAATCCAGTGGCACTTTTCCACTGGTGGCGCCAGTCACACCTCCACTGAGACGCAGCTTCAGACAAGACCTTTGGTAATGCCTGTGCAATAAAGCTGTCAGCTTCCATGGCTTTGCCGAGACAGGGAATAGCGCACAGAGGGAATATGAACCCTGACTGCTTCCCACACCCTGCATTGGCTCTGCTGTGCTCACACCTGCGAAGACCAGGAAAGACCCTTGTAGCCCTCAGTGGTAGCTGGGAATTGCCAACTACGTGAGACAAGCTGGGTTGGAATCAGTGGATTTCTACCTTTCAAGCCCAACCAGCCTGTAATAACAATAGGTGTAAAAGAAAATCTGGGGTGCATTCTCAAGGTGTGATGAATATGTTCACGTAGTTTGTGTCTGCAGAGAGACTTCAGCAGTACCAGCCCTTTTCTGCTATTCACCCTCTGCTGATTCATCCCTGCCCAAAAGGATGGCAGCAACACCGCGCTTGCTCTTTGCACAGGGACCTGGGGGGACTGGGAGGAACTGATGCTCTCTTTGGTATGTCTGGGTAGGAAATGTTTTACCTGCAAATTTAAGATCTATTTAAAGTCATAAATCATCACCATGACCCAGGATGCACAGAGCTGATGTCTTCCTCTCCAGCTCATCTGTCCAGCTTCCAGGAGCAGATCGGAGGAGGCCACACCACCCAGATTTGCCACATCATTATTTGGCAGGTGGTTTAATTGCAGCGCATGAAACTGAGAATACCACACAGATGACACTGGAGCACTCCTCTCTTGATGTGGCAGTAGTCCTGCAACATAAGCAAGGTCTCACCTATCAAGGACTGGTGTGCTCAATCACAGTTTCACTGAGCAGCACTGGCTCCTCCATCACCTCTGCAGAGCAACGCAGCAGGTCACGGACACAGGACAAGGCTCCTTGCTGAGCTCCTCAAGCCAAACATGAAGGGCAGGATCCCCTGCAGCCTCCTTTATTTTGCTGGAATAAAAGAAAAAAATCTCTGAGGGACACCCCCAGAACTAGTGTTAATTCCACCTCCAACAAACTCACAGATAAACCCCTGCTTTGAGTCAGCCTAGATTTCACAGGGCAGTGACAGACAAGCCAGCCTGCAAAAGGAAGCCACCGGAAACCAACACTGTGGAGGGAATGCAGCCCAAGGGACATGGCAGATCTTCCACAGCTGCAATAAAGGGCTGGAAAACTGGGGCCAAGAGAAACAGAGCAGGAACCAACCAGACCTGCTCCAAGCCATCCTCTCGCAGCATACTCAGCAGGCAAAAGAAGGCATTTTCACCCTAAGTGTGCCTGCTATGCCCTGCTATGCTCCTGCCCAACCCTCACCCTCCTGAAGTGCTGCCCCTTGACAGCTCTATTCTCCTCTTTTTCCCCGAATTTCTTCAGCACCTTATTCAGGAGGAGGCAGGAAAGTAAAGGGCTGGGGCCATGGGTTTTGTTTGCTCTGGTTTCCAGACCTCACAGGGTGTCTTTCCCTCCCCCACAGGACCCACATCCCAGAGAGTGTCCTAAGCTTTCAAACTTCATTATATCTCATCTGCATTCCTGCCTGCCAATGGCCCGTGCTCCAGGCTGCGTGCCAGCGGCCCAGCAACCCCCCTCCTGTCCTTCCTGTGTGATGAAGAGAGCTGCTGGCATTCAGCAGCTCCCCACCAGCTCCTTTTCTTCTAAAGGCTGTGTTAATGAGAGCCCGGACATTGCAGAAGCCCTTGTGCTAGGCAGGGCGCAGTGACGTCCGGAGCAGAGTCAACATTTCAAGTGCTCCACTGCTGTGCTGGGTGTTTTAGGACGTGGGATGGCTGCAGCTGGCACCACCTCCCCGGGGAGGCACCTGGGAGCGGGTGGCATCGGGAAGGGAGGCACCAAAACAGCCGCACTCAATCCAGTGTGCCATCAGGAAGGCGGCTGCCTGCCATTGCCTAACCCAGGAGTTTCACCAGCCAATGGGTGAAATGGTTGTTGAAGGCAGCTGCACTCCAAGGGTTCTGGGAAGAGTTGCACAAACACCACTGTAGAAAGTCGGTGCCCAAGTAAAGCAATGTAGACTTTCAAATGAGGAAGTTAAGGGCCTTCATCGAGCAGATTACTGGGCATCCTGAGCAAGGACAGCAGTAGCAGTGCCTTGGCAGCATTCCCACCACTTGAGCCATTTTAAAGGGAAGCCAGTTCTTTAGCTTTTTGCACAGAGAGCACAGATCAATTTTTTTTTTTCTCCTCAATGTGAAATGCACTCTAAGCCACTTCCAGGGATGGATGCTGATGGCTGCAAGTGGATCAGTGTCTGAAAATGAGGACTCATGGAGCAAAATCACTACAGGGTGGGAAAAGCAGCGACACAGATGCTTCCCTGCTGCTCGGTAATGAGAGCACAGAACCTGCAGCACCACTTTGTCTCAGCACTTTGGACATCAAACAACCCACCTGCTGCGCTTTGGCTGGTTCAACCCCAGAGCTCAGAGGACTGTGATGTCCTTCGCTGTACGAAGGCTGCGGATGGTGTTCCCTGCACACTGCCGAGGATTACTCCTACTGGCACCACAGGACTGCAGCAAAGCTCCTTCCATAATGGAAGTCAGAGTGCAGCAAGTCCTCCTCCAGGATGAGGTACCTCTCTTAAGGAAAAGGAAAAAGCAAATAACTGCTCAGCAGAGTAATGCCTTTGCAGTGGTTTTGTCTCCCTGCCATTTAACGCATATGTCTTGCCCAGGTAGAGAAGAGTGGTGAGGAGAAGACTGCCACACAGTTGGAAAGCAGTGTGCTTTTTCCAGCAAAGCTGGAAAGATCAACACTGGGTTTTGTAAATGTCTGTAGTAAATGGAAAGCAAAGCCTTTTCTGCTGGGCTGTACGTTAATAAATTGCACCAAAACGCACCTGAAGTACAGGAGCAGTAGCAGCTGTAGGCACTGAGGAGGCTTAATAAACACACTGGCCATACACATTTCATACTGCCCCTTGCTCGCCATGTGCCTGCACGCCTCTGGTTTGGCACTGGAAGTGTTCAGCTGTCTTCTTAGAGAGCTCTGTGACCTTTCACATGTTAAAGCATTGTTGGTTTTTTTTTTGTTTTGTTTTGGTTTTGTTGTTGTTTGTTAGTTTTTCTGGAAAGAAAACAGCAAAGATTTAGCAAAGTTCCACCAATACATAAAGTTTCCAAGGAGCAACATTTGCCCCCTCAGTGAGGAAGTGATAGGTGCTGGTAACAGCAGCTCTGTAGAGCTGTAACAATTTAGGAGCCTAACCGAGGGATCCAAAATAAGATCAAGGCTCTGAAGAATTTAATTCTAAGATGGTTGTTTAGCATAAAAATAGCTTCCTCCCAGTGTTTTAAACCTTGAGTTTTAAAAGCCTGTTTTAAATAAATATGTGCAAGGAGCAATTTTACTCACAGAGATCATGCAGCACACTCCAACAATTACACAATGCTGTTTTCTGGTTTTGCTTCTATCAACATTCGGCTTTAAAAATAAGGAAATATCTAATAACGTTATGAATTATAATTAAGGCAACTCTAATGGGATTTTGTGGACTGTGATTAGCATCCCAAGTATGGCATCAGACAGAAAGGGGAACATACAAGAGACGAATCTCCAGGATACATTCAGAATTAGCAACCATTTGGGTAATTATAAAGCTCCATTTTATAAAGAACCAGGAAACAAGATTAATTTATAAATCAGTTTATTTACAGATTTTGTTCTCTTAAAGTACATTTCAGTTACCAAAGATATTTACACTGGTGTACACAGGGAGCACCCTGGTTATTTTACAGTTCTTAATTACAAAATACCCCAACAAACAAAACCCCTCCACATCCTTGGGTCTGTCTACTGTGCAAAGCTGCTCTGGATGTGAACATTAGCTGAAACTGGCCCAAAACCCAAGTTACCAGGTTATTTACACATACACAGTAAACGGGCTTCTTTTCAGCATCTCCACAACACAGTACACAGGGAGATGGAGCCTCCCAAAAGGTGGCTTTGCAAATGTGTATCAAAAGGCTCTGCAAAGTCAGGGGAAAAAACTAGTAAATGCAGGTTAATTACAGTATTCCTCTTTCATCTGTATATAATTTTGCATTTAACATTTAAATTACAAGTAAGTTCAATAGTTTGCTTTTCTCCATTTTAGTTGATTTGTAAACACTTCAGATGCACTAAATACCTTATAAGTTTCAACTGTTTTTCTGTTGAAAAGTCCTTTATTTTCCTAATATTCTTAAGGTAGCAAAGGGATATGATAGTTGGAACTGCATGCAGTTCCTTCCAGAATAGTAATTTAAAAGGTCTCTATCACTGTGCTACTGAAGATCTTCTGCAGGTACACACTTATTCAAGTATTGCAAAAAGCTAAGGCCACTTTTTCAAGAAAGGAAAGTGAACAAGATGGGATTTTTCAATCCCCCATTCCACCTTGTGAGCAACAAGCCTCTTCTGAAAGGCAGAAGTACTGATACTCCACAGCTTGGCTCAGGGAGCATCCTGCTGTGATGGAGGTACTCGCACTCCTTGTCCTCACAAGCCTGGGCTTTCCTACCTGGCACCAAGATCCTTCTGAAGAGCGAACTCCATCTCCGCAGTGACAACAGCCACTGCCCCAAACAGCTTAAAGTCTCAGAAAAACGTCTCAGCCTTGAATCTTCTAATGTGGTTGCACCAAGATAACCAGGACCCAGAAATATCACCTTGTTCTTTATAATGGGAAGGTTAGGGATTAGAACAAAACAGAGAATTCAGTCTTGTTTGTGAGACTCCAGGCTTCCCCGTACCTCCCTGTTACCAGCCACGACCCAGACAGACCATTGCTTCATCACGGTAATCATCAGTCTACAGGTACTCAACACACTTGAGGTTTTGAGTATATACTCAAAGCAACTCAACACACTTGAGGTACTGAGAAGATAATTCATGTACGTTCAAGTCTTTTTAGGGTTGCTCCTAGCAAGGATTGCTACCAAAAATAGAGAGAGATGTTTGCAAAGGAATAAAGCCATTAATTAGATACAGCTTTCTTCTGCCCAAACAGCTGCAAAAATAGTTACTACTACTGTTGAGGGTACTAAACTAGTGCTATCCAAGCCAGCAAGACAACAGGCATATGATCTCCAATGGTCCCTAGTACCACAGACCAACTGTACAACCTTCTCCCTGCTGGTGGACAGACCAGAAAAGCTATGCCAGCCCTGCAGAACAGCCAAAAAGTTTCAGGGGTGCAGGGCAACCTTCTTGACACTTGTCACAGAACAGAAACCAACTTTGTTTCTCTGATACTCCAGCTATAAATCTATGCTGCAGGTTTCTGTCTTCTTTCTGTAATTGCTACCTATAAAAATAGCCATCCCCACTATTGAAAGAGATACACCCAGGAAAGGGAATCTCAGGCAGTGACCCAACCAGTGACACCATGCTAGTTAAACATAGCAGCTTTAGTTTGCTTCTGTCTTAAGCAGTCAAGAGTTTCCCGGTTCAGCATGATGACATTTTATGTAGACAAATGAATCACTTGGTGGGGGGAGGGGGAAACCTGAACAACGCTCCACCAAGACCACTTGACTTCCAGCTAGCCAGAAGGGCCACTACAGTGGGACAGACACACATATGCCTGCCAGAGGTGTTCCTATACACCATTACCTCCTCCTCCTTGTTCTTCCACTCATTAAGCTCCCATCAATATGGCTCTCCATTAACTCTCAAATGAGGTGCTGGCAATACTACATCTGAGAATCTGCATGGACCTCTGACAAATCCAACATTTCCCAGTGCTGTCCCTGAAGAATTACCAGCTATGTGTCATTGTGCAAAATGCAAATATTCCAATGATAGCTCCCCACCCTCCCACCCACCCCCCCAAAAAAAAAAAAGTGGAAAAGAGAAAACAAAATCAAGCACTAGCAGAGGTATGCATAGCAGGAAGCCCAAGAACCAAGCAGATGAACCAAGTGGTAGAGATCTCCCCGCCACGCCTATTGTGGGCTGCAGCATCTTTGGGGGCTGCAGCACTCTGAGGGCTTCAAAATGTCTTTCTGCACTTGTGTGTCTGGAGAATCTGACACTCCTCTGGATCTTGTCCCACATTAGCAAACAGGACATCCACTATTAAGGCATCAACATTTGACCCCAGATTGTCTGTGTTCCTCCAAGAAAAACACAAGAATGGGAGGAACAGGTTAGGAACAGCACTCAGCAGAAGGACACTGCAGTTGAACCCAGTACCAAATCAACCATGTAACAGCTGCCCATGGCCTAGAAGGTCTGGGATAGGAAGGAAACGGAGCTTTTTCAAGCTCAGTCCACTCAACTCTCCATTGTCTCCGAACCAGGTGTGGTGAAGCTCCATTCCTAGTCCTTGCCTTTGCATCCCACCCCTGGTCACTGGGGTTTGGTTCTTCTCACCTCCCCCCCCCATATTTGCCTCAAGAAGCTGGAGGTCTTGTGCGAAGAGTACCGGGCTCTGGAATTTTCCAGAGCAGATGCTTTCTCAAGTTCGGCTGTCTCAAAACTAAGACAGTGCAGCCAACTGCACAGGACACTCTCCTATAATCCACTTAATAAATTATCTGAAAATAAATAAAAAACTCACAAGCACAAAACATGCAGACAGTCAAGCACCGGACACCACTTTCTTTGGTGAATACACTCTGTTCTCTAAATTGTTCAAGTAACAGCTTCTCCGAGTTATTAGGTGACAATAAGGGAGGAAGCTGAGAGATTGAAGGCCTAATTTTTGTGAGGAAAAGTTTTCCACTCCTGCATGTCTCGTGCCTAAGAAAATCCTGAGTATCCATTATCTGGGAGCAGCTGGTGCTCCAGGAAGAGAAGTGCTACACGGTAGGAGGAAAGCTGTCCACGGGCTCATGTTTAACACTTAGCATTAGGTGGCCTTTATCTTGCTCCACCTCGGGACTGAAGCAAGTTGCATGGAAAAGCAGCAAGAATTCTCTACTTGAATGCAGAAAGCAACATCATCACTCTGGACTGGCTGGCACCATACTTGGTACCACGTCACAGAAGAAAGGTGAAGACCAACTTCACAGAGAAGGGAATTAAATGGGCTCTGGAGCAGAAGAAACTGATGCACATTGGTAGGGTTGGCTGCTGTTAGGATTATAACACTGTTCAGTATGGTAAGTCTCCATTTAAGACTAAAACCTGACCAAACCGTTTCTTCCCCAAATTACTCACATTTCTAAAGACAAGGCGAATACTCATGGCTGACAGCCATTCCAGCAAAATAGCTAATATCCCAACTTAACCTAACCCTTTCAGTGAACAAGCTGAATATGTCAAAGCCCCAGGCCAGGGCTCCAGACAGCTGCTGACAGTTATGTGGCGTAACTGTACTGGCACACAGTCTTGAGCACTCCACGGTGCAGTCTCGAGTGAAGGATCAGCTTGTTCCAAATCCAGTGCGAGGTCTCTTGTGGCAGCGGATGCAAATTCAGGTTCTTTTAATCACATCTGAACTGCCTTTAAACCCCACATATGGAAGGAAGTCCAGCAGCAGCACTTGCAGTGTGGAGAGTACTGCAGGAGTCAGAAAGGCTGGTTTCTGATTCAGTGGTTATGCAGCTGTAAGTTTATTTTCAGCACTGTTAGACAAGCAGCAGTCTCCGCTGTTTCTCATTTATCCGGTTCAGTACATCAACAGTGTCTCTGATTAAGGCCTCAAAGATCCCATCTGCCAACTGCATCTTTACACACAGTTCATCCTCGTCATAGTTCACCCATTGCGCTTCTTCCTCATGAAGTTCCTGCACCTTGGAGGGCAGAAAGGCAAAATACAAATATTACAATTCTGTTGCTTTAGGATAGTAACCCCTGCAAAGTTCCAGAAAGAGTCCAAAACAGCACACATCTGCCAACAACATATCTGTCTTTGTAAGAGATTACAGGAAATGCTTTGAATAGCAAAATGAACACAGATCTATTTGAACCAGGCTATTTCACTGTATGAATTTTTTCTACCTTTCACTGTAGTATCAATTTTAAAGGAGTTGTGCACAAGTTTTTCACTTGAAAGAACTCAGCTAATGAGATACTCCTGGCCAACAGCAGAAGCTCCATTTAAAAAATCCCAAATTGTTTATTTGCAAGAAGCTGATTCCATGCAGCTTAAACTGGTAAGAAATCGTGCAAAGGCCTTGAACAGGGAAAGAAGAAAAAGAAGAGACTTTACTGCAGTTCAGTTTATGTGAATAATAATTAGAAAAACTAAAGGAAATAATTTTTCCAATTCTTCTGTATAGGAAGACAAAATGCTGTCATATGTTGTATGACAGTATTACAACTCCTTTTGCACAGAATATGCCATACTTCGTCGGATTTGACAGCATTATTACAAGTGGAATTTTGTGCCATTACATCTGAAAGAGTAACTCAAAGAATATTAATTTCTTTCTATTCCTAAATTGTTGACAAACAAAATCCTGTTTTACTGGCCATTGGCAAATGGGTGTTTTAGTAACAGACAGAAATATGCAATTTCACTCAGCAAATCAAAGTCTTATAGAGACTCTGTCCAAACACGACATTTCCAATTAAACTTACTAAAAATTTGTCTTAGTGACCATTTCAGTATTACAGACACATCCTAACAAAGCTCAAACATTTTAGAAAAGAGTGGGTGCAAACATCACTCATTTAAAATGACAAAGAAAACCCGCTGAAAGCTCCTTCTCTGCTTGGCTTCAGCAAAACTCCTCTGACTGTAATTCCTGCACTCTGAACTGAAAACACATTTACACGTCCACAAAAAGAAGTGGGCCAGACACCTAGGCACTTTCAAAACAAGGTTAAAACATACTCAAAATCCAGTATACCCAGCCCGACCCGAGCAGTGATCTGGGCCTTCCGGGTAACTCCCCCCGGTTTATATACTGGGCATGACGTGCTGTGGTATGGAATACCCCTTTGGCTAGTTTGGGTCAGGTGTCCTGTCTCTGCTTCCTCCCGGCTTCCCCTCCTCCCTGGCAAAGCATGAGACTGAGAAAGTCCTTGGTTGGAATAAACATTACTTAGCAACAACTAAAAACATCGGTGTTATCAGCGTTGTTCCCAGGCTGAAAGTTAAAAAACACAGCACTGCACCAGCTACTAAGCAGGAGAAAAATGACTGCTATAGCTGAACCCAGGACAAGAAGAAATGAAGTCATGCCTTCTTCCTGGGTCAGACAGTATAGGACAGTCAGATGCGTTCAATCCTCTCATTGAAGTCACTAAAAATGCATAGTTGCCTCAACAGAAAACTATCAAAGGATGTTTTCATTTGAAGGTTAGTTTTGCCTGGGGAAATGAAGAAGCTGGGAAGGACCTGTGCTCAAAGTTTAAGTGCAAGTAACAGAAGCCTAAGAATGTTTACCTCTGCTTTAAAGAAATCATGTTTTATTTTAAGTCTTCGTCTTTATAAGCAGCAAAAGAATGTGAAGAATCCATCAGCTCGTATGTACTCACGTGACATCCCCTGCACACTGCAAAAGGTGTATATTGGCTAAATCTTCACAAAAACTTGAACAGAACATTTTTTTATTATGATTTCTAAAAAAGCTTCCACAGCACCTAAACTTAACAAAAAAGCCTTGATTTCTCTTTCAGGAAATTGCTGTGTTGCACTACTTGAATATACTTTAAACAAGATTTGGAAAACTCCAAAACTGACCTCTCAGTTTAGGGCTACACTGTGAGTTACTAGTGGGTAGGGTAGCAGATCTTGCAGAGGCCTGTATATCCACTTATGACCTTGGATTTGTGTTATCACAGAACTCATGACCTTAAGCACAAGTTGGAGGCTCACTAGGAGACAGAGAAAGCTATCCAGATACTCATGTTTTATAGAGATTTTAATAAAACAAGATAGAGATAAATTGAACACTCTCTCCTTAGGTTTTCCGTCAGAAGTTTCTCTGATAGTATCTCACATTACAGTACGAATTTGCTAGCAATGCCACCTGGACAGCCTTATTCCTAAAGCACTGCTGCAACCTTCAGAGAGTTATTCCCAGATTTCAGCTAAAATTTTATTACCCTATTCTAGTCAGAACAAAATAAAATTAAACACATTACTTATTAAGCCAAACCTGTCAGAGCTCCATTAATCTTTGATGTCTGAGTCTGCATCTAAGTTGCAGATCAGATCATCTGAACTTATTCCACCTAAAGCACTTTGGATGCCTTTAATTAGAACAATTTTTTCCAATCAGGAATCTTTCTTTCTAGGTATGGTTCAAAGAAATTAGGAAATTGGTAAGTAAGTATAACAGCTGTACCATTAGTTTTCTCAGGGATCTAAACATAGGACTTTTTTTGTGCATGTTTTAATAGCCTTCATATCCCCAAATCAAACGTACTAGGATATGCAGGTTCTATGCATAGATATTCTATTTACATACAATTAAACCCCTGGGAAAAAGCCTGTGTTGGAAACCTTCCACTGATGGGCAATTAAAAGACCACACGACCCATGACTCGAAGTTACTTATATGTGCGCGTGTGTGGAATCAATTTCAGGTATAATTAAGTGAAGCACAGTGTTAATGATGACTCATATTCCCAAGCAGAACCTTCACCATCATTATAGCCAATAAAGATGTTAATCATCCTGCAATACAAGCCAACAAGTAACTTTCAAAAACTAGTACACAGCCAGACACGCTCTATCTTATGCAGTGTTAACACTGAACTGTCTCTGCTGCAGTGGCAGCTGCATTCACTAGTTCCTGTCAAGTACTAAAGTAAATGCTCAGCTGTGGGTACCCTCTGTCAGACTGGTTACCTTCTATGAGGGACTATCATGTCCCATACTGTCTCTTCGAAGTCTTTAGGGTTCTAGCTCAATGACTCTGCAACATTTCGGCTGAATTTGGTTAGCAGTCTGGCCTCTTAAGTTCTCCGTATTACTGTCTCCAATGAGTGATATTACTTCAAAATTTAAACATTTTAAAATAAAGCAAGAAAAACATATTCCCTTCCCAAATCAAAAGTTTACTATCCTTTCAGTCAAATATTTCAGTGTTTCCTTCTGTAAATTCATGCTTTAAACTTTTGGCAGTGGGCAAATTTATAATCCAGCCAAATTAGTAGGCATGAACAGAGAATTCACTCAAGTCACCTTACTTCACTGGCACTAGACTTCTGTTTTTGTCATTAGGGTGCTCTCTAAAATTAAACACCACCTATCACAACTTCATGGACACTTTATATTCTTTAAACAGCATGACTGAATACTGAAAAATACAACTGTATGTCACACTTCAGTCTGGTGGGCAGTATCTGACATAATTGCTTATTTTCATCCACTGACCAGTATATGATCCACCCGGTCTCGTTTCTTCCGCCCAAATTTCATCATCTTCTGCCAGTCTGTTTTGTGATTAGGCTCCTTCCTGAGGCTGAACAACTTCAGTACTTCAGCTGCAATGAAGCTCTACAGAACAGTAAAGGTGAAATTTATCACATTTCACCTAAGAAATTCAACGTATGCACAAAGTACCTTTCTGTTTAGCTAAGAGACACGGGGTGTATGCATGAAGTTAGAGTGAAAGTCTCTGAAGCAGAACAGGCAGAACAATTATTAAATCCAGAAGTGTGTGTGTGGGGAGAATGACACCCACTGCTGCAACCATCTTGAGAACAGAAACTTTCAATCAAACAGAACAGCAAATAGATTACGACAATTCATTTTATGGGAGAATATTAAAGAAAAGCAGGGTGGGAATTTGGTGTCCTTGTCCTGTGCTCCAGCCTCCCCCCCCCCCCCCCCCCCGCTCCATGCTTTTGAAAGTTTTCTCAACTGAGTGATCTAGATACTATTTCTTTCTTTTCTAGGCAGCACCTTCAGCATCTTAATCAAAATACTGTTGCCACCTTCCAAAATGGGGGGGGGGGCAGGGGGGAAGTCTTCATAGTTGGAAGTCTTCATTTGTGTCTTGATGAGCTGTATGGAAGGCTCTTTGTCAAGCATTTTCAGGGACAGGTTTTTTCCAAATGTCTAGCCCTGCAAATTTAATCTAGGCCCAGTCATGCTCTAGCTTTCTGGAGTTTTGTTCTTTCTTGAGCACTACCACCAATAACAGGAGACCTCCTCTGGCTTACCAAATACAACAATGGCCTCACCAGTCAATTTTTGGATCCCTCCTACAAACTCCCACTGTCCTCAGTGAGGCTGGCACAGGTGTGTCTGAGTAAAAAAATCCAGCTCATCCCATTTGGCCCAACCCTACCCTTGGACCCACGCCAATATGCCCATATAGAGTTCCACTGAAATCTGCTAAAGCAGCAGACTGTCAGCATACCCATTTTATAAAATCAAGGTCATCCTGGCAGTTCTGCACAGAGGACTAAGGTTTAAAAGCAACCAGTACCAGCCAAAAGGACAGGGAAGCAAGTATGTTGAATAAAAAACTGGACCATTTTGACAAACTCCCTTTCAGGTTATCTCATTTGTCTTCTCAGCTCATCTCTTGCTGGATACACCTCGCATGATCTTTTAACACTCAGGCAAGTGCCAGTACAATTATTTTTCACCTCACTTTCCCACTTTCCCTGTGACGCAAAGATTTCTTCCTACCTTGATTTCATCCAGATCATTTGGATCTTTCACTCGGCGAAAGTAAGCAGATGCAATCCTACATGGTTTCATCCAAATAGGCTGATTTAGATTAGGATCCTCAGCAAACATTTCCCCAAAGATCTCTCTTGTTAAATCAAATACCACCTTAACAACGAAAGAAGTAAAAGTTAAGGCTTCTGTTTTTCATGGTAAACATTATAAGGGCAAGAACAAACTGTCTGAAAACTGTACCTTTTTATAAACCTGCTTGTTTATAGTGTCTGTGTCCTGCTCTTCAAGAGTACTACTAAGATCTGTATGAAGGTTGAAACTTTGAAGATCATGACCCAGCTCCTTCAGTTTCCAAAGTTCCTCAGCTGCTGCATGCACCATACCTTCCACCTCCACTGCAGTATGAGGGACCGCCAAAGGCTCCTCACACGGCTTTGTTGGCACTTTCTGCGGTTCTACCTTGGGCAGCACTGCTGGTTCCTCAGCTTGCTTCTGCTGGACCTTACGGGAACTCAGGCCATAGTCCTCATCAAACCAGTCCTGATCATCTCCCAGCACACTCAGGAACTCCCGATTGAGCTCCAGCTCTGCCAGTCTCTTGGCAAGCTCTTCCTGACCACTGGCACCAAACACTGGACTCTCCTGTGAATTAAGAGCCACGGATTAAATATAAAAGCAGTGCCACACTACTGTCCAACTCAGCTTACATTTTTAAATGCTCTACTGGTGTAATTGGCAATATATGCGCAAATACTCAGGAAAATAATAAATATCCCACTGTAAAATTAGAAATATTTTGATTCAAATACCTAGGGTTTCTACCACTTCTGAGAAATACTTTCAGAGGGTTCCTACAGAGCTTAAAAGTCTCTGCATCCTGCCCGCTGTCTCTCCTAATGTTTAACTCTTTACGAAAGGCTGAGTGGTTTAAAAACTGGTAATGTGATATACAACTTTTTACTTCTCTTACCAGCAGTCTTAGGTCTAAACCAACAGCCTAAAAGCTTTTAGCAGGCGATAGCTGTTTTAGTGACTGAGCGGTGCTCACAGTGGTGAAATGGGCTGAAGCTTCCTGTGATGACAATATATTGAGATCAATGGCAAAGCAGACAGATTTACTGGGATCTTCAGCAGAAAGGCCAAGCCCTGTATCTGTATCATTAATGATTGTTCCGAGGAAGCTTGAACTTCCACTACTCGTGATATATTAGTTCAGAGGATAGAGCAGTCTGATACCCTTAATGACCTCCAGAGCAACTAATTATGTTTAAAGATCATTATTTCATATCAAGAATAACCAGAGATAAGTTTACAGTCTATTGCATTTTGCCATTTTTAGAGTAAAAACTGAAGGTAAGGATTAAATACAAATTGAACATGTAAGCAGAATGCAACCTAGAACAAGTATTTTTCACTTTCATGTGCCAAAATGTGTCTTTTGGCATGTAGGGCTACCAAAACAAGCCATGAACTGGGATATGTAAGAACAAACATGTAAGACACATACGTACAATCTCCACATCACCCAACAGAACCTGGGAGAAAACAAACCGGTGCCACATAGCATTCCTCAGATTCAATCATCATCAGTCAAAGGAATGATTAACTTAAAAACAGTGCAAGACATCTGCTACTCACTGGTCTGGGACACATGTCTGGAGAGGAAAGTTCTTCTCTTTCATCTTCGAAATCGGAACTCAGAAAAAAGTTATTCAGTCCATCGGGAACTTGCTTTTCTACCTGCTGGGATGGGGTACTGTATTCCTCCTTTACATCACAGAGCCCCTGGTTGCTGAGCTGGATTTTCTCATTCCTGACCTTCTTTATGTGCTGTAACTGATCGACCGTGTCTTTTATAAAATCTCTAAGTAGACTGTCTGTCAGCAAACTGACTTTTTCCAGTTGGTCTTTTGACTTTTCTTCTTCTCTAAGTGGCGGTCTAAGCTGTGCTTCCAATTGGTTCTTTTCTTTTGTCAGCAAATCCAGAAGTGGAGTTGCAGGCTTCTCCACAAGTCCAGGAAAGAGATCATCTACCTTTTCAGCGCATTCTTCTCCCAGTGTCTTCTGTCTCTCCAGTTTTTCAGAAAGGAAATCTGAGATGTCATCCAACTGAACAGTGGAAATCTCATCTCCAACACTAGAAATGAGAGGAGCAAGGCTGGCCTCCTCTTTTACAGCATGCTTCAGATAATCCACCACTGACTGTTCTCGTGCAAATGATTCAGTAGCTACAGAAATGTCGCTTTTGCTGTTTGCTTTAGAAGACAACTTCTCACTAACCCTTTCCTCAGCTGAGGCTTCTGAAACAGCTGTATCTGCAGGACCTTTATCCTCAGAATAGTTCTCTGTTGCATCTCTGCTCTGGCTTTCATCCTCTTTGCCAGGCTTGGAACTTCCTCTGTCTTTCTGGTAGGTTTTGTGTTGCTTCTCCAGTCTATCATCGAAGAATGAGTCTTCATCATTGTTTGTGTCTAAATGGCTATGGGTACTTTCTGTAATGTGAGAGATTTTTTGTGGAGGAGCAAAAATACCATGCTTTTCCTTGCAATCAAAATATTTAATACCATCATAAGTTCCATTGTTGTTCCCTTCAGGTTTATCCAACTCTACACCAGCCCAAAACCCTTTGGCAAATTTAGTCAGACCTTTGAATCGCAATGTTCCAGGTTGGACTTTACTTACAAGTACTCTATCACCAATGTTGAAATTTGGCAAACTATCTGTTTCTTCTATGATCGAAACAGAGGCCCACAGTGGTGATTCAATAGGGGCCTGTTCTTGCTCCACATCTCTACGTTCAGTATTTTTTATAAGTTCTGTTGGGGACTTCAGTTCTAATAACCTCTCTGAATGCACGCTGCCAGAGAGAGAGAGAGACCTGTCACTGAGGTATTCACTGATTTCGCCATCACTGCCAAGGCTGGTGGATCTGCTTCTGCTGGTCTGTGTGTGCTGTGACCGCTCTCTCAGTGACTCCCCATTAGGGGAGACAAGAGATGCTTCAAAGTCATCTTTGTAACGTTCCCCAGGAAGCATTTCTTCGATTGATGCTTGTTTTCTGGAGGTGGATCCTTCAAAGTCTTCAAGGTATGATGGCTCTTTTTGACTAAAGAGTTGTTCTGAAAGCAGATAACCTTTTTCCTCTGCAGATTTGCTGAGCTCACAAGAAGACTCTTCTGCATTTGGGCTAGTTACAGCATGTTTATTTGTCAGTCTCTGTTCCAAGATTTCTTCCATACTGTGAAGACTTTCCACAGCCAAACTAAACAGGTCTTTCTGAGAGTGTTCATTTTCAGAACAGAGGACTTTCTTTGCAAGGATGTCCTGTGAGCTCTCCTGTTCTTTACTTAATGTCAACAAGACATCAGAACTCTCCAAAGGCTTAACATGAGAACCTTCAATCTCATATTCCTCTGACTTCAAGTATTCCAAGTATTCCTGTATCTCAGATTTATAACTGAAGGCAGCCTTATCACTGGATGCATTTATCACGTTGTTCACTGACCCATGGGATATTCTGCTAATGTCTTTCACATCTTTGAGAAAAGATGATAAGGGTACATTTTCTAAGGAATCACCAGATCCTGTTCTGGAATGCCCTGGTGACATTAAAACTGAGGAAGGTATTCCAGAAGGTTCTTCTACATGAACATCTGTCACAGCCACCTTCTTGGTGTGTACAGACACAGATCTCTCAGTTTTTGATGACACAGCATCTTGAAGGAAAATAAAAAGTGAATTATAGCTGCATTGTTTTATGAAAAACTGCAACCATAGGCAACAAAATTAACAGCAAGGTTTCTATGCTAAAGAAATTAGAAACTGCTGCCTTGGAAACATATATTTCTAGCTGTCCCATAAACATGAGCAACACTCTTTTACTTTCAGGGTTCTAATGCTTTCTCTCTGATATTGTTCCTGTACCACTATTTTGCAATGCCATACAATACTGACCCTGAGGTAAGGGCTCAGTTATTTGTTAGCAAGCTGCGAATACAACCAATATTACAATGGTAGGTAATGATAAGATAACAATCAACAGCAAAACATTGAAGAGCATCTAAAAAAACCCAACCCTATTCCTAAATTCTTCATTATTTTTGGTTTCCTTACTTTCCTGAAGGATAAAGGAACAAGAAATGAAAGAAAGGGAAAAGGTTGTCACTTCATTATGGTTTCACACAAACCTCGGCAGAGTAAAACTAAATACTGAATATACAGGAAACAGCAAAATCAGAAGCCTACTAAATAAAAATATAGCTTGATCATTATGGTTTTATGAAGTCTGTATTCTCTCTTAAAACCTCTTCTTGAATCAAGAAGGAAAAGCTTAAAGAATTTTAAAAGACAGTCTTCTAAGATCTTCATCTGTAGTACAGATTCTTCCAGTTACATACCTGCATGTTCTGAAATGGATTCCAAAGATGCTCTGGATCGCTCTGATTCAGTCAGTGATTTCCAGTTCTTAGTTGTTTCAGGCCTAAATTTGAAAAATCAGATTGCATGAATCATGGTTACACCACAGTGTGGTGTTTTGTCTTTTTTTTTTTCTTTTCCCCCAATAGATAAAAGTGGAAACACAAGTATCTATAATTATAATGCCACACCAATGATAACATAAACAGTTTGCTTTGTCACCATACTGTGATCCTAGAAAATAGGAATGGGGACAGAGAGGAGAGTTTGGCAAGTCCTGAAAAGTAATTTTTTTGAAAGATTTATCAAACTTTAGCCTTTTTTGCAGTAAAAAAAAAAATCAAACCAAACCAAACCAAAAAAAAAAAGAACAAAAAAAAGAGAAAAGAGAAAAGGAAAATAACTTTTGGTTTTTACTGGGATGCACTAAAATTGCACCATCTGCTGGACAAAATGAAACACTTAAAAATACTGTAGGAAGTGCAGAAATCAGTTGAATTCTCTGCCTTTTAAAATCCAAGAACCAAACCTGATTTAGGTGCAGAGATGAATGGTTTGCCTCACAGAGTGCTGCAGGCACAGTAAGTGACCAAAAGGCAAAAAAATTTCTTCCCGTTTGTAATCCACTAAACAATTTGGCTCAATTCTTGCACAACTGAAAATAGTTCAGAAAGAACTTGAAAATAGGACCTGAAAGGCTGGGCAGGACAAAAGTGAAATGCATACAATTACAGGGACAATCCATCTTATTTGTTTTGGGTCTAATGACACCAGCAAATAGGTCAGCAGGATACTGTCCAGTTTCTGCTAAAATTCATGGGTTTAAAGTTTCTGCTAAACTCATGGTTTCTGCTAAAACAGTATTCACCACAGATTCTCAAAAAGAAGAACAAATCCCAGTTACCTATGGAGTGGTGGTGCTTTGATCTTAGGTTTTTCAGCAGCAGCTGAGGATGGAGTTTTAATCTGAGGTTTGGCTGTGGGTGATGTCTCCAGATCTTGGCTCAGCTCTGCTTCAGTCTTCTTGATAAACTCATCATATGACTGCACATGGAAAAGTTATGGTTGTTAGTCTACTAAACCACAACTACAATTCAGTAATCAAAACCTATTAAGTTAATAAAGAAGACACTTGGTTTCTCTGAATACTATACTTAAAAAAAAAAATTAATTACATGAGAATTACTCTTGAATCTAGGCTCGGATACTAATGTGTATAAACATACATAAGCCCCCTCAACACTGCTAGTAACCCATTCAAGATACAAATTTTAGAAGGGAATGGCATTTTTGCCTTAAGGCTGTGGTTCATTGTTGAAAATGTTTCAATAGCCAGAACACAGTCACACTTCTATCACAATAATATGTCTTTCACAGCTGTTGATAGGATAGTCTGCCAACAACATCCATACTGTAATGGTTTATCCAAGGCTAATGATCTTTTATGTCACCCTTTTTCCTACTGCTGCTAACCTCCAGTTGTTTGATCAAACTGGCTTCCTGGGCCTTCAGTCTCTCCTTTTGTCTTTTTTTCTGTTCCTTTTTCAGCTGGTAAACCACAGACTTCCTTTTCCGCAGTTCATCCTTCAGGGCCCTGATCCGTCCTTCAATGTCACTTTGATCAGATGTGGTTTCTGAAAAAGTTTAGTTTTAGTCTTTGCAAACTTCCACCTCACAAAACAGTTTCACACAAAGCAATATACAGTCATTTAGTAAATAGAAAATACAGTCCAAGCAAAGTATCAAATAATTTAATGTCAACATGTTAACATAGTAAGGCTCTTAAAGTGGCATCTCAGATTCATAACACTAGTATACAACATATGAAAGTGTTGCATCTTATTTAAAAGAGAAAGTCTCTAATAGAGTACTTGGTACCAAACTTGTTCCCATCAAGCACCCATGTTTACGCTGCTACCTCATTAACTCCTTATCATGTAACCTGTTGCAGAAATCAATTTTTTCTGACATATTAAAAAAAAAGACAACTCAAAGATGCATACCAAAAATACATAAAAAATACTTGTCTACAATCACTGTACACAGTTTCAAGATGCAGGGTACACTTCAGTGATGAGAATTTCATTCGGAACAGTGGACTGCAAAATAGGTTTCTGGCCCGTTTAGATTTTTTGCCACATAGACTAAATCCATCTATGAAATTGAGAGCTGACTGGTCAACAGCTGGAAAGAAAGTCAATTTGAACAATGCAGAGATTTTCACTGTTGTCAGGCTTCAGGATGACAATTTATTCAGGGTGAATGGGGGTAGTGCTGAGCTTAGACATGTGGTGTACTGCTCAATAATAGTTTATACAAAGCTACTTGGCATATCTTTGCTCCAAGTTTAATTTTACAGATCCTCCTATGATGCCATTACTGACTATTTTCTACCTGAACAATATTTTTCTTTAATGATTATTCTTAGTAATTTTAATATGATCTCCATTCCTCTCCAACCCCAGAACTCCCTGCAACCTGGTTTTCCAGTCCTGATGATGATGATATTCTACCTCTTTTCCCTTAGGACACTGTCCCCAGATACTTGGATCCATTCTCTGCATGGTAACCCCATTCTACCAGTACCTCTGTGTCCTGGGTTCAGCTGTAGCAGCCATTTTTCTCCTTCTTAGTAGCTGTGTTTCTGACTTTAGCCTGAGAACAGTGTTATTAACACAGCAATGTTTTCAGTTGTTGCTAAGTAATGTTTACTCCAACCAAGGATGCTCTGCCAGCGAGGAGGGGCACAAGAAGCCGGGAGGGAGCAGAGACAGGACACCTGACCCAAACTAGCCAAAGGGGTATTCCAGACCACAGCACGTCATGCCCAGTATAGAAACTGAGGGGAGTTACCCGGAAGGCCCAGATCGCTGCTCGGGTCGGGCTGGGTATCGGTCGGTGAGTGGTGAGCAATTGTATTGTGCATCACTTGTGTTTATTGTTTTCTTTTCCCCTTTTAGTTTTATATTCTCTCCCCTTGTTGTTTCCCTTATCATTATTATTATTGGTGGTAGCAGCAGTAGTTTTGTATTATACCTTAGTTACTGGACTGCTCTTATCTCAATCCATGGCATTTACATTCTTTTGATTCTCCTCCCCATCCCTCCAGGAGCTGGGGGAAGAAGGTGGGGAGTGAGCGAGCAGCTGCGTGGTTCTGAGTTACCAGCTGGGCTTAAACCACGACACTCTGCTACTTTTGATGTTTCTGCTGTAACAACCTCTTAGTTTCTCAGACTTTACAGAGAGACTGACTTAGTGTCTCATTACTTATTCTTTCTGCACACCTGATTATGTCCACTTGTTTCTTGTTTAAAATGTATACCAACATAGAGCAAAACGAGATCCTTGTCCCAGATTGGTGCTACCACAGTTAAGTGTCAAAACCTCTTCAAAATATTTATCTAACACAGCCTTACTGAAGCTCCTCCCTGCAGCTGATGTCCCACTTCCACTTCAACAGCAGCAGCTACAGCTCCTAAGAAGGAACTTGTCTGGTTTGCTTTTATAATACTCAATATCACCTATAATGTTTTCTGGACTAAAAAGCTTGGATGTTCATAATCACCAATTGCTTTACTGAACATCCTAGAAAGTAAGTCACCAGTATTATCTGGTCAGCTAAGCAGGAAAGCTTGACATTTTGCTAATCAAATTTCCCAAGACAACAAACCACCATAATGAAGGATTTCATCATCAACAACAGCCAGTAAATACAATCAAACTACTGTATTCTTTTTCCATTAACAACTGTTGTTAATAATTTAGAGAACTAAAACCAAAACAATAACAAAAGAAACAGCACAAAAAGAATGGAATCTCACTAGCTACTCAGGAGTACTTCATGATGCCACTGTAATTAAACTCCTCCCAAATAGTAAGTGACCACTATGTAATTATATCTTTTCTTGATCAACTCATAAGGGAAAGATCTGCAGATGCTTTCATCTTTGATGATCTTGTCTACGCGTGCATTGGATTGAAGCAATGACTTCATTACTACTCAGCAGCTTGGGAGATTTGTCTCTTTACAATAGAATGATTTATTGTGAAACCAGCACCATCCTGATCAGCTTCCCACCTCTTATACTTTTCTTCAGCATTTGAAATCAAAGATTGCAAATACTTTATTTTACAAAAGTTTATTTTCATGACCCCTGTTACCTGCTCTAATTTTCAAATGGCTTTCTTACGTGGTTGCTCAGTCAGAACTTGAAAATAATTAAGTTGCTGAATGCTCCACAATGTTGCAACTGCTCTCCAGACAGAATCCCAACATAAATCACTCAGTACACATACCTAGGTGTCATGTATTCAGTTCTCTATCCAGCAGAACAGCTCCCTCAAAATTTCTGTGTTTCTATTGCACCCACATATACAATATTAACAAAAAAACCCCAAAATAAAAGATTATTAAGCTTGCTGCATCAAGCACCACGACGACTGGATATATACACATACCAGTAAGCTATCCATCTACCCACAAACAACAGCCAGTACATACAACAGAGCCACTTAGTTCTTTTCCCAGTAAAGACTTATGAATGAATTTAGGAAATTAAAAAAAAACCCACACAAAACAGACTTCAGAGTTTAACAGAGCTGACCATAGTGACCCACTGAACTGTGGCTCAGAAAGTCCTGCAATCCACATGACTAACAGACTGCGAGAACACACCAGGGAAAGGACTGCTTCATACCAGTTCACGTCTAATATTCTCTCCCTTAGCATTTACTGGTAGCCAGCTTTGATACTGGATAAAAGAGTATAAAGCGTCCATACAGTAGATCTTGTAATTTATAGCTCAAAATGCAATCTTAAGCCCTATTTTACTGCACACAATTCAAACCCATCTCTAAAAACAAAAACATGTGTCCTGAAGCATCTATTAATTCTGCGCAAGCCAGTGCAGATCCAACAGGCTCACTCATACTGCCACGATAACAGAGCTATACTGATTCCAGAACCAGGTTGTGTTCAGGAGGACAATCATGTTTGTATGCTGCTGAACCATATTCTGCTTTCTCACAACATGACGGTTGAAGATGTGTCCCCTGTTAAAGCACAGCTCAGCTTGGTATTTTTAAATTCTAGGACCACCCCAACTATTGACTCTTATTTCCTTTATACCTGTTTGCAGGAACCTGCGTTGTTTTCTAAAAGAAGAGATAATACATAGACCTTCTTACATTAAGACCTTCTTAAGCAGAAGGGATCAAAATTACATCATGGGAAAATACTCCCAGAAAACCCCAAGCCTGGCAATTTCCAGGCTTCCCCACATCTGTGTCTGCCTTTCAAGTTTACTTGTTAAAAGCAAAAGTGTTGAAAAACCAGTTACACTTACCTGACTGCGTCATAGATAAAGATTCATCAGACCAGTTGTGAGATATCTGATGAGACTTCACAGGTGAACGTAGCTGTCCTCCAGTTCTATGGCTGCCTTTGCTGGAATCTTGCCTTGATACAGATATGCTGCTTTTGGGAGGAGACTATGGGAGACGAGAATGACAAATAAGTCATTGCTTGCAAAGATCAGTTTGAAAAGTAGGAGATCATTGTCATCCGGAGCTACTTACAAGGAAGGAACAGCATAAGTAGAGAACATCTTATAAGCAGTGGTACCTAACCAACTATCTTAAGAAGAATATTAGTTTGCTAGACAACAAAACAAAAATACCAAGAGCAGAAATAGCTCACTGCTTACTTTGAGGCTAGATTTCAATAAACCTGCTTAGACTACTCTACCACCTAAGTGAACTGACATGGTTCTGACTCACAGGCGTTCAATACAGTTTATGTAATCTTATTTGGTAACAACCATGGCAATAGAAACTCCTAGTTAATCTATCAGTGAAATCAAAAGGACCATTTCATGTAAGGGGTGCAATATGACATTCTAAATCAGTAAAACAACAGAGCATTTCTCTGAGGCCAGGTAAAAAATTCTAAGAGCAAACATTCTCCCACAATGCTGCTTACTGCTTTGACATTATACCACAAACCTTTCACACACCTTGGACGTAACCTCTGGCACATATTAGACATTTTACCTCACTATCTTCTCAGCAAACTTTCCAAGAAAATATTTGTAATAACTCTAGAAAGTATTTCTAGAATAGAGACCTATATAGATACTCTAGATGTATAGTATAATTATATGTATACTATATGTATAACTATAGCAACTCTAGATGAGCAGTTCTTTTACCCTACAGACACCGCATTTTCTGTCTCACTAAGCAAAGAGCAAAGTTATCAGGATGAAACTTATAAAAATTATCAACCAAGTAGAACTAACAGTTAGGGAACAGTTGGAACAGAACAACAAGGTAGAATTAGCTACCAAGCAGACATAATCTGAAACGCAAAGGGTTGTGCATGAGGTTACAGCTCTGCTTCTTCATCCTATAGTTATACTTTGGGATACATTACTTGCAAATAAAGCAAAGCGGAAAACCAGAGCATAGTTTCCATGGCCTCAAAGAATTTATACAATGGTAACAAGCTAGCCTACAGCTAATTTACACTGGTAAACTGGGTCAGTGTTCCACCACTTAATACTGCATACCTACGTGACATACGCAAAACATTTTGCAAGACTACCCACAAGTTTAAAAATATCTAAACTCTGTGATGAAGCAATTTCTCTTCAAGACTTCAGCACGTATCTGATCACAATGTTTATGCACGATAATGTAAAATGGTATTGCCAACAGAAAATAGTTTAATCTCTGCTTTGACAACTGGCATGGCTGTGCTTACTCCTTCTCCGATACCCTTTTTCAAGTGTTAAAATACATATAGCATGAAAACTCACAAGTTTGCCAGGTGGGATAGGGGACTTGAACTCTTCAGAATAAACCATTTCTTCATTAGCTGGACTCTGACCCGGGCTTTCTGGGTGTCCACGGCCCATAGTCTCTGATGGGACTGACTCAGCAGGTAGACTGCCCAGATCTTCTGGGACAGAGCTTTCACTGTTCAGATGAGAACAAGAAGGCGCTGGAGACTCTTCTTCACTAGCCATTTCTGAGATTCAACAAAAGAAAAAACAAAGCATTTAAGAACTTACAGGCACTGACTTAGAGGCCTTCAAAGATGCTGCTGCCTGTATACAATGTAGTAACTGCTACCAGTACATGTCAAATTGGTGTTATTTCCCCCACCTAGACACCGAGGTTGGAACACTTGGCAAGAACAAGCATGTTTACTAGAAAACAGATTTGTTTACAGATTTGGTACAGAAGAAGCTTGTTTACAGATTTGAGACTGCCAAACCTTCTTAGTGATTGCTGAATGTCTAAAGCAAAGAGGGTTTCAGGATATTCTAACATTTTCCAGACAACAGACTCAAAAAAAATCATTAGCGAAACCTGTCCTTCTAGTTGACCATACACCATAGCAAGAGTCACTATTAGTCTGAAGAAGTCATGGAGGAGCATATAATCTGCAAGCCAGATATTGAATTTAGAATTGATTGCTTCCTTTACAGTAGTTGCAGAAAACATTTTAATGTTATGATTTCATCGTGAGTGTCTCAACTGCCAGCAAGTAAATAATAAGTTGGGTTTTCAAAATTCCTGTTTACTAAATTCCGCAAGAGTCAGAGCATTACTGAGGCAGTCATGGAGAATTATTCAGTATTTGAGCAAAGGCTGGGGAGAGGAACTTCTCCTTCTGAACCAGGGCTGCACTCCAATGCTTACTGGTAGATACAATTAACAGAAAGCAAATATATTTTCTCACCTGTTTATCAGAATTCAGCATTCATGCTGAATTTTTGTTAATCAGGACTTACTGACTTATACATGTATCTTTAAAATGTCTTACAATGCCCAAAATCCACATGACTGTTTCAGTAACAACCCTAACAGGGCATAATACTAAATTTCCTTTGCACATTCAAAGGACATGCTGCCTGCCTTCAGCAAAGTGGGAGAAAAAAAAAAGAAAATTGATTGTTTCTAGAACAATCCCAAAGTTTCATTATTTTCTCTACTTCTCTGTGCTTCATGCTGAAAGTATGGTCCACTTAAGACAAAACAGTAAAGCTGTGGTTCCCAACATCTGGGAACTTTTCTTTTTCCTAAGAATAGCATCATTCATGCTAATTACATCCTTACACACTTAAGCACAGTTGCACATTTCAAATGGTTATACTGCATTAACAACAGAGGATGGGAAAAAATGTTGTCATTTTTTAGAAAACACAGCCTCTGATAAGAGCCATCCTCACCAACAGTGAGGAGGCTAACAGGACAGACACTTTGAGCACTACAGGGGTTTTAATAGAGTAAGTTCAGAAGATGATCAGCAGAAGATCATGAAATATTTTTGTTTTGAAAGACAGAAATATAGTTTGAATTGTATGTAGAAATGTCTGATGGGCCTATGGTGCAGTTCACTTGAGAAAATACACAGCAAAGGAGGAATACACTTTTAACTAAAGTGTAAAATAGGGCTAAAAGAACAATGCAACAGAAAGCACTAAAGACTGTAGAAATCGATATTCTAAGGGTGTCCAGAGAAGAACAACCACCACCAAAACATCAAAAAAGGAAGAAAGGGCAAACTTAAGCAATTTTTGTGTCAAATTATGCTTTACTTTCGTTATTTGTATCACTTCCCCCCACTTCCTTTTACCTTTGGGCTCAGTTCTCTGATCCCCTAGCTCTTTCTTGGCTATTTTGGTTTTGAGCAGCTCTTTGTCCCAGGCAGCTAGGGCCTGCTTTTCTATGCGCCTTATTTCTGCTTCTTCTGCATCCAGACGGCGTTTCCACTCCAACAGTTCTTCAGCATGTTGTCGACGCTGCATCAGCTTCTGTTCTCGCTTAGTTAGAAACCTAATAGATAGAGCAGAAGACAATGAGAAGACAGCCAACCACACGCAAAGGTCCCAACACCCAGATACTCTATTGCCACAATTCCTAGAATTATTGCTGTTCAGATTTTTTTCAAGGATAATATCCACACTAGCAACTATGTTCTAGACCTCCCACGTGCTACTGAAAAAACCCTGCAACTAGAAGAGTTTTTTCTTTGCAATAAGTCTACAACATACTGTAAATACACTGCTTACATTTTAAAGATCTTCGAAATCATTAAAAGTGCCACTATTCACTAAAATGAACTGGCTAAGTTCCCAATTTCAGTACATGAAAAGTACCAGTGGTATTAAACTGGAACCCTCAAGAAAGCAGTGACTTTGAAAAATGAACTTTTCTTTTCACTCATCCCAATGATGGAAAAATTGTAACTCCAAGTTGCCCCACAGATCTTTCCAAATACATAATTATAAGAGAAGGTGATGCTGTATTAATAGATCTCCTGAATTACTGGAGTTTCTATCCTTCTTAAGCATCATCTGTATGGATTGCCACATTTGGAATGTTAATTGTGAGCTGACAGCATCAAGAGAATAAGGATGCAGGACATTTTTTCCCACCTACTAACATATCTCGTTCCCGGTTTAACAACAGATAAAAAGCAAAGCTCATGATGAAAATTATCAGATATTTTCTTTCTGACAAAGATTTCTTAGGTGATCCGCAAAAACTCAAAAATGAGGAAATTCTTATAGAACTCTCTAGGTATGAGTAAGTTTGTGTGAATATACTAATTCTCTTTGCCAGCTCTTGAACAACAGTATCTCTGGTCTTATTTCTAAACATTGAAGTAACCAAGACCATAGCATTTAACCTTTAACACAGTAAATGAAAGCAAGTTCAACATCAACTGCATGCAATTCCTCTGACATGCCAAGTTTAGAAAAGAGTGTGTATAAATTCATTAATCTCCTACACTGAAATTATGACATCATAAAATCATTCTATAGAAAACATATGGTTTGCCAGCTAGAGAGTTCACCCTCTACAGGACGTGGGGTGCCTAAAAAGACAGTCTTCAAAGACTTGCGCTACTTGCTTTGCAAATGCCTTTATACCTTGTAAGTTTCAAGCCATCCCAAACACTTGGCATCAAAGTTTTTAAGCTGCAAAGCAGATGATAATTTCATTTGTGCTTTTTAATCCCTCGTGTTTCAAAAAAAGCCCTTTTATTTACAGAGACTGGAATGACCAACTAGCTAATCTGCAGGTCTTGCCTGCGAAGGGACATTTCTTGTTTGTTCGCTTCGCATTCATCCTGCTCCCCAGAAAAGTGAGCTGGCCGTTGACCAGAAAGGTTAAGATCCAGGTAAGTCCTTCTATAAGACTGATTCACGTAAGGTGGACAAGTTATAATTTGAAGATAAAAGTTTCAGAAGCCGGTAAGACATGCCCACAATCTTCTTTCCTATGGTCAAAACAAGAGCAGGTGAAAACCAGAAGCACCTCAGAGTCTCTGGAAACACCTTCAAGCCGACAGATTCAATGATTTTGTGCATTACTTTATTACTTTCTATAGACAAACATCAAACATTCTCTACTTTTAGGCAAACCCAACAGATTAATGTAATTAAGAAACTAGACTACCAACAGTAATTGCATTACAAACATGACATGGACAGTCATGTTGTGTCTTTCAACAGCACTATCAGATTTATCAACTCTTACTTTCAGATACACACCAGTTCCAATTAATTTAGCAGATCATGTATTTGGAACTCATTATAGAGTCATTATTACAATGATCTAAATACAAAAGGCAACTTTTTCTTCCTCCTTGTCCACTGTTTGATTTCATCAGAATGTCTGGATCTTCATAGCTTCCTGGATCTTTCGGAAGGCAAGTCCAGTTGAAATAAAATGCAAGAGAAAGGCTGAAATAAATGGCTTCAAAAGAACAGGATTCCTTAAAAGCATTAACCCAGAAGACTAGAGGAGACAGAAAGGAGGAGAATTAACTAAATGATGATGAAACTAACCACCACACAAAGACTACTTACTAATAAGAAAGATAAGTCAAAAGAAGTGATGGGAGAGAAAGAGGTTTCCAACATTCAACCTATAGGAAGAGGAGGATTAAAGCAGCATGGCTAAAGATGCAGATCCTTTTATAACCCTGGGGTTTAAAAGGTCAGAGCCACAAGGTAGTATATACACTGCCTTGATATTTACTACAGTCTAGAGGGTTCCAGTTGCAACACCAAAGGTATGCATTTATCCTCAAAAGCAGCAGCACCTTCACAGGAAGCAGAAAAAATGCAAAACCACACCTGGCATCTATGAAGCTGGAAATCTGGGGGAGCAAAGAGGAAGCAGCACTCAGATTGCATCAGCATGATTTCAAAAATCTAACTATTTCTCTGGTGCTAACATCACACATTTTATCCATGCATCCGAACTATTAACCCGGAAGCATAACTTGCTGCTCTGACTTCTACATTTATATCCAAGGTATACTGACTTCAAATCAGACAGTTGCAGCAGCTATTGTGAAGTGGTAACCAGACAGTGGGAACAAAGTGAACTATCTGCCACTCAGAACACAGTAGAAACAAGAGATTAGAATTATAGAATGGTTTGGATTTGAAGTGACCTTAAAGATCATCCAGTCCAACTTCCCTACCATGGCCTGGGACACCTTTTATTAGATCAGGTTGTTCAAATCCCCATCCATTCTGGCCTTGAACATTTCCAGGGATGGGGCATCTACAATTTCTCTGGGCAACCTGTTCCAGTGTCTCACCACCTTCATCATAAAAAAAAAAAAAAAAAAAAAGAAAGGAAATCTTCCTTATATTTAATCTAGACCTACTCTTGGTCTAAAACTATCACACCTTGTCCTATTACTACAGGCCTTGGCAGAAAGTCTTTCTCTTTTTTTCTTATAAGCCCACTTTATATATTGAAAGGCATGAATAAGGTCTCCCCAGAGCCTTCTCTTCTCCAACCTGAAAAATCCCACTTCTCTCATAGGACTTTCTTCATAGGAAAGGTGCTCCAGCCCACTGATCATTTCTATGTCCCTCCTCTGGACCTCCTCCAACAGGTCCATGTCTTTCTCATCCTGAGGACCTCAGAACTGCATGCAGTACTCCAGATGGGGGTCTCTTCAGAGCAGAGTAGAGGGGGAGCATCAGCTTATATCCAATTTTTTTTTTTTGTCCACCAGCATCCCCAAGTCCTTCTCCGCAGGGCTGCTCTCAACTCATTCATCCCCCAGGTCTACATTGATACCAGGGTTTGCCCTGACCCAGGTGCAGGACCCTGTTGATCTCCATGAGGTCCACAGTGGCCCACTCCTCAAGCCTGTCAAGGTCTCTCTGGATGGCACCCCTTCCCTCCAGTGAAATCAACGACACCACTCAGCTTGGTGTCATCTGCAGACTTGCGAAAGATGTGCCCAATTCCACTGTCCATGCCATTAAGAAAAATCTGGAAACAGTGAGGAAAGTGTCAAAAAGTTCACAGATGAAGAACCTCTTGACTTCCCAGGACTGAACAGAGCATGCTCTATCAAAGAGTCTATCACTTGAAAAAGATGCAGTTACCTGACCAATTGGTTGTAGATATACAGCTGGAATTTGGGGTGAAGGTTGGGAAAACAGACACTGAGAGAGGCCCAGTGGTGAGACGTAAAGACAGAGAAGAAGTAGTGAACAGGAGAGCAGTGTCTACAAAATAAGGAGGAAGAGTTTAAAACTAAGATAGCAAAAAAGGCAGAAAGAATGAGAAAAGGATAGCATCTAGCAAAGAACTTTAAAATTTATTGCATTTAACATTGTATAGTTATTACCCAACATCTGAAGTAGAAAAACTATACACTGTTATGCAGAAGGTAATAGAAAACACACACTTACAACACTTCATTTTCTGTTAAAGGCAAGCTACTTTCACACTGCTAGATTTTTCTTTAAAAGTTTCATTTTGATGCAGACTTCCACATGCACTGGTTAACATATTTCAACCTGATCTTTTTGCAACTCCTGCTATTGTAAATGTCAATACAGTATATAATGAGCATTAAATAGCATGCTAGTTTTGCTACATGAACAACTTTGCTTGTCTGAAAGTTTAAATGCATTTTCATTCACCTGGCGAAACCTCAGTAAAATTAATTCTCCAAAGGTAAGCACCAGTGAAAGGGGAAAAAAAATTACATATTTTAAAACATGAGCAATTCCAGGAAAAAGTCTGAGAAATACCTGCAATTTGACCTCTAGCTGTTATTTTGGTTTTTGGCAACAAAGTGCAGACTTGGTCTCAGAATACTCATATATTGCCTCTTTCATTTGAAGTACTAACTGCAGAAGGATAATACCTATTTGTTTTTAAAAAAAAAAAAAAAAAAAAAATCTACCTACCTAAACTTACATCTCTGCTTAAAATGGTATTTCCTAAACAATTACCATTTTAAGTTAATTCCGAATGAACTATCATGTTTGTAGGAAAATGCCATGCTCCACATAGAGCTATCAACTACAATGCAAGCTAAGCAGCATATTAAGGAAAAGCAAAAGAAAATGAGCATTTAACCAGTTCTTCTATAGCGCAGATTACCATTAAAGTTGCATATGCAAGGAAAGCAAGGGGAAGTGGTTAATTCTCTTTGACAGAGCATGCTCCTGTTCACATGCAGACTATTAAAAAATAACCATTCTTTCATTCCCCTTTTAGCAGAAGAGAAATATTAAAGCTGCCTTATAAGTAAGGAAGCCACAGGATTTCCACCTTGCTATGGACTACACCAAATCCAGCATAGTAGGCTCTCCTAATTCCTTATTCCAGTTCCTCTAGTACTTCACTCAACATTCAGCTTCTTTCCTTTTGCCCTATCTCACTCACACCCTGATTAAGCTGCCCTTCAAACAGCAGCTTCCTATCATTACACCCCAAACCAAACGTCTTACTCTATTATGTTAATATTATTCTTATGCATTTTACAAACAAGGACATTTAAAAGACTCCAAGTCAGCACTGTTTTTCAATCAATAAGCACTGCTATTGCTATCAAAATACTTGCAAAAGGTGTGCAAAAACTATATAATTGGGAAGATCAAGTACTAGAGAATCATTTATGTTTACACAAAATACTACTTCCTTTGAATATATGTATCTCAATCCAAGACAAAACCATAAAACCAAAAATACATGACCACATAGATGACACAATTTCCACTTGTTCTGCCCAAAAGCAGTTATTTCAGCTCAAATCCTGCTATCCACCTTTTGAAAATTATTCTCCAGGTGAGCAATGTTTTGGACTGATGATTCAAGTATCTCTAAGGGCAGAACATAATTTGTATCTACTACTATCCCTTGCAATAGTAAGAACAATTATTTATTAATATGTAATTCTTTCTGCAATCAGACTTGTCGCTTAGAAATGAAAGTACTTTGAAACAGTAAGATTCCAAAAACAATACTGACAAAACCACTACCTAATAAAAAGTGGCAAAGGAAGTCTTAAATATAAAAGTGTATATGTCATCTCCTATAGCGTTAATACTGCATCTCAAAAATGATAAGACATAACTTGGTTTTGTTACACCATTTGAAATTTTGTGTGTTGAATCTCAGGTGGAAAAAAAGTAAAATAAAGACCCTCTTTAAAAAAAACCCAAACCCACAGAATCCGAAGAAAACCCATGTTTTCTTGAAACCCTAGAAGTCAACATGGCCTACAGAGCACATCCTTCTCAAGTCCTCATCTTAAGCTATTTACCAACTTCAACACATATTTTGAGAAAGAGTTTGCTGCTATAACGATGGGGTTGGTTTTCACATGACTTGGAATGCCAAGAGTTTAGTTTTGGAAATACAACAATTCAGAATCTTGAAATCATTTGTCATTTTGGCTGTTAAGTTTACCAGAAGAGTTTGAATAAAACAGCAATGAATTCAGGCTAGAACATGAAGACTATGTATACCTAGAACATGTTTTTGGTTTTTCCTACTTACACCAAACCCTCATTTAATACTACTGGTTTTTATCTTCATCATAGACAAATACATGCAAGTGTTTCTCAAAAGATTACAAGCAAATAGGGTGCTAAGGAGTCACAGACAGCTTGCAAATGGCAGTGCTTGCTTTTTGATGTTTTATTCAGCTGTGTTAAGAGTCTCAAGTGAAAAAAAAAAAACCAAACCATTACATACAACTCCCTCATGGACTAAAATACAGTGACCTACCTTGGTTATAAGTTAAAAACAAACAAAACAAAAAAACCCAAAAATGCTTAAGCAAAGACTATTTCTTGCAGTAACTGGCAGAGGTCAAACTTTTAATGGATTAGTCTCAAATATGAATTTAAGGCTTCAAACTAATGAGCACATGCTGGAAAAGCATTTGGGATGTTTAGTGCAGACAAAGTAATTCCTACACTGAAAAGATGCAGGAAAAAAAATTTTGATTCAAGACAATTTAACAAGTGAAATCAACAGATTCAGCCTTAGTTTTCAGACCCAGGAACTGCACATATACTTCATTATTTCCTCTGAAGACTAACAACCAACTTCAACTTTTTTCCAACCCATGGACCGCACAGGATGAAAAGAAAGGTCTTATTAATTGCCTGTCTTCTCAGTCACACACATACAACCTCCATTAATTAAGAAAATACTACAAAATGCATCCTAGCTCACTTTAATGCAATTAGAATTGAAATTCTGCAGCTGGATAGTAAGGAAGAAATCACATGCCTGACAAGCTCAATGACTTTCTGTGAGCCAGATCTCAAACTCAGTTACTAGTTTTTTGCATAAGACTATTCCTATTTTTAACTTATGCTTCAATTCAAGATAAAATTGGTACTGTAATTCCAGAGTCTCACTTCCTATGTTTTTGCCCTTTAAAATAAAAAGGGAGATACAAAATACAGGCACTATTTTGACCATTTGACTTCAGAGGTCTCATTGCTAGAGGAACTCTTACATCATCAAGCTGGAGCCTGTCCAAGTTCCTTGTACATATAAGTATCAAAATCTCCTACACTGATGTGCTTTCACCAACTCAAAAGAGAAGTACAAAGAATATTAAAACCAATCTTGTACAATAAAAACTGGATACACTGTCTGCCAGCTAACAATGCCCAAATCTCAGTACTTGTGCAAGAATTGTAGCCTTTGTATATTATATTAAAAAATGAATATAGTTCTATTAATGCTTCCAATCAGCTATTTCTCAGGCAACTCAGATCAAAGCTGATGCGATATCAATAGTGCAGATACTGGCCAAACCAACTCATTCTATTAAAATAGTAAAGTCTTGCATAAGAATAAAAAAAAAAAAAAGATATAAAAATTAGTTACTTTTCATCCATTCTGCTGCGCATTTTTTTAAGTTTCTGCATAATGCTACTAGTCTCACTGCTGGAGATTGAGATTGGGGAAGGGCTGCGTGTTTCTGCATCAGTTGGAAGTGGGCTAGAACCATTGCTCTGCTTGATGTCATCCTCACTGTGAAGTTCCTGCAATTAAGTGTAAAAAACCCAGAAAGGCAAGATTAAAAGTAAGAAAAGTTATTCTACAATCTTTTTAAACATTGTGTTAATTTAGCTTACTTTCTCCTCAGATTACATCAACTACTACTTCAGGTAAGTCTGCCCACCTGCAGATTTAACTTGACTTTACAACTTCATTTTTATTTGACACAAAGTTTTTTAGTACATGCTGTTCCATCATAATTTAAGTTCTCCCTAACTGTATCTAGAAAAAAAAAAAAAAACAACACCCCAACATCATAATTCACTTACCCAAACAGGAAACCAATCCTTTCTATACTACTATTACTCAACTTGTGTCTTCTCAAAATTTTGTAAAGAGGCAGACAGTTACCAAAATCCTGTGCTGCTGTCTTATAAAGCAGATGCAATAAACTTAGTGTAATGACACTAACGTTCACACAAAGCAGCAAGTTTTGGGTTTAACGCTTACATTTAGTACTTTGGGGTCTGACAAATAATCAAACAAAATCAGAGCCCAAGAGATCTAAGCAACAAACAGCTGATATTCCCAAAGTCACTAGTTAAGCTTGAGAGTTAAACACCATCTACTGTACAGTTAAAACATTTAATAATTTCCTTGAAAAGTGCTTTAAAGAAATTAAACATTGCTGAGATAAAGAGGATGAGACCATTTGAGGCAGACAAAACTTCCAAGTGATAGGTCCAATCCAGTAGCTTTCCATTCCTATAAACACTGAAGTCAAACACCAGATGCATGGACAAAAAGGGAACACTCCAGCTTCTGTACTGAACACTTACTAGTTTGTTTTCTCCTGCAGACTTTAGTTTCTCCTGCAGTTTCATTGTAGTCTGACGGATTCGTTCTATTTCCGCCTGCTGTTTAAGGATCAGCTGTCTTTCCTTCCGAGCAGCCTTGTTAGCCTCTTGAAGACGCTTAATTTCTGCCTTTTAGGTATAAAAGATTAAGCATAAGAACTGTGGCAGACAGCTCTCAAGAACACACTCTAAAGCAGCCAGTGTCCTTGCTAGGGGTTTAAAATTACTGCAACTACATGATGAAGCAACTAGCCTGAACTTCATCAGCAAAGAACCGAAGATCAATTAATACTTCCAAGTCTCAACAAGTGAGATTACTGATACAGAAATACCCTTTAAATCAATGCATCAAACACTACTGAAATGCAAATAAGACTTGCTGGTAAGAAATACTGCTAGCTTCCTATCCAAAAGCCTGGTACGGAGGTTTCACAATTCTTAGCTTTTACAGTGTCTGAAATATTTAATGGCTACAGAGGGGCTTCAACAGGGTTTTCCTAGAGGGCATCAGTTACCTTTTCCTGCTGTAATCTCAGCAGCAGACCACGCTGCCTTTTTCGAATAGGAGGCATCTTATCATCCTCTCCCTTGTCTCGCAAATGCCTGCAAACAGATTGGAAGAAAAGATGAAATAAGAAAAAAAGTACACATCAGTGAACCACAAGCCTTTTACACTTTAAAGTAAAAAAAAAAAAAGAATAAAAAAATTAAAAAAAAAAAAAAATTTACTTTTCCTAAGCTGCAGAAGAGTATATGCCTGTACTTAATCATTGGCATGCTCTATAGTGAAATATGTTGTACTGTTTAGTCAGACACATACAGCTTAAAGGCCAGTGCAGGTAATATGAGATCTCACATGAATGGGCAGAAGCTCTCAACAGGTAGTATTCTCACCATTTGAGAAAGACAATAGGAAGGACACTGGGTAACTACCTCACAATCATTTGTCAAACCCACATTAACAAGAAATTGTAAGAAAATGTCTGTTGAACAATGGTACCCTCATGCAGAAAGTGACCATAGGAAAGTATTATTGATTAAATCTGGCCACCACAGTGCTTCAAGTGGCATTCCCAGCCAAAGCATATGTTAGGTTGAATATTAAGTACTACTCATATCCAGATTTCCAAAATCTGGCTTGAGCCAACTAAAATGACCTCAGGTAGAGATCAAGCAAATAAAGGTCTATTTGACAGTTTTCCACCTTCTTGAATTAAGACTTGTCAAGTAACAGTTGGGAACTATGTTCTCTGACTGACAACAAACATCTGATGTTCTACTATTTCAATGAAATTCTTTTTGATCAAACCATGCTCAATGCAGTGCATCAAAGCACACTTACAAACTGGGTTCTGATCTTTCCAAGTCACAATAACATTTGTATAGATAACTGATGTCAGAAGATCAGTTCAATCATTGATAGTTAAAAAGGGAGGGGTGGAAGCAAAATTAAGTACAAGAAAATGGTCAATCACCACCAGTGTATATTCAGAGCTGCCTTACTTCTTCTGGTGTTCCAGCCAAGCTAATTCAGCCTTGGTCTTCTCCTTCAGAGCCTTCTCCCGGAGCCGAAGCAGTGAGGACTGATGAGCTGCTCGCATTTCCTCTTCTTTCATGTACTGTCTTACCATCTCCATGGTAAATTTAGAGAAACTATCTTGTCCCCCTGAGAATGGCATGCTCAGCTCCTGGAAGGCAAGAAAAATTTGGCATGATTCAGAGAAATTCCAAGGCTTTTTTCAATTACAAAGTGTGTGTGTCTATACAGACACACACAAAATAACAGATTTAAGAGAAGCTGCTTTTATTCTGAGCTTTGTGCAGACCAGCTTTTTCTGCCCTTGGCTGTGTGAAAGTTTTGGAACGTCCCCCCTTGAGCCAGAGAGATGAAGCATCCTCTTATACTTCCTACCTGTGTGTAGGCAGAGTAGAAACATTTAATCCACTGAGCTTTTATAACCTGCCTCAAAATGTCACTCCTCTTACTCAAAGCCACAAGAGAACAGATAGAGGCCTGTTTCATAAGTCATCATACTTGCACAACAGTGATATATTGCATGATTAATACAACTCTAAGTTTTGAGATGCTCAAAAGAACCACAGGGAGGAAAAAACCCCTAAAGTTTGCAAACACAGCTAAGAACAGCTCACCTGAAGTTCATCAGCTTAACCATTTCCGTTCAGTTAATTTACCTTCACTATGGTTGCTTGACCTACCTTGATAGATGACAGAGCTGTTTTTTCTGGGGAAACTTCCTCCTCAGAATCATCACGATTACCCCGTTTCTTCTCCAAGTTATTTCTGCGATGACTCTCAGAGGGCAGCAAAGACCGAAAAGACTTTTCCTCAATCTCATCCTCTGTCATGGACTCATCAAATTTCATGGAATATTCTGTTGCAACAGAAGCAGAATCTGAGGGAGACATCAGGGAAGTGCATGTATGCTCAGGTATGTACCATGAATGCAGTTTTACTCTGTCTAATCTCAATAAAGTCAGGGGGGCAGGAAAGACAGGGAGAGAACTAATGCAGAAAAAAAATGGGTGTTCAGGAAATCATGGAATACCAGGTTGGAAAGGGCATCAAGGATCATCTGGTCCAACCTTTCCTGGCAAAGCATGACCTAGACTAGATGGCCCAGCACCCTGTCCAGCCTGTCCAATGTTGGAGAGTCCACCACTTCTCTTGGGAGATTATTCCAGTGGCTGATTGTTCTCATCGCGAAAAATGTGAGTGACCTGACCTTGAATTATAGGACATCATGAAATACCATTATCCAGCTTGACAAGACCTAACAGACTTCTGTAAACAGGTATAAATGTGTTTCTGGGCTGCCAAAATATTTGGTGTTCAGCCTGCATATTCAGCAAGTGAACTTCCAGCCATAGCTAGCACAGCAGAAAGTAGAATGGCCCATGCATTCCACCACTCTGATGGGCAGAATTTCAAAGGTTCCAATCTCTGTTACCCCTTAAGAGACTACCAATACACCTGGGGCTCAGCTTTCTTCATATATATTCCCTCATTTATTTCAGAAACTAATTCTGAAATGGCACCTCCCCTCCCTCCCCCCTTGCCACCCTCAGATTCATCATGTACAAACAACACGGCTAACCTTTTCCGTCTGGCAGTGATAAAATACTATCACTTGGCAAGGAATCATCCACACCAGTATGCGCCTGGTCTTCAATACTGCTAGTTATCTTTTCACGACAGGAAAGCTTTTTCTCATTCTCCTTAGAAGATGGAACTGAAGGACTCTCTTGGCGGCTGCTGGTACTACTGTGTTATCAAGAGAGAAGGGGTTTTTTTAAATTACTTTGCACATTTTGAAGCATTTACATTGCATTGCTACTGCATGTACCATGATTAACATCCCAGCAACAATCGACATGCAGAGGGTTTGGGATTTTTTAAAATGCAGCTTGGCTACTTCAGAATTCCAAGCCTCATCAAGCTGCTGACTGACAGCAGGACTTGCTATTTTTATTCTACTTTTGAATCCAAGTGCTTTTTAGGTATGCACACCCTCTACCTGGCAATGAGCGTGGATGATAAACCATTGCAAACATCTCTCCTTACAGTTTTTAAAAGGATGAGTGAGATAGCAATACTGTTTTAAGTTAGAAGAACTACGGAGGACATAATCATTCCATTTGGTCAAGATCAGAGAAGGACTGTGAGAAGCATCATGTGACCTAACCAGATCACGTAAGTGAACAACAAACAAAAAGCTAAAAATCCACTGTTAAACATGGGTGAGATACTGAAAAGTAACACCAGAAATGAGTCAAATCTAAACCTCAGACAAGCAACACTCCAGGCACTTCATGTAAAATTTCAAGCCAGTGCAGAGCAACAGTGATAAAAACCACAAAAACCAAAACCTAACAAAATGGCCAGATACACAGAGAACAGAAAAGGTACTGCACATTACAGAGCAGACAGTTCTACAGGTTCCTGCCCTGTGTTTTCATAACATATGCTCCAGTCTCTGTTCTATTCCATTCCAAAACCACACAGAGCAAAACGAGAAGAGCACAAAATGCAAATATTTAAAACAGGGAAAAAGACTCAGATAAACAGAGACTTGAAGGGACTTTTAGGTTACAAAGGTGACACAATAGAAGTATGGAAGTAGGCCACAGCACAAAAATTGGAATAATCTCAGCTCAACAATTTATGAAAGTATTTCACTTCGCCAAAGCCAAGATCACGTCCAGGTTCTGAACACCTGCAAGAACAGAGGATCCCACAATCTCCCTATACCCCCAAGTCCAGTGTTTGACCACTCTCACAGGGAGCATTTTTTTCCTCAGTGATTTTCCCCTTTCTATAATGTCACCATTGCCTTTTGTTATCTCAATGTGCAACTCTAAAAAGGGTCTAACCTTATGTTACCTAACAAACCATGTTTAAGATACTGCAACTAGATTACTGCCCCCTTAGCCTTCTCTTTTCTAGGTTAAGTTAGCCCAGTTCCTTCATCCTGTCTTCTACATCATGCACTCCAGCCTCCCCTAACCATCTTGGTGGTTCACTGCCAGACTTGTGTCTGTATGAAAATATCTTCTCTTTACTGAGAAGCCCAAAACTGGACCCTGTATTATTCCAGATACAGTCTCACGAGAGTCAAACAGAGTGGAATAACCATTTTCCTTCACCTGCTTGCTAGACTTCTGCTAATTCAGCTGAATGAGAAAGTGGAACTCAATTATTCTTAAGTTACAAAAGAGAAAAGCATCCAATTAGAACAAACACAGCAAATTCAAAACTGATGACATTAACACACAATATACTGTTACACTGTGGGCTACAGCGTAGTAGGATTTTTTTAATTAAAGACAAAACAAATTCTGGTAGGCATATAAACCTTCAAGCTCCAGAATATAAGACAGGTTTACCTGTTGAAGGTTTAATATTGACAACCTCTTTTTAAAAAAATTTTAAGGAAATATCTTTGTATTTCTTTGTACTTTAGTTCTTATTTATAGCAAAAAACCCCCTGTGTAATCTAAACTCTTCTTACCTCTGATCATGAACCTTTGATCTTGAGGACTCTGAATAACTATCAAACATTGGCGAGTATGTCTGTTTTGAGTCACCTGTCCCCTCTTTACCTTGTGATATGGCACCAGACTCACATTTCCTAAGAAAGCAAAGCATTTTGCAAAAATCTGTGTTATCTTAAAGAGGAATACAGTTTACTAGAAATAGTAAGAGCTAAATTTCTGAAAAGATCACTTAAAGCTTAGACTAGTTAAATCATCCCACAAAACATTTAGACCATCTTTTTCTAAACTTTTTATATCAAGGTTCACAGAAACAGTTAATGTCACCTTTGCCATACACTATTAAAGGGCATAAAGATGGAATCTAAATTCTTCATAAATGTTCATTCATTATGACATCTTAAAATTTTCTGCAAGAGTAGGCAAAGCAGAACCTAATAAATTTTGTATCCCCCTTCCCAAGGTGTGAAACATTAGGCAAAACCTGTTTGTATCAGCTCGGGCTCTCAGCTGTTTCATGAACTCCGAATGATGCTGCCGCTGGTGGTCAAACAAGGTGGTGACTGGAGCAGCTGGAGTGCAGACAGTATCCGTTCGTGCTAACTCAGTCATCTGAGTGCAATTAAAAAAACCAAGGAATATAATAAGCTTATCAGCACCAAAATGTTTTTGAGAGAAGTCATTCTCTCAGACAATCTTACTCATTTATTGAACAAATATGTAAGACATGGGTTTAATATGGTTTGTAATTATACACGTCAATTTTGGATGTGGAAGGTGCATACTGCTTTGTAAATACATATTCTTTAATTTATGCAGAGTGGAATTATTAATATGAAGCTACAGATATGCAAGATACTACTTACCATATCATTCTAATCATCTTAACCAAACTCTGATCAGTAGAATGATCCTCACATAATAAAACATTCCAGACTTATCATTAGAATTGAAATAAAAACCAAAACAAACCAACCTCCCCTCCCCCCAAACCAAAAACACCCCACACAAACCCCCCTAATAACCTTCCACCACCACCCACACAAACACCAGAAACAACGTTTTCTTTTTCATTTGAAAGTGCATTTTGCTCAATAAGCAAGAAATATTCTTTCCACTCCAAAGGAAGCAACAGGTTTAAATTCCAATACCATGCACGCTGCCAGGTCTAAAATTCGCAGCATTAAATCAGATTGCCATAAATTATCCTTCTTAACGTACAGCAGTCACTGTGTTCTGGACTAGAAATAAGAACTTCTTCAGAAATCACAGTAGATAACACAAGTTTTTAGAAACTTTAGAATTAAGTATTTTTCTTACTGTTCAAAGGTCTGCCTCTTGCAGAGCAGGGAACTCTGGTTCATTTTAGAGGTAGGTATAGGCTGTATTCCAATAATTTTTAATACAGATACTGAGTTTCTTCCTTAATTCTTCAATTAATGTATATACATTTTACAGAAACTGAATGTTTTAAATTGGATTGTCTGCATACATCACCCACTGTCTTACCCTTCATTAACACGACAGTCAACTCAAACCAAACAGAACTGTACAGCAGCATGCTGTATTCTTTTGCACAAGATAAATTTCTAATTGAAAGCAATGCAGAAAACTTCATTCCTTTATACATAAGAAATTACAGCGTACGTCCAGAAATATTCCCAGCGTATTGATGACTGCTATTTCCACTGCTGCATTCCAGTTAAAATAAATGGTTGTTCTGGAGTCACTTGTGAACACGGATGGAAAAGCTACGCTGTTAGCCCATCATTACTGACTAGGTCATTCTCATCAACCTCTCCACTAGTACCTTTTACTCTCAGAGTTTGAATTTAAAGGAAAACAAGAGATTAAAACCCTACACCAAACAAAAGCTCTGTTCCTTCTGCCTTGTTTCTTAACTGGTTTCCACCTACTTCAGCTCTATAAGCTACAAATGTTTCCTTGTCTTTATCCAAGACTTCACTACCTTCTATCAACAACCACTGCATGTGTCCGAGATGCCTGAGCTTTCTGTTCCTTTAACCTAGCCCATTCTTGTTTATTCAAAAACTATTTAAACTTCACATATTTGGCAAAGGCCAGAACAAGTACATCACTGTTATTCTACAGTCCTATTACGCATCATAAAAACAGCCTTGCTGAGCACTAACACGTGCATAAGCTGTGAAGAAACATGTTATGTTCGCATTCATCAGCCTTCTGCATTCCACCCCATGACCCTAATTTGCAGGCACTGCCATTGCTGAACTATGAAGAAGCAAAAGCACTTTTTTGTTACCGTGTTTTTTACCTACATGTGAAGCAGCTGCTACAATTTTGGAACAAGAGGTATAAAACCTGATAAACTCATATAAAAAACCTGAAAGCTAATAAATACTCTGTATGCCACAGAAGAACAGAGAGTCAAAAAAAGAAACCACCAAACTTCAAACTCTGTACCAAGAGTGCTGCTGAAGAGCCTAGTTTCTTTTCCCCCTCATTTCTACCTTCAAAAGTCAGCAAACTGCATTTTCCCTACTTTTCTGATTTAATTTGCATATGAAACAGATACACGATCAATCCCTGATGGAGTGCAACTCTTACTAATTAAAGATGTGTTCACTATCCTCAATCTATCCTGGAAGAACAAACTTCTTAAGAATTTGCTAACTGGAAGATCGTAAGAATAGTGAACAGGGCTTTAAGGCTGCTGACTGACTCTTTAGTAATGATGCCAGAAAAGCTCCTTTAAAGTCCTATCATTTGTCACATTATGAAGGTGAAGTTGCACTGAGAATGACACTGAACAGAAAATATCTTAGAGGCAAAAAAGTATTCAAAATAGTACTGAGATTAGAACAGTTTCTTCCTTTCACTCAGGATCTCACCTCACGGATCTGGTGAGCGGCATCTGTAGCGAGAAGCGCAGTTTCTGCCTGCTTGGCTGGAGCCTTGCACGGGGTCTCCTGTACAGCCTCCTGACGTGCCTGAACGAGATGCTGTAGTGACTCTGCATGGACCTATGCAGAAAACACAGCCAGCTCAGCTTTTCAGAATTTTCTGGCTATAACAACTATACTTTTATTTCTTAAAATGTGGTGGAAAAAAGTTTGAAATTGTCTCCCAAGAGTTTTTTTCAGCTATACTAAACCCCTTCAGCACCTCCAGATGTTCACAGCTTCAAGTTAGGAATACTCAGAGGTACAGATTTACTTACGGCATTTTGCCTCTTACACACTCCACATTTTTTGAAGGGCAGCATTACCTGAGCTGCCTTCTGCCTTGCCTCGTCCAGTTGTCTCTGACTTTCTAAAGCTTCTTGTTCGGCCTTGATTTTTAAAAGAGCTAGGTCCCGTTCATGGCGCTGCTGCTGTGCCTACGAGTCGGGAAAACAAGTTTTTAATCATGCAAGTTAAATGTAAACACCTTTTTTGCCTTAGCCTCTGGCTGCTACTACCTCTGAAAGATCTAGATCTTCTCTACTGGTGGTGCCTCTTCTGCTAAAGTAAAATTTTCAGGCTACCAACTGTCCCTCCCCTTTTCAAGCAAGCAGTAGAAAATGCACATTCCCTGTACTTTTCCACCACAGTGTAGAAAGAAAGAGGATTTAGGAGACCAATTAATTCAACAAACAAGAACAAGCAATCTTGTCAACATAAGGAAATTTCAACCAAAAGTATCCTTTTCATGGAATAAGACAAATGATCCAGCCTGAATAACTACCCTGCATGGCATTGGGACCCAATATCAAACTCTGTAAACAATCAAGTTTTTATTTTACTGAAGTACACAACCAAAGCAGTGATTCCAGCTAATGGTATATTAATGACACATGTTCGAGCCATCAGTTCCTTGGTGTCAATTTATAGCAAGAAAAAGAACAGACATTAATCCTAAAAAATGGACATTGGCAGAGACACTCCATCATGACTATTACAATTTCTCTGCATTGCTAACAAAAGCATAACTCGCCCTCATTTAATTTTCTTGCAAAATAAAAGAAGAAAAGAAGGTTAAGACAAGAAAGCATTTTTCCATTACCTTTAGAATCTGAGCTAAAGAAACACTCTCCTGCTGGGCAAGTGATATGCCTCGTACTCGTTCTACATCTGAAAGCTGTCGCACAGACTCCTCAATAGCACTAAGGTAGTTCAATTCTACTGATAAACGATGCTGAAGACCAGCAGGGGAGAAGCGCATACATCCTGCAGGATAAGACTTACTGGTCAACCTCCTTAGACTTCAGTGCCCCACATCAAAAAATACAGAAAAAATGTAACTGCTTTGGAATTACTATGGTTTTAACAAAACAACTCACCGCTTGCTGAGGCTGCTCCTGCTACAGACCTACTAGTTCCCAGACTCAAGTCGGGGAAGACTGCGTTAGGCTTCAGCCCTGATGTTGTACTTCCAGGAAAGCCAGCAGGTGACTTGACTCTTTCTGCTGTATTGCCGATAGAATCAAACTGCAACATTTTTTGGGAACTGGGAGATGGGGAAGAAGTTGGTGTCTTCTGGGATCTTCCCTTGTCTGAGAAACTGACAGTGAAACGAAAAAAGAAAGGAGTCAATATTCTTCTAAATCCAGCCATTTGATAAGACAATAAAGAAATAACCTAGTTCTCCCATTTACACACGCCAAAAAGATCCACATAAAAGGCAGTCTTTTATGGTTTGCACAGGCCCAGTATGCCCTTAGGAAATGGCCTCATGAGATGCGTTTTGTACGTATATCCCAGTTTAAGGTGAAGTTTCTAGAGCACTCTACTTTTCCTTCAAGTATTAAACCTAGTTAGCACACACCAAAAGGAAAAAAAAAATCCAAACAAAGCACAGTATCTACCATGTTCTACATGGCCAGACAAGCAGTTTCAATGCCTCCTATTGGAAACCTGCCATGACAAAGTCAGGATACACTCACCTGAATGTGCATTTATACATCTGTTTTTTGAGTTTGAGTGAAGAACTTTGGTTTACTCACAGAAAATTAGGGCCATATTTTGATAACAGAATACAATGAACAGAATTTTTAGAAAGTGAACAGGTTACTATTGGCACAGGGATGCAACTGAATGTGATAAGTCACTGCCCTGGAGCCAACTCTTTCAACAAAATGCAATGAAACACTTGAAGGCCAAAACTTGACAAACAAACTACTACACTTAAACATAAAGACACCAATTTTTTTTAAACATACAGAAAATCATCCAGACACTTCTTAAATTTACTATTCCAATTTCCTTTCAAACCCAATACTGGATATCAGTGAAAGTCACCAGTATAAGTCAACACCTCAGAACCACTCCGTAGCCACACAGCGTGAGAGACCACTCTTAGTATTTGTTGCTTTTTAGAAAAAAGTGCAGTGGAAACTAAGCAGAGTATTCCACAACCATCTTCACTGCACAATTAGCAGAAGAACTGCATTCATAGCTAGACATACAGAGGATGCAACAAAAAATCAGTATTTTTTTCCTTTTTTTCTATACTCTTTTCCAAGGATCAGTTCACTTCTCAAAAAGCATCAACTCAGAGCTGGATAAGGCTTATGAGTATTAGCTGAACACACGTCTAGCCAAAAATGTCTGTGGATCCTACTGAAAAGAGCAAGATGACTGCACAGGTTGACTAGCTATTTCCCCTACCCCACACTTCTTACAGAACATTTGTAGAAGTGGAAAAAAAATATTGTATTTCAATGCTTAAGGTACTGAACCTGATAGGACAACTATATTGGCCAGTTATCCACACAAAAACAGAGGGAATATCTGGGGAGGAATCTCTGTTTTGTATTTTCTCTTACTGTAGCCATCTACTGCAGGCTTTGATATTTAAAATACGAGTGGCGGGAAGGGGGCGGGAAAACAAACTACAAAATATTTTCTGCATTCCCATTTGACTAACATTTGATCATTTCTGTTACTTTCCCTTTGCATATCCAAAGACACTGCCATTTCTGATAATATGCCATAACACCATAAGCTAACTTGTATTTGCATACAGTCTTATAACGTTCATGTTACCTCATTAGGGAGTGTCCAGACAAGTTTTCCAGCGTGCTGTCTGTATCTGGGTGCTGTTCATGATCTTTACTAGAAATTCTGCTACTTGATAAGGATTTCTTTGCCTGTTGGGATCCCCTCTCTAATTCAGAGAGCATTTTATCTTCTTCTACAGGAAAGCGGTGAGAACTTCCATTGAAAGATTCCAACCCTAAGAAGCAACATCATTGCCAAAAGTTTATGTTTGGAATTCTAAGTATGAATCTTTCACCATCAAGAGCCCCAAAACAGGTAATTGAGAAATTTTTTTCCCCCAATTAAAGATACCTTTGAGTTAGAAGTTTATAATTCCGACAAGCAAGAAATGTAAATTTGGCAGCTTCCTACAGGAGATTAAGTACTCTTCTGCATATCGTGTCCACTGTCAAGAAAACTGTCACTCAGCTTTCATTTCAGCACACTATTGGTTTAAATAAAGAAAATAAGCATTCGACCCTTTGATGCTGATAATGTTAATAAAGCCTAGCCTTCTTTGGGTAAGCTAGACAATTTGGAATAGGAATGCCCAATCCTATTTTTCTTGTTCTTTTATTGGCTTTAAACGTAGCTTTTTCTTCTGTTATTGATTGTTTATATAGTAAGCGTGTACCAAATCTCAAGTTTCTTCATATTTGTTTGTAATGAACAAGTTACCGTAGGAAGAAGTGTATTTATTGATTTGTGCTCAAATCAATAAATTTGCCTGTGACCCAAAGATGAAGCATACAGGCAAACCTTCGTAAACGCAGCCATAACTCTGATTTCTCAGCAGCCTATTGGAATTTCCTCAGTACAGAATATGAGGACAGTTCTCACATGATATTAAAATTAACTGATTTGTTAGAAGGCTGGTTTAGGAAAAGAAAAGTTTTCAATGCTGTTTACCAACTCTTACTTATTTAATTTTAGATGACTGTATTTTAAGGTCAGAGAATAATCAGAGTCAAAAATAATTTAGGAAGGAATAAATAAATAATCCTATCAGGATTAGATGACAGTTTCCAGATATACAGAAAGACTGCAATGTTCGTAACAAAAAAACCCTAAAGCCTTCTTAAAAAACCCTACAGTCAAATATTGCACTTACGTTCCTTTTTCCCTCTGTTTTTAGATGAAGCAGATGAGCGAGAAGATGCCGCAGACTGTAGTCCAGATGAGTGCTGAGAAGCAAGCTCCACAGATCGAGGTTCATGGGGAGACTTCCTACTCACAACTTCTTCCTGAATGCTTGAATTACTGCTGCCAGCAACACTAAAAAGGAGCACACTGACAGTGATTAACTAAGGACTTCCAACTCCCACATTGCACTGTGCACAAGAAATCCACCACACTTTAATTAGAGACAGATGGCTAAAACTACACTAATTAGTCCAACTTGAAATCATTGATTTTAAGATTAAAAACTATGACAGCTGAGACACTAGTAAAGTTCGACGTGATACTGAACATATCGAAACATACTTCCAATAATATGAAACAGTAAAAGATAGGTAACAACCATCCTCTCCAATACTAAAAACTCTTCAGAACTATTTGACTATAGTTCTGAACAACTATTTGAACAACTTAAGAACGACACCAAGTAAGATTGCATTTTAAATAATCTCTGGGCATACAAGTATCATCAACTGACAGAAATATGAGTGATTTTCAATAGAAAGGATTTGCAAAAAAAGACAGTAATGCATTATATACTAAATAATACCAAGAGAAGACCTATTAAGGAGTTTAATTAGAAAGAAACCATTTTTGCAGCTGTTATCAGGGTGCAAAATACCTTTTACCTTCCTTTCTTCTGAGGTAAAGTATTACCAGTATAAAAACAGTGCTTGTGGCCTTCTCTGAGGTGCCCAAAAGATGTAAATATCTCTCATTACAAAAAAAGGGGTCTTAGGAAATTCAGGAAACCACATGAAGTCAGTAGTAACATGGAAGTCTAGGATTTGCAGTCTTCAAATTTTAGTCTGAACAGAAGGTTTTAAAAGTTCTTACAGACAATTTACATAGCCATTACTAAGCATTACTAAACGCTTAGTGAAAGCAATTATAGGCTTTTAAAAAAATTTTGAAGTACTGAAGGTATTTTAATATTTTCAAATATTTTTTTTCTTTTTTTCCAAATTACACAGACTAACCAATTGAGCTTTATAGCAGCCACACAATTTGGAGAACTAATTTTCACCTGGCTACAAAGTGCAAAAACCTTGCCTAAAGCTACCTGGCCAGATTAAAGAAGAACAAATATTAGACAGAGAACAGGAATATTTGACTCTAATTTTTATGTCTTAACCATGCTGGTTGTTGAATTAACTGCAAAGGTCCTAAAGCAGTACCTCATCACTTTGACTAGTATTAAAATACAGCATAACAGAAAAGATATCCAGCATGTTGTGAAAAAATTTTGCATTAACTATTTTCTGTTGAATTCTGCATTTTGTTTTTACAAGAAGCCTAATATACAGCTACCTGAGGTCACGTGCAATCTTTTTGTCTGTTAAAGTGCCACTTCCCTGTGATGAGACAAAATCATCTTCATAAGAAACCACGCTCTCCGGAGGGCTCATGGCAGGGAGCAAAGGGCGCAGAAGGGCAGACCCTCCATTCAACCTTTCATCAAACACTAAAGTGGGGACAAAGAAAGGAAAAAACAAAAATGACACAAAATGAAAATGTGCATCAAGCAGGTAATAAAGCTGCAGGAATTATAATGCTCCCAACCATGGGAGAAGACTTCCTTTCAAACACAAAAACATCAGGAGAAAAAACAGTGCAGCCATCCCATGCCAGTTGTCATGCAACTTAACAAGCACAGTCCTCTTTTTGTAAACTATGAATTAAATACTCCATTAATACACTCCAGCTAAAACATTCTTGAAGAGCACAGTGCCTGAGTAGAGCCACATGCAGAAAATTTAAATGCAATCATATTCAAGGGAAATAAAATGAAAGAAAAAAGAATCAAGGAAAAAAACCCCAACCCAAGATAAAAAGCAACTTCTTAGATAACAGTCCTCAAAATTAGGAACTCAAAGCAAGAGAAACAGTACTCATAAAATGAAGAATGAATTTGTAAAAAAAATAAAAATCAAATTAAGTATCCTGCATGAGACACTTGTGAGCACGCCTTAAGACACTAACACTTGAAAGGGCTCATTTAAGCAAGAGACTCTCCCTACTGATATACTAAAACCTTATTTTCTCAAAATCCAATATCGTTACAGAAGTTTTAATCGTTGTGCTACTTTGAGATATCAAATAACTCATATGAGGAAAGATGCAAAAGGAAAGACCACATCATTCGTCCACTGAAATTATGTGTTTCTAACAACATAGTAAAACTGTGTCCTTGCATGGCAAGTTTAGGGCGCTTATGTTTACGCCATAAAGCAAGAGCTGCATAAAGCATGCATTTCATCTTTCTGTTTTAACTGAAACAGGAATGGCATCTTACTACAGATGATCTGGAGTGCATACATAGTAGGAGGATGCACATTCCAGTCCAGAGGGTCTGTTCTCAATAGTGGAGAGACCACTTCCAAATGCATTCTGGGCAATTTAGATTTAGTATGCAATTCTGGATACAATAAACTTCACATTCACAATTCCGTATCTGTGGGCATCCTTAATAAATGTAACCAGTATATATGAACTAGTTACTGATCTAGAAACACAGAGCAATCTAATACAAAAATAATATTCTTCCAGCCCAAAAACGTGGGGTTCTTTTTTTTCTTTTTTTCCAGAGACAAGGCAGCAAAAGGCAGCAAGGGGAAGTAATTTATCATCCAAAAGTAAAGCGAGAAAGTCTTACACAGATTCATGTTTGAGACATCTAAAAGCACATTCCTTTCTTGCGAAGCATAAAGTGTATGAAGTAGTAAAACTAAAAAAATAGTAACTCACAAGAGCTTCGAGAATTTTTTCCATTTTTACCTTTTCCATGAAGTTGATAACTTTTTGCAAAGATGTTGATGACACTGTGAGGACTTCCCTTCGCCAGTTCCTCCCATGGCCCCTTGCTGTGTGCACCACTTGTCTGAGTGAAAAGTGGCAAATACTTCTCAGCTGCTTTCTGAAACTCCTTTATGGGCTCAAAAGCATTTCTCTCCTGAATGCAGAAATCCTTCTCCTTTAAGGTCTCCAGCATCTTCAGTGGCAACTGTTTGTGCTGCCCTACTTCCTCTTCAGAGAGGCTTCCATCACTCGGGAGAGGCCCTTCGCTGATGGACTCAATGCTGGACTCATGAGGAGTTACAGCTTTGTTCAGAGTGTAAGCCTGGTTTTCATGCCCCGGGGAGTCTGTCTGTCTCTTAGATACATGTCCTGGTGTTCCCTCATGCCTGTTAGCAGCAGGGGACCTCATTCCAAGGCTGACTACATCAGCATGAGGCCTGATCGAGTCAGGGAGCTTCTTAAATTCACTAAGGTTACCTACACCAGGAAGGCTGTCATCAAAGGCTGTATGAGACATACAAGTACCCAACATTTTTTGAATTCTGGCTGAAAAAGCATCTTCATTTTCCTCTCTCACAGGAGGACTCACAGCCTTTGCCCACCGCCCATCATCCTGCTTTTCTTGCATGAATTCATGGTCTGAGTTCCACATGGTACCATAATTGATGCCAGCCCCAGCCAACTTTTTGGCTTCACTTTCAATCCTGCTAGAAAGTGAAGCAGCTGTAGCTTTCAAAGCTTCAATCCGATCTAATTTGCTCTTATATTGGTTAGCAGTAGGTTTCACTAGGAGGTTTTGCTGCACAGCAGGTGAATTCAGGTACGGCTGAGGCATCAAGGTCAGTGACCCCATGGGTGCAGCATGGCTCCTCCTGCCTGACAGCATCGCATCACACTCCTTTGACAAAAGATCCATCTGCTCCAGACTCCAGTGTTGGGAGCAAGGGCCTCCACTTGAGCCCATGAGCATTGATGGGTGAGAGATCTGGACTCTTGGGCTCAACCTGTCTGGCTGTACCCATGGAGGCTCCATCAAATCAGTCCTGAAATGAAAAGCCAACATTTAAGTACTGTAGTACTTAAGAAGAGAGAAGAATAGAGAAAAGGCCCACAGTGGCTCACCTCAGCAGTGGCTGCTGCGGTTCTGAAAGCGACATGTCACTACTTGAAGACGCACTGGGAGGACGCTCTTGAGCCTTGTTTTCTTTGTCAGATTCCCCAGATGGCTGATAACCAGGTTTGGGCTAGAAATGAAGACAACCAGAAAAATGCATTTTCAAAATCTGTAAGAGTTTAGAAGCTCTTGTCTCATTAAAATTGAAAAGGCTTACACTTCTCAGTGTAGCATCACATCCTTCCTACCACACAAAGACTTAAAAACACAAGACATTTATGGTTTTGTCTCAGCAGGAAAAAAGCAAAAAGCTTTGCTTACATACTGAACTAGTTCAGCCAAACACACCAAACTGATATTAGTCTTTTACCATATATTAATCTTCTTTCATGTTCAGTTTCTGATTAGCAAATCTGACTCACTGCTGAAGTTTGTCCACTGACTGAAAGCAACTTCAAAGCTCTTTAATTCAGGGTTGGACTTAAGTTTTCTTAAGAGCCAACCTTTATAGCTGCTTTTCGCTATTATCCAGAATTCTCCTTCTATTTGTAATAGAACGATGATCTCCAGTCACCTTTCTTACAGGCCTTGCTGTGACAAAAAGCAGCCACTAGCAAGAGGCTCCAGATCAAAACCATTGTGTTTAAACAAAAGCTAGTTTTCTTTGTATCCTTTTTCTTAACTGATAACCAGACCAAGTCACGACCTTCCTAAAAATATGACCTCCTATTCCTGCAAACAACTGCAACACAAGTTAGTGAATCAGCTATTACCTGTGTTTCCTGCACTGTAGGCAGCTGAGGTGGCTCTTCTAAAATCGTACGTTCCAGCAATAGTTTAGAATAGGTTTCCTGTAACCGTTTGGCTGCTGAAGGCTCGGGAGGAGGCACATTCTTCACTTTAGTAAAAGCCTCCTTCTGCTTTCTGTAAAGCTCTTGGAGCCTTTTGTTCTTCTGTTCCGTTGCCTCCTTCTGTGCTTTCTTCTCTTCATTCTGCTTTTTTTTCCTCTCCTCTTGCTGCCTGATGATGTACTGACGAACCTCATCTGTATCATAGTGACGTTTCTTAGAGATCACCTGAGGCTCCTCACTGGCAGCTATCTTGTCTGGTTTCCTTTTGGTTGGACTGTGACTCCTGGCCTTTTGAGTGGGCAAAAGAGATTTCTGATTCTGCTTTTCCACATCTTTCTCTTCCTTTGTACTCATGGAATCCAGCTGCAAGTCATCGAGAATTCCACGTATCTCTATGGGCAGGAAGTCTTTATTTACAGAGGCATGATCTTCTTGGTTATCATCTGGAAGAGCAGCATCCAGTTTCTTCAGATTATTCTCAGAACGTACTTTACTTCTTGACCTTTCAGAACTTCTTGAAGAGGTTTTATGGGTAACATCCAGTCTAGAATCTGAACCTGTCCTTCCAATACAGCCTGCTAAAGAATAAGACCAGTCACGTATTTCAGGTAAAAATGAGATTTAGGAAATTACATGTGATCACTGCAACAGCTGTAAAAGTGGGAATGAGGGAGGAGGGCAGATCTCACTGTAAATGTGCTTTTGCTTCATTCAGTGTCATAATCTGAATACAGCAGCCTTTGCTTGGACTGAGGTCACACCCTTTATAGTCTTACCAGCCCCACCACCTCACAGGCAATAAGAAGCACAGCAGCTACCACCATCCCTTACTTGCCCTGTCTGAGATTCTGGATAAATCCTGAAAAGTGAAGATTTATGATGCACATAGATGATGTTATATAGTATCTGGAAGAACCCCAATTCCTGTAAAACAGGGATGCCCAACTCTAGCTTACATATTATATACAGCACATCTGGAAAATTCATCAGGCCTGTGGACCGTTCCTAGCCATTCCCTTCCCCACTAGCTTCAAGAAGCAAAGGCAGACTGCAAGTGATCCATTTTTTTGGTTGCAAACTATCTCCTGTCTCTTCCTGAACACCTTTGCAGCATGTACTGTACCTCAAGTCACATTCGCAGGGCAGGCTTCTCACGACACCAAGCAAAGTTCATAATCCATCCAGAAAGAGGGGTTATGCATCTCAACCATGGACATGAGCAAAATCCCTCCCCCAAATCCCAGATTAAAAATAGGAGTTATTAAATTAAGAAACAGATTTAATTCCATCTCAGAAGTCTGCTTTATTCTACAGACATGCAGTGTTATATAACAAAGTAAAAAAAAAAATAAAAATTATAATAATCCAGTGATAAAAGTACAACTTACCAGACTTGGCAGCTCTCTCTCGTCCTGTTCTGTCACTAGATACAGCTCTTCTGTCCTGTTCTATTCTGGGAGCCGGACCCAGTATCTTTTTTACCAGCTTTTGTCCCTCCCGCCAGGAGGATGCACTTATTACATAGTTTCCACCTGCACAGTAATTAATAAATAAAAGTGAGGCATCAGATGGATTTTCCAACATATCAAACAAAATTTATTGCAACCACTGATCATTTCTATACCATTTAGTTCTGCATAAGTGGTACGGCTGCAGTTACACAAACCAGTCATAACTTTAACATACCACACAGAAACTCAACAGGTCACACAACTCCCAGTGCTTCATGCCTATGCGTAACAACATAAAAATCCATAACCCACTGTTGCGCATTCATGTCCTACAAAATTTGATTTAAAAAAAGAAAACGTGTTACACGGGTCTAAAACATACAAGCAAATGTTACTGGAGAGAGGGGAAATATCTGTGGAGGTCTGAAAAGGAGCTGTTCATCTTCACTCAAATGAGGAAAATAAGAAGAAACAAAAGGAACAGAAAAAGAACAAAAATAAAGCTGGAAGATAAAGAACAATTCACCTTCATATTAAAAGAACATTAGCTGTTATTCTAAGGGGGAAAAAAAAAAAAACCTTCAGAAATTTTTAGATAACTGTTGCAGTATGTGTCTTGGGAGAGGTTAAAAAAAAAAGTAAAAATAGCAAGCAGCAGTTGTTCTAAGCCAATGCTAACGCTCTGCCCTCTAGCTGGGATTTCTGTACTGTGACTGAAAATATTTAAGATAAATGCTATTAGTTGATACTTAATTCAAGAGCAGAGTACCTTGCAAGTGACAGAAGCCCAATCAAAATGTGATTAGTATTATTTTATCATCCTACATATAATTAAATGATAAAAAATTGGGTATGATGGCTTCTTTACCTAATATTGGTTAGCTTAAATGCTATTACTCAGCTCACCTTTCATCCCACTAACTTCCAATATTGTTAAATATGTATTTTTTTTAATAATGACCTTAAAGAGCTCTGGAGAAAACCATAATATATATAAAAAAAACCCCCTATTAATAACACACTTCAGAAAATTCAGCAGTATTTTATTGCTAGAAAAGTACCTAACTTCAATACACAATTTGCAGTTGCTTTTTAACCATTCATTTTCAGGTTCTACCTCTGACAGCACTGCCTAAACAAACCCAGACACTGAAGCATGAAAACAACACAGCCAAAGTAAAAGGGATTGTTGCCTGGGCCCAACAGCATTTGAAGATACGGTACCAAATTACTTTAAGCAAAATCCAGGACAGCAGAACAACAGTGTTTCAGTAATCCCAGTCCTCCATTCCCACCCCACCTTTCTTTTCCTTTTGTTATTTCAAACTAGAAAGAGGAAACTTGCTCAGTCAGAAGCCTGTAGCCCACTATTCTTTCATTTACTAACAGTACTCTTTGCTTGCACTGTAAATTACCCATGTATTTTATAAATCTGTCACTTGAAACATGTCACTACAAGCCTCTTTGAAACAGATGTATCAGCCACAGGGGTTCTCTTGCAGAACTCACTGTTCTCTATTACTTCTGTGTGCTTTTAAAAAGGCAGTGTAAAGTCTCATCTTCCATTTCAAGCCAGCTGTTTGAACTAAAACATGCTAACAGAGCGGAACATGAGCTCTGGCTATTTATAGCGCTGGCTATGTTAAGCATTTTCTTATTGCTATGACTGGAGGAGGACAGACCATGATGGATATACCACCAAGTTCTGCTTGTTATCTTCTAGGGATTTCAGGACATCATTCTCCTCACATTTAATCCATTATGGAGAATAATCATTGCCGCTAAAACTTGCATCAATCTTTGTGCTCCTCCATCACTTGGAACTGCCACAAATACGTAAGTTAATTTAGTATTGTTCCTTAAGTATGAACTGATCAGCATAGGAAGGAGCAAATCCATATTATCACTTAAAATATTAGTATTCATTATCACAAAACATTCACGTGCATCTTCATGATTTACAGCCTGCAGAAGCACATTCACTCAAGAAAACCCTTTGTAATAATTCTTTAAAGCATTTTTTTTCTTCCACAAAGTGTTTACTAATGATGGGTCACTGTATGTAAGGAGAAATATAAAACCTTTAGAGGTGCAAGAGATACCTAATCTCACATGTATTTAAAGAAAAAAAAATTGCTCTGTAGTGGGATTGCAGTCATAACTACTTACTTTGTATGAAAAATAAAACCAAATGCAAAGCAGATGTGGAAGTCTTCCTAATTCTTTTGTTACACACAATCAAAGATTAACATTACTGGAAAACTAAGAAGCACTGACAGAATTCCACATACAGTTAACTCAATTTTTTACTGTAAAGGAGTGCCTTATAGTAATCTCACATCATCTTCTCCTAATACTTTAATTTTACTTGACACACAGTGGACATGTCAGACAACAGTGGGGAAAAAAAAAAACCAAACCTCAATTGGTTAAAGAAATAAACATTCCTTTATAAATATCAAAATTTGTAAGTCTTGCCAAGGAACAGGTTTTTAAAAGTTTCACTAACTTAAAAAGCCAGGAATGGGTCAAGCCAGAAAAGAAGGTGCAGGACAGCAACAACTTGACAAAGGACATAGAAGAGCAACAGCCAGAGAAAAGCCAGAGGGACATCTGCGCTCTGCTTCTCCACCGAGCAATCATGCAAGTGAACAGCTTTCACTGCAATCCCTCTTTGCAGAGGAGGGCAACTTGGCAAGTCCCACTGGCACTGATTTCAATATAATCTCCATTCCTCTTCTCAACATTACTCACTGAGCTGTTGGTCAGGCACTAATCAGCTTTGATACAAGCAAAACAGAAGAAGGATCCGAACAGAGCTATTACTACTTTTTGTCTGTGTGGCCCGACCAACATCTAAGGATACCTACTCCCCCACCCCACCCCAAGAAACACACACTCTTCAGCAGTTTCCATAAAGTGCACACAGCGAATGGAAAGGCAGAAAATTAAAACAAACCAACCAACCAAAAAAAGCATACACAGCCAACCAACCGACAACAAAAACACACACATCCCCAAAGCAGCATACAGTCTACAAACACACAACAGCAGCACTGTCACATATCTGAGAAGACTTTGAAAGCAATATGCTTTAATTTCTCTTTATTTCTTGAGATAAAACTCATCTCTGAAGGACACGTGACAGCCTTCCCTCTACAGTACAGCTAGTCACCTTGTCTGGACTCTGGACTTGACAACCGTGTCAGTTTCTGTACTTTCCGCACTGGTCTGGTTGCTTTTTTCTCTTTGTTTTTCTCACTAGGTTTTCCTTTCACTGTTGAACGGTCTAAAAACAAACAAAAGCTGTTAAGTGATATCCCACAGAAAAGAACATAGAATAACAAGCTTGCTTCAACATTTACCTTGAAAAAAGGGATCTCGGAAAAACACAATAAAATTCACTGACTCTCCCAGATTATATATTGAGATCAACTACTCCCAGTCCAGCATTTTAAAATCCTTGTAGCATGAAAATTTTGCATCGAGTGCTGTTTACCTACCCACTGGAACGCAGCAAGCCCACAGCAATGCCATAATAGATCTTTACAAAGTTCATTTTAAATTTTAAAAGAAATGTTGACAGTTTGACAGAAACAATTGTTGGTTCTCTTCTACTATACATATTATATTTTTCAGTATTAATGTTCCACAAGAACGCGTAGTTCCTTCACTTCTGAAACACACAGGCTGCTGCTTCCACATTAACGCATGACAGCACATTCACTCATTGCCGCCATGCTGGAGCATGAAAGACAGGATACCCGTGTGCTCTGCTTTCTGCAGAGCTTGTCACAGAATTCACCCAGTGATGCAGAACTATTCTGTATCACTTAAGCCCTCATTTACAACACAGTTAGGTTTTAGGCTTTAGAGATGCCAGGAACACTTACCAAAGATAAAGTCGTATTTTACCATGCCTTCACATTAAGGCAAATTAAAAAAGGAAACCAGAAATGTGGCTCAACCACCACCCCACTCAGTGGGTTTCCCAGCTCCCTAAGGTACAAAGCAGAGACAAGCATTGCTCAAGGAGAGGCAAGCTGTATATTCGGTCTCAGCAGTCTACACTGGACATGTTCAAAGATTTCTTAAAGCACTTTAGTTTGCATGCCTTGAAGATGCTCTTAATCCCAAAGTGATCTGTAGATAAGGAACTCCAGGGCCATTACGATCACCGTTTTCCTGTTTCCCTTATAGAAAAGAGCGTGATCAGACAACCTAAAATACCCTCTCCATGGATAGATTGGAAGCTTTACTTAGATGCCAATATTAACTTCTATAGTCCCTAATTTCAGCTGAATCCGCTCTCTAATGGATGCCCGTAGGACATATAAGAGAGAGAACAACAGGTCATATTAAAGGATGTAGAAAAGGAATTTTAAGAGTCTTTCTCCCTTTTAATATCCTTCCCTTACAAATTTTCCAGTTGTCTTTGAGTCTGACAAGTGCAGGGAAGACAGAATCAATGCATCAAGTACCAGAGGCCTCAGAGACTGCATTTACAGAAGTCTAGCTTGCCTCCTCACCTCTTCCAGTGACAAACAGTTCCTTCCTGATACCAGGAAACTGCAGGCTGCCTCCCACTCACTCTATTCATATTACAGCAGTTTTATTCTAGTACTGCAAGTCCTAAACATCTTTCAGACAGAATTACTGGAAGCTTGGGGTTCATACAATATCCTTTTAGCCTAACTGCTAAACAAAAAGACTTTCTGTATGGTCTACACTTACATGTAAAAATCTTGTTACAGTAACGAACAATGCTTCCAAAGATATTAGAAATATTATAGCTTATTTTAGCACCACAGAACACGGAACAGTTTTGATATAACTGACTGTACACACACAAAACTCTAGGTTGTAGTTTAAAGGCTGTACCTTTAATACAGAATTAACACATGGACAGATAATCCAACAACCTAAAAATACATTTAGAGAATACATTATGTGCAGCACCAGCATTTGATTGCTTGGAATCAGTTATTCAAATATTATCTTTTCAGGTCAGAAAGCAGACATGTTCCACAACAGCTGTTCTTTGCATGGCATCAAGACAAGAGTATGGGTGAACACACAGAGCTCCCTCCTTTTGTAGGCCGAAGTCCACTGAACACATGATCCAAGTGCCTTTTTTAATAGGACCTCTTCAATGAAACTTCTAAACAATTTGCATTTCTACAAAAAGCTCATTAATTATTTACATTTTGCTTGTCAAAACTGCAAAATCCCAAAAAATTAAATGCTAGCATAGATTAAAAGTCTTTGGAAATTTTCACATGCTTCATTACTTTCATAGGCTGATATTGAATAGAGTATTTGAAAAACAACTTTACTGAAAAGAAGTGGCTCTTTTTTCTGAAGAAGAGTTTTTTATGAGTGATTCCAGAAAAATTCCTCAGTACCTTGTCAAGCTGTACTGAAATCTAATAATTTCTATACCAGCCACTATACTATCAGCATACAAAGACACCTACAAGTTTACAATCTCATCACATACTCCTCTGGTCTTGAATGTGTTGACCAATAAGAAAGGTTATTTTTAATATGCAAATTCTTAAGCTGCAAAACTAGAGGCTCTTAAGGGATTTTGTTTTCCATTCCCTTCCTTTTCATTTACCTGATTTCCTCTCCCTCCCCCAAGTCAGTCAGTCAAAAGCAATTCAACCTTACAGCACTCCACTGTAACCAGCCCAGCAAATCAAAATGCGCACTTGGGCATCCTACCCTTGATCACCCAGAGAAATGAGCTGCCAATGGTACTACAGTTTTTCAAAATGAAAAATTAATAAAGACTGGGTCTTGGAGCAGTACATTTGAGAACATAAAGCATGTATTACTGTTTTGGTCTTTTAGCAGTGTAACTGTTAAGCAAATACACCTTTTTTTATCATCTTTGCTCACAGTTTTAAGTATCAGAATACTTTGTTGCTAAATGAACTCATCACCTAGAAAAAGATCTTTTCTCCTGTGTTGCCATTTTGCAACAATGATATTTAATGTTTTTGAAAAAACCATTAAGCAAAGAGGAATGAGTAACAGTTTTCTAAGCTTTTAGCATTCAACCTTCCTTCCTACGCCTTCATGTCGAATAAATCCCAAAGTTAACACATTCTGTTATTTTTTCAATGCAAAGTTATGCAGTCTCCCTTCCCATATCCTATCCAAGCCTTATAATACTGAAGGTAAAAGTTATAGAGGAAATAAAATATAGATTATTTATAAGATTTCTTAAATCTTCTTCTGATCTACCTGTTCTCCCCCTCCTCAAGGAATCCAGGGAAGAGCCCTCTAAAAAAGTGCATGTGTGCAAATCTCTAGGACATAAATTTCTCCAACAACTTCAAGACTTGTTATAATACAGTTCTACAAGCTCAGTGATATTAAATCAACTTAATGCCATATAATCTCACCACCACCCTCACTGCAGGCTACCTAATCCATTTTAAATAAGTATTCCCAGAGACTTTCCACAGCAGAAAACTCCCATCTCCCCTTTAGCTACCTATATATTCCAACCAAACCACTAACAATTCCCATAGCAGCTTCGGGACCCACAATCTGTTAACAACATATTGAAGATTACAGAATGCGGGCTCCAACATAACATGGGATCACATTAACGGTGTTAAAAATGCCAAAAAACCCCCCAATTGTTCCCATGAGATACTACAGGTTTCATCAAAACCAAAGTGGATTGGCTCTGTGCTTTTAAACAGGAAATTGCATTCATTCATGCAGACACATATAAAAATTAAATAAAAATTGTTCTAACAAAGAGTTGTTCGTGGGTTGGTTTTTTTTTTGTCTGTTTCAAAGAAAAGCCATCATTTGATTCTTTTCAGTATTGGTTTCCTATTAAAAGTATTTTAATGAGAGAATGGGGAGACGGATTTTTTTTATTCATTTAAGTGTTGAATGAGTTACTCCTCCCATGTAAAGAATACAATATATTTAACACTCATCGCTTCGATTTTTTGTTTCCAGAACTTTGTAGACTTGTTCAAAATATACTTCTCCACCTCTTAAGAAAAGGTTGTGTGGTTTAATCAGTTTGTGTCTCACCTCTTAACTGTAGTGCTATATCTCTATACAACTCCTGACTAATGTGAAATTCTTCCTCATGCCAGATCTTCCCATCTGGAGTGCGAATTTTTGTTTCAGCAGGATTGAAACCTGAAAGTAAACAATTTAAGAGTTTAAAATAACTGAAAAAAAATGTAAACAAAGCTTTTTCAGGGTGGAAGGGGTGGGAAAATGCCAAGTGAGAAAGGAACTACTTGAATTTCTAATGCTAAATTAGGAGACAGCAATACACCAGTTTGGCAGTTGCTCACAGTTGAAAAACAGTAGACTGGGTGAAAAAAAGATTATTAAAAATGTGAAAGGCTTTCTCAATCAATAAGCTCTGGGACCATAAAAAAACATATTGAAATAAAATGAAACACTAATACGGTGTGCTTTTTTTATATAGTAATTTGTAATGAGACAGGAAGGATTTCAAAAGAATCCACACTTCTCTAAATAGGCAATAATTTCTTTTATTTCTTGTCCGTATCTTTGATCAAACCACGCTATTCCACTCCTGTACTGCCAAACACAGTTATGAGTCACATCCATGCTTTGACATGTTGCTCAATGAACTGAACTCTGCTCCTTCACCATATATAACCAACAGGGAGGGATTCTGCACTTCCATACCTCTGTATGATGGAGCAGCAGGTGCAGTTGCCACTTTCCTGACTTTGGGAGTTACTGCATTCCCTGTGTCTGTGATCACGACGGGTTGCTCAACGTAGCCTGAGTGCTGCCCTCTGCCACCCAACTCTTCAGAATGCTCCCACTGCTTTCGAATCCGCTCCTTCAGCTTCTCCAACTTAGCATCATGCTGTCGCCGTTTCAAAATCTCCAGCCTATGAACATTAGAAGTACTGGTGGCAGAAGAGGAAGACGCTTTCAGTTCACTATCCTGGGATGTGCTACTCTGAGGAGTTTTAGTGGTACTCTCATCTCCTCCAGAGCCATTATTTTTTTCTTCATCCAGTCTTGGAGGTGTTGCAACCGTAAGAAATGCCTCATTATTCTGCAAGGCATCAATTGCGGGTCGGTCATTCAAATACCTAACAACAGTCTCATCTGCAGCAGAAGAACACGGGCTTTCAAAATCTCTCCTGTGTAGATCCCGCTCATCTCGGTTATGTATCATACGGCCTATTATTTCCATCTTCCCTTCTGCTTCGCTGAAGTCCAAACTAGAGAGCAATTGCTTGGCCTCAAGTTGGCTGGAATCATGATAAGACAGAGAACTGTATGTATCCCTGATGTAATAGAAGGAAAAAAAGAAGTCACCATCAGAAATACAACTGTATGAACTTCCAAGCCAGCAATCAGCATATTCATTAACTGTAAGAATGACTTCCTATACCTCATCTCCACTTTAAAGGTAAGCTCTTTTAAAGTTTGATCACCATACATTTAATAACTCAAGTGTGATAAAACTGAAAGAGGTTTCCTGTTAAAAATTTCATTTTCTGCACTTTCTGCCTGAACATGACTATATATAAAGTTGAAGAGCTGAATTTAGGGTATGTAGAAAATCAGCAAACAGTAATGTCGCCCTTCAGTTTAAAATCAACTTTGTATAAAAAACAAGCGTAAAACTTACGAGAAGTATAATTAATATACATTCCCTAAAACAAAGTAATGCCCAGCTTCTTGACAGCACAGTCATTAGCTGAGAAAACAAATAAATTGCACAAGAAAATCTTGTCCTGTATTTGAGCATTAAAGCGGCAAGCCCCTGACAAGAACTTCAGACTGAACTGGATGTATTGCAACAAATGTAAAGCCTACTGAGAGCTTAAAAATTCAACAAACTAAGGATCTCGTAGCATTTTGTATTTAATGCATTTAATGTTTTCACCAATGAGGGGTTGAAGATGCTAAAATCTGGCACTTACGCTATCTGGTTTCCTTCTTCAGCAAGTATGTTTAAAGAACTGACCCGAAGCCAAGTCATAACACTGTACTTGTGAAACTGTCTACCTCTCTTTCTCTAGTAGCACACTGCTGTCCAATCAACATAAAAGTTGAGTGGTTTAAATGTACAAAATTTCACCAAAAGTATACATAAATATACAGACAAGCAGATTGTTCTACCCATTATTCTGGGTTTTTGGCTTTTGTTTTCCTATGCACACTTTAAGCATTGACTACAGGCTGCTCTCAGAGCAGGACTAATATGCTAACCTAGCAGCTCTGATGTTACTTCCCAAATTAACCTCCCCAATGCCACACAGTTCTTCTTACTGTAAGAAAGCCATTCTTTCCACCTGGATGTAACGGTATGAGTCTAGCTGTTCTCATTTTCTTCTTTTCCTTGAAGTCTGTTAAATTTACTACATAGTTTTAAAACAAATAACTGATTTAAGTTATTCCGGATAGGGAAGTCAACAAAACTGACCCAAGATGACACAACTGACCCAAGATTACACAGCTGATTCACATCAGCCTCCCATTCATCAAACAAGGAGAAAAGCCTCATGGCTGACAAGAAGTAGAAAAGGAGACTAAAACTCAGATCTTAGGATAACGATTATTAATAGAGATTTAGTGGAATTGAAAAAAATACCACTGTCCCAACTCCACTCTAATCAGCCAACAGCAACCCCCAATTCACTGGGAGAACATTTAGAAAAATATGCAAACTATGTGGTAGAATCTAATAAAAAGACTATTACCAACCCAACAAAGCTAATCACCAGGGATGCCTGTGCAAAGAACACATACTGCTTAAAAACCACAAAGAATTAAAGAAGTCATGGTAGAAGTCCTTTAGGCTCTGATATTACAGCAAGTTACAGATAGTTTATTTCTGCTGCAGGTTTTAAGTTTTTGTGGCATCTTCTGTTCATTACGGCACTTAACATAGACTAGGAAAAACAGGCTTTCCATATTTTCCTTCATTCCTCATACCCCACCATGCTCTATGGCCTCCAATATTCCGCGCCACTTTTTCTCCTCGATACAGCTATTCTTATTTGGGTTTCTCACACACATGAACTGAATGCAAATTTAGTACTAGGTGTTCTTGCTCTACACTGTCTTATGGTAACACATTTGGGAATATGTGATGAAGAACTAATGAAACAAAGTTGGATAAACAGGAGAAAATACTTTTCGGTCCTTATAACTGAAACAAAATACTAATCAAACTTATCAGGCCACTGAGGCCACAGCTACATCAATTTGATGATCTGGCTCCATCTCAAGACATCTGGCTTTAAACTCATGTTCACTGAATGATAAATAAATTTGTATTTTTTTTTTTAATTTTTTTTTTAAGGAAGGCATTTTTGTCCAACACCAAATGCCGGTCATGTGGGTGGGTGAGGGGAGGAAGCAAACCATTTTTTGAGGAGCTGTCAAAAACATCACTATTAGCTTAATTCTGATCTTAGCATATTTTTCTTTAATAGTCAACTGTCTCAGCACTAACCTGTATGAAGCCAGTGGTTCACGAAATTCTACATGATTGCTTTTTTTCACGTTGCTTTCAAGAGTGGTCGCTCGAAGAGGGCTGCGTGAGGCCTTCTCCTTACTTGACTTATTTTGGCTGGAGGACCGCGAAGCTGAAGCAGAAACCAAAGAATTCTTTATGTACCTATCTCTCCAGAATGAGAAAACTCTTGGGCGAAAAATTAAAACCACAGTTTTTCTTAGGTTTGAGCAGCACTCCAAAATAGCATTTAAAGTACTCCCTCTCTTTTTCAACAAGCTGATTTCAACAACTAGGAGCAAGGTGGTAAGTACTTGAAACAATGATCATATTTAAAGATAGATAATAATGTTTAAACATCAATTATAAGTAATTAAATTTGTGAAAGCTAACTGTGTTGCCACTAGAGGTCGACCTGTCTGTCCTTCTCCACCAGCACACTACCAGAATGCTCTAAATAGTATTTAAAATGAGGGCTTATTTCTTATAAGCAAATGCTTTCCTTAAATGAAATCAAGGGAGCATGAGATTTATCATTCTATCAGGGTGTAACAGTTGACAGACACTAAAAAATAGAAACAGCTAGTCCAGTGTAAACAATCGTTACCCAACACCCCCCAGAACTCATGGTACGAGAATGGGATAAACACTGCTCACTCACAACATGGGAAAGTCCTGTCCCTCCCTGTAACCAAGTGACTGATAGCACACTTTCCTTCCTAAGCTAAGGGAAGAAAACATTAGTTTCTCCTGGGCAATTAGTTTCATGAATAAAGATCATTAGCAGGAAACAATGTGAGGGCAGGGAGGAGAAATCCAGTTTTCCCAGATCACAGTAGCTTTACCCGGCCTTACACACTATGTCCTCAATAACACATACCTTTTCTGCTTATTTTCCTGCTAGCACTAGCAGAGGGCTTCTTGGCATCCATGACAGAATCAAATACAGCCGTGCTGGTGGGAGCTATTTCCAATTTGTTCTCTATATGACGTAGCTAGAATGTGAAGATAATGCAAATTTGAATGTTTTCAGGTTTTAGGCTACAGGGTTTTATTCCTCTAATGTGACAAATTTTTCCTCATTTTCATAAAGAATAAAGCCACAGGCAAAAGCAACTTCACACGGCTGATACTGCAAAACTGCACAGCCTTATGGCCAGAAACTACATCAGATTATTAAGTTTTGTTTAAAAGGATTATCTAAATTAGGTCTTGTTGCATATTTTTGTTTCCATAACTAGGCTGTTGTGAAAAAATTAAAATTAAAAAATCAATAATAACATGCCATGCAGAGTCTTATGCTTGGCCTGAATGAAATATTAATCTCACTTGGAAAAAATTCTGTAATATTCTTTTCAAAATCAAGCATGATACAAGATTCCACATGTAAAACCCCACACAGATGCTAAGCTATTAAAAAAGAGAGAGGGACAAGGCTACGTGAAAGAGCTGAATTCCATGAAAAACCAAGCTGTCTGGCTTCACTGAAGCCAGGTTTCAGAAACTAGTTAAGTTCTCGCAGAAAGACAGCAATTCCAATGCTCAAAGATGGGAAATGTAATACACTGGTGTTGTCCCAGTTTCTGACCAGTAAGCAGGGGAGAGCTATTTTTTCCAAGTTTTCAGAAGTCACCACTTTCTTAAATCGAAAGGTAATACTAAACTCAAGACTCAGCATGTGTTACTACACTCAAGACTGAGCTTGCTGTGGCAAACATTTCTTCTGCTGCACATGGAAAACTGTTTCCAAGATACAACAATGGCCAACATGCATGTACTCCAACTGCTTGCCTTATTTTAAACTGTTTAACAATCACTGAACAAAACAATACCTTAGTTAAAAGTTTTGTAGCCATTAACTGATTTGAAAAGGAGTAAGAACAAAGAAAAAAAAAAGGCACAAAAGAAAATCAGTACTTACAGCAGCCTTAGTCTGAGAAAAAGTAGTCCATGCTGCAGTTAGATCTTACAGAGCAGGAAAGAAAAAGAAAGAAATACATTAGTACATGGAAACGATGAATAAAATGTTGCTTCAAAACAATTTTCATGGGCTCACTAATCAAATTCTTTTAATGACTCAATTCCAGCCTGTCAATCTCCTCTATGAGAGGCTGTTATCAGTCAAGACTCATCTTACCAGAGCAATAAAGTATGTAATGTAAAATGAGTATGTAATGTTAATGAGTTCACTACGTTAGGTTGAATGTATTATTACACTTGAAATCGAATCTACCACACATTATAGAAGTTATTTAGAAGACAAAATAAAAACTGGTTATCTACACCAATGCAAATATCTTGCATTTTTCCATTACACTATAGTTTAACTACCTTTTTTCCCTTCCGTTTTCTTCTTCAGTAAATTAAGCATGCATACATCATCACTGAAAGACTCTACTCAACAACAAGCTTTGAACATGTGAATTTTGAACTGTACACCCTACAAACAAAGTAGAAGCAATGTTTGCAAGGAACAAGCAGGAGGCACTAATCAACTTCAGACTTTTAATCTAAACAGATAGCACTTGCTCTTTGCACAAACTAGGTCAGTAGGATACAGTAGTATTTTCCTCTAAAAGTATTTACTTTTTCAGTTCCTCTCTTCTTTTGGATTCTCATGGTTTTCTTCTAATGTAATGGTTTACACAACACAATATCCAAAACCTTAATGTGTGTCAGAACCATGAAGAGTAGTAGGGTCAGAGTGGGTTTTTAAATAAATAAATAAATAAATATTTTCCTTAGAGTTGAAAAGCTGCCAATTTAATTTCAGGTAAGATAACCCTCTTCCTTTGTGCTGCTGTAAGGAAGTAGCATAGAAACAACTTCACTCTGACTTCGAGAGATGGTGCTTCATGTCTATAGAACACCTCAGTTTCACAAAGTACATAATTTTAACAGAAACTGAGCATATCACAGAAAACAATCAGCAATAATGTCTTCTTACAGAAAAAATAATAATCTGCCTCTACTTTCAAAATAGCTTCTGGAGTCCAGTTTTGTCATAGTGGAGATTGTAAGACTAATCTTGAACCACAGACTTAACATGCAACTCAGAGCTCTACAGACTAGAGCTTTCTTCCTCCCAGGGATGTACTGTAATTACATGACAGTAGAAAGCAAACAGTCATCCTAGTTGAGATGTACTGCTGCTACTCAAGTGTCCCTAGCTCTTCACCACTTTGGAACTGAGCAAGAGTTAAAAGCTACTGCCTCTCAGCCTCTTCTTCACTTCTTTCAAGAGCCCACGGTTCAGTTTCTGTTCCTGCACTGCTCCTCCTCTACAGTACTAAAAAAAAAAAAATCTGTCTCTGTGCCATCTTGGCAACCATATGATAGCCTGGCAATTCCTAATGCAGATCAGCAAATAACTCTGCTGATCAGAATATGAAACTACTATCTCTGCAAAAAGGAAGCCATATAACACATGGTCTTTGCTTCCAAATTGAGACAAGAGAATACTTTCTATAAGAACTCCCCAAAGTTTCAAACAACATGTTTTTTATGATAGAACATCTTCCAAAACAAGGCAATAAAACAGAGAAAATCTCTACCTCTGGCAGAATCCTTGGTTTGGTTATGCCTCAGATTTTGTAGAGGCACCTCTTTTGACTTGTTGCTCCACATCATGTCAATTTATCTACAAAAAAAAAAAAAAAGTTATGCAAGAATCAGAGGTATAAAGCAAGAACAAATGTATCTTATGCTAAAGAGAACATAACCTTGATCACTATGATGAATTTTCACCTCATATGGTTTCAAACTCAGATCACGAACAACACCAGAATTATTAGCATGAAATCACAAATGAGTTTACAGCTTGCACTTTTTCAGAAACCATGTAATTCTGTGGATAACGAGGGTTTTGCCTTGTTCTTGTATATTGCAAAGAAGAGTGAACTTGATAAAAGGAAACCCAGAGGTCATGCAATTTAGATCACAGTAATAAGTATTCCAGTAAGTCTGAAGATGACCATTCTGAAATACTGCACATGGAGGAGTAACAAAGACAGCACTATATGGATTGAACCTACAAAATACCCAATTCTGCCAATAACAGATGAATGTGTCATCTCTATCTGTTAAAGGAACAGGCAGAAGAGAATTGCGCAGCAGGACACTACAGCCAGGAAAAAAAGACAAGACATGGAGCTGCCACGGTTTTCCTGTGAACTTCAGAGGCAATCTAAAAGAGCGTGAACTCTGAGTAACAAACCAGGCAGCCACTATCACCAAAGGAATTTTTTTATGAAGGAGAAAACATAAAAACTACGCAATCAGGAAAGGTAATTTTAAAAAGAAAAGGCAGGTAATTTATGCAACTAATTATTTCTCATTAGTTTCACTGCAAAGGATGGGCTGTCGCACACAAAGTTGTAACAGACTTGAAAGAAGTGCTATATAAGAAAAATAGTAAGTATAAGAAACCTAAGAGGGGTTCATAGAGCCAACAAGAACTCTGATTAGCAAGTACTGTCACTACCCTCTCACCAAGGACCTCCTGTGGGGTGGCATGTGCTTACTGAGCTGTCTTCATAACAGACTGAGGTTTCCACTACGGAAAAGAAAAAATTAGGTGACCATTATTTCACACAGGAAGTTCTAGACTTCTGAAAGAGTCATAAAGGCACATTTTCCTCTCTCTTCTCTTCATTTCTGAAACTTCCTTTTACTTTCACTTCCCTACATAGTGTGCCACATAAAAAGGGCATTCAAATATACAGGTCATTCTTCTGATAAAAAGTGATCAAACATCCCACAAAATTAACACTATGTACACTTACTGAAACAGATCATTGCCTGTATATTTTGTGATAAGGATTTTTATCATATATGGTTTCAAGGACACTCACAGTGACCAGCAGTGAAGCTTGGTCCTCACATTCAGTTATACAGCTTGTATTTAGGCCAGCAGCTTACTCCACAAAACTTTTGTTATGCTCCAAGACTATCAATAACAACAGCACAGGTCTTCAAAAGACCTTTAGTTGTGACTTTCTTTAAAGAATCTAAATAAATGTTCAAAAGACTGTGGAAAAGGTAAGTGAGCTTAAATATATAGGTACAGAAAAATACACATACACACAGTGACATCCACAATAACACAGAAGTAGAAAGAAGTAGGGGGTGTTTTGTTTTCTAAGTATCTAGTTACGGGCAGTGAGCCAAGTGGTTAGAAGATTCTGCTTCTAGGACAGGTGCTGCAGAGCTCATTCGTGCACAAACGCAGCTTTGTGCCTCACATCATTCATGCTGTAAATCATAACACTGCCCTGCCCTGGAAATCACCTAATTGATCTCCATCACTGGAGCAAAGAGCTGTTGTGCTAGAAATGTAGAAAAACAAATATTAAAAAAAATGGGGAATTTTTTTATAAAGAACCAATTTTGAGAGCCACTGAAAATGTCGTAACATACCATTATGCTTCTTGCCCAAACACAAACATAACAAAACCTACTCGATATGTAAATTTAGCTTAAGAGAACTTCCAGAAAAGCAACCATTTCTTAAGGGATTAAGTATTACTCTTCATGTTATTGCTTGAAATTTATTCGTATCATCAGAATTACTGGTATAGGCAGGAGAACTTAGTCAGGTACTAGACACAGGACATGACACCACTCCTTTCTACAAACACCATTCCTATGGGAAGACATGGAAGAGAACTGACACATCAGAAAGCACATAAGACACCAGAGAGGAGGAAAAGGAAACAAAGAGAAAACCACTGCCAAATAAAAAAGATGAGAAACTAGTACTACATTTACTAATAAGCATACCAAGGATGGTATTGAAGGTACAACAGATAAAATAACTAAGTCAACTTAGTTAAGAGGACAGCATTTTAAAAGGAATGGGAGATAGGAAGGTAGAATATGCTTAGCAAAGGTACACAAAAATGTGAAGACATGAAAAACAGGGCTGCTAAGAAGAGAAAGAAAAGTGGTGAGACAAGCAGGATATAAAAAAAGAATGGAGAAAGACACGAAGGAGAGAAATGGAATGAATTTTCCAAGAACTGGCATAGAAAGCGGCAAAAAGGAAGAAAAGAAACTGGTACATCGGTCCAATTGTAAAGTTTTTCCAAGTATCCTCAGTATGATTTTTTTTCTTAGTAGCACAGCCTCTGTAAGAAAAGGAAAGAGGAAACTCAGAAGTCATGGCACAGCACTGAAGCAAGGAAACAGGAGGAAGCTGAATCATACAGATGCAAAGAAGGCAGAGAATGTGAGCAAGAGATCACCCACTGTTTTCATTGACATTTAGTGGTTATGCAAAAAAACCCCAGTATGCAAAGGGAACAGTATTCCTCAAGACTTCATTTCCTATAAAAACAGAAGGGATACCAAATGAAAGGGATACCACAAAAGAAAACATGAAGCTTTGTGAGAAGTAGGGAAAGCAACAAATTATTGACTTCTATGTGATACCCTTAACTGTTTAATCCCCAAAGTAGTGGGTTTTGCTACAAACTGGGTATACGGTACAGGGGCCAGCACTTCACACAGTTTGAGCTACACTAAGGCAGCAGTGCCAATAAAAGAAGCCATCTTTTCATTTCTTTATGCCTTGGTCTTTCTTGCCTTATTCAGGCAGAAAGTCTATGGGATTATGTGATAAAGCAAAGTGGACTGGTAATCTGGTAAAGACTAGAAGTAGCTTTTTTGGGTTCTTTTGCTTTACTAGTTTTAGCTATGTCGTAACATAAACTACAATCTCCCTGCAAGCAGAATGAGAAGGATGGAAACATTGGGGAACAGCCAGATCAGTCCCAGTCCTATACTAGATACTGTGGCATGTCATAATCTGTAGCGTTCCTCAAAAGCAAATGGTTGAAGCTGCTACTGCCTTTACCTAAAGGAGAGTGAGTGGGACTGGAGAAAACAAGAACAATTCCCATCACCGCCTTCTTACCAGTGGAGATACCACTGGAGCTCAAGGACAACACAGAAGCCAGAGCCTACACACCCTGCTCCAGTGTGTCCCACTGCACCTATGCCTCGCACTGCGCAGACAACTTGTCCATGGGGAGATAGACACAGAGACATATAAAAGGTTATAGGGATGGTTTTTTCCCTGTTTATAAAAATATTATAAGTTTCTATGTACAAATAATTGAAAGTTGACTTCTGAATCCTTAAAGACCCTCTGGAGCGCCTGTCTGTGCTGCTACACTTCTGCGTTACTGGCAGTAACAGACATACGTAGGTGAACAGACACAATCAGACTGGGTCAAGCAAACTATTTTTCTGAGCCACCCCACAGAAAGTGATGGAATTTCTATGTAAAGATCCCAGAAACACTTTCCATGTCTCCTCAAATACCACAGAATGCAGTTTATGATTATATGCTTGAGTGTGGAATAGAAATACCTTTACCTACTCATTTTTCTGGAATTCAAGCTTTTACCGAATTCCATTATCCCATTTAAAAGAGAGCTAAAAATATCCATAATACATTGTTCTAAGACTTTCATATATACACACACACACACATATATGTTTATGGGCTTTTAAAATGTTTTTTTGATACAAAAGTCATACCTCTTTTTTTTGGGGGGGGGGGGGGAGCTCAAGATATTTTGAGAAAACTTTGCCTCTCAAAGCAAGATGCAGATAATTTACTGACCTTCCTCAGGACTGAGGACAAGTTCCAGTGCAACAAACAAATCATGACGCATTTGTCAAAACAAATGCCACATCTCCAGCACCTATAGCCGACTCTGCAGAACCAGGCGGGTCCTCCCCCCACCTTCTTTCAATACTCATTTATATAATAAGCCTCCAAATTAAACGTATTTGGGGGACAAAAGTTCTGAAAGGGAGTTAATGTTCAAAATCCAAGTACAACTCCAACTGCGTAACACTTCATGGACCCAAACTTCATCTTAACACTTCTCCACCATATTATCTTGAGTCCATAATCTTCGCTTTGTTCCTCTAAAATTATTTCTGCTACAAAGCTGGGGATTTTTCTTCTTATGATTTTTAAGGGGTGCAGAGATAAAGAGTCAGTGGGATCAAACTATTCAGAGTGCCTTTATAGATAGTTTTGCTGGTATTTAATCTGACTGGCTGCTAGAAATACTTGCCTTAGAAATATTCTACTGGTTCAGACTGCACTGCATCCCAAGAGCAAGGCTGCATGTAATTACAATGGACACAATTATGTAAAGCTGATGCAAGAAAAAGCTAGAAGTAACAAATACCAACAATGTCCAAGGAGCTTGCGAATGTTAGCTGCTCTGGATGAGTAAAGCTTTAGATAACATTCAGTGTTTTGTCTTGTAATGCAAACAGTAAATATACCAGAACTCCTCACATTTCAATCATTATGACTTTGGAAAATAATAATTACACTAAAAAAGCCTCAAAAGTAAAATAAATGTACTGATAAATTTTGATATGTCTTAAGCTAGAAAAAAGTAAAAAAGTTTTTAGGGATATTAAGGTAGAAAAAAAAGAAAAAAATAAGAAAAAAATAAGAGAGCAACCATGATACGCCACACACTTGCAGACAGAAAAGCAGGAAAGAATTTCAAAGCACATGTCACCACATCTAACTGTTAACCAGAAAGATAAATGACATCCGCAGTCATACATCCATCAAATGTCAGAAAATATAGTTGAAAAATATGAACGTTTCATGAGCTCTAAGATGAAATCCCTGGCATCAGTCAGAAACTAAATTTGGATATACACTATAGTGAAGTTTGTTCTATAAATGAAACATTTCTCAATCTGATTCTCTCCCACTGTATGCTCAGAATGGACATTTACAATGCCTTTCTGCTACGAGAAGTCATGGCATCTTGCAAAAGTGTCTCTGCTTCATCACAAGTGATGTAAAAGTGATGAAAAAAAGCCACTAAAAAGGTGGATTAGCTGTTTTACTGAAAGTAAAAAGCATTGAACGTCTTGCTCTGCTGCATCACATGCTAGAAGGTACTTTGAGGAAATCTATTGAAATGAATGTTGTGACAGCTAGTTTAACTTGATTCATTGTTCGTGAAGAGAGTACAAAGGCACAGAGAATGCACCCATTTATTAAGCAGATGCATACAAGGGTTTGCCTATCCATTCAGAAGTTCTGTATTTTCTTTTGACTTCAAAGATCTTTGCATTTATGACAGAAAATAGGCAACACACCTTAGTTTCAGGAACAAACAAAATACTCCTGCATTTGTTTCCTTGGCCTTCAAAACAAAAGTTCACTCGTTCCACCTCCAGTTACTAGAAATCACACATCAGAAGATTTCAATTCTTGCAGTCCATAATAAATCCATTCAGCAGAATAAGCTCAAATTCTCATCTCGCAAAGAACACTCCACTGTGAGCAATTTTATGATTCTATGATTCTTAGAAGTTACGGGCAAACCTCCCAGCCAAGTACAAGAACCAGATCTGCCAATTTTGAGAGTCTAAGACAACAGCTTTCAAATGCTGAACAATGCCAAGGACCTATGACCACAGCAGCAACTTCATTTGCAGCTGTCAACTGCAGACTGGTCACTATTTTCTTTCAAAACAGAACAAAGTGCATGAAAACTTCAAGGAATTTGTTTCAAATGCCACTTTCTCAAGTTTGATGCCTTTGCTTTGAAACCGCATTCAGAAGCAGTGTCTGAAAAATGTCTCAGTAACAACAGGAGACATCAAAAAGAAAACCAAACCAAACCCTGTGACAAGCTGAACAGTGACCACCAGCTCTGTCTCTGATGTGGCATTATAAAGACTGATACCAGGACTCTGCTGAGAAGACTTTTTCTTGAACTAGCTAAAAATAGCAGTAACATTTTCTCAAGTTTGAATAATTCCATCCCATTAAAAGCATCCCACAAGAAAGTGCCCAAACCCTAAATCCAAACTTTCCTGTTTCAGACAATTCCACATGATGTATTTTGCTATTAGCAAACATGACACATCATGTTAACATGACTGGAAAATATTGGAGAAAAATGTAACTGTTCTTTAAACTTTTACGCTCTTTCGCCATGGATCAGACTTAGTGTGAAATTCTGCAATCAGTGAGGAGTGTTCTTATGAAGCTAAAACACAGACAGAATTTCTGTTAGCTTTCAGGAAGCTTCAATTGACCCAGTATAATTGATTAGTTAATTTATTTGCTCTCTTCTTTCTCCAGTATATTGGCAAAGGTTTCAGACTTACGCATACAAGTAATTTTATTCTCAATCGAGTAGTCCATTAAAGGCTATTATATCATTAGCACAATGATACACATGTATCTTCCAAGCACTTACACCTATGGATAAATATTACACTCAGACATTCTGATGCAGCCACATGCCTAATATATTAACTGTAGTAGGAAAGTTTTCTCTCTGCACTCAGCTACCAAAACCCTTCTATTATCATTATTATGCCACTATACCTGTCTCATATTACCACAACTTATATTGGTTTGAATAGCGTGAATTATATTAGTTTAAGTATATCAGCAGCACAGTTCAAACAGTGCTGCTGTACTGACAAAAAGTCACACTCCTGATGTTCATTTCCAAGGCAGACTTGAGCAGATATAGCAAGTCGACACTGAGGAAGGAATGCATATATTCCTCCCTACCTTCCCTAGCAATCTTGCCACTCCTTTGTGACAGATGCAGTGCTCATCTGACTGTACCACAAGCCAGTTCAACTCACTAACCCAGCAGAAAATTATTCACCTTTTCCTCCTTTGTTGGCTCAGTTTTCTATCAGATTATCAAATGGAATCAAGTTGCTGCACGGGCAATGGCAGAACTGCCAAAGTGGGGGAAGAGAAGCAACAGTAGAACATCATGCTTGCTCACGTTATGCTGTGTAGCTTCACCCAACTGCCACAGACAAAATAATATAAAATAGATCTAGTGCTATGCGCACTAACACTCCTGACTTCAAACACATGCCTAGCTTTAAAGACATTAATAGGACTACAGTCTCATCTGGGCACACTGAAGTCAATGAGACTGATCACACTAGTGACTTTATCCACGGGTGTGTCTCATACAACATAACTTTCTTAGCAGAAATCAGCAGTATGGCTGGTAAAGTGGTGCAAGGAGATGCATAAAGTTCATTGTACCCAAGACACCAAAACCTTTGGGGTAGATGTAGGAGAATCTAAACCGTAGAATTACTACATTTAAGCGATGCTTTTACTACGGTGGCACAAACTGCTGATAAAGTTACTTCAAGACACGAAAGACACCATCCACACTGGGACGGTTACATCTGTAAAGTCTTCCCAGTGTTACTGTGGCAAACTTAAGCTATGCACCAAAGCTTGGTAAGCTTAGTAAAACAAACCCATGAAAACAAAACATTTTATAGCTTTAAAATCGCGTTCTTTCAGTTACCGCCACACCTAGCCTAGGCAGTCTACCAGAAGATCTACACCAGTCAGCAATATGATTTTCCACGGTACCCTGGCCCCTTGTAGAAATGTGTCATTACTACATAAATTAAGTTGCTCTATTCAGTGGATGCAGCATACCTTTGTTTAAGGTAGCGTCACTCATAGAAACTAAAGCCTTCAACAGTTTACAGCATTCGCGTGGCCACACCCTCAGTTGCATTTAATTATCTAAAGCATTACCTAATGAGACTGTTGTAGCAACCAGAACTGTACAAAAGAGCAAGCAGTTCACATGACTTCACCTGCCCCTGCAGACAGCCTGACAGAACATTTTGAGCTCACGTGCAAAACAACAAACAGGCGCCAAACCGCCTACAGCTCCACATGCGTTTGTCCCACAAGTACAACACTTTTGGTCACTGTAGACTCTTGAATGAGTTTTCCAGGCTGTAGACTCTGTAGTGCTGTGAAGCAGCTTAAGATGACAAAAATACAGAACTGACCAGCGAAGTAATAAATTTTCAATTACAAGACACTGGATCATTCGTTTACACAGTGAAGCTATTTGACATAAACCTCTACATACACATATGACACCATGAGCCAGGAGATGCTTGGTTGATGAGATACAGCTTATATCCAAAGGCAGAAAAGGATTCCAGAAAAACTACATCAACAGCAGGCACTGTATCATGGAAAACTGCATGCACAAAAGAAAAGCCACAGTCACACTAGTATAAAAACCTCTATGCCAACAACAGCCACAATGAATGGCACCAATGAAGTCGGAAAACACTTGGGGCAGATGTTACCCAGGGATGTAAGAAGCACTTTCAGCGGGCAGACACCAAGCGATCCCGGTCCTCTTCCCCAGCCCGGGAAGCCCCAGAGCCAGAGCCGGAAGCCCACACACAGCACAGGCCCTAGCAGAGTGTGCATTTAAACTTTAAAAGCACCGTCGCAAGCCTGACCAGCACGGCGGGCCGGTTTCCGAGGGCAGCGGCGCCGGCCGGGCTGGGGAGCCGCTCGGGAGGCGGACAGAGGGCCGGAGCCAGCACGGCTTCGCAAAAACACCCCGTTTCGACGGCTTCCCCATACAAGGCAAAAAGACAACAGAGAAACTAGAGCTCCCCTGCCCTCTCCCCTCCTCCGCTACCCCGATACAATAAGCAGCAGAAAACAAATTAAAACTAAGCGAAGGAAATGAGAGACTTAACGGGTAAGACGAGTACGGCAGAGGCCGTCGGGGCCCGGCGGCAGCACCAGCGAAGACCGACCCAAATGACAGCCGGCAACCCGGTCCCGCCGAGCCCCGCGAGCTGCCGAACCCGGCCCCCGCCGCCGGCCCCGCCCCAGCTCCACCTCGCTCGGTGTCCCGGCCCCTAGCGGGACAGCAGCCGCCAGCGGCGCCGGGCCGAGCGCGGCCTGGGGCGGCGGCACGGGCCGCTCCCGGCGCCTCCTTACCTGGTCGCGGCGGCGGCGGCGATCGACGCCCGCTGCCCCAGGAGCAGGTCCCGGTACATCCCGCAGAAGAAGAAGAGAGAAGGGCGGCGAGAGCTGGCGGTGCCCTGAGCTTGGCTCCGCTGCCCGCCGGCGCGCAGCCCCGTCAGCGGCGCCAGCCCGCCGCCATTACCGGCCAACGACTGACACGGAGCGTCGGCGGCGGTGAGAGCGGCGGCGCGGGGCAGGGCGGGAGCGACCGGCCAAGTCTCGCGAGAACCAGCCCGTCACGGACCTTCCCAACATGGCAGTGTCCCGCCGCACGCGTCCCCCTCCCCGCCTCATCCCCGCCAGCGGCCATGTTGGGTGCGGCGTCGCCTCCCTACCGTGCCCCACCGCCGCAGCGGGCCGCGGGGCCGCCCCACAGCCCGGCTACCTTGCTGAAGCTGGGCTTCGGCGAGGAGCGGAGCGCGGTGCCGCAAGCGCAGTCAGGGCGGCGGGAAGGGCTGAGGGCGGCGCCGGCAGAGCGCACCTTTCATGGAGGCCGGGCAGCCCACGCAGCGGCACGCCTGGCCCCGGGCGAGGTGGCGCCGGCGGCTCCCGACCTCGGGACGGCCAGGCGGCCTCCTGTCGCCCCGCGGGCCCGGGGATGCCGCAGCTCTCACGCTTCCGCGGGCGCCAGGCCGTCCCTGAGCCTCATAAAAACGTCGTTCACCAGTATTTTCCTCAAAGCCGTTGTTTGGGTTTTCCCCGCGCGGTTGTGCAGGCTGGACTGGCCCGTTCGGTCCACATGCAAATCGTGTAAAAATAAGAGGTGGCAAAGCTCTCGGTTTTGATGAAAGAACAGGACTTCGCAATGTTTATTAAACCACTGATGCAGCGCGGTGCTAACGCTGATGCTGGCATTCCTGAAGCAGCTCCAGCCGAAACTAGGGCACCACTTTTTAGTCATTTGTATTCATAGCTAAGTCATCCTTATAAAAATAATTCAATTTTTTTTTGTTGCAAAATGAAAGCAGCTCTGATTACAGTCTCCCGGTTGCCAAATTTAAGTTTAAATAAACAACATTTGCAAAACTTCACAGAGATGACGGAGTGCCACTGGCTTAACTTCGCTTTTAACAAGTCATTACAAACCCGGAAGTGTTGGGTAGTATGCTATCTTCTATTGCATAGATACCACCCCAAAGATGCATTAAAGCCACCCACATTTCAAAAATAGGTCCAAGATGTTATCCAGCTATAACAAAATTATTTCCACTGAAGAAGGAAACTTATTAGAATAGTAAAAAAGAAATTCTTCCTGCAGTTATTTTGGGAATGTCTCCTTCGGGGCTTGTCTACAACTTCACCACAGTCTGGTTTTCAGACATTAGGATGATTGACTACAGATGCCAAAGTTCTTGGGCGAGCATGGGGGTGGAGAGTTACCTACCCCAACCACTAAAGGATCACTACAACTACTGGAGCTTTTCCCCACCCCCCCTTTTTTTTTCTTAACCAAAAAGGATCAAGCTATTTTTACATAGCCTGTCATCTTGTGAATGGTCAACATTTTGCATGTAAGTCGTTCAAATATGGGAATACCATACAAAAGCATCCTGAACACTGAGAGACCAGATTACAGCTGTGAAGCTTAGGCAATGCAGAACTTAATCACATCACAATTACAGGATACACATTTAACCTTAATTTGGCTCTTTTACATACACTAATTAGAGAGTATATTTTCCAGCGTAAGCAAACCTCCTTTGAAACAAGGGGTAAGCTTGAGATGTCAGTGGTTAAGCCTTTGAAAACAATTTTGTTTTGCCAGGTGAGGGAAAAAAAAACACCTAACAAATGTGAACACCGAAAGACAAGCACAGCTCCGATGGGAAAAGTGGTAAGCAGTGCCTAATTCCCTCCCAAATCCTCAAAGAACAAACCTGCTCCCTCCAAATGCAGAAGACTGTAATAAATAACAACAATGACAATTTCAGTCAATGAAAACAATATTACCAGTGATTGGAAGCCCTGATCACCGACTAGGGCAAATTAAATTACTACATTCCCCATCATCACCTGGTGTTTGCTTAAATTTACTGCTTCATATTGCTGGATTGACAGCCTGTTTATTCAGCACTTTTGTAATACACTACCTCTTTAATTATGCTTTTAAACATAGCTTCTCTTTTCTGCTAGGAAGCACTAATCTAGTTTCATGCTTCTTTTCATCTTCAAGCAAATAAGGCATCACATTAGGATTTTTTCAAACATTAAAATTGTTTTCGGTCAGTCAAATAAAATTAAAAGGCATTGTTTGTCTACCTATTTTGCTTCTATATTGCTTCCATTTATTCTCTGTATCTGCCAGTGGAACTTAATTGTAAAACTTTGTTTTTCCAAAGATGCCCCACCAATGAACGGAAAGCTCTGACAGGCAAACATCACGCAGAAAGAGAAACACATTCTTAAGCAAAATGTAATAATCTTGTGAAATTCTCCAAGATTAGAAATAAACTGTTTACCTGCAAACAGCCAGAGCTGAGAGAAGAGGAAGAATTGAACGCGCTCCAGTTTGATGAACTCTCGCTAAACTGCTCTGCAACAGAGATCAGCGCAGCAAGCACTGCCCAAGCACTGCAAGCAGTGGATGGGGACATACAGTAAATTAAAAGCAGAGACACAATCTCATCTGATGCTAACTTGGTTATTGCAGCTTTAAGAGAGAGGTTTGAAAAGTTTTCCACTCCATACTACTCTTGCACACCCCTTCTAAAATTAGAAGGGCAGCTGGCTATTGCAGCTGAAAGATCGGCTGGAGCCCCCCAGACTCCCTCCCCTCTTTCCTTGACTGACATCGCTCCCAAGAGCCACGCAGGAATCTGGGGAAGGGTGCTTCCACCTGTCGGACATGGAATGAGGTTGTCCAGGAATTCAATTATAAATCCAACTGTCAGGAGCTGACAGTAAAACAGGACAGCTGTGAGGACTGCTGGACAACTCCCCCACCCCACTTCTCCATACTCCTTCAATTTTGCAGCAGAAACAACGAATGAAAAATTGTTCTCTGTGTGAATTTGTCTTATAAGATAAAGGGATCACTTCAGGTTTCTTCTCATAGTTTTCTAGCTGTACTGTAGGGTCCTGTTGTTCATATATCTTTATACACCTCCAAAACCAGATTCTTTTTCCCAAATACAGCACACTGGCAATTGCACTGCAGATGGTGCATGCATATAGCTGCATTCTGTACAGCAAACACATTTATGCTTACCTTAGCATGGAGCTCATCTTGCCTTTTGCACTCGGTTTGAGCTGAATCAATTATTAATTCAAAACAAATACATTTTTCAAGAAAAAAAAGATACGAAAACCATGATTTTTAATTTGTGAAAAATGAAAAAAACGCTTTTGTTGGTGTGAAAAAATGGGGGGAAAATTAGTCCTTTTAACAAACCTGCTTAGCAAGCTCAAAACTCCACTGCTCAGCGCAACATGACTCAGAGCAGGGTGTGAGAGGGAAGGTAACAACAGATGGGGCAGTGCATTATTGTAGGTCCCTTTAGCAACATCCACTGTCGAAGGCAAGGCAGGTATTGCCATCCTCCAGGTGTTCCAAGGCAAAAGCAGGAGCAGAAGAGTGGCCACACTCCACCTTCTGCCTGGCTGGCTATCTGCAAGGGGACTCTCTCCATCCATAGGTGTCCGTTTGCTCGCAACCCAAGGATTAGTTTTCATATTCCAGTTCACTTTGCACAGCAGTGGAAATTTTGTCTGCAAATTGGTGTGCAGCTGGTTCAGCTTCTCGAAGATCGAGTTCTGCCCACAGAGCAAAGTTTGTTAGCTATAAGCCCACAGAACAAGAAACATCCCCTTCAGTCCCTAGGCCAGACCTGGTGTCTGCTGTATATAAGCACATTCTTCCTGTCACAGACAATTTAATTTGCTTATCTGCTGACAGTTAGGGACAGTTCAACTTCAGAAGTGAGATTTCTCTAGTAGAAGCCAAAGTATTTTATAATTTTACAGTTTGGAAAACATTGAATGGCTGTGTTTGCTGCAGGCAATGAAATAATTGTACAAGGAGGATAGTGATCAGCTGCCTGTGAGCAACAGACAGACATTACTCTTCACCTCTGGCTGAGGAGGAGTTAATGAGATCTGCATTAAGTACCTGTAGATAGTTAATGCAAGCCTTTTAAGGACAAAGCCACTAACAGCTACAAAAAGGACGTACTACTACAGGAGCAGTAACAGCCTAATCCTGAGCCCTTCCCCTCCTCCAGAAGGGGCCACTGGGTTTTATTCTTCCAGACTCAGCAGCACACCATATAGTTGGATATACACCTCAGAAAAAGTGTTTCTCCTTTGTCTAGCACAATATTAAGTAGAACATTAAGTCTTTAGTTTCCAGGCACCTTCCTATCTTGTCTTGAAACTGAGGAACATAGCTCTTTAATACCTCATAATTAGGGGGTGGGAGCAATTTTAGAAACAGAAAATAACCCAGATTACATATGTTTTCTTTGTATGAGAACATGGAATCTCCTTTGCATCACAACTTAGTCTTTTTTTTGTGGTTGCCAATTCTGCTCATTATACACTTTTTTACTAAGGCAGTTTTTAGCAAGGCTGTCCTGTCCCTCCAATCAGTTCACAGTGCACCAGCTTGCAACAGCAGCGGTACAGGAACATGCAGCTAGGAGTGGAACAAGAATGATGTCATCCCTTTTGTCAGCAGCTGACTCTTGTATCGGACTAATGAAACAAGTGAACCATATCTTATCATTAGTTCCAGCTGAAATCAGAACTGAGGAATTAGTACAAGAACAACAAGTAAAAGACAATTCAGAGCTATTACAAGTTCCGTAAATTATCCTTGTTAGAGAAAAGCTGTGTTACTGATCAAATACATGCAGCTGCATCCCAGTATCTACCACTGCACTCAAGTTTCTTAGAAGTTCTTAATTTTGCAAAAGGTTGCAAAGGTAGATTAGGCATCTGTATTTGATGCAAGGTAAAAGGAACAATCTTAAACATGCAAAAGATGTAAAAAACCACACGTAAAACATGTAAAACACAGTCTGACCACTTACAGTTGAATCGACAAATCTTAAAACAGCTTATGAAACAAACAAGTATATTTATTTTTCATGATTGCTGAACTAGTTTACATAATATACAAACACGCTATCAGGACACACCTGGAAATAAGTCACAGTCGTTTTATTTAAAAACAAAACCAAAACCCAACAAAACCCAAAACATTTGTCCAGTGAAATGTCCAAAATGTAAATGCCATCTTTTCCTTCCTGAGCTATTCTTAAACATCCGGAACAGCAGCACTTCCATGTCTTCTTACCGTTTATATTTCTTACCATTAAAACAAAAAGCACTACCCATTGCTGACTCTCAGTAGTTACAATAAATCCACCTCTGGTGTGACTATCTCTGTGTCTCTCAAATTGTGTTCTTTTATATGTTTACAGTGATTTTGATTCATTCCACTTCACATCCCAAACCTTTCCTTGCACAAAGAACCCAGAAGCTCCAGCACCTCAGGAGGTTTTCCTGTTTAAGAAGGACTTTTTGCAACAGGACAACTCAAGGGGCTTGTGAATAAAGGATGGGTCCAGGAGCCACTAATCTCCTAGCTGTTACAAGAAAATATCCTATTAGAGAGCAGTCTTCACACATTCCTTCATACACAATAAAACCAAATGTACACGGACCAATAGTTTAAGAGCATACAGTAACAGCAATGAAATGGAAGTGCTGCGATTCTCTCTTCTCCCCCTCCCCCCCCAAATACTTACAATAGAAACAAGTACGTGGTTTTAGTCTGGTGTGAAGAATTCTTGGCACAAGGCACACTAAAAAAAATATGTATTTTAAAAACATGCATTGCAGATCTGTTCTTCGCTAGAAGCTTATACAGCAAGCAGCAGGTTATACACAGACACATGAAGAAAGGTTATTTTTCTAGGGTACCAAGTATCACAAATAAATAAATTCTCTTGATGCAAAAATAATTATCTTATTAAATGAGAAATAATCTATGTCTTCCTAAACTTTTGTTTGGAAAGGGGATATTAAATACACATGGCTGACATTTCATCATTTCCCCCCAAATTTTAAGACTTGCAGAACTTTGACAAGGAGCAAGAATTCCTGGAAGCAGCGAGGCAGAGAGGTGCTGAGGGATTATTTAACTGACATCAGTACTACTAAGGTTAAGCAATCCTCGTACTTCAGCTTTTCTCACTCTCTAGAACTGTTTGGGGCAGGCTTACTTAAGGAAGAAGTGCTTGCTGAAAGGTTCTCTACAAGTCACAAATGTTTCAAGAAATTTTGCCATTTCAAGAAGTTGCCAGAGACAGCTGACATTATGTTGTGATCAGATGGATAAAGAAAAAGCTGGAGCTTAGACTCACAACACTATCATTAATTTTAGTTTCTGTTTTTTCTTAAGTTAGAAGAAAAGTAAGCAATTCTGGCAGTTGAAGGTGATGTTTTTGCATCTTCTTACCTTGTCATATGCAACACCAGCTTTATGCACTGCCAGAAAATAAGCCAGCAGTGCACCAAGGGAGCTTCAGGAAGAGATGGGTGGTTCTGCACTAATGGACACTTACTTCCTGTTCAAGGACACCAAGCCTGCATAAGTCACTGAGCACAACTTACGAAAACCCAGCAAATTCTTTGCTTACATTCTGCAGCTGATATAAAGAAGCCCCAGTTACTTTCGCAGAAATAGCCCTGCCAGTTGGTGGAATTTCTCTGCACAGAAAAGACTATATGCTGCCTGAGCTCAGCAGCCACAGTAAGTTCTTCTCTGTTCAGCCATTGCAACCTACGTTTTGTGTGTTCCTCCTTTCCCGAGTCCTCTCCAACAACTTCTATGCGCACCCCTCCACAGGAAGGCCTTTTTCAGGCCAAACAGGCAACACAAGATGAGATATACGGCTCCAAAGTCCACTCAGCTTATCCGTGTCCATGCTATTGTAAGACCTAGGAACATCCGAACTGGTAAACTTTGCCCAGAGGAAATCCCGGACTTTCTCCTCAACTTCTTGCAAGGTGAGGCTCTTTCTCAGTGACTGCTCATCCAGGAGAACTGTCAGCAGAAGAGCCACATCCTTAAATGCTGCATTTTCATGGTCACAGTACTTGTAAAAGATTAAGGTGGAGCCTGCAGGCAGTAACTCAAAACGATGCACCACTGCTACCTTCTTACCTTCACTGAAGCCAGAGCTGAGCTCTTTATCTACCTCCAGCTTGACAATGTCACTATCCAATATGGCTTTGTCTGCCCCATTAATTTTGATTGTAGTAGCATTCTGGGAGAAGGCAAAAGCATTGGCAATCTCATTACTTAGGCATCTCAGTGCTTTCTCAGCTTCTTGGCCAGCTGTGAACAGTAAGATGGCTGGCTCCAAATGCAGATGGGAAGCATTAAGATGTTTCTCAAGGAACACATGGGTCCTTTTCCACAGGCTGGGGTCCTGACTTTGGTAAGTATTTTTTAGTTTATTCATCTGGGCCCGAAATGCTTGCAGAATTTGAGTATCTCTACTTGACAAAGTTGTATCTAGAAGACTTGGCATTCCACTCCATAGGACATAAAGCAATGGGACACAAATTAACAGAACCAGTAACAAAGTCCAGCTCTTGTGAAATCCACTTCCAGATTCACCATCACCTGCAGAAAGGAGGAGCAAACAGGAAGAAAACAATGTTTTCAAAGGAAACAAAAGTCAACAAGTGAGAAGGAAGTAAGAGGGAACAGTAGAATTCCGTGAACTTATCATTCCACTCTCAAGCCACTGGTACAGTAGTTGAAGAGCATAACGATGTTCTACTTAAAAAAACCCAAAAAAAAACAAAAAAAAAAGGAACTTCTTTAGCAACTTAGTGAAGTGACAGCATTAAAAAAGGGACATTTTTATTAACACATTTCCAGATAGACTAAGAAATCGGACATTCTTCTGAAAAAGGAGCTCTTCTGAAAGTTTATCAATACTTCATTCTATTTAATCAAATCCAAACTAAGAGCTTAAAACAGTTCTATGTTTAGGCTCTGCAGAAAAAGCCCTATACAAAACCTGGCAACACCAGAATTGTTTCTATGTTATTTCTCCTCTTTCACTTAGTGATGAAGTATACCAGCCTCCCCTGGAAACAAAAAAGAAGTGTATACTTTACGCTACTTTTTTATATCCTAACTTCCATCAGGACAGCAACACAACAACTGTTAAATAAGAACATCACTAGGCCTACCTCAGTCTTAATCTTGCAGCAAATCTTGTAAACACTACAGATGGAAGACCTTAAATTCAGGTGGAAGTGTTACCTATTATACAACACCTTTCCTTCATGCTGAAAACACATGCTCTAGCAAGCAAGTCATCGGCTCTGGCAAAGACCCTCAGTTTAACATCAGCTACCAGGAATTAAAGTACTTAGACAGGCATGAAAATGGTTAAATGTAACACAAGCATGAAAGAGAAGTGAAACAAAAGTCTTACTTTTGGCTGAAGGCAGTGAATGCTTCCCTATACTGGACTGATCTCGAAATCTACTTCTGCCTGTTAAGAGATTAAGAAAGGAACATGAGAAAAATACTAAAACAACAGTTATAACAAATATTCCAGTGGGAAATCCAGCATGGAGTTGAAATCATTAAACTGCATTATTTTCAACAAGAAGCTGTTCTTAGTTACACTTTTACATACAAAATTCCACGAGGCTTACAGGAGGGTTAACAAAGCACCCTTGCATAGCACTTTGTTGAAGCGAATGCAGTCCGAGTAACTAGGAGCAAAGGCAAGGCTGTGACCTCATCCCGGGTAGGGCTGTATTGAGTACGGGGCTTTTTGTTCTCTTCTGCATCATTCACCTTCCTGTTCTTAAGCAAGACTAGTCTTGTACAAGAAAAATTACATGTCCACCGCTATTATTAGCCTGAGAAGTCCCATTCAACTGGCAGACCAACTCTCCATCTATGCTATTTGCCAAATGTCAGTTCTTAAGCCATCTTTGCAAACTTACGTAAAAAGCACAACTACCCAACCTATCACAAGTCACCCCCAAAGATTTTTAACTCTTGAAAAGTTATGCAAATAAAGATGTGGGCATTTGAAGTACAAGATGACAAAATGGCAGAGGTTTAATAACCCGTCATTTTCTTGATAAGGATCTCATGTCCCAAGTTTCCTGATTTTGCTCAAGAATTTAAGGGACAGAAAAATGGAAGGTCAATTAATACATATTTGGAAAACCAACATAACACAAGATATAAGTAGCAAGAGCAAAGCAGTATGCTAAAGGCATAGTCTCATATCCCCTCCCCCCCCAGCTCCATCGAGCTTGGGTCAGAGGCCTGCTTTATCAGTAGTCAGATTCTTGGGATAAATTGTGGTTTTAAAGCAAAATGCAAGCTTTCAACTTCAAAATATACTTTTGGTCCATTCATTTAAATGGGCTCAGACAGCAAAGTACACGAGACATTATCCATAAAAGTGTTATGAACAACTTTCCCAAGAGACCAGTATGAATATATGCAATTATTGGTCAGCAGGTTGCCTGAATTTACTCAGTTAATTAAAAGAGACACAAGAATTTCTGGTTCAAAGCTGAAGGCTCTTTAATAATATATAACCAAATCAGGATACTGTCATTACTATTGAGAATAAATTGAACACACACACACCCTGCAGTAATTGCTTCAAGAGTACTAAAATAAATTCTATAACCTTGTTTCTATATAAATGTAATTGCAGAAAGAGGTAAAAGCAGCTCTGGTTTAAGCCTGAGCTTAACTGGCTTAATGAGCTACACTACTCTGTAATTTAAATGCCATACCCTGGTAGGGTACAGACATAGAGCTTATAACCGGCTAAACATATAGGTCTTCTAATAGTTAACAGATCAGAGTCATCTCAATTCTGTAAGATTTCACAATGTAGCCCTATTTGCAGAGACGAGGTTTCATATTTAGGAGACAGCTGTGGTTCATACCCTCAAGGAAAAAATATTTCAATAAACAGTCTAAAACCAGATCCTGTCCTATTGAAGGATCTTGCCTTATTTACAACCCAATTTGCATGAGGGCCAAGCAAATTATTTGTCTTGCCTAACATCTGCAGATACCTTTGAGCTTTCAGAGTTTCAAGTGATTTTCCAAAGTTCTTCACCAGACACACAACTGGTCGCTCCTGCAGCATCTATCACCTCTGGCACAGGAAAGAAAAAGTACCAGACTAGCAAGAACTCCCTGCAACAACCCATATTTCAAAGACATTTCACACATATGCAGCTACCACAGGATGAGCTTCTCTTCTGGAAGGCACTGTGGTTTTCAAAAAACAAAACCCCAACAGCCCCCCAGGTTCTCCACATTGAATTCTAATTTACAAGACTTTGTTTATCTATATTTGTTCAGGATAGAAACAAGCAACGAGACAAAACAGAAAAAAAAAAAAAGAAAAAAAAGAAAGTGGGTCATTTTCTGTGGTCAGCAAGTTGAATCATCTCACAGAAGGGCTCTAGCTCTGGAATGTGCTGCCTTCTCCAGCTTCCATTTGGATCTGCCTCCTGGGTCCCTCTCTACCTTCCCAGACAGCATCCCCCAGGGCACAAGAAAAACCATAAGCAGAGGAAAGGAAAAGAATTCTGTACTTTTCACTTAATTACAGGGAAAGACTTCTCAACTTACTCTCTGATATTGTTGAACAGTGCTCTTGTTTCTTCTCAAGGAAGTCAGCCTTTCTTTCTGAAAACAAAGTACAAATGAAAGAACTTGGTTATCACATCAGAGGTCAGAGTAAAACAGACAAGCAATACATGCTTTTAGCTCTTTCTGTGAAATCTTCAAAGGTTATTAAGGAAGAAGTACACACTGTGCGGCCAAACCAAGACTGCACCATATGACAGCCTCTTGGAACCCTCTGTAGACGGAGAAAGGTACTATTGTCTAAGAAAAAAGGCTTAAGTTGGTCCTTCATCCTGCTTTTCCCTATGTGACACAAAATTATCCTTCTTGGGTTTTCTTCAAAAAAGTAATGATGCTATAATGATAAAATGCAAAGGCTGGGAAATTAGCAGTGTTAACTGATTGCTAACGGAGGGTATTGGATTTGTCACTTCTGAAACCAGAACTGTTCAGCAGGAGAGAAAACCAAAAATAAACACTGTAAAGCTACCACCTTAACAACACTGCTATCAGACCTGGGGGGGATTACAGCAAACACAGGCATGTTCTTAGCTGCCTGAGCAAAATGCGTGTGTGTGCTACTGGGAAACAGTGGGCTGACACAGATGTCTTCTTGTGCTCATCTCAGCTGCCCGGTTCATGTCTGTTTTGTCGGTCTGCGCTCACAATTGCTGTCAGTGCTCTCCCTTAAACACTCTGTGATTAGGACTGTTACTGACCAAATGAATGCAAGCCATTACCTCACTCTTACCAGTTACCAGCTCTCCTATAAAACCCTTACACAGCGTACATATAGAGGTGGTATTCAAATCACCTGTAGCAACATAACCACTTTCTGCTGGGCTAAAAAGTATCCCTTATTTTCTTCTTCACTGTATTTCCCTATTGCTTCTGTGAAACGCACAAAGAAAAATCTCTTGAGCAGTGAACAGAAAAAGCACTCCCTCACTTTGAAATCACTTGGTATACCCCGTTTCTCCCGGCTAAAGTCAGAAGTAACTCATCTTTTTTAAAAAAGAATAGATTTATTTTACTTTGCCCAAGGTAATTAAAGATCCACTCTCGTAACAGTTTTTGAAGGAGGTATGACATTACCCATCTTTTTGTTTTGCTTTTTAAAAACCAGACAGCTATATATTTATCGAGGTATAAAACTGAGCTTTCTTGAACTTTCAGATTTTACACCTAAGCAGATGACTATCATACTATAATCAGTTTTAATTTGACTCATGGGCAGGAGTACACCATGTCATCTTTTTTTTTTTTAAAAAACTTCTTCATCCATTCAGATTTAAACTCAACAACTCCCCCTTTCCATAACAGAACTGAAAGTATGTCATTTTAGCACATTTAAGCAACCACTTGTTACATCATGGAAAAGATACTGATAAAACTATCAGTTTTGATAAAGTTGTTACCTTTTAAGGGTGTATAAAGGTTTGGTTGATGCCCTGCTGGTATCTCTGGTTCATTACTGTCATAAGCCTTTGCTTTTTCCTTTGTTGGATTCTCTTGAGGAAAGTAAATTGAAGGAGTGCCTGTCAGGAGGCAAAAAAAGAAAATATAAAAAGAAGATTGATATAGGTGCACTATCATTTGTGCTCCTAACATCACAAAACTCAAAGGACCAAGACACAGTTTCAGAATATACATGATCTAAATCAAGTGATTTTCAAGTTGTGATCTCCCAAGAGTTACCTACTTAAAATGTAACTAAAGGCAACTAAGACTTGAAAAGCTTATGGTAAATTTGAATTCACTACACCACCACAGGGTTGGGGTTTCCCCCCTCCCTTTTTATTTCTTTATTTTTTATTTTTTAGGAGCCCTTGGCTTAAAAATAGTTGAAAGCAAGCCAGACGTGAAGACACCAAATGCTGAGAGCCAAGAAATGCCTTAATCTAAAGGGATTCAGCGTAAACTAGTAAATATACAAGCATGGGTATAAAGAGAATTTTTCCCATAGCTTTGGGCAAACAACTTACAAACAATTAATTGTGCTCTTCCACAGCATTGGGCAGAGGGACAAAGAGAGAGAAGCAAATATAGAACATAAGGCCCCTTTTTATGTAGTCCAAGCCATCCTTTAGTTGGGTCTCCTTCTCTCTCTTTCTCATTAACCATAACAGCGATCTAGGGGACCTATAATTTAATCCCCTCATGTAGCTGGGAAGAATCTAAACCAACACCTTTATATTGTTTGCCAAATTTCACAGCCATTCAGATGCTGAAACTAAACTTAGTTAATGCTAACTAAGTTAATGTAGTTAATTAACTACAAAGAATAAAGCCCTGTAAGATGGCAGGAGTCACAGAGCAAAGGTCAGGGCTGGAAAGCCAGTCAAAAGCAGAACATCAGGAGAAGAGGTTTGAAAGGATAAAGTGCAACCACGTAGTTGCCCAGATTCAAGGTGTGGGGAAATAGTTCAGGGTATGGAATGGAAGCTGTAATACAGCTGTCGAACAGAGACCATGACACAATGATCACGCTGAAGGGCATAAGTAGAGGAAACAGCAAAGGGAAGAAAACAACTAGTAAAACTTTTTCTCTGTAACATCCATACCAGGCCCTTTTTTTCTTTTAACAGTACTGGGTTCTCCCACACTTTAATGTATTTCTGTTGCTCTTTTACCACATGTGTGAGAGCAACACATAGCTTGCCACCTAGTGTTTATTAATTTTACTTCAAGAAACATAGCCTTTTTCTAATATGTTCTGGCAGCTTTAGCATGCCAGTGTAAACGAAGCATAAAAAGGAGGAAAACCCACCAAACCAAAACAAACCACAAATATAAACAAGCAAGAAAACTGAAAGTTTTAAACAAAGATATTAAGTCATAGGTACAATAGTAAAGTATTTGCACATAGTGAGTGGGATACTGTATTTTCAAAAGTATTTTAAGTTGTTAAGTGACTGATTTCCCACCAAGCTACGAATGAAGATACTCACCAAATTACTTGATCTTCAGGAATGCCAAACAACATACCCATAATATTTCACTATGTACTGAGGTTTTGCAAGGAAAATCTCACTAGTAGCAGTAGCTAGTAATCACAAGACCAGAAAGGTGTATGAATCTAAAGAGGGCTACTCGTGCAGTCCATACTTCCTAATTAATATTCCCTTTGCTGCATCAATCAGTATCCTATGTCTCTCAAAGTGTTCTTAAAAGTTGTCGTAAAAAGGTAAGATTTAAATACATGACTTCATTTCTCACATGAAGACAGCTTGTGAATCAGCACCTTCTGTAACAGTAGTTACCACCAACAGTAAGAGTATTAGTGCAAGCAGACAGCACACATGGCATCCCCTACAGAGAAAAGTATGCTTCCCCTTTATGAAGTTTAACTTTCCTAGAAATATACATAAATTCCAGTCCAGACATGCCTGTTCTTTCCTTACAAGGCATTAAGCCTCCTACCCAAAGGATCATTCCTGACTCCCAGCTGGTGAGGATTTCCCAATCCACCTTAAATCTGCTAGTCAGCCACCTACTGCCCAGTCACCCGCCAAGAGAGAGTGGTCTTCTTACTATACCCATTTTTAATCAAAGGGATTAGAAATCTGTGAGTTCATAAACTACAGGTTTATAAACCAAAATATAAAGCCACTATTTCAACATAACAGAACTTGTTCTTTTAAGTCTAGTACATATCTATCCCTATGGGTTAAATCTTTTTCAACAGAGATAAGCCCGCAACACACTTGCTGGAATGTATCCATAACAACGATAGCATAAACTCGAATGCCAAAACCACCTAGCGCCTGCCTTTAACTCATACAGTTGTACACCCTACTTGCATATTTTAAGACAACTTAAAGGGAGATTGCGAGTATATGTATCTTTAGCTTGTTGATCTAGAAGATGCCTGATTCAGGGCAGGGTTTGTAGGCTTTTCTAACTTTTTAGTTCTAGAAGCAAGTTTCCTAATCTATATTCAAAACCTCTAAGCAGAAGCCAGAAACCAGTTTCTCTAGTTGTGGTTTTGCTTCCACTCTGCACAGGGGAGCATGACAATTATGTCCTTATAAAAATCTACCCTGCCTGTCATGCTGCCTCACAGACCCTGCATTCCCCTAAACTCTGCAGAAAAAGCCAATACTGTACAGCTACAGGACTGTGAGGGGGGAAATTACATTTTCATTCCTATATAAATTATTAGGGTCTCTTAACATCATACTTTTATGCCTGTTGTGACTATAATGAAATACCACTGTTAAGAGTTTGGGGAGGTGGGGGGAGGACATTTCTCCCCCAGTCTCATTTTTAGAGACGCCTACTTAAAAAAAACCCACAACACTCCTCTGTACTTCCCAAAGTAGCCCAGCCACATTTAAAATACTACACGTTAGTATTTGGGAGTAACAGCTTCCCACAGCTTTTTTCCAGGTAAACCTTTGTACTTTCCCAAAGAAATACTCATAACCCTGCTCTTCCTCACTCAAGATTTTTCCACACCTCCTGCAAATTCTGCTTCTGAAGCATAATATTGGCAACCTTTTTTAAGGACAGCGCCACATAACCAAGGCCATGCCCTGCAGTTGTAACAAGAGCTTGGTGACAGCCCTTATCCATCTGAAAATTGCCCCATACTAATAACGTACATAGTCCAATCCAAAATTCACCAACAGACTAAAAGGGAAGTACAGACAATTTGCTTGCAGTTTTCTGAGGGAATGACAGGCTAAAGACATGTGACTGTATTACACAAAGTTAACATCTCTCTGAATTAGGATACAGTTTTCATCAGCTAAAGAAACAAGGTACCACACAGAGCTAACCCAACAGCTTGTCCAGCCCAGTGTCCAAGAGCAAGTACTGGTATGTGCTTGGTATTTCACAGAAAGGCCAGGAAAGCCCAAATTATTCACTTCCTCATAAGCAACGTTGCTCAGTGTACCAAGCAGAATCTTGCACTGATCTGTTTTTGCAACTGAAGATACTTAATTTAAATTCAGCCTTTACAAACCAAGCAGTGTTAGTAAAATAAGTTATTCCCTATTTTAATGCTGTGGCAAAAATACTACTCCAGGTGATGCACTAGGTAAAACAGCCACCTAAGGGCTTCAGCATGCTCTACATGCACCAATCCTTCTGGAAGAGCAATAAGCACTCCGCATCTCTCACATTTGTCATACAAGCCACAGAGGGATTTCTTCACCTGTATGCCAGAATCATCGTAAAACCCGCAAAGGAGCCAAAACCCAATAAACTCAATTTCCTCCAGTCTTGGGCATTTCAGCACTTTGCAAGCAGCATCCACGGTAACCTCTCAAAGTTAAAACCTACCTGGCAATCTACATGCTTTAATAGGGGGTCGAGTCAAGGAGTCTGGAATCCCAAAGTGATGCTCGTCTCCTGAAACGAAAAGCAGGTGAGGGGCGCGGCAAGCCCGGGCAGCTCAGTTCAAGCCCACCGGACCCCAGCCTGACAGCCTTCCAGGAGCACCAAACACCCCTTTCAGACTCACTGGGACGCCCCAGCGTTTCCGACGGGGCTGCCCGGGAGGGCACCCCCCGCCTCAACATCCCCCCGCGCTACCCCTGTCCCCCAGGCAAGGCGACCGCGGGGAAGCAGAGAACGAGCCCGCCCGCCCGCCCCACCACGCTTCAACCATGGGATCCACCGTCAGGGCGCTGCGCTCACCCTCCAGCGCCCCTCCGGGGCCGGGCTCGGCCACGGCTTCCACCTCGGCCTCCTCCGGCCGCGCCGCCGCCAACCGGGGGCTCTTCCGCCTGCGCTTCAGCTCGGTGGCGTCCGGCGGGGCCTGCCCGTCGCTGCCCCCCACCATCCTGCCCGCCGCTGCCGCCCCGCGGCGCCGCCGTCCCCGCCGCCCCGCGCCCCGGCCGCCCGCCGCCGCCGCCGCCGCCTCTCCGCGCCGCGCGGGACCGAAGCTACCGCGCTCCCGCGCCAGGGGCGGCTCCGCGAACCTCACTTCCCGCCGGACGCGCCGCGGGGCGGGCCCAGACCCCGGCGCTTCCGCCGCCTCACCGCCCGGCGCGCGGAGGGGGCGCCGCGGAGTCACGTGGTACAGCGGCAGGCCCGCCATGGCCTGCGCTGCTGACCCGCGCCGCCGCTGCACGCACACACCCTCCCTCACCCGCAACCGTGACCCGCCTGCCCACGGTAGCGGGGCCGCCGCCGGGGCCTGCGGCCGCCGCCGCGGGAGGAAGCCGAGGGAGGCCGTGCGGCGGGAGCGGCCGTCCCGTGGCCCGGCTGCGCCGAGGCTGCCCTCCAGTGAAAAAAATGAGGGAGCGCCCGGCGCGCCGAGCCGGCCCCTCGGCCGCGGCCTCCCCCAGGCCCGCGGGGCCCCGCGGGGGCGGCCCGTGACGGGAGACCGGGCCCGACCGGAGCCTTCCCGGCGGCCTCGGCCCGCTGGCGGCCGGCCAGGGCGGGGCGAGGCGCGGCGGCAGCGGCGGGTGGCTTCGCTGTCCCCACCTGAGGGGTCGGGGCGGGCAGGGCCGCGAGCAGCCGCGGGGCCCCCCCAGGCTGGGGTGACCGTCCGCGAGGTCCCGGGCGCGGCCTCCCGTGTGGCAGCGCGGGCGGGTGGGCCGGGCCCTGCAGCGGGGCCTGCGGCGGGGGCCGCCGGAGGGACGGCGGCGGTGCGAAGCAGCGCTGGCTGCTCCGTGTGGGAAGTGCCCGGGCTGTACGGCCGCAGGTTACTGTCACGGAGCACGCACAGGCGTTGTGCTTGAAACTGTTGCGCACCGGTGTGTGCCTGGTTAAACGGGCGGTTTTCCCGTCCTTCAACAGGGGACAGGCGTGTTCTGTAACTGTTGCACAGATGGTTACCGGGGCAGCGAACAGTTTAGGCCCAGTTCCTAAACAAGCTGCTAAGCAAACAGAGGCCCTTTTACAAATCCCAAAGGGTTTTACGTCCTAAAAAACCCCCCAAAACCCAGGATCAAGGCAGATGATAGTCATCTGTAATGGCAGTATCTTTATCTCCAATGCTCTAAAATATGTATGCTCATGTTTGATGTTAGTTGTTTTGCAGGGTTGTAAATGGGTTAGGTGTTCTGTGTGCTCAGAATACAAAGGCTGGGTAAGGGAAGTGCCATTCAGTCTTTACTTCTGCGACTGTCTTGTCTGTATGTGTATTTAAAAAAAAGATTTTAATGCTATACTATTGCACCATAAATATTCCAGGTTCATTTAGAAGCAAGTGAGTATTTGCAATATACATTACACATACCTCCTTCTGTACCAGCAAGAGAGTACATGTTGTGATTTTTTTAAGATGTAAAAGCAGAACACAGACATTGAGCAATGTTTTCTAAAGGAAAAATGAAAGAGGATGTAACAAATACCGCATCAGGAGGTTTCAAAGAACAGCTGAACTGTCCATGCAGTTCAAACCAAGTAGAAGATGACCTGCTGGTGGCTGGCTTATGATTCCTGACCGAGCGTGGAACTACAGCTGCTAGTATCAATTTATTCACAAGTTTTTAAATGAAGTTTCTAAACGATTACCTTGTGTAAATATTTACATAGCATGTCCTTCATAATTCACCTGGTCACTGTTGATTCTCCTGCAGATTGAGAGAAAATGTTCTTCCTATTTAAATAAAATCCTCTCTCAAACTTGAGTTAAAAAAGACTGTTAAGTTATGATTATATATCTCATCCCATGACTTTGTGGATGCTAAAGGAAGAAAAGCAGCATAACATAATGTCAACATGCCTTTTTGTAAGAGTTTTGTTATGGTGGGTAACTTCATATCCTAGACCTACCAGTTAATTCTGCCAAACAGCTTTTTGGATTCTGATCCTAGACAGGATGAAGCTACCTCTCGACTTTGTCACACACTCACCTCTTTCACCTGTTATGCTGGCGTTCCACCACTGCTTTCATCATCCTTATGCTTCTGCGGTGAGGGTCCTCCCTCTGTCCACTCCCAATTGCCTCCCATGGTAAAAAGACTTGCTGGTTGTAAGGACAGAGGGATATAAAATACTTTGATTTTCATGATGCCCTTGACACCTGCAGCTCCCATCTGCTTTGGCCACATTGACTATTTCTTACTTATGGTTAGAAGCAGATCAAGTCAAATGTGCTGTTGGCCAGACATGAGATGGACAGCAACCAAGAGCAGGGTCCTTGGGAGATCTTCGCCTCCATACGTGAGCCTCTCAGGCTTTTTCCTCCCTGCTTTGCCTTTCTCTTGGTTTTACAGCCTCTCCTGCACCCAGCGGGAGGTTGGCGACGATAAAGGAATGTGCTAGATCTGCCAGGGAGAGAGGGGATGGCCGCCAGCAGCAGGGTGGCTGTGTGGGTCTCAGAGGAAGCTGTTGCCTTTCTGTGCTGCTGGAGAGAAGGTGCAATCCTGCAGTCACCACGCATGCTGTGCCCACACATGCCTCACCTTCCTGATATGACCAGCATCGGTACTGATACCTGTGCACATGGTCACCCCTTGTGTAGTGTGACATGTGTTTCATAACTGTGCAGTTACAATATAGCCAAGGGATGGTCACAAAGATGGCCATAGGGCAGGGGTCAGCTCATGGAGGCCTGGGAAGAGAGAGATGGAGCAGGGCACACTCTGCCTGGTCCTGTCCCAGGGGCACAAGTAGCCCTTTTTGGCTTTAGCATCCCCAGTGGGAGTTGCCATCTCTGTACTGCTGCTCCTTGTGCCTTTCCCCTGGCATGCCCTGCTCCATGCCACTGCTTCCTATGAAATGTGTCCTGGGCATGGGGGAACAGGGAAGAGGTTGAAACATACTTGTCCCCTGTGTGGGCACAGCAAATCAGATCATCACTTTTTGGAAAACCATCGCCCAAATGAGGCCAGGAGCAGCTACACACACTCTCTCCAACCTTCCCCCATTGCAATCTCTGGAACATGCTGGACAGAGAGCACTGGGGGCTCCCCACCCCTCACCCTCCAGGCTGATGCTAAAGACATTCCTTTTCACAGCCCGCGGCTCCCCAGCCTCCCTGCACTTGCACAGTGAGACATTTCCAGAGCCTGGGGTTTGCTGGCTACTTGCTTGGCTTTTTTTCTTTTTTTTTTTGTGGTACTTTTAATCTTCATAAATCAACTCTCAAAACAGTCCCCTCCTCACTGTCATTTAGTTTAAATCTGCAACCCTGTTACTTAATGCAGGAAGCTGCCGGTCATCCAGTTTGCCTGAAGGAGGCTGCGCACGATCACATTCAGAAATACAGCCAAAGAAAAGAAGTTACGGTTTCCTGAACGCTCTCGAGAACGACTGCTGTTCACTGGGGAAAAGCCGCCCGCCTTTGGCGAGGAGGAGGGAAGGAAAACTACACCTCCCAGCAGCCTGCCGGCACCCGGGGAAGGGCAGAGTTCACTGTCACGTTGACAGTGGAGGACTAAGGGTGCGTGTCGAGTGCCCGGGCTGTCCGGCCACCAGGGGAGCCGAAGGGCCTCTGGGAAGGGCAAGCGGCGGGGCCAGGGCTGGCCTCTTCCTGCCGCCTCTCCGCTTCACTTCGCCGCCCTGAGCAGCTCCGAACCTGCCCGGGTAAGCATCTGACTCTGCAAACCACTTTGTTCCTCTGACTTCCTCCTTCTGCCAGAGGGAGCAGCACAGGGAAGGGAGGGACGAGAGCCGGGCGGGAAGGAGCAGCAGTTTTACACCCTCCCACCCCACCTCCCAAATCTGGTGTTTAGCAAGAAAACTCATTTGCAGAGACAGTGCGGCTGGGAGAAGGTGCCCCCCTATACTAGAACGGCCGCTGAGAAGGCTGGGCTTGAGATTTCTGTATGGAAATCCGCACAAACCACTCCCAGTGGGGAAAGTTTCTCAGGAGTTTTCCATGCTGCCTAGTTTTCCACAGGCAGGCATTGCTCTTGCGAAAGCCATCCACTTTCTGAGGTTGCACTAGCAGGCCGGCATGGCCATCCGGTCCCAAAGTGCTTTAGCAGAGGGGGAAATATTTCTGGGGGATGTAGGAGAGTCAGGCTGAGAGTCCATGTTCACAGCACCCAGCTAGGGCACTGCTGAGGCCGGGTGTGGGGGGGTAACACTGCTGCGCATAGGCCAGGCAGTGTTTCTGCCAGCGGCTTCACCTTCCAGCACCACTGTCTCCTATTCTGGCATGCCAGAGGCAGGAAGGTAAGGTGCAGCAGGCTCACTGCTCTGTGTCAACCTGGCCGTGGGATACCATGTGTCCAAAAGCACATGCGGCAGCCTGCCAAGCCCCGGGCTCCAGGCCTGCCATCTCCGAGCACATGAGTCCATCCGAGTCCACACGGATGAGAAACCGGTGCCTTTCTCCACTGGCTTGCCCCAGGACAGCAGCCTGCTGGGAGGCAAAACAGCTAATAGCTCTTGGGCTAAAGGTTCGTGTTTATCAGCAGTATCCATCCATTTTCACACCACCTTGGTAATCGTGGAGGGAGTAGCCTCCTTCTTCACCATGAATCACTGCTCCTATGTTTCTGGTTATCAGGTTTATGGGCATTTAATAGCAACTCCTGAGACCTAGACAGGATGGTGTTTGTGAGGAGGGTAGGATTTGGTCAGCCACTCAAACAGCGGGGAGATACGTCTCCTTATGACCAATGGAGAAAGTGAAACCAAACGGTGCAGAAGCCAGAGCTCCAGGAAAGAAAGAAAATGGAAGAGAATCCAAGTGTGGATCTGTCTGGAGGTAAGTCAGCCATATGCTTACTCCATTTACTAGGAAAATCCCTTTGCAAGAAGATTTCAACAGTGATATGGGAAACCTAAACAAAATAAAAATAATAGAAAGAATCCTCTCTTTTCCAGACCAAGAAAGGCAAGTTGCTATCTTTTTTTGAAGGGTGAAAGATTAACAAGTTAGTTCAGTTTTGGATTCCAGTCTGCAACAGGTTTAGACTCTGTGTCCAGGATGGCAGCACAAGAAAAGCTAAAGATGCAGCTACAGCCTGGAGAGCTTTCTTCCCTGCATCCCAGTGCTTCCCATCTACAGATGCTTAAATAATAGGCCAGTTTTCCACCACCTATGGATGGAAAACCTCTGGAGGAGGCACGTCAAGGAGTACTGTTTGTGCCCAGCTTGAACAGCAGGATACCTCGAGGTTCCTCCTGTTTCAGTTTCTACCATGTACTTACATTCTCCATGTGCCTTGTTATGACTACTACATATGAGTATTTCAGTGATACTGTGATGCTATAGCTAGTTCAGATCTGTCCTAAGTGATTAGAAGTTTTCCCATAATAATCAGCAACAAGGAATGTGAAAGTCATGCTCCAAAGGACAGCATGTTCTGACGTGACAAGTGCAGTTTTTTCTCCATTTTCAAATTAGTGGGGATTTCCTTGCCATTTTTATCAGTCTTTATTCTAATTTTAGCATAATCATTTCTGTCATTGTAGTGCTTGATCATTCATAAGCAATTTTCCACAAACTGCCTGAAATTTGAGCTGCACTGTTTGGTTTTGTAAGATTCAGAATATGTTACACATTCAGCCTGAGAATTTCTCTATTGAATTATGCTCCACTGTTTGTTTTCAATTATATGTTACCATAGCTCTTTGGGAGAGCAGCTCCAGAACAGAAGCAGAGAAGGAGCATGAGCAGAGCTGAAATTTACAATTCAGACAGATGCTTGAAGTGCTTTGGCATAACTGTTCTGGCCAGTCCTCAACAACAACCTTAGAAATTCTTCAAATCCATCACCTTAATTTGCCAACCTAGGAAAACCCCTATCTGTGGAAGATGTGGTAACATATCCTACCATGTAATAAAATAATTGCTTGCTCCAGCATGGGACATAGACTGGGATTGAGTTAACTTTGCTCACAGCAGCCTGTACAGTGCTGTGTTTTGGATTTGTGGTTAAAAAAAAAATAGTGTTGATAACACAGCAGTCTTTCAGCGATTGCTGTGCTGGCACGGCATCAAGGCTTTTTCTTCCCCCCTCCTCTCCCTGCACCAAGCAAATAATCTGGAGTGGGTAGAAGATTGGGTGGGGACCCAAGGTGGGCAATGGATTATTGCATACATTATACAAAAAACAGTGTACAGGAAATAAAAGGAGAGAAGATTGGGTTCAGGCTGGACATTGCTCAGAGAGTGGCCTGGCATCAGTCCACTTACAGGAGGTAGTGAGCGATTGCCTTTGCATCACGTGTGGTTTCTCCTCCTTTCCTTTACTTACTCAGCTGTCCCGATCTCAACTCATGAGTTTTCTCACTTTTGGTCACCTAGTCTCTCCCCCGTCTTGCTGGGGGTAGATGTTTCTGAAATGCAAGAACTAGGAATTTTACAGGGTGGTGGTAAAGCACAGGGTATTCTTGATTCCTGTATGGCTAGCTGAGCTTCTGAACTCTGATCCCAACAGCAGGGACAGTCCAGGATGAGGTGCAGAGCACAGCAGAGCATCCTGTGCACCAAGAGCCCACCCAAGAAACACTTGAGCACGAAGAGCCCACCCAAGAAACACTTGAGCACCAAGTGGCAAGCAGGTGGCCTGAGACCTCCTGCAAACCAGAGGAGGACTCTTCAGTTTGTAAATCACTGACTGCTGATGGAGGAGAGACGACACTGTCCGATTTAGCTGGCCGCACAGTAGAGGAGGAGGTTCATCATGAAACTGAAATATCACTGGAAGAATCTGGGAAGACAGGAGATGGTGTCTCAGAAAGATACCAGGAAAAAGATGACTTGGATGAAGGTGAGTCTCTCCCCATCCAGCATTTCCAAAAATGCATAAATGCATTTATGAGTCTATATAGAGGTGTCTGACCCAGCTAAAGTGCTGTGTTCACTGCCCTGCTTGTGTTCACCTCTATACAGAATCATAAAATGCATTTCCAAAAATGCAGGAGGGTATTGTTGGTTCTTGTGCTGGAAGAGACTTGACTTAAGCATAGGTCTGCAAATTTTATTCCCCATAGCCAGGTTGGCCCATGATAATATGGACAGCAAAGGAGACAGCCCCATCCAGCAGGAAACACGGGAGGACCAGGAGACAAGCAGGCAATGTGAAAGCTCCTACATAGCAGAGGAAGATGCTTCATCAAAAAGCAAGTCACTAAGCTCTGACAGTAAAGTGACACATTTGGTTGTGACTGCCACAGAAGATGTCACAAAGGGCCTCTTGCCAGAGAAGAGCACCAGTGCCCCTCTCCTAGATCAGGAGCCAGAAGACAACATGGAGCAAGAAACATGGGAAAACAGATCCCAAGGCATGTTAAGGAGCAGACGTGGGATGAAAGGTGAGCTGGTGGCTGCACACTGCTGCTCTTTCACCATTCACATGCCTACACTTTGCATAGGCATTAGAAAAATTACAAGGTGAAATCTCTAGTGCCCATTGTCAGTTTTCCGGAGTCAAGCATGAAAGAAGGTATAAGAAATTAACTGTCTTCTCTCTTTCTCTCTCCTTTGGCTACTGTCCTGCTTCGAAAGGCATGAAACCACACTGCACTCTGCATCATCTTTCTCCTCCCCCTACCCAAAAAGCAGAGAGTGTCAAGACTCAAAGCAGCATTAATGCAAAGCAGTATTGACTTTTAACACTTTCCCTCAGCTGGGAGCTCCTGGCAGCTCTGTTGCTTTTCTTATTACAGCTCAATTTACCTGTTCCCTCAATAGTGAGTGGCACATTTCTTTTTCTTACTGTAGGGCACACATCCCCAAAGCCAGAGGCTCAGTCCTGCTTGCAGAATGTCACCACCCAAAACACAGACCAGGAGAAGGCCAAAAAGTCTCTCTTCCTGAAAGGTGAGGAAAAGAAGCTTCCCTTGCATGTTACTCATCGACCGGAAGGCCCTGATCCTCCAGGAACAAGTAATGAAGCACATTTAATAATTCCTCTCTCTTGGGACCTTTCACAGCCTTTTCTGAGGGTTTGAGGGAAAGAACATCCCTTAAAAATAGGTTCAGTTTGAGTCTATAGTAGCAGTTTTCATCCAGTTCTGCATACTCAAAAGCAGGCATATCGTATTCAGCATGCTGGGAGTACCCTGGCATGCCCTGGGAGGTCTGATGCTACTGTGCTGATGGTTTCCTTCCCAGTCACCCTCTGTGTCACAGGGCACCAGGCAGGAACTATGATGCTGATCTGGACCACATATTTCTCCTTGTAGAAGGAGACCCTGCTTTGCCATGGAGAGGGACACAAGAAGTTGTGTCTGGACCTAGCTGCCTTTTTTGGGGCAGAAGTCTTTGTTCACCCAGCACAGCTAGGAGGAAGGCAGAGAACACAATACTTTAGCTAGGTCAGACACCTCTATATAGAATTATAGAATCAATTAAGTTGGAGAAGTCCTTTAAGATCATCAAGTCCAACCTTTACCCAAGGACTGCCAAGTCCACCACTAAACCATGTCACTATGTGGAGATAGGCACTGTCAACAGCCACAAACCTTAAAGCAAACAGAGAGAGGGAAAGAGAAGAAAGCTTGTGGCCAGCTGCAATTTCCTCAGGAAATTCTGCACCACTACAACAAAGCTGTGGTCTTGCCTCCATCTCTGGAGCTGTAGCCCCCCCATCTGGTGGGTAGGAGCAGGGTCTCACAACATGGACGGAGCAGCATCTTCATTCCTGGGTCCCCAGAGAACATGTTAATCTGAAACATTTTCCTAGTGTAGGGGGAAAAGGTCTAAGAGGGTAAAAAAGAGCCTTCATAGCTACGTTCTAGCATATCACTGCGGGTCACTTGGGACTAACTTCTGTTCCCCATCTCGGGTCTCTCCCCTGTTGAACAGGGCTTATCACCGCGAGCCTTGTATTGCTTGGTCTCTGCCTACTCTGCTTCGGCAACCCAACCTCCAGTTCTCAGCAAGCCCCCAAGAACCCCACGGTGGAGGCATTCCTGTCCCAGTTCAGCCAGCTACAGGACAGGTTTCCGGGGCAGAGTCCCCACCTCTGGCTTCGCGGGCGCAAGTTCCTGCAGAAGCACCTCAATGTATCTCACCACACGCAGCCAGCCATCATTATCTTCACGGCCGCCCGCACGGGCGAGCAGACCTTGCGATGCCTTAGCACTCATGTGGCTGACACCTACTCGGCTGCCCTGCATGGCGGCACGGTCCAGATTGATGGCATGTGTAAATCCAGGCTCCAGAGTGACCAGGCCAAGCTGGAGGTGGACACGGAGCTGAGCTCAGCTTTCCAGGCTAGGAGCCGTGCTGCAGTGATCCACCGCTTTGAGCTGCTGCCAGCAGGGGCCACCCTCATCTTCTACAAGTACTGTGACCACGAAAGTGCTGCTTTCAAGGATGTGGCCCTGCTGCTGACTGTGCTGCTGGAGGAGGAGACGCTGGAGACCCACATCAGCCTCCAACAGTTGGAAGAGAGTGTCCGTGACTTCCTTTGGGCCAAGTTCATCGACACCAGGACCCCCAGCTCCCACGACCACATGGACTCTGACAAGCTTAGTGGGCTGTGGAGTCGCATCTCCCACCTTGTCCTACCGATCTACCCAGTGCAGACCATTGAGAAGGAGGGCTGCCATGTCCACACCAAACCCTAGGGGCAGAGACTGCCAGAGCCCCAAGAAGGGTTGGAAGGACAGTCCTGTCACCTCTGATGCAGGCATACACAAACAGTGCTATTTCTCTTCAATTTGTTTCTCGCATCTTCCTGGAAAGAGTTTGACAGGTACAAGTTGATCCAGGCCATTTGCCAGTTGAGTCCTGGAGGTGACAGATTGCATACTTCGTTCTGGCAGATGGGAAGAGTGGGTATTTTAGACTGCTAATTGCACAGGAGAACATTGCTGTGTGGGGAGGCAGGAGGGAAAACAGGACTTTGCAGGTAGTGTTTCTATCAGAAGATAGACAAAAAACGTACACAAATAGTATGCCAGAAGGATACTTCAGTATCTCTTTCATTTCTCCCTGCCCCTTAGTTTGCTAATGTTATGTACATTAGTCTTACAATGTACTTTATCTAGAAGGCTTCTCTCTCTTTGCAGAGTGCTGCTGAAACGCAGGAACGTCAAATTCCCCAAAGCCCAAAATTTTGAAGGCATACTTCAAAAAGAAAACTCGTTTGCTAGTCAGGGGTCTGACCAGTCAGTCCTGATAGGGTCACACTTGCACCGACTTACACCCAGCAAAGACCAGATCCTAAATATAGGATGTTCAAACAAGCCTGCAATTCAGAAATCCCCTAAACATCAATTACAAGAAATTTCAGAGAGGAGTGAAACAGAAACCACCTCACTGTTGCTCTGATTGCACAGGTAAAAGAATGAGTAACACAGTTCAACTTAATGCTACCTCTTTTAAAAAAAGTCCACTCTTGATCCCTTTGCTGCCACAAGACTATGACTATCTCTTTGGGCTCATGCATCAGCTTTGGTCCTACATGATAGATTGATTGCTATTCACTCGAGTCTCTGATCTGTGTGAGGACAGGAAGCCTGTCCCTCCCCAGCTAACCTTTATTGACAAATGCAGACATTAGCATTGATAGTTATTTCAAACCATGTAGGGTAGCATTCCAGGTCTTTGCCCTCCAAGGGTACATTTGTCTCCCTGACAGGTAGCTGGTGCTCTAGCATATGCTAAAGCAACTAGGAGCAGAGCTGGGATTAGCTGGTAAAGACAAAATCTCTCATGTTAACACTAAAAATCCCCAACAAAGCAGGTTGGTTTCTTACTGTGCCTCCTCTTCTACACACCAGGAAGAGAAATCCGAGTCCTGGAGATGCTGTGCTGCCCCTGCACACTGCACTTCTGCAGGTGCTCTGGGACAGAGCAGCCAACTTAGGGAACACCTTGGGGGTAGGTGCAGGTTGCAGCATTTATAACAACACAACAACCTGCCCCGGGTGTCAGACCCTCATGCCTACAGTGCTGTCTGCCAGCGAAGGAGCAGCTGTAGCAGAGCATGGCTTGTTTCCATATAAGCAGCACAGACTGAGGCCCTGCAGAGCCAGGCTCTGTATTCGAACAGGACACAAACTGAGAACACTACGGTGTTTTTACAAGCAGCACATGTGAGTGCTCCTTACAGCAACTGGACCCTGGTGCTGTCCAGGTCTCCTGCCAATGGTGCCTTGCTGATGTGCCCCACTGATGGGTCAGCTGAGGTACAATCCTGTGCCTTAAACCACAGCCTGTCTCTTCTTTCCTCCTGCTGCTTGCCTTAACCTGTCTTAGGAGATTTGTGGCCACTAACTTGGAGGATGGGACAAAATAAAGGAAGAGGAGGGGGTTGTTTGTTCATGTTCATGTCAAAGAACAGACAACTTTGTTGGCTGGGGACATGAAGACACAACCAAAGAGTTTTAACCATGACAAACACTGGGCTTGATGTGAGTTACCTGCTGGAGCTCAGCATGAGCAGGGCAGCCCAGAGCATGGTTTTGTACAAGATACGGGTTGCTTCCTCCTCTTCCTCCTTTTCATTGCTAAACACTACTTTGGTAACGGAAAATACTGTTTCTGCTCTGCAAGGTTCAGTATGGGCGTTGATGTAAGAGCCAGCAGAGCATTAATCATGTTATGTCAATATCTTGAGGGAAGTCTGTATTTTAATGTTATCTCACTCTCAGTTTTATGCACTGTGTTTGTAATGCATAGCCAAGGTATGCAAGGCCAAATTCACACTGCTTGGGCACATCGCTGTAAGCTTCACCCACCCGAGCTGGTCTTATTAGAGATGTTTTTATGACCTTTTAAAGACAAAATATCTGCTTGCTTCTGAAACAAGACTTCTATTTAAAAATAAATAATGAGATCGTGAAAGAAACCAGAAGTTTTCAAAGCGAGACTGGAGTCTTACCGTTCGTATTCTGATTTTGTGGTTAGTTGGTTGGTTTGCTTGCTTGCTTTTTTGGTGGTCATTTTTGTTGGGTTTTTTTGGGTGCTTTGCTTTTTTTTTTTTTTCCCTCCACTAGTTACTTGCAGTTCATTAAGGAAAAAGGAACATGGTGTTAGACAGTTTTATTTAGGTCAGGGCTATAGTTGTGCAAACAAATTGAATATTAGCTTTTTCTGGAAAAACCCCAAACAACCTTTTTCTCAGTTGTTTGGCGCAAACATTTGCAGCCTTTTCAACTAATGCAAAACTAAAAACAAACCCTCAAGCAGCTGCTGAATTCAACCCAGACTGGAACATACTGAGGTTTGCGTAATGCTTAATGATAATAATTAAACTAAAATCCATGGACAACTGAAATATTTTAGAAACACAGAATGCAAATATTTCTGATTTCAACACCCTTGATCAGATCGGTTCCACCCAATGTCACACCATGTCAGCACACACAAATTTTTACATTTGTTGTGAATTATTTTGCCCAGCTCTGGCCTAGATAGAGAAAAGGCTGAACAAAAGAGGATTTACCCTATTATTCTGGATTTTCTTCAGTCCCTGTCCAGGCCCTGGCAACCTAAATACTCATAATGTTGGCATCTATTTTCACATAGATGTTCAAGTGATCGATTTCCAAAAGTAAACATCACTTGTCTCTTGTTGTCTGATGCAAGAGTACAAGATTTGGTCCTAGCCCAAAGATTCAGATGAAAGTCTGGTGTCACCAGGTCAAGTGATTGCTGGATGACAAACCCAGGCTGCTTTTTCAGTCTTGCACATAAATTTGAAAGTGAGTGCAAAGGGACTGGCTGAAGCAGCTCCAAGAGTGTCTCCAGGCAGAAGGATGCACTAGCATCTATATGGTGTGCTCAGCATGATCTGTGTTAGTAAACAGCATCATCATCCTCATACCTGCTCCAAAAAACAGATTGAACTGGGAGTGGGAGTGGTGCCTGCCGGGTGACACAGAGGTCATGGGGCACATACAAAGAGCAGATACACCCATGGCTACTCCGGAGGAACTAAAGCTCCCCCTTCCCATCAGCTCTCCAACTGACCTGTGACAGGTCAGCAGAAGACCAGAATGAAGCAGGACACAGTCCAGCTCTGCAGCATCACTGGTAAGTTATTCCTCCCAGGCCTAGTTCATAATCTCTTTGGGAACATCTCTTCCTGCACATACACACATCACTCAAGCACAGCAAGGCCATGGGTTTGGCTGGAGCTTATCAGTTGCCCGCTGCTACATCAATGCTAAAACCAAAATTATTTTTCCTCATCTAAAAAAAAACCCAAGAGCTAACAACCAAACAAAATCTTATTCTACTTGGCCTATTAAACAAAGCATTCCACTCCCCAACTCTTCTTCCTTTTTTTTTTTTAGCACTGCTCTCTGCAGCAGTAGTTCTGTAGGGAAGGATGTGCTGCCACAGGGTGCTCAACAACCCTAAAAATCACCTTGAAAATTACACCTCAACTGAGGGGCAAAACCAGTTCTAGAAGGCCAGTCTGGACTGCACCACCACAAAATGAGCACTGATAATATGTGTGAGTGTGCCGCTGCCTTGTGATAGGACATAAACTCATCATCCCAGCATTCAAAGGAGAGTGGCCTAGCCGGCACTGCTTGGGTTTGGTGTGCCACCCTGCTCTGCGTGCAGCATCCCTGTCCCTGCAACAGGCACATCATGCCACATCTCTTTCTGCCCCTTTGCACCAGCACAGACTATAACTGGAAGCAGGCAGGACATAAAGAGACAGGTAGTGAACCCAGCTGAGCCACATCTCTCCTTTTGAGCTTTAACCTCCAGAAGCTCACCCACAGCTTAACTCTCTTGCAGCTCCATGCATGTGCAGGCTCTGCTGCCAGAGGGCTGTTTCCTCGGGGGTCACTTTTAGGCCTACAAAACCTCCATTGTAAGAGAGAGTTGCATATACTGGGAGCTTAACACTTTTTTTATTTCCCTTCTTCACACGCGCAGGGGAAGCAGCCGTACAATGAACTGCACAAAGGAGCTTAGCCTCAGCCTGCGGGACGCGGGTCCAAGAGCCCTGGGATGCGGATCTAAGAGCCTGCAGTGAAAAGGCTTGAAGAATACAGCTTGCAAGAGTATTGCCTGCACAGGGAGGGGACAAAGCCATGAGCAGACCTCCCGCTGGCCTCTCCCCGCTTTGGCTGGAGTGTGCAATTCTGCGCAGGCCGAGAGAGGGCTCTGTAGATCCCTCGTGAGGGCACTCGAGAGGTGAGGATCATCTCGGAGCCTGAGCAGAAGGAGCAGTGTAGTTCAATACATGGGATGGAAACAGCCTCCCCACACCACACATTGTTTGAGGTCTGCTTCAGCCTCTACCCCAGCAACCTAGGGACCACTCAAACATCTCCGGGAAGCAGTTTCAGGTCGTGGTGATCTCTACAGAAGAGTAGACCTGGCCTCTTCCCCCAATTACAGCTTAAGCTGAATGAAGCCACTGTTTTTTCTATGTTAACAGACCTGAACTCTTAGAGCTGGTCAGAACCAGAAGAAAGAAGGACCAGCCATTTCCCTGGTCAGAGCTTGTGTCAAGCTTGTGCCTTGCACCACACAGGTTCTTCCACACAGGGACGGCAAAGTCCAGTTGTTTCTGTTCCAAGGCCGAGGAAGGGGCATCTGTGCTGGGGCAAACACCAGGTAAAGCCAACTGAGTTACTGGGGCTGTTCGGCCAGAGGGATGGACTAAAACCGCAGTGCAATGTTCTGCAAGACTGCTGTCAAAGACAGCAGCTTGGTCAATGGGAGGAAAACACACTCAGGGAAATAAAGAGGTCCAAATACCTTTACACTTCAGGCCCATCTCTCACATGCATTTTTCTGAACTCACAACCTCTATAATTATGATCCAAGAACTTTCTCCGTGGGAAGATAGCTGCCATCTTGACATCTGCAAGTGAGTTGTGAGCAGCATAAATCCCGTCAGGTAATGTTAGAGGATGGTATACTCCAGTCCTGCACGAACTGCTGCAACAGGAGCCACAAACACTGGTCCTCTTTTCCAGAGGCAATATACCTTGATTCCTCTCCTGACTGTGTTTGGAAGCTTTTTGGAGAAACAGTTGGCTGATGAAACCCAATTCAATGAAACAAGAGGTTGAAATAACCCTAGGCAACTTCCAGAGGGCAGGAGATGAGCACAGATCAGTTCCCCACAAGCAGCCCACATGTCCAAATGTGGCTGGCACCTACAGTGAAACACACTCTCTGGCCCCAGCTCAATTCTGGTTATGGAGAGGCTGTTAGGATGAAACTATATGGCTCTCCTCTTGGATGCTAATAAAGGGGAGATCCTCAACCTCATAAATACTTTAAACATTCCCTGGTGGTAATACAGACCTACTTTCTGTTAACAGGGCACATGAGACTGGAAAGCAACAGAGGAAAAGACCTTTTTAATGGTAAAGCTGAATGCAAGACCTGCTGCACATGCAGAGCTCAGCCTGCTCATGTACATAATACAGCAGAACCAGCTGGCCCAGTTAGAAAGTGGCAAATTTACTTTATGATCTAAATAAAGACCATAGGGAAAAAAAATACAAAATGAGAGAGGTGGATTAGAAACAATTACAAGGCTGGAAGCTGGTTGTGGTGGCTGGTGACGGTTTTATTAGCAAAGTTTTAAGTGTTTTAATCAGTTCAATAGCACTATCAAACCCTTCCATACATTGGTTAGCGGGGAGTGGGTTCTCAAGACTAAGAGGGAAACTTTATCTCCTATACCCTTGCTCCCACATAGATTGCGATTATTCAAAATGTGCTCTGAATAAAACAACCACACTGCTTAAACTCAGGATGTAAAATAGCAAGCAGCATTTTAACAGTGTCTTGCTGCCTTTCACACTGCACTTGCACCACCCCTGTGAGCAGAAGAGGCTCGGGAGTTGTGCTTAAGGGATGCAAGCCAGACTAGCAAGAAAGGTCAGGAGAGGGGGCACAGAGGGGCCCTGGAGGGGAGAGCATTGCAGGCCCCATCTCGCTCCCTTAGTGCCTCACATGCAGATCCCCCTTCTCAAATTGTCTTTGCACTGAAGAGCACTCAGCCTGTTTCTGCCTCCCAGGGCTCCTGCTCACACACTGGTTTTGAGAGGGGCTGTAGAACATCAGACATACCATAACTCACGTGAGACCCACACTGCTGACTTCCTCACTCAGCTGGAGCCAGACACACTTTTCTTCTTCAGCACAGCCTCTCCCCCACCTTTGTGTCTCCCCACAGCATTGCTTATCTGCAGTGCAGGAGCTGGGTCCAGAGGAACATTACACAGGGCTGAAGCAGGGCAGGAAAGCCAAGAATTGACTCTGAAGCTCCCTCCCCATTTGTAGAAAGCAGCTCATGGTGCAATCATGTTATTGTCAGTGCTCCTCACTCTCATTTTCTCTGGATGGGCCAGAAGCAGATTGCCCCCCTCCTTCCCTTGCCCCCTGCCTGCCTGCAAACAGCTTTGACCGGAGCTCCCAGTCGCTCCCCCCTGCTGACACCGCTTCATCATTCCTCTCCCCTTCCTCCAACTTGAGGCTGAAACCCTTGGTGGGGGAGAGGTGTGGAGAGATCGGATCACCTTCCTTACACTAACTACAGCACATCTGGCAGGCAGGAACTGCTGCTGCCCAGGTGCCTGCCCCAGGTCAGGGACACCTAATGCCATTTTTGCACAGCCTCTGTCCATGGTTTGCAGCAGCTGGAGACTCACAGCATCTCACCAAGGGCTGCCTTCTGATCACAAACACAGCAAAGAGGGATCCAGAAAGAAGGGCAAGTAAATTCATTCCTTTTAAGTTACACAGTTGGCTATGAGTGTTCCAGCCTGAAAGCAGCACCTGGAGACAGATTTCTTTAGCCTGGAAGGTCTCAGAGAGCTTATGGGGGCTTCTGAGGTGCCACTGCATCTCCTGAGAAGACCTCAAGCAGAGAGCAGACTGCTGGAGTAGGTTCGAATGGTCTGATTTCGCACTGTGCTTTTTGCAGTTACTGCCAAATGTCAGGATGCACAAACCGAACAACTTTCATGTGAGGCTTAAGCTGGGCTTTAGTTCATGACTCAACAAACCGTGGTGGAGATCTGGAGGCCTCTAGGCAACTAAATCCTCTTTTAGTATGGGCCAGGTCATCAGGCTCGCTACCCACAAGGCACAATTCATTTGGGGCGCCAGAAAGAGGAGCTCTCCGTGTACGCTGTGGTTTCCCTGCTTCCCGGCACGGAGCACACGCTGCCCTTCAGCCCCAGCAGGGCCGAAAGGGATGCACCAAGAAACACAGGTTGCCCAGAAGGGGCAGGAAATAGGCACTGGGTAGAGCAAATGTTTTTTGTGCAGGAGGAAACAAGCGGAGGGAGGACTTCTCTTGGGAGCGCGGGGTGTGCGCGGGGCAGGGCGCAGCGCGGGTGGCCGAGGCCCGGCAGGGACGCTCGCTGCATCCCGCCGCTGCCCGGGGAGGCTGCGGGGCTACGAAGGAGCCGCAGAAAGCGGCGAGAGAAATTCGTGCGGGGCCGGTCGCTGGGACCGGCCGCGGGCAGGGCGGTACGAGGGGGCAGGCCCAGGCTGCCCGCCCTCCTGAAGGCCCCGGCCCCGCAAGCTCGCAGGCGGGACGCGGGACCGAACCCCGGGGCGGCGGGGCCTGAGAAGCGCCCGGCCCCCTGCCCCCCCGCCGAGCGGCCGCGCCGCGGGTCGCCGCCCGCCACCCGGCAGGTTGTAAAGTCATTAACTCCGTCAGCCATGCCGGCCCGCGCTCCAGCGGCGGCTGCTCCTGCCACCGCCGCTGGTGGGCCGCCGCGCCGCCTTGCCGTCTCCTCCGCGGCGGCGGCGGCAGCAGCAGCAGCAGCAGCAGCAGCAGCAGCAGCAGCAGCAGCAGCAGCAGCAGCAGCAGCAGCGCGGCATGGCCGCCGCTCCCCGCCGCCTCCTCCTCCTCCTTCTCAGCGCCGCCGCCGCCCCCCTCGGTGCTAAGGTAAGCGGCGGCGGGTGGGCCCGCGGCGGCGGAGCCTCCCTTCGCCCCCTCCTTCCTTCCCTCCCATCAGGGAGCCGCCGCGGGGTCGGGGCCAGGAGGGGCGCTCCGAGCTGGCGGGGCCTGCGCGGGGCAGGGAGCGGGCGGTCGCCTTACGGGAGCGGCGGGTCGTCGCCCTTCCCCGCAGGTTCCTGGTTCCTGCAAGGAATAGCCTGGACTTGAAGGTTCCCCCGCTGCCCTCCCTCAGCCTTGAAGTGCTTGAGGAGGTGGTTTTGTTGTGTCTCCCCCAAATTTACCCCAAGGACCAGACGCTTTGCTCATTGCCCAGCGGCCTGGCACTATAAAAGGCCGTCGGGGGGTAAGGATGCCTGAGGAAGCTTCCCAGCGTCACCAGGAGGACCATGGGGGAGCAGGGTCTGTCCCTGGTGGGGAGTTTGCCCGAGGCTCCCCCCCATGCTTATCTCTAGCAGCGGGCTGGCTCCAGTTTAGGGCTGAAAACAGACTTTCATCCTCCCTGTCTCCCCTGCCACCCCAGGCATGGGTTCAGGCAGCAGCTTTCTCTGCTAACTGGGGTGCATGTCCGGGCATTGAAACCCCACGCTCCCCTCATCTCTGCTCTTGTCCATAAAGGACTTCCTCAGCCTGGCCATCCTCACAGCACTTTTTTCCACAGCAACACACCAGAACCCCTTTGCTAGTCCCCTTCTCCTCCCCGAGGCCCAGCCTGGGAGAACTGCCCCTGTTACTGTGGTGGGGAGGCAGAAATCACAGCTTCACGGGGCACCGGCTGTGCCCCTGTCTTCACGGGTCACTGCGTGCATTCTGGCTCAGCGCTCCTGTTTCCCCAAGGGGAACCCGGCCGGATTTCTTTGCTGCTAAAGGGATTCTGCTCTGCAGAAGGGGAAAGAGGGTTTCCCACCCCCACAACGCAGGCTCCATTGGGGTGAAGCAGTCTCACATGAGCTATTTTAAACGCAGAGAAGACCAGACACCAACTTTACTGCAGATAACTGAGGTTTGAAAAGCAGAAGCATCTCCTGGTCTGGGGTTGTCTTAATTTTACAGCTCAAGTGTCTCATTTCCACTTTGTTTTTACCTTCACACACATCCACTGCCCATTCTGTTTACCCCTTAACTATAGGGCTAAGTCAGAGAGAAACTTCAGGCAGAGCAAGCTGGGTCAAGTTAAACAGATGTGAAGTGCTTCATTTAAGAGTGACCTGGATGGACTCCTCCATCATCATGTGTACAAAAGCCTTGGCTGCTGGTGATTCTCCCTGCGCCCAGCAGCTGTGTTTGTACAGTAGCTAAGCTGAGGGCATCTGGGGCTGCTGAGCTCTCCGCAAGACAAACACACACCAGTACTGTTGCCAGGTCCGCCCTGAGGACTCCCTTACTCCAGGAGAATCCCGCAGAGCACTCTGATCAAGGACTGCATGGTGGAAGTTAGTTTGGCAGATGCCAAGCGTTCCTAGTATTGATTGGTATCTCCAGTGCAAGACAGTGCACAAAATAGTCATTAGGGGATTAACCTACAGTTCCTCTTGCTGCCCTGTTTTCTTTATACAAGACGATTGTACAAAAAGTGTCATAGAAAGCCTAAATCCATAGATGGGGTAAGCAAATTCCTTCCTACATGGGGCTAATTGCATTCAGTGCCTCTGAAAAAACTGACAATGAGATGCGTCTCATACACACCGTCTGTTATTCCCTTCTTCTCCTTCACAGATTTCCTTCTTTTTTACCAGCTTGCCCCAGAATAAGTGCGTTATCCCACTTGAAATGAAGGACCTAACTGACTTAGCTCAAGTATTTTGTAATGATGTGCAGCATTTACCTGTGAAATTTCTGTCACAACAGGGTTACGAACAGTACTTGATAGTTCTCCACTGGCTTCTGTTCACTGGTTTTCTAATTTGCTTCTCATCTGCACCTCATTATGTGTCCAGATTTCTGTTACTTATCTGCTGCAATATCACATCTTTAGCAAGCTACCATCTTTTCCCAGATTAACGTTCTTCCTGATCCCCTAAAAATTATTCTGCATTGCTTATTTTACCTCAGGATACCTTCCCCTCATAGAAGATACTTCAAATATCTTGTTTCAACTTTCCTAAGGAAAATTGGGTTTTGTGTCTGCTTCCAACAGTGAATCTCTCATAAAACTATTTAGCCTACCCAAATAGGATAAAACCATGACAGGATTAGAAACAGCTTTACACAAACACCAGTTCTTTTGTAAAACATTAAGGCATAATTGCAAATGCTATTGTTGGTTTTTTTCAGGGCTGTGGTAGAGTCTTTCACCACAGCTTTAGTCAGAGAATGACATGGGGAACTCAAACAAGGGGAGTTGAACATGGTCATTCATTTTCAGATAATAATCTGACATCCATTCCAGGCATTAAGACATCTGAAGCCACTTAGTATTTCAGTAAGTAGTGTGTGTGGTTTGCTGTAGAGAGAAGCCCTTAAGTAAAGGGATTGTGGAAATTTTTGGTAGAGGACATGCAGTTAATAGCCTCAGAAGAAGTCTGTGAAGAATTTATTTCATTTTCAGCTGGTAGTAGTCTAGCACTCTTATAGCTCAGTACTAGTACTAGTAGTCTAGTAGTCTTATAAGCTCAGACAAGGCTGAGCAGAACAGTTCATAACAGCTACTGTGCCCCTCAGGGGTGGGCCAGCCCTTAAGGCATGCCAGGCTGCAGTGGGAGAGCTTCCCCCGCAAGCTCTTCTGTTAAGTGAACTAGACAGGCATGTTTGTGGTCTCTCTTCCCAGCCAGCATTTTTCCAGGACCCAGGCTCTAACGAATCTCAAGATTAGGCACAACAATAAGCAACACAGGAGACTGGGCCACTGACACAGTAATTGCAGTTTTTCCCAGGTTTCTGGGAAACCCAGCATAGCTTAGAGCTGATCCAGAGCATGACAGGGAGTCAGTGGAGAATTTATTTTATCCCTTTCAGCTCTTCAGAAAGACCGCCTGGGAATCTCATAGGATGTCAGCCCAAGCCCACCCTTCTTTGCAGGCCTGAAGCATTTTGTTTGTGTCAGCCTTTGTTTGGCAGGGAGGAGAGGGGAAGCAGCTGCTGGGTCTTCGGTTAGACAGAAAAAGCTTTCAGTGGTGCTGGCTGAGAGAATGATGTTTCTGCCATTGATATTGGCAAATCTGGAGACAGATATTTTGTTGTCAGAAAGTTCTCTGCAAGCTGGGGTTCAAAGATGTGTTTCCCCCAACAAGGGGACAGGGGGGCAACTCTCACCCACTCAATTGCGTGGCCTCCCGTGTAGGTGCAGAAGCACAAAAATAACTTGGTTAACCTCAGAGAGGAAGAACTGCAGCTATATAATCACCGGGTGCCAAGCCACAAATGCCTGAGGGGAAATTCTTGCGGAGAGCACCTGGCTGAACTGGAATACAGTCTGTCTTTTCTACAGATGTAAATTCTAGGCTTATATTCCTCATCTCCTAAGGAATCACACCTGACCCTCTCACCTCCTTTAGGCAGAGCCCTCATCCAAGCCCAGACAGAACCAGCCTTATAAAGACTGGACCTTTGTGCATCTCCTGCTCCATTGTTTCTAGCCTGCTCCATTTCTGTGATTTGCAGAGTGCAAATTAGAGCAGTTCCAGCATCTCCTACAACCAGGAGAATGCAGAAGAGTTGTTTTAAAGCCCCTTTGATTTCTCCTACAAGGAGGGGGTGGGGGAGAGGAATTCACTTGGCCAGAAGGTAACTCTTGGGATTTGCAGAGAAGCTTGGGAAACTAAAACTAGGAGCTAATCTAATCTGGAGTCTTTCCCACAGTCTTTAATTGATTATCTGAAAATTTGGAAAATGCAAGTATCACTAATGAAAAACAAGAACCATTTGTGTGTCACGGTTAGTGCAAATTTATTTCTGACAGTATAATAAATTCAGCAGAGATTGGAACCAGCTGTTCCAGCTCTGAGTACCTGGAGTTCCCCCTGTACGTCAGCAGGCCTAGGACTCTGGTGCAGTCATGCTGTAAGTCTTACTGGTCAAGGGGACAGCTCAGCATTGTCCTTACTTACACAAGAAAATAAACATTCCTAGGCAAAGACCGGCAAGGGAACTTGGTCGTGGAAAACCTGAGAGCCAAATCAATCTGCTTGAAAAGTGATTGATTCCTCCAGTGCAATGAGGAAACAGGAACAGGGCTTATGGATATAGGGAAACACATTTTATTTTTTTAAAAAAGGTTTTGCCTAGCATCCTTCAATAAATCTTCATTTGGGCTCCTGTCGTTCCTGAAAATCACAGTGTGGAGAGAAACATATCTTACTCTAACCATAAGAAAGAGGCACACAAAGGCAGAGATGCTGATCTTCCCCAAACATGCGAAGTCTCCTTGCATCCAAGCAAAATACCCAAGAGCAGTAACCCAGAAAAAATACACCACTCCACATATAAAGTCTTTTTCATATCTAGGGATAGGTCAGTAGAACAGCCCATCTAACTTTCCTTCTTCTGTTTCCTTTCTGCCTTGTCTCACCTATTTGGATTGTAAGATCTGTGGAGCAGGACTATCTTGCTGGTTAGAGTGACACAGATTTTTATTGCCACCTGGGGAAAAGCTGTGTAAGTATTGCAGCTTTTTGTCCACATGCCTTCTCCCCAGACAGTCCGTGTGCCTCCTGTTACTATTTAGTGAAGTGGTAAGACACAAGCTTTGATTATTACCCCCACTGTGGGAGAATCTGTATTGTGCTGAGCTCTCTGCACAGACACCAGGTAAATCATTGGCATTCTCCATCCCAACAGTTGCGAAGAGCTCTTTCTCTACAGGCCTTGAGATGCTTATCACAAAGAAGCATAGAAAAGGTCAGGGAAAGATTTTAGACAAAAATAAGAGACCTTTGGTTTCTTTCATTTGTAAGTGTGGAAGCAACATAGTCAGCATTACCATTTACAGTCTGATAATATACAGTCAGACAAAAATTCTCATAGGAAATAGATTGAGATGATCATTTGGAAGAAGAGGGAAAAGGTATTTTTGAAAACATGTCTGTTTCCTGTAAGTTTCATTTTTCTCTTGAGCAACTCAGCTGCTGACAACAGCATTTGGTCCCTGTCAGGCAAGTCAACTCCAGCCGGAACATCTAAGTACAGCAAAGAGTTGTGCTATATTGTTTTCAAAATTAACTATTGTAATTACTAGAGAGTAAAGCATTGGGTGTTATGGTGCTTTTCTGCCGCAGAGAAGGTTACTTTCAACATTTCTGGTTATCACCCAGAAGAATGCATATTTCAGCCACTCTAAGTTACAACTTAAAAACATTTGCATAAACCAGCTGCATCTCCTCTGCCCAGAGGATGTCCTGTTGGCAGATGCTGTAAAAACAACAAGTTTTCAGGCAGGAATTACACTTCAAGATGAAGAACACTTTGGCTGCGTTACACTATGGAAGTGCATAAAGCCAAGAGAAACTCAACCAAAATAGCATACAGAGCGCGTTTAGCGATGAGCAAACCCTGCTGAGTTTTCTTTCACATCCATCCGTTACGCTTTGCAGACTGGTTCTTTGAAACAGGACTATTGGCCACTGCCACAGACTGGTATGTTTTGCCAATAGTAGCACTGATACAACTTCCCTGAGCTTCAACATAGCAGACTTCACACACACATATTATTTATTTTCTTCTACTAATACTCAGACATTGTTGGTATTTTCAACTGGATAAATCCCTTCTAGTCACTATCCTGTGTTAAACTCATTGCTGCCTTTAACACTACTCGCAGCTGTATTTCAATAAACAGCAAATTAGTTCCTGCACAGGCTAGTTTGCCAAAGTCCTTGGGAGCTTTTAGGCCATCAGACAGACACTAAACAGGAAAATATTCTAAGGAAAAAAACCAAACCTAAAGCTAAAGCACAGAATCTCTTACCTGCTGGGAATTGTGAAGGCACAGCCAATAGCAGCCTGCTGCAATGACCATGTCAGGGCCAGGACTGCTCAGGTTTGCCAAAGTTAAAGGCTCAGCCCCAGCAAGGCATGCTGGGAGACAGAGTAATCCTCTGAGAATAGTGGGGTGCATGGGGAAAGGGAACAACAGCAATTGCAGGAGACTCAGGTTCTGAAGCACTCTTGAAAATGACTTGTGAAGGCTGGAGAGAGAGGAGCTTGGGTCTGAACTGATTGAATCACAGAGAAGTTTATTTGTTGAAATGCAGCTCCAGTGAGTGATAGATGTGTACCCCCACCTTCCCTGCAGGCAGGCATCTGCATGGCCAAGCACCGTAGCTCTTCCTCTTCTCTCCTGACCTTGCATCAGACCCAGGCAGGCAGCATGAGCTGTGATCTCCTGTTCTGTCTGATCCAGGCTGGGAGTGATGCTGTGGAGTCAGGCTGCAGCTGGCATTACTATCACATATAACCAGCCCAACAGTCCTTCTCTACAGCATGGCATGAGATCCCAGAGGCATTCTCCTTCCCATAACTCAATCTTGGAGGGAAACTTGAATTTTGAGATGCATGAGCCTGGTGTGGCTCACAGGGACTTTGATCCTGCCATGGTTGTCCCAGTGCTGCCCATTTAGAAGGCATCCAGGTGACATGGTCCCTGGGGGATCTGCCTTTGCAAGGCCCTTCTCTGTTTGGGGTGGTGAGGAGCCAGGTTCTCCACCTAACCATGCTCTGTTTCTGTCAGGACAGTAGTGAGGCAGCAGATGGAGCTGGCCTCTGGGATGAAGAAGTCACCAAATGGTGGGGAGAGTGGAGCTCCTGGTCCACCTGCTCCCGGTCCTGCGGAGGAGGTGTGATGTCCCGGGAGAGGCACTGCTTGCAACAGAGGTGAGTTGTGTCCCAGCCCGAACCCTTGGCCAGGTCTGAAGTGGCAGAGGGAAATGGGATGCCCCTGACCTATGTTTTGGGGCTGAACCTCCTGAGTTTGTGGGGTCAGCTGTTCCATCTTCATCGGTGGTCTCTTGGAAAGGAAGGTGGCTGTAGCCTGTGGGGTAGGTGGTGAGCAGGCAGTGGTGGGGAGGGCTGGCAAGGGAGAAGCATGCTGCAGTGGGGCAGGCCACAGGCCCTCGAAATGTGTCACCCACTCAGCCTGGTTCATCTGATAGAGAGCAAGGGGTTGATCCCCTCTCGGAGTCTGTGGGAGATTTGATAGGGTTGTGGGCTGAAGAAAGCTAGCTCTATTCCACTTCCCTTTGCTTACTGTGGTTGGTCTGACCAATCTAACCCTGATTTGTAGGCAGTTCTTGTGCTAAGAATGTGGATACATATTCCCAGACGCCTTATGGGGACTTGATTTACTCCTGACAGCAGTTAGCTCAGCCACATCTCAGCAATTTCCCCTCTTTATTCCCTGTGGAGCTTGCAAGTTTATTTCCCTCTGTGATATATCTGGCTGACACATGACAGCATCTCCATTTGTCCCCTACAGCTGCTACAGTCCTGGTATCAGTTGGACTGGGTTTGTGGGAGTGGGGAGTACTGGGGAACTTCAGCTGCCCAAACTCCTGCTGTACCCTCTGAGTCACCTTGCCACCAAGCTCTCCTATTCCTGCAGCACCTCACTAACCTGCTGCTCCAGGTTCCTGTGATGTTAATGAGGAGCAGCACAGCAAGCTCACAGGGGCTGCCCACCCCACACTCTGCCCCTTTCCCTTCTGCATGAATGCACTCCTGAGTGGAGGAAGCTCAAGCTAGGGTCCCCAGCCTGCTCTCCTTCCTTCAGCAGAAGACTTATTTTATGTGGGCTGTGTGGAAGCATGGTGAGGTCCAGATGTGCTGCAGTACCTTCCATCTGGATGTAGCCTCTCTGCTAACTGGGCTTGCCAGTGTCTCTGCCATTGCTTGTCCCCAGCACACTGGCCATCATGGGAGAAGAGTGAGAAACAAAGGGTGGGAAAGAGCCTGGGGCTGTCCCATACCCCCGACAGCCAGAGCAGCCTGTTTGCCCTTTGCCTGCTGACAAAAGAAAGATTTTTCTGTCCATTTGGCATGTGCTCTATCCTTGACTCCACAATTGGGGAGGGCTTTGCTGTGGCATTTTACTCTAGGGATGGAGTCAGATTAAAACAAACAAACAAAAAACCCCCACCCCTCAACATAAAAGACAGCCAAAAGGTTTCTTCAGCTTTAAGACGAATGGCTTAAGTGTGAGTCAGGTATGCCCACAAAATGATTTCTGAGTCTGTAGGCAGCCTCTACTTCAGCTGGAAAGGATGGCAGTTTTCAAGCTGGTTGGTGTAAATTTAGGCTTTGCCTACATCACGTAAAGCATTGTTCTGGAGGGACAGCTGCAGTGCCTCCAGCCAGTCCAGCCTGAGTATGCCTATAGGGTCTTCATTACACAGTGCACCCTAAGTTCCCAGTACTGTTAACGCATTGTCTGCTACTGCTGTTCACACACACCACACTGCCTTTATCTGTGGTCTCGGCCATTCTCCATACATCTTCCCAGCTTTCAAGAATTTTTTTGCCTTTGCATCAGTCAAGGACTCCGGTGTCCCCTGGATAACACTTGCTGGCCAGAGCTGAAGTGTTGAGAAATTCCTGTGGTTTTGCTCCATCATCTGCTAATCTTTTAACGTGGCCAGTCCCCATGAGAGGTTCTGTCTCTGCCTTCTGCACAGTGAATCCTGAGACCAGCTTCCCTGGTCACTGCAAATCCTGTGTGCTTCTGTGGGAGTGATTCATCATCAGAGTCTGTTGTCCTTTTGTCACATCAACCCTTTTGGAGCTCAGAGGTCAAGAGACACAGAGGTGGTGATACTGGAGTTGTTCCCCGTCTGCTCAACCTGTCCCAAAATGAGAGTAGTCTAAAATCACAGTTCACCTAAAAGCACAGAAAATGTGCTTCAGAGATGTTGGCTAGTCTAGATCCAGAAAGCTTTCCTCTGATAAAATACCTGCCTTGCTTCTCCCCCTTAAGTCAGGCCTGACTTCTCTGTCATCCTCAGTTATCACTACCTCATCACTACCTCAGTACTTCACAGACCTCCAGCTCATTTTCTTTCTGGTTTGCAGGCTACAGATACCCCAGGCAACAAACAGTACCATATGTGTTGGTCAAGCCAAGCATTACCAACTGTGCCAGCAGCAGGTAAGAACAACTTCCAGTAGTGACTGGTCCTCACTGGGGAATGTGCAATTCGGAGAACTGCAAGAGTAGCAGCACTCAGAGTGTGACTGGTCCATCAAAGGAGTGCAGACAAGAGGTGTGATCCACTCCTGGGGTGGGTGACAGTGTGCCTTTGAAGATGTGGGAGGTGGGCTCTATCTACTCTCTGGGACTGAGAGGTGGGGGAAAAGGATATAAAAACGTATTTGTTGTGAGATGGGGGGATGCATAAAGATTTTCCAGTATGGTTTGTTTTTTTTTCTGGAAGTAATTTTTGCAGGACTGTTAAACAGAGCTGTCTGAAGGGCCCTTGGCAACAGAGGCCTGGCCTTTCTGCCTGTATTATGGCACCTCACAGTCCATCACTGTTTCCTTCCAGGGTGGATAGGGCATTTTCATCCTCCAGGGATGCAACAGGGACAAGCAGCTGTCACAACCATGGCTGTGACATAGGGAGCTTTTGATCACATTTATTCCCTCCATAGCCCTGCCCAGCCAACACAGCAAGCTTCAAACAGCAGCAGTGCTCCAGTTTCAATGCCAAAGCCTTTGGGAAGCGTTACTACCACTGGATGCCCCTCTATCCAGGTGGGTTTTCACAGCTTCACTCAAAGGATCAAGGGAGACAAAACACCCACAGGATCTTCTCAGGCACAGGAGAAGGGGAAGGTCCCAGGGGAAAAGGGATGGATGCTCCTGGCTGGTCTGGAAGTGCTTCCCTATGCTCTCTGCTTTGGAGAAATCGTTCCCTGTCTTTTCACAGAACTGCTCCACCCAGCCAGGCCTCCTCTCTCACCACATTGCTCCTGTTTTGGATCCTACATCAGCAAGCACTGGTGGGCAGACAGGATACAGGCTTCTCTGAGCTGTCTTGGCTAACCAGCAGTCATCTTGGCAGAGTGGGTGTTCACGCTCTTTGTGCCTTCTACAATTTTGGCTGCCTCTGTCACCCAGCATGCTTTGTACCGGGTTGGTGGTGGGTTGCTCTGAACAGGATGCCCACCCATTTCCTGCACAGGTGGGACAGATTGCTTCACATGGGTTGCCATTTGTGCCTTGAGGCCCAGATTGAGCTCACCACAGATATTACCCTCTTTCTGGACCCACCTGTTTTTCCATTAGCTGCCAGGGGCACATAGCTGCACCTCTGGCTTCAGTTTCTGAGCTGAATGGGGTGTAGCTGACCACAGCCCCAGACAGTCAGTACCCCTCTTACAGGTCTTGCTTGCTCTTTTGTATTTACGTGTGGCCTGGGACCTGCTGATGCAGAGTCCCATGTTTGGCACAGGGCATTGCAAAGGGGAGAGGATATGACAAGGAAAAGGGCTTGCCAGCAAGAAGTATTTCTGCTAGGCATGGTTCCCAGCTGCAGTCCCATACCATGCCCACTTTAATACTACAAAATCCGTAGACTTGGGGTCTCATCTCAAACAGCAAGAACATCCAAGCTGACATCAGTATGAGTAAGAGGAAAGTCCCCTTTCTCGCTGCCCGTCTCTGAGTACCTTGATCTGCCTGGTGACTTTCTGCCTCTGTCCCTTCAGATGACTACACCAGTATCTCCAATAAGCCGTGTGACCTCCAATGCACCACCCAGAGTGGAGAGAGGCAGCTGATGGTCCAAGCACAGGATGGTACCTCCTGCAAGGACAGGACCTATCAAGGGGTCTGCATCAATGGGAAATGTGAGGTGAGGCTCTGGGAGGAATTAGTATAGAAATCAGGAGTGTGTTAAGCGCATGCCTGGGTGAATTTCTGCTGCTGTGGGATTCATTACTCCACTCCAAGCTAACCTACATCACCCACCCCCACAACCTCACCAAAAGAGCATGGTAGCATTTCCTTGAAAAGACCCTGACCTGTGGAGATATGCTGACCCCAAGAAACCCTCTCGTTTTATTCTTTGCAGCCAGTTGGGTGCGATGGGAGCCTGTACTCACCCCGGACAATGGACAGATGCAGGGTGTGTGGAGGGGACGGCAGCACTTGCCACCGTGTCTCGGGCAGCTTCCGAAAGGCAGTCTCACAGATAGGTACTCCCTACTACCACAGTCCGGAGACTTCACCTGCTACTTTTTAGCACCACCGGGCATGAAGGGTGACTGGCTTGGATGAGGGTAGGAGTTTCCCAGCTGCTTGATGGAAGAGCTGAAGAGTGCCATGCCTGCTTAAATGCCTATATTTTGTCCTTTTCACTTAATCACCAGAGGAGATGGGTTTGATGTGCTATATATTAGGTTGGTAGGGTTTCCCTTCATCTCTTTACAATAGGAAGCAGCTGGGGATCTATTTGTTCCTATTGATTTTGGCATCTTGCCCACCTGAGATAATGTGAAGAGATCTTCTTTCATTTGTGCTACGTATTCATTTGAAACTTAAGCTCTTAGGATGAGGGTCACAGTGTTTGTTTCAGCCTGCAATTCTCCTGCTTTAACCAGTCCTATGGCTGGCACAGCTGAGGAGAAGTCCCCCTGAAACTGGGCTGCGATTCATCTCTTGCAACCTCCTGGCCCATTCTTCCACCCACAGAAGGAAAAGACTGTGGTATGCTCATTGGTAGTTAATTAACTGGTGTTTGAGAGTGTTTTGGAACATTTCACACTGTTGATGTTTCACTAGCCTGCATCACTCCCTACAGACTAGGAAAGCATTCAGGCCCCTTTCCAGAGCAGGGTTAATGGCGCTAACCCCTCCAGCAGTACAGGTACGGATTTGGCCTCCAATTCCAGTCCTCATAAAATCTTACAGAATGGACAAGACCTGTATTTCTAGCAGGAAAAACAAGCTGCCAAACCACACAACTTTTAAGAGCCGCCTTATTTCCTCTCCCTTTAAAGGTCAATTTTTATGCTACTCCTGAGACAAATTCTGTTGAGTCAGTTGCTGAGGGGACTTATGTTTTTTTCCATCCTCTCTTCAGCATCAGCCCTGATCACTAGTAGGCTTTTTCTCTGCTCTTGCCAGAAAGAGTGTGAGAGCATGTTCATCCACACATTAAAGCCAGACTGTCATACTTGTGCAGCTCCTTCCTGACTCCAGACCCAGCAGAGCTCAGGCTGAGCCTTAGAGACCAGTAACAGTGATTTGTAATGGAACTTCAGAGGGAAGTTGGGATTAAAGCTCACAGACTTGCGCAACATGCATTCATGTCTTTAGCATCCTGCCCCTGAAGGGCAGTGTTGTCCTCTGACATAGACACTTGTCCCACGAGCTGTGTTTCCTACACAGACCTTTTTATTTTGTCCTCAAGGTTTCCTAACACTTTATTCTGTTCCTCAGGTTATGTGTTCATCACCAACATTCCAGCCGGTGCCACAGACATCCTTATCATTGAGCGCAGGAAAACAGAAAACATCCTAGGTAAGCAGAGAAACCAGATGGATGTGGAGATCCCAGTTCAGCTGCCTGGGAGGTGGGAGGAGGGCTCTGTGTGCTCCCATTGGTCCTGTGAGAGAGCTATCTGTGAGCATTTCCTCCAGGGTAGCGTAGGGGCACTTCATCTATCCATAAATCAAAGTTACATCTCCAGCAACCAGTGGCAGGAGGGACATTTGGAAACTGAGCTCCCTGTGGACTGTCCCTGTTGTGAAGACATTTGTGCTCTTGTTGGAGAGGGAAATGAAAGCACCAGGCATTGAACATTGCTGACCTGATGTGGAATATGGATGCTGGAAGACTTGTGGTTCTTTTTCTATTGCATTTTTCTTGATCTTGAGCTGTTTGCTCTCTTCAGTACCAGTGCAGCCCCAGTGTTCTGCATGGAATATCACATTTACTCATTTTCTCTCTTTGAAGCACTTGCAGATGAATCTGGACATTTCTTCTTCAATGGCAACTCTGCCATTGACAACCCTCAGAACTTCAGGGTAGCTGGCACAGTCTTCAAGTACCGGCGGCCCTTGAGCCTGAACTCAGATGGACTGGAGTATATCATAGCTCATGGACCCACTAACCAGTCTCTGAATGCCATGGTATGTGAGGAACTGGTTTTAAGCTTTCCTGTCTTGTCTATACCAAAATTGTGAGCCTCCCTCAGACAAAGGGAATATTAACCTGGTTCCCAAGCCAAACTCATAGGTGGCTGAGGAAGCCATATATTGTTTTGGCTGTGTGTGCTTCTCTTGGATTTATGAGGATACTACTTTCTTTTAACATCCTTCCCAAGATGGATGTAGCTAGAGGAGTTCTCTGGGAAATACATGCTCTTAAAATAAAGAGAGTTTTGTTTTCTTTCTCCATTTCCTCCAGTACTACAACTTTAATGGGAAAATGCCACACATAACTTACGACTACACTGTACCACGGATACCACCTCTCCAAACTGCAGCCCCTGATATAGACAGACCTCTCTACCACCTACCAGAGACCAACCAGAACTATCCCATTCCAGCCAACTCCAGAGCTGCCCAGGACTTCAATGCGACATGGCTCACCCTGTCACCAGATTACACCAGTGAACAGCTTCCTCTAAGAGAAGGGCATGAAGATTTAGGCTTTGGTCACCCACACTTCTTCCAGACCAACTCCACCAGTCAGGCTCGAGACTGGGGCTGGGAACAAGGTGAAGAGAAGAAGTATGACTTCCAGATAAGACAGATCTATCACACAAACACAGCAGGAGAGGAAGAGAAGGAGGAAGCAGCAGCAGTTGGTGGAGAAAGAGAGTTGGGTTGGTTACTTTGTCTTTCCTTCTCTCCCAATTTGTTCATTGGAAGGGGACATCCCACACTGGTCTTCTTGAAATCTAAGGTGGCTTTACCATCAGGGTGGACAGGAGGGAATGACGCTTGATAGTGGGGTGGAGACTGTCAGGGAGCAGCAAGGGCTAATAGCTCTGTTAGGGAAGGGGAGCTGGGAGAGGGTGACCACAGCAGAGATCAGTCAGTGCCCTCTCAGGCAGAGCAGTCCCACAGCACCTGAGCTTGGCAAGCAGGGAGGGACAGGAGCAGATCCTAGCAACAGTCCAGGGATCATCAGGTGAAAAATAAGGGGAGAAGTCCAATCTGAGGTCAATCTAGGAAAGCCAAACAACAGTTTAGGAAGAAAGAACACCAGAAATGAAGGCCCAGGCCTGAGCTAAAGTGGAGCTCCTGAGCAATGGGCAGAGTGCATGTGAAGCTGCTCAGGGCAGTTAAGGCCTGTTGGTGCACCCTGGTGGCAATTTGTGATTTTGAGGCCAAATAATGAATGTTTTTTGTCTTGCTAAATACCACATGCTGAAGTATAAGCCATTCAATATAGCTCAAGCATGCCTGTATTTTTTTTCCAGCTCTTAGGTTCAATCAGATTTCTATCAGCACAGCTGTACCCTACAGCATGAGGAGATCCGAGCTCCCAGAGAACAGCCACATAGCATCCTCCAGGCTTCGTCTCTTCAGGCGCCTGTGTCACCGAGACCCGCACAATACTGCCTTCTGTAGGGAGTTGCAGCACCTGGCAGCCAGGCTGGCCCCAAGGAACTCCACAGCAGGACTATGGGCCGAGACAGCTGCTCGGTGGCCACAGGGCCTCCACAAACTGCCGGCCCGTAAGAACTCACTTGAAGACTTGAAGTTGGATGCATTTGCTGGGAGTCAGGGGAAAGCAGCCAACTACAGCATGATGGCATCTGTGGAGAGCCCTCTGCTAGGTGCCAGCCCAACCATGGACATCAGCCAAGCAAAGCCTCTGCAAGCCCCTGGCACTGAAAGGTGGCACTTGATTTCCTGAGCAAAACAAAAGCACAGTTAGCTGGGGAGGGAAGGCCACGCCAATCCTCTGGTAGTCCCACTGCTGTCCTTGATGTCCCCATTCACCAGTGTCTGTCCATGGCAGCTGCTGTAGATGCTTGACCAGTGGTGTGTCCTCCAAAGACTGATTGTCACAACTGGCCTGACATATTGCTCCCAGAACTTATTTCAGGTCCCCTGCCTCTAAGGGATCCATTTCAATGCACGCTGAAGGACCTGTGAAGCCAACACTGACGTGGTTGTAAAGTAGGCTATGAGTCTATAGCATGTCACATGTTTACCACCACATCATGCCCCTTCTGTTCCATTCCTCTGAGCACATAAGCTTCTTGAAGCTTGTGTAACATCAGTAAATATGACTCCCCATTCTTGGCAGGAGAATGAGGACCAACTTCTAAACATTTCTGGCAAGCCACATGTGAATTCTCCACACCAAATTATATGATAACTAAGAAGGACCATGCTTGAGCTCCACTTTCCAACCTAGTGTTATACCTCTCAAGGTGATAGTATGAACTGAGGCTGAGGGCACCCGTGTGGTCAAAAGACCATAATATACACAAGACTCACTGTGAATGTTGCCTCCTCTCAGAGTGATGTTGATCCACTGCCTTGCTAGTTGAATTCAGGAGGTGGATCAAGGCTTTACATTCTGTTCATCAGTGGTCCATCTTCCCAAGGTGGGGGAGGTGGACAGCAGAAACACTAGGTTTCTTCCCATCTTCAGAGACAGTGAGGAGGAATTTCACTATATTGTTTTTGTGGCAATTCTTAATTTTTAGCTCATACTGCCTCCTTTTTCCACAGCAATGAGTTTGATGTGAGCCCCGTGGGCCATGATGACATCAGCTTGGCTGACATGTATAGGTGGAAAGTCTCAGCTTATGCCCCCTGCAGCTCCACATGCACTTCAGGTAGGTTTGGCTTCAAGTGACTGATCATGTGAAGTCCTTTTTGGCTGTCGATGGAGAGAATACTGGTATTTTTTAAAATGACAGGTAACATTTCAGATGCAGTGATTTAATCATGGTGAGTGGAGGCTTTTAATCTGATGGAGTGTAACCAAGAAAATGTCTTGATTGCCCAGCAGGTATCAGCGCCTCTTATGCGATGTGTGTCCGGTATGATGGAGTGGAAGTGGATGAAACATACTGTGATGCCCTAACCCGACCAGAACCTACTCACGAATTTTGCACAGGGAGAGATTGCCAGCCTAGGTGAGTCAACGTGATATCAGCTGTCCACAGGGACAACACGCTCAAAGTATACAGCCATTTCTGGGCTGGAAGATACTCATAAATTAGTAGGTATCGCTTTGTAAGCAAAAAGAGGGAAGGAATTTGCTGACTAAATTGCCTGCTAAGGGCAAGTTGACGTTCAAGACCAACATTGCCTTAACACAGACATATGTGTGATGGGCAGGTTCATAGCAGCAGCTACTGGGTGAGGGAGTCCCAGATGTGCAGGCACTCCCCAGCCACCCCGTGTCCCTTGTCTCCCTTACCTGGGTTTTCCTTTGTGCTTGCTTTCTTGGGGACTGCTCGTGGAGGTGGGAGACCAGCCGGTGGAGCGAGTGCTCCAGAACCTGTGGTGAGGGCTATCAGTACCGCACTGTGCGCTGCTGGAAGATGTTGGCTCCAGGCTTTGACAGCTCTGTTTATGATGACCTCTGTGAGTCAGCTGGGCTGGCCAGGCCCATGGAGAGGAAAGCCTGCAAGAACAAGGCCTGTGGGCCCCAGTGGGAGCTCTCCGAGTGGTCTGAGGTAGGTAAGCAGCAGGAGAGCTTTGCTTCCAGAGGTAAGCAGCCAGGTCTGGGCTGGGGCCTGGAGGGAGGTGGCTGGTTGATGTTGGGTGCTAAGGAAGCCCTTGGCTTCCTGGGGAAGCAAGGACTGCCTTTGTGCATGGCTACCCTGTTCTGGCGCTGCTCAGCAGACAAAAGCCATTGCAAAACATTTTTTCTAAGGTCACTTTTCAAGCAGGATGTGGACCAAATTAAAGCCCTGCAAGCAAGAGGCTTCACCTCCCTCTTCCAGAGGATCTAAACGATTCTATGATTCTAAGAGCAAATGGGGAAACAGTAGCATGGAGACACAGAGAAGCTAAAATTAAAATTCTTTTGATTAACTCTCCACAGTCTGCTTGGGAGTGGGCCAGTGGACTAGTGACTTTGAACAGCAGCACTCCAGGCATCAGCATCTTGGAGCGCTGGAACTCTAGGACCCAAATTAAATAAGCAGCAGAGATAGAGATGGACCCACCTTTTCCTGTCCCTGTTGGTGCCTTTCCCCTCTCTCCTAGTGCAGCAGAAGGAAACAGGAGGAGGCATAGCTGCCTCCCTCACCTTTGCTCATTCCCCTTAGTCTCTGCTTCTGAGCCCTAGGGCTGACTGTGTATGGCCATTGCAGTGTTCAGCCCGGTGTGGCACGCAGGGGATGACGAAGCGGGAGGTGCGCTGCTCAGTCGAAGCACCCCTCTGTGATGAGTCCCAGAAGCCCAGCAGCGAGAAGGCGTGCACAGGCCCACCCTGCGACCGCCGCTGGACTGCGTCCGATTGGGGCCCGGTGAGTGCCGAGAGTCTGCTTCTGCTTGTACCTGATGCTGGGGGTGCAGGGCTGGCAGGAGGCAGCAGACAGGCGGTCATGCTACTGCTCTCTTTCGGCTTTCTCCTGGAAGAGGCTAGTCTGAAGAAACTAGAATAATGTGTATTTTTGCCTCTTCGTGCTGTAAATTTTGGTTAGCTGCGAGGTGAGCTCCATTCAATTACCTGGGAGGCTCATGCCCCCAGGAGAATGGAAGCCCCTGAGCAGATGTACCTCTAAAGACCCTTGGGATCCAGTGCCACAGTCCCAGTGGCAGGGCTAGGCTCTGGACTCAGGTCTCCTGGCACCATCAACCCTGACCCCTCCACCTTCCTGCTTTCTGATGTGTCTAAATGCCCTTTATTCCTCCAAGTGCTCAGGTTCGTGTGGTGAGGGACGCATGAGCCGCTTCATCGCGTGCCGCAACCTGGAGGGAAAGGTGATCTCCAACTCGCAGTGTGACCCAGTCACCAAGCCTCTGGCAGTCCATCCGTGTGGAGACAAGAACTGCCCCGCACACTGGGTGGAGCAGGAGTGGGACCAGGTAAAGCCAAGCACAGCCCTGTGTCCTCAGGCCTCCTTTCCAGCCCATATCCCATAGGAGATGGTAGGAGTCTGGCTCCCTTGGTGGAACAAGGTTGTATGGTGTGACCTCCAGCTGTGGGGCTATGCCCTTCTCCTAGCTCCTTTTAGAAAGGAGGAAGGAGTAATGAATACCCCAGCTTGCACCTCGACTCCAATACCCTATAGACTGCCACAGTTTGTGGCATTTGCTGTTTTTCCAGGAACCTCCATTGGAGGGCAGCAATGTCCTACGGAAACTATTGTCTTCCACCTCTGGCTCATAGCTGGGTTATTGCAGACGCCTCAGAAGAGCTCTTTGTCCAGAGCCTGCATTCACCCATCCCAAGAGTTTGGTCCTACATGCTGAAGAGAAACCCTCAACAAACACAGCTTCCTCTCTGATAAAGAATATCCAAAGCTAAATCTGAACTATAGCCCACATCTCTACCCTGGAAGTCATGTCCAGACCATTGACTGTGTACTTGCCTCAGAACTTAAGAGTCCAGTAAAAATGGTCCAGGGGCCATGTTCTAACAGCCAGTCTCTGTCAATCTTCGTACTTCCCTTCTGTTGTTTAAGGCCTTGAGGCTTTAGGCTTCCTGATACAAGTTGATCCAAATTCCAGAGTACCTAGAAGAACACCTTGAGTCCATTTTGGGGTTTGTGTTTAAAGTCTTAAGCAAAACAGGGATTCACAAGGTACTAAGAAAAAACATTTCTAGGGAAGCAGAGAAGTAATTAAGCCTTGTTTCTGTTCTCATTTTGCTATCCTTTATAGCTGTTGACTACATTCAGCTGAGTTTCCCTCCAGCACTGATAACGATCACAAACTAGATAAACCTGGGGACCTGGCAGTTCTGTAACCCTCTTCTGCTCTGGCCTATGGTGTGGGTCACAGGCAATACTGCAGTGCAGTTTTTCAGCTGGATCCAGGTTATTAAACTTGCTTGAATCCAAGTTCCCCACCTTTGCATGTGCCAGCTTCTTTGCCTTTGCTGTGTTCCCTCTCTCAGCTGATAAGCTCTGAGTTCACAGGATGACTAAAGGCAGACACAAGCTAGTTGTGCTGGCCCTGCTGTGGTGAAGAAGGGCACAAAGCAGTGAAATCTCAAACTGGCAGTTGCCTCCCTGGGCATCAGGAAGCAGAGCTGAGCTAGAATGAGCAGCTTCTCTTGGTGGTGTCCCAAGAGTGAGTCCTCCCAGCTAGGCATGTGTAGCTTTGGGCTCAGTAGTACTTGTCCATGCAACTCACATGCAGTACACCAGTTTGGTCCCCTGGGGCCCACACAAAGCTTGTCACTCCAAAATATACGTTGCTACGTGAACATGCTACATGGTTTTTGAGAACATAGATACAATAAAATAAGACAGAAACAGCATCTTGTAGTCTTACCTTGGCTGCTCCAGATCCCTTGTATCTGCTCAAGGCTAGCAGAGGTGAATTCAGCATCCACAGCGCTGGCTAAACACTAATTACCAGCTTCTGTCCCCACTCCCTAAGAAACTCAGCTCCTTTGCAGACACCCATTGCTGCTGTGACCTGGGCAGCACTAGCTCCATTAGACTGGTGTTAGGCATTAAGCACCTTGCTTCTGAGCAGGATGCCATACTACTTGAAGTTCTACAGCTGACAAGCATCATTTGTTATCTGACTTTTATGTTCTCTTTCCCAGTGTGATGTCAGCTGTGGGCGAGGGATGAAGACCCGGGTTGTCCTGTGTGCAGGCGTGGAGAATGGTGTGTACAGGGAGTACCCTGAGAAGCGCTGTGAAGCTTCTCAGAAACCTGAGGAACAAGCTGCCTGTTTCAGGAGGCCGTGTTCAACGTGGTTCACTACCTCCTGGTCTCAGGTAAGGCTCAGGGTGGTGGGGAAAGGGGAACAGAGGCCTCACAACCCTGGTTGGTGGAGCACAAGCTGCAGCGAGACTTTCTAGCAGCCTGTTCTGCTGAAGGGGACCATAAGCTCAGCTCTTCTGCAGACCAGGCAGCAGGTGAAGGGACTGGCACATGCAAGCTGGGGAAAACCTTCGAGCATGGTCCAACCATAACTATTCTATGATTCTGTGATTATTTCTTCCTTGCTCTGCTCTGACCCCAGCTCAGGGAGGCTCTCCTCCAGCAGCAAAAAGTTTGTGATCAGAGTGGAATTTACCCAAACCTCCTCAAGAACAGTATCCAAAGCAGGGACCAGGAGGCCTCACTGGAAGAACAAACTTAGGAACTACAGAAAAATGAAAGAATGCTTCTCACGATCTCTTTCTCCTGTTGATGCTGACAGTGCAGCAAGACGTGTGGTGCTGGTGTGCGACTGCGTGAGGTAAAGTGTTACCAGGGGGAAGCGCTGGCTCAGGGCTGTGACCTTACTTCCAAACCAGAAGCCAGGCAGATGTGCCAACTCCAGCCGTGCCCCACAGAGGCACCAGGTAAGTCTGGGAGGATGGGAAGGGAGTGGAACCCTTGGGAGCCCTTTGCTATGTCCAGCTCTTTGCTGTGGAAGCACATCTTCTTTTTAACTCCTTGGTGGATGCTTCTGTTCCCCAGAAGAGGACTGTGAAGACAAAGTGACAGCCAACTGCGTGCTGGTGCTGAAGGTGAAGCTGTGCTCGCACTGGTACTACAGGAAGGCTTGCTGCTGGTCGTGTCGGCTCAAGTCACCCTGACTGCTGCCAGGACATACTTCCCTTCCAAGTTAAGGGACAAGGGCTCCCTCGAGCCAGACTTTACCACTTGAAGCCACACCACTTGGCTTGGCTGTGGAGCCAGGCCCTGTAGGCCAGCCTACTCAACGAGGAAGAATTCCTAGGAGTTAGTCATCACTGTTCCCTCTCCACCAAGAGGATTTTACCCAAGACAAACCATCAATTCCTCAAAAGCTACTGAGAAGTGAGTTGGCAAAGCCTGTCTCTGCTGTCATCATCTCTGAAGAGCTCTAGCTGGAGGCAGTGGGGTGCAGAGGCCAGCCCGCAGCAGGGCACAGACAACAGCAGCCATCTCTCTGATCTGCCCTGCAGATTTTTATACTAGAAGGACAATTTCCAAAACATACTGAAAAATTCTGTGTCACAATAAAGAGCTAAACTATAAAACTGTGGTTTTGGGATGCATGCACCTAGGCCAGAGGCAAGGGAGGAGGGGGGACACAAGGAACAAAAGCAGGAGCAGGAAGGGTGGGGAGGAAAAATTCTTGCACCAGTATAGCTTCCAGGCAACAGCAGGTAACCCCATTTCGTGTTGTCTGTCAAAGAACAGAAACCACTCCTGGTTTGTATTTCAAAGTCCTCATTTATTTCTGACATTGAATTTGGACCCATAGCTGAGCAACGAAGACATAGAATAATAACAGGAGGAATCTGAAGTTGAAAAAATCTGGGATCCCTGCTTCTACCCCATCCTGTTCTTCTACCATCCCCAAAGCCTTCAAACCCACAGCTGCATCTCCTGTGTTTCCAGCCCTTTCAGACTCGCCCGTTTCCCTGTAGCTGTGCCAGACCCAGGAGGATGTGTTGCCTGTGAGGCTAACCCTCTTCTTGGCCATCCAGCTACTCTGGAACTGCTTTGCCAGCCTTGGCACCTCGTTAGCCAGTGACACGTCATGCTTCATGTGCGTGTGACGATGATGCGGTTGCCTTCCTTTCACCAGAAAAGGAAGGTGAAAGGAAGCACAAGCAAAAGCCCCTGCGTTATTCCCACCCTCCGGAGGTCATGGCCTGGCATGTGCTGTCGTCGTGGTGGGAAGTCTTGCTGCATGCCAAGAGATAGAGTTGAATGCTGGGAGCCGCCATGCCCATGAGCTGGCTCTGCGCCCTTTGAGGCGATGGCATCACAGGGCCGTCTGGTGGAGCCGTGCAGGTGGCAGCCTGCAGATCACGCTGGGACATACTAACTTCTTGTGGCTTCCAGCAGGATGAGACCTAGCTGAGCAGATGCTCTAGTGGGAAAGGACGGGATTTACCAACTTACACAAGATATTTTTTCCAGATACTTTCAGGAAGATGTACTGGCTGGATGGGAAGCAGTAGGAGCTATGGACTGTTGCCCAGTGGGATCCAGAGAGCTTTGCTGCTGCTAACTTTGGTCTTCCCTCCTGCCTGCCCTTAATGTGAGAGGACATTTAAAACCTGGTATCACTATTTGGAGAATGGAAGGAGACTCTAAAAGCAATGCAGCTAGGCTGAGTCTCAGAATAATGGAAATACAATGTCTTTCTAGGCCCGGAGGTGGGGGAGATGGTGCATAAAGTTTGCACGAAAGGCTGTGTAAAATGCAGGCTGGGGTAAGGTGTTTGGTTACAACGACTGCCACCACATTTCGCATTTGTCTGTCTCCTTTCTTCGGGTAGTTGGTGCAGAGGTGCCAAGGCATGGGCAGGTCCAAAGTGTGAATTAGCCTTTTGCCTGATAACGTAGACATTCAAGGCTCATGTAGCATGTGCCTCTATGCGAAGACTTACTTCTGTGCATGAAAAGAGATGTTAAGTCCAAATCCTTCTGTGAGCAGCAGGGTGATTTCTAAATTGTGGTGGTGAAAAAAAACCCCAATCCACCACTCAAATTTCTGAGCAGTGGTACCCTATATTGCAAAGGCATAGCAAGCATTTCCTGCCACTGCCTCCAATAGCATCCGCAGGGCTGTGGGAATCGTTGCTGACCAGGTCCTTCCTCCCCGCATTGACTGTGAAGTGCTCAGCCGAGTGGTCCTGCACCAGTTGCTACGGAAGTGCCTGTGAACGATGGAGATGTCCTTTTAGTAATTTTTCACCTAATCTGATTTATGGAGGCAGAAGGAACTTTCCCACATTCATTTTTTGCAGAAAGGCAGAGTCACTGGCTGTCATTATCAGCCACAGAGCCGGTGAACCCAAGTTTGGTTCTTGCACCCTCATCTTCCAAATGCAGAAGAGGGGATCCTGACCAATGGAACGTCACTCTCCCATGGGAAGTTGTGGGCCCCGCAAAGGAGGAGATGTGACCTGGTGGTCTCTGCTGTTGCTGTCAAAAGCAAAAGCCATCCTAAAGCCAACCTTCCTCTGGCTGTCCAGAGCTGTCAGGGTGGCCTGGCTAGGTCTTTGAAAGCTGAAGGTGACCAAAACTGCAGTTATTTAGGGATGCAATTCTTCCCATAAGTAAAATCTTGCTATTTTTATGGGTCCAAGTTAAAATCACTCCTAAGAAAGCTTGTGAAGAGTGGAAGAGGTGGGGGCTTTGGCTGCAGAAGGATCATCCTGTGACCATTTGTGTGGGTGAATGGTTTTGTGAGCAACTTTGCCTCCCTCGGCAGTGATATAAATTCATCTTGTGAACTTCTTCAGAATGTGCAAAGACTGAAGCGGGTGGTAGAAGGTGTCCTACCTTACACTCAAACATGAAAGCTAACTGCTAGCGGCAATTAACGCAGTACGAGGGAAGCAGGATGATCCGGATCTTCCTTTCTTTGCTTTCCCGTCGGCGAGGAGTGCTGCCATTCCCAGCTCAGCAGTGGGATTTGCCAGGGGCAGCAGCTGGTGGGTGGTCACGCATCGCTCTGCATGCTGGAGGTGGCGGGCATCGCCTCAGGTGGCTGCATGGGGACACCCAAGGCCTTGCTCTGGGCTTGGGGAGTTGGGGATCCTGGGGTAATTAAATTAGGTTGTACTGTACATAGCCCTCGTTAGACAAGTCCCCTCAGGAGATAGAGTAGAATAATAATGACACTTATGATGGGTTTGGAGGTGACCGGTTCAATGTTGGCCTTCGAGGTCTCTCTTGTCTTCTTGCCCGTAAAACTTAGCTGCGCTGGGTGGTTCAGCAGGAGGACCGTACTGGTCTCGGGCTGGACTTACGGGGTCTTCTCTGCAGGACCCCCCTCCAAAGACAAGTGAAAAGCCCCTTCCCTCGAGTGGGTGCCGGCCGGGAACACCCTGTGCTAGTGGTGATGGTGACTACACCTCCGTGCTGATAGCCCGCGGGTTCGGGAAGCTGTGGCGGCTCACCAGGTAGCTTTGCAGGGTGGCCATGTTGATGGGTGGCCCTATCTCCTTGTAGCATGCAGGGGTGTAGGTGACCCTCTCGCCCCCGTTGCGCACCATGTCGGCAGTCCGAATGTAAAAGGGGGAGCCGTAAGGGGAGCAGGTCGGGCAGTAGTTGTGAGCCCCATGCTGGTTGAGCTCGCTTGTGGGGGGCGCGGGGCTGCCCTGGCCATCCACCATGTGGGAACTGCAGGCGTTGCACATACCGAGGTGAGAGTGCATGGGAAGGTCGGGCTCTTCCTCTTCCTCCTCCTCCTCTTCCTCATCAGAGTCATCTTTCTTGCAGCAATAGTACTGCATGAAAGGGAAAGGGTTGTATTAGGGGAAGCAGAGCAGCTGGATTCATCTTCACAGCCTGCCCTGCCACATCCCCGTTCCCTTCATCCCCCTGGCAGAGAAACCCTCTGCCTGCCTCTTGCTGCTCTCCTCCATTGGTACCCGGTCCTGAAAAGCAGCAGAAGCTGGACAAAACCCAGACCTGAGCAGGTAGCTGCCAGGGAACTCGTCCTCTCCCCTCCCACCGAGGTTTGCAAGAGGAAGGTATTTTACCATGCCAAGTGGAAACTCCTCCAAGTAACTGCTGTGCTTTTCATCACACTGCTGCATGGCACAGACTTCACATTAACTTTTAAAGAGCAGGAGGTTGTAGCTAGCTGTTGGAAGCCTCCTCATTTCATTTACAGTGGGAAAAAAAAAAAAACAACACAAAAATCTCAGTCTGGTATTGCAACCCAAGCCAAGCCTACACCTAAATTAGCAAGCACTGCAGAGCCTCAAAAGCCTTAGGGGAGTCTCCTGGCACTGGGATGAGGAATGGACATAACTCTGCAGTACCTGGGGGAAATGGTATTTCAACATCCTGTCCATCACAGCCAATAAATGCCCTTTGAGACCCCTCCTGCAGCATCAGTTCAGCCTGAGGAGCAGTGCCACTGCTGAGGTTTGTGGCAAGATGGGGACAGCCGCAGCACTCACCTGTAGCCTACAGTAGCAGAGCACGGCAATGATGCACAGTAGGATCACTGTCGCTAGGATTCCCCCGGTGATAACAACAGTTCCTGCTGTCATCCGACCGATTCTCCATCAAACTCTGAAAGGCAGGGCCACAGGGCCACACGTCACCCCAGAACATGAAAGTCACCTACCATGACTTCATCATCATATCACAGACATGACACTCATGAAGCATCCCAAAATATCACATCCTTTTTCCTCCCACCCCAACCAGAAAACTATCACCTAATATCACTCTCCTCCTCTTAGCAAGAGGACACCTGAGATGCAGCATCATGTCCCCTCACTGTTATTGCTGCCTCTGGCTTGGGGTCTTTGGGAAACACCCACGGTCCACTCACAGAGCCTCCCCCTTGCTGAGCCAGAAGGGCTGATTTCCAGCCTGTCCGCAGAAAATACAGCTTCTGCTTCAAAATGCAGAAGCAAACCTGTGTTTCCACCAGGAAAAGCCGAAGGGAAGGCTTTGAACTCCACAACTGTGGCAGTCTGAGCTGAATAAATGCACTCCAGCTGCCTGTCAGGCACCAATGAGTCTAACATGGGCTTGGCATGAGCCAAGCAGCTCCCACCACTATCCCTGTGCCATGGCACCTGGGGGCTACTTACGTTCAGTGACGGAGGCGTTAGACCTGGAAGAAGTGGAGGGAGAGGTTAGCAGTGGCCTGACAGTGCCCCTTCACCCACGCGTGTTTCCCTGCTTCCCGAGAACTTGTCTTGTTATGGGACCTGCGGGAAGCCCCGCTTCACCCCTGCGTCCCATGGGGATGGCGCTCAGCATGTGCCAGTGCCCCTGGGACCCTGCATGGTGCAAAAATATTTCTGAGTCCTGCAGATGGTAATGATGGTAATTATCATGATTATTTTCTTTAATTTGGAGCAGGGAAAGGAGGCATTTCCCGACCTCAGAGAAATACTCCACAGGACAATGCTGTGCCATCAGCAGCTCGTGAATCACACAGCTTCACAGGGCAAAGGCCTGGCTTAGTCAGCACTTTGCCTTTTCCTCTTTAAAATTAATTATGGGGGAGGCAGATGCATCACCGTGCAAGCAGCCAATGTTTTAGGTGCTACTGGCAAAGGGGCTCTCCCCAGCACCCCCCTGCCACCCCACAGACACCTACCCAGGAAAAGGACAGGCAGGGCGTCACGGTCACACTGGCACTGGGATGGCCAGCTGGGACAGGCAGCGGTGCATGGCCACGGGGAGATGCCGGCAGACCTGGGAGAGAGGACAAGGGAAAAAACCCACCGTCAGCTCAAGGGGGCTGCCCAGTGTCCCCGTCCCCACTCTGTTCCTGCAGCAGAGCTGAATAAATTGCTTATTTCAGGGAGACCAGCAGGAAAGGTGGTACTGCAAAGGTGGGTAAACCCAAACCGCCAGGAAAGGAGAATCCCACACCCAAAACCTGCAATTTCAGCGAGACACCTGCACCCCAGAAGTGGGTGCACCCATCGCCCCTGTCACTCCCACCCTTGGGCAATACCTGGCACAACCACATTTCATTACCAGCCCCGCGTCCCTCTGTGCCTCTCCCAGAGCAAGACTAATTGATAGGGCCCAAGTGCCAGCCGGTTGCAGCCGAGGAGATCTAATTACCCGCTCACCATGCGGCCCTAATTGAGAGAGAAGTGGCAGCTTCCAGACAAGACCTGCCCAACTCTGCCCCAACCCCTTGCTCTTGCATGTGCTGTTGGGCATCATGGGGATACCCCGTCCTCCCCAAATCACCCCCCTCCTCACTCTGCTGCGGTGATTTGCAGGATCCTGCCTGCCACAAATCGATTTTCAGCTCTTGGAAGGATCCTGTACAAAGCCAAAAGGAGGGCACGCATTGGATTTCCTCCTCGAGCTGCTCTCGCACACAAAACAAAGGGGGGAAAAAAAGCCCTGAGAAATCAATAGGTCCATACCCAGCAGAGCTAATAATAGAGACCAACACACTCAGCTCCTACACTCTGTTACCAACCTGCACCCTGAAACACTGCCAAGAGTGAGGGGTACCAGAGACCCCGGGGGGGATACACCAGGGAGCCTTCAATGGAGTTATTACCTCCCCAGGTGCCATCCTTAACAGGGAAAAGCTGACAGTGGGCAGCTGGAAACGGCAGACATTGACCTTCAATGACCCCCACGAGGGACACGCTGCAAGCCAGGCAGTGATGGATGATGCAGGCAGCTGTTCGCATCCAGAAAACTTCATTTCATGGGAGCTGTGATTTGATTTAGAGCTCGGAGAGCAGCATCCAATTAGCCCAAGGTTTGGAGCGAGCAGGCAGCCTTGGAGAACAACCCCGGGCAGGGAGGGACCAGCCCTGGGGATGCTTTGGTCACCTCTGAGAGCCACATGTCCAACCAGCACTGCCTCAAGGACAGCCAGGCTTCCACGTGCCCCATCTCTGGCATTTCCATTTCTGGGGCTGCCAGGGTCACTGTCTCACTGGCCCTGCTTAGCAGCCAGGCTCTTCCTTATTAAAATAGGGACTGTTAAAAAAAGAAACAAGTAAAAATGAAAACAAACAAGAAGAGAAGCACTACCTTTCCTCATCTTTTTGGAGGTGAGGCTTTCAGAGAGGAAGAAGTTTCTACTCTCCTCCCCGCCTCAAATCCTGCTCACCGGCAGCCTTGCAGTTCATTTCTACTCTGTGTCTATAATAAACAGCCTTCTCTAACGCACAGCTCTCTTCTGCATGGATGCAGAAGGGAATGCAACACCTCCCAGGGAAGGAGCAGGAGCTCCAGTCTCAGGAGTAATCGGGGTCTTAGGAATTATAAGGTAAATATGCCCAAAAAGGAACTTACAACAGCCTTTTCCCACTCTTGCATAGGCCACAAAACAGCCCTAGCAGCCGTACCCCTGCCACTGGGGATCAGTTCACGTCCATTTTCCATCCATCCCCCCACCCACATCCCAACCTGCTGGGAAAGGGGCATTTTGGCTCTGCTCCCCTTGGGTTTGGGCACCACCACCGCATCCTGACAGAAGGCTGTACACTTTTAGGGGTCACTAAAAGCCTCGGGCTGTACCCTGAGGCTCCTGTTCCTGCAGCGGGATGGGATGCAGAGGCGTTGCAGGGGGATGCAGAAGCCGAACTCCCTGGGGCACAGTCCCATTTCTCCTCTGGCTTAAAAAGGGAGTTGGAAGTTGTTTATAGATTTAAATGCTCCATGCTGAGCAGATGCCTTGGTGCTTGCTTCTCACCTGCTCTTGGGCAGCTCAGGTGAGGGGGCTATGACCCAAGAGCAGGCATGGGGACCCTACGGTGTACAAACCATTGCAGAATAAAATCAAGATTTGTATGAGCCAGGCTGTGCTACCTTCCCGGCCTCTCATCGGTTTTTGGGAAGCAATGCAAGATGCTATGCAGGGGTGTCACGCTGTCCTGATGGGAACAGGAGCGGGCACAGGGAGGGAGCCCGGCTGTATCGAACAACCCCAGGCCGGCGTGCAGAACTGCTTGCTGCAGAGATACATTTTCTTTAATTGATGTTGCCTCACACCGCAAAGTTACGGCCTGAAAAGTGACTCTGGGAACGAGTGGCACATCTCAGGCTTCTATATTTATTCTCCTTCAATGACGTCCACAGCAGATTTGCAGAGCTTGCAAGTCAATGGTGAGCTTTTTGCCAGCCGCCAGCACTCTCAGCCCAGCTGAGAAACTCCTGTCCTTCCTTACCCTGCGTGTTCCACCAGCCCCAGCTCACCCCTGCCACCCAGCAAGGGTCAAACGCTACCACAAGAGCTCGGGAGCAGGTCCTGGGCTGCAGCAGAGCACAGCTATCTGTCGTGAGGACCATGCTGAACCTTGGTGGTGAGTCCTGCCCCAGCCTGGGCTCTGCTCTCCCGGTTTTGCTCTGCAGCTCATGGGCTAATTCAATGAAATGTCTGTCTGGTGAATTAGCCCAGCCGCTGCCTTACCAGAATCATCTCCCAGGGCCTAATTGGAAAAAACATCATCGGGGCTGCCTTTTCAAAACAGATTATGGCAGCAAACAACAGGGCACAGGCTCAGTGCAGTGGGATTTGGGTGGATTGACCCATGGTTGCAAACCTTGGTGAGGTGGGAGAACATGGGGCAGGATGGGTGCACAGGGAGGGCCGAGGCCCTGAAAACTCGTTCCGTGTCAGATGCTCTGTGCTGCAAGGCATAAGGGGACAAGCTGAGTCCTGGGAAACAGAAATAACGAGATCCCTCTCTCCCAAAATGAGCCAAATGAAATTTCACCCAAAGAGCGATGGCAACATGGGGTGCAAGAGGATGCGGGGGCCGCACCCAGACAACAGCCCCCCAGCGTCTCCCCTCCAGCCCCAGCACGCGCCCTGGGGCTTCTTGCCCAGGTCCCAAACCACTGGGTCACTTTGAAGCCTTTAAACTTTTAATTACAAACCACCAAGGAACTGCTGCCCACCCCAGGCCCTGAGAACACTGATTTTTGGAGTTACAAATTGCTGCTTTGATTTACCCTAGCACATAAGCTTACTTAAGCTCCATCATTTTGGGGGAAGGGGAGGTGGGACGGGGCCAGCTTTTTCTGACTTCTGATATTCTATTATAAATATATTGAGGAAAAAGCATCTTTAAGGCATAAAAATCAACTGTGACACTGGGTGACTGGAGCAGCCCTGCTCCCTCCTGAAGCAATAACACTCCAGGAGCAGCACTGAGCTTCATGACGGTTTCTGCCCAAGTTGTGATTGAAGTTGGACCAGCCTGCAGACAGAAATCACAGTGGCACTTGGGAAAACGGATATCCGCCTGCTGCAGAGAACACCAAAAAAGGCTTTTCCCAGCAGAAAGGGGGTTTTGTGTGACCTATTTCCTACCTGAGGCTTTTTTGTGCTGTGGCCTCTTTAGTGCCCCAAGCCCACCAGTTTTGGAAGGGAAACCACAGCAAACACCCCATCCCAGGTGTCACAAGGACAGCCAGCTTGCAGAGGTAGCACTGTCCCGCAGCTGAGGCTGCAGTGATTTGCAGTCAGTCATCAAAACCAAAAACCCTGCCACACACCTGCCCTTGCGTTCCCTCCACCAGCCACACCAGCTCCCTGGGGCTCCCCACCACCTCCTCCCAGCCCTGCTTCTCTCCAGCTAAGGGATGGGAAAGAAGAAATGCCAATGGAGTTTTGGAACCAGACCTTTTCTTGCCAAAGATTTGTGGAAAAGGCAAGATACTAACTGAAATTAACAAAAATCAAAGCATTTCCAGGGTGGAAGCTGCCAGCCAGACCCCAGCTCCTGGGTGGGCACAAAGGGCTGCATTTCCGCTGCTAATGCTGTGTTCCCGTCACCCATCAAGCCTAAGAGATCCGTTCTCCTGGCTGTCAGATTCTGCCAAACCCACCTTCACTCTCTCCCATGTGGGCCTCATCCTGCCCTGCAGGAGCCCAGGAAACCTTCCCCACCAGTGGCAATTGCCTTTACAGCCACGTAGGACCAAGCATCCCCTTCTGATCTCTGGCTGTAGCAGTGCCTCGTGTGCAGAGTCCCAGCACGTCTTGGAACCCTACGGCACATCCACACCCCTGTCCTAGGGAGACCTCCCAGCACTTCACAGAGTTTTGGAGGAAGGGCAGCTTTGCAGCCTAGGATATCTCAGGCACAGATCACACAAGTATCTCTTTACTCTAGCGTCTCATCTGACCTTTATCTCCTTAAGTGACTATTCAGATTCTGTCTCGCCTGCCTGCATGGATTAACTGGACCCATGCGTAGGGACGGAGGGACATGGAAGACACCATCACTCCATTCTGTCCCCCCCAAGCACACACATCAATGTGATACTGCAAAGCCCACAGCATGGCCAGGGCTACATCTGGATCTAGGCAAGTGCCTATACAATTACACCCCTTTGCAGCCCCTCCTAATTGCAGGATGGCTTAAAACCCAGAGCAGGAAAATAATACCTCCCTCCTCATCCCCGCCACCTCCTACTCCCTGCGTTTGCTCGGCCAGCTCCAGACCAGTGCAGGCCAGCAGCCACGGTGGGTGGTGCAGCCCTGGACACAGGGAAGGCATCAGACACGGGCAGCCCGTGGTGGGATGCGGGATGGAAATGTCCTTTGCCTTACCCACATGGCTCATCTCCTGCTGCTGTGCCCAACGTCCCGCCTGGGGCTGCTTCCAGCAAAAGCCATGGCCAAGCTCAGGCACATGTGCCAGGGAGCTGCTCCACTGTGGTCCCAAAATAACCAGGGACAAAACTGGCAGCATCAAGACAAGTCACACAAAGAAGGGCTTTTGAGATTATCCCACACATCAGATCCCCACAGGCTCTCTGGAGCCATCCAACCGCTGGCCAGCTACCCCCTGCTGTGGGCACCATCCCTCTCAGTACCCAAATATCCCCTGTGATGAGCAGCTGTGGCAGCAGCAACCATGTGGAGAGCAGAGCGATGCTATAGAGAGCCAGAGCGCTGGGTGTGCCCCAGGTGAGACGGACCCTTGCCAAAAAGACAGAGCATTTTGCAGCACGTAAGTACTAAAGGCTCAGGACCATGCCTATGGCCGCAGCCAGCAGAGAGCTGGAGCCCAGGCTGGATACTGCTATGTCATGGATCCCCTGTGAACATGGGCCTGGAATGCAAGGACTTGAATCTGATTTACACCCCATGTTGCCCCTAGATCCCCCTGCCGCAGCATGGCCTGGGTTTTCACTGTGTACAGCACAAGAGATGGATCCTTATGAGCATGAAAAGGAGCAGGAAGGGTTATTTCCTTCACCTCGATGTCACTCTTGTTGCTTGCACAAGCTCATTGCGCTGGTGTAGGTATCCCACGACTGTTTCAACCCTGTGGTAAAGCACTAACACAGCATAAGTATTTCCTCTGCATCAGCCAGCATTCCCAGAACTTGCCCAGGAAAAGGTGAGAAGGCACCAGCAAAGCAAAATGGGGCAGCAGGGACTTCTTTAAAAGCTCTCAGCCTCCGGCTATTCCACACTGAGGTCTCAGGGTGGAGCAAGGTCCAGGTGATGGATCAGGATCCTGATGGTCCCACACCCTGGAGACCCTCCCCGGCAGTGTGATGGAGCCAGCCTCCCTCTGAGGATGCTCTGCTGTTCATTCCCAGCCCTGGGACGGTATTTCTCTGGCACCGTCGCTGCTCCAAGATGAAACCTTCACCTCCTCAGCACCCATTTATTTTCACACCAGCAGGCTCTTCCCATCAGGGCAAGGAGATGAAGACCTTGGCCAGATCCCTCCATTCCCCAGGGACTGCAAACACACCCTGTGGAGATAGGATCTTCTCCCCAGTTTGATTTTCTCGGTGCTCCACCACAGGAAGGCGCATGCTCTGCTCTCCAGTGGGGCTAATGCCACCAGGGGACTCAGTGACCCAAAATGCATCTTCATCCCAGGTACATACTGGAAGAGGTGCATCCATCCAGCAGAAGCATTGTACTACACAGTCCAGAGCATCCCCAACAAGATCCAATCGAGCACAGCAGCGAGTTTCCCACTAAAGATTTTTTTCTCACCAGCTTTCTTTGAATCAACCCCAGGACAGCTTCCTCTCCAAGGCACCACTTTGTTATCTCCCTTCTTGCTCTGGACATTGGTGCCATCTCGCCCTTTCCTCCTCATTTCCATCATTCCCATGAAAATCCTCTGCCCAGTTTCCAAATTCCCACCCAGTTCCGCCCTTGCTGCCCTGTCCCAGTTCCTCCCAGGCTGGCGTAGGAAACAACCTGTGCAAAACCTTTCCATGTAGCAGCAATTTCTGCTCCCTAAAGCAAAGCTGGGGGAAAAGCTCTGGTCGAGGCTGGAGCCCCTGTAATCCTATCAGCTTCAGCACCCCTCCCCAGCACAGCACACTTGGGCATCGCCATCCGAGTCGTGCCGGTGTGGATCTGTCGTGCCTTGACATCACCCAACTTACCTGTTTTGCTAATATAAAATAAATTCTCCTGCTCAACGCCTGGTTTTAACTCCTGCAGCCTGCATAATACTATGGGGCCAGTAGCTGACACAGCGACTGTGTGTTTGAGGGATGCTACTCCCTGGGGACATGCAGGGGATGTCCCCCCATGTCCTGCCAGCATCTGCCCTCCCACCTGCAAGCGTGCCAACAGGACAGCCACAGGGGAGGAATTAAATTAGCAAAGATCCTCAGGGGTAACTGGATCATTTACCAGTTAGGCAGAGTGAAGGAAGATGAGCTTTGAGTCTGCTCATGAGGAGAGGGGCCACCAGCATCCCTCTTGGCTCACAAGCTCTCTTTAAATTCCATTTACAGCTAGGAAAACTATATGGATGTCTCTCAGTGACGCACCACACCTTCCCTTTCCTATTTCAGTGCTTGCCTCATGTACACCCCTCTCAAGCCACAGGGCCTGCTGAGATCTCCTCCAGCTACCCACCAGATCCAGATATGGGTTAAAAGGTACACAGCCATCAGCCGTCAGCATCTTTAACAATCTAGGAGCCAAAAACTGGGATCTGTTACATCTCTGACTACTTCTAGGTGGGCAAGTGCCCGTCAGCATCAGGGAGCAGATAACCCTCAGACCACTGCTCCTCCGAAAGAACCCCAACCCTAGGGCTGGTTATCATTTAATTCCACTCCTGCAGTAGCTGCAAACCTGCTTGGGAAACATCCTTTTTTCATGGGGAAGAGAGATGGAGGGTGCTGGGCCCAGACCTGGGGAGAAGGGTGCAGGGAAGTGCAGCCTCTTCCTCCGCATGATGCAAGACCTGCTGCTCTGACTGTCAGCATCCCCCTGGCATGTTTGCTTGGAGTAGAAACAGAGATTTATTTTAATGACTCATTAAAGCCTAATTGCATTCAGGCAGCAATACAGAGAGAGAAGCCTCCCACGTGTGGCAGTACTACAGTCAGGAGGGCTCTCAATGCCTCCCCGAAAGCAAAAGGCAGACAGACTGTCTCTTTTTGGTGGGGCCAGACAGCAGGGCCAGCTGCTGGCTCTGAGCAGCGTGGCTTCATGGTCAGGTTCCAAAAAACAACCCAGAAAAGTCTCTGTTCTTCTCTTCCTTTGCCTCCATCTGCCTGACACAATGGTAGTCACCAGCTGCTCATCCCCGAGCTCCAGGGAGGAGACACAATGTGCCCCAGCGCTTGGATGCCCATCTCCAGAGCCTCAGGCTGGCAGCTATTTCAGGGGGTGGCCATCTCTCAGCCTTAATGACATGTGTTTTTAACTCCCCTGTGCTTTTAGGACCTCACAGCGGGAGCAGGTTGCTCAGCAGGTTGGGATTTCTGTTGCACGACAGGTTGCCCTGGCAGAGAGCTGGGGATGGCATGGGGAAGGGATGAGCTGCTCCTCAGGGGCATCCTGAGTTGGGAAGAACACAGTGGTCATGCTAAAATACACCCCGCTTGGGAGAGGACCAGCCAAAACCCAACTACCTGCCATGTAGGTACACCCTTGCCCCTGACACCACCCATGAGGAGCTCTGGGGTCTGCCTCCTCTGCTTTTTTTGGTGACCCAGATGGCTCTGCCCATGTACCTCGTCCTTCCCCGTGGGATGCAGACCCAGTGACAGCCATGACACCCATGGGGATGGAAGCTTATAACCACCCTGACGCCCAGGGATCCCCATCCCCAGGATGCCTGCTGGTAAGCCCATCCTGCCCTTGTCACCCACACAGCCAGAGAGATCAGTTGTTACCAACCTGCAGCTTTCTCCCCCTAGAAAGCTGCTCCTCACAGGCACAGGAGAGCCACGTGCCCCTTTCTCACTCTGCAATTCGGATGCCCGCAGTACCCGCAACAATCCTAACACAGTGCTGTAGGAAGACAGCCCACTTGGTGACAGCAACCCCATGGCACAGGCACAGGTCTTCAGCCACAGCTCTGCTTTCCAAGCCAACAACAATTCATCCCTGCAGGACAGCCCATCCAGATGGATACTGGACCAAAGCCCCGTGAGCTGCACAGACCCAGGGAAAACCAGAGCCGTGCATTGCTCTGGGCTGATGCACGGACACAGCATCCAACCCAATCCTGACGTCTGGAGTAAATCCAAGCAGAGTCACTCCAGAATAAGGTCCAGGAGCAACTTTTCCATAAAGCCATAGGAAAATCTCACACACAGTTGCTTCACGAGACCACTCACAGTCCTTTTACCCACTGTATCCCAAACGGGGAAAGAAGGTGCAATGCAACCAGGCACAGATGGGTCAGCTCTGCAGAGCTAAACTGCTGGATTTCAGACCAGGTTTTTGTTTTCCAGTTATTTATCATATGGTGGGGATACAGACTCATCCATTGCTTGAGATGCTCCACCTCACCCAGGCCGTGCTGCCTGCTCAGGCAGGAGCGAGGCTGGCCAGGATGGTCACGCACACAGCATCACACGTGCCCAGCAAGAAGGAAAACCCGCCGCGAAGTCTCTTAATGTCTCCTGCAAATGAAGTGTGAAACTCGCTTTCAAGAAAACAAGAGTAACAGAGCCTCAATAAATATTTCATCCTGGTGGGAAAGCAGCAACAGGGAAGGTCAGGCGGACAGAGACGCCAGGAGGGATGGGGGGCAGCTGGGGTGGAGGCTAGAGCAGGAGAAGGAAGAGAAGGGGGAGGCAGATGGGGTGAGAACAACAGGAACAGCACGGCCTGACCTTATTTCTGCCTGCCACTTGCCCTGGGGCCTACCGGGTTTGACGCATGGCCACAAAGCAGACCCTGGGATGGGGAGCAGCTCTTGTGCTCCCCTTCGTGAGCATGGATAAGGTGGGTGATCCTGCTCCAGCCGGGAGCCAAGCTCCTCCAAACGACCCATCCTGATGCTTCCCAACAGACAGGCAGCTGCCTGGGTCTCCTGCTGGTCTGCGCACCCAAAATGCTCCCACACAAAATGGCTGGAGGATGCTGGGCGCTTCTCTGGAGAGGAGAGTTTTCCAACTGGAAAATCCTTTGCACCTGATTTCCACCCTCTTAAAGGTCTTTTGGCTGAAGCAGAGCTGTGCCAGGCTGCCTCGCCTCAGCAGGGCTTTGGAGCCAGCTGTCCTCAGGCCTGTGGTCGGGCTGAAATCCAGTGCTTTGGAAAGAGATGGGAGAGGATCCCACATCCCAGCGGAGATGGCGCTGGAAGGGGATCAGACTCACTGATCCAGTGTTCACCATAATTCTGAGAACAGCAGCCTACTGCTGCTCCCCCCTCTTGGCTTTTCAACAGGTGAAAAAGCCTTTCCTAGGAAAAACAAAGCCCAAGTTAGAGCCCTTTGGACCCCATGGGGATGACACCAAATGCCAACCAGCAGCTCCAGTACACCCAGTACCCCCAAACAGCATCACAGGGAAACTGTGACTCGGACAAGTGAGGGGTAAGGCTGGGAGAGGGCAAAAAAATACTCCTGGTAATACAAGCCTTTGTTGGGGTGGAATATTCCACCACACCTTAGAAAATCTCTCTGCTGGAGACACAATCAATAGCACACTAACAAAATCCAGCTGAAAACACTAAATGTTTCCACATGCCCTCTTGGAGGGAATAAAAACCTCCAACATAACCTTAGGAGAAAACAAATACCAAGCAAATAACCCGAGTGCAGGTCTCCTTTAATTACCGCAGCACGGTGAGAGATAAAACAGAGATCTTCGGAATAAACAAAAGGATTTGATTTCCTCCACTTCAGCAAAGCCAGCCACCATTTCCACGGAGAGGTTTGGTAGTGAGGCTGGGGATTTGTTGGGCCCTCGTGTCCTTGCTGAATGGCAAGGCTGTAGGCTTCCACTGAGAGCAAGAGGCTGAGCTCCAGGCTTAGGACTTTCCAAACTTCACCTGGCTGTGCAGGAGTAGGGTTTAGAGATGGGCAAACTCGGTCCTACCCACCCCAGCAGAGTTCACTTAAAAACCCCAGCTCTGCACAAAGTTGGGCCACACAGCCCTCAGAAAATAAGTTAGGACCTTGCAGAGAGCCACAACCCCGGAGCTTTGCCCGGGCAAGGCTGCGGTGCAGGGCCCCAGTGCAGCCCCGGGATGCTAGGAGCATCCCACCCGGGCATCCCAGCCTGGCGGGCCCGCAGCGCACCCCGCGCCCGGGCTCCCCTTCCCACCGCAGCCCCAAATTCAAGCGAAAGCCTTTCCCTTGAGGCGACCCCTCTGCTAAGCTGCAGTGCCTGCGGGAGAAGAGGGCAGCGGTTGCCCGAGCGGTACCTGGGCGCCGGCCGGGCAGCGGGCGGCAGCGGAGCCGGGTCCGGCGGCGGCGGCGGCGGCGGGGCACGGGGTGGGCCGGGCGGGGGGCAGGACCGGCGGCGGAGGAGGAGGGCAGCGATGGTGATAGCGGCGGTAATAATAAATAGTAGGAAGAAGAAGAACCACCGGTGCGGAGGAGCGGGAGCGCCGAGGCGGGTCCGGCCGGCGGGCGGGTGGCGAGCGGGGAGGAGTTTGCCCGGGCCGGCGCTGCCGCCCCCCGCCCCGCCTGCTGCAGGGGAGGCCAGCCGCCGGCCGGGCCCCCAACTCCGCGGCGGGGCAGCCAGGCTGGGGCGTCGGGCCGCGGCCCCTCAGCGCCCGGGTGCCCGCTCCAGGGACGGGAAAACTGAGGTGCACCCACTCAGCCCCCCCGGCTACACCCCAGTGCCGCAGCTCTGCCCGGGGGGGCACACACTGGCAGCATCCCCATGGTACCTCCAGACTCCCGGGTACCCCCAGGGCACCCCCAAAGCCAAGCCCTGCAGCACCCGAGGCACTATCTAACTTGCAGCATCCCCAAGCGCCGGTCCTGCAGCCCCCCGAGCACGCCCAGCCCTGTCAGTGTCCCCGGTGCTGCCGTCACCACTGACTCGGCCCCGTACCAGGGGTCTGGAGGCTCCAGCTTCTGCTCCATCCATTCCACTATGTCCCAGGTAATGACACCCTTCTGGCTGCCAGCACAGGCAGGGATCTGGCACTGCAAACAGCCAGGAGAAAAACCCGTCACACTGTTGTGAGAGGGATGAGCTGGGGGCGAGGATGCCAGGATTACCCCCCTCCCCACGACTCTCTGTAAAAGAGAGCTGACCTTTTAACATACATCGGCTTCCCAGCGTGAGGCTGGCTGCATTACGGCACTGCCTGCTCTGCTGGAAGCCCGGCCCATCGCTGTATGGCCCCAAGCACTTGCTGGCACTGGCGAGGCATGAACACATGCACATAGAAGGCTTTTGCCCCCAGTAACGGTTTCCAGCTGTTGGGAAGCTTTAAAGCTCCAAACCAAGAGTTTAAGCTGGAGAAGGTACAGCTGGCATCACATTCAGAAACAGAGCCGCTCACCTTTGCGAGCTACGATAAACATAATCGAATCTCATGCCTTGCACCCGAGCTGACCGCTGTGTGTGTGAGGGTTACTGTGCAAGGAGAACATGTATTCATCTGTTTCTCTCTGATTTTGGTCTTTATGGGCCATGAGAGCTACTGCAAGGCAGTGCAGCTTGGTGGGATTAATGCAAGAACTCAGCTACAGCAAGTCAGTTGAACCCTCCTGTGCCTCAGTTTCTCCGTTTCTAAGTAAGGGACACCACCAATACTTTTCCTCCTTGTAGAGCAAGCTGTAAAGCTGGGGAGAAAATAACACTCACCTTCTCCTCCGTCACTCTCGCCATCAGTCAGGGCATCCCGTTGTCCATGGATTGTTCTCCCCGTTATTCCAGCCCAGCCCTCACAGCTGCTCGCTGCCAGTGCCAGCAGCCCGACCTGCTGATTTCTCCCTAGGATCCAGTGGCAGAGCTGAGTCGGGAGGAAATAAACACTCGTTTGGATGCAAACGGCTTTGCGCTGTTAGCAAAAGGGCAGGATGAATTATGAAATGCAAAGGCGAGATAAGTGGATCCTGTCACACAGCACTTACCCTCCGTGCCGCAGGACCTAAGTGCCTGCCGGCTGCGGGCGCAGGGCTGCCTGGTGCACACGTACACCCGCACACAGCCAGGCCAGGAGACGCCTCCCTGTTTTCCTGCCGATAAAGAAATCTTCATTACTGACTCCAGCACATCAGAGGGCTGGTAAATACGGAGCAGCATCGAACGAGAAAGGCGAGCACACAATATTTCTGCAGAGGGTAGTAGAGGTGCATTTTCCCTTAGCTGTGCTTCAGAGATGCCGGAGGGATGTGAATTAGAGACATCCAGAGGAGTAGGAGGCCAGGAGAAGTGAGAAATTAATTTCCTGGGCTGCTCTGGGCAGGATGCAAGGTGGTGATGACAGCCCAGGATGCAGGGACAGCCACTTCTCCCCTCGGAAAGCACTGCCAGGGCCACGGGAAGCATTATTACAGCTAATTCAGGAACTGACATTTTGCTGTTTCCATGGACGGACACAGAAAAGAGTTTCTTTAGGATTAAGGAGTCACTTGGATAACACTGGGCTGAGATTGCCCAGATCCAGATCATGCTCCTCCATCACCCCCGTGGCTCCAGCCCAAAGCAGGCAGGCGCTGCAGAAGATCACAACAAAGCGAACGTGAAACAGCATTGCTCTGGCAAGCAGGGTTATCAGCTTGCGTGATTTCGCTGCTGGTCTCATTTTTCTCCCCCAAGCCATGTTTCCTATTGTAATTTCATTATTTTTTAAAGCAGTGCACAGGCAACCAAACAGAACACAAAAGGTGGGATTCCTGCCTTTGTGGCAGCTGGGAAAAGCTCAGAAATGGGAGAGCCAGATGCTCCACAGTGGGGTAGAAAATTAAACCCTTAGTCGTTCTTTTCAGTCAGTGTGGTTTTAAATAAAACACTTAGTTTGGGAAGCCCAGATGTCATGTTTGGAGTGCTTGGGGCTAGCACTGCTGGTAAATTGAGCAGCAGTTTGATCCAAAATACCTTTTAAGTTCTTATTACAGTTTCTTCTGGGGCAAGGGCAACACAAAGCACCTGCAAAGCATCCCTGCCTTGCTGCTGTCTTGGTGCCTGCCACCTCTGGGGCACCACAAGCAGCTTGGCGCAGCTCAGCCTACTCAGGCCCTGGGTGCACACGCACCCTGGCAGCACAGGGATAGTAAACCTGCCAGAAACTCACCCTCCACAGACATTGCAGTACCCACGTGCACAATTGACTTTAAAGCTTTTAAGTATTGCAGCTAAACTCCTGTCAGCCTGGGAAGCTCGTGTAAGTTTTATAAGACTCCTTCTTCCCAGCGCCGAAAAGGATTTTACTGACTAGTTTTAAAACATACCATAAAACACTTTTATTCCCTTCTGGTTTTCCTCTCTTGTAAAAAATCTAAGCCTACAGGCTTCACTGTCACACACTGATACTTGACCTCCTTATTTGTTAGAATGAATACTTGCAGCGAATCCTTGTTTAGGTCTTTCTTCAGCAATATCAACGCATGGAAACCCTGCAAGACTTCTATGGATGTGCACACACAGGCACAGCCACGCTGCAGAGATGCGGCATGTGCCTGAAGCCTGGCGCTTGCGCCTGCCCTTGTGTTATTACATCTTATATCCGTGGACTTAAGCACATCAATAATTTCCTTCCTGTTCAGGCCAGCGTTTTCACTGGCCCAAAACACTGATGCCATAGGATGCTCATCAGCTGAACCTGCCACTGCTAGCATGGAAATTTATTTTGCTCTACTCTGGAATTTGCTTTTATTTTCATTTTTAGCAGAGCCTGGGGCAGCTGTATCAATCATAAAAAGCCTGATAGTGCAAACTGCCATCTCCATCAGTGTCTGGCCTGCTCCTCACAGGTTTGAAGCTGTTTAGTTGCCTTGTGCACTCAAGAACAGGACTACTGGGCTGCAAATGGAGGCATTTGCACATGGAAAGGGCCTTGGGAGTCAGGCAGAGCCTTCAGCACCCCTGTGTTTCTGGTTGGGTGTGTAGGAGCAGGCACAGAGCTGGTTACAGTGTCTGGATGTGACGCTGCAATGCCCTCACTTCAGGGCACATTGTGTCCTCCCAGCGTGGCCCTAGAAGCATGTCCCACAGCCTCCCAAGCCTGCCTGGGGAGTGCAGAGTTAATGCACAGCTTTCCCCTCCACAGCACATTCCAACAGATGTGGATTAGTCATTATACACCTCGGTGGGTTCGCTTTTGCCTGCACAAGCACTGGAAAACAAGCCCAACTGCACAAGAAACACTCAGCAGGGGCGACCCTGCAGCCCCAACCTCTCCCCATTATCTAAGTAATGCGCCCATCATGCAACCCACGGATGGCACAGGCCCATGCATCAGTGCTACAAGAGGTCTCTGTGCAGCTGCACACCCCCAAATCTAATAAGTTTAGAGGATGGCAGAGATGCCCCCAACCTGGTGGGCTGGAGGAGAGGCCTGGGGTGACTCTTGTGCACCCACTTAATGGGGCGGATGGTTGTTTTCCCCTGGGAGCTGATCAAGGAAGGTCACATTCCCCAAAAAAGGATCCTCCTCTGCTGGAGGAGGGGCAGAATGAGCCTTGAGTAATATTGTTAGCTGAGACTTATGCTGTCTCCTTCACAAACACAGATAAATGTCATTAAAGCTCAGCCCCTCCGTATCTTACATCCTGAGATGCAATGATGTTTCCGAGGGTGGGGAGGTTCCAGCATTGGACTGCAATCAGGCAGCAGGGCAGTAATAACCCATCCCACTTCCACATCATCAGCCTGGAAGCAAAAGCCATTTCAACTTCTCTCCTGGAGCTCGCTCAGTACCCCCTTCCAGGGCATGGGAAGCAGTGAGAGCACCCAGGGGGACCCAGATGCAGCGACTGAAACTATGGAGGGGAAATCCATGCAGCCCATGGGGTGCACAAGCGTTGCACATCCCCAGTGCTCGAGGTGCAATGCAAGGCACCCAGGAAGCATCCCAGCTGCCTGGTATTCCCACAGCAGGCTCTCCCAGCCCTGGGCCAGGGCTGCCTTTTCTTATTTATGAGCCACTTAAAGTCACATCTGGAGCAGTCAGGGGAGATTTGTTTTGCGCCCCGTGCTGTGATTTTGAAGTGCCCAGTTAAGGAGCTGTCGGCTGTTCACCATCTGTCTTAGTTATTTTCCTCGTTTAATGGCAAATGTGCAGTGTGGAGCTTTACCTGTGTGCTCCTGAGCCCTGCTAGGGGCTGTGGATACACTTTACCTTACCTGAAGATAGTCAGGATGGGGGAAAACATCGCATGTCATATTTTTGACTGTTCAGCCAAAAATTGGGATGTTTGCCCTGAGCTGGGTAAACACATCGCTCAGGGTTCATCCTCCCCAGGAGACACAGCGCAAGCCATGCAAAGGAAGTGGGCTTCCACGCAGGGCGTCTGGGCAAATTTGGGGTAAAAAGAGGGGAAAGGAGAAACGTCTGGGACAAAACCATCATCTGTAATCACAGGGATGTCTCCCAGAATGGCAGTGCCCATGGAAAACTTGGAAAAATTAAAAAAACACTGCTGATTTTCATCTCCTTGACCAGTGCTGTGGGGACGCAGGATTTTCCCTAGCCAACACGGAGGTCCCACAGGGAAAGTGCTCCTGGTCTCCCCATCACTAGCAGGTGTAGCGCTGCCACAAGCCACATCTTTCCTTGCAGCCTCCCACAAACACAAAGCCTAAATATTTGAAGGAGCGGAGCAGCTTTTCCTGGTGCCAGGAAGGAAACACTGCACCGTGTGAGCAACCCAGGGCTCTCCAGCAAGGAAAAGCCCTTGTGGGTTTCACCCTGCCCTGGTGCCCGTGGAAGAGCCCGCGGGTAGGGAAGAGGGGCTGCAGGGAGATGATGCTGGTTTGTTCTCATGGAAGCCAGGGACTTCCTCGGGCAGGGGAGTGCATTGATCGGCTGAGGGGTCTCTGCCTGCCAAGCCGCAGCCCTGCTTGGCTTGGCAGAAGCTCAACGATCGCCGCAGGCACAGCCGTGGCACTGGGTTTGTAGGGAAAACATGCCCTGTGGGACGTGTGGTTTGTGCAGCTCCAAGCAGGGCCACCCCTGGTTGTGGGGACAAGCCCACCACAGCCCACTGGTCCCAGGAGGAGTTTGGGTGATTCTCGGGGGGTGGGAAGGAAGGACAGAGAGAGCAGAAAGTTAACTCCTTCCAGCCAAGTGTGGCCTTACCACGAGTACACTGACCATGTCTCCAGGCTCAGGGTAACGCAAGCTCTGCAGTTTGGTTGGAGCATCCTTGCAGGGATCAGCAGCGAGCCATCCACACGACACAGCAGCACAGGGCAAACCCATGGGGATAAAGCCAGGCCCATGTGCTGGCCAGAATAACACTCAGAGGGCACCAGCAAGGGGCAGGGGTTGCAGAGGTGCTAACCTGATCCCAACCAGCACCAGGATCCCTAAGCCCCAGCACAGGGCAGGGCTGAAGACCTGCACTATGGCAGCAGCCCCTTGAAGGTTCTCTCCCCTCCTTCTTTTTGCAGCAGAGGCGCCCCCAGCCTCCCTGGCTGCACAGAAGCCTTTCACAGCGATGCTCCGGCCACAATCAACACAGCAGACCCTGCCAAACCCCAGCACTGGCTGCTCCTGGCTGTGGGAACACCAGCCTGGCTGTACTTTCCTTGAGCATAGGAGCAGGAAGGTTGGGTAAAATTGAGACATTACCCTGATGACCACCCAGACAGGCCCCTGGTGCTTTTAGGTCTCCTCTGTATTCACATCTTCCCTGCCCTCCATCATGCTCTCATCATGTATCAGCTCCTTCCCAGGTAGCTGCAAGCCCATGGGCAGACAGGGCTGCAAAACTGCTGTGAGCAAGCTCAGGAGAGCAATGATGAGCCGGATTGGTCCGAAGACAGCCCCCAGCCTCCTTGCAGCATGTGTGCCTGGAGTGTGAGCACCCTGGAAATCCCAGGAGGTGCTCACAGTGGTTGGGGCAGGGATGAGTGACAGCACCTTCCCCTCCCATTGCTGAGCTGTGCAGCCCATTTTGCGAGGTAGGGAAGGATGCTCAGCCCATTAGCTCCCCTTCCCACAATCACCTCCTCCAGATGCATTACCTCCCGCTGAGGCACTAAGAGCCACATGCAGCAGCATGGAGAGGGATGCCTGGCTGCACACAGCGTGAACACAGCCACATGTGCTGTGACAAGAGCAGGGGGAGGTTGTGAGCAGGTTACCGAAATGGAGCCACACTCCTGGCATGGAGAACAGCACGGGCTGCGGCTGCAAGTGCTGAAAGGTTTTCAAACACCCTCAGTGCCTGGGGAATGGTGCTTGCTGCCACCCCAACTCCTTCCCACCCTGCTCCCAAAGCAGCCACACCAGTCTCCCCTTGCAGCACCCTGGACAGCTGGAAGCACTGGGGAGAGCAGTAGTGGCAAGGATGGCCCCAAAAGCATTCCTACCTCCTCTGCCCACTCCAGCATAGTCCAGGCTTGTCCTCATTTCAGGCTGGGCAAGCAGCAGCCCAGCCCCAGAGGTAGCAAGATGAAGCCAAACCTCCTAATGGAGCTTGACAGCAATGGGATTAAAAGCACAAGTGAGATCGCAACCCCTCTGCAATCAGCTTCTGCCTTGGAAGAGCTGAACCAGAACAGAAACCTCCTGGCAGCCAGGAGAGGATGAGGAGCCCACACACACGCAGGGTGAGGCCAGCAGGGACTGGGGGGAACCTCACCTGTCCCAAGCCCTCCTTGCTTGCCCTACTAACCCATCGTCAACACCAGCAGTGATGGTGAAGGGTTTCAACATGAACAGCCCCACATCCAACTGGTCGCTGTGGGATGGTACTTTTACTTCCCTAAAGTCTGGGTGCAGGGCAGCCCATGCCATGAGCTGCTTACCCTTTCCTCTTGCCGCTCGTAGGCTCAAGGCATTGCACAGCACCTGCAATGTGCTGTATAAGAACCCACTCCCCCTCCCTCCTTTGGGTGCTGCACTTGGAGCACTGCCACTGATGCTGGCAACAACACCCAAGCAGCCACATCCAAGATGGAGATGGGAGAAGAGATGGGTGGTCTCACCTAGATGCGAGTGGGTGCTCAGGAGGACACCCGCAGCCCCTGTTTCTGTGGGACAGGGTGTGCACAGACCCTTCAGCTGGCACCAAGCCCCATCTGCCCCAGAGCACAGCCATGATTCAACTGAAATGCAGCACTGACCCATTTCCCACCTGAGGGATGCTCCAGCAGCATTGCTGCCCCAGCTCTCCTTCACCCTCCTTCCTGCAAGCAGGAATGTCTCAGCATCTCCCCCAGACCACCCAAAGGGGCTTTTGCAGAGATGAAGCAGGGGTTAAGCTTGTAGGAACCATTCTGGGGTGGCTGCTAAGTCATCCTCCAAAAAGCCAGCAAGGCGCAAGCACCATCCCCATCTGAAACCCAGCAGCCAGAGGCTGCTCTCCCACCTGGCAGCGTTTGCTCCCAGCAAAATGCAGGGGAAAGTGGGGCTTTTTAGCACAAGAAAAAGGGAGCCACTCCAGGGACCAGTGCATGTGCTCAAGAGCAGTGGGAAGAGCTGATAGTTTTTGGCACAGTGCTCAGGCTGAAAAGCTAGCTCTAGCTAGAGACCTTGTTTTGCAGTGACCTGTACCGAGAATTAGCTTTTTCCTTTTTCTTGCCAAATGGAAAGAAAAAGAAATCCTTCCAGGTCAGAGGAAAGAAAAGCATTTACTCATGGGTCAAATGAAACAATCTGATGCAAGGTTGAGTGCACTTTTACCCTCACCAAAGCAGGAAGAGTCAATTTCCATGTGAAAAAAACATCTAAAAATAAAGAGACAAAGGTTTTTGGGGTCAGAAGCACTTGATTTTGGTTTTTAAGCCCAAATGACTTGCTGCGTTGAACCCCACTTTGTAAAGCATGGGTTGAGCCAAAAGTGCAGAGGGGCGGGGAAGGGATGGGCTGATGCATTGATCTGGAAAATTTCAAGCACACCGAGCTAGCACCAGCCACAGCAAGAGCAGGGGCTAGTCCAGGACCCCCCATGCCCTCAGCATGTAGCTTGGGTACCCCAACCTTAGCCCTGCCAAGCCCGGATGTGTGCTGGAATACTGGGAGGGAGGCATTTGTTTGGCTGCCTCCGCAGCACTTTGCTCATCCAAAGCAAGCTGTCACTTTGCAGCCTCCTCCCTGTCAGCCAAATGCTTCCTGACAGCCCGTTTAAAACTCAAGGCACTTGGTTACTGCCATGGCCAGGCAGCTGCTCACAGACACCACCAGACACTCCTCCATAGCCTCCCCCCACCAAAATGACATCCCTGCCCAGAGCATCACTCCTCACCCCCTCCACACCCACTCTCACCCCAGGGTCCTTCTCTAGCTGGGCCAGGTCTGGCTCTGCTTCTGCATGTACGGCCCCAGCTGACCCCACGTTTCCATCTCCAAGATGCCAGCACCCGCTTCACAGCACCGCAGCGGGGAGGAGAGCTGCCTGCCCCAGCTCCATCCCCCTGGCAGGGCTAACCCCAGACCCTGCACGTCACCTGAGTCCATTAGCGAGTCCCTGGAGCGCACACCTCACCGGTGTTTGCTTCACCCCAGCTTTTAGGCAGAGCTGCAGAGCTCCGCTGCCCTTCAATTTTTAATTTGCTCTAAACATTTTGGTTCTCTGCCCGGGGGACTCCCAGTCAATAACCTCTGCCTCTGCATGGCTGCCCCACAGCTATGGGGAGGGTGGAAACTAGGGGCAAAAGAGAGGAAAGCAGCTCCACCCCAAGCTGCTCTCCCTTGGAGGAGCTTGAACCCCTTTGCATGCATGCCCGCCCCAGAACACTGGGTACTCTAGTGAAAGGGCCCACAGTGCCCCATGGAGTTGTTCCTTGAGGACAGGGGGATTCCCCAGCCCCTCCAGGACAGACCTGACACCTGCAGAGACAGGGTTGTCACAGAGCAGAACATCTTCCTCCTTTTTATCAGACCCTCTGCAGGGCTGGGTCCCTCGTGTCTCGCTCAGGTTTTTTCCGATGCTTGGCACAGCCACCTCTCCTTCCCCACTGCCTGCCACCAGCACAGCGGTGCCCCAGAGCAGGGACACGAATGCGGCATCGCTTTCCAGCCCCCGAGGCGTCTTTCTCTTTTTCTACCGCCTTAGGCAACAAACATACAAACACGGACCTGCTAGGCACGAGAAACATGACCTGAGCTGCTCCGGGGAGGGAGATGCTGCCGCACAGATGGGAAAGATCAACCCAGGTCACCCGGGAGCAGGGGAACAGCTCCAGGTGGGTTTTCTGCCCCTTGGGTGCCGGGGGGGAGTGCTGTCCAGGCTGAGGGTTAAAGTTCTTCAGTTCTTCACACACCTTTTATCTTGATTGAAAGGGTGTAGAAAACTGATTAAGCACCTGCAGATGACACGTGAATGGCAAAAACTCGTAGGAATAAAGATATCCTGACCAGTTAAGCACCAGCATGGGATCGCAGCAAAGCCCTGCACACCACCTCCCACAGGTACCCAGGAAGAACATGCAAAAAGGGTGATGTGCAGTGGTTAATAGCCCAGAACAGGCTCACTTCTCACTTTCTGCACACATGTAAGCTCCCAGTGTTAACACACACCCATCCCAGATCCCTATAGCACCCATCCCCAAAAGCTCCCAGTTACATCTCCAGGCAGCTGCGGGACTTGCTGTGCCCCAGAGGCAGCCCCAGCCGGGGATGGGGATGCTGCCCACCCAGCAGGATCTTCTTCAGCTCCTCACCTCCCTGACCCCCCCCAGAGCCGCAGAGTTTTAGGCTGAAGGGAGCAGAGAGCTAGCCTCGGCCGCCACCTAGCAGTGATCTGGCAGGGACGTGGTGACAGCTCCTCCAGCCTGCTGGCCCCCCGCTGCAGCCCGGGGACAGGCAGCAGAGGGCACAGGGGTCTCCTCAGGACTAGCCACAGTTCTCACCTCCCTGCAACCCAAAAAGGACTCCTGCGGCAGAGAGGGCAGTGCTGGAGGCAAGTGCTCCATCGCCAGACAGCTGCGAGCAGCCTCAGCTCTGTTTCAGTTACTCCCTACGCTAGATAACTGAGGCAAGTCCCCAGCTTGAACACGGGACCAGAGAAGTCAGGCAACCTCTAAACCTCCCTGCAGGGTTCTATAGCCCCTGCTAAAGGCCCAGCTCCTTACCTCTCTGCTTCAGTCTCCTTCCTCAGCTTTCTGCATGGTCATTTCCCAATGAGCCCCAGATTTTCTTTCTCTTCCCCCCCCCCCCCTTTTTTTTTTTTTAGACCTTTCACATCCAAAACCACCCCTAAATGCTGAAATTAAAACAAAATAGTCATAGAATGGTTTGGGTTGGAAGAGAGCTTTAAAGATCAAATCCAAACAATAAACTTCTTATGCTGGTCTTTTATCCACTGCAGTATTAATGTTGAACCCTCTCTTGAGCTTTACTTGGTGGTCTGCAGTGGAGCATACCTCTGGCATGTTTGCAAGTGGGTACAAAATGGTCCTTGGAGCCCCTGAAGACGTGAGGAACAGTCTGGGCACCAGCAAACCAGCTGAACACCAGCATTCATAACCAGGGCACTTCTATTTCCACAGCTCTTCTCTGCATTAACAAACTCAAGCCCAAGAGGATTTCTTGCCACAGGCAAGGATCTACATAAACATGGCCAACATAAAGCTTTCTTTCTCTGGATTTTTCAGAGATTTCATTCAGTATCTGTAACATGGGATTCCTGATGCCTTGTATGAGGGGCATCATAATTCACCAACAAATCAGAGCATCTTCTTCTTGGGAAAGGTTTCCTCTTGCAAGTTACCAGCACCTCCATAGACTGAGGCTTGAGCTGGGATACAACCAGCTCTTCTAACAGCAAGGAGCGCGTAGAGCATCCGTTGTGTTAAAAACCAAAAACATCTCTCCGCGCACAATGTCAAACTGCTCATGTGCTGAAGGAGGGAGGGACAGTCAGTTAGTTTCCGTCTCCTAAACTTAAAGGATATATAACATAATGTGACACTTAACTGTTCTCCTGAACCATTAAAGAGCAGTAAACCAGCACAACAAAACCAAACTACTTTCCTAACAGTAAAAGTAACATTTATCACATGTACCGGGCACATATGAAAAGATGTAAGACTCCAAGATTTTCAAGGGATTAAACATTTCTGAACAAAGAAAATGACAGCACAGTCACAGAGAGGGCCTTTGCTGCCCTCAGCAGCGGCTCCAGCTTCTCCCCTCTTCTCACACCTTTTTTCTCAGGCTGGGGAGCCAGTGGAAGTAGTTACTGGAAGAGGCTAAGCGTGCAGCTGCCAGCACTGCAGGTAGCGTTGTAGGAGGCACATAGAGTTTCCGAGACAGCCCCACGTCAGACAGCCCACTGGCAAAGCACAGGCTAACTGCAAGACTCCCAGGATGGTCTTTGCTCTTCATTTGCTCTTCATCTGCATAAGGAAGGACACAGAAAAGAAAGATGGTATCGACACTGGCAACTCTAAGAGCTCCAGTTTAGGCTGAAATACATTTGGCCTGGACCTTACCAGGTCACGGCAAGAGGACTTTCTACTGCCCACCTATGTGATGAGCCCAACACTGTATAAGCCAAGAGCCTCTCACCCACTCCTCCCAGTGGTCCCCCCAGTTTGCCCAGAGATGGGAAATCAGCTGTGAATTGAGTAGGTCCTGTCTGGAGAACTGGGTCTCCGCTCCAGACAGACAGCAGAAAGCTCTGTTCCGAGGCACAGACAGGCACTGCCTTTAGCGAGTCATTAATCTACCTTGCAAAACAGGCAACTCTCATATGGGTGTTGTAAATTTCTTCATCATTTGGAAGATGGAAAACGAACACCCAGGCAGGGACCTTATAAGGTTTAAAAAAAAAAAAGCTTTTGTCCCTTACAGTTGAGAGATTGAGAGGCTCTTGGTATGAAACAAATAGGCTCATGTATGAAGTGGAGAAAGAAAGACTTCTGCATGAAAGCAGCAGAAAGTCTAAAAAAGACAAAAATCAACAGAGGGAGAAATAAACCTCAATACATTTGTTCCCATTAGACATTTAGGAATCCATTTAGCTGCACAAAGGTCAAACCGATGCATTGCACCCAGCCATTTATCACTGTTGCCTCTCCATCCCATGGAAAGACCAACATTTTCATCTAGCAAAGCAGCAGCACCAGTCCTAAGACACCCAATAGTGACTGCAAGACTCACAGCACAGTAACAGACTGCTTGGCTTTCTGCCATGTTAACCTTAACTGACAAATCTATTCGTACTGTTATGGTTGTCCATAAACGGTATTGCCATAAGCAGAACAGAAGGATGTACAGCTTCACGAAGTTGGAGATTGTTGGAAAATCTTTCTATCTGATCAGGCTTATCTTGGCTCATTCCTCCTGGTTCCTTGGAGTACATATAGGAGGTGTAAGAGTCTTCCACTGACTTGAATAGGACAGCAGGCTTTGAGGACTCTTCAAGACAATGAGGTGTCTGCAAATGTATATAAAAAAACTCAGGAGAGGGTGTGATTAGTGCATGCTTGGTTCATTAGCTGCTCTAATCTTTATTATCTCTCAAAGTCCGCGAAGAACTGGAATGTCAGCAAGTGGATGATTTGAAAAACAAAACAAATAAACAAACCCCAAAACCCCACACCCCAACAAAGACCCCTAGCTCCTCACAACCTTGGCCAGAAGGTTTTCCTACACAGCTGAAGAGTGACAGATTATTACAAGATACAAATCATCATGTCTTAGCAAGGAATTAACAGCTGGTTCATCTATCAGCAGCCCCACACAGAACAAATGATGGCAATGAGAGAGGGAGTTTCTGCAACGGAGTGGGAGCTGAGTCAGAGGAAGTCCCTCTGCATTTTTGCTTAGAATGCAAATTATATTTAAGTTTCAGGGATCATCACACATGTCTCAGCCCTAGATAGCGACTTGAGGCAATGTTTGTATTTGTTAACTCAGTATAGAGGAGAAAAGTAGTGAAACCACAGACAAGAAGCAATTCACCTTGCCCAACCACAGCTGTTCAAAACTAAGGTGCTTGCTGTCCAGGGTTCTTCTGTTGTCAAGGCACCAGAAGAAAGGCATCCACCTTCAGAAGGGGTGGATCAGCATCCAGAGGTGCTTCACCCATTGGTGAGAATGCATTAAGAGGATTAGCCCAGAACACCACAATTGTTTTACACAAGCAGATTTAAACAATTTAAATTGTCCCCCACAAGGGGACCATGAGGTACTCCTGAAGTATCTAGGAGACCTACAACAGCTGGGCAGCAGAAATTTAGTGCTGACTAAATTAACCAACGACTCAGCATGATACCTTCAGCCCATTGAAAACCTCTGCCTAACATGCGGCAAAAAATATGAGTGTTAGAACAAGAGAAAGAACAAGGTTAAAAGATAATTGTTGTCTCCTCTTGCTACCCATGCTATCCTTGTTGCAGTGCAGGCAGTGTCACTGCCACTCTAGGACAAAGCAGAAACAGACAGGGTGTAAGGGTGGACACTAAAAACATCTGTTAGCATTGGAAAAAGCTGGGATGGAAATAATTAAAACAGGAGGCTGTTCAGTTTACAGAAGAGGCAAACCAGACAAGATACCCTAGAGTGCTGCGAGGGGCAGGAAGCAAGGCAGTATCTACTCTTCCTCCTGAATTGCACAATTGAGAACACTACCATTGAAAAGGAAAACATGAGCAGTGAAAACTGAAAAGGAGGGAATGCCACTTGGTGATGCTGCCACAAAACCCTAAGACCAAGAGATGAGCAGGAATCAGAGAAACAAAGTCCTCCCATCTATCCTCATAACCAGCTGACTGGTGCATTTCACTCCCCCTAATGCCTACAGGTGGGATTATTTTTTCATCCCAGTGTCTTTCCTCAATAGAAATTCTTGTCACTTCTTCTAAAGACTGTAACAGAGATCACAGCCAGGGACAGAAAACGTCCCCAGGACCTCTCTATTCCAGTTAGAAAGATCCTATGCTTTGAAACTCAGTTTAATACTTGCAGGGGAGCATTTAAGTTAGCTTACAAGGACCCTATTGCTACCTACCCATCTGCCTCCATCTCATTTTAATTTAGCCCTGCACATGCTACCAGAAGATTTCCTCTTCTCTCACTCCCAAGGGTCCCTCTTCCTTGAGGGAGCCTTAAGTCCTCGACAGGACTTGCCCATGAGCCGGCAGCTCAGCTGACGCGAGCAGCTGACTCACAGGGGGCGGCGCCAGGAGTGACGGCACCAGCCCTCAGTGGGTAAAAACCCATCCCAGGGAGCGCGAGCGACCAGGGCGGGCAAACAGGGCGTGGCGCGGCAGTTGGCGCAGGCAGGGCGAGCAGGCAGGTGAGCACTCGCCTCAGGACCAGGGCCCGCTTTGGGAGCTCTGCCCCAAAGACAGAGCCGATGAGAGGGGAGGCTGCGGCGCAGACCTCAGAGTGTAGAAAGTGCCTCGACTGGTCTCTTGAGGCGAGGGTGCACAATGGACAGGGCTGCACTCGGTGCGCCCTGGTGGAGGCACTCCTGCAGCAGGTGGCTGAGCTGCGGGGGGCTGTTGGTGAGCTAAAAGATGCCAGGGAAGCTGAGAGGAAGCTGGGCTGCTTGCTCCAGGCCCAAACTGCACAGGGGCTGCAAACGTCTAGCACTGCTCATATAGGAAAGAAAGAGGGCAGCAACCCAGGAAGCTGGGAATTAGTCACGAGAAAAACAAACAAAAAAAGGAGGAAGAGCACAATTAACGACAAGGGGCTTCCTCCTAAATCTGATGTCCCCACCCAGAACTGCTTCGCGGTTCTGCAGGGGGCTAATGAGAAAGCACCCACCACACCTAATGAGCATCCTGCTGATGCACCAGTAAAGAGGATCGCTACTGGTGCCTCCAGGAAAAAGAGGAGGGTCATAGTAGTAGGGGACTCCACTTTGAAAGGCACAGAGGCGCTCATCTGCCGGCCTGATCCAGTCTCGAGGGAGGTGTGTTGCCTGCCAGGGGCTCGGATCAGGGATGTTGCTGAGAGGCTGCCTGCTCTAGTAAGTCCTGCTGACTATTACCCCCTCTTAGTAGTCCATGTGGGTGCTAGAGATATAGATAGCAGTAGCCTGGAAAACATTAAGAAGGACTACAGAGCCCTGGGAGAGGTGGTTAGGGGCTCTGGAGCTCAGATAGTTTTTTCATCGATTCTCCAGGGCAAAGGGGTGGACCTTAAAAAAGCTAGGCGTGTTTGGCAGGTTAATAAATGGTTAGAATGCTGGTGCCATAGTCAGGGGTTTGGCTATTTAGAACATGGGGCTCCATTTGGGAGGCCAGATCTACTGGAGGCTGGTGGAGCTGGTCTGACAAAGAAGGGGAAGAGCTGTTTTGGTAGGAGGCTTGCCAGGCTGGTCAGGAAAGCTTTAAACTAGATGTGTTGGGGGAGGGGAGCATTGATCCATCCCAACATTCCTGGTCAGTTGCCAGCACCTGTAATAAGTGCTTGGAGCGATGTAGAGATGTTCCAGCTGCCCCAGCCATTGAGTCGGCTCCATTTGGAGCTCGGCTAAGGTGCCTCTATACAAACGCCCGTAGTATGGGGAACAAACAAGAGGAATTAGAGATGTGTGCAAGGCTACGGGAATATGATGTCATTGGTATCACAGAAACATGGTGGGATGGCTCCTATGACTGGAATGTCGGAATGGAAGGTTACAGGCTGTTTAGAAAAGACAGGCCAGGCAGACGGGGAGGGGGTGTTGCTATCTATGTCAGTGATAGGCTAGAGAGTATGGAACTCTGTCTGGGGACGGGTGATGAGGTAACAGAGTGTTTGTGGGTCAGGATCAAAGGGAAAACAGCAACGGGGGACATTACGGTGGGGATCTGTTACAGGCTGCCTGATCAAGAGGACTCTGTGGATGAAGCGCTCTACAGACAGATAGGAGCAGCCTCACGCTCGCAGGCCCTGGTCCTCATGGGGGACTTCAACTATCCTGACATCTGTTGGAGGGACGGTACAGCCTGGCACAAGCAATCCAGGAGGTTCCTCGATTGTGTGGAAGACAACTTCCTCTTTCAAGCAGTAGAGGAGCCGACGAGGAGAGGTGCCATGCTGGATCTTGTGCTCACCAACAGGGAGGGACTGGTTGGAAATGTAACGCTCCAGGGCAGCCTTGGCTCTAGTGATCACAAGATGGTTGAGTTTGAGATCCTCAGGACAGTGAGAAGAGCGTGCAGCAAGCTCACTGCCCTGGACTTCAAGAAAGCAGACTTTGGCCTCTTCAGGAACCTCCTTAGTAAAGTTTCATGGGATACAGTCCTAGAGGGCAGGGGGGCCCAAGACTGCTGGTCGGTATTCAAGGATCACCTGCTACGTGCTCAAGAGTGTTGCATCCCGACTAGAAGAAAGTGCAGCAGGAGGGCCAGGAGACCTCCATGGATGGACAAGGAGCTGCTGAGGAAACTTAGAGGGGAAAAAAGAAGCTTATAGAAGGTGGAAGCGAGGACAGGCGGCCTGAGAAGAATATAGGAGCATTGCCCGAGAAGCTAGGGACCGGGTTAGGCCCAGCTAGAATTAAGTTTGGCAAGGGATGTAAAAGATAACAGGAAAGGATTCTATAGATACGTAGCAAATAAAAGACAGGCTAGGGACAATGCAGGCCCTCTCCAGAAGCTATCAGGAGAACTGGCTACCATGGATTTGGAGAAGGCTGAGGTTCTTAATGACTTCTTTGCCTCAGTCTTCACCAGCAAATGCTCTGACCACACAACCCAAGTCTTGAAAAGCAAATGCAGGGACTGTGAGAACGAAGACCTTAGGCCCACTGCAGGAGAGGATCAGGTTCGAGACCATCTTAAGAACCTGAACGTGCACAAGTCCATGGGACCTGATGAAATCCATCCACGGGTCCTGAAGGAGCTGGCGAATGAAGTTGCTAAGCCACTGTCCATCATATTCGAAAAATCCTGGCAGTCAGGTGAAGCTCCCGATGACTGGAAGAAGGGTAATATAACCCCCATTTTCAAGAAGGGGAAGGTGGAAGACCCGGGGAACTACAGACCAGTCAGTCTCACCTCTGTGCCTGGCAAAATCTTGGAACAGTTTCTCCTGGAAAACATGCTAAGGCACATGAAAAACAACGAGGTGGTTGGTGACAGCCAACATGGCTTCACTAAGGGGAAATCCTGCCTGACCAATTTGGTGGCCTTCTATGATGGAGCCACGGAACTGATGGACAGTGGCAGAGCAGTTGACGCCATCTACCTGGACTTGTGCAAAGCGTTCGACACTGTCCCGCACGACATCCTTGTCTCTAAATTGGAGAGACATCAATTTGATAGATGGACCACTCGGTGGATAAAAAACTGGCTCGATGGCCGCACACAAAGAGTTGTGGTAAATGGCTCGATGTCCAGTTGGAAACCTGTAACGAGTGGTGTCCCTCAGGGATCGGTGTTGGGACCGGTCCTGTTCAACATCTTTGTCGGCGACATGGACAGTGGGATTGAGTGCGCCCTCAGCAAGTTTGCTGACGACACCAAGCTGTGTGGTTCGGTTGATACGCTGGAGGGAAGGGATGCCATCCAGAGGGACCTTGACATGCTTGAGAGGTGGGCCGATGCCAGCCTTATGAAGTTTAACCAAGCCAAGTGTAAGGTCCTACACCTGGGTCGGGGCAATCCCAGGCACTGCTACAGGCTGGGCAGAGAAGAGATTCAGAGCAGCCCTGCAGAAAAGGACTTGGGGGTGTTGGTTGACGAGAAGCTTAACATGAGCCGGCAGTGTGCACTTGCAGCCCAGAAAGCCAACCGTATCCTGGGCTGCATCAAAAGAAGCGTGACCAGCAGGTCGAAGGAGGTGATCCTGCCCCTCTACTCTGCTCTCGTCAGACCTCACTTGGAGTACTGTGTACAGTTCTGGTGTCCTCAACATAAAAAGGACATGGAGCTGTTGGAGCGAGTCCAGAGGAGGGCCACGAGGATGATAAGAGGGCTGGAGCACCTCCCGTATGAAGACAGGCTGAGAGAGTTGGGGCTGTTCAGCCTGGAGAAGAGAAGGCTGCGTGGTGACCTCATAGCAGCCTTCCAGTATCTGAAGGGGGTCTATAAGGATGCTGGGGAGGGACTCTTCCTTAGGGACTGTAGTGGTAGGACAAGGGGTAATGGGTCCAAACTTAAACAGGGGAAGTTTAGACTAGATATAAGGAAGAAGTTCTTTACAGTGAGGGTGGTGAAGCACTGGAATGGGTTGCCCAGGGAGGTTGTGGATGCTCCATCCCTGGCGGTGTTCAAGGCCAGGCTGGACAGAGCCTTGAACCACGTGGTTTAAGGCAAGGTGTCCCTGCCCCTGGCAGGGGGGTTGGAACTAGATGATCTTAAGGTCCTTTCCAACCCTTACGATTCTGTTTCTATGTTTCTATGTTTCCCAGCTTGCTTTCTTTCCATCCCTTTCAGATAACATCCCTGAGACACTGATTGTTCCAGCTCTGCCCTAGACTGAGAGAACCAACTGAGAACTGAGAGAACTGACTCTCCCACTCATCCTTTTAGAAAGATTTTTGTCTCAGCCACTATCAACCTATAGATGTGTAAGGAGCTGTGGTTATCCAAAACCATGTAGGCACATTCCCATTTGCAGCTCTGCAATGCCTTCTGCAGCTCAACAAATCCTGAGTGATACTGGCTCCCTGCTGAACCTACAGCACAGAACACTCTGCAAAACATCACGCTGCAAGCCCTATTAGATTCATCATTAACCACCACTTAAGCAGCAACACCAGCGCTACGCAATGCCTCAAAGCACAGCCCAAACTGCAATCTTCCCAAACCCGCCCTCCTAACTCATAAGTAGACCTGTGTGATGCAGCCCCACAGTAACTCCCAGTTACTCCCAAAAACCTCCAAGACTGTGAATGGATGGGAAGTAGAGCAATGAAGAAGGGCCAGGTTTGATCTATAAAGTGCTGAAACAGTCTTGTTTCCACAACACCTTGATGTGCCAGTGGAGCACTGGTGCATCATCAATAACACCTGAAACAACAGCAAAGAAGAAAACGTATAGCTCTGAGTCCATGCTAACAGCCAGTCAAAATTTCTTTGCCAGTCACTTAAAAAAAAATACATGTTAATGCAATCAAAGGGTTATTCAAATAATCTAAAACCAAGAACAACCCCCTCTCAACAGCAATAGCTGAGAAAAACGCCCTTACCTTAACCACTGCCACAGGATCTGTAGAAGTTTCACCTGTATCCTCCTGTGCAAGTTCAGTGTCTTGGTCTGTTGTTCCTGGGACAGTCACTTTATCCAAAAATGGCTGCACATCATCCTGTGTCTCGTCCTTGTCAGACAGGTGCCATTGCTAAGGAGAGGGACAAAGCAAGAAAAGGTATGGCTAGTGTGGGTAGAAGAAAGCTGGATGCACTGGAGCAAATTACAGAGCAATCAGATGATACCACTAAAATTTAACTGAGAGAGAAACGCAACGGAGCTTATCTGTTTTACTCAGAAGTTTTAACATTTCTATGTGGAGAGCTTGGGCTACTTCTAATGGGCAGAAATAACATGGAAGGACAAGAAGTTACGTGAACAAGGAATTAACTCTCACTTTAACTTTTCTTCTGCACAGTAAAACTTATCACTTGAAAAGTACAGTTTTATTCAAGCAATGCTTTCTGGTTATTGCTTTTTTTCACCATGGAGAATTTTACCATGGAGAAGTGTCCCAATATAACAGAGCTGATACAACACAGTGTCCAGACATTTTGCACTTAAGGAAGGTGGGAGGTAAAAAAGAAAGTTGTTAATCCTGATGAGGCAAATTTAAAATCAGACAATGCAAAGGGAGTTTCCCATAGCTTAAGAGGAGTTACCAGAAAATGCTAGCTAAGCAGTTAACAAGTGTCATATTAGACACATTTCATTCCAGCTCAAAACATTTTGAACTATTTTATAACTGCCACTGATGATCATGTTAGTGATGCACCAAGGAAGAAAAGGAAACATTTTGCAGAGCTAAACAGAACAGCAGAGAAGGAAATGTTTAAGGTCTTACACAAAGGGAGATCTAGAGGACTGCAATTTCTGGAAAAGGATTCTAATAAGACCCTTGAAATCATACATGACAGAACCACCTGAATGCATTTACATTCCTCTAGTCTCCAAATCACCAGCTATGTCTGACATTTACATAAATGGATCTTGCTACAGTTAACTAGTTAGGGTACTCCTCATATTTTTCTATTAACACCCCCTCCCCCAACACAATGAACTCAGATGTGCAGTCTATGTCATGTTAATTTCTTGCAAATACATACATATGACACTGGTTTGTGTCCTTCAGTTCAGACAATACAGCAACTGTGCAAGGCCATTAATATCTAAGATACATAGCTTTCATTGAGTTTCTCTAGCACAGAAACACAGTTGGCTAAAACAAAGCCTAGTTAAATGACTGCTTTACAAGTTACTAACATTACACTAGCTTTTACTCTTATTTCGGAGAAATGTCAGAAAACAGCCCTGGAGCAGGCCCACTGCTGAACCCTTCAACAGCTGACATTTACTTAAAGGTGCTTTGGCCCCCACAGCAAAATGTGTCATGAAAATACTACAATTTAAATAACACAGAAAAGTAGAGAGAGCCACCTGTAGCCAAGTGTTCCTGGTGTTTCTAGCAGTACTACATTAGATTGCACTCAAGACCTGGGTTTTACTCCCTGCTTAAGCCCTCTGTTCACCAGTTTCTCCATCTGTTAAATAGCAAAGGGCTCCTCTTTTAACATGCTCTGAAATAAAAGGTGTAAAGTAGCACCCAGATCTAGAGATCATTCAGCGTTAGAGTTATCTTTTTAATAAAACTGTAGTTGTATATGACCTTACCTCCTGCAACAACCAGGATTGCAAATTGCTTCCTTTCAAGTAAGTTTGGAATGAGCAAGACCCTTAATGCAAATAATACACCACTAGTTCTTATGGTCTTTTTCCATACTTAAACGGCACCCCAAGTTATCACACATACTTTGCCAAACCCCAGAGATGTGAGAGGAAAAGAAGACACCACTTCTTGGCTCCCATGGATGCAAAACATGAAAGTGCTAAGTCAAACTGATCTCAAGAATCTGGTACTGGTTTGAGTTCTCAGACTTCATTCCACCTCTAACTGAAAAATATGGTGCATATGGGAGGTTGGTGAAATCACTAAGCACACAGACTCCCTGAAGTCTGCAAAAGGATCAGAGGACAAGCAGCTAGAGATGTATTTATGGTCCATGTGTAATTGTTTTTATATTATGGTTCTGCTTGCTTTTTATAAAAGCAAAACACCAACTCCACAAAAAACTGCATGGAACTAAACCAATACATATGGTTTAGTACAATGTCTACTGATCCCTGGAGCTGATTTTATTGAATGATAGCTACGCCGTAGCCAAACTCCCACCTGATCACACAGTTCATCCCCACCCAGTTTTGAGGTTGCTGTTGCACTATCTGCATCTAGAGACTCCTGCTGCAAGCAAAGGTCTGGTTCCACCAGTTCAGCATTCTCCCACTTCTCACTGGGCTGAACATACAAGGCCAAAGGATTCAGTTCCTTGAATCCCTAGGAACAAACAAACAAAGAAAAAACAGTATAGTCAAGAAAAACATTTTGTAACTACTACAAAGAATAAAAAGGATTCGTCAAGTTTCTAATAGGTTTTAAGAAGCACACAACCCACAAGTTAGCTCCAAATCCTTGCAGAAACTGTCTTCCTCTTCCTACAAAAATCAGCTTCCCTCTCTCGAGCAACAAAATTACTCAGCAGTGGTCCCCTCCACCCAAAATTGGACATACATATGTAAAAATACAATCATAGTAATCCCGCCAAAACACACATTCTTTATCTATTGATTGAAACAATGGATAGAAGCACAGCAGACTGTAAAGCCTGACTTTCTGCTGAGATATAAAATCGTGGCATTACCTTTCTAAAGATTTTCATATCTACACAGTTCTTACTGAAACTGAGCTGAGAGATTCAGATGACGACACAGATGGGCCCAAATCATAAATGCTCTCACACTGGCTTACAACGTGTTGGTCCAAGGGACAATGTGCAATCTACGTGGTTACACTGTCCAACATTGTACATTTCACTGGCAAAGTAAGAGACTTTTTAAACCAAGACCATTTCCATAATTCAGCTTATTAATGTCAAAACCAATCTTCAGGGCCTACAGCAGAGAAGGCCGAAATAATTTAACTATCTTGTTCCTCACTCAACTGCCCCTGCCACTGTGTAGCACTACTTTAAATTAGACAATAAAATCTAATCAACGTGCTCTGACTGATTGTTTGGATGAATCAGTGGCCTCAACTTATGACTAACCAAACTGGCTAGAATTAACAAGGGGTAGTGAAGTAACTAACGTATCTCTTAACAACCTCTTAATTCCATCTCAGACTGGCCTTATGCACAGAACATTTACAGCTATTTTACTTTTCCATTTACTAACACGAGAAGTGTCAGCTCCAGATGAATCTGCAATCCTAACAAGCTAATCAACTTAAAAAAAAAAAAAAAAAAAATCAGAACCTTCTAATTCACTGTTAGAAGACAGGGTGAAAATAATTAGTTCTACTAAACCAGAACATCACTGCTGTACCATCAGATGCCACCTCAACCAAAAAGCAAGCTCTCACCATAGAGTTTGACACCATGGGATGCAGTCACAAAATGTTAAGTTACACGAAAGCAGGGAATACCAGTTTTCTCTTCAAAAAATTACTTGCTTCAAGCTAAAGATCTTCCCATTACAGGCACCCAACTGACGTTTTTGTTTGGTTGGGTGCCTTTCAGCAGCACATGCCTCCCTCCTGACCTCAGAAGGAATGTTCTCTCCGCAGATGTCAGCATATCCTTTATCCTTCAAGACACAGTGGAAGTAGACATCCTCCTTAGTGGATGTGTCACACAGGAAAAGATGCAAAACACCATTGACATATTCATCCACAATGCCCACAAGTAGCTTGGAACTACACAGGTTCTTGAACAGGAGAGTTGCTGCATTGGACCACGTATCCTAAAGAAGAAACAAGAATGTAAAGTTACTATAAACAGACCAATGTCCACCGCCTGAGGCTTTCCCTTGAAGGCACTTGTCAAAAAGGCGATTAAGCTAGGTCAGGCTAGGGACAAATACAGGAAAGGCAAGCAGACAAGCTTCCCAGCACTGAACTACAACAAACTACCCCAAAGCCTGCAGTGCTAGTTACACTGGGTATGCCCTTTCACTCTAATACCTATTTCCAAACGTGGTTTGATGGCCAGTGATTTTATCACAATTGCCTAAAATAGTTTTTTAGGTTTTGCAGGGGTTTTTTTTTGTTTGTTTGGTTGGTTTTTTTTAATATTCCTGGGAACCTGTGATTATAAATGTTAAAAGTGGGGTAAGTTTTCAAGAGGCTGCTAAACCTCTCTGCAATGAAAATTGTGATTCTTTAACCCTCAAAAAATCCAGAGGAAATAACTTTAAAAAAATAATGTCTTTAAAAGACAGAAGCTTTCCTTCAGAGATTTAATTTCTCAGGCTTCTTGACCAAGGCTTCCCAGAACAGAGGAACTTTTTTATGACCTCTATAATTCTTTGGGTATGCTGATTGCATCAAACCAATTCACTTAAAGCTCTGTCAGAGAAGAAATTTTTAAAACAGCGGACTGGAGCTATCAAGGCTTCAGAAGGACCCTGGAGAATTACTGGCAGGGAAAGAAACAAGTTTCATAGAATCACAGAATGGCTTGGACTGAAAGGGACCTTAAAGCTCATCTAGTTCCAATCCCCTGACACAGGCAAGGGACACCTTCACTAGACCAGTGTGCTCAAAGTCCCATCCAATCTGGACTTGAACACTTCCAGGGATGAGGCAGTCACAACTTCTCTGGGCAACCTGTGCCAGGGCCTCACCACCAGCTTAGCAGTAGCTATCTGTTTCTGCAACAATATAAGCAAGAATATTCTGATCATTAAGAAAACAGACAGAGGAAGGCAGAGAGAGAGACACACTTATGCAGTCATACTCTGCTGAACTTGACAGCAGCAATTCTGCTGTAAACATCAACAGGAGCTGAATTAATCCACATGCTCGCCCTCTACTTGAAGGCAACCTCTACTTGACAGCTCTCATACATATAAGTCCAGAAATAAAACTGCCTGTGAAGACATACCTCCATGGGTTTTACCCATGCCAAGGAACATGGGATGGCCTGAGCAGGAAGCTTCAAGAAGCACCACCTACAATACAAAACAAAGCCATCACCACTACATCAAAGACAGAGCAAAACTAGGCAGAAGAATAGAACTTCCTCCTCTTCTGAGTTTTAAAATCAGCTTAGGAATAGAGAGGCACATACTGGAGTTTGTACTTACGACTAAAGCCTGGCAGCAGTTTTGGAAAACGCTCCATATCCAGAGAACGGGCACAGCAAAAACAGCAGTAACGATTGGTCCCTTATGCCTTCCCTTGCCCGAGCATCTTCACATCAAACCCCCTTATGATTACCAAGTTATGGACAGAGAGCAATGATTTTTGAACCAAAGAATGCCTGTGGCCAGGCACAAATTGAAGCAAATGAGAGGGAAGGAGGAAATAGGGAAAAGGTACTGAATTGCAGAGGAGAACAAGTACCTCTAACACTGCAAATGTGTCCCACTTCAACTGATGTCCGTTCAGAAGGATGTTCACATCCATCCATGGAACCCAGGAAGGAAGATTAGGGAGCTTGCCCCAAAGTAACAGAAAGCAGCAAGAGGAAAGATTGAGGAATGAAGGCAGAAACAGGAAAGGACTTAGCCCAAAGTCAGAGTGAGGGAGTGACGGACATGGCTGACGAGCAAAAGACGTGGAGTGATCAGAAAAATAGGTCTTAAACAATGTCACGGCAAGCATTAGCATGTAAGCAAGGAAATGCCTCCAAGACACAATTATGGAATAAAAGCCCAGATTTTTTCTAGGCAATCCACATGCTGGGATGTCTTTCTGAAGAAAGACAGGCCTGTCAGCTTCACCTCAATACCTGGGAAGGCAGCGGAACAACTAATCCTGGGAACCATTTCCAGGCACATGAAGGACAAGGTGACTGGGAGTGGCCAGCATGGATTCACCAAGGAGAAGTCATGTTTAACCAACCTGACAACCTTCTGTGATGAAATGACTGGCTTGATAGGTGGGGGAAGAGAAGCGGGTATTGTTTACCTGGATTTCTATCAGGCTTTTGACACTGTGTCCTGTAAGATACTCATAGAGAAACTGATGAAGTATCGATGAGCTAATGCTCATCCAAGCAGATGTCTGCTCTGGATGAGCAGACAGTGAGGTAGGCTGAGAACTGGCTGAAGAGCCAGGCTCAGAGAGTGGTAATCAATGGTACAAGTCTAGTTGGAGGCCAGGAACTAGCAGTGTACCCTAGGGGTCATTACTGGGTCCAATACTGTTCAACATCTTCATTAATGATCTGGATGATGGGGCAAGTCTACCCTCAGCAAATCTGCAAGTAAAAACCATCTCAACATGATTCTGGACAGCCTGCTCTAGATGGCCCTGCTTGAGTGGGGAGGTTGGACAGGATGACCTCCTGTAATCCTGGATCATTCTATGATTTACTTACTTGAGGAATCTCAGCCAAGACTTTCGGACAATTTCGAGGTTTCCGTAATCTGGGTAGAACACCTCTACATCTTTGTCATTGATCACACGGTGGATGATAACGCGGTACCACCATTTAGAGATTGTTACACAGCAAAGCTGTCCAGGCTGTACTGAAGACTCAGGCATGATATAACGATCAGAAACAAGTTTATTTGAGTAACAGTGTCTGCAAAAGATCATAATGAGAAACCGTGCTTACTAGGATGCAGGAGATGAATACAGGGAAATATACAGGGCTTCAGAAGAATCCAGATTTCTCAAAGTCTTCATGACATGAATTTTCAGGACTTGTTTTAATAGATCATTTCCATCTCAGTTCTACCACACTCAAACTGAAATGGCAATATAAAATGCAAACCCAAACTTTTAACATTTGAATTATATTCTTGGGGTCCAATAAAAAGTTAATTAATGAGGATTAATCAGAGGCTACATACAATTATTCTAGTCATTAATGTTTAACATCACCTTGACATGCCAGTGCTTCCTGTGAACCAGGTCCTGGTATACTGGCTCACACATGCAGTATGTCTGCAGATTCTGTAATCGCACTTACATATGCACCACAGACATCAAGCGTTTACTTTGGCACACAATTAACAGCAGTTGTAGCATCACTGTGGTGAATTAGAATTCTAAATGCATAATGTAGCTGATACAAATGCAGTGACAGGATTTTGCTTTCAAATATAGGTCAGACAAAGGCCTATTACTTGTTGCTTTTTGATAAGTGTTGGAGATGGAAGTAAAAGCCTTAACTGAGCACATTAACCACAGTAGCACAGACAATAGAGAGGTGCAAAGGAACCTTAACGTTCCTTTCCAGGCTTTTAAAGTTTAGGACTGTCTAGGACACAGCCAAAATACCATGAATTGCTATTAACCATATTTATTGCTTGCAAGTTAAAAGGAATGGGTAGGCATTACGAGTACCTGTTTCAGTACAGCACTGGCATTTCTGTATTAAGTAATTAAGCCAGCAGTGACCATAACCAACAGCTGGGTGCCATGTTCCCTCAGCAGAAACACACACACACGTGTAGTAGTACTGAATCAGGATAGCATGTTCGCACCTCATCTCAACCATCATATCCTGCAGTTTATCAGATGTTTCCCTGCTGCAGATGTGGACGTAGAACTGGCTAGGAGAGACAATTATTTCCACAAAGACTCCCACCAAGCACCTTCTCTCCAGTGGTGGTAAACTGCAAAGGCTTCTGTCCTGAACAGCATCTGGGGGGATTTCTGGAGTCATTATCAACTTGTCTAGCAGGGACTGCTCCAAATCTTGAGTCTACAAAGGAATAAAAGGAGGATGGCACTCAGATGTTGTCATGCACTGAACACACATAACTGTCCTTTCCACTAAGGTAAAAAAGCAGTTCTGCTTTCCAGGGGACCTGTTAGTTACTGAATATCAGAGAATCCCAACAAACTGCACAAACTGGGATTAAAACTTCCCCTGTGACAGCAGCGTTCATTTTCACATTCTCTCTCTTTCTTCCTTCTCTCTTCCCTCCAGTTTTAAGAGGGGTGCAACAAAAAAAGCCTTGCTTAAATTCCTGCGAGGAATAAAAGAGAGGAATTGAAGTCATGTAACATATTTAGACAAAAGCATTGAATAGGTATTGCTAGAAAAGCAAAACAAGCCAATATCTACACCAAAAAAAAACCCAACCAAAAAACAAACCCAAACACCACACCCCACAAACCAAACATGGCACAGTTTGTTGGATTTTACCCCAAAGATGCTATTTCTATGTTCCATGACCATGAAAGGGTACGTGACTGAACCAGCAAAACTATCTGAAAACGATTCAAAAGTGGCAGAAGGCAGAAATGCATCTCACTTTCACACTAAAGCTATTTTCCAAGGATAAAAAAAAAAACCAAAAAAACCAAAAAACCCAAACCCTACAAATTCTGTTCTTCTCTCGCTCTAGACAAATTGGTACCCAAGTGAGCCGTTAGCACAGCTTTCAATTTTGTGTTATTCTTTAACTGCCAAAAACATTATTTCATTTGAACTAATGTGTAGATGGGAACCTTAATCAGACATCAGCTGCTTTCACTGCCTCAAAAGCTTTCTCTTGTGCAAAAAACCAGCACTCATCCAATGATCAGAAGTCAAAATTATTTCAATTTTACTCACCTTGAATATGTTACAAGTTACCACTGCATTATACACCAGGCAATGTATGGTAAATTTGTCTTCCAGCACACACGCCATTGCATGTATGGCTAAATTCAAACGCAAACAATGGGGTTTTGCAATCCTGGCTCTTCTAACCATTTTTTTAAAGCAGCAGATAAGAGCTTGAATTTGAGTTAAAAATTTTGACTAAAACATTAAGTTAAACAGTAAGTAAACATTTTGAGTTAAAGAGCAACTGAGGGAATCTTTGCCTGAGCAGCAGCATCACCTCTAGAAAATACCCTTACATTTCACTCCACCTAAAAAGGGACATTTTTTCTCTGAAAATGCTCTTCATATCAGATTGTTAAAAGCACACACGATCTTCATAATCTAGCTCACACACTGGTAGTAACGACAGACATTTCTTTGAAAGATGTAGAAGATGTACTTAAAAACACGTTCACAAAAAAGAAACAAAATTGTAAAAAGATGAATCAACAGAACACATTGCAAAACTAGGCTCACAAGAGGCACAGCCTGCGAGTCCGGCTAAACTCCTTGCCCTATGCTGGACTGGCAGCTGCCAAGAGTGGTGCAGATGACACCTTTCCTTCTGCTCAGGGCAGCGAGAAAAATCTGCCAAGAGCAACCGCAACATATACTTTACCCTTCTCAAGGCCAAGGCGACTGACTCAGCCCTTGTTCCTTGTTTGTCCCTTACGACACTTCTACTATCAGTCTCTCGTGACTGGATATTTGGACACCTTCCAGGAGGACGGGGATAAGGTCTCATCTTTCCCCTCTACCTTGCAGCATCCCAACAAACAAGGGTTCACTGCATACCCAAACTAAACCATTTTGACCCGCTTTCCTCCTTTTTAGGGCATAAAAAAACCCAACAAAACAAAAACAACAAAACAAAACCCAGCAAACTTGGTGTTTCATGACAAACACTAGTTGTACAAACATCTTCCAAGACTGATCCTGCTAGGATCCTTAAACAGGTTCCCTTTGCAATAGATCAGAACAAAAATCCAGAGCTACCTGGACCATAACTTCCCTTTTTTGCCCTTCCCACAAACAGACTTTGTTTGATCTTGGGCAATTAATTCCCTAGACTTCATCATTCTCTGGACTTCCTTACACCAAATTAAAGTTTCTTTAAAGGATCAGAACAGCCTGCCAAAAATCTCTAAAGGGTATGTTTTATGAAGTGCCACACAAAGTCCAAGTCATAGTCCCAGACTTCCCAGTTCATTCGTACACAAAACACCAAAGTAGGAAGAACTCCTATGACCCTTTCCTGACCTATGTGCTCCAACTGTACAGGTGCATACAGCCATAAGATGAGCTTGGCTGACAAAATAACTCTCGTTATTTCCTTTCCTTTCATTATTCTCCTTTTGAAAGTAGGAGGATTTCTCCCAAAAGAAAGAAGGCTTAAAGATGCCCAAAGGAAAAAAATAGAGGGGACACAAACAAATTCTTCCAATGAGGTCTGGCAGTTCAGATCCTCTGTACTGTTCCTTCTCCACCCCTTTCTAAACATATACTGCTATAAAAAAACACAAAACCAAAGCAAACGAACAAACAAGATGCCCAAAGTTTCCCAAGTCCAATCAAATAGGAGAGTTGAGACTGCAGGAATTAAGGTCTCTGAGGACCCTTCCCCAGCTCTCTAGCATAGCTGCTTGACACTTAAGCCATACCTACTCCAGCAGGGGAGATTCCACACAGCTAGTCTCAGAACAAAATTATTGAGGTCCAGTTACAAGTAAGTACACCAAAAGGTATAACCACTATTATCATAGAGCAAGATCATGCTTAAATTACCTCAGATGATACACAAATAGATCTCAAGACCAGAAAGAGACCTAGTTTGTATAGCATATAAAGCTATATACCAGGTCAGTATGAGGCTGGTCACCTCCAGACTCATCTAAAACAGTCACAAAAATCTTTGGAAGCAGCAGTGCATCAACAATGCAAACTCAATAGAAACAAGAGCAGTAAAAGAAGAGTATCACTCCTTGGATTAAGACATGAAAGAGCTACAGATCGCTTGTCCAGCCACTTACTTGTTTGAGGCCATCACCTAAATCTACTGCTTGTGTTTCCACTGGCTCTGACTTCTCTTCTGCTGTCAAGTAGCAGCTCTCTGTTTCACAGATGGGTTCCAAAGGAGGCATCTCAACTGCAGGTGCTGCTGCAAAGACAATAATTTGGCTGTTATTCTTTGTTGGACTGATGCAGTGTTCCAGATTAACTAGAAAGAGAAGACAAATGAAAAGTCTGAAAGCACTGGTGCTGTTTGCCTCATCTCTGGTAGCATTCACAGCCACCAGTCATGAGTATTCACTTGAGAGGCATCCTTCACTGTACTAATACATCAAAAGAAAACTAAACACATTTACTCATGTAAGCATATTAAGGGTTAAATCACTTGCTAGAATGATGGACAGAGAGAATAGTTGAGAATCTGGCAGGAACTATATGTGATTTTCTGCATTCTCTCGTAGCTGTTATGGGAATGCTGAAGACATCTGCAGTCTCTTCTCTTTTGTGGAACATTGTAGCTGTGCCTTTCACACTTATCCTAAACCTTCAGTCTCAAAAAGTGCGTTGGAAAGGCTTTATCAGCCTGCAGAGCAGACGTTCAGGAGATCCTTCTATTTTTGTTATCTGTTGCCTGGAATTACTAGAAATTCCAGTCCTACACACACATTCAGAAAGTCCGTAGTCTGAATGAGCTAAACATCTCTTCTTTCGCCTCACACCAAAAAAGAGTGGTAATCTATAGAAGACTTCCACTTAAGCTCTCTGCTACCAAAACAACTCCCTTGTGACAGCTGCCTCTGCAGCACCCCACAGTCCTTCTGTGCTAAAACCTAGGGGAACCAGGACTACAGCAACTGGAAACGCAGCAACACCCGCTTGAAACACAGCTGCTTGGCTCCACCTCACCTTGCAGCATCTCTTCCTGTGTCTCACCTCGTGGCATCTCTTCCCATCCCTCACTTTGTGGCATCTCTTCCTGCGTCCCACCTCGTGGCATCTTTTCCCATGCCTCACCTTGCAGCATCCCCTCCGATACCTCACCTTGTGGCATCTCTTCCTTCTTTATCTCACTTGCCAGATGCTTCTTCAGGGTCAACAAGGAACCTGCTTTTGTCTGCTCAACCACAACGATATCAGACACACTTCTCAGGACTTCAAACATGGAGAAAAATCCATACTGTGTGTACTCAAACGCCCGGCCAAAGCGTCTGAAGAAGGCATTATGAAAGTCCAACAGCAGAAGCGGTGAGGAACTCAGCAGATCCTGCACCTCAGCCTTCACCGCCGCTGGCAGGATGGCAGCCTTGCCCCTCCAAGGGAAACTCTGTGGATTCTTACGGGGAGAAATAGCATCTGCCCTCACAGCAGCACCCTTCCGTTCCTTAGCACTTCTCCTCTGTCTGGCAACCAGTTTGGCAATTGCTTTGGTGGTCTCATCTGCAATAGCTACAACAGAAAGAAATGAACTATAAGACTACAAAACCAGCAAATCCTTTAAAGCTCCACAAAGGCAAAGCTCCTCTTTTTCCTTTCATTCCTTGTCCCTCCACCCTTTTCAGAAGCAGGTGTCTCCTTCAAAACCAACCACACTAAATTGTGGCTGACTGCCAGCAGGGAAACCACTTTTCCCCTCCCTTTACAAACTGGACTTAACCACTTTTAACAGACAACAACCTGCACCCTTACCCCTATATATCCAGATCCAGGTAGGAGGGCAGTCAAATTCTTAATAAAGGATCACAACAGGAGATCCAGCTGCTTGTGAGTTTTGCTGGGAAAACAGTAAACTGCTCATTGCTCCCCTCAGCCAGAATCACAGTAAACCCTCACTACAGAACACCCGCTTGCCCAGGCAAGGTCTCCCTGTACTTACTACAGCAATCAACAATTTGCACCTACCATTTGTTTCCAAACAAAAAGGAAATGAAAATTAAAAACATTCTTTGATATAGACTAAACTTCTCATGGGGTCAGGTAAGGAAAGATATATAGCTTCTCCCGAGAGGCCCCATCCCTGGTTTTGGCTCCTGCTGTACTCTACATTTACAGGAAAAGTGAAGCTTACCCATTCTAGTGTACCCATAAAAAATGTTATTGCAGTTTCTAAACTAAATGCGTAATGCAAAATGCACAAAAGTAACTTGAAGCCTCTGTGATTTTTTTGAGGAGGAAAAAGCAGACAAGCATTGACATGCAGATGAAAAATAAAGGAAGAAACATCAAAGAAAATAAATTAAACAGACCTATATGAGAAAAAAATAATACACAGATACATAACCTACAGCTAGCTCTAGGATTTCATCCTGCACATCCCCATTTTGGAGCATCACTTCATACCACTATGTGATCCCAAATAATTCCTCCACCCATAAGGAAACAAAACCTCACCTTTGAGGATAAAAGTGCCTTTCTCATAAGGACAGATTCTGACAACTTCAGGCATATCTGCCACCAGCTCCAAAGTGGACTGGTAGCCCAGGTCACGTACAGGGAGAGGTCTACCAATCATGGCCATGTACTCATGCTCCAGCTGAGCTGGGGTTAAGCCCTCCTTGGCAGCCATTAGCAGCGATCTCACCTCCTTTTTCAGCACCTCCATAAGCTGTCCCTTCTTTGACATGTCTGCCCTAACGGGGAAACAAAAGCAAGCAGAAGACAACTCATACCACAGCAATAGCGGCCCAGGCAAAAGACTTGTTACCACCTAGCAGCTGACAGCTGGTGGGGGGGAGAGTGCAACAAGCCGGGGTCACCAACAAACACTACCTCCCAAGCCTGTATTTCCTTGCCGGCACCCCTGGAGCTGACACCCTCCAGCACCCTGCTGCCCAGCTGGCTCCTCCTGCACTCGCTGCCTCCTCCCATGGGATTTCCCCTAAACCCGGGCCTGCGGGTTCCCCCTCTGCCTCACAGGGTCACTGTCCGAGGGGACAGCAGCGATTCCCGCGGCCCCAAGGCACAGCCCGAGGACACCCAGGGAACGCCGCCACCGCAGCGCTGCCCTCACGCACCGCGCCATGCCGCCGCCTCGCCCGCGACACTCCGCTGCGCCTGCGCGCTCCCTTTCCCGCCCTTCCGGAGCGCGAGGGCGGGGCCTCCCCGTTGCGGCGGGGCCGTTAGGGCGCCGCGCTGTGGCGGGCGGAGGGATTGCCTGTGCCGAGGGACCGACCCGCGGCCCCTGCCTTCTCCTGAGTGAAAACGTCGGGTGCGTCTCCCTTCCGACAGGAAAAGGGCATTGCTAAACAGCCACGGGCAAACAGGGAGCAGTGCCTTTGAGGGTGCAATACTTAAACACCAACGTTATTAAGAGTAGTCTCGTGCTTTCTAGTCCCATTTAAGAGGAAAATGCACAGCAGAGATGCTGAGTGACTTTCTCAAGGCCAAAGAGCGTGGTAAACTGGGTTGCAGTAGCTGTTTGTTGAGGGCTCATGGTCAGGTGAGAAACCTGCTCAACAGTGCAGTTAATTTCCAAACAGGGCTGTGCTTCAAAATGACAAGGGGCCTGAGGCTGTGGATTTTGGGATGGCAAAGGTTGCAAACCCATCAGCACATGCTCTCAGAGCATTTCCCCTGTCTGGAGGTAGCAGCCAAAACCATTCCCTGGGGATGGAGGAGTCGGGACCCACCAGCCCATTTAAACATCAGACAAAACCAGCAAGTTGCAGGTTTGTAGGTGTTAAATATGCCAGAGTGCTTCTGCCAAGGAATCAACCAGAGTCCATGCTGCCCAGACAAAACCAGATGTGAGCTGCTGTTTACTACTGATGCTTAACACGCTACCCACCCTTTCAGGAGCTAGAGACCATCCGCCCCTGCCCCACGTGGGCTCAGTGATAAACACAAGGTGAAAAAGCTTTCTGCAGCATTTCCAGCGCAAACACAGACACTGTATAAATTTATTAATTACACCCCATTTCCGCCCAACTTTTCTCTGCTGTTAGCCTCCTCCATCCATCACTTCCCTGGTGACCTGCTGATGAGGCACCCAGCATGACAGAGCAGAGAAAGCAGGGAGCAGGTACTCCTGCCCTCCCTGCCTGCAATATTCTGACTCTGCACAGGCCACAAGTCTCCAATAAAACAGGAATCCATGAAAAAACAAGAGCAGCACCTCCCTGGCTGGGTTCCTGGCTCCCTCCAGCCGCTCCTCCGCACCAGAGACTGGGCATCCCTGAACTCAGCACTGTCTGTTGGCCGAGAAATTATTGCCTTGTCTTGCTGCAGTATTACTTCTAGCCAGGTGCTACTTTCTTTAAGATGATAAGTGACTTTAAAACCCTTTAAAAGTGTTTCTTCCAGAGGTTTCTGCAGATGTCAACACAGGCTGAGCAGCATGAAAAGAAAAAGCTCCTATATTTGCTCTGCTGTGCTCCTGCTGTGGAAAACTAGCGAGGCATTTAGGCACAAACTTTCAGTAAGTTAGGTTAAACATCTCTTAACTCTCCAACAGATTCCATGCTTTGTACCCATTCGGGAAAGTTCATGGTTGAACTGGGACCAGCTGATTTCGCTCCCTGCTAAAATGTGAGGTGACTCTACAGAGAGGGAGTTCATTGCCAATATTGCTCCACTGTACCAGCCAAAGGGTTTCTAGGGAGCAGACCAGTGTGAGATGCTACTCACCCAACTGTTCTCTGCAACACCCCCTCCAAACACCCCTGAGTAAGCAACTGGTCTCACCAGTAAAGGTTTTTCATCCTGCTGTTTTTTGTTCTGGACCAGTCCACCATTTGAGGTCTTTGCAGCCACATGTCTGAGAATTACTTTTAGGTTGCTTTTCAACAGCTTTGCAGAAACCATCTACTAAAAATAACCTGAGTGCTTCTGGTTGTGTTTAATTTCCAAAGGCAGGAAGATGCAAACAGAATGTCCTCCTGGAGTCCAGCATCTAACTTTCCATCCCATCTCCACAGCAGTGTGTGAAGAGAGCAGAGCAGCTGGGAAACAGCTTGCCCACTTCACTGTCCACTGTGTCTGACAAGCCTGTGATAAACTTGAAACAAGACTCCTTGATCTGACACCTCCTCTTCTCTCCTCCCCTGCCTGGTTTTCCTGCCTGCAGCAATAAATTCAAGCACAAATTCATCTCACTCTCACAGGGAGCTGCATGCTCCTCAGCACAGATGAGGATGGATAAGAGGTCTCGGAGCAATTCCAGGGAGTCTCACAGGAGGCGCAGAGAGTCCCCAGCTACACAGAGCAAACGAGAGAAGAGGGAGAGCAGCAGAGAAGCCGCCAAAGGAAGGGGAGACATAAAGCAGGAGAAACCGAAGGAGATCAAGAGCACCACGGGGACAGATGGTAGGGTGCACACGTCCACGGTGGTGGATGTGGATGATGTGGTATCTGATGAAGAAATGGAGGCAATGGCATTGCTGGACAGTGAGCAGCAAGAGGAAGGTATGGGTTATACAAGGGAAGGGGCTGGAAAGTGATGGGCTCTTTGACCCTGTATGGTTTACTGTGTGACTCTGCTCTCTGCACAGTGTCTTCACACCCACCTTGCACAGATTCTCGGGACAGGATATGGGAGACTCCAGCCAGCCTCCCAGCCAGCTTCTGCAGTCAGTACTGCAGGCTGAGCAGCGCTGTCTCACAAAGCAAATAAGTTTGCAAGAAGCAGCTACATCCCCAGCATCCTTCATGATTCTGCTTGCTACTCCCCAGTTCTAGTCATGCTCTATTCTCTCTCTTTTCTTGCTTGCTCTTCTTTAGGTGCAGAAAGTTAGCCTTAAGGCCAGTTCATAGTCAAATGGACTGAGCTGCAGGGAAGAACTGTGCTTGAGGTGCACACTCATAGCTTTGTGTCTGGATAACTTTTAAGAGCAGCTTCTCTGCAGGCCATGTGTTTGTTTAGCAGATTCCCAGCCTGCCATGGTTAGAGGGAGAATTGTGAGTTGTTTGGCAAGATGACCGGGCCTCTTTCAACCCACCACCACCACAGGCATGACAGATGTGTATTACAGAACCAGCATCACTTCCATGTGAAGCCACTGTCTGCTTCCATGCCAGCAGCTCTGCTGCCCCAGAGTGACACAAAGGTTCAGACTTGCTCCTGTCTGTCTGGGAACTAATTTTTTCACAACTGCCTCTTTTCTGCCTCAATTACAGGAATTTCAGCTAGTGAGCAGTGCTGTGGAGCTCTAGTCATCACACAGATTCTTGGGATGTAAACCTCCTTCAGGACATGGTGGCTCTGCAGAGAGCTCCAAGGGCAAAGGGGCAGGGATGAGAGGGCTAGAAGGGATTCAAAATAGGAGGAATGCAGGAATGCTAACTTCACTGATGGAGAACATGCTCCACCCTCTCAGTCTAGGTACACCCAGAAGTTATCTATCTATTTTTGTGCCATACCTGCAGATTTTCCCTCAGGCAGGAGCACAACAAAGGGCAGCCAGAGCAAGATGACCCACACTCTCTTTGGGGATATGTAGAAGGTAATTTTCATGTGGGGCTGACCACCCCGGCCAGCCTTCAGCACCTTGATTTCACTGCTGTAGAGCACAGGGAGATTTCAGCAGCACCAGTGGCTTGGTCCTACTGCCTTAGGGAGCTGAGGTAAGACTAAAATCCTATTCCAAAACAACCTGAGATACTCTGATAGGGACGGGCACTTCAGGCTGTGCATGTTGAAAGCTACCTCTTATTTACAACATTTCTCTTTGCCATTAGCTTATCTTTCCAGATAAGCTTCTGGGATCCCAGCTCAGCCAGCAAGTTGCCCACTCCAAGCCTTGAACACTGCTTGGTAGCCACAGGTCTTGAAGCTAAAGGCTGCTCTCTAATCAAGGCACTGTGGGGAAGCATGGCTCAATTTCTGCCAGTAAAGCAGAGAAAAAATCTGTCAGTCCATCTTGGCAGTTCCTCTCCATCTGGGACAGGGAGTATTCTTTAACCCAAGTCCAGAGAGAGCCAGATGCTTCACATACAACAGGTCTAGGCAGAGGACAACAGTGAAGCTGATCTGTGCAGGTACTTGTCAGGCCATTAGTATTTAGAGAGCAGTCCTCTCCTAACAGTGTCATGTTGGATTTCTCCCTAGGTGTAAAGTCTCCGGGTATGGGCATCTGTGAGTGGCTTCTGACCATATTGTCTTTCCTGTTCATCATAATGACCTTCCCCATTTCTGTCTGGTTCTGCATGAAGGTGAGAACAGTCACGGGGTCTCTCTAGGTTTAGTATTTGGTGTCTGATGTGGATGATAACTTACTGGTTCAACATGTGTCGGACATGAGCATCAAGATTTTTTGGTCTAAGGCCCCATTTACACTTCTTCAACTCAGCCTACCTAGCCCAGAGATGGCTGCATTGCAGCAGCAGGATAAATAGGATTTGAATTAAAAATTTTAAGGTAGATTGATCTCTCAGTTAATAGCATATTTTTCCCTCTTCCTTTCCTTTTCTCAGTATGGCTACTAGTAGGCATATTTTGCTTCCCACTTCTCAGGAAATTTCACATACATCTTGTTGTCAACAGGAGTGTCAGTATTATAGCTCAGATCTTGCACACATGAGCACATACACACATGGTTCCCTTGAAGGGGAACAACCAACACAGAAAATTTTAGCTCAGGGGGTTCAAGTTTGGCCAGGCTACAAGGAAGCAGAATGCTGGCCTCATCCTGGGAAACCCTGGGCAGCTCTAACGTGGGTTGCTCTCACCAAACCTTGTGCTGTCATAGGGCTGGTCATATGCTGCTCACACACAAGGTCAGCCGGCAGCTGTGGGCAGGTTCTCAGTTTAGGCTAAAGGGACTCAGTGACATGGGGTGCCACTAGCTCATACCTGCTGAAATCCTCACTTTGCAGGGCTTTCTCAGAAGACTTCTTAGCATGCTGGTGAGGCCTTTTTCCCCAGTCCTATGCCTTCTTCTCCAGCCTAGCTTTTGTTTCCCTCTGCAGGTAGTGCGGGAGTATGAGAGAGCCATCGTCTTCCGCCTTGGGCATCTCCTTCCTGGAAGAGCCAAAGGGCCTGGTAAGGTGTTTACTGAGCACACCACCATCATGTTACTCTTCTTCATGCTCTGCCAAAGCTCACATACTGGTGCCCTCCAAGCAGGCAGAGCTAGACAGGAGATGGGGTGTCTTTGCTCCTCTAAAGGGCTGGTAGCTTCTAATGGCTTTTCTCATCACAGAAGCAGCCTCAGAATTTGAGCCTATGTATTGCTGTTTGTTTGTAGTTCTGCATGCCAAACCCTCCCCTGTTCTCCAGAGCAGGAGAGACAATTTCTGTGGTTCTGATGATCACCAGCTGCACTTTTCTTCCCACAGGCCTTTTCTTTTTCCTTCCCTGTCTGGACACATATCACAAGATAGACCTCCGCCTCAAAACCCTAGAGATCCCCTTCCATCAGGTATGGCTGACACTCCCTCTCTAGTTAACTTTTGGATCGCTTCAACATTACACCTCAGGCTTCCAGCCTTCATCCCTGCATAGAAAAGTTTGAAAAAACTCCCATTCAGTTGGACATGTTTGGACACCCCAGTAGGGAGTGGCTGGGCTAAAGATACTGGCCCAGGGGTTTTTTACCTGCCACACTGAGGAGTGCATGCAGCCAGGACTCAGACTAAGATCTTACGATGATCTAATGGTGGTACTCAGCTCCTGTATAAGCCTGGGAGGAAGAAAGGGCTAGATCCTTGTTTCTAACCCTTGAACCTGCAACTTCCCTAGTCACAGCCCCTCTTCTCCTTCAGGGATGTGTTGTCTGTGATGCTGCGTTGGCAGTGGGACTGTCCTTGTATGGTGGCATCTCCAGGCTAACCCCCACAGTGTACAGCAAATCCTTCTGGAGACACAATAATTGAGCGCACACCTCAGGACACAGCCTATGCTCTCAGAACAAGAATGGACCAGGCAGCAGCGGGCAGGGAAACACAGCACAGAATGACAACCTACTTTCAGTCCCTAGCTCAGCAGCGGTACTGAGGAGACAGGCACAAAGTTGCTGCTCAGGGAACTGAGATCCAGAGGTTATATAGCTTGCCCAAGGTCAGTCATAAGCAGAGGTGGACACTACAAAGACTTAACCATTCAGCTAGTTTTCATCATTCTCTTAATTGTGTGTTTTTCTGTGCTACCTTAGAGTTGTCAGAACCAGCTCCATCTCTCTTAATGTCTTCTGCTTAGGTGGTGACCAAGGACATGGTTACCTTGGAGATAGATGCTGTCTGCTACTACCGGTTGGAAAATGCCTCTCTTCTCCTTACCACCCTGACCAGCATTTCCAGTGCCATACAGCTGCTGGTGCAGACCACCACAAAGCGCCTCCTGGCACATCGAGCCTTCTCTGAACTTCTCCTGGAGAGGAAGAGCATCAGCCAGGAGATAAAGGTGCTTCCACAGGGGGGAGACAGCAGAGCAAGGGGTGAACTGAGGCTCCACAAAGCAGCTCAGGTGATCAGTCCCTCAAAATCACAGACACTGGTTTGCAGAAGGGTACAATAACAGCATGCATCTCCTTCACATGCAGAAGAAAAATGGGAGATTTTTCTTCTGTTTGTTTTGTGACTTGGATCACTTTAGGGGAAGAATATACACTGTGGGCCCCACAGGCGGCCATGGTGAGTAGCAGACAGTGTGCTGTGAGGAGCATGAAGGAACCCCTTAGACAAGCTCCATCAGTGCTGTGTGATACCCCGCCTTCAGTACTTATCCCAGAAAGGAGATTCTTACAAGAAATGTGACACTGCCTGAGACAGTTGCCATAAACCCAGCATACATGGGATCTCCAGCAACAGTTCTCTGTGGCCATGACACACATACATGATGATACCAAGTCAGGAACTGAATGTTTCCAATGGAACTGAATTGGTTCCACTCTTGAACCAGTATGGACTGGTTAAAACGGCAGGGGCAAACACAAATTGGAAGTGAAGGAAGTAATTTTATTTCTGAGGGGCCTTACACAATAGCACAAAAACTTAATAAATCTGCCTTACAGTCCTGCATTTAACTGCCTTGAATTAGTGTCCCTGCACTGCCTTACTCCTCTGTAAGGGGCCTAGGCCAGGGCTGGTGTTCCCCCTATGCTCTAAAAATATTCCTCTTCACAGGTGGCTTTGGATGCAGTCACAGGCTGCTGGGGGATCAAAGTGGAGAGAACAGAAATGTAGGTAGGAAATGCTGGCAGAGGGGACTTCCCTAGCCCTTTGCAAGCAGCTCTCCTGCTGTGCTCACTGCTGCCTGCCTCTCTTCCTGCTTTGCCTCTGGCTCTCTCCCTGCAGCTATTCTGCAGAAGATAGAACCTCACCTCCCAACTTCCTATTTTTCCTTCACTTTTCAGCCTCTGCCTCATTAAAACTTCCACATGTGAAGACGGTGCTTGCTCCAGCACTGACAGCCAGGGCAGGATCCTTAGCTGGGATCTCATCACTGTTTCACTGCTGCTACAGGCAGAGTTTGCATGCAATTCTGGTAGCCCAAGAGGTGCAGCAGGCACTAAACCCTCTATGTCCCATTCCAGATGAAAGGCCACAGGGTCTTAGCACTTGTAGGGATGGGCTCATCACTCAGAATCCCACACAGAATGGTGGGACTTGCTCATCATGTAGAGGGCCATGGAAGAGAGCCAGCAGTGAATGAGTAAATCTATGAACAGAAGGAAATTCCTGTGCTTGTCTCGCAGTGGATTCTCTGCACTCTCACAAAGAGTGAGCTTAGACTTCAAGCTGCAGAGGCACAGAGAGGAGAAGTCTCTGCTGCCAAGTGATAATGCAAGTCTAGTCATTAGAAAACCAGGCTGGAAAAGAAGGATGGGTATGGACGTGGAAGGCTGAAGTGAGACATACAAAGAGGGACACGCTGGGGCCAAAGAACATGAGTGGCCTGCTCTGCAGAGACTGACTCATGAGCCCATTCCAAGCCTCAGATCAGCCATCTAGTGCTGGCAGGAGAGTCTAGAGCCCAGCTAATCCCTGTCCTTCACTACCACAGCAACAACGTGCAACTGCCTGCTGAAATTCGCCAGTCCCTGGCTGTGGAAGCAGAGGCCCAAAGACAGGCCAAAGTGCGGGTATGCCAACTCTGAATACTTCTCATCTCCTTCCAAAGCATCCCTCATTTATGATCCCTGAGAAATGCCACACAAGGATACAGCTCTGGGAAGATATGTTTTCTTTAATTACTGTTCAAGAGCTGTGTCTAGCAAAGGGAGATGCAGCAAGCGTCTGGGCCAGCCCAGTGGAGTGCCAGGTCTGGTACCTGGCTTACAGGTAGGACAGGAAGACACACAAAGAGGTCTGGAGTTATCCTTGGGACCACAGTGATCCCCATGGGGATCTTCTCCTCAGGGTTTCACCCTCCTCTAGGAGCCCAGTGCAGGGCTGTCACCACTGTAATGTACCCTGCACCTTGCTCAGCGTGTGCTGCTCTCCATCCCTTGCTCTGAGCTACACAAGAGCCTGGATAAGGTTGGTGTCCAGCACCCCTCCCACAAGCCTAGCCTGGGGGCTGCGCTCTCCCATGCTGTTGCAGTAAGGATATGCACAGTTGTGAGCCTTGGTAGGCCTAGTAACAACAAGTTGGACATGGGCTCCCAAACTTTTGGGAGCATCAAGAGGTCTAATACATACTGTGATCTTCAGAGAACAGGAATGTTACAATCACTTTGGAGCTGGGAATTTAATGGTGGCAAACTCCCTCTGTAATGAGCAGTCCATGTTCCTTTACTCCAAGCCTCACAGAAATCTTCTTTATTCTCCTGCTTGGTAGGTGATCGCTGCTGAGGGGGAAAAGGCTGCTTCGGAGTCCCTGCGGATGGCAGCTGAGATCCTGTCCAGTGCCCCTGCTGCTGCTCAGCTCCGTTACCTCCATGCACTGCACTCCCTTACTGCAGAGAAACCTGCTGCTTTCATCTTGCCCTTGCCTTTGGAGGCCATGAACTTGGTCTCTCCAGCTACCCACAGTCCTCCGGCAGCAAGCAGCCTCCTCGCAGACACTGCAAAGCTCCCAGAAAGCCCAAAAGACAAGGACTCACCCATGCTCTAAGAGCTGCCCCATAAATGTTTGCCGCACTGCACCCGGCCAGTCCTGCTCAGAGAGGAGCAGAAGGCAGGTCCGGAGGCAGGAGAGAAGGCAGCCAGGCTGTAATATAAAGTGGATTGTACATGGAAGAAGCCTCTGCTTGTTTTGGGAAGGGAAAAATACAGAGCACAAGGAGCAGGGCTGGCATGTGTGTGAGCAGGGGGTGGAGGGAAGAGTGGTGTCATCACTTTCTCTTCACAGGGCCAGATGCACCTGGACATCTCAGGCCCTGGCCCCTAGGGCCTGATCCATCTTGCACCATCACCTTGGCAAGAAGGACAGACTTGGCCCTGTGTACTTAATGCCCCCATCCCCAAACTGAACAGCTAGTCAGGCAGAGGTGGGAGCCCAGCAGCTGGTGGAGGAACAGGCAAGGGCTCAGCACGCCTGCAGGTTGTTGGGTGCTGCCAGCCTGGTGGTTCAGGAATAAGGGAATGAGATGGGTCCCATGGCATAGTCCTGGACGTGGGATTTCAGTCATACACCCATGTGCACATACATACATACACACACCCACAGGCAACCAAGGTTTTTAGCCCTAGTTTTAAAATAGAAGGAAAAGGCAGCCTTTAAGGCTTGGCACTTCCCTGCAAGGCACATCAGCTGTGCAGAGGAAAGGCAGGCTGTGCTGCTGCTCGCTTCCACTGGGGGGTGAGGCAGGACAAGTTCTGAGCTTGTGGGCATCTAAAAATTTTAGAAGTGATCCATTTAACCAACTCCCACCGAGCTGACAAAGGAGAATCCAACACCACGGGGGAAGAGCCAGCTGAGGGCCTCGAGAACAGTAATACTTTTGCATGGTGCAGCTGCCTTGGTAACCTCCACACACAGGGAAGGAACAAAGAAAGTCCTCAATGTCCTATAAGCCTCAAAACTCCTTTACACCTTTCCTGCCAAAAGCTATTTGAAATGACCAGGAACTTACAGATACCGCAATCCTTTCCCTTGCCAAAGATATGGAGCACTGTCAAAAAAAATACCACTCCACTTGGTTTTCTTTGGGTGGATATCAGTTCTGCTCCTGCATTTTTACTTGACCTGCAGCCTCTCCCTTTGCCTCCCCTGCACAGCCATTCCCAGGACCAATGTTCTGCTGCTGGTGGCCTGTAGAGGCCAAGACAGAGGGGACTTCGTGGTCCTCTTAATTGCTCACCCAGTAGCTGGCCATCATGCACATGCCTAGCAAGAGTTACCCAGCCAGTTTCTCACTCTTGTATTTCCACTCATTTTTTCAGTCCCTTTTCGTCTCCTGGTAACACACACACTGGCATATATAAGCAGTAATACTTCTGTTAGATGCAGTTGTGTCATAAGGATGGCCAGTATGTACTGGCTTAATACTGCTGTGGAGGATAACGATCCCACGCCTACTAAGTACCACATATTCTGTATTTAACCAGCCCCTTCAGCTCCCTAGACTCCCCCTCTCAACACTTGGTGCTCCCATATTACTTACTCTACAAGTATTCGCTGGCCTTTTTACAACAAGGACACCCAGGAACCAGCCCCCTTACGGGTGGCTGGGAAGTGGGAAAAATCCACCTGTGAGTTTCTTGGTGATCTCATGAGCTTGTCTGGCTGCATTTCTAGCTCTGTGTAAAATGATCCATCCAGACCAAGATTCCTTGGCATATCAAGGGCCAACACCTCTACAGATAACATTTCAAAGGAACACCACTTAGCCTGAGAAATGACTGTTAAGAGACATGCAGCACTACGTCAGGGCACACACATTACCCTGTTTGCATGCATATCTGCAGAAGCCAGGCATAGCTTTCTCGAATGTGTAACTTTTCCATAGTTAAAGACAAGGCAAATTATAGCCAAGGGCATCCTCAGTTCCAAAGAGCATGCCTTGTTCCAGCAGGATCTTGTCTCTTTTACATAGAGAGCTGGCAGAAACTTCTTGTTTTACCTTCAGGAGATATTACATTCCAAAAACTTGCAGAAGGAAAACATCATTTAAAAACGTACTTTGGGATTAGTGATATATAATGTTTCTAAAATGAAATTTACTCTGGGTTGGCAGGGGTTGTCTGAGCCAACGTGATTCCAGGCAGTTTCACTGCCTGCTCTTCCAAGTTGAGACTGCGTCAAATCGCATGCCGAACCCAGGCAGCCTAGTTGGCCTTGCAGAGCTTTATAACTCTACAGACTGCCCCAGGTTGGGGACCAGAGGCAGAAGTCTGGGTGGCCACCTCACTAGGCAGTTTGGCCTGTTGAGGCTGTAGGGGTACGGCAGATGGAGACAGGGCCTCAGATGCCAAGCAGAAATCACAGAGAGATGGAGCATTTAAATGTTATCTCAGTGCACTGAGTGGGTGAACTGGCATCATCTGAAGACTGATTTTGTGACCTTGGCTACAGGCAGTTCTCCTGTGGCAGCAATTTGAGAAAGGCTTTCAGGATCATGCACAGCTTCAGGCTTTTTCATGCTTTCTGAAAAAAGGATAAAAACTTCAAGATGAAGATTCAAAGACACAAGAATTTGTGTCGTACAATTGTCCGTACGATTCTGCGCAATTTCTTTTTAACCAGTCAGCTGGTAACTGGATCATCTGAAACCTAGAGGATGAAAGAGGTACCCATTATCAGATACACAACCAGGCCATGCTGGCACTGAGAAAAAGATAAACCTTGATATGAAAGAGGTGCAAGTGACTTACTTGCATAATCCAACAGGGATGAGGCAGAATGAGATAGAGCAACAAGAAGAGATTGATGAACACAAACAGAAGGCAAGCATAAAGCAAGGGGAGGGGAGGAGGGTGCACAGGAAGGAGAGATGTGGATAGCAGAAAGCCAAGGTAGCAATGGTATTACAAGGAAGATGAGCTATAACAATATTATAGGTAGAGGATGAGCAAAGCATATGTGGAAGCGGCAGAGCCAGCTAGAAGAACAGTGTAAATACTGAGATGACACAGAGGTGTTGGGGTAGTAGGTAAGGAGTAACAGCAGTGAACTGAGAGTAAAACACTGCTATGAACAGGCACTAAGAAACTACTGGGGCATTGCTGTTCTTTAATGTTGCCCTTTTCTGGATCCCTTGAACTGGCCAGAGGTAGAAGCTTTGGGACTTGAGCAGGCCTCAACTTCTGAGATGCTTTCTTTGAGACATTCTTCTGAAAGATAAACAAAACAACAAACCAAAGCCATTAAAAATACCATGGAGTTAAAATGGTATCACATCCTTCACAAACAAATTAGCCTCTCCTTCCACGTTGATGTCAATCAACAGGGTACACTGAAGGACTAAGGGAAGATATTTTAATTCCCATTTTTTCGTCCTTCTCCACATCTTATATCCATGTGGATCTAGCTGAGAAAGGACACAAGGAAACGTTTTCATCCACAACAAACATGCGACCTAAAGAACTCACTGCCACACTGTATGGGCAAGATCAGTGTGTCAGCTGTGCTCAAACAACTCCTGGAGACAGCAAGAGTGTCCTGTGCTAGAAAAAGAAAAGGCCCATGGCTTCTGAGAGTGAAGGGACCTGGAATGTTATTTATTTTCTACCCTAAAATCAGTGATCCTAAACAGATCTTTTTGACTGTAACAGGGAACATTCCCTTACAAGGAAGATGAAGTCGATTATAGTGATCTCCTATAGACACTGTGTCCTATGTCAAACAAAGTTACTTTCTCTCAAAACCAGGCCACATTCAGCAGTTCTTTCTGCCCTGATCTAGAATCATGTTAAAGGTCTCCTTGCTTGGCCTCTGACAAAGACTCTAGACAAAGCCCTAGGATGTGCCCAGGAGGAGAGGGTCCTGTGCTAAACAGGAGATGAATGAGGTGGTCTCAAAGATTGCTTCCCTCTCTGAGTCTAGGAGAGGGTTTGGAATACTGGTCCTCCTGACCTTGCCGTTCTTTGTGTGTTGCTTCTGCGATGACTTTCCCTTCTTTCTCCAGTTCACTTTCTAGGTCTTGGATTCTCTGCAGAGCTTCTTCCAGCTCCTCTTCAAGACCTTCAGATCTCTTCTCTGCATTTTGAGCACGGATCTCTCTTTCTCTGAAACACAGAAGCAAAGATAATGCTGAAATCTGAAATATAACCAGCTGCTGGCAGGATACCTAAAAGAAAGATTTAGAAAGCTGAAGCTTTCGGTAGGACTGGCTCTATAAAACACATTTATGGTTTCAGAGAAGAGCATTGTTAAAAGATCTGTAAAGGAGTTCATGGCACATCTATTTAAACCCTGCAAGCTGAATTAGTTTCGAAACTCAGTGTTTGCTAGCAAAGGGTGAGATGCTGATCTTCACTGTGCAAGTATAAATACAGAGCACAGTCAATTCTATTAGCAAAGCTAATGAGATGGGGTTACCCCAGATAAATCAAGCTCACAGACAAAACAAGAAATATGAGGGAATGTAGTTCAAAGTGCCCAAGCCTGCTTAGACATGGAAGAAGTCCTTACCAAACACAGACCTTGATGTGATTTTGCATGAAGACACTTGAGTGTCACTTCACTGTGTTCCCCATACTTAGGTACAGAATTGCATGGCTGTACCTGCCAAGCTCCTGGGCACTAAGCAGGCCCTGGAAGAGCTCAGCTGCATTCACATGGCACCCTCCAAGTGCTACCAGGACCTAAAGTATTAAGAAGTTTTGCAGAAAACCATCATGAGTACCTCTGCAATGTACCTCATGAGTACACAAAACAGAAAATCTGAACAGAAACGAAGGGGAGCCAATATGTGTCATATCTTCAGCTAACATAAACCATACTCAATCGCCCAAGACAATCAAAATGGAAGGAAACCCAAAATTAAGCCAACAGATATTGGATAAAGCAGAACATTACCAGAGAACAGAACAGGCACTTGCCTTGCATGAAACCCTGCCCCACTCATGCCTCCAGCACATGACCAGTACTCACAGGAGTTGCGCTTGCAGATGTTCCAGCATTGCCAGGGCTTCAAACTCTTTCTGAGAAAAGGGTGTTGATGGCGTGGAGGCAGTCATCTCTCTCTGATTGGGAAGAGCAAAGCCTTCTGTAAGTGAATGTGAAACCAACAATGCTGCATTTCATCTGTAGCATGTGCCTGGTTTGGTGCTGGTGTCTCAGTGCACAGTCACAACACAGACAACAGCTCTGTATCAGCAAAACATGTAAAACCAGAGACTAGTTTAGGGACCGAACTGATGTTGGCATTAAAAATAGACTAAAATGATTTTCTGACTCAGACATGAAACTCTCACTGGCTCATAGTCTTGGGTTGCTGGTGCATTCCTTGGGTTACTGAGGTTGAAGGTGGCTGTAGCCTGGCCAGGAGCAAAAATCCCGGCAAAACAATGTCCAAAGAACAGAAAGAGGCAGCTTCTCACAGGGTCCAACAGGCATAAGTCAGTTTTCATCTGAAGAAGACAACTTGGGTTTTTCTGTAAAACTAACTGTTGAAAGGCTCTTACTCTAAGCTTTGGAAGGTAATTGTGATTTCCAGGGATTCATTTCTGTAAAACAAATCAAAGTCCATAAAGACACACTCCTGCACTGTCACTCTTAACTAGCTGATCACCTCCAAAGCATGAAGGGCAAGGCACATTTAGCAATGCAGCATGCTTAAAGAGCAGCACCATCCACTGACAGTTTGCTAAAGACCCACACTTCCGATACCTCTAGGCTCCACTCTGGATGAGTGACGGGCCCTATGACTTCTGAAGAGCACCTTTACCAAAGAGCACTATCCCAAAGGCAAGTGGAAGCCAAAACAACCTGAACTTCTTAATTTCCAGTTGTTGTGGGATCTCCCTGAATCTCTGAACCCCCTTCAACTCCTCCCATGTGCTCAGCATCAAACCACTTTCACCATCCCAGTCTCAGCAGATAGGCCTAGATCATGAAGCCACAGCAGTAATGCATGGGTGAAAAGGACAAATTGCAGCTGTGGTAACTGTTCTAATGATTATTTAAAGTTGCTAGAGGAGAGGAATCTGAGAGAACACCGGCACCTTGCACTGCCCCAGCAGGTCTGGCACAAGCGTTAAATGGGATCTCATAACAGATCCTGAGTATACACCTAAAACCCAGCTCCAAATCTCTGCCAACATGCTAAAAACCACTGGTGTGGTGGAGACTCCTACCCCTGTAACTGTAACGCTGTCTGATTTCAGAGACTTCAGGTGGACGTTGGAGTCATGCCCTACATATCTGATCATGTCTGCAGTAGCTTCGCTGTCCTCAATCAGATAATCCATACCAGCACCTGGATGCTGCTCGAGAGAGAAAAAGAACAAGAAATAGGAGATACCACTAGCCTCATGGCATTCAAGGCCGCTGTAAGGCCATGTTTGACATCTCATACTCCAAACAATAAACAAAAAGGCCCTGCTGGAAAGCAGCATATTGCTGCTACTAGAGTCACCTGCATGATGGCTATTTCCTCCTTTACTTTTAATGGTTCTTCCTCTGTTATGGGTTTCTTTTTGCTGGTGGGATTTTCAGCTTCAAGCTCTTCCTGAGTTGAAGAAATGATGGTGTCCTTAAGCTTAAGTTTCAACTGCAATTCCTGTAAGGCACCATAAGAATCAGGTTAATAGCCTGCTCTTTTTGTCCTAACCTAAGCAAAGCTAGCTGGTCTCTGACTTCCTCTTGCACATATTTAGACTCGGACTCCAGCCACCGAGGAGGTACTGAGTGTGAATGTGTTTCAAATCACAATGAATATGCTAGTTACTGAACATTACATAGGCAGGACCCACTGTTGCATATCCACTTTGTGGAGGCCATGGCAGGAAGAAAAAGAGGCAACATGTGAGCCACAGCACTAGCTGTGGACTGGAAATCATGAACAATATCATTCTGCTTGAGGGTCAAGTTCAGAACTAACAGATCGTTCAAGACAGTAAATCCAAATCAACTTTCTCATTATCTGAATTTAACCTGGTTTGTTTGAAAGTAGACCAATGCCAGGCCAACCAGCTATAAAATACATCAAATTGCCACAGGCAGTCTCAGGCATCCATCTAGCCACACAAGGAATTAAACTACGAATTCAGCTTGATCTCCTGGGTAAGGCAACCACAAGAATTCCAGCCAAAGTCCACCCCAATAGGTGAAGCAAAAGCTATCACACACCATAGCGAACTGGTCTACCAGAGGGGTAAAATCCCCAACTCCACTGAAGCTCTGGTTTTGCCTTAGACCTGTGCTTACAAGCAGCACTGTGATTTTTAACCAATTTGCAGTCATAACACCTCATAGTGCTAGCTGTTGCTTTGAGTGTATGCAGGTCTCCATGTGAAACCTTCCCTCAAATGGAACTGTAGCTGCTTTCTTAAGGAAAAGTTTTGCAGCAGACCTTCATTCAAATTGATTCAACCTAGAAGAGCAAATACAGTCTATATATACCTCTGATCCAAAGAGGTTTCTCAGTTCTTCTAAATCCAGAAAGGAGACTGGAGTGCCTTTGATCTCCGAAAGAAGATGACTACATGCTTGAATCCAATTACGGCACTCAGTCTGGGAAGACATAACAGAAAATGATTATTCAGGGCTTATTGAGCAAAAAAAGAATAATTGTTATCATATTCATTCAGTCAGTTGAATAATTCCACCTTTCTGTCTTTATTTATAGGAAGGGGACTACCTGGAACCTTCCATTCTCACCCTACAAGGAAGACACATTTCTCCAAGCTTTCAGACATGGCATCTGTCACCAGCACCACCAACTAATCACTTCCACCAACTCATTCCTCCAACAAGCTCCTCCTCAGGCCAGCACAGAATATCTGTCATAGCCATTGCCCCAGCCCATGTAGGGAGAAATAAGTGTAAATCCCAGGGGTTAATTTTTCACTCACTAAGGTAATGCAGAACAGAAGCACAAGTATTCTTGAACCCTGCAGGAAGGCTTCTTGCATTCCTTGAAGCCCTCTGCTCAGGAAAGCCTCAGCCTTCGGGAAGGGTCTACCTCTCACATTCCTAAAGCACAGGCAAAGCTCAGCTAAACACTGGTGATGACAATGGTAGCAATTAAGAGCTTTATATGCCAGTGTAGAACAACGGGGAGTCAGGTATGTCAGTTGACTGCAAAAACTTTCAACTGCATCTGCATAAAGGCACCAAGCACCTCCAGGAACCTCTAAGCACCACTCAAGTCTGGACGCACATGGCTCTGACAAGCTTTGAACCAGAGGTCAATCTACTGCCACTCACCTGGAATAAATCTCACAGGAGAGCCCTTACATATGTATCCTGAAACAGGGCAAGGAAAATATTAAAACTGAACATGACCTGGCCCAGGTTTATCTGCGTTCCAGGACTGCAAAGTCAGTATAGGTAACTTGGGGAACGAGGGTAACCCATTGGAGCAGCAGTCTTCCTCCTCCTTAAAACTTCACATATATTTTTATCTAGCTTTTACAAAGTAAATGCAGTCTCATCTGGAAACCTATCTAGGTTTCCAGACCTAGATAGCTGGCAACACAGGTGCCTTTTACCTTGATCTTATTCAGCTCCTCCAGCTCAAAATCAGCTTCTAAATCTTTCTCTGACTGTTTCTTTTGAACGATTTCATTGACGGTCTCGCGGCAGCAGCTGCAAAGATGTAGAACATCATCAGCCCTGCAGAAGTGCCTTCGAATGCTTATAATCGTAGAATCATTTAGGCGGAAAAGACCCTTCAGTCAGGAGCCCACTGCTGTCAGCAAGGTACAGGAACTATGTGTAGATCTCTGCACTACTAGAGAAGTCTCCAGAAGAGCAATCCTCACCTGCCCTGCTCACACAATGACCCCCAAAAAGCTTGTCCGTGCCAGTGCTGTACTAATCCACACAGGATGTGTGAGCACAGGTCCTGAATCAGGCGAAGGCATTGCTCCAGGTGATCTGGACTGTAGACTCACTGGCTGTAGTGCCCTCATTCCTCCAGAGGTCATTCTCAAAAGTGTGGGCATAGCCCACACTATCACAGATGCTAGCATGTTTTATAGCAGTACTAGGTATAAAGCAGGCACTGCTGTTCTCTTTAGGTGTTTCTGTCTTATTAGAATCCCTACAAATTCTAGTAAGGCCCATTTAAGACCTGGGAAAAGATCCAAGGACAACCGAATTGATGAGATCTGTTGCCATGATCAGCACACTAAACATTTTTTCTTGAGAAAACTCCCTTAGGTGAAATTGAAAACCTCTGTTGATACCTGTCTATAGAATCAGTGAGTCTGCACATTTCTGCAACCAGCTCTTCAGCTCCATGCTGCAGCTTACTAGCCCTCAGAAGCCTGGGCTCCTTATCCATCTCGGTGTCTAACTCTTGCCGCTGGGGACACTCACGGGACAAGCGTTCTGTTGTCGTGTGTCTCAGCAAATCCACCAGCCACAGGATCAGATTTCTGTCCAGTTCAGTCACCTGCACAAAACATCAGAGCAAATCTAAATCAGTGATAAATGTCTGGTCTTGTCAAGTAGTCTGAAGTCAGTTCGTTTCACATAAGTCAATGTGCTACCTAATTCAATTTGCAAACTGACCTAATGACAGAAACATTTATTTTTACCATTCTTCTCCCATATTCATTCCCCTTACAGACACATCTTTTCCTACTACGGATCTATCCTTCTCCCAGTTCTTGCTTAGGATCATCTGCTGCTTATCAGCCATGTGGCGCGCTCTCACATCCAGAATTCAGTGACAAACCAAAAAGTACACACCACACTTATAGAACATTAAAAAAATGCATATTGAGAGCCTCTAGTCTACAATCATGTGAGAAGTAAACCCACAGAGAGCTCACAGCCACAACAGCTCTCTGAATAGGAAATAACATTGATTATTCCAGAGGAAATACTCACTAAAGATGGAACAATAAAATTGTATTTGTGCACTATATAGGAGACCTTACAGCTATTTTTAGAGGAGTTCTGCCCTACACTTTGGCTGGAAGACAAAAGCCACAACTCAATTCAAACAGGTAAGAAAGTGTCAAAAGAGAAACAAGCATTCCTCATAACTGTGGTCTGGCCAGGTGGAAATTAAAGGAAGAACTGAATACTAGATATAGCACTCTTATCACAGCAGTTTCAGGCTTGCACTTACTTTTTCATTAACATGTGTGACGTTCTTCACAGTATCATTATTCATGGACAGAACCCATTGCTGAATCATCTGAAAAAGCTCTCTGGGTACCACCCTGAAAAGAAAACAAATCCAGAAACAAAGTGACCTCTAGTGCACCAGACCCAAGGATCTCTTGTCTCAAAGACACCTTTTGCTTCCCAGCTCGAGGAAAACAACATATTATAGTACATCATATGCTGGAAACATGACACATGCTTACTTTGTTAATGCTGTAGTTGTGGGCAAACTTGGCATTTTCAAGTAAGTCTCTTACATATACGTTTTGCATGTGCTCTGCAAATGATTTATCTCTTGATGATATTTACCAAAGACAATGGAGCACTATGAAGAGGAATATGCCCCCACAAATCTGACTGTAAATGAATCACATATTTTGTTTTTATTTCAAATGTCAAGATTTCCAAACCAGGTGGCAGTTCTGAGGGAGACAGTGATGTTCCAGGAGTGATACTGAAGCCACCGTTTCCACTCCACAGGTAATGGCCAAATCAAAGCAAATGAAAGGCAGTCACCAATCATTTTAACACTTCAGCTGATCATGTTTAGCCCACTGGCAGTTTCCTGTGCCAGGGTCCCCACAAAAGGACATTTCTCTTTTCTTACAAGTGTACTTGTACTATGTACAAGGTCAGCCTAGGTACAATTAACACCTCTGTCCTTACGGGAAATGTGATTTCTTATTGCTCTCAGCTTCATGCAACTGGCCGGAGCCTATACAGCTCATCACTGCATCCACCTGGGCCAGCCACGCAGGAATCTTTTGATAAAATGCGCACAGCTCAGCTTCGTGCATGCCAGAACCTCGCTTCAGCTTTTGCACCTTGAATAACCAATCTTCCATACTTTTCACCAAGGCTGTCAAAAACTTAGTGGTGCCTGCAGGGGAAGAAAATACAAACCTTTAATTATAATTCTTTCAGCCAACAAAACCAAAGCTGGATTCAAAGAGGGATGCCAGGAGGGATGAACAGCCTATGTGGGAACTGGCTACACTTGGAACTGAAAATAAGCTGCTTAGTAAGCACTGAATTCAAAGCAAGTCTAAAGAAACTGGGCTTGAATTGAAGCCCTTCTTGTCTTGGCAGATTTGGCTCCCTTGTTTCGTAAAGGCTTAATATAACTCTTTTAAAACAGCTTTGCAGTTACAATCCAGTTCTTCAAAGATGCAGGTGGTGCAGTATGCACAGATGTGCAAAATGACTGTACAAGGTAGTAAATTAATTTTCATTCACTCATCTGGCACATACTGATGGATATTCTCTTTTTGTTGTGGACTATGCTTGAAATGTAACAATACTTGCTCTTGAAACCCAATGTTTAAACTTTCTTTAAATCCTGGTGAGGTTCTGGCCTCCAGGACATATTGGAGCAAAGATGACATCTTAAGCACGTGGTGATGATGACAGGTTTTTTTAATATTTCAGTGATTTTGACACATGGGTACAGCTGTGGGGCAGAACTGTTTAACTTCTCCTCTGGACTGGGAGAAGCGCAATGAAGCAGTGTTGGGATGTTCAAACTAGTAAGAAATGGAGGTGGTTACGCTCCTCAGGGCGGAGCCTTTGAAAGCACATGATGGGAACTCCACAACTAGGCATTAGATGTTAACAAGCCGGAGGCCAAGGAGAAGTGGCAGGAATGGTAGTTTAAGTTTTCCTGCCATGCAACATCGTCTTAAGAGGAAAGAAGAGGTGGGTCCCAGGAGGACATGGGATGAGGGAGAACAGTCACTTCTGGTCACTTATGTGTGCTTTGGCTATATTAGCCCTTACACAGTACTCTGGATCCTTATTAAATATTAGCTTGCTTTGGGAAGGCTGTCTGTGTCATTGCATTTATCTTATAAACTTTATCAAGTCCCCAGAAAAAGACCGAACTGGAGCTCATTGGAGAGGCCACTCTTGTACCAAGTGCCAATTTCAGAATCAAAACCATGTTATTTTCAAAAGAAGGTACACTGTGAAGGCTTTAAGAAGTGATCAAGGAAGACTGAATAAAACCAAAGACATTAAGCCAAACCTTATAAATTTCATTTAAATAATTTCTTATATCTCCTGGCTAAACCAATCTCATATCTCATTGTTCTCTCTCCATCTCTAATCCTTGTCGTCAAATACCACTCCCTTTGTACTTCTGGCACATGCTGCTCGAGACCAGGTAATCAGATCTTAGAAGATAATAAATACTTCAGGTAACCAAGTGCCACTGCCTTACAGTACAAAATTACCATGATCTCAGTATTATATCTTACCTATTCTTTACAATGGCTTTCATTTTCACTGTTTCTTATCAAAGATGCAATATAATGTAAAGAGAAGGGGTACCGTGTATTTTCTACTGAAAGGCCATTACATTACAATGCAAAAATGAATCCAAACCATTCAAAATACACTGTCCTGTATGGAGCAAGATGATACCTTTCCTTTAGTCCAGTTTCCAAAGCCTTTGTTAAAATCAGCTAAAATCCCTTTTTCTGGACTTTACTAGCTGAAACAATTTTGGATCAGATATATGCATTGTGCTGCCCAGCCCTCTGTTCAGATCACAACTAACTATCCAGGCTCCTGCAAATCTGCTGTTCAGTTTTTGCCATGCTGGTGTCTGGCTAATTATGGCCCTCTTCCTTCCTCTTTCTCTCACTTTCTAATGAGAACTAACGGGAATATTTATTTTCTTTAGCTGTTTCATAGAATGGACAGACTTATTCTATCATCTCAGCTCCTTTAGTGGGCTGAAATATAGCATATAGCATAAGAATGTAGGGAAAAGCACACGAAAACCCTGAGTGTAAGAATAAGATGGCAGTATGAGAAGCAGCTTAGCAAACATGACTAGCAGTTCCTGACAGCACATGTTCAGTTTAGTTTTAGTCTGCTGAAAGGAAATAAAATTATTTGAAAAACATCAGACGTGAAACAATTCCGAAAATCAGAACTGAGTCAAGGTCTTGCAGAGGCAAAGGTTGAGAAGGTTAGTTGCAAATTACCCAACAACTGTTTGTTATCTTACACAGGACATGATAACTTTATATCAGCAAAGAAAACATTTATGTACATTCTTTATTATCAGGATAATTTGAAATCTAGATTAAGATAATTTAGCATTAGTGATAAGGTGATAAAAAAAGTATTACCCTCTGAGACAGTGTTTTACTTTACAGTAATGTTTTACTTTTTACAGTGATGTTTTACTTTACATTTTAAACATCCATTCTTTCCTTTTGCATTTTTCCCCCCTAAATTATCCACATATTCACAAACTGCCCATAGTCCCTCTGAATATAACATACGACTTCCCTGTGTCATCTCTGCATTGCATGTTCTTTGCACTGTATCACATTTAAAATATCAGATATTCTTTCTACATGTGACTGTGAGTGAAGTTCCTTGGAGTTTATCCCTTGAATGCATGCTCTTGATTCCCTGCACATATCTGGGGGTCAGACTTGAGCTTTGGAAAAGGCCAGTACAGATTATGTGAACTGGTCCTTTATTACTTGCTACTTTCTTGGCATCCCCAAGGAAAGACTGAGCTGTAAATTGGTCATTCCTTACCATTATTCCCACTTATCCTTATATTGTATTGCCTGTAGAGTTCACATGCCCTTTGTTTTATTTCTTCCAGGGCAGCGTGCTGTGGAGGCAATGCTCCAGTTAAGTCACGGTGTCGATTTATCACCATTTGTCCCAGCTGTGTCCAGTACTCCAGCAAGCTGGCAGTGCTCTTCAGACTTTCAGTCTTTCTTAGGCGCACCTCCTCTGTGTACTGCTCTAGGTCTTCTTTTAGCATCTGAAAGGAAAGTAGAAAGCTGCCTTGCCCCCAAAAGTTGAACCACCCCTTGGCCACGAAAGAAAAGTTATGGAAATCAAACACAAGAAGTGTGAGGAATCCATGAATATAAAGATGTCACAGTGAGTAGATTGCACAATGAATTAGAAACTTATTGGTGACAATTCTGAGCACTTCTACAGATTAATATAATTCACCAGTCACCAGAGCTGTTGGTCAGAGAATGCTCAAATACATGATTAAGTTTAACACACTGGCTGAACTATGGCATTGGGCGATTATAATTTCTCATGTGTAGACTCTTAGCTTACAGTTCAGCACAAAAGATTTGAGCTGATGTGATTTCGTTCACACTTGTGATGGGCATAGATGCTCACTGGGGCTCAGCTCACACATGGTAATTTTTTGAGCAGATACTGCCTGATAATACAGCCAACCCCCAAAATCTTACATTTATCAAGTTCTTGATTTCTGGTAGGATTTCATCCAGTAGCTTTTCGTCCATCTGAGAGGAGCTAAAGCAGAGGGAAAGAAGGAATGAGAGCTGAGAGAAAAAATTCCTTTAGTAGCCAAGGTAAAACCAAGACTCTAGATAGATACTCAAAGTAAAAACCACAACACCCTACTCAGCAAGGGATTTTTATTCTCTCACTCAAAGTAACACAAACACTGGGTGTCAGTTAAGAAAATATGTTATTTCCAGCAGAGATACAAATCAAATTCAAGCACATATTGAAAATTCAGACATTATTAACCCTATGATTGAAATCTATATACTGATGTCTTTTGTTAATACATACTCTGTATACAATTTCTGCATTTTGTGCTTGTGTTTATGCTTTGTTCTTTTTAATGTATCACAAGGAATGAACAAAAAGCCTGAAAAATACAATCACCTTAACATAGAAAAAGACTGGGTTTGAAACCTCATGTGTCTTAGAGTCTCATGTCTGTACACAAGAACTTTTCCTGTGGCTCTAGAATGCTCTATTGAAGCACTAATGCCTGTGCAATTCAAGCTAAAATGAACCAAACTAAATAAATAGAGGAATTCTGTTACAGCAATGACAGCTGCAGAAAGAACTCTGGTTTGCAGCAGGAGGGTACAGTCCTTGTTCCACTGAATTCAACCATGAACTCACAGCACCACTTTGGAGCTACTGTTAGGCACCTGATTATCAAAATAAATACATCAAGCAGAAAAGTAGAGCAGTGAGGGATGTGCAAATTGCAGATTGTACCAAATCTCACTACACCTGAGAGTCAGTACACACTTTGCACTGGTCCAAGGCAAAGGTTGAGAAAGTCGACTGCTACCCCAGGTCCCTCTGGGCCACTCACGAGTCACTGCTATGGAAGTATTGAAGGTGCTTGTTGAGGCTGCTGCAGACAGTTTGCAGTTTTCTCTGGGTGGCCTTCTCAGGATGCTCTATTTCTGCTCCAACATGACCCAATCTCTCCCTGAACTGCTCAGTCTTTTCCTGCAAATCGGCCAGGTCTTCTGTGTCCTGCAGATGTTGGGCAAGGGGGTAGGAAAAGGGACCGTTGTCATGATTATTTTGATCCGAGCTGGAGGAGTTCTCCCTTTGCCCCAGCTATTTTGAGATATGTACATATCAGAGATCTGGGAAATGTCTGTAATTCCACAGCACAGCCCCCACAAACCCTTTGAGATGGGACTAGGGTGGCTCACTCTTGGGCATGCCAGAACCGAGTGCTTGACTCCTTGTTTTTGGCATGCTACTGAGACACCATGCCGTCTTGTACCTATGAGGCCAAAATTACACTAAGCCTCAACCTGGTTTGCTTTTATGGAGAAGGAATAGGGAGAGGGAAGAAAGCCACAGGAGGAAAAAAAAAAAGGGAAAGAGGGGGAAAAAGAACTGAAGTACATAAAAGGGGGCACGGAGTAATGAGAGAAAAGCAGAAAGAGTGAACTCATTCAAATTTTAATGTTCGTTTGAAACTAAACCAATATTTGAAGGTTCAAATAACAGCCAAAATAACGAGTGCTTTACTGAGAACAGTAGAGCTACGTAAAGCATGCATACACACGCCTTGAACAGGCACCCATCACAGGCAGGTCCCTACCTTTGAGGCCAAGAGGTTTATGAAATGCTTGAGAACGTTGGTCAATGTTTTTCCACCAACATGGAGCTGGCGAAACAATGTGAGCTGGTTTCTGTCTATTATCTGGGGGAAGGGGGAAAGTTATTATTTGCCCTGTTTTCTTCTGAGAGGAGAAGCATCTGACAGTAACATGGGAGCCTTGCCATGCATGAAATGGACCTGTAGTGTTTGAGTCCACTTTCCTTACAGTTAAATCTCTGATCTCTCAAACAACCCCAGAAGTTCTGCTAACAGATTTTAAACTTCAATGGGATAAAGCAGGAGATCACAAACAAGGGGGACACACAAACAAGGAAGCACGGAATTAACCAAGAACTTTGTGAAGAATTGTAAGGAATCTGGGTATGATATTCTAAATTATGGGAAAATAGGAAACTTTTTAGTCAAACACATTGCAAATGGAAATACTTATCTCACAGAAGCTTTTCCTGCAGAGAATCAACTGGTTTCAATTGAAATAAAACCACGTGTGAAACAGAGCAGACCTCAGGAAATGAGGCCAGGGCAGGTATGTGTTACTACCCAATCATATTAAATAAAGATATTCTTTGGGATGAAAACAAGACTGCTAGCTGTGATGTTTCATATCTTGCAGTGTACCACTGATTTCCTGCACCAACCTTCTGAGCCAGGTCATACACGGCTGCGATCCAGATGTCTCTCTCTTGAGCTAGCAACAGAGCCTGCTCTTGCAGTTGTCTTCTCTGTAATGTATCTAACTCCTGATATTCTTTCAAAAGCCTAGAAGAGAAAGACAATGAAATACATGCACCTGTGTTTCTCATTCATGTTTACCATCTTTCTCCAAAATCCTAAAGCTTTCCTTAGACGTTTCCTCTTCCTCCTTCCTTCCTCAGTCACCTCCCGCACAGCCTGTAAGTTCACAGGTCCTTTTCCCCAAGCCCCTACACCACCTTTCTGTTGACATTCCCATGACAAGTTTCCATTCAGTATGAATACAGATCTCTGCTGAGACCAGACTAGCTGTTTTCTTCATGACACAAGATTCCTGCAAGTAAATCTGTTTGCCTACTCACTCACCACAACTCTGATACCAACAACCTAAATATCTAGTATCTCAGGTATCTGAAGATGTCCACAGACCCCTCAGAAATTCAGAGTTGCAGGCTCTTCTAGACTATGAAGAGCTCACTTGCTGTGAATATGGGGTGAAGAAAAGGGAATGCCAGCACTTGAGCAACAAATGACTTAAAGCTATAAACGTTTTGAACAGCTTTCTAGCCCTTTGAGTTTAGCACTTATAGCAAAATAATGGTATTTGTCATAAACAGCCAAGCTGTCTTTCCCTGGAAGGAAACCAGTCACCACCTCTCCTTTCCAAAAATCTGAGAGAATGATACCAGCACGCTGCAGAAATCTCCCAACCTCATCTTTAAAAGCAACTTACTTTACATTTGTCTTAGCCTCCTGCATGGCTGCATGTAGCTCCTCTTGAGCTTTTTCTGCTTCTTCGGTCACTTTGCGGTCATGTTCTCGTACCTTGTACAGCTCACTGAAACAGTGGGGAACAGTCTTAATGCAACTTAACCCAATCTAAAGGTCTCTAATCTGGCAAATACAGGCTGGTGGGCCCTACACTACCAGGCAGGGCTCTCTTCTTCCAACAACATCTCTTCCCATGCACATTTGGTGTTCCAACAAACCCTTTCTGCAGTTCCACAACAACAACAGAACCTCAAGTTGCTAAGAAGAGAAGGTGACTTTGACATTATTTGGCACTAAGAGAGTTCAGTGAGAGTGTGAGGAGGCTCAAGTGTGATCCCTGTAGCTCTGCTTCAAATCATAACACTGTCTTTCTGTTCCTATGGGAGGAAGATTAGGAAACCAAACAAAAGCAATGGACTAAGCCTAGGGCACAGAGACAATTTCTGAGGATTGGGCAGGATTCAGACCTAGATAGCTGTCCAACCGATTCTTTAAAACAGAGTAGTTCTTCTGTAATATGCCTGTTGACCAACCGCTGCGACATCATTTTTTTGTAGAGGGTCTTCATCTGTTCAGGGATCCGCTCCAGGAGACACACGTACCTCTGCCTGCAGTAAAACGAGTGAAAAAGGATATTTACGTGAGATCGCAGATTTCTTACACCATCTGAAGACCCTTTCCTTTCACTGCACAGGAAGCTATCTAGAAGCCAATCTTCTGAGTGTTTGGACTGGGGGTTTTAAACGCTCTGGAACGATTTAATTGCTACAAGTAGTGGTAATCTGAGCATGGGAACTTGGCCATGAGGGAAGTACAAGGTATTCTACATGTGAAATCTTCCACTGAAGGTCACACCAATAAGGTGCTCACACTGTCAAGTGCGGTGATGGTCCCACCAAGTTCAAGCTCCAGGTTACCCAACAGATGCTTACTATCCCCGGCTGCTAACTTGGCGGGGAAATCCTAATTTGACTCCTGGCATGAGACCCCATGCCAGTTACGGTTACACTGTGATGGGCTAGCATTGCTAAGCAAGTACATTAGGAACAAACTGCAATAGCTAATGTTACTCCTGAGAGGACACTGCCATAAACCAAGAGAGGGATTAATGGCTGGCTAATGATGACCTGAGCTTTGAAAGCAGCTGTCCTCTCTCCACGCAGTCCACGCTGACCTGCCGAATCAGCTCATGGAAAACGATGTTGTAGATGTTCTGCTCTGCCTTCAGCAGCTCCAGCATATTGTGCAGCTGGCAAAATAGGTGAGAAAAATCACAGCCTTGCAAAGCCTGGCCAGCCTACTCCTTTAACAACAGATTAGCACACATCTCCCGTTTCTTCTGAAGTAGGTTTCCCTTTGAAGACAAAACACTGCCAAAGGTAGAAAAGAGAAGGGAAAGAGCCATCTACATGCAATCACCAGTTCATTTTCAAACACATTATGCGCTATGCAGACTACCCTCCCATCAACATTCATGGGAGCTTCTCTGCTCATTCCAGCTGGAGTTCCTGCTGAGGCAATGCTCTACGTTTTTCACAAATCCTTCTCCATCAGTGTGCAAGAATAACAGAAAATAAGGCAAAGCAAGGTACAGATGTTCTTTGACATCTGCTTTTTAGGTGTATGAAGGTTTCTGATGGCCCATTTTGAAATACAGCAGCCTATCTCCCAATGAAGAGATGAGACAGCTACTGCCTTTGTTCCTCCATATAATAATGCCAAATGCACTCCTTTCTGGCATTTTTGCCAGAAATGTAACTTCATACATTAGCAAGCTAACTGTTTGTTCTTCCTGGATCAGACAAAGATGAAGAGAAGCTCAGGATCAGAAGAAGAAATCCCTGGTTATTGCAGGACCTATAGACAGCTGGCTTGGGCAGAAACGAGCTTCTCGCAGGCACCTTAAGCACAACAGCGATAAACACTAGGGATACAAGATGTTATTTTTCTGGGTACAAGAAAGTTATCTGGGTACAAAGCAAGTTATCCACCTGTGAAGGTCCTGTTACTCTGATTAGCTTGTCTACTCCAGCTTTTTCCAACATGCTGTCCATCAGATGCATCAGCTGGATAACCTCTAACCTCCCAGGAGGTCTCCTGACAGACCAGAAAGGGACACATTGTGATTATGTATAGCATATTATGATATTTTCCCAGGAAATTAAATGCAAACAGCTGTTGTTTTTTTTTTTTTCCAACAACTTCATGCAGGGTGGTACTTACAGGGATGGGAACAGACGTAGTTTCTTTTCACGGTCTTCAAGCAGCGTTGCATATTTACTGAAATGAACACAAACGGCAGAGCTCAACTAGAAAGCAATCCTTCCAGTGCTAGCTAAGGGAACCCTGCTCTCTCCTTCAATCTCTTTGTCCCGTATACAAGCTGATGAAAGGTGGAGAGGCAGAAAAGGGTCTACAGGGTTGCTCTTCAGTAGGAGCATCCAGAGTCTAATGTGAGAATTGGACCTCCTGCAGCTACTCCCCCAGCTGGAGCTCCTTCTTCTTGCCAGTAATGACAGAAATCTTGCAGGAACCTTCTCCCTTTAAGACCTCTCATAGTACTTGGCTAAGCGGCCAATGGTTTAAAAGTTACTGGTGGTGCCAGAAAAGCATCATGTTTCCACATCACACCCACCCAGAGGCTGATCACAGGAGATCATCAAAATAGTAAGACAATGCTCTGTTGAATTGTGTTAGCAAAGAAGCTGGGAGGATTTCACTCCTAATCTTAGTATTTTAATCCTTGAACAATGAGAAAGAACCTCCTTTAAATTTATGAAGTTGTTTGGAGAGATTAAGGGAAGTCACAGTAGCCTTTTTTGGCAAGGCTTAGAAAACGCGCAGCCTGAAAAACTGGGGGTGGGGAAAAGAGAAGGAAGAAAAAAAACCCAAGATCACAAATAAAAAAACCCCAACCCCAGAGTGGCATATTCAAGATGCTAGCAGGTGTATAGAAGCATGAAGTGAGGGTTAGAGCTACCCAGAGCCCACCTTCCAAAAGTTGCCTCAAGGAATCAAATCAGCTTCTGCATTCATGTCCAACTATTGAAACCCCCTGAGAAGCAGTACTAGTGTCCAGGAAGTTCTCTGTTAGCGACCCCAGAGAGCAGCAAGGGTCACGTTGCTCTGCATTGCTAACTACAGCCTGGTTGGTAGCATGGGATTTGCACAACCACTCCTTTTATACTCTCCCCTTCCCAACAGAAAGAGGTGTATCTGGTCAGTGTCCTCAGCTTCTCATCACTGTATCCCCACACACTGAACAGTTGAGGACAAACCCTTGTAAACCAGAAATCACTTACTCATCGAAGTACTTCAAGGGCAAAACTCCTCTGTTCCTCACAATGTGAAATTCCTCAGGAATCAGACTATCTGTTAGGGTTCCTCGCTAGGGATGGAAAAGAGACAGAGCACAAAACATCAACATGAAAGCTGTGCGCAAGCTCCCAGTTCCTTCCCAAAAAGGACACAGGTTTGGCTGCCAGGAAAGGGAAGCTCACATAGTGGCTTTTCACACTGCTTTTCCCTTTCCCGCCCCCCATATCCAGAGCCCAACAGATACAATCTGCATCTGAAAGCAGATTGAAACAATTAACACCAAACTGTGGTGGGGGAACTGAGGGGCTGGAGCCACAAGGAGAGCCAATGTGTTTTAGGATCAGGGTAACATTGGGACACATGTGAGGATCTCCCTTCTTCCAGCTAGTGATACACACAATAAAACAGTACTCACAGGAGTGGGTGGGACTGTACCACGGCTCCCTCTCTGGTCCTGATGACCCTCAGAAAAAGACCTTCTGACAGGCATTGCTCCCTTAGCTTGTTGGCCAGTCACAGTGTCACACAGGTAAGAGACATCCCTGAAGCAGAGGGAAAGAGCGTGTTCACTGACCCACACTGCAGGCAACTTGCTCTTCCCTTACACTGCCAGCCTAAACCATAAGTGGGTTTGTTCTGCTAGGCCTGAGGCCAGGCTTACGGCCAGGACTCCCTCCCTGGGCCAAAAAAGACAGATGAGATCATGCTTTTTAGGCAGATTAACCTCACATCGCCTGTCACTGATCAAAGATCATTTTTAACGTGTACTGTCGATACCCTATCGCATCCGTATCCAACGTTCAATACAGAGCAAAACACTTTTCACTTCCCAGCACCATTCAGTGTCATAGCTTTACACTTCGTAAATAAAGCCCCTGCTATGTCCACTGAAGCCACAAGAACCTCTCTTCTTAATCATGAATCACAGGACATCCTTGTGAGCCTGTCATCTTCAGAAGGGTCGTTCCAAGAACTGCTTATTTAGCAATTCTTATTTATTATTCTAACAACACCTTTCCCTCAGATCTCTCCAGCCTGAACTCAGACAGGACAGCTGGTCATTCATCCAGCCCCATTAGGCAGCACAGTCACCTGCCATCAGAAGAGGCCAAGGGAGAGATCTAGCTCTGCATTCCCGGCTCTAACGCCCTTCCATTGGCCTGGGCTCTTTATCACTTCTTTGCTTACCTTCCAGCACCTGTCAAACTGACAGGGTGATCTGTCAGGTGCCTGAACTTGCTCCGACGATTAGGATAATGCCAAAGCTGATCTGGTGTTTGCAGGCAGCCCTGCAGACAAGGCACATGTGGCTGTCACTATTTTGCAAGAAACATGCCAAGGAGCGGGACAGGTCAGGGTGGCTGACTGGTCTAAGCAAGCACTGCATCATTATTTCTGTCTCGGGGCTAAAGGAACTGGTGTGGACAAAACAGCCTCAGCTCCAAGGGCTTCATTGGAGCACCAGGGTGCAAGCATGTTCTTGTGGACTGGAAGGCAGAACTTTGGATCTGCACCAAACGGCACAGCCAGTAAACTGATGCGGTATAAGATAAATTTATCCTACAAGGTTGGCAAACTGCCCTTTTGCCCAGGGAATGAACATGTGCCCCCAGAGAAGAGACGATTCTGGACAGGACAAGGCAGGAGATGGAAACACACTCACCCTGAAGCCCATTGGGGGTTTGGTGGTTTGTGGGGACCGGAAGTACTTCGGGCTGTAAAGAGAACTGCTGGCACAGGTCAGGCTTCGGAAAACCTCTTCTGGGACAAAACTATGCTCCAGGGAAGAAGAAACAGGCCTGATGTGGTCAAGCATCCTTGAGGTACCCCTCAGCTTGTGCATCTCTGGAAAACAGCACAGAGACGTTTCAACAGTATTTATTCTGCTGGTGAAAGAGAAAGCAAAACTGATGATAAAATACGGGGCTGAAAAAAACCATGACAAGATGTCCGCTCCCTTACACCAAACCAGAATCTAAATCGCAGGCAGCTTATCTGATTTTTAGCAGCTGTTTTATCTTCGGAGAAGCCTAGAACAAGTTGCCTTCTACTGATGCAAAATAAAGCACCAGTCCCATGACTGTGCCATGCTGCCAAGTACACAGACACCAAGAGATGCCGTGAATGACTAAAGTTTGCATGTTTCTGTAAAGCCATTTCCTTTCTTGTGGCTTGCTAGCAGTCAGCTTTCTGCTTTAAAATTCCAGCAATTGTCTAAATAAAGGCAAAAATGCAGAGAAGCATCGTCCTGTTGACGGGAAGCTGTAAGGACAGAGAGTCAGATGTTCAGCCCCTGCAGCCTCCAGCCCTGCCCTACCTGAGCGGTCCTCGCCTGCCCACAAGGCACGGCTCGTTTTCGTTGCAGCAGCTTTTTGTCCAGGAACAGGCGCTTCAGTTGTGGGCATGGTGAATGTTTATTTTATTTAACGCTCAGCCAAGGAAAGTTGCAGGAATGGATGATCTAGGAACAGAATTAAACCTGCATTTGTACTTCACAGGGTTAACATGGTTTCTTGTTATCATTCATTGTGATCCCCTCCTTACACCTGACACCAGGTACATCAGTTCAGAAGAAATCCCAATGCTTTGCTACAGCCTCCATAGGGGTGCTTGGTTTTCCATCTACGAACTCCATTAAGAACAACTGCTTCTTTTATACATCTAAGTGCTCTAGAGATTTAATTATATGTCTTCAATTATTAATCTTACCACTTTTTATTCTTAGTGGTATCTTACTAATAAAAATAAAATCATATTTCTATTCGTTTCGTAACCCCCATAAATTCTCTTCTGAAGCCTCCCCTCCCCCGCTCACTGGCCTTGCCAATGTAGATTGTTCTTTATAGATGCTCTTGGCATTAAAACTCTTTGACCTCCGTATCAGCCATGTCTTGGCATACTGTGGTTTCTAATTAGGTTAACTACATTGCTCTGCCTTCAGATACATGTTTGTAGATGTAGGTATAATCTTGGAGTAATCTTGCCAGGTAGTTTCTTGTCTTGTTGCATAAATGGTTTCTTGGAAAGAAAATACAAAAAATTTCTAAAAACTTCTGACAGAAGAAAACCTTTTTTTTTTTTTTTCCCCCCTCCCTTTAACAGCTCTGTTTGACAGCACATGATATTCCCACCAGAAAGGATGAGAAGATTAATGGCACTGTTCTGCAGCAACTACAGTTTAAGGACACAGACAAGACTTGACTTTAGAGCATGTGGTACACAGCTGGAAAATATCACATGAAGTTCTTGGCACACAAACCTTTTTCAGGCCCAAAATAAGGCAGAAATCACTAATATGATACACATTTGGCAGCTGCTCCAATTTAACATGCATTAAACCAGGAGAGGTTAGGAACTCTGGTCTGTTCCAAAAGCTATTAACTCCTTCCCTGTGCTCCCCTCCAGCACTTCCAAGGACGTCCTTTCCTCTCACAGAGATATGATGGCCGATACGCAGCTTATGAACCCCAGCTACCCTTCCCCGCTGGTGTTTAGCTCTGACATTTCCTGCTGCTTTTTAGGCCCTGAAGAAGGGCTTGTGGAAGATTCTTCCTACACACCCAGGCAAGATCTCCCCCCGCTCCAGCCCCCTCACCCAGCAGCTCCAGGCCTGGGTCTGCCACAGCACAGCTGTCTCCACGCCTTTCCCTCCTTGCCCTTGCAACCCCCAGAGCTCTGAGGTAGGCTGGCTCCCCCCTCCCCAGAGGGGCCCCCGCCTGTACCTGCCAGCCCTCACCTGCGGGGCAGCTCGTCGCTGACTCCATCGCCATGGACACACAGGGTGTTCCGGCCTGTTCTGGAACATGCTCTCCGCCTGGCCTGGCCTTCCCTCCCTTGCCCCGCAAGGCTCTGACACACGTCTTCTCCCCATAGCAGCCACCTTCCCAGGAGAGCAACCCCACCCCTCTTGGTCCACCCCCAGCCCCACTCCCCAATGCCCTCTCACAACCCCCCCCACCCCGCCAAATCAGGAGCCTCAGAGAAGAAACAGGCTGAGACAATTTTTTTCTCCCCTAATAGCAAAATATATTTCAACTGCTGTAATACAGTAGATTATAAACAGCTCTTCTGCGCAACAGAACTCTGTACAGGTTGCATACATGGAACCACGCGTGCTGGGGCACACAGCAGCACATGGTGGCTGCCTCTCCCCGGCCACCACAGGTGAAGGGCAGCAATGGCTGCAAGCTCAGGGAGAAGAGACAAGGCTGACCTCAGCTGGCTCAGAGCCACAGTGGGAAGCTGGTTGAGAACCCCAATGCCACAGTGTGTGTGGGCTTGCTTATCGCCGGACTGCCATCCTTCCAGCCCAGCTATGCTCAACTGGAGCTCCAACCGTGCAGTTTTCCTTTAGCAGCAGACCGATCCATGTAATCCATGCCATTTTGTAGTAAGAAAATACATCAAGGATTCCCCCCCGCTCCCAGTGTGGCACATGCCTTACTTGGACGGCTGTCACAGGATAGCATACACTTCACAGCTCACATGCAGGGCTTCTTTACCTCAGAAGGCTGGAAGCTAAACCCCCCAACAGAAAGGACATACTAGGCACAAAGATTCTGCAGAGGTTCGGTCTTCCCGAGATCAAACTGTTTTAAAAACGAGACACATTTCGCCACATTAATACTGATTTTTGTGATGTTATTAAGCAAGGAGCTGCAGCTGCACTGGCTGCTATTCCAAAGCTGAAGGCTTCCCACCTCGAAGCTGAGAAGTTACCATGGAAGCAAGCTGCACAGTTCTTGTATTGGAAAGAGCCACAGAAAACTATATATTATTATTAAGAACTTGTAAAGGGCAGGTTGTGAACCCCAGCACCCTCATTATTGACCAGAACACCATACTGCTAGCTCTGGCACTCACAGCCTAAGGAAACTCCAACAAACATGGTATAATTGACGAATTAAACAAGCAATGTGCAAAAGACTTAGCATTTCCCCTCCAGTACTCTTGAGAAAAATGATGATGAGCCCACATTCAAAAGCAATTAAAAAAAAAAACCCAAAAACCAACAAAAACAACCACCCATGAAACTGAAATTAATCCTGATTGTTAATGTCCTGACAGCATGGTTGCCAGATGCCTTGATCTACAAGGCTAAAAATCTCAGCCTGTCAAAAACTAGTTCCAACAGCTGAGCATTCCTTTCTAGTTGCCTTTTGCTTGCCAGATGCTCAAGCCCTCAGGCTTAAACAGCAAGAACACTGACACAGTAAATGCTGGTATCCTTTATTAGGAATATGACAGCATCGGCTGCGAGGGAAACACCGGAACTTGACACAAAGTGCCATCATTTGATCTCCTTTTGAGAACACCAAGACAGCAGCAAGACCTGACACAAGCATCGAGAGGCAAACCAAGTCCCTAATCCCTCACACCCAAACTGAGTAGAGTTACATCTTGTACATAAGTGTTTTGAGCACCACAACTAAAAAGTACTGGACTAAACTTAATTCTACACTAAGGAGGTTACAAAGCTGTTTGGCCAAAGGGTGGTGGGGTTTTGTTTGGTTGATTTTTTCCAAATAGGAACCTTACTTGCTCCAGCATTTCTGTTCCTTCCTCCCAAAAAATGTACAGTAGAAGATTCAGGATTGAATAAGGATTAAGTAATCCATTTAATTCTCAGGATTTTATATAGTAACACTGCCAAGTTTGAGTACATACATGAACCCCTTCCTCTGAAATTAACCCAACTGTTTCAACAAACAAGTTCTATCAGGAGATATTTTCAGGAGAGCCACATACTGCATTTGGCAAATTTGACCCGACACAAGGTCCTCACTGTGCGCGAGTGGGATTCCTTCTTACAGAAGACTAAAAACCTGGAAGAGTTTAAGTGTTACCTAGCTTTCATGAAATTACTTTTGGCTCAGCTTAGTAAAAATAGAAGCCCAAAAGACAGTCTTAAATGGATCAGGATATAAGGCCATAAACGGTCCCAATACTGCTGGTATCAAATACCAAGGCTGTAGGTCAGTGAAGAAAAGCCATTACCAAAAAGTGCCAATAAAGAACATTTGAGTAACTCAAAAATCTCTGTGACCAAAGTTAAGGTACCTCCATCAGGTTACCATCTCTCGTCAATAAGGGGAGCTGCAATTCCAGCAAAACTGGAGAAATACTATGTAGCCAGATTCTATGTAAGTTCCCTTTTGTGTTTAGCATCTGACAGAACAAGGAAACTGAAAGGACTCTGCCTAATTAATAGAAATTGAAAGACCAAATTCATGTAATGCTTCTGCTTTTGTGCGTTTGTATGGGAGGATGTCCTCCCTCTTCAGAAAGAGGGTGGCAATACCTGGAAAACTGATCTTCACTTGAAGCCTCCACTGGCACAAGAGCAGACATGGACAGATGAAAAAGCAGCTCTGACTCCAGCCACAGGGTCCACCCTCATCTCCCACTGGCAGCGTTAGAAGCTGCTGCAACACACACTGGCAAAAGGCACCAAGGCGTGCTGGCATACTGGACTGGGCGTAGCCATTTCACATGAGAATGCAGAATGTACCTGTAAAGTTGATTGCATCTTCTTCCAGCTGGGTTGTAGTATTTCAAATCTCCCACTAAAGAAAACCTTAACAACTTGTACATCTGCCAAATTAAAGCAAAAGCTCTTTTACAAGTTAATTGTGTTATAAGAATTGATTATCTGAAGCAAGAGAAAGGAAGAGCTAGAAGAAAAACTATTCCTCAAGTTGCAAGGGCCTTCAGAGAACAAAAATGCTATTAAGTCAGTTGGGAACTAAACGAATACAGAGAAAACAGAAATTTTCAGCATAAAAAGTCATATAAAGACTGCACACACCATGCCCTGCTTCTGAACCTGGCTCTCCAACACAGCCACAAGTAAACTACAATTCCCTCTTCCTCTGCCCATTTTACATCTGTAGGCAGCTAACATACACAGAATGCAGTTCAAAGCCATCCAGGAATACTTTGGCTATCTTCAGAGCAAGGAGGCAAATATACTGTTGCTCTGCCACTTGTCCACATCATAGCAGCAGACAGGATGATGAAGAATGCAAGTTTTGTGGACATCCTGTTACCAAAAGGGAGAAAAAAAATTGCAAAGGGATGGCTAATGTAGGTGGACGGATGCCAACAATGAGCTACTAGCAGATCTACTAGCCTATCTGTTGTCCAGAAGAGCAGCAACGGGGGGGCACCCCTGGATGAGTAGGATTCCAGTAGACACCCTTCAGCTCAATGTTTTACTGGCATGAAACGGCTCAAAGTGAGACAGCACATAGTAGATGCTGCCTAAAGCCTGCTGCAAACCAGGTCAACTGGTTTGTCTCAGTAATGTTTAAAAAAATTACAGTTTCTCCCCAATAATCAGGAGGCACAACTTCCCTTAGAAAAATCCGTAGTGAGTTTGATCATTGGTCCAAATACTTGGAGGACAACTCTGATATTCTGTGACGACATGGCCAGAGCACACCATTTTTACATCTTCATATGACATGACCATGAGCGTGGTTTTAAGTAGTCCAGGAATGTGGGCTGCAAAACATGGAGAGGCAGTAAGTTAGTCACAGGCCAACAGCACCAGTTGTGTGTGGTCCACTGAAGTCAGATTTCCCTAATGGGAAAGGTCAAACTGCATTTCTACACACTGCAACCCTGTTATCCTCACTAAACAGTGAATGGAAGCCTAGCTACAGCCACAAGTTGCTTGCCTGCCACCCACCTTACCCCCAGTCCTGATACACCAGGTAAATGCTGCACCTAGTAGTACATTGTGTCAAAAAAACAGCCATTTATGATGGTAAACTCTTAATTGAGGAGAAACAAACTTAAAATAGAGATTGCCTGGATGCCTTGGGTTAAAACTGCGATCAACTAGAACAGCAAGAAGTTTTACATAGAACACAATCTGGTACCAAGAAAATGAGTTATAAGTCAGAGAAAGTAACACCAACTAAACCCCAAACTGACCATTTACAGGCAACCAATTCTCACTGCCACCCACTCTAGCCTGGGAGAAACACAATAGGCTCCATTTTTTGTGGGCCTCCTAGAAAGGTTTCTGCTGACCTCACTGGCCACATGCTGCAGTTCCATTCACACAGCCTGAACTGCCTAGCGTACTCTCAAGTACTGGCTTATGTCCTCAGAAATGAAACTGAGGAAAACATACCCTCAATTTCAAGTAGTGAAATACTATCAGCATAGAAAGAGCGCTAATGAAAGCACTTTTGTTAGGCAGTTTCCAGACTAAATAACTAAATGATCTGATACAACACTGCCAGAAAGACTTGTGCCACTTAAACTTCTGCCCTGTGCCCACAGCAAGAAAGAACAAGCCACTCGTGTGGTCAGTTATCCCATGGGAAAGATCAGTCACTCACATTTTCCACAGGGCAGTACTGACGAGCATACCACTCCTGGCTATAGAGGCAAATGATGACACCTTGGCCCAGGAAGAGGGAAGTCCACATGATCACGTTCCAGATGGGGCCTTTCCGACGGTCATTAAGGATGAAGTTGAAGACCACTACGGATAGACGAGATGAGAAGCACCGTTCAGAAACAAACTAAGGATTAAAGAACCAAAGATCAACTGATTTCCTTGGATCTTTACCTCCCTTCGCTTCATCTCTGGAGCAACAAGGCTGCTCCATGAGGTCAGTATAGTGCAAGAAAATCTGATTATGCTTGGCAGTAGAGCAAATACTATGAGCTGATTTGCCATTTACTCCCAGTAAGTTTGCCAGCAAGCTGGCCCAGCTGTATGCCTCTGGGGATCAATATTGTTTGTATTATGCTGGCAACCAAGACATGCTGGCAGAAGGCTCTCAAACTCTAAGCCACCTCTAACTCATTCTAACTCAAAACCCAAAATGAAATGCAAGAGCTCTAATTTCTAAATGGACTCTCTTCCTCACTGTAATAGCAAAGTAATGCTTATCTTACACTATGACTTTAAAGAGGGAGATTTCCTGCTGACAATTCAACTAAGATGTGGCAAAGAGGAAACTGTGCTATTAAAATATGTAGCGTCACATGAACAGCAGTGTTTCATATATAGTGCTCTTCCTCTCCATCAACACCTTACTCATTTAAATCCTAAGCTTGCAAACCCAGATTGTGTGTGTAAGTGTATCTACTGAGCTACTTTGCTGCAAAAATCCCTTCACAAAGTTTGGACTCAAAATTGCAACTCTTGGACAAGAAACAGTTCTATGTGTTAGTGCCTAAAGAATAACTAGCATCATTATCAGAGGGGCAAAGCATGCTTGTTTTAAAAAAAAAAAAAAAAAAAAAAAAAAAAATGCAAACCACAAAACCCACAACCCACTCACGTACTCTCTCCTTGGAACTTACTTCCAAAACACGTAAACAGGCAAAAGAGAACTGGATAGAAAAAGCCGAAGCAGATGCTCAGAACATATTCGTGCACAGCAGCTGATACTGTGAAGACAGATAGCATAGCTGCTGCTTTGAACTTCTTACCAAAAAACTGGAAAAGAGAAGAATACCAAATATTATACATACATGAAATGCTAAGTGCTTTACAGAGCACTGTGGATTTTAGGTGTTTTGCTTAGGGCATATTTCTGATCTCCTGCGTAAGTACTCAGGTTGAGCCCACTCATGAAATATCTATCACAGCTCATCAAAATAGTGCAACATCAGTTCAGACTGTTGGGTCGATCCTCACATTCTTACATCTCAGACCCACATTTTGCAGACATTAAAGACTTGGAAATGAGCAATGGATTTCTAAAAAGCACAGTGGCTACCCGCAACAGCTGAGGCAAGATATTCTTTTGCTTCTCAGTGGACAGTGATGCTGCATCTTGACAAATGTACTCTCTTCCACAGTAATTAAATGTTTAATTAACAAAACAAAAGAACACATTTTCTTTTACTCACCCAAAGGAAGTCCCTGTAGGCATAGTAATAGAGCCAGTCATGTACTACCACATTCCAGGTCCGGTAGTAGTTTGCATAGGAAGTGGAATTCCACCAGTCCTGAAAGCACAGTTGAAAGACTATAAATGTCATTAAGCATAAAATATTCTACAGGTATTTTCTAGGATACCAAGTTGGAAAATATTGATCAGAATAGTACCAAGCTAATGTAACAAGACGTGCCATGAAATAATGCTTTCCACTACACTTTCAACATTTCGCTCTGTGTATCAAAGTTTGGTTTCATCCCAAACTGCAGTGGCTGAGATGATAAATAATAAAAAGTGTGAAGAGAGCTATTGGGTAGGACCACTGGCTGGTTCTGTTTGCTCACAGAGTATGTTACCTTAAAAACAATTTAGACTGCCAAGTAGAAATCAGATTGGTTTTACAGCACAGCAACAAATCTAAGTCCTAGCAGCATAAAACAAGCAAAACCCTGCGGATGCCTTGTTTGGTAAAACAATACTCAATTTCCTCATCCTTCCTTTTCATTAGGAAAAGGAATTTTAGAAGCCTTATAAACTGTGACTCCTCTTCTTACCTTGTAAAACATCCTATCTGCAAAGCGCAGCATCTCGGCAAATGCATTGAGCCAACAGTGAAGGAACGCAAAGAAAACCAGGAAGAGAATCAGTACACCTAGAAACAAGGTAGATTCAGACTGTTTTTGCAGTGTTCTTCCCCAGCCATAAGCAAGAGCATGTAATACAGTTAAGATTGTTCCTATAGGCACTGACACAGATGAGCATTGTAATACCTATACAAAAAAGTAAAAGCATTATAGCTAGAGTTCCACAGAGCCTAGAATTTGACTTTGAAGAGAGTTAAATTTAAACCCAAGTTTTTGGGGTTTTTTTTGTGCTGCTGATTCTAAAGGTTAACACCATAACGCTGTCTTAAGTCTGCCCACAAGACCTCTTTTGCTGATCTTTGCCTGTCATGAATGCACTTCATATGAAGCACTTCCCCTCCCTTCTGCCTCTTCCATAAACATAATAGTCACTCACAAATCTAGGTCATACCTGGCAGAATGGAATTGAAGATGCAGAGGACCAGCCCTCGAAGATTGAAGGTTTCTTGACTACTGTTGTGAAACTGAGGAATGCAGAGCCTCACAAAGATGTAGTAGGCATAAAAAAGTGAACCAAGCACCTGGAACAAAAAAGAAAATGATTTCATAAGAGAAATGCACAATTAACACACCCCCACTTGACAACTCTGGGACAGGAACAGCATCTGGCAAAACAAATGGAAATACTTTTATTTTACATTGCTGTCAATAAAATTCCCTAAGGGTCCAGCCAGAAAGTAAGCCACAACCATCTCTATAGCACATTGAAAGCCAGGAGCAGAACCAACTTGTCTTTACTACTACAGCAGCTCTAAGTTTCTCCTAGTCTTATCAATTCAGAAGTTATGACACAGATTTGTGCCAAGGCCAAAGAAAGTACCCTTGATCTGGGCCCTAGTCAAGGGCAGAAAAACCAGATTTAACTACAGTAAGTATTTTTCAAATATTAAAGCTTACTTTTCTTTTATCCCAAAGGGGGTGTTTACAGGCCAAATCACCTCAGGCCTTCTTTGGCTAATGAACCCATGTTTTGGATTAGGGTCAAAATGCAAGTCACTGCTTTAAATGCTCTGACTGCTGTAAGCCAGGTGTGTGCTTTGCCACCCTCTTTTGTCGAAGTGCAAGCAGCCAAAGGCCTTTTCATGCCTTTTAATTGTTTTGCTTTTTAAACCATGAATGCATTGTGTGAAAGTAAATGTTTCCATCACACAAAGCCACTACTTGGAAACACATCCACAAGAAGCTATTGAAGCTCATATCCAGAAATGTCAAGGTCAGGTCAACTTTAAGCTCAAATAAGCACTGAAGATTTGGACCCCAGGCCTCGTTGTTTCAAAATTGGTCCAAATATCTCCTGACAGGTAGCTGTGCCAGTGCATTACAATACAGTATTAGTGTAAAGAAAGAGGGCCAGAGCATGGATACTGCTCTCCCCACATACACGCAGCTTTTGTTTGTATGGAATGGACTCTAAAGGCTTGTTTAAAGCAATTACTATTTTTTTCCCCTCCTTGATACAACCATTAGTGCAGCATAATCACTGTTTCTTTTTTTAGTCATTAAAAAGTATTCTATTCTGGTAAGCCCCCACCAAATAAACAATGATTTAATGCCAAAGGGAGAACTGCTGAGCAACACAGTTTAGATAACTTCCAAAAGTGCATTCTTCAGAAAGCTGCACTACTCACCTGTGCAAATTTGGTAGCTACATAGCCCCATCTTATTGTGGGATTCCTAGGAAAAAGAACACATGATATCATATCTAAATAGGAGCTCAAAGCAGGAAAGACCTCCCTTCAGTTATTGATTTTACTGATCTATACTCTGAGAAAAAATGGGGCTTGAATTCCAGAGTTCTTAATCTCCTGACATCCAAGAGACGTCTGCCCAAATTGCTGGTTCTCCACTTTCAACTACAGCAGGACAACTACAGCAATTTCGTAAATGGAAAAGTATCTGGAGGGCAGCATTATGCAATTACGTAGGAGGTGGTAAGCTGCCCAATAGTCATGTAAAGGACTGCTGACTTGACAATTGTCAATGTGCAATCCAGCAAAGCACAGAAAAGTTTGGGAGTTCCCAGTTTTAAAGGCTTCAGCCTACCTCCTCAAACTCAAGAGGCAGGGCTGCTTATTAGCACCACATAAAAACAACACACAAGCCTACTGCAGGAACTGTGCATCATCAGATACTCAGTAGCACGCTCTTAATTTGTTTCACTTCAAGTGCACTTCCCAAAGAAATAAAACCAGAACTGTAAAGCCAGAACACTATTAGGGTTAGAGTGAGTTTTCAAGACCAAGCCCTGCCCTTGCCGGGTTACTGACTTAACCACATGTTTATGAAAGCTCTAACGCATAAATTGAACCCATCACATCCAGGGATGCTTAATGTTGGCTTCAGGTTTTAGACTACTTTGATGTTCTATTGGTGTTTCTTACATTACCTGGGATAGTTGTCTCTGTAGATGAGGGTGGGAGCAAAGAGGAAGTACAGGTACTGAGAAATTCTGGGAATAGGTACTGTGCCTGGAAGGGGGAATAAAAATTAAAAAAGAAAACTCTGCAGTCTTTTTGCTTACTCATGCTTCAGTTTCCCAGTACTCTTTCACAACATAGAACCTTTACCACATCAAAAAACTTCAGTCTGCAACTAAAGGTATGGGATTTGCAGAAAATAAACCAAACCAAGACGACCCGTCAGATAGAATTGCCAGGAAGCATAGTTTACAAATGAGGGTGACTAACAGTAGTGCAGTGCTAACACTTCGGTATCACATTTATTTTCCTGGAAGATGAAGCTGTAAGGCCTGTATCAACATGTGGGTTCATGTTCTGCTCTGGCATGCCTTACTGAAAGAGCTTCTGTGCCTCTACAGTTGGCGTCATTTCAACTAGAGCACTGAACTGGAGGTATGCAGGCAGTCTCTAAATACCTTTTGCTCTTAAAAGCAGAAATAAGAAATCATGTTGAAGAAAGACTTAAGATGCAAAGATGACTTGCACCTGAACAACAGTCTAGCTCACTGCCTAATACCAAATGAAAAGGTTCAGGCTGAAATTATGATGCAGAAGGCCAGCTTAGAGCCTCGTGACATCTCCATCCAAAGTCACCTATTCAAATTCTACCTCTCCAATTCAGAAGGGGAGCTCAGAGCAATGGAGAGGAAACAAGAGCTGGTTATGCACTGCTACCAAAAGTAGTATGGCAAGTTACTCACTGGACTTGTCCTTTACAGAGGACAGGACTCTGGGTACATTTTCCCGGATGAATGAATGAGCCTTCATAACAAGACGAACCTGTAAGACCAAGAGCGCATCAGTTTAATATTCTCACTTTCCCAACTTCTCAATAAAGACTGGATCAAGCATTTAAAGCAACATCTTCAACATCTTTGTTTCTCTCCAATTTACCCCTTTTACAAGGAAAGTCTTGAAACCAACTCCTTGAAGTTAGATGTGTTCTACAGCAATTACCACCATATTGGAATAAGGTGGCACCCCGCACAAATAGTCCACAGCTGCCAAACAGGGTTTTTTATTTAACACTGAAGGACCAAAGGGAGGGCTAACCCAAAGTTAATTCTTCAAACCTACGCTCACCTCTGACCATCCCTGTTGTAACCCAATGGTCTGACCAGTCCTCCACACTCTTGCACTCTTCCTCCCACTTCCCCCAAATAAGAAAATTCCACTTTCAATAATGTTCTGACTACAGGACAAAGACAGTTACTTCTTGGGAACAGAAAGGGAAACAGGAACCACTTGCTGACTATGTACGTCTGCTTTTCTTAGTTTTTTCTTAAGAGGAATATCATAGCTTCCTTGTGAACTATGGCATAAGTCTCTCAAAGTTGGATTTAAGCAGTTAGAAATCCACAAGTCAACTAGAAATCAATGGAATTTCAGCCTCAAAGTATGTTCAGCAAAAACTCACAGCAAAATCTTAAACACAGGGTAAAAAAAACCAAAACAAAAAAAAACCCCAAACAAACCAAAACCAACCAAACCAGGTTTCCAGGTCAAAATGAAGTTTACTATCTACTTTTTCTCATTAGACTTGCTGCATGTAAGTCTGTTTTCAAGTCAAAGACAAACTCCATCCACAGCCCTGGCTTAATTTAATGACTAAAAGCAACACTTGACTCCTTAGGAAAAAGGACACTTTCCGTTTTGAAAACAAGATTCAATACATCCAAAGATACTGTGTAGGGACTTACCTGTTCCAGTATTACAATGAAACGGGAAGCTGGAGGCAGGGCATACGATACAGCAATATAGGTTGGTCCCAATCCGAGCCCAGCTGTTTGGAACAGTGTGAACAACATTCCATAGCAGAGAGAGCGGATTGCCCGACGAGAGGAACTGCAATAGCCTTGGGCCCACCAGACAAAAAGGTTGTATGGAACAATAACTGTGGCACAGAACATGCACAGCCAAGTACAGAAGACGATTGGGAACTTTCCAAAAACAAAGACCAACAGGTCAAATCCTAGGACCAGCCTAGAAGGCACAAGGAAAGAGACAATATTTGGTGTCCATTGTTTCATTAGAAATACTTCAACTCCAGTAAGAGGCTACAAAATGCAAAGCTTCCAGATGATAATTGTTTCACAGTGTAGACAGACGTGACTGTGGTGATTTTCAGCTCAGAAACTGAGGGCTGCCTGTGGCAGATTTAAGTGACCAACCACAAGCGCATCAAAAAGTAAAAGACAAAGGACTCATGCCATCAGTGCTGTTAGGCACAGCTTACCTTCAAATCCCACAGGGTTTAAGCACATCTTTAAGATTAGCATGTGCTTTAGAAGTATGCTCAAGCTCATCTCTACCAAGCATGTGACTAAGCAATCCACTGCTGAACCAGGGTCCAAAAGAGCTTTTGAGGAACACTCCCAGGACATCATTCACTACTACACAAAGAATCAGTTCTTCACAGGAGTTTAACATCTAAAGAGGCTTTTCCCCACCTCTATAGGCATGGAGGTATTTTAACACCCAGCACTTAAACCTAGTTTAATTCTGCTTTGTGAAATCTGTAGGCATTCTACATGGATTCAGTTTAGAGGTCACCCAAAAGGCTTAGGGTCATTAGATGGTCAGTCCAAATACGTCCAAATGGCATGCATCAGGTACTTTGGTTCATTAATCAAGCTTAAAACTAAAGGATGTTCAACCTTACTATCAAAGTCACCAGTGCTTGCTCCTATGCATAAGCAGCTCCTCTTCTCTGACCTTAGTTTAGAAGGTAGTATAAAGTACACCAACACAACTTATTTGTTCCCATGTGGAGGCTCAATTGCAAACAGGATCCAAATTATCAGATCTAGTGGAGAACACAGCAATAATTTTCTTATTATTTTAAGTAATCAGAGAATCCAGCTCTATTATTTGTTTTAGAGGTAAATATCTCTTCTCCTCCAATGTCCATACACTAAGTTAGGATCAGCTAAACAATATTTAATGGTGCACGAGCCTGTTCTTGTAACTAGACAAGAGGGACAATGATTACAATCAAGATACAGCTCTAGTTTTGTACACTGAAGATTGGATAATCAGCAAGATAAACATGTAATCCTACTTGTGTACATGGAATACAGCTTGCCAAGATACTGTTTAATGCAACAAGCAGGCGTGAGGAAACCAGTCTTTCATTCTTGTTTACAACTGGCTACCTGCAAAGCGCAGTCTTAACAGAGTGTGCCAATATCCTTGAGATTTTTCCCTAGGGAAAACAAAAAGTTCTATTTTTATTTAATCAAAAGTACACTGTTCCAGAACTGTTATTTTTAAGCAGAGGAAGGACTGCTGAAATATTAGTTTTTCTAAACCCAGCCCTCCTTCAAGCAATGCAAGCAGCTGAAAGCTACCACTTCATTAAAGATGTTCAACTAAAGCAGTCTACATTCAATGATGACCCCTCCTTTCGCCAGTCTTGGGAGGAACTAAGCATGTTAGGCCAAATTGTGCTGGCCACAATTCTCATGGAATACCTGTAGGATTTTCCTAATATCTAGCTTGAAATTACCATATACCCTGAACAGTAAATTCCAGCGTATATTCAAAGCATATCAAGTTTAAAACCCTCCTTCCAACAATATCTCACAGAAGTATGCCCCCTTCTTTCTGCTCCACTCTGCAGTTTCATGTGGCTCTGGGGCTTTGGAAGCAAGCATTTCCCAGCCCTGATCCCTGTCTTTCCAAAGCATTCTTACCTTCCTTCATCAATGAAGTCTACTAGAAGTGTGCTGAGGATGAAGACAATGAGAAGAGCGATGAACATGTGGTAGATCGTCCTGATGTGACTTACTTCAAACAGCTCACTAAAGGAGAAATTCAAATGCTATCAGGCCATTCCCATAGTACATCATGCCTCCAGTAGTTTAGCTTTCAGTGTGTTTCACAGTGGGGTAAGATGACATCACTGCCATCCCAATTCAGGAGACTAAAAGTTAATGTAGAATTTGAATGCCAGTCTACACAGACACATTCTCAGTTTATCCTCAGACAAAGAATAATTAGCCATTATCTCAGCAGTACTGAGAGGACTGTAATTAAGGTTTGCATACAGGGAAGCCTGCAGGCAGTAGTAGAGACATTTTAGAAACAGAGAAGCTTGAACAGATTAGTCCACATGGGTTTGAACATGAGGCCACAGGTGGTGGTGGGGAGAGCCCCTCAAATCAAAGCCTAGTTAGTTTGCTATCTGGAGTATTTTCAAATAATTTGATTGAAAATGTGGAGTTAAGTTACTCACTCTAAAAGGGACCTCCTGACAGTAAAGATTTTCCCATGTTCTGGAGGGGCTCTCAAGGTCCTGCAAACAAAGAGGAGAACATTTGAGACAAGAAAGGAAATAAGGCTTTCAGGCAACATTCTTATTATAGGAACACCTTAAAACTGACTTACCTGGCTTTGTGCAGTTCCTTCTCTGAACAGGAAGCTGGGAATAGGGAGGCTGAAGATGAGGAATCCAGGAGCGCCGATTTCGCCACCAAATTGTTCACAAACTCTGTGAAGTGACTGTCCACTTCCTTCAGGAAAGCTGGCTTCAATTGCTGATAGTAAAAACAGAGCAGAGAAGTGGTTAACTCTCTGGATGTATTTTTTTTTTTCTTCAAACATTCATATTTCTTTTTATCCAGGAGCAGGACAAAGCAAAGCATCAAGAAAACATTCCTGTAGCATCTGCCAACAGTTGGAGCCAACTTGAAAAAGACCAGGGGCTTATCCTGGTCTGTTCACACACCTCAGGCCAAAGGACTTTGAATAATAATAACATGTACCTTCTCCATCAGATGCAACACAGAAGCAAAGTAAACATACCGATCTCCATGTGCATGTCTGGAGCAGCAAGTATTTTACATATTTTATAGTGCCAAGAAGGTTAATAAGTGAGCCCCAGAAAACACTTCTTAATTTTAACTAGTTACACCCTTAGCATACAAAACAAGCACAAGATTATTTACTTAGGAGCCTATCTAGTGCTCCTGAGGGGAAAATGGACCTTCTTATGCTTATGGCTAAGCAATCACCATTGATGTTCCCACACACTAACACAGAGGCGATCTCAATGATGTGACTGTAGGAAGGACCAAATTTATCCTTCCACTGCTACCACTGTTTGGATGAAAGCTTTCATGTATCACTGAAATTACAAAACTGGCAGAAAACTTTTAGTAGAGCAACAGACAGAGTAACATGGCTAAGCATTTAGACTGAGCAGTGAGAGACAAAAACCTGGTGGGCAGCAAGACTGAAGTTCAAGAATTCATGGGATCAAATATCCTAGCTGAATCTCTTACATTCCCTTTTGTTCAGTCAGCTTTATATAGGTTATCTTCTCTGTTAACAGCCAATTGTGACAATGTTGAACTATTTTTAGCCTATTCTTATTTTTCTTCTTTCATTTTAATACACAAAAGCAACTTCTGAAGCATGTGGTTTACTAGAGGCCTTGACTTCTAAGGGTGCATCAAAAGCCAGAGATGAGCACACCTCTCTACCACCTTTTTAAAAAAATGTACCGATACAGGGGAAAAAAATAAAGGCGGCAATCAGCTGAGGATAGAGCACAGAACACCCTGCCCAGAGACTGCTTGCTTCAACTGAGAAAGAGTTTTTCTAGAAAAAGAAAAACATTACTTAGCCCTCCCAATAATAAGTTATCTAGACAAGGGCTACGATTAATCTTCAAAAGGCAGTTTGTAAAATGATACGATATTCTTACATCGCTTTCATCTTGCCTAAAGATGAACATGTGTAATTCATTCCTGTATTTTCCTGTCTGAAATATAGTTAATCTACTACCCAGTCCCATAACACAAACTTTCAAAGACCTGATCTCCCACACCCCAGGCAGAATTTTTAAAACTAGATGCATTTAGGAGAAACTTAATAAAAAAAGTTCAGTTACTTATTTCTGCAGAAAGTGCTACACAGAGCCCTGGAAAGCTTTTTGTTGCAATGCAAATTCTCTTACTCTTTATATGCAGAGAGGATCCTGACGTTTGCACAGTGGCTTAAGTGTTATTCTTATGACTAAAAAAAGAAGTAAGCAAGATGTATTTCCTCAATGAAAGAAAAAGGCAACATGTGTTCACCGTATTGCAGCAAGAACTTTGGGAACCTAAACCCCTAAGATCTCTGGCACTTAAGAAGACAGCGATTTATAAGACTTCTGAGAATTCAGTTCCTTAATGCCAACTCCTCAGACACCAAATGGCTTTCCCAATACTAGAGCATAGTGATGAAGCACGAATGAAAGCCAACCACTGAGTTTCTGAACCATAAGCCTTTTGAGAACACTCTGACAGATAGCCATCATCTTCAGCACAGGAGATTGGCAAGTTTCAAGACATTACTTCAAATCTAATTGCCTACTGCGTTCTGTTTTTTTATGCAAGTCCCTGCTACTACCAACATTTGTCTGACCATCCTTTTGCCTGGGATTTTCAACTGGCCCCCAGATTCAAGGTCCAAGTTTTCCTACATACTAACTATGTCTCATTTTGTCTAGTCTTCCTAATGATTAGCTGCTTTAGAAAAACGTACGTTTCCCCGATCACCTTCAGAATTCTCAACTGCTACCTACTTCCTAATCTTTAAGGCTCAAAAGTAACAAACCCAAGGAATTCATTTGCAAGGAAAGAGCCCGGAAGTTGTGCACACAAAGTTCTTTCCCTCAAAAAGGCATTTGTGACACTTGAGCTCATTTGTCAGTAAGTGTTCATGTTTCAGTGCCTAAAATTTATGCTAAAGAAAGATGGAGCTGCATTGTTTTTGTTTAAAAAGAACAGGTAAAGGTCTAAGAAAAGAAGGAAAATACAGATAACTGAAACTGGATCTGTTAGCTGCAGCAGGGATACGTTTGCCTCTCACAGAGACCTCATACCACAGCTATGCTTTAAGGGGTCTGTTTCCATGACGGACATTTGTCATCCATGATAGATCCTCCATTTTCCAGGCATGTTTGGATCGATTTTCTACAGTAGGTCACAAAAAAACCCCAAAACAACCCAACAAAAAAAACCAAAACCAACTAAGCTAAAAAGCTCTCTCTAGAAGCAAAACGTGTAGACTAACAAAATACATTAATAGATGATGTATTCTTACAGAATGCTACTGTCTAATGTCAAAACAGCCAAGCAAGCAAGTTGAATTCTGGCAGGAGATACAGACACACATAAAACCAGAAGACCCTGAAGTCAAGATGCATCAGAACTTGACATTCCTCCTGTATCATAGTGGTCAGATCCAGAGAGAACTCTTGAAACAGAAGCTGCAGTAGAAGCAGCAGATTAATATTTAACTTAATAAAAACATTCTTCCCCTATTTGGCAGCTGCCAGTATAGAATAAACAAGTTTCACCAGTGCTTAATGAAACAGAAGCTCTTAGGAGTTGGCTGCTCTTTGGTACCATTTTTCTCGGAGGCAGAGGATTGTCTCTGCAAGAGATGTGGACTTGTTCCTTTAAAAACAGAAGGAAGAAATCAGTGGGAATTGTCAGTGACCAGTACTTTGCAGAAGTCAAGCATTTGCCTAGACCTCTGATACCCATCACCTAAAAGGTTTGAATTGCAGTTAACCTTTGTTCAGTGGTTCACACAGCAAAAGGGCCAGGAACTCCAGGAATTTTGCAGTAGATGGAGGTTTTTACTCAGGCTTATAGCTATTACTGTAGCGTTGAGGCACCTTAAGCAAATTTGCAAGCTGCCTAACTCAGGGTTTAAAACCTGAAGTCCCCATGTTTTGGGAGAAACTTCAGTAATTAAACTGCCACTGACCCTGCTGGTTATCTTCCATTCTCTTTGCAGCTAAGAAAACACTATCTACAAACCAGCATGTCTCAAAGCTGGTGGACAGAAAAAAAAAAAAAAAAAATTTAGGAACAAGAGACATTCCTGGGGGGGAAAAAAAAAAAAAAAAAAAAAAAAAGAAATTCCAAGATCGAGTTGTCCCTTTGCAATCAGCTAGTGTTCCCTGGAACTTACAAAGCAACATGTGCTTACGAGTCAGAGCTTTCTTGTGCAAGCATCTGTTGCCGACATAGTGATGTGCAGTGGCTGTTTTGTCTGCAGAGAAAAGATATGAGGCTTGCTCTATCATGTCCTCAGTAAGAATCATTCAGAGAAGACAACATACAAAATAGAATTCAGAGCTGACGATCCCTTGAATGGGCTGAATTTTAGGAGTTTCAGCACAAAAAGCAGCACATCCTTTGCAGAAGACATTTAAATACACTTTAGTTATATCTGTTACAAATTATACATCACCTATAGAGGTGAAAAAAAGACTAAAACAGGAAAACATCCCAAAGGTTCAAGATATTTTTCTCTGTCTTATAAGTAACTACTCCCTAAAATTCATATAAGGCTGGCACAATTAGATTACTTCATCTTTATCATGGAATTCTCTGCAATAAAATGAAGTAAGAGTACAGGACGATTTGCCCTGAAGAACATGCGTGCTACAAAACAATGGTTAACAAGAAGGGTGCAGTTCATTGTTAGCTGACTTCATTTAATTTGGGCACAAATCACCTAACATACTCTAAGACAATGGCAGCTCACACAGACAATGTTAGAAATACCCAGTGCTATTTTCTTTGAGGTTATTGCTCACTGACAAAAACAGTGGGACCAAGGCTCAGGAAGGTCATCTTCATAGCCAGGGCAAAAGAAGCTGTGGGATACACACTATCCTTTATCCAACGGATAGCAGGACACAGCATTTTAAAGACTAAATATGCAAGCAGGCTAGCTGATAATCACACCGCCAAGAGTTAGCAGTAAGGGAAGTTCCATTTTATTTACAGGCCTCAAAGTTCATTCTTATCTTTGGACTTCAATCTTCACGGTCAAGTAAGGCAACTGCATTTGATAATACTATCCCACTTGTGCAAAGCATAGGAGAGGAGGGGGGAAGAAAGAGGGCTGTATAAAAGTCACTGCATTCAAGCTATGACTGAGTAGAGTTATCTGTGTTCCAGGACTAGTGACTCCCCAAAAGACATCCAGGGTCAATTACCCCACTCCTCCCCACAAGCAAGCACTAAAGTATATTTACCTCAGCTTCTGCTATTAGCTGCATTTTCCTTGTTATCACATGGTCAACATCAACCCGGCCTAAGGAAGGAAGCAAACATTTAACATTTGCATTTTCAGTGATGTGAGCTGCATGTCTGAAAACACAGAAAGCACAACACATTTAGTCACTGATTTTTCATTAGTTCTTCTGAATTCTAGTAAGGTTCCAGTAAGTTCAAAACAAAGCTGCAGGAAATTCACAAGCTATGACCAAGTATTGTAAACAGCCATTTAGGATTACAGCACTATAAGGCAGTCAACAGCTGATAACATCCTACATTTTCGAAAGCTTTATTTTCAGCAACTCTACAAATCTTCCCAAGGTCCCTAAACATATTCAGCCTTGAAACACCAATAAAAACAACCCTTCGAAGGTCATATCCAAGTGTGTTGATCTTTTATCAGAGCTTTATCTTATGCATAGTGAAACAGACACAAGATTAAGTTGTCTGGAGGTCTCTACATCGCCAATGACCAGGCAGTCAAGTCACAACTGTAAAATACCACAACAAAATACTGTCTTCAGCTTTGAAGACAGGCTAAATGGCAAGTTGGAAGGTTATCCTGTGTTCAAACCTGGCTATTCCCACTCCTTTCATCCCCCCACATATCAGCCTGACTGTATTCTTCAATATGTTTCATTACTTAAGCAAACAGCCAGGTCTAACCACACCATGAACATAATCTGATTTTTATCATTACTAATGCCGCTGGCTATTATGTAATTCCTCAGATATCCCCTTTCTTTTGCATAAAGAACTATACAGATCTGAGATGCCTCTATTATATCAAGAGGAACAACATAAATGAATTAGACATTTCAGACTAGCTGAGTTTTAAGACAAGGTTTGTCTGCAATGGTTGTAGAGTGCTAGCAAGCAGCTGACATTTCACTTCTCCAATAAGAACAACACAGAAGACAAAGTTACTTAAAACAGAGTCTTGCAAATGACGGAAAAGATTAAGGCAGCAGTACCCACCCCCCTAAAATACTAGTCACAGTGAAAAGATTGCAACAAACCTTGTCTTGTTAACGTCCTTTGGCAATTACAGCTACAACAGTACCTTACACAGCAACAGTGGCAAGCATTACAACTTGCACGTTCAGTTTCTAAGTAGCTCTTTTTAAAAAAGAGGGTACTGAACTGCTTCCTTAGTAATATTCCAGGGAACATGAACTAACAGATTTGCCACAGAGGTGCCAATGTTGTGTTACGCTGCTGTGTGACAAAATAGATTTTTAGTAATATCAAGGCTCATAACACGGCCTCCTTGTATGCGCACAGCCTATGCACACAAAATACAGTGTGTTGTTTTCACACGAACAACTGCTTCATCAGACTAGTGATGCACACTAGTCTGAAGGTGCTCTTATGAGCAACCAGTTGTAAGAAGCTTAGGTAGACCTGCTTCAGACATGACTCCAATTCCAACACTGGAAAAGAGTTCAATGAAACTAGAGACTTTGTCTTCAATGAAGCTATGCCAGGCTGTTAGCATCAATTTCCTTGTCTATAAAAACTGCTATGCAAGCTATAGACTTAAGAACAGACCAGCAACAACTTACTCAACTGCCTTGTAATGCAACAACAAATAGGGAAACTGTTTAACACCATCAATTTTTGGCTGCAGGCAAAGATACATTTTTACAAAAATAGGGTCCCTGGTTGCTAAGCATCTCACCTCCAAGTCAAAAAAAAAAACCACAAACCAAAAACCTCAGCATTTAGACTCATAATGTTGTTACACTTGCAGAACACAATTTGAGTGTAAAATACCACTACAGAGTCCCCTGTCCCACTCAGCTCGTGCACTTTGTCTCAAATGGATTCTTCCCCAGTTAACTAAAAAAAAAAACCAAACCCCAAACAGGTGGTTGCACAAGCAGCAGAACTGTATCCCCTTCATATCACCTCAACGGCTCTACTCCCTCACTGTCCCACTCCACAACTGTATTCACAGCCCTCTCCCCCCATTACTACTGTGCTAAGAACCACCTTGTGCTCACCTGCTAGAAAGCAGGCCAGAGCCGTTGAGCTCACAGCACAACTAACCTTTTCCTGCAAAAAAAAGTACGTATTTGTGTCTCTTATCCAGCTGCCAGTCTTCAAGACTATCATTTTTGCTTGAAGCTGTCCAATGCAGCCAAAGAGGACAGCTAATGAGACTTAAGGAACTGCACTATTTCCTCTGTAAGCCAAGCTAAAAATAAACAACCACTGCTTTGACCATGTATCTCCTGTCAGATCTTGCATTCAAAGCCTCAGTTACTGTAACTATCCAGGAGTGGATCACTGGAAATAAAACATCCTTTTTGACTTACAAAGCCTTGACGATGCATATAGTTTTACAGATACCTAATGTACAGCCTTAAGAGTTGTACAGGAAATGAGGCCAGTCTCTGACCTGCGGATACTGTAATTGTGTGCAATGTCCTTCCTATCACTTTATTCATGCACACACTAGTATGTATGCACAGACTAGACTAGAAACATGGAATCCTTTAAAAGGTTTTTAAATCAAGATCTCCATGTCTTTTGTATATGCATCTCAAAGTAAAACCACAAGCTTACACCTGTAAGCTTGTTGCTTTTTTCCAGAACAAAAAGAGCCTCCTGTAAAAGAAAACCCAACACAACAACTCGTTCTGTTGTGTTGCACCACCCCACAATCCCAAGCTGTGTCACAAGGCAGATACCAGAGAACACATCATCTTCTTGAATCATTCATCTTCCATTGTGCAAGCTGCTACTTATGTTCTGTGAGGTCACTCTAGAAGAGAATCACCACATGATTTTGAGTCTAAAAGGAATTGCACACTGCAGTGAAGTCCAAATCCTCATTTTCCTTTGACACTGGCAATGAAGACTGCATCCCTCTCTGTCACTTTGGGTTTGCAGCATCATTACAAAAATGAACTCAAGACTGCACAGGACAAGCAAGCACATCTTAGCATTTAAAACTAAATTTGGGATGGGATATCGGATCAATTTGAGAGGGGATATGCCTTAAGAAAACAGGAAATATATTTAAAGTCATAAGAAAGAAAATCTCCTTTGAAGACTAGTAAGAAATAGTAGCAAATTTCACAGGAAACTGAAGCAGGGTTTGCTTTGAAAGAGCTTTGCGCACAGAGAGAAGTTTAACTTAACTTAATGGGAGTTGTGTTCCGTTCCCATCAGCAAAGGTGCTGATAAGATCTTTAGCTGACCACTTGCATTGGGCTTGTAGAAACTGATCCTTGCAGGATGTGACACCTCTGCACAGCCCAAATTCCAAGCAGGTTCAAAAGTTGGAAGCAAAAAGGTTGAGCAATTTAAATGTAAGCTTTGTTTCCCTAGGAAACCCGGCTAATAAATGATCACCTGAAGATTGAGAAAGCTTTTTATTGTTGAAAACTTGAGCAACTTCAGTTTCATAAAAGATTTACAAACTATCTTTCTTAAAGGATCTCACTGTCCCTTTTTCAACCTACTCTTGTACATGTTACAGGTAAATAACATGTGAGATGACTAGAGAAGCATCCCATTCCTATGATCTGTTAGTGTTGCAGATTGGGATCCAAAAAAACCACCTCCTACGTGAGACACTAGCCAGCAGTCTACTAAGCAAGCTTTCAAAAATTAACTGTGTTAAAAAGAATTAATTTTATTTAACCGCTACAGTCTGCAATTACCACCAAGGGCACATGTGGGAATAAATCATTTGAGTAAAACTGTGGCTTGTGTGCAGTTACAGTTCCAGGCTCCAGTGACTTCACCAGCCACAGAAGCTGCCTGCAGCCCAGCACTCTGAGCCATTGCCACTCAAACTATTTCTGCATTGTGGCAATAAGCTTATTATTGAGCAGTTAGAATGACCTGCGGAGACTACTGCTATATAAATCCCTGCACTGCATTCAAGACAAAAAATACCTCTTTGCAGAAAAGCTAGGCAAAGCACATGACCAAACTTCAGTTTGCCACATGTACTTCAAAAAAAACAAAACCAAAACAACCCACTTCTTGGAACATGCAAGCACACCACTCACGGTTCAGAAGCATTTTCCCCTAATGATGTCAGGATCTGTTTAGTTTCAGGATCTTCATGGAAAGTCACTGATACAAACTGTACCCAATACTGCCCTTCTCTAAAAGGGTTTAAAAATATTACCTTCATTATTTCTTGATTGGAAAACTTACTATTCAAGAGGTTAAAGCAACATAGGCAGAAGGATTTCATTACTGTCAGATGCCTGAACTAAAAGACTCCCTCTCTAAAAACACTAAAGATGTTATCTTTAGGAAAGCAATGTTAAAGCCAACCTAGCACAAGGCTACTGTAAAGAGGGGAAGTCTTCCATATCTGGTACAACATACGTTAATAATTTGATGCTAATAAGCCTTACTCTAACTTACAGTAATTTATTTGGCCATTCAGCAGATAGAGGCAAGTTATGACTGGATTGCTCCCAGAGCTCATCTCATCTGCTTGAAGAACACATAGGCCATAGGCAAGTGCACTGCAGTTGGGCAAGAAATTCAGTTTTGAAAGTCATTTCTATAGGGACACAGCACCCAAACAGCCTCTTCGCTAGCAGAAGGAAGCACCAGTATTCTCTACATCACGCCACCATGTCCACAGGCTCTTCTCAAGAAATTGCTCAGTCTTCAAACCCACAGGTTGCAAAATACGAGAGCCTAGAATCACCAGAATCCAGCTAGTCTCAGACAAGGCTGCTCTGTTTGATCCATCTCCTGGAAATACATCCGAAATACTCAATTCAATCAGCTTAATCCCAATTCACTAATCTGTACAAGAAACAGCCTGTTGATAGAATGAATGAACACTTATTGCTGAGTCAGACAGCAAACCCTAAAGCTTTCCAAATTTCTCTCAGTGTCAGAGCTCCCTCCTCCTACATCTACCAGTAGGTATATACAATTCGTGCAGCGTCATGAACTTTTGCACTGAGATTGATCAATAGTAACCTCTTCAGTGGAAGATAATAAACCCTTTTGAAGATTAGCATTACCAAACAGGCTTACACCAAACAAAGATATGCCACATAGCTTGTTTGCTGATCAGCCTCCAGAGACACTTTTAAACCCTGATTTCTGAGGAAACAAGGGTAAACTCCAAAACCATCAGTTTACTGTTTTGAATGGTCTAATTTTAGCATTTTAGAGGCACTCAGATGTGTGCTTAAGAGCACTTCAAGATCTGCCCATGCAGTTTCTATTATGTTCAATCTAGGTAAGTTTTCCTGCAACTGGTACTGCCTGATATCAATATCTCCTTAAGCAGAACAGTTTCATATTTCTTTATGTATCTCCAGCTGAAAACATGTAAGACTAATCTTATTAAGGAAGCCCGGCTTTTGACAGGGGATTATTGCTGCCTAGATCACCTCTTGACTCTATGTCAGGACCAAATTAGTTGTTTAAGTATGATACTGGAGCCAATTCAAGGAAGAGAAGTGATATATGAGACTGAAGTTCAGCTACTCTGTCAAAGTGAAATTACAGGCTGAATGTTTACAAGACACAAACACACCAAGGGACAGAAGGATTCTTCTGGCAATCTCAAAGCTATTAATATTTCCACATTGCTATAAATTTAGGGGTACCAGAGTACAAACTATTCAGTCTTAGAACTCAGGCAATGAGTCAGTCTTCAAAAGCATTGGTAAGGCAAGAAAAAAAAAAAATCACCTAAACTATACAGATGGAAGAATCAGAGTGAACATAGCTCTAAAGCCAATATACAGGTTAAAGTTATTCCTCTGAACAATTCCAGATCAGTCAATGCATCTGAGTTTTAATGAAAACAGGATAAATGGCCTAAAACTTTCTGTAGAAAGTTCGCGCGCTTCTGGAAGCAAGTCAATTGGCCTTCGACGCATTAACTGTTAAGCTGATTGTGTTTGCTTATCGGAGAGGATCAAGGGTTAGAAATCACATTAGCCATTTAGCTTTTCTACAGAAATAATTACCACAAAGACACTACCACATTTACTTGCATACAAGATACTGTCTTGACCTGGCTGGAATCCCCCGACTGCAATAAACACCCATCTTCTCTAAAATTCTACACAATACCCAGTGTTACACTACATTATAAAAAAAGAGATGTTGCCAGACAGCAGATCATTAGCCTCATGCTGCCTTTGTACACATCAGGACTAATGCCTTAGAAACAGCTATTCAGAAGTGAGTAACTAGGACAAAGGAAAGCGAGAAGTCTATGGCTACTTCTGAGAAATGCTTCAACCTCAGCTGTGTTTTCACAGAAAGCCCTACCTAGTTATGCAAGCACGTTGGACTACATGAAGAGGTCACGATCTGGAACATGTGAGCACCTCAACTCTGTAAAGCTTCAACCTTCATGTCACAGAGTTGCTGATCTAATCCCACTGTAGGAGGAACTCAGGACCAGCATATTCCTCCCAGGCCTATAATGTGGTCAGGCATCAGATTTGGGCCTCCTACCTCCCTGTGGCATTTCTGTTGTCCCCATCTCTGAGCTAAGAGTCTGCAAAAATGGAAGTCTTTATGACACTTCTGCTGAATTGACAGCAACTCTGGCAGCTAAAAGCTACCTAGTCTTAACCAACCAGGATCCCTCCTCACTGTCCCTCACTGCAGTTTGCACTGTATTAAAACACACTGCATTGTTTGAAGCCAACCCAGCAGGCGCACATACACACATGAAAGCTAAGTACACTTCCAAGAGATCTGCCCCAGAATGTTTACTTGCTATGCACATGCAATATTTCACCTGCAGTGACATTACGCCACGTCCTGGAGGTATCACAATGAAAGGCTTTTAAAGACTGGCACACCCACCTATAAAGTGCTAATTATCACAGCTATATTTATTCTTTACCCACAAGCTTGCAAGAAGTCAAATTCATGCATAACAGTTAAGGTGTTTCCTTACGTTAAAGGGTAGAGGTCTGCTTCCCATTATAACTGTTTTCCAGTAGCCATCAGCTCCAGGGAATTTTCTAAGAACAGCATTAATGGAACAGTCCTATTTGATTCAATTAAAATGATTGCACCACCAACAGCTTAACACCCCAGCTCTCCAAGTAGTTTGTGGGATGGCTTTCTTTCCAACGTATTTTTTGCAAAAACAAAACTGACTTGTCCTAAACTTAAATTTGCTCCAACTCCTGTTTCAGTTGAAAGAAGTACTATGAAATAGTGACAATATTCAGGAGCATACCAGCAAGAGTTCTCTCCTTGAGTCACTGGCACCAGGGTTTTGGAACTTATACTCACATGGCACACTCTGTTAAACTAGTCTAGTTTTTTTGCTTATTCTGTCTTCCAAAGAGAAAGAAAACAAGCTGCAATTTCACCGCTAACCTCCTTATCACCGGGCTGGAATGTGGTACAGCATAACCTAGGAATTAGAGACAGACACAGTGCCCACAGAGTCCACAGGCAAAACTGCTCATACTGCCACAGAACTGTCCCTGCAGCTCAATGGACAGGACAGGAAGCAGAGACACTTCCACAAAGCCAACTATAAGCCACATAACTTTTAAGGTAACCACAATACAAATGAACACAAACCCAACTGTTTATTGCTCTATTTTACAGCAGCCAAGGTTGAGACTGGATAGAAAGGAGCTGTTCTGACATTAACAGAGCCCCACAGGAACAGAGAATCATTCTTTGTGGCATCCTACCTCCATTTGTCTGTCAGGATGGAGACACCAGCTTAGCCTGGGATGTTAAAGACGATTTTGTTCAATCCTGAGGAAGCCACATACTTAATGCTTGTAAAGGAAGCAAGGTGAAGTCCCCAGAAAAAGCGTTTACCAGGATTACTCAGAACTGTTGTCAAGATGCATTTGCACCATTTACAGTATTAAAGCATCTCCTCCTCATCACACACAATTGTCCCGTGGCAATTAATTGCTTTCTTTAGTCTAGATCCCTGACAGCAGCACACAGCCTGGAGGGAAAGTTCTGCAGGACAGCACTCCCAACAACCTACACCTGCTGAAGATGTGCAGCTGGTACACAGGGAGCTCCACCTTGGCAGCCTTTCTATGAGCAGAAACACTGAAATGAAAGAGCAAAGAGGCAAGAGCCATGAGCTAGAAAGGACACCTTAGAGAAGATTACATGCCAGAGACACAACTTATCGTAAGTCAGAGTCTCACCATTGCTTGAGTTTTGAAATGACCTCTCACCCTCAGGTCTCCTCTGCATTTCTTCATTCTCGGGGGTCTTGGAGGTTGTAGTGGAGCCAGACTGGCGTTTTCTTACACAGTCTTCACCTGCCATTGTTGCCTAGGTAGACAAGAAAAGAACAGCAGATAATTAACGACAAAAGAAACTAATTTACATTGTTCAAGAATAAATTTACATAGCCTTCTTGACACTAGACTTTCCTACCTCCATTATGAATTCAGCGGAAGGGTAGGGAAATTAAGCACACGCTTGTATTAGTAATTTATTGTGGATCACACTTCCTCTCCCTTACTACAAGCAGTAAAGGAACAAAGTAACCAAACAAGCTTCCCCACCACCACCAAAATATCTCCCCACAGCTCCCCTCCCTCCGAGACCTTCAAAGTACTTAAAATGACTTAAGACTTTGTGAAATCTTTAAAAGGCCAAAGCACCCTTGCAAATGCTCATAGTCAGGTCGGACAGCAAAATTTGTCTTCCAAGAGATCTGGGAGGTTTGCTTTGCAGAATCACCGCATTATTTTGCCTGAGTCAAGCCTTCAGTTCTTACTGGAAGAGAAGCTTCTTCAATAGATCCTTATGCTCTGCTTGGCCAGACAATGGTTGCATCGCAAACCACAGAAAAACAGGAAGAGAAAATCAGGTTTGAACTACGTCAGATTCAATTAGAAAGGTCACTGCTGGGGACAGGCCAGCTATTAGGGAACACCTGAAGCACCACAGCCAGGCTGAAACCAAAATTTTAGTTAATGAAAAGGGGAGAAAGAGATTCTAATTTGGTCACAAATTGACATTCCATCATGCTCTCCAGGAAATTCAGCTCAAGAAGCTCCCAGATGTAGCTACAACCAGGGACACTTTTCAGAACTGGACTTCCAGAAACCCACACAGGCACGTATGTAACCACGGTTTCAAACTAACTCTTCTCCTTTTTGATACATTTTTTTATCTTGGCACAAACTTTTAAATAGACATGTGTTTTGTTGCCAGTGAACAGAATACATGCACCAGCACAGATGAGCTGTTAAGAGACAGGCAAGGAAAATTCATGCACTTACAGAAAAACTAAGAAGGCAGAACATAACTATTTAAGGATGGATTTCCTCAGAATACTGAGGCTGGCACTTCTGCAAAAGGGAAGCAAGACTATGATCAGATGTTTTCAGGACTCTGCTTCCTGTATTTGTCCCTCTAGTAGAACAGTCTCCCATTTTCCTTTCAGGCATCACAGCATACAGGGGAAAAGCCCTTTTGCAACACCAACCAACAAATCACTAATTTAATCACCAACACCATTTCTTGCAGCACTGCCTCTCTTAGCTCTGTCTCAAGAGATCACAGCCAGAACTACAAGCTGTAAAACAAAGACCAGAAAAATGACAAACTTCCCAGCTGGTTTTGTACACCACCTGATAGCTCATACTATTGTATTTTACATAATGAAAAAAGCACTTACATGAAAAACAGAAAGAACCAAGCAAGAACGTGGTAAATCTTCCTAAAGTAACCATGCTCACCAGCACAAAAAGGTAGCTGGCAGGACGTACCCACTTCCTACCAGCTCTGCACACAGTTATTGCTGAAATGCTACTGCCTTTAAACACGAACCAGTCACCATCACGAAGACACTACTCTTACCACTTCCTAGCCTCCCCAAAATCACTTTAGAGCAAAGGATCATTTTGCCCACCTGGGGCTTGCAACTACCTGGAGATGCTGGACAGGCAAACACCTCAATCTTTCTGCTCTAACACAAAAGAGATGCCCCAAACCCTATCAAAGGCTAAGAATGAATCAATCTGATCACAAAATAGGGTCTATAGAAGAGTGGAGGGAGAAATCAAGCTGCCTTATAAGTTCATGCACTAACAAGCTACTCCTTGGGCCACTAGTGAGCCTCTCCACTGCCACCTCCTCCTCCAAATTGCTGTTGTGAGCCACATCTGTCCTTAAAGGTGCAGGTTTTCCAGCTCTAACACAGAACCACAAGTTTAATTCTTTCCTCAGTACACTCTTCATCTTCTTCAAGAGGTTAAGAAGGCACACCCTCCTCTCCAGTGCAGAGTGGTTAGAGTATCTCACTAAAAGACTAACAGAAAGAGGTTAAAAATAAAGAGTTTCAGGATAGGGGAAAAGAAAAATCATGCCTGTGAGGGGGGGAAAAAAAGCTTAAGCAATTAACTTAAAGAGGTATTCATTTCAGATAGGCTTTTCACATCAAAACAAGAACTGTGCTAGAGGAAATACATGAAAACATTCTCCTGGTCTACTTCCCGTATGAAGAGAGGTGTAGCATTACAGTACCTAAGCAACTATCAGCACATCAATGCACGCAGAGGGCATCAGACCTTCCCTCTAATCTCTGCTAGAACTAAATCAATCATGACACAGTGCCAGGATAACTCCTAAATGTTCACTATCACCTTCACAAAAAGAAACCACTCCTCACCATTCGTAAACAGTCCTGCCTTCACCCGCTCAGCACTTGCAGGACACGTAGGACCACAAATGCATCCCATTATCAGATTTCCCAGCAGAAACTCCCTGACTTTATAGGCATGACTGCATTATGGTACTCGTAAAAGGTCTCAGAAACCATGAGTTTCTCCATCTCCCCTTTCGAAACATTGGCAATTATAAGCATGCCTTAGGAGACAAGCAACACCCTATAGGAAGTACATCTTTACATTTCAAAAGGCTTCATAGCACAGTGAGGGCACATCTTCTACCTCCAAAAGCGCTTATACTAATAACCATCCCAAACGCCTTTCATATTTCCAAGGTTTTCCTTCTGCCCCCGGGTATAACATCAACTAGCAGAGCCGGTGTGCCACATCCTCGGTACTGGCAGAGCTCTTTGCGCACTGGGCTGGTACCACAGCAAAGTTAAGGTCATTCCACGGCTCAGCAGCAACGCGCAAAACACTCACCAGAGGAACAGAAAATTAGAAAGAAAGCGGATAAAAAGCCCGAAATCCAGATAACAATGGAGCTGCTTAAAGCACTGCCAAGACTCCGAGCACACCCCAGACCATAAGTCAACTCCCTTCTCCACTAACTCCCTGGAAACAACCGCTGAAGAGTTATGCGTTGGTGCCCGCTGCCAGCAATGAGACCCACCCCCCACCTCCCCCAAGCCCCAGCCCTGAGGGCGGCCCGCGGGGCGCCGCGCCCCTCCCCAAGCCGCACGGCCCTGCGGAAGGGCTCCGGACACAGCCTCCCCGCCTCAGCAGCACCGCGCCGGTGGGACGCCGGTGCCGCGGTACCGCCGGGGTCGGGTCGGGCCTAAAGCCGGCAGCGGGCCGAGCGGCCGGGCTCCCGCGGGACACGCCGGACCGGGCTCAGGGAGCGGCCGCCCTCACCCCGCGGGAGCGTCACCTCAGGGCGACCGAGCCGCTGGCTCCGCGCGCGCCGGCTCCCCGCAGCCGCTTGCCGCTTCCCGCCTCCACCGCGCGCCCGCGCGCCGGGGCCTCTTCCCGGGGCTCGCGCACGTCACCGCGCAGAGGGAGGGGGGAGCGGCGCCGCCGCCTATTGGCTGGGAAGCGTTCCGTGGGGGGGGAAGGGGGCGCGCGGCATGGGGGCAGCGGGGAGCCGGGTGGGAGGCGGCACGCGGCACGCGAAGCGCACGTGGGGCGCGCCCCTCCGCGGCTCCCCCCCCCCCCCTCCGGTTTCCCGCCTTCTCCGAGACCCGCGCCCCCCGGTGGGTTTCCTGTCAGGCGTCGCGGCGGAACGGGCCGCCCCTGCGCCTTACCCCGGCCCTCCGGGGGCAAAACGGACCGCAGAGGGAACGGTGCGCCTCGTCCCCAGGGACACGGGCAGCCGTGGCCGCCCAGCCCGAGATCCCGGGTGCGCTCAGCCAGCACACACGGGCAGGCCTGACCCTGCCCTGAGGACCTCCATCCTCCCCACACACCCCCCGGCACAAGGACGAGTTATTTCAGGGAACTGGGAGGAGGGCACAGGAGTCAAGGCTGGGAGGGCTGCGGAGGAGCCAGCAGCTTTGCCTATCATCGTCATTCAGAGGGAATAGCCAGGTTTTCCTCAGCAAGCGTTTCCCCCGGGGTTCAGTACAAACGTGCGTCCTCCATGAGGTTCTTCCAAAAGGCTTTACGGGAGCGAGGGCAAATATTTCTGAAGGGCAGTAAAAATGGAGTGTCTGCCGACTTAAGTAGCAACCACGGTCCCCCAAGAAGTGGGGCTTTGTGGCAGGGGGTGTTCACCCTCACAGGTTTTACCCTGAGTAGCGTGAGCTGCAGCTCACCTGCAAGGGGGGAGCCGAGAAGGGGCCTGGCTGGAGGAGTGTCCTTCCAGTCCCCGCCTGTACTCCAGAGGGTCAGAACTGGGCAAAAGGCTGGGGTTTACACCCTCGCTTTCTCTGTTTCCCTGGTCAGACACAGGCTCGTGACGGCTGGTGAGTCACAGGAACACAGGAACACGTCACCACTGAACAAACTCTAGTAACCTCTTAGTAGCTGCATCTCACTGTGTAAATGGGAAAGTTTTCCCAAAGTCAGAGCTAAGCCACTAATTTCCAAGTACGTGTCTTTCCTTCTCTTCATGACTTCAGGGCTGTCCTGTGCAAAATATGTACCCAGGTGCACCTTAAGCCGTTGTCCCAAACCACGGGTCGAAGCTACAATACGGTATTAAAACATTTCTAACACATATCACCTTATCAGACTTGTTAATAAAACAAATTGGTTTTGACCAACAGACACCAGAGACAGACTCTTTTAATGTGTAACTGCTGGAACTATTCAGAAGTTGTTTTAAATATTCTATGTGGACTCCGAGCAGAGCCACTGGGTGAAAAAGTCTGACACTGATTTAGTTTGCAGTGTGTGTTTCACACTGTTATCCCATCACCCATCTTTCTGCTGCTTAATGCTGCTTAATAGGAAAGCTGTTGTTAAAAAATATATATATATAGAAAATCTTGTGATTGCTGAAATGTGACCAGCTGCATGGGTGATAGCACCAGGAATTTTCACATACCTTTGCCCCTGTTCTTAAGATGTCAATTTTAACAGAATGCTGCTTAGAAATACTCTCAAGTCAGGCTATACATGATCACTGGTGCCCTCATGCTGAAAATGCTGTGCTATTTACCCTGAATTGTCTTGTGGTGCCACCATTGGCTCTGTGAGCAAGCGGAAAAGCAAAACAAAACAAAACAAAAAACACCCCACAAAAAAACCAAACCCAACAAAACCCCACAAACCACCAAAACCCAACACATCCAAAAGTTTCCTAAACTTCAACAAATGGTTGATGAAACTGTTTCATCAAATTAGTAAAACCCTAACTCTGGAGGGTAGGAAAATGAGATACGTTTGATAGAAAGTAAAGTGCATGTGACCTTCAGAGTTAGCCAGTTTGCTTTTCTTTTCACCTTTCTTCCCATCCTTTACACAGGAAATTGGAAGAAGGCATTGCTACCTTTGTCCCTGCCACTCACGCCCATCATCCGCTGTGTCTTCACCAGTCCAAATTGGTGTACTATTTCATCAGCTACACCATTTACTCTGCTTGTCACCACAGTGATTGCAATCTTGATTTTTTAGTGTCATACATTAATCTTATGGGTTGCATCGCCCAACGATTGCCTAACCACAACCGTTCCTGAGCACTCCTGGCTGAATCAGCACGTGGTCATTCCCATTTGTTGACATGGGAACCTTGACACCCCAGCGTTTTGCTTCAGCTTCACTTGCTCTCACCTACCCACAGCACCAGGCAGCAACTTGACTTCTGCAGCACTGCTTGTTTACCTGATTTCTTTCTCTCTTTCTTTCTGTCTTTCTCTATTCCACCACCACTCCCCGGGCAGTCTAAGCAAGAATTTACAGCTCTCATGCACACATTATGTACCATCACTTTGGTGATTGTAGACATGCTTGATGCACCTGAGCCTGCCTATCAGCTCAGGGGAAGCATAAAGAAAACCCTTTGCTGTTAAAGCTTTTGTGCTGCCCAGGGCAGACGGATATATCCTCACGATGACTGGGGTGGGGTGGGGGGGGTCTGTGCAGCTGAGGGAGGCACTGGGGAGGCAGCAGCATGGCCTGTACCAGCCCATGTTACGGAGAGGTGGGGATGGCAGGGGAAGCGAGATGGAGAGTTGAGGCTTTCACAATCCTGCTAGAAAATCTGTGCCTGGTCTTGTTCCTTCCTGCCATTTTTGGCACTGCTGCAAAATAGATGTGGTTAACTCTGCCTACTCTTAATTCTGAGTAACTCTAATTTATTTTCTATTTTAAGAGGTTTGCTCTCAGTCAGCCAGGGAGTAAGTACCTGTGGCTGTTCCTGATGCCTGCATTTATTGACCAGAATGGTTAATTCCTTTAAAACTTCTTTGTGGGCTTTAAAGTCAGTTACCCAAGAGCCTCAATACTTTCACGTGTGTCGGTAAAGTGTGGTATGTCCTATAATAAGATGTATAGAAGTATTGTTTACTATTTCCCAGTATGTACGCACAATAGCAAAATCTTAATGTATAAATGAAATAGCTCCATCAAGTGGTTAAAAATATTGTTACACGTTTCACTTTATTTCCTTAAAAAAACCCCAACAACAAAACTACAGTAATGTTAGATGTGTAATGTCAAGCCGGTTATAAATGAAGCAATAAATAAGCTTCAATTTTTGCATAACCAGAAAAAATGGTGTGGATGTAAGACTGAGGCCAAAACTCAGTTAGGTAAGTGCTGCAGTTAAATAAAAAAATTAAAAAATTATATATATATAAAAATTAAGAAACTGTAGAGGACTTCAGCCTGATCTGGTAATGAATGATTGAATTTTGGCAGGAAAGCTGAAAACTAGCTCCAGCAGACATCACATTGTTGAGGATGCCTGAAGTGTTTACAGATCATAAAGATTCCTTTTTAAAAACTCCGGTTCAATTGCTACCGTCATGTCAAGATTTTGTATGTAATTACCCTTGCTCCTCTTTACTTTGTCTGAGGCGCAGAGTTTTCAAAATATTTGGTGAAGGAGAATCAGCAAACTTCGGAGGAAAGACAGAGGCAGCAGGAACTAAAACTCCAACTTCACCGAGCAATTCCCCACTTCCAGTTACTTTCCAAGCAATGAAGTTTTGCAGGGAGATCAAACAGGCGGAAAGAAACAACCGCACCTCTCCCGGCAGAGGGCAGCGGTATCCTTACTCAAACATCACGCCACTTTTTGCCAGAGAACGAAAATAATCCTTGACCGAGCAGGAGGTGCAACAGCCAACTTAATTGTGGTGATTCCATTGCTGAAAAGGGAAACTTGCATTATTTTTTGAGGAACAAATAACTTTTCCTTTCCCTACCACTCTGAAGTAATGGAATGAATCTTGCCAGCTGGGCTGGTGTGATTGTTGGGGTTATTTAAGTTGAGGAGGTTATTTCTTCAGTGTATGTAAAAAGAAGTAGATCCTTCTAATCTGGCTAAACATCAGATCATGAAAGGTATTCAGTCTGTATAGGTATAACTATTGCCTAGCCCTGCTAAGGTGAATTGTGTTTCCTGAAACTGCTCTTCACCCTCTGCAACATCCCAGCTTTCTCTCTCTGTTGGGCTCAGAAACAATTTCACCTGGGTCCCAACCACATTATATATCATCATCATTACTTTGTGACACCACCTCAAACCAATCTCAGATCTATTTTGCAGCATATTCTGCTGCTTATTAAAATTTCATGAAAATATTGACGTGGTCTCTGAAGTTATTTCATCAGGAACATACAGAATTAAATGTGCAGGCAGCCCTGGAAGAGTGACTTGAGAGAGATTAGTTCCAGAACAAACAGGTCTAGTTACTCATATTGACTCTCCCACATATAAGGGCTTTCTAAATATTTTTGTGGAAATGCAGCACTGGACTTGGCCAGCATCTCCTTCCCGTTCTTACAGTAGCAACTGTACATGTTCCTTGTGACTCCACAGCTTGCCAGCTGTGCTACGCAGCTGGGACCCTTCCACGTGAAGGTAAGACACAGCAGGTGGAAAAGTAGACATTTTACACCTAGTTTAATGACTACTTACTACTTAATGACTACTTACTACTCTGTAATAGCAATCTCTTCCTCTCCATATTTCATAAAAATGTGCATCCTTTCTCTCCTCCCTAAGTAAATACAAAATAGTTTGCTATTGTTCTCCCCACAGCTGCTAAGGTGCTTAGGTGGAGAAATCCATGCCAGTCAGTGTTTTCTACCATTTTCTTGTTTCACTTTTATTTGTTGCAGTACAAATGCACTGCCTGCTGACGGACATGGAAGAGAATTAGTGCTTATGGAATGACTGGTCCAGGTGATTCCCAAGACAGTTGCTTGTAGTCTACAGTTGTACAGTCCTACCTATTCTGTACTTTGCAAAGGGCTTATGGAGACTAATAACCTTCTATGTGCAGTAATGAACTTTTTCACTCTTCTCATGAGGGAGGCTTCCACAGCTTTCTCCAATCCCCAGTTGTAGAAACAGAAGGATGTTCTTAAGGCAGAGATTTCATATACATGCTGTAATATAGCTATATATTTGTAATCTTTTAAGCTGTCTTTAGAAATAACATTATGAGGCTGTGGGGAAACAATTGGATTTGAGAGGTGTGGGGAAAAAAACTCACTGCTTTGGTGAGATCAGCCTCTTTGAGGGAGTATGAGATCCTTAGGGCCAAGAGTTGAGATCTTACGGAGAAACATCATGTAGGTAGCAAGTGTGCTTGCAAGAGACATAGTGAGCACCATCGAGAAGTCTAGACCATCGAAATGACAGCCAGAATCATAATGCCAAAAGTGTTTGATCTTTGTAATGAAAGAGCCCCAAAACCATGAAGACATGGGTAAAAATAATCCCCATCAAAACCAGGACATATTTCTCAGAGGAGAAAAAATATCTTCATAAAGCCATGGAAGATTGACTTTCTGTTGTAGATGAAGAAAGAAAACAACGTTTTCAGCTTTCAGTGTCGGACATTTCCTCTTTCCCACTTTGTTTTAATCTCTGTGAAGATAGATGACATCTACCGAAAGTTAGTCCCAAGCAGGAGACATTTCTAAATCTGCCCAGCCAGTTTTTTGGCTGTTTCCATGGCAATGAGGCAGCATGTCCTGCTGCTCTCCCTTCTGCGAGAGCCTTTCCCAAGCTTGATACGGACTGACAACACCATGCCTTTGTAGCTCCCTTGCCAAAAACTTCCCTCTTCTCTGTTCAGGGCCATTCCCATCTATTCCTTTCAGCTTCTCCCTGATTCTGGAAACACCTAGCTAGAGACTGAATCCATCCATGTGTTCACTTCTCTGCCACAATGATTCAGGCCAAGAGACCGCTGCTGGTTATACAAGCTGAGGGACTGGAGAGGGCAGCACCTTCCAACCTTCCTGTCTTGGAAAGAAGTTTTGGGTGATGGTGAAGGGAGAACACTGTAGGGGCCAGGAGCATGAACTAAGCAGAAACAAAGAAAATCCAGGTTTCTGTCTAGTCTCCCAAAAGAGTCGGACTGAAACTTGGCACTTCTGGCCATAGCAACAAGTAGAACAGTAAAGAATGTACAGACTTGGTACAATGCAGTGCTTATTAAAAGACATGACAAGTGTGAAGGAACACTTCCAAAACCCTGAATTCAGATAGATCTATGTCACAGCTGAGCCTCTGGCAGCTCTCAACAGCATTTCACTGAAGGGGGGGGGAAGAAAAAAAGTTAAGAGTTACAAAGCTGAAGGAGGAGTTTTGCTATCAGCTGAGGACTAGCAAAAATGGGAGGTTATAATGGAACTACACTGGGAGGTGAAGCAATCTGCAGGGTTTGCTGCAGTTGATCTGTATTGCGCTGAGTTGATGTGGTTACAAAAACATCTTTGTGCTCAGCACTATTCCGTTGTTGGCCTAGTGCCTTGAGGCTTACATGCCTTGGAAATATGGATGAGGAGATGAAAACTTGAGCTTGTTTAAAGGATTTAAATCTGAAGATGGCAGGCCCAGGAGAGGGATTCTGAGTTCAGGCATGTAGGTCAGGCAAGAGAAGTCTTGTCTTCACTAGCAAGTTAGTATGAAATATAGTAAAAGTGTTCCTGTTAGTTCAACCCTTGCCCACACAAAAAAATTCCCTCATTGCATAAAGTGGCTGGAGAAACATGAATTGACAAACCAACCAGAGAACAGGGTAAACCTTGAGTGAATTTTCTTCATCCTTTACCACTGCCATTTCTCTACAGTAGGGACCCACAAGAGCACCATCAAAGCAAACAGCAGTGGTCACTCCCCAAATTTTTTCCACGTGTGCTTTCCTCAGCAACTGCTTATTCCTTGCTTCCTATTTGTGAGCTTATTCACCCAGTTGCAAAAGGCTTCCAGTGCCCACAGCAACAATCGCCCATCTTCAGCACATAAGTCTTTGTTTTATTTTTCTGAAATTGCATCTCATAAGATCTCATTTTACTGTTGCCTGCTGATCAGACACCAAGTTATGGGAGAATCACTGGTGTGATGCTACTGTAGTCTGTGATTTTAGGAGGAAGGATCCAGGCTGTAAGATTTCTGGTGGCATTCCAAGTAAGCTGTCATGAGAAGAGAATCCAACACGCAAGACCTCACTGCTGAGGGAAAATCAGCAGGTTTCTTCTACTCAGAGGAAAAGTGTAGAACTATAAATGCTAACTCAGTAACTCCCCAGGAATGAGCATGTGCCATGCTGAGACTGAATGCATCATTAGCAAATCCCTGAGGCCGGATCTCTATTTCAGACTGCACAGTATAACAGCTCCAGGGAACATACAAACAGAGAATGCTGGTGATTTCACAGTTTTTGCTGCCCTGTGAGGCAGAAAATAGAAGTGCTCTAAAGCTCTTTCCCGGGAACACAGAAGTAATGTTTTCCAGGGCCATCAAAAGCAGAGGAAGATAGGTGTGTTCTCTGCAAACAGGGAGAAAGGGAAACAGATTAATCTGCTGCCATGTCTGCTAAAGGAGTCTCTTGGATAATCAGGCAAGCTTTGTGGAATGAGGCTATAGGACTGCTCCCTTGCAGAAGAAATGTTGGGGAGGGATGTGGTGTTGGTTCAGGTAGACGAAAATCTCAGAAGCACATACAATCCACAGTGGATTCATGCCTTATCAGTGCCTTCCCTAGCAGCACAGGTTAGTAATGTATCTAGTACGTCTGCCCTTTATCACAACCAACCCATGGGAAAAACTTCCAAGACTGGTGAGTCAAGGTAATTTTGTAGTGTGACTGCATCCTAAGAAAGAGTAGACAAAAAGGGAAAGGCAGACAGCCAGGCGGTCTCTAGCACACTGAGGTCAAATTCCCCTTTCTGTCACTCTCGGGTACGAGAAAGTTGAGGACGACACACAGAGGTAACAGACATACTCCCGTGTCTGCTGGCACAGACAAGGCACCAGGCAGACTTAAACATACGCTCATGTGAGCACAGTGATATAATCTCTGACTATCAGAAAGAAGATGCCCGGGTTTCACTCCTAAATGTCTCAACTTCTCTGCATAGTTCGGATTGCACAGTAAATGCCTCAGCTGTATGAAATGTGCTGTTGGCTCTGGGGAAGTATTATTTCAGGTTGGCTGCAGCTGGGAGTACGTAGCATGACTTCAGGCCTCATTAGATGAACACTTGACAAGTTTTCTGCACAAAGATAAAGGGAAGAAAGATTTTATTAAGAAAACAAGGCTTATACAGTTGTCTTATGTGTGCGGGGAAGGGAGTGTCTGTGTGCCCCAGCTGTCTTTTACCTCCCAATAACTTTTTGAACCTGTTGGCCTATTTTATGCAAATCAGATGGAGAGACAGACATTCCAGAAATATTCAGTTCCTATGACTTCTGTGACAAATTCAGTCTAGTTAGAGGACAGTCTTAGTTTATGCTCCAAATGGAGGGAACTTGCAGGTGAACTCACCTTTTGCTAGAATAAGAATTTAAGTTGACAGGGATCACTGCAGCTCATCTAGTCCACTCTCCTGCTCAAAGCACAGCCAATTACAAAGTTAAATGAAGCTGCTCAGGGCCTCATTTTTAAAACCTCCAACTCTGGACCTCAGCTTCACAAAGCAAATGTATCAAGTGCAACTCCTTTGCCTCTGCCATTTCCCCCTCTTTTAAAGAAGGCTTAGAAGTGGTAGCTGATGGTAAAGCTTGCAACAATCCCTGCATCAGGCAGCCGGTAGGACTTCACTTATGTTAATACATGTAACCAGCAGCTAGTTACTTTATTTTGGCATTCTGTGTTAGTTAATGAGTACAAGTACAAAGGTCAGGCTCAGAGACACAAGGCTTTGTATGTCTCATTGTCTGATTTACTAGAAGCTACAAGGGAAGGAGCGCTGCTCTGTATGAGCAGGAACTACAGGCTACATAACCAGCCTGACAAGCTAATGAGAACAAGTCATTCATTAACAGAAGACTTGCTGCTAGGCAAACACACACAGCTGGTATGGGAGAAGAATTTGGATGTGAAATGAGACAGTGTAGCTGGTTTTTTATAAGACATTTCCTACTTCAGCAAGTTTACAGTCTAAATAAAGACCACACAAAACACATTAAGAGCCTGATCAGGGGAAGATTTGGGCTTATGTGTTTTCTGAAAGGTTTAGTAATGAGCGGAGAGGCAGAATTTGCAAAGAGAACAGAAATATTTGTATGTTTAACATAAGGAACAAGTTATGAATTTAAGTGAGATTTGATTACAAATGTATATGCTGCTCTCTTGGGTACCAGTCTGTTCTGTGCACATACACATACATGTATGTTCACAGAAACATCGTACAAAACCCTGACGCTTTCTCCTGCTACAGTTGTACAATTACGCTTTTCTTCAGAGTAGTTTCATGCTACTGAGCATTTTTTTTAAGAAATAACATCAAAGCTGGAAGCTGAAAAGCATGGATATTTAATACTATATAACTGTGTGAAGAAAGGAACACGATGTTATTTGAAAGACAAAGTAATCACTTAAAATTCTTGCATAATTAAATAAAAAACCCTGCCAAGGAAGAATCTCCAGACTTTGTAGAATGAAACAATAACAATATTTTAGACCAAACTTTGTCTCTTAAAAGTGATTAAATTAATCAGCACCATTGCACAGAGTATGACACCATTCATGGCCAGGTCACATAGGCATTTACCAAAGTGGTCCAGAGCAAGGCTGGATTCCTGCCATCCTAAATATATAATACAGAGCACAAATCCTGCAAGAAGTTGTACCCTCAGGCTTCCTTACAAGATCGAAGACTAAATTCAGAAGTGTGTACAACTCAAAACAATACCAGGAGTGCAATCACATTGATACTAATTATTGGCAATAACAAGAGCAACTTTGGAAGATACAGTTTTCAGTATGATTTATAAAAGAGAAGTGAAGCTGCATGGAACTCACTGACTGGCAAAGTATTCCGAGCATAAGTGACAGTGTGAGGAGGCAAGAAGACAGAGGTGGAGGAGGTACAAGGGGAAACTAGCACATGAAGCAAAGAGCATGGAAAGGAAGCATGCCAAGTCCAGAGTCTTTTCAAACCTAAATGATTTTGTGATTCTAATTCCAGCTTATTTTAGCTGCATGTCTTGGAAAATAAAGGATTTTTTTTTTTTTTTTTTTTTTTGGTGGCTGATGAGTCTTTATTTTGTTTTGGACTATCATGGTGGTTATTCTAATTCAAGTACAGTAGAGTAGTCATCAGAGGAATCTAAGGTGGGATGAGGTTGGTCTCAGAGGCACTGCTGGAGGTACCGCAGCATAGTAGTGTGCTCTGAAGCATTTGCTGTCCCTTATCTAAATGTCAGCTCTCTGGCTGCAAACCTCTCAGGGAGAGAAAACAGAAAACATGGGAAGAAAATCTTCCATCTGCAAACTAGAGAACTCCCTCACTGTCCAATGAGCTAGTAAGATTTCAAATGAGGAACTGAAAAAATTAGGCTCCTAAACATGAATTAAGGCAACCCTGGAACTCTGGTGGCAAAACATTCCTATTGACCCACCTGCAGACAAACGCCTAAAAGCCTGAATCATCACCAGCACTGTCAAGGGACCTCATATTACCTCAGCAAATGTACTTTATCAGTGATCACGCTGTGCAAGCTGAGTACTAATTTGCAATTCCCAGCAGATGCAGAGACTTGTCATCATTTTTGTTTGGTGGAGGCAACATTTTCCATGGAAAAAGGCAAGCAAACAACATTCTTAATGTTCTTATTAACATACCCTTCTACAACCTTTTGTGCCTCAAACAGATGCTTGGGAAGGGCAGTGCAGCTGTAATACTTACAGAAATATATCAGACAAGAAAAAAATAACTGAAGAAGTCCTATAATCTGCTTATTCCGTGTCTCCCCACCTCTGGCTTTACTCTGATGGAGGCTGTGAGAAGTTTATGGGTTATACCATGAAGGGTATAGTTCTGCAAAATCTCAGCACAGTTTATGTGGTGTTGTTTACAGTTAGCAGATATGTACACAAGGCCTGGCCACACAGCTGTGATCCACAAGCGTGGTTAGTTATATAATATACCTAACAAAAAACCACAGGACCAAATAAAAGAAGAATGGGGATGCCCAAGATGCTGCAGTTGTCTCTACACACAGACACACCCAGGTCCTTTCCTCCCTCTGCACAGAGCCCTTCATTTACTTGCTCTCTTGGTAGGTGTCAATGTTTAGACTAGTAGCTGGCAGTGTCGGAATAGCGGTTTGAATAAGGATAATGCTGAAGCAGCATCAAAGAAATTAATAAAAGGTTGGTTGTGCTGAGGAAAGGGCTGAGTTGGTTGGTGGGATGCAGCATGTGGGGGTGGGTATGTGTGGGGAGTTTTAATTTTAGCTATGGTGGAAGAAAGAGCAGTTACTAACAGAGGAAATATCATCTTTCAAGGGCTGCACGTGAACCCTTCCGTGCTGTTGGGCAAAATCTGTTAGAAAACCATACTTCTCCAGAAAGCTTTTATGTTCATAGACTCTCACTGAACAGGCATGTGAGTACCCGAAGCTATCTTGCACACACTGTACATAAATTCTAATTTAAATCATAGTCATGATTTGAAATAACTTGTAAGACAACACTGAAACACTACCTATTGTGCCATGAAAGATCTGTGCAGACAGTACATTTTAAGAGCTGTCAATCAGAGATGAAAGGATGAGTGCTTGCACCAAGAAACGACATTCTCCTTTGAAATGGCTCATCACTTACAAGCTTTCAGTGTATACTGCAGAGTAACTAACCTTGTGTCACGAAGCCTTTATCAGACCAGATTTTAAAATCTTTCTTTTTTGTTTTTTTGGGGTTTTTTTTGTTTTCTTTTTTTTTGTTTTGTTTTGTTTTGTTTTAATGTCTTTCCCCAGAACCCTTCCATTAAGAGGTGGCTGCCTGGTTTTCACACAGGTGAAGTCCAGGGTGTTACAGCGACGCTGAAGAGCAATGCCACAGCCATCTAGTGGATATTAGACATGACCTTTGCAGGCATCCCAGAGGAGCTACAGCTGTCCTGAGCCTCACAACTTGTTCTGGTATTGCAAAAAAAGCATAAAAATCCTGCCATGTTACGCACATGTATCCTTTATGCTTGAGAACTCTCCAAATACCTCGATCAGGCCTCTGTTGTTCTAGGCACTTAAATACCTCAACTAATACCATCCACATCCTAAATACCAGCCAAACGTTTAACACAAATCTGTTTCTCTATGTAGCTTTGATACACAGAAGGTATGTGAGTTGGAAAAAGAGCAAAGATTACTCCTAGAATTAATTTTCAAGCCACTGGCGGAGTACTGCTAGTTAATTTTTCCTAAGCTACAAACAGAAACTGCCCAGTTGACTCAACACTTAGTTAGGCTCAGGAGTCTCCAATTTGTCCACAGACTTCTTCTGGCACAGAACCTGTACTTCAGGCAGATGACAGCAGCACGCTCGTGACATGTAATGCTGAGCATGTAAGTCTGCTCAGCCAGCAATTATTTGATTGTGTGATTTTGGGAGCACACTGTGGATGTGGAGCAATGCACTGTCAGTGCTTAGAAGAAGCTTCAAGGACTGGATATATGGTGAATATTTAAAGTCAGTTCAAAAGCATTTCTAGAAATAGCAAGTTTCTTGCCAGGCACATCATTGTAACCTCAATGCTGCTTTTGTTCCTTGGTCCCTTTTATCCCTTATTCGAACAGCTCATGAGATGGCAGACTGATTGGAAGCCCAAAATCGCCAGGAGGACAGTAACTGTTACTGATGTCTCATTAATGCATGGTGCCAGACCTCTTCAAAAGAAATTACTTTCTGAAAAACAACCTATTCCTGATCCTACATGAGGCTGATAGCATCACGGCTGATAATAACAGGTCGCATTGATACAGAGTTTACCTCTTCAAAGCACTGTGTAATCTTTTCATGGTTAGTAACCATGACACTCCGTGAAGTAAATACTCATCAGCTCCCACTTTAACAATAAGGAATGGTGTGGCTCAGTGTCATCTGTGAGTCAGTAGCACAGAGTCATTTTCAGTTTGGGGAGTTTCTTGTTTATATCCCCACCGCTTTTCTAGCAGGCACTCTAGAAGACAGTCACCAACTAGGTGCGTCCCCTGTTTATATGATACCATACAAACTATGTTGTTGGGAGGACCTAGTGGGGTACAGTCTGAGGGTACGGCTTGTTTAGCACACAACCAGCAACGGCTGGGGCGCTAGTTTTGAAGCTTTTTTTAATAAGGTACAGCATGATCTTAGAATACTATGGTAACAAATGGTAACCATGCCGCAGCCCTCCTCCCCTTGTAACAGGCCTTTTTAGAAAGCCCCTGCCTGACTCCATCCCCAAGAAAGATATTTCTCTGCGCCAGACAAGCTCCATACAGTTGGACATTAACGTAATCCACGACAAGCTGCTATATGTGCACAAGCTGCTGGTAGAGAGAAGGAAGAATTTCATGAGATCTGAGGAGTAAGAACAGTGTTTAAACCCAATTCTCCTTGGCGCACTTATGTATAATAGTCTCTTGACATTGGTATCTTCTTTTAAATTGCTAATGGCCTTCCTCTGGATAGTTCTTTAGGATGAGCAAGTAAAAGGCATTAGGAAAGAAAAATAGTATTTGATTTTTAAAGAGTGGTTCTATCCTATGTGGCAACTGCAAATGGCGTGAGGGAATTCTATGTTTGTTGTCTCTCTACAGTCTCCAGAGAACATATATTTTGTTTACAAGGCAAACCATTTACAAATGCCAAACCCTGCAAATTCTAGCTGGAATGAGACCAGGAAATATCTCCACTACAGTTTACCCATGTGAGCTGGTTCTGCCAGAGACTGTCCATCCTGCAGAGACAGCCTCTGCTCATATACACATAACCATGTGTATACATGGTCCTGGACTTCATAGAATCATAGATTTGGCAATGCATACCCCATGCTACGCCCCAGATATTCCCAGAAATTATTTGCTGTGTGTTAACAGCAAGTATGTCTGTAATTCCTGATCTCCCCATTGTTCTTAGTCCATTAATTTAGTGAGTTAAGGCATTTCTGGCTCCCTGTGCTCCTCACTCCCATTTACTCCAGCCTGTGTCAGAGTACACACTAGCCAGCTGGACAAGCCACCCTTGAATTATGGCAGCAGGGTGCAGTTTGAGTGCATGTGAGTGCATGTGATAGTGTGGACAGCATTTTGGTAGCACCTCATGACCCTGAGAAGGTAAATTACAGTCTCAGAATTCCTGTCACTATGAATTTAATGAAGAAAGCTGACTTTCATGGAACTTGCAAAGGAGCTTCTTCTCACCTTCCCACCCCAGGACAGCCACACAAACGTTGGTCCAGCCATAGGTTGCTGTGGCTCCTTGTAAGCTGGCTGGCTCCGAGTGTTACCAAGCCAGTTTGTCACTGTCATGTCAGTTCTCAGTGATGTGGTGAGGGCATCTGAGATGAGCGACATTATGGCTCATCCACAATGAAGCAACACTGCCAAAGCATTGCTGAAATAGTAGCCAGCATGGAGACTGAAATACTTTCAAGTGCCTAGTTCTTCTAAGCTGCAACAAGCACCATTATCCTTCAGGATGAAACCTCCTCCTTTCTGCTTTGAATTGGACCACCTTATGCTAACATTACAGAAGCTGAAAGAAGACAGTTTACCAATTACAGAATAGAGTGTACGTTCAGCCACCCGATGACAAGATGCTGCTGTCAGCCACATCTGGCCACTGACATGCCTGATGCTATTCACACACCAGTGCCTTTCTCTTACCGCACGCCCTTGGCCAGGAGAGCAGGTCCCGGTGGGAACCTGAGGAGCTCATCCAGGGCCTGGTGAGCCATGGAGATGTGCACGGCTCAGGACAGGCCCACCACCGCTCCCTTCTGCAGCCGGGTACGTGACCCTGGCTTTGCCCCTCACATCTGCTTGGGTTCGTAGGGGAACCAGCCTGCCCTTAGCTTGCAGGGAAAGCGTGCTTGTGGGGCCGGCGCGCAGCTGCCCTCAGCGGGGCAGCCTTGGGGCCATGGCCGCAGAATTTGGTCAGGTTGCCCGCGCCCGGCCTCAAATCGCGGCCAAGAAGGAAGGACCCTCCGAGGGCACAATCCGGACAAGCACCCCGGGGTCTTGCTCCTCGGTCCATGCCTGTCCCCGCCACAGCCACGCTCCGGTGCGACCGTGCCGGCGCCACCGTGCGTGACCGCCGCTGCCGCGGAGGGGTGGGCGGCCTCCCTCGGAGGACCGGAGGCGGCTGGGGGAGCCGCTCTGTCCCCGCTCTCCCGGCGCTCTGTGGTCTAAGATGGCGGCGGGGGCTGAGGGGGCGAGTCCGTGAGTCCCAGGCCGGAGCGCCGCGGGGGCCGGCGGGGGCGGCGAGGCGGGCGGGAGCCGCCGGGCCGGGCCGGGCCGCGCCGCGACGCGCCGGGGGGAGGAGCGGGAGGCCGCCTGCCGGGCCGGGGAGCAGCGGCGGCATGTGAGCGCGGGCCGCGGCCGGGAGCGCGGCGATGGGGCAGCAGGTGGGCCGCGTCGGGGAGCCGGGCGCCGGGCTCCAGCACCAGCCGTCGTCTCAGCAGCAGCAGCCGCGGGGACTGCGGGGTAGCAGCGCGGCCAAGCCGGCGGGTCGCCGGCGGGAGGCGGCCGGGCGCGCCGCCGAGGGAGGCTTCAATATCTTCACCCAGCACGGTGAGGGGCCGGGCTGGGGCCGCGCCGCCGGACGGGTGGAGGGCCGGGGCTTGGGGGACGCCCGCCTGCGGTCGGCCGCGGCCAGAGGGTCGATCGCGGGGCGCGGGGGAAAGGGGCGAGATCGCCCTTCCTGCCCTGCCTCCTTTGTTGTTGCGGGTTTAACTGGGGGAGGGGAGAGGTGCGGGGTGAAGAGAGGCGCCTCTCCCGGCGGGGGGAGCGGGGCAGCTCCGCCGCTGTGCCACGTCCCGGGAGACGCTTGCCTCGGCCCAGCCCAGAGCCTGGCAGCGGGGCCGGAGGAACTTCCCCCGGAGCTGGGACTCCCCGGCATCCGCGGGAGCGAGGTGGCACCACCGGGAATCAAAACTCGCTGTGCGTGGTGGCTGTCACTGCAGCGGTTCCTAGCTCTGGTTTTGTTACAGAGGTAAACGTTACATGTGCTTTGTCTTTCTGTTTACTGAGGCGCTTATAACTTGCCCATCTACATCTGTAAGTCTCTGTTGTTATATAGCTCCTGACAGAGCAAAAGATTTTGTTTTGACTGAGGTGTTACAGCTGAAATCTGTTTCTCAGTTGAAGTTTTTGCCTGTCCACATTTATTCTTATTGCTGTAAAGTGATACCGGAAATGTTTAATGCAACACGATTAGTTTCAGTAATCTCTCTTAGGAGGACCCCACAACTTCAAATCCCCCTTTGTAACTATGTGTTTTTATTTTTGTTGGTTTTGTTGTTTGTTATATCTATCTGGCAACACCTTTATATAATGCACAAGTTTTGGAAGGTGATCAACTGAAACCTGTCTGGTCTGACGAGCGTCTTGAGAATAGATGCGCGGATGCATCTCTAATCCTAAAGAACTGAATCCGCTATGGAGAGCGTGGCTGGTTTGGCTTTAGGTGGAGAGATATGTCAGTGTTTATAGAGGAAGGCTGCTTCTGACAATACATGTTTTCTTCTGCTCAATAGAATGAGCATAGGCAAAAAGATTAAGGAACATGCAACCAGCAGTCTGAATGTAAATATCATCTGCTGTGACTGCTGACACGTAAGTATGAATCAAAACAAGAGTGCAGCACTAAATTTGGTTTTTAAAATCTCAGTGTTATCACAGCTTTTGAGTTCAGGGAGTGGTATCAACTTTAAAACCAAAACAGAACTCCAAGCTTGCTGAAATGCCTGACCCACTATTACTACAGTTACAACTAAGCATTTTGTTGCATCTTTCAGCCATAGTATCATCAACTCATGTTTTATTCTGTCGGTTTTGTATTTCTGTACTTTAAAAGGCTGTTTGGCAAAAACATTACTATAATAGACTGAAATACTGTAAATTCACAATGTTAGGAGCAGATCTCAAAAGTTGTGCATATACCCCACTTCTTTGAGGATGCTGAAGTCTATATCTTTAGACTTTAGAGCAAAACTGCTATATAGGCAAAATGCTAAGTATGACTTAGCAGGCAGGAGTACTCCTGCTAATGACAAATTGTCTCTTTTTGTGTTTTGGTACCAAGATGGCTATTTAGTTGTTGCTCTTATAAGGCAAGGACAGAAAGGATGTTTGTGGGAAGTACAGTGCAGCATCTGGGGAACGTGTAGTTACTTCAGAATAACACCGTTGAGACTGACTCAAGCGCATCTTTTCATTTATTGCTGCATGTTTTAGTAGTAATTTAGTTTAACATCCTGAATAAATCCTTCTAGCTCCTCTCTCTGCCCTACTAAATTTTAAAGGTAGACGGTAAAGAGAATTATTCACCTGGAGTGGCAGGGAAATGAAGAGGAAAAGCTTTCTTAAGTATGTGTGCACACCAAGACAACAAATTATGTGCTCTACCAGCCCTGTGCTTTGTCTTCCATAGAACTCAAAACAAGAATGAGCCAGGGAAGCCAACACACTCTGAATAAAACTGTTCAGGGTCATATAAAAAGAACATTTCTCTGTGATAACAGTGATTGTATCTTTAAAAATAATTTCTCTACTATTTATATTGTTTAGTTTATCTGCTTCAGTGCTAAGGTAACGGATATAATTTTAATTAGGTTTTTGTTGCTTCTGTTATTTTCTTTGCAGACTGTAAAGGAAGATATGTCTATTGAAAATAAGATACAGCTTTTTATTCTGTTAGATTATGTAAAAGGGGTGGGGTTTTTTTGGCAATCCAGTTTTTGAGTTTTAGGGCAGGCTTCGAACTGCTGTCCCATGTTGGTGAATACCTCAGCCGTGTTAAGTTGTTCCCTGATTCCATGCACATTTTACTATAAATGAGTGAACAACTCGCTATTGATTATCTGAACCAAGTGCTAGTCAAAGACGGGCACCTATTTTAATACTTGTCTTGGACAATAATAGAATATTTTTGTCATGTTCCTGAATCTGAAGTTCACTTGCTTTCTCAGTTCTTTTCTTGTGATCCTGACTTTTGTCTGAGGGGATTTCTCAACTTCTATTCTTATTTTTCATTTACTAACCTTGTTGTCCTGTTTTACTTAACCTGGCTTTTTGCTAGCTTTAAGTGCTCCACTTCTTTAGCTGAGATGCTGTGCTTGCTGATATTACTTGATCCAGATTCCTCTTTCCTAGTAATTTCTTTCTGAAGCCAACCTTCCATCCTGCCTCTAGGATGTGTATTCACAGTATATGAAAAGTGATGGAAGAAGCACAGGATTATGAGTTAGCACTCTTGGGCCAGTGACTAAACCAGCCAGTCAAAGGATGAACCTGGATTATCTGCCTTCCTTGGCTTTTCTTGGTAGTCATTGATTTGAGAAAGGCAACCTGTTGACTTACAGGTGTAAATCTCTGCCTCAGCTCACGTTGGCAGATTTTGTACTATACTGTGAACCTTACTAAGCACTCTTGCCAAAGTTCATTTTGAATGGTTGCTTCTTCTGGATTGTTTATGAAAAGGGTGGAAGTAAACAGTATTTTCATCCTCAAGACCCATTTTTGCTACAGGATTTTGAAGAACAGCTTGTGTCAAATCAATAAAATGTAAAATCCCTTATGCTAGGCTGAGGCTCTTATAAAAACCTGAGATGAGCATTTTCACACAACTAACTTGAAGTATAGTCATGCTTGAAAAATTGAGAGATTGAGTTGAACCGGTTTGTCCCAAGCACGTGTTACACTTGTGTAGGGAAAGCACTCCAGGTATACAGGCATGACTTACTTTAGAATGTATTTTAGAAGAGGCAAGGAATTTGAAGATGTTTTCTCCTTTATGGAAAGATCAAGGAAATCTCTGTTGTGGAACCCCACTATTCTATCATGAGAACAGACACCTAGACTCCTGGAGGCTTCAGTTCACCATAGTATTGAATTCTGTGAGCACTGCTGTGAAGTTGAACAGAAAAGTCCTAAGCAAGCTGATATACTTGTATGATTTTTAGGGAGGTAATCCTCCCCCTCAACTTGAACCTGGTGAGGCCACATCTGGAGTACTGTGTTCAGTTCTGGGCTCCTCAGTAAAAGGATGAGGAGCTACTGGAAGGAGTACAGCAGAGGGCCACAAGGATGGTCAGGGGTTTAGAGCATCTTTTTTATGAGGAGAGACTGTGGGAGCTGGGCCTGTTTAGTCTAGAGAAGACTGAGAGGGGATCTCATTAATGCATGGAAATATCTCAGAGGTGGGTGCCAGGAGGATGGTGCCAGACTTTTTTCAGTGGTGCCCAGCGACAGGACGAGCAGCAATGGCCATAAACTAAAACACAAGAAGTTTCACCTCAACATGAGGAAGAAGTTTTTTACATTGAGGGTGGCAGAGCACTGGAACAGGGTGCCCAGGGAGACTGTGGTCTCCCATCTGGACACGATCCTGTGTAACCTGCTGTAGGTGGCCCTTCCTTGGCAGCGGGATTGGACTGGATGATCTCTAGAGGTGCCTTCCAGGCCTCATGATTCTGTGATTTGTTAGCCGTGGTTCAGAGCTCTCCAAAATGCAAGATAGCCAGCGGTTTTGCAGCCTTTTGCAATTAGCCCTGCGAAACACTCCTTTGTGAGCATTCCTAGCATGTAATCTGTGACTTATAAAAGCAAGCAGTGGATCATCAAGCATATTTGTTGCTAGTAATGTACTAGAAAGGAAGAGTGTAAACAGAAGGATTATTCAAACACTAGTGTTCCCATGTGCACTGCATCAGGATTAACTAGTACCACAGGGACAATAACTCAAGAGGGAGAAGCTGTAGCGAATACTAGTTATGATCAAATTTTTACAGTTCAGTGCAACCAGAAAAGAAGTACTTGGTGCCATTACACGATAAGCTTGCTTTCCTCTTTCAGAGAAGGAATAGAGGAGAGAACAAGAAGTAGGTTATCTCCTTATCTTTTCAGTGGTTTGTTTGAAGGAAGGGGTACAACTGATGACAACCAACAACTTCCAAGTTGTATGGGCTCTACTCAGTTCCTTATATGACCTTCGAACAGTGACATGCTCTAATTTTCCTTCTGAAAAGCAGTGATAACTGCCTACTATACCAGGATATTCTTTGGAAGGGTGTTAGCATGCTTTTCGTCTCCAAAAAGACTTGCTGAGTGTTGTAGAAACACGCTGCAGGAAAATCAGATTATTTAAATCCTGGCTGGGAAGCCTTTGCAATACCTGTTTGCAATACTGGCACAGTTGCCTTGGTGATATATTTTGGGGTAGCGCAAGACTGCCACACTTGAGCTTTTGATCCAGCAGGCGCAGGACATTTGTTCCCTGTTTTGTTTTCTAGGGGAGGAGTTTAGCAACCTTTTACTATGTGTATCAAGGTCAGGCAAGATAAGCCTATACTTTTAAAAATAAAATTATCATTAAAGCTCCCCTAAGGCAGTTGGAGTGCTAAGCCACATGATAAAAACATTCTAAAGTAGGAAGAAGCATAAATAACACTGTCCTTTTGAAATTCAGTGAAATTGAAGGGCTGGATGCAGGAAAATGGAAAGAAGGAGAGAAAATAGGGTCAGTTTAACAACTGGACTTTGTGGGCTGCCTGAAATGTTCTTTAGTTTTCATCTCGGTGAAATGCAGCAAGCTCAGGCCAGAGCTACTTGCCTGCAGACTTTCCTGTCAGTAAATGCTCTGTGCAGATGGAATATAATCACTGTATTCAGTGTCTGACTCTTTGTACTGTAAATCAGAAATCTTCTGGGACCATAATGTATAAATAACTCTTAACTAATTATTTGGGGAATAAAAGATAGTTCAGATAAATGTCTAGGGGAACATCTCCTGTAGAACATAAAATTGTAGGCGTGTTCTGTATTGCATAATTTTCCATGATATCTAAATTACTCCTCTAGATTCAGTTGCATTCAATAGTCATTTTTATATCTTAAGTTGGTATTTTTGCATACTGCATTTTGCAAATGAGAAGACTCTACCAACTCGATGGAAGGGACAGTGCAGACAGATCTGTATTCTAATTCCCGGCGTATCTGTATTTCCTATGTAATTTTCACGTACCCAGAGGAACGTAGTCAGAAGAAGGTAAGACTGAAATGAAACTACTTCAAAAGATGTTAGTCAGAACTAACTTAAAAATCAAATTTCAAAGCCCAGACAGATCTCTGATTTCTCAGTTCTCCACATGTAGCAGATGGTGTGGTACAAGTTGTTCTAGCAATATTTCACAAACTTGCTATTGCTTGCAAGTGCAATGTTTTGCAAAAAAAAAAATTGTGGGATATTTTTTTTGGAAATAGGGACATGGCCAAGTGAACAAATCGGTGGAAAGTGAATGTGTAAGCTATGGGACACACAAGCAAATTGTCACAAGTGGCCTAAATAATCTTTTTCAATCTAGCAGGACTGACAGCTCACATAATTGGAGTTTGAAGACAGTTGGACTATCTCCTAGAGAAGCTGTAGGAGGGTTGGCTTCAGGAATACTTTATGGATGGTACTAATTACAGATTTTGGGACAGTAGGCTTGAAGTCATGTTTTCGTTGGTGTTCAGAAGTGACCTGTTCTGTGACCCACTTACTTCAGCGTATGTCATGTTTATTGTTCTTAAAGCAGACCAGTCTTTGCTGAACTAAAATCATACTTTTTAGGTCTTTATTTTGTAGATAAAGCTAGATGATCGTTCGCGTGATTTATTCTAGCCCATTTCTCTTAGTTGTCACAACTTAATGTTTCCAGCATACTTATTATCCGTAAACTGTCTTCTAAATACTGCTGACAGCTGACTAGTTCACACTCATAAAAAACTGTTAAAATCCAACTAACATAAAACAAGAAACAACAGTTTATGCTTGTTCCAGTAGGGATGTGTGTGAAAGATACTAAAAGTTAAATTTTGGCTAGTGACTTTTAGTTCATTTTTACCTGTTTGTAGTTCAAAAAAACAAGAAATAAAAGACCACAAACTAAAGCTTCACCTACATTATAACTGTTTGAGAATCTGATATCCTAAATCACTGCTTGCCAAACGGTTAGTAGTTCTTTCAGCAGTATGTAATTATGAATGATGCAAAGCTTGGTAGCTGTAGTGCAAATGACCGCTTGATGGGCTTTGCAGGTGAATCTGCAAAGTAGGCATACAGGTTCCTTCTTAACAGCGTTCAGAAGAGTATTTACTGGTAAAGAAATACTTCTCATAGTGTTTGGACCACCAGCAGTCTCTCCCTTCACACAGCAAGAAAGAAACAAAAGCTTGCACTAAGTGGGATGACACAGTTGAATTGCTGGGTCTGAAGTAATGGCTCTCTCTCGGTAACTGCATCATCCCTCCCATTTCACTGGTTTTGTGGTTATGAAATACTTTATTTTAAGGGTTGATCTTGGTATTATCAATAGAGGCTATTCTCTCTAGAATAAGTGACTGTTACAAAACCATTGAGGCTTCCTGTTGGTAACACTGTAAACCACAACAAGCCTTAGTTGTATTACCCATATCTGCTTAGGAAGTTTCATGTGCTTTGTGGGCGTTCTATAAAGATGTGTGCATCTCCTAATATGATTGCTTATACTTAACTAAGAAGTGAATTCGTTTTATTTCAATCTTCTAGTGCTCTTTAATGGCCATTTAAAAACCTTTTAAGACAACTTTTTCAAGAAATTCCTTTTCTCCTGTCCCTCCCTACCAAATCTTGTTCTTAGGATTCTAATCTTCCATTAAAGATAATTGATAGTTCCTTTAAAAATAATTGCATGTGTTAATAAACTTGGAGCTTCACTTATGTTGATTTGAAAGTATTCTATGACATAGTGATAGAATTGGGACTATAGTTATGTAAGAAAAGTAGCTCTTCAGTGAAGGAAAACTCACTTTCTGTAGGACATCCTCGCTTTCTATAGGACCCTCATCCTTTAATTTGATGTTACTGGTTTGGATTTTGGCTCTTTCCTGGTTTGTTTTGTGGGTTGTTTTTGCTGGGGTTTATTTTCTTTTTTTTGCTGGTGGTTTTGTTTTTTGGTTTTTTTTTTGTGTGTTATTTAATACTAAAGTGAAACTGAAGTAGCTGCTTCTTGTTACAAGCTATATAGGCAAACGCATAGGAACCATCTCCTGCTGCTGTTGGGGTCCAATTAGGAATCAAATTAGAGGATAGGAGGATGAGATCATTCTGGATTTGTGACCCTGTGCACCTCTGTGTCTATTTCTCCTTCCTTTCACCTATGATAATCCCAACAGCAAAACATCAAGTGTGTGTATGCTGTTCCTATTTGTCATCATCTAACTAGGAAACGTAGGATGAGCAACTATGGAGATAAGTATCTCCAGAAAGACAAATAATGCTGGAGGGGAAAGAGCGTGAATAAGGAAAGACTGGAAGAAGAGAAAAGGATAAAAGATGATCTTGCAGCTTCTCCCTAGTAGTGCATTTCAGTACACTGGAGATTGTATTTCAACAGTTCAGCTTTGCAGATAATGTTTTAAAATACAATCTTGAGTATATTTAATAATGGTTGAATGAGACGGGTGGGCTTTCTAAACTGATCTGTCCTAAGTTGGAAGTGGATTACTGGCTGATGTCCCTGTAATGGGCAGCACACCTGTTGGGGGGAGTACCCCCACATAGAATAGAATATTTCAGTTGCAAGGGACTTAAAATGATCATCTCGTTCAACTGTGTGACTGAATTAGGGCTAACGTAGCTCATGACTGATATCAGGCATAGGAAGATGAGTGCCAAGCTCCTGGAGTACAACCAGATGTTAATTTGCAGGACTGTTCGTTTTGGGAAGGAAAAACTCGCAAAGATCTTCTCCTGTTCCCTTCTTACCAGGGGTAGAATTAAGTGCAATTGAATAGAGAATACACATATACTCTCTTTAGACTTCACATGTGGGATCTATAGTGGGGTTGGCATGAGATTCCAGTAATTGCTTTTGTTGCAGGTTAAGTGTGCTCCGCACCGTGGCTAATTTTGAAACAGGTTTTAGGCTTGCTTCTGGTTGAAATAAATGGTATTAATATTGGCTATTGTGGTGGTATGATGTAGCATAGGTCATGAAGTGTTCTGTTTTTCAGATTCCTTGTTCAATTAGACCCATAATTTTTCTAATAGTTGACTGTAGAGTAGTATTCCTGTGCAGTAGATGCCCCAAAACATATAGGAATTGCAGTGTGAAGAAACTACCTCATCACAAATCTGTGCACACTCCAACATGGCCTAGCCTAGAAGCTTGTTTAAATATTGTTGTATTCAAGGAGATTAGTATTACTCCTACATTTACCCTCAACATCAGGGGTCTAAAGGTGTTTACAGAGCACAGATCTGTTTTCTAAGGAAAAACAGAAAATATTTGTACATTCTGATTTTGTAGTCCCTGATTGTGAAGATAACCCTTGAAACCCAAGCTGGAGTGTAAATTACTATGAGGCCTTCCTTAGCTTACAGGGTCAGCTCATTTTCTCAAGATTATTTCAAAGCCTTTGCTGCTCAGGGTTCATTTTGCTAACCAGCAGTGTCACAGAGTTAACAAGACTGTTCAGTTTTACTGCTGCTATTCAGAAACCTGTGGGAGGCTGTGCAACTGATGAGAATATCAATTCTGTGTTGCCACTTAGAAAAGCCAAGAGCAGAGGTAGAGACAAGATACAGCTATACTACTATCTCTGAAATTTACTTAATAGAAGAAAACTGGAAATAATTGTTTAGATTAGCCTCAAAGAGATATAAAAAGGAATAATTTTAAAGTAATTTATTAATTTAAAGAAGCAATTTGTTTCTGGTCCAGCAGTCTAATGTCAGAACTCACCTATTAATGAAACCACAGTGACTGCTTATTCAACTTTTTAAAAGTTGATACAAATTATATTATCTAGGCAGAGTGAAATGGACTCTTCTCAGGGATATGAATAACCTTGAAGATCTTTTGAAATAGTGGCATAGCTTCCTTCCTCCATTAAGTCACTGGGTGCATCAGAGCTTGAGCATATACTGGTCTGAGTTGGATTGCATAAACACACACTTACTGCTTGTGTTTAATGCAGTTTTTTCCCAGAGCACAGGTTTATAATTGTAAAGCTTTCTTCATGTCTACCATTCACTTCACTACCAAGTGAAAAAAAACCTGTCCTTTCAGAGCTGATTTGTGGTTCCTTTTCTCTTCATTTGTAAACTACTCTTATAGTCAGCAGCTCCGTGGCTCAGAATTAACATACTAAAATAGCAAATTCTTGAACTTTACACTGCTGAATGTCCTACACGTGCTTTTTAGAATATTGTTGATTGTTAATAGAGTCAAGTCTTGGTAAGATTACTCTTAGAACAACACCTTGATCAAAGCAGAAAGGCTGTGGTACAGGCATTGGACAGATGCTCTGAAAGTTGTTTCTTTGATCACTTCGTGGTGATATCAGGCAATTCTGGTTTGCTTGCAAACCTGCTCTGTTACTGACTAGGTTGGCATCAAGTAAGCCATGATGAGCTTTATCATTTGTGGCAGTAACATATATAAATAGTAAAAGCCAACTCTCTGTAGGCCCCAGAGAATTCTTGCGCTTTCTCCTGACTAGGAAGGTGAATGGGGCTTTGGTAGGTTTTGTCATCTTTTTTTGAGGCAGGGAGATGTGTACATCTTACAGACAAGGAAGGGATGAGCAGTGCTTTTGCAATTGGTATCATTGTAAAACCTGTGCTCTGGCCCAATTACCCAGGGAAGCACAGCAAAATATTTTTTTCACTAATCATGAATTGTATGCTTGTTACTCAGGATAATCATTGGCCTTAATTTTGATTTATGGCTCTTTAAAAAAAAAAAAAAAAAAAATCCCCAGAGTAAACAGAGAAAGAAGAGCTGCTTTATCAGATTAAAAAGCCTTTGTCTAGAGAAGATCCTTAGAAAATGATATATAGTGTCTTGCAGTGCTAGTATTTCAAGTTACATTTAAGTATTTCTCTTCAGGATCTTAAAAAAGCCTGTGGATATTAAGGTTTGCAACATAGCTGTGAGGAAGGAGCTGATTGTTCATGTTACAAGAAACTGAGATCTTATTTTTGAGAAATATGAGTCTGCTATAAACTACAGAAAAACCAACTAGCCCACTTTTTGTAATTTTTTCTTCCAGAGGTGCATTAGGAGGCTTAGGATTGATGTGCAAAATGAGTAGACAGTCAAATGATTTGGGTAGCCTGCCAGAGATTTGCTGTGAAGCAGAAGTCAGGCATGTTTAGTTCTTGCTTTTGTCATAACAATACTAAATCTGTTTTTGTCAGAAAACATTATTTTTCTGGTTTTAGGTCATCATAATTAAATATATTTAACTTCTTTAGGGGTGAAATGTTTAAAAGCAGGCACTACCCTCTAAATCAGGTCATTTAATTGCGTGGTGATTCATGCACTTTAGCACCTAGCTGGGAGTACAGATATGCTTTGAGAAGTTGAAATAGTCCACACCTTAAGCCTGTCAAAACTAAACTTGTGTGTAGTCTTGTATCATAGCTCTTTCTTTTGTTGATATGAAAAAGTCTGTATAGCTTCCACCTATTTTTTGTCAAATGGTTAAGCTGAATTTGATTAAGACAGTTGAGATGTGTCTCTTCATCAACACACAAGTTTGCACCAGGAGGTGCAATGACTTTTCCTGTGTGCCTTGTTAGAGTTTCTGCTAAGTGTTTTTCCCATTTTAGGGGTTGGTGGCAAAGCGTGTAACTGCCTCTAGGTGCAGCCTAGCTCTAGAATAGTGCTCAGCTGGCCTCTCAGTACCTACTCACCTCAGGCGAATGGATTAGCCCTGGTATTATGCTCGTTGGCTTGTGGGCTGTGGAAATTGGCATGCCGTAAGGCAACATAAATATAAGCCGTGTAGACTCAGGTGAGCCAATTATTAGCGTGAATTCTGTTGTGCATCAGCTGTTACAGAACTACACTGCAGCTGCTATGCATGAGGTATTGCCAGTAAGTATTTTGTTCCTGAACAAGAACAGCACTTGACTACAAGAAACCTTGTAGACAGCCTTTCCACTTTCTTTTTAGCCTTCCCCTCTCTACACAAAGCTCACCACCTTCTTTTCGAGCCAGGAAGTAGACTTTGAAACACGCACTGCATTGACAACGGGGAGCAGGTGAGGATGAGAGAGAGCAGCCTCACGCTGGGCAGAACTACCGTGTTAGCTGAGGAGCCTGGGCAGCACGCAGGAGGCTCTGTCAATTCTGAAGTAAAAGTAGAAAGATCAATGGCAGCTTCTTGGGAGAACACGATTTTCCAGCCTACCACGAGAGGGTGCTACAAAGCTTTGACTGAATTTAACCGCTGTGAAAGGGTTTTTCCGTTAGGAAAAGTGGAGTGTGTTTTTCAACGTTACTGGGTTACAGTGAAGGGTGTTTTAAGTAACTGTTGGTTTATGAAAGCAGGCAAGATCCACATATTAAAAGGCAGATGTATCTGTCTTAAAATACATGTTTATTTTGCTTTTGGCTTTAGGAGCCGAACTGCTTCCTTTTTAGTTGTTTTGTGTGTGTTGGGCTTTATCCTAACTTCATCTGCCAGCAAGAGAAATTTTCCAACTTGTTTATGTCTAGTATGCAGGCAACCTTTCATGCATGAGAAGACATTAAATCTGATACTTCTGCTAGCTAATCTGAGTCAGTTCTCATGGCTTCTGTGCACTTCTCATCTGTAAAATGGCAATAATGCTTGCTTGGTTTATGGAGATGTTTAGACTTATCTTTTGCATAAACAAACACAGAAAAGTTATCTGCAGGCTAAATGTTCAGTCATGCACTCTTGTCTCCTCCTTTAGGCTATTAAGGAAACATGTTTGTTGTGGTTCTAGCTTGTATTTCAAAACAATTGCAGCATGGTAATAGGTCTGAAAGAAGGTTAGTGTTTGTGTTAATTGTTTGGCTTGCCTTGAAGTGGAAGCTCAAAACAGTGTGCTTTGCTGAATGTTATCTATCAAACATCCATAAAAAGGCTGAAGCTACAGAGAATTAGCAACACATAGCTTTAGTTTACTGTCTTTGGTTGTTTAGCAGTAGAGCAATACAAACAGAGTGAATTGCAGTAAGCATTCATGCACTTGAGTTGTTGGCTGAGAGACAGGATCCCTGCAAAAAGATCCCAGACCTGGTGTACAGGGTTCAGACATGTAATTACAAAAAAAAAAAAATAAGATCACCTGACACTACCATGGCATTCATCATTGACTGCTCAGCTGTGGGACAGTTGTTAGACTAAATTGGGATGCATTTATGTTTTTCTAGAAGTCACTTATTTCTTTTAATACTAATCAGTGAAAGGCCACGTTGAAAGGAACACACTAATCAGTCCTAAAACACAGACTACTAGAAAGGAGATAGGAAAATTTGTTTAAAATAGAACCAAGGCAGACTTTGTCTTGCATACTATCATGTAAAAGCAAAGGCATGAGACTTCTGGTATGCTGTAGCTATCCTTCTTCCCTCCTCCTTACCCCCCAGTTTGTTATGAGATTGAGATCTTGCATACGTTTTAGGCCTTGGCATCAGGCTTTGTTACATCCACCCATCCATTATTTCCTCTTACAGAAAGATCAAAACAGTCTTCATCCCAGTTATCCCCTATGCTCCACCCCCAGCCTACAGGGAGGGCAGAAACCATAAAAGCTGTTGTAGAAGCAGCATCTTGGTTTGTTAAGAGAAGCAGGCTTTAGTATATAGAATAAACTGCTCAGGCACAGTGGTGCTTCATATTCCTAAACTGAAGGTTACCCTTCCAGGGATCACTCTTGTGCTTTGAGAAATTAGATAATGATCCTGTGTGTTGAGAACAAGTGTCATTCCATGGCAAATACTATGTGAAATGAGGTTGTCTGAGGCTTAAAGAGAAACAGAAGTGAATGTCCAGGAATTGGTGCTGGGTGATAAATTAGGAAAAACTATTTCCTTTCCTATGATCATTTAGCATTCTTACTCAGCTGCCTTTATCTTGATTTGGAGCCATCTCTCTTATGAAAATGAAACAGGTGATGCACAGTGTCTTTCTATCTGTCTCTCTGCTTTTGGGGAAACATTTTGTTCTCAAATTCCTTACCTTTGCTGACAAACAAAGGATGTCAGCTCTAAAACCAGGAATACAGACATGCAGGAATTGAAGAAAATGATTTCTCCCCATGAGGGCAGCATCTTTGTTTAAATATAAGAAAATGAGATACTGATGTGAAAAATCCCTGCAGTTAGAAAACTATTTTCTGTAGTAGTTAGCTATTTAGTCTAATTTAATCTAATTTCACACACACTGGTAAGTAGTAAGTTTATAAAAGGAAGACAGTGTTTTGTCATACAGGTGAGAGGCATGAGTACACAAGATGGTTTATGCAGCAGGTCTCTAGTGGAACTACTGATGCAGAACCCTTTACCACAGGACCATGCTTTTTTTTCCAAATTTGACTGCAGGGGCTTTCTGTTATGCTTTAACTTACAGATTTTCTTCCCTTTTTTGATGCATGAACTTAAAGCTGCTTGTTTTAATCCTACTTCATTAGCGTGAAGAAGTGTAGGAGGTTTTGTTTAGAGAACATCAGTAGCTGAGACAGTAGCTGTTTTCAAAGTGTTTTGTGTCTTCATATTGAAAGTGTTATTCATTAGTTGGAGAGGTACTGTAAGGATTTTATAAGGAAAGCCTTAAGTACTGCACTTTAGGAAGGATGGCTGATCCAACACTAATTTGAGTCCTGCTCTGCCATGGCTTCCAGTCTGATACTTAGCAAATGACTTTCTTTGCCTTAGACCTTCTTCTGCATAGTACAAATTTTAGCCTGCTCTGTAGTACTGTCAGAAGAATAAAATATCAAAACTGTGAGGCACTCGATATATCAAGTGCTACAAAAATATCCCATGTAGTATCAAGTCATAATATTAGCATGCCCTGACTGAGAATGTTCTGTAGGCTGTGAATTTAATGCATGTAAGAATAAGCATTTACTGCTGGTGAAGAGTACAGCATGGCTAGTACTGGCGAGGGTAGTCACCCACAAAACAGGTACGGCCTCAGCAGAAGCCTAGGATCTGATACATCATCTTTCTCTTTCGTCTTTAAATTACTAGCAAAGAGTTTCAGCAAAAATTGTGGATCTTGCTGTTTAGTTGTAGACATCCAAGAAGGCTAGATGGTTACTTACTAGAGGATTTGAAAATAAGTCTTATTAGAATTCATATCCTCATTGGAAAAAATGTCATTACATCTCATCACAAGTCTGGAGAACAATTATCAAGTTAGAAAAACTTCACTGTTTGGGATGAGATACTCATGCTGCTGAACAGGCACGTCACTGGATGACACATGCATTCACTTAACTTTGTTAGCACTCTTGTAATTTTAAATCTGAAAAAAAAAAAAAAAGAAATACGACAGCACATCTCAGGCCTGGTCTCTGAGGAGGAATGCAGAGTCCTTTCAGCAGCATGCTTCCAAAGACAGCTGCACAGTTAACATTCATGTCTCCCAGGGTTTGTGCTCTCTACAGTGATCCCCACCCCAAATCTCCAGACAAAAACAGGAGATGAATCTCAACAGCTGCAGAAGGCACAGTTTATGAATCTTAGTTAGAGTAAGGAGCTATTTGAAGTGTTTCTTTTCATTTGTCTCTAACAATGGTCATAAGGGCTACACATTCCCATTCACGTTGTCAAGATAATGCTAACCTCTTTATAGGAGATGGACATCCAGTGGTCTGAGCCTGTGCGGATGCTGGATCCCTCTAAACATAAATGATGCTCATATAGACCATAGTGTTTTTCTATGCTCTACCAGTGTGCTCTCAGTTTTCCTTCCTATTTTCCCCTGCCCAGGTTGCACCTTTTTCTGCACATGCTGATTTTTCCAGTTGGTTTTTTCCGTGAGAGTAGGCTACCACCCTTACATGATGTACTGCTTTCATAACATTGGCAAAGCACCCAAAAAAACTGGTTTGAGACCTCCACACCCAGACCTGAATATTTTTCCTCCTCAGTTTAAAGTAATGACCTGCATTTTATGTATTTGTGTTAGATTACAGCAGCCACCTTCATATATTAAGAACAAAGCCAAGGCTGTTGGTTTCGCCATAATTATATTGTACCTGTCATTATGTAGGAAGCCCTGCCCTTTCTTTAGGAGTGAAATCATTAGATTCCATGTATTTTAAATAGGGCGAGTCATTTCATTTCAATCCTACTGCTAAAGCATGTGTCTGTTGTGTCTAATGTAATTTCCCCTTAATGGGGACAACATTAGCACTACCAGTAGTATGAAGTCCGTTATAAATAATCTGTCACAATACATTATTTCCAAAGCTTCACCATGAGTTTTCAAAGTAAGAATACTTGCATTATTTTATTTTTCCTATGATGGAGAGGGTTATAAGTTGATCTAGGAAATACCTAATCTTGAACTAAACTTTTACAAGATATAGCCTGTTTGTATCCTGGTGATCTGAATTACAATATAAGGCTGAATTGATGAAAACTTGTCGAAAGAGAAGCTTGTCCCCATCACCACTCTGCTCCTTCTTTACCAGGACTTGTTCTCATCTAGCCCTGTGGTGAGCCAGCCCAGGGAGCTAAACTGACAGAAAACTCTGTTCATTTGGTTTCCTGATCCAGCATACTGCACACCAGATGAACACAGGTGCGAGCACGTGGGAAGCAGCAAAGGAGGCAGCTGGGAGTAGGGGAAACAACCGCGGGTCTTGCAGCAGCTGCACCCTCAAAACCTCAGCAAAATAGTTCAGCGGGTTTGTCTCTTGTGCCTGGGGAAGGGCTTTGGTGAATCCAGATTAGGATTACTTTAAAAAACCACCAAAAAGTTAATAGGCTATACACATATACTTAGCATTCTATCTTTTTAGTTAGGCTGCTCTCAGAAATGAGCCTCTGAAATTTATCCTTTTAGAATCTTTGAAATTCAGAAATGAGTTGACTCAGATGCTTAATGAATCAAAGGCAGTATCTCTTCGTAACAGGTTACTTCCACAAGTTTCTTAGAATAGGATCACCTCTTATCTGTTTTAAGGGTTGGCTTTTTTAACATATATTTTACTACTGTGCTTACTGAGTTCTTGGCCTTAGTGGCTTTGTACCATGCTACACATGTATGCCTTGAATAAAAAGCTGATTATAACCCAGTGCTCATGAACAGCAGCTCTTCACTACTGTCATTGAGTTGGTGAGACTGACAGCTAAAGGAAGACGCTGTCTGTCCTTCAAGCTGAACTAGGTGTGAATTTAAAGTTGGATAACTAAATGGATTATTTGACCAATATTTCTGCCAAAAGAGCCTTAGTTCCGTGAATAAATGTTAGTCCAGTTTCTCTAGTAATTAGGAATTAAGTTCTTACACTGGTAATCTGCTGCTGCATTTTAGTTAGACACCCAGTTCTCAATACAGAAGTTTTACTGAACAGTCACATTTGACGTTACTGATAAAGGAACATGCCAACCTACATTAGTCAGTCCTTTTGAGGGTTGATTCTGCTTGGTGTATTTGATCATGACAATTTGACGTTTGCTATTACTCAGCTTTTCTACCTTCAGAACCTGAGGTGTGACCCTGTGTGTTTAATCTATTGGTCTTTTTAGTGGGGGTAGGAGGGGGAGAAGGTTTGTACTCTGTGCAGATCTCTGCTGAATATTCTCCATGCTCTCATCTTTTGTATTTCAGTCATTGACATGTGTGCTGTTTGTCTTTGTGAGTGCCTCAGAGGTTGTCTTTTTTTTTTTTTTTGGGGTTGCGGGGTCACAGACAGTCTACTGTTCATGGTGAAAACCTGACCTTAAGGGTGTTTACCCCAGAATCTCTGCTGATGCTTCATGCCTGAGCTTCAGCATCCTTGCTGGAGGAGCTTAAATGTGCTGGGTGCTTCCAGGTTTCTAAATTTCAGCTCTTGGTTCATTTTTTCAGGAACTGACCATGCAGGCTTTATAAAAATTTAACATTGTTATGCTTGTGTGGTTTATTTTAGATTGTAAGAGACTTAGATCTCAAAGCAGTAATATGTCCACATAAACATCTTCTCTTGCCTCACTTCCCTTACTGGTTTTGACAGTTTTGGCGTATGCTCAGTTCTATAAACTGTCCAGGAAGTTGTTACTTCGAAGCAGTCCATGCAGCACATAGTTATATTGGCTTTAAGTGCTTAAAGTAGTTTGAAATGGGAAGACTGTTTCTGGCAATGATGTAGATGAGCAGGAAACATGTCATTAATTCTAAAGACCCTTCAAATAACTTCCAAGTATTAATTAGCTTTTGATTCTATAAAGTCCTTCTAAGCTGAAAGACCCATTTTAAACCTACATGGTACAGCAGCTTCAATATGAAGTTACTTGTATCTGCTCCTAGATGCTCCACTGCTTGCCAAATAGCAGTTCTTGAGGCATGTCTTGTGGTTCACCTGAGGGTACTTTTTCAAAGAAATTTCAGAGTTAAGTAACATATAACAACAGCATGGAATTCTAATAGAGAAGTGTCCTAAAAGACAGGGGTTTAGTGGCATCTTAAGAAGCTGGCAGTGATTGACTGTCTTGCAGTAGTGCTAAATAAGAGGTCTCCATAAGGATGATACAGAGAAGCCCTTGGCTCGAAGTAGTTTCTACATGGGATGGTAAATGTTCTGCTTTCTAACTACTGCTCTGAGAGCAGCTACAGTTGCTTTGGAAACATTTAAATACAGGATTGCCATAGGCAACTGCTGTAAATAGTAGAAATGTAACTGAAAAAATCTTCTCCCAAGCTTCCAAAAGCCGGAGCTGCTTTAGTTTCCAGTACCTGGACAAAAGGCAGAAGACAGCGTTCTGTCCCTTTGTTTCAAGAGGCTAAGTCAGAACTGAGTACAAGTTCATCATGCTTTTGGTTACTGAGGTGTCTGATTTAGAGTAGGTTTGTACTGTAAGAGTCTCAAGAGAGAATGATTTTTGAGGAGCATTTGCAGGACTGGCTGTTGTCTTGGCATTTCCAACTTCAAGACAGCACCTGGTGTGCTGCTACAGCCCAGTAGCGAGCCTTGGTCCCAAAGGAAGCCTTTAGTGTTGATCGTTCTTGAAGGGATACAATATAGCCTTGTGTAATCCAAGTAGTCAGCTGTCCTGACAACCTATATAGGCCAGCAACGACTGGGAATGTTTTTCTGTGGAGAGGGAGGAAGAAGGAATGAGGCGGAACTCTGTCAGATTAGGGGGGGGGGGAAAAAAATCCCCAACCTAATCTTAATTTAACAAGATAAAGGGACCTTTCTTGGCCTTTCAAACCAAAAGATGTGGGCATGCTGCAAGCAAGTTCCCTTCTGGATGGCACAGACTTTGGTTTCAGTCTCAGTGCGAAATTTACCTTTCATAAAACAACATTCCTAAATGAAGCAGCAGTTTTACATACCTCCCTCCAAGCAAGCTGTATGGCACAACTGACAAAAATCTTGCCATGAAACCGATTGCATCTTTAGTCATCTTGCACTTGATTAATTTCCCCAATCATTCTTAGATTGATGGTGATGAGAGTATAGGTACCATTCCTCCTGTGGGCTGCAAGTACTTCTATAAGCAGTAGGAATGGCTTGATTTCTCTGATTATTGTAACTTAAAGACATTTTTATCCTGTTTGTGCATGTCGTGTCAGTGATAACTTGTATGAATTGAATTTTATCCAGTTTTGTCTCTAAATTGGAGAGACATCAATTTGATGGATGGACCACTCGGTGGATAAAGAATTGGCTGGATGGCCGCATGCAAAGAGTTGCGGTCAACGGCTCAATGTCCAAGTTGGAAACCAGTAATGAGTGGTGTCCCTCAGGGATCAGTGTTGGGACCGGTCCTGTTCAGCATCTTTGTTGGCAGCATGGACAGTGGGATTGAGTGCGCCCTCAGCAAGTTTGCCAATGACACCAAGCTGTGTGGTTCGGTTGATACGCTGGAGGGAAGGGATGCCATCCAGAGGGACCTTGACATGCTTGAGAGGTGGGCCGATGCCAACCTTATGAAGTTCAGCTAAGCCAAGTGCAAGGTCCTACACCTGGGTTGGGCCTCAACCAGGCACAGCCACAGGTTGAGCGGAGAAGAGATTCAGAGCAGCCCTGCAGAGAAGGACTTGGGGGTGTTGGTTGATGAGAAGCTTAACATGAGCTGGCTTCACTGTGTGCTTGCAGCCCAGAAAGCCAACCGTATCCTGGGCTGCATCAAAAGGAATGTGACCAGCAGGTCGAGGGAGGTGATCCTGCCCCTCTACTCTGCTCTTGTGAGACCTCACTTGGAGTATTGTGTACAGTTCTGGTGTCCTCAACATAAAAAGGACATGGAGCTGTTGGAGCGAGTCCAGAGGAGGGCCACAAGGATGTTAAGGGGGCTGGAGCACCTCCCATATGAAGACAGGCTGAGAGAGTTGGGGCTGTTCAGCCTGGAGAAGAGAAGGCTGCGTGGAGACCTCATAGCAGCCTTCCAGTATCTGAAGGGGGCCTTCAAGGATGCTGGGGAGGGACTCTTTATTAGGGACTGTAGTGGTAGGACAAGGGGTAATGGGCTTAAACTTAAACAGGGGAAGTTAAGGTTAGATATAAGGAAGAAGTTCTTTACAGTGAGGGTGGTGAGGCACTGGAATGGGTTGCCCAAGGAAGTTGTGGATGCTCCATCCCTGGCAGTGTTCAAGGCCAGGTTGGACAGAGCCTTGGGTGACATGGTTTAGTGCGATGTGTCCCTGCCCATGGCAGGGGGGTTGGAACTAGATGATCTTAAAGTCCTTTCCAACCCTAACTATTCTATGATTCTACTGAATGTCAGTTTCTGTGCATTTCTACTTGTCACTGCTACCATTGCTGCAGGTGTAAAAAGTCTATCAGTGCCACAAGAGGCAAGGTAGTATTGAAGCATCCTCCCAGTTCATGGTGTGCTGTACTCCTTGCCTCTATAGAAAAGCATATTACTATCCATGGTAAAAATCTACAAAACCTGATGTTGTAGATGGATGCAGTTTAGGACCTAATCAGTATTCACAGGTAGAGAGGAAACAAACTGCTGAGTGAGCTGCAGTGTTAGATTTCCCACTGGGAATTTCCAGTCCTTTCCCTCTTCCTTCCTCCCTCAGAATATATATAGCAAATAGAGCAAATTAAGCGCTGGGGGAGGCGGCACCCAAAGGCAGAAGCAGTAAGAAGCCAGAGTAACCTTCAGTTAAAAACAGCTGACAATATACTGACCAATCTTCTGAGCATCCCAGTCGTACCACCACGAATACTGGCAGCAGGAGAGATGTCTCTGACAGCTATGCCAGTATTAAGTGGGAGGAAGGCTCTTTAAATAACTAGAGTGAGTCTTATTCCCTGACTGTGTCAACACTGAGTTGTTGTTTCATGCTCCGAACAGGAAAAATCAGGCAAGTAATTGCATGGCAAGCAAGTGACAAAATGAAATCATTTTTTGCTTTTTCTAGTTGCCGAATCTGTTTTAGAAAGCAGCAGATACTTTCCTTGTCATTTTGCATTTCTAGTCAAAAACCTCTAAGCAATAGGTGAATATCAGTACAAAAGAGGAATAATTTTGTTAAAACTGAGGGAGTAGCACTCTGTTGAGTCACTGGAGTAGTCCAAAAGAACACTTGTCTATATTTTGGTTTTGGCGTATCTGCGTTTTGAGGGGGCTAAGGCGGCATTCATGCCTTCCCTTCTCATTGTTAATCTTAGCATGCTTTTTGGCTAGTGTGCGTAATCCAGTCCCAAAAAGTCTGCCTTACTCTTACAATACAATTGTCTGTCTCTTCTTATTCCAGGTGAATAGAAGGTTTTGGGGTACTAATTCAATGAAATAGGATTTCATTTAGTTAGGATTGCCTCAAAGCCCTTTATGATCCTAGATAAATCCATACAACTATTTTCCTTTTCCCTAATTCCCCAGCACAAAGAGGGAATGTTTGTAGTTTTATAGAAAACCAGACCGTTAGTGTTCAGGTTAGCATTAAAAATTGGCAGCAGTTCTTGGCTCTTCTGAGGATGTCTTTTGACAAATTATTAGATGAATCTGGAATTGCAGCTACCTCCTTTATGATGTTTCCTTGTCTGTGGATCAGATTCTGTCCTTGCTAACTGAATTTCAGGTTAATCTAAGCATTTTTCATGCAGTTTCTGGTTTTTGAAATAGCCATCTTTAGCCTAGTCAAAAGATATGACTTTATGTTTCTGGGCAATTAAATCACTTATTTCCCACTGTTGTACTTTGTTTGCTTTACTCCTCTGGAAACTAATTAGTAGAAAAAACACAATCTACTGGATGTTTCTGCTCTGTTTGCATCCACACACATTCAAGTTTCCATTCTTCAGGAGTATTTCTCCCCAGAGCCAATTGCACCTGCTTTAACTAGTCTTCTAGTTCAGCGGTTTCCCTTGTAAAGTCATTTTTGTCTTTTTTTAAGTGTTCTCACCATAGGGTAGCAGTATCTGATGACTTAACCAGATCATACATTGTACTAAACACTAAACACAGAGTATGCTGCTTGCTGGAATGCATTAATGCTTTTTAGTGAAAAGGTGCTAGAAATGAAGCAGCTATCAAATAGGAATAAAGAAAATGTCTTTTACCCAACTTCCAAGGTTTTGTTCAATTCACTGTTTTTTTTAATTAAAAGCTGCTATCAGACTACGAAGCATGATGTGAAGAGGAAAAAAGCGAATAGCAAGATGATAAAGTTGCTAGTAATTCTAACTTAAAGACAGAAGAGATGAAAGTTGACTGAAGAATTGCAGGAGGTTGCAGGTTTACGTAGCAGAAGATTCAATGTAAACATGTGAAAGGTGGCTCGCAGAGGAATATGGTTCTAGGCTTTGCATGTGAGGCATTTATCTCTGAGCTGGCTACAGTAACAATAGAAATAAGTCTTTGAGCTGTAATAAGATTGTATCGTGTCAACATTGAGAATTATAGTCTAAAAAGCAGAGTGTTAGGAATAGAAAAATATATAGTTCTGCCCTGTACAAAGCTATGGTTTGAATACTGCATGTCATTCTGATCTGGTTACCTGGAAGGGTATATGGTGGAGCTAGAAAAAACAAGCAAACAAAAAAATCGGAGGACTGTTCAAAGGTGGCATCATCATCGGACTGCCAAGACAAACTCTTCAGCTTGGAAAAGAGATGGCTGAGGTAGAATACGATAAAGACCTACAAAAATCAGAAGTGGCAAAGAGAACACCAACAGATAGTGATGATTCAGGATTTGTGACCATGGACACAGAGGATAATCAAATGAAACCAGCAGATGTCATGTTCAAAACAAGTAAGGCCTGGTTTTTATTCTACAATGTGCAGTTGAGCCATTGATAACATTGCAGCAAGATACTGTTTATGTGGTGAGTTTAGTTTGCATTACTTTAGACAGCAACGGGACAAAAGAATGGAAGAAGCCTGTTGGGAAGTTTAACTACAAGACCACCATCTCTGGCTCAGAAAGACCTTGAGCTGCAACATGCTGGAGGCTTGGAAAGTATTCTGGAATAATACCATTACCCTTTCCCCAAGCAATGGTAACAGCAGGATGCTGGGCTGTAAGTGACCAGGTACAGTGGTTGTTAAGTGCCTGAAGAATCCCAGTTGTCAGCTAGTTGACTTGCTTTTGGCATTCTTAAGTGTCCTGCTAAATTGAAGAGGCAGAACTTGTTTTTCCTATCATACTTCCTTTAAATGTTCTATTGTTTTGATGTTAACAATCAAAAAGTACTTAAAAAATAGTCTCAATGCCTAACTTCACAGTAGATGCTACTATTGTAGTAGTGGATGTACATAAAATGCATGTTTGTATTTTACCTGAATAAAATTCCTTCAAGTTGTACACGTTGTCTAGTGCTACCTCTCCAATTAATTATTTTTAAAACACTATTATTCAGTCCAAAAATATCAGATCTACTGAGTAATATCCATCACAAACCTGCTACATAAGCATTTTCAATCCAGATTTACTTAACTTATAAATAATCTTTGTATGTTCATGTACGGTTATCCTTCTTTGTAATAAAACTGATCTTATTACTACATCAGCAAGTCAAACAGTGACTTTTTTTGTAGCTTTTATTACTTTTAGGATAGGAGTATTGAACTTGCTCAGTCTTACTGTAGTTTCTTTTCCTCCAAAGCTGTATTAATTCTGCTACAACCCAGAAAGGACCTTTCAAAAAATGTTGTTTCAGTGAGTACATTCTTGTCTTACTATTGGACCCAGACACACTAGGGCACTAGGGCTAAACACTGTTAGATTTGAAAAAGCAAAGGTAGCGACACAGCCTGATACTGCAAAGCTGTTGATGCTGAGCTGGGAATTCTCTTCCTGCTGAGGCTGGGGTTTGTGTTACCCTGGTTATTTAGCAGCTGTTAGGAGCGGCACGGGTGAATGGAGCCCCTTGTCTGGTCAGTGGAGCCAATGACAAGTGTCTGGGTTTCACTAACAGGAACTGACACAGCAGCCAGTAGCTAAGTTTAGTGCAATGGATGTTTCTTTGACTTCATATGTGCATGATCACACTGCCCCCCCAAAGTTAATTAGCCCGTAGTGCCGAGAAGGAGCAAGGCAACTAAAACCTCCCTCAGCCAGGGCTCAGCAGAATGTCAGACTTGGATCTCCTGACAAGCATCCACAGTAAGATTTTTCCCTGGTTCTGAAGTTAACAAGACAGCATGCAATTTTTGGGCAAGTACTCGTGCTAAAGCTCATCTTTTCTTGAAGGAAGAGAAATGCTGGTTTATTTTCTAAGACAAACATATTTCAAAGAAGGCAAGATCACAAGAGTATTTTAGTCAAACGAAGTAAATATTTTAAGAAGGAAAACTCCTTCTTTGTTCAAGAGAAGAAAGTGGCGGTGGACAATGGCTTGAACAGCATATTGGTTGCTGACAAATGAGATTGACAGTTTTATGATGTATTTTTAGCCAGAGAATTTTTTTAAAACCAGAAGTACTTTGTAGCTTTGGCAGTTGCTGCATGTTCAGCGTGGGTGGATGGAACTGAGAAGCCGCATCTGTGCTAACAAGCATTTTGGGATTCCATTAAAAAATTAAACTCATGTACTGGAAACTGAAGCTGTATCAGCTCACCTGGGGAGCTCTGCCCTCCGAATATCCTCCAAAAGGTAAGCAGTGCTGCCTTGCATGTCCAGGGCACTTGCAAAAATAATTACTTGGGCCTCAAGATGTGACATCAACTCAAATTTGGGCTGTTAGATTGACGTTCTCTTTCACTCCTGACATTACGAGTTGGTGGGTTAGTCTCTACCCTCTCCTTCCAAGTTTTCCCTCTAACTAGAAAGGCTAAAAATAAATTTCAAAAGGCCAGCTGAAAAACAGTTTAACGTGGTCATTGTTCCAGGTGCTGAGTCTAAGGAGAGTAGCTAATGCTGTAAGACTTCTAGATGTAATTATGTCACTTGGAAAGCAGTTTGGACATTTATGCCATGCTTACTCAAAGATCTGATCAGTTAGTGCTTTACATCAGCAAAATAAACCTCTCACCAGCTAGACTTTGTTAGTGCAGATATTTCTGGCTTGCTTAGGAGTCAGTTGAGACATGAGTTTTTAAGTAGTCCTTTTGCAGAAGAGCTCCTACTTCAAATGTTTGTCTTAACACTGTGAGTAAATAGCTATTCATTTGATTTGCTTAGAAGTAGATAATATCTTGGCTTTGATGTGGCCAGTATTAACGACTCCTCAGGAATTCTGTTGGAGTGAAGTGTAATCCACATTAAGCAACTTCTCTTCCAAAGTACTGACTTAAAAAAGTGCTAAATGACTTGCTGTAAGATGTCATAATGTTTGGTCATCCCACCTTTCCTGGAGAGGGACTGGGTGACCTAATCTTCCTTACCCTTCAGACTGGAGAGTTTTACTGGAACTTACGATGACAGAGGGAGAATGTCAAATAGACTGTCATTGTGGGAGTAGTTACTGTCCACTATAGGCAGGATTCAGAGGAACAAAGATCGAAACTTCATCACCTCAGTACTCGATGGAAAGAGGTATGTAATACAGAGCATCTGAAGTTGGTGGTCTATTTGCTTGTTTCTAGACACAAGCACTTGCAAAGCTGACTAGCTTTCTTGGAGCTGAACAAATCCTTAGAAATTAAGGTTACAAACAGTTTGATACAGTATTCAGGATTTTGCAAAGATGTTACATTTGTAGCTTTTTGTTCTAAAATGCTTTGTGTATGTAATTTTGATGGCATTAAGATCTCTCACTTCAGGAAGGTGTTTTTCTTATTATCTGTTTTGCTGCTGGGTTTTGGTTCCTCACCCAGAAGCACATTCAAAGAAGTCAGATTGGTGCTTTGGGTGAATAATGGTGCTTCTGGCTATTCCCAGTACCTGTGACAGGAAACATCCATTGCACCTTTAGGTCCAGCTCTCCTGTGCTCACGTGAGTTCCTCACCTTAAAAGTGTTTTTTAATTGCACCTAAAAACCTGCATAATTTTGCTGGCTGCATTTATCCCAGAGTAATTTTCCTGCTGGAGTTCTGCAAGGACAGTAAATCTTAGAGGTCATGAGAGCCAGTCTATTGAGTTAGCAGCGTTTGTACTGAAGGTGATCAATATTTCATCTACTTTGAAATTCTCTCTTAAAACAGCAGTGCTACCAAATGGTTCAGTAGGTTTGTTCACTTAAAGCCTGTACAGTTGTTGATCTATGAAGAGATTTGTGCAGTTTGCATTCAACAAGGAATGAAATGAAGATTTTCAGATGAATTCTTTGGAGCTTAAACTTGATTTATTTAATACTAGATTCTGCACCAAAAAAAGATACTTCTTCACCAGAAATTAGGTGAGGAAAAAAATGGGAAGTACTACATTAGGTTGATATTGGAAGAAATGGTATACCTATGTGTCACTGACATCTGAGCAAAGAATCAGGCTGAGAGATGCCTCTATTTGTTAGCATGAACAACAAAGCAAGAAGATAACTGGAACCAGTGAAACAAAATAAGTCTGCTCCAAAGAGATGAGGTGTACAGAGAGCTTTTAGGTTTCTCCATATATTTCTCTCTCCGATACCAAAGGTAACTTTTATTAACATTTTCTATGTCATATATTTTGATAATTGAGGTAAGGCAGTGCTGCCAGCTTGGCTTGAAACATTTCTTTTTATATGATGTGAGCTGTTCATGATGCAATTTTGTCACTGACTCTAAAGTCTCCTCCTATTCTGTCTCTCCCAGCCTGGTGCCATAAATAGAAACCTATTCCTTGCCCTTCCCAAGTTCTTGGCTTGGAGCTGTATTTCTTGGCTTTAGTCAGTAGGTTGTTTACAGTACTTAAACCTTGCACCACTCTGTGGGAGGCCCAAAGACTAGATGGATCTGTGCTTAGTTCAAGCAAACCACCTTATTAAGAGTCTGGTTGCTTGCTGGAGAGGAACACCTAGGAATGGCATTTAATTAGGCTGCCTGCATTTTACCAAAGCCATATGTGAGCTGTCTAACCCCTTTAAACTGGTGTTTTTCATGGCCACATGTATGTTAGGAGAAAGACTAGGTGGTCCGTTTAGGTAAGGGATGAAGTCTGTTACAGGGTAAGGAAAGTTCATAGGTCTGCTTCTGTGCTACCACATTATTAGACAGCAGGAACTTGGCCTGTTCAGCATCGGTTTGCTTTTTAGTATGTACTTTGTCTTGAGTATTTTTGGTTGGTAGGAAGTGCTGAGACTTGGCTTCAGAAACAAAGCTACTGTAGAACTTGATACTATTCCCATCATGTCAGCAAAATAGGAAACCCACTTGCTGCTGTGTTATCAATTTTGTTTCCTCATATTCATTAAGGCAGGAATCCTCCCACTAACAAGCTGGTTAAAGATCTTGAAGTCTAGTGATGTAAAGTGATGTACGTTTTGAAGATGCAGTGGAAAGTACCAGTTATGCTAATGGTTGTTAGTTACTGGATGGCCTGCTTTCTATGCTCTAAGTTGACCAAAGCCTGTTCTTTGGTAGTTTTAAATGCAAGTATATAAAATGAGTCTGTGTGTAAAATAGCGTCACTGATATTTATATTGGCATTTAGTTTGAGAACTCAAAGTGAAAAAAGTGAAAGACGTGGCATGTGCAGGGATCTTGGTGGCCTTGTATGCATGTGTCCCTTTGTGAAGGGAGACATGTGAGAAGCCAGAACACCATGTGTTGTCTATATAATGTACAAACACATATATACAGCCTATGGGTTTTGCTGCGAAATGCAAGATAACAGATTGAGATTGTATGCAATAACCAGTATTTACCCTATAACCCTTTTTTTGTCTCTTCCTTCCATTGACAAACCAGTCACTTTGGCCTGCTGCCAACACCAAGTACATTTCAGGACTGTATTTCCATTTACATGTTGTTTTAGGGACACTGGCAGTTGGTTCAGAAATTCAAAGTATAGCAAGTCTGTTTAGGAGCTCCCTGAGCCATACGTTTCAAAGTAGCATAGTCAGCAAGATTTTCTTTTATTCAACTTTTTTGCACCACTGGAAGAACTAGAGAAATGCTTCTAAATGGATGACTTAAATTGTGCAGGAAGGGTAATCACTCTTGGAAAACAGTTTTGAAGAGCAGCGCAGGGAATAGTCTAAAAAGCTGGGAAGAGCTGCTGTGCCCGAAAGGTGGATTCTTTCACTGAGGAAGTTGAATATACCAGAATTAAGATTTTATATTGTGCACTTACTGTGAAGGGAATAGAAGAGGATGCAGATGTCGAGGTGATGGCCTACAGTGTAGAATTACTATTTAGGAAAATCAGTTGTAAAAGAAATAACACTCATCTGGAAGGTAGAAAGATGCCCAGGTTTATTCTGCCTGGGTTTATTTGACAGAACCTTATGAACTGCTACACACTGTGCAGGGCCACTCTGCCCGTCCCACTGAGAAGCACCTTCAGGAGGGAGGCTGGAAGGGTGCAGGCACAGAATTCCCCTGTAAAAGGAAGCTTTCAGCCAAAGTGTTCCTTATCCATGATGCCAGTGCTGGCCACTGCTTGATTCCCATCAGGAGCTCGCTAACAGATCAGCCAGCCATTAGGCTTTGGCTAAGGATACTCTTCTGACAAAGGCTAAAATTGATAGGGTCAATAGATACCTTTGCAAGTTACATTATTAATCCAACCTATCTTTCTACTAGTCTGTCTTTGTTCCAAGTACCAATTACTCATCTGTTATATTTTAACTAACAAGTAAATTTGTTATTTTAGCTAAGGTTATTAACTGTTACAGCTAAGAGTAATTTAGCCACAAATCCATATGTAGCTTGCCATTTTCTGGTACCATTTCACAAGTGTGTCACAAAGTTTCTGAGGCTATGCTGTCTTTCTCTACAAATCCTGCTTATTCTTTGTGTATTAACAGATGCACTAAGGTTAGTACAAATACCAGTGTAATGAAGAGTATTTCGAGCAAATAAGAAGGGAGAAAACAATAAAATGAAGAGGTAAAAACAAAGAGGAAAAGAGATGAAGCCTAGGAGCTCTTAAGTAAAGGCATCACGACCTCTGACTACTAGGTAGCTAGCTGCAGGATTCACTGAGCTTAGTTTTGGAGAAGGAAGACAAGAGGTCACTCAGTTGCCAGAACTTTAGGAAGACAACACTATGCAGGTAGCCTAAGTTATTTTCTTTTTCTAGTTACTTTTTCCACATATATTAGGTGTTGGTGGTAGGGGACATAACTTCTGTCACAGGCCATACAGGTAAAAGCAGTTCCCCAGCACCACAGGATACCCATGGCTTTGTATAGTGTTCTTCCACATCCACAGCCTTACAAAACACAAGTAGTTGGAATAAGTCAGGTAGCTCATTTCTTACCTTCAGCCTGATACGAGTCCTCATCACATGGTACAGCAGCCATTCTCACAGGGCACTGGAGTTAATGGATTGTAGAAATGCTATTTGTTCTGTGTCTATTCCCCCCACCTCAAGAGGCTTTAACAGCTCCTGTCTCCTCCCCACAACAACCCAACCACTGACTTCCCTCTCTCTGCTCCCTTTATACCCTTCTGCAGGCCCACCATCATCCCAGGTGTGAGACTGCCATGGTGATTGCTTGTTCTTTAACCCTTCCTTGTCCACATGTTAGGAGGAGTCTGTCCTGGTTCAAACCATACAGTACAGCCTTTCAAAAGCACTAAGGCTTTTGAAGAATTCATCCAACACATCTTATGGTTTCTGAGATTAAATTTGATGGTGACCTTTTGGAGAGCTGTCCTGAGTCTTAGTAATCAGCAAATACGCAGCTCCCATTGGGCGTACTGTAGTGCTCTTGCTTTCTCTTTCTTTCTGAAATCCTGAAATGTTCAAGGGTGTTTACTTACTCAGTGCTTGTACATCTCTTAGACATATGTATTTTCACTAATGCCATTTCCTGTTGATTCATGTAAGTAATGCTCCAGCAATGGTATGTGGAGTGGAAAAATGAATCAATCTGGGCGGTCTCCTTAATTGGTGATCTGTTTTGTAATTTGTACAAAGGAATTTCTCCAAGGAAACTGTTTGCTTTCTTCCCAAACACTTCGTTGCCTAATTCTGAGTGGAACAAAACTCTGTCTTTATAGCTCATCTCAAAATTGTTTCAACTTGCAGTCCAGTCCCCACATCCGCTTGTTTGTTCAGTGTTCCCTGGGAAGCTCCACCCTCACTTCCAGCTAATAACCACGTTAGCCCACAGTCTGATTTCCCCAGTTTCTCCTTTGCCTGCTCAGCCTGAAAAATGCTTGCTTTTTCATTGGCCACCACCCTTGCAAGCAGTGATCGACTGCACGTGGTAGCGTTTGTGCTGGCAGTGGCAGTCCAAGACTTCTTGTGTCAAGCAGCCTCTTCTGCTTGCTGCGAAGCACAGCATGATTGTGGGGACGGTCCTCTTCCAGTCTAGCAGCTATGGCAAAGAGGGCAAGCTGCTCTGCTGCCTTGGTGAGGAAGCCTCTGAGCCTGGCATGAATTTCGCAGGTATGATGCTCAGGGATGTAATGCTGTGCTGTCCCTTTCCTATATTTTTCCAAGTGTTTCAAGGAGGATGTGGGTCTTCTCAAATCTACGTTTGTCTTGTAGTATGAGATCAGCCACAGGCAGGACTGAGATTGCCTGGTTTTGTCTGGGTTTGGGGATTATTGAAATGCTTAATTTTTATGAGCAGTTACACAGTTGGTATTTCAGAAATAGAGACCACTTCAGCACATAATAGGACTCTAGAATTAAAGGTTTAGGGTATACTACCTCCTGCTTCTGGACCGAGCAGAATGGTAATTGTAGTGTTGGCAGCACAGGGTGGGGATCAAAACACCCCTTACATGTTGGCTGAATGGGAAAAGCGTTCATATCCAGAGGGAAGCAAATTGTATTGTGGGAACAAAGAAAAGGAAGGAGATAGATGAAGCATAACCTCCTCGTGTGGCCGTGTACTAGTTGTACACTAAATGATGATGTAAGTTTTCCATTGTATAGGAAATGAAAGTGGTAGTATATGATTTATGGTTAGCCTTTAAAAGGAGCTGATATAAAACAGAACTTCCCAGCTCATTTCCTTGCTCTCTTGGTGTGGATAGAGATTGCAGACTATTCAGTTGGAAGACAATCACTTGTGATATGATTTGGTGATCTTAGTTTCCTTAATGGGGTTTATGCGACCATCATGTTTCACTGACCTTCTATATCCTTACATACTGGATGGTATAGACCACACAACGTGTTGAGCAGCATAGGTTATGGTGTACTAATAACTGCAATAGGTACATTTATATCCTGGTAAAGTCCCCTTTAGTAGCTATTGGGTAACCTTTACAGTTACTTAAGCATCCAGGTCACTCTAAAATGAAAGGGAAGTTAGTGAGACATGAACTCTTAAAAGCGTTTGCTTTTTAGGTAATGTGATTTTTAGGTAAGTACTGTAGCTAAGTGATTGAAGCTCCTCATCAAACATTAACTTCTGCTGGCTTTTTCTGTACATAAAGCGGGTGTTAAGAACATGTGCCAGCCTCCCAGGCATTCCCGAGGAAGTGGTAGTAGTCCCACATGTGCTTTGAATCTTTGCTGGCAATCCAGCACAGCACCACAAATGGTTTCAAGTGGGCAGAGCTGCTCAGTGCTGAGCAGCAGGTGGCATTCTGCTGGTTTTGCCTTGGCTGGAGTGCCCGCTGCGGGGCTCAGCATGGGCGGGCTTGGCTAGTCATGGGATTTGCTGCAGCAGCTCTGAAGCTAAGTTGATACTGGGCTGCTTCAGGCTTACCTATCAAGTGCATCATTACATGCTCAGCTCTGTGCTGTCTGTTAAGTAGGGGTTGGATGCTTAGTTCATGAACTTTTCTGGTTTGAGAAAGATATTGAAAGTATGTTTTGATTTAGAATAAATGCATATATTTCTATTTAAAACCTTTCGCATTTCAGCAGATACGTAATTGAAAGTAAGAAGTTATTTAAACACCGTTAAGATATTTTGGAGCTGAAAAGTGGGATATTTTTTGGAAACACTGCCTACTTTTGTGTTTGCTCCTTGGCAGAGATGCGTAAGTCAGATTTCTTGTATAGCACATTTGCTGACTTTGCTTAAGGCACTGAAACACTCTTAACACAAGTCACTGTAGGAGTATAGAGAATGTATTATTTAATTAAGTTTGTATTTTTGCTCCATAAAGAGAGCTGTATTTAGGAAATAGTGTTCTTTCCTGGTGCTGAACAACTGGACATGTATATGCACACACTCGGTCCTAAAAAATTACAGGGGGATGTTGGCAGCCATACTGTAATGTAGGTAGCTGAGCAGGCATTGGGATTTCCTCTTTTTTCCATGGTAACGCCCAGTCTAAATGGTTTACTGTATTGTAAAACTAATTGCAGTTGATAGTTAGGAATAGGAAGCATATGTCAACATTGCATCTGCAAACAACGAAATCAAAGAAGTGACATTTTGGTAGTTTAATCTCGAGTCACTTCTGTTCTTGCTAGGAAAACCTTGATAAGTGGGCTACTTTCCAGGGCTCAAAAGGTAGGTTATTAAGTAATTGCAAGATGAGCAGGCTATACAAGCAGTATAACTGAATAATTACCAGAAATACTGTCAAAAGCCACTTAGCTATGTGTTTAAAACCAAAACTGAACAAACCTCAACCATTTACTTTCTCATGTACCTGCAATATGAAAACCCCCTTACGTCCTCATTTTCCAGGCTTGAGCTCTGTCCTGTGACACAGATTTGGCCTATGTTTTGCCTGTTACTTGGCACAGGCCTCTTCCTGTTTTGTGTCTCGCTGACTTCCCAGTTTTCCCGTCCTGTGTTACATTTGAGTTCTTTGTTCTCTTTTAAAGTGTGTTATGGACTTGTTCTCGCTTACGAGTGTAAATCTCATAGGAGCGTGGGGAAGGGGGTAGTCACATGCACACGTTCTCTGGCAGTGGTCTGCTTAAAAACGTCCTAAGCCTGACTTCTCAGCCCCTGAGAAATTGGTCATGGCAATGCTTGTAAAGCAAAGAAAGCCTCAGGTTTTTTAAAGAGAACTTTTTATGTCTGGTGCTTTTAATGAAACCTCTTTACTGTGTACGTTTCCAGAATTAAGTTCAGCAAGAGAATTTGGAAATATCTGTTGGGACAGGAACTTGGTGTCAGTTCTACCATCAGAGAAAATATTTGTTTCTTTACATCTTCTTATTTTTTTCCCCCTAGAGCAGCCCACATGTATGAAACCACATCATTGCTCTTTTCTCGTATCTTAATATTGAAATTTATTTGGCTATGTGTTCCCAGAAACCTCTCTCTAGGTTAGAAAGCCAGTGACGGTCTTGGCATAGCACTTGCATGAAGAGTTCAGATAGTTTTGCTTTTTACTACAGTTCTTTCCAAACCCTGAGCATTTACATTGTTTTCATCGTCATAGGAACTGGGGGGACTTTTCTCTTTTGTCTATAAACCAAGTCTGATTCCTCCCCCTGCTCCCTTGTACTATCAAGTTTGTATCAGTTGTCCTTTGAGTCAGCAAAACAGAACTGCCTGGGAATTCAGAAACACTACTGCTAAATATCTAGCATCACTTTTACTACTTTCTGTCCTTGTCAGTTTTCCACCTCTTATTTACACAGTCTTGAAATGTATTGCAGATCACCATCATTCTTGTTAATACTGCATCAGTTACTGTCCCAACCTGTAGACCTCATTTGTGTCATTATTCAGCCTGTCTTACCTGTATTTGTAATGTTGGCTTCACATCCAGGCTATCTATTTCAGCCACAGAAACAATAAAGACATAAAACATAACATTTCAGCATCAGGTTTCTTTCACTACTTCACATAATAAAAAAAAAAGCACTTTTAATTTCTCACCCATTTTTTATCTATAAATGTTTAAATACTTTCAAATAGAAGTGTATATAAATGGACTATATATAAGAAAATAAATATTAAATAGAAATTTTATATACATAGCCTGCTACTTGGTTTCTAGGCAGTTAATCACCTTCTCCAGCCCCTGTTAGAAGTAACCTATAGAATGAAGAGTCAGCGAAGTGGGGATTGAAAACCACTGATCCAAGACATGCAGACGTGGTTTTCCCTTTCCATAAAGAGCATATTGTGCAGTAGGAGCTTCACTTTGCTCTACACTGGGGTTTGTTCTATTTACAATTGTACACAAAGTAATTTCCTCTTCCGTTCCTCCTTCAGAGGCCCTGCACCGCCCTTATGGTTGTGATGTTGAACCCCAGGCACTGAATGAAGCCATCAGATGGAGCTCCAAGGAGAACCTGCTTGGAGCCACTGAGAGCGATCCCAATCTCTTTGTTGCACTTTACGATTTTGTAGCAAGCGGTGACAACACGCTCAGCATCACCAAAGGTAAGGCTGTGAATCACAGAGCAGCTACTAGGTTGAAAACTTAGCAACAGAAAAGGGAAAGCAGAATCGTGCTCCAGACAGGAATAGGAATGAGTGTAGTTACAGATTTTTCTCTAAACTGGTGAGTATAAGCAGATGGTGCCTCTCTCACTTGTGTTGGAGAGACACCTGCCGGGCAGTGCTCCTCGTGCAGATACAGGTTTGTGTAACGCTGCCGAACAGTCTAGTCCAGCTGCAGTTGTTCCTGTTCTAGTCTCCCGAGATGACTGGCCCTGTGAGACACCTGGTTTAGGGAGGGGCAGAGGAAAACCGTTACATTCTTGATGGTAACAGAATTCAGCACTTTCAACTGGAGCAAAATCAAGAATTAAGAATTGCAGAGAGATTTTCTATTTCTGTTCAGTACGTATATGAGAGTATGACCTGCTGCACAACCATTTTAAATCATGTGCCATTTAAGGCTTCAAGGAGACAAACGTCATCCCTCCAAGAAAAATAGTCTTTCTAGTCTAAAAAACTAGGCTACAGGAAGCTTTTAGCGTTCATCACTCACACTGCATTAAATTAGGGAACAGTATCCTAGGTATTCTACTTGAAACTTTTCTTCATACATACTTTATATACAGCAGTTTATTTATAAGATAGCTGCTGCAGATTTTTATTGCTAACTACAGACCCAAGCTTAGTCACCTGATGGTGAGTTTCTCCCTTAATGGGACCCAATAGATCACACCGTGCTTATTTTCCTTTTTTCTTTCTGATCATAGGTGAGAAGTTGCGAGTCCTGGGTTACAACCAGAATGGTGAATGGAGTGAGGTACGTTCGAAGAATGGGCAGGGCTGGGTACCAAGCAACTACATCACACCAGTGAACAGCCTGGAAAAGCATTCATGGTACCATGGGCCAGTGTCACGCAGTGCGGCGGAGTATCTGTTGAGCAGTCTCATCAATGGCAGCTTCCTGGTTCGTGAAAGCGAGAGCAGTCCAGGGCAGCTATCCATCTCGCTCAGGTACGAAGGACGTGTTTACCACTACAGGATCAATACCACCTCAGATGGAAAGGTAAGGATCTCGGGACAATGCTGTGGAGAGAGGAAATAAGAACATAGTTAAGAGGTGGTGCAGAATCTCAAGTTGCAGACTGTTACGGGAGCAGCATGTGTGAGAGAAAACAGGTCCACTGTTTGGTATACATGTTCTTTTGGTATACGTGTTCTTTGGTAACTCACCAAACACCACTTTGGAAGAAGTACAGACAGTACTTCTCCTGGCTGAAGATAGCTAGAGAGCAAACGAGCTGCGGTTTGATGTTGTGATATCTGTTGGTTCACTTAGAACAAGCAGAGCTTTGGTAAGTCAGCATTTTTAACCTTGATCAAATAGCAGCATATTGTGTTTAAAGATGCAGAAACAGGCCTTGTGCTTGGCTACAGGAATTCCAGTTTCTAGTCCTGTAATGCACAAGGCAGGAGACATCACTGCTCTCAGGTGATAGCTTTTATCTAGCTGCCTTCTGCAGGTAAAAATCCCACAGATTAATAATTCATTTGCCCAACAAGATGAGAACAAATACTTTAAAATCTGGTTCTCTGAGTTTTATTTTTATTTTAAACATGTTTTAGAATATTTTTACTGTACGTGTTTTCCAGCGTTACTGAAAACTTTCATTTAAGTAGATTCCTGGTTCTTTCTTAACAGGTATATGTGACAGCAGAGAGCCGTTTCAGCACTCTAGCAGAGCTGGTGCACCATCACTCAACAGTAGCAGATGGACTGGTGACAACTTTACATTACCCAGCACCCAAGTGCAATAAGCCCACTGTCTATGGAGTGTCCCCCATCCACGACAAGTGGGAGATGGAGCGAACTGATATCACCATGAAGCACAAACTTGGGGGAGGGCAGTATGGTGAGGTGTACGTGGGTGTCTGGAAGAAGTACAACCTCACAGTTGCTGTGAAAACATTAAAGGTGAGTTTTCAGATTGTTATGTTCTGTTCATTTATGGTAAGGGTAAGGAAACTGTACGGTTCTCAAATTACACCACCTAATTGTATGAATCTGATGTATGCTGATCTGCAGAAACCCCATGCTTCAGAGTAGCTTTGCAGAACAAGGTTAGCTTATCAAACTTGCACCAGTGCATGTGGCGTAGAAACAATTTTGAATTTTGGCCCAGCAGGCACCTGCAGGAACTGCATGTCCAAGTCTCATCTGTACAGCTGGTTTCCAGGTCCACTTCCCTTGCCTCAGAAGAGCTGTGGAAGCTTTAAGAAATCAAAGGTGTTGGAAATACCTTCTACAACCTTTCCTCTACTCCTGGAAAAATTCATCGTCTCCATTTATCTTTCTTTTCAAACTCTTCTGTTTCAGCATGAACAGCTACAATTCTGTGTACTCTCTAAGGGAGCTTTCAAGCTTAATTTTTATAGCTAGGCAGGGGAACTAAGTGATCCTGAGAGTCTTCCTCTCACCAGCCATAACTGCTTTGGTAGCCACAACAGCTACCAAACAAGAAAGCCTAGCACTTTCTGGGTACTGCAGATCTATCACTTGGCCATGCTTCAGGCCAGCCAGGCAGCTTTTCAGGGCTATTATATTTTTTTTTTAGCTAAAAGCCAAAGCAGCAGAGTGGAGGCAAGGATGCCATCACTTACATTCAGCTAGGATACGTGGTGTTAAGCAGACCTGGTTCATGAAGATAATTTTTTCCTTCTTTTGCCTCCATGTTCATCTAGGAAGATACCATGGAGGTGGAGGAGTTCTTGAAAGAAGCCGCTGTGATGAAGGAGATCAAGCACCCAAATCTGGTGCAGTTGTTAGGTTAGTGAAATACCTTGTTCTTTCTGTTCTTACTTGAGTTTCCACCAGAATGAAATCTGTCTCGTTTAAAAGCAGTGGCAGATTTTCTGTATTTATATAACTTTAAATCAGATCAGGTTATGGGTGGTTTGACAGCTTACTCCTTTAGGTAATATTGGAGCTGAGAGACACTAATTTTAAATAAAACATCAAATATAGTCACTTAGATTAGTAGACATAGAAGTTTGCAATATCAGCCTCCTGCTAGTTTGTATCCTTGGCCTTAGACATGTTCCAGAGGTTAAATCAAATTTACAGAATTATTTTCCATTACTTATTTTTCTGATAGAACAGAATTATAAGAAAATTAAAAGTGCAGGAAAAAGTTTTACTGGAAGCACAACAAATACTGTTCTTCATACTTTTCAAATCAGAGACATTTCTAGAAAAAGCTGCACTGAATACAGGAAATTTGTCCACACTTAAGCAGAAGACAACCAGATTGCTGCTGCTGTAAGGGCCCCTGTGTATCACCAAATAAGTACATGAGATCAAGGCACTGGAGATGCAAGTCAGATCAAACAGCACATGAATGGAAGAAATCTTCAGGCTTTACAGCTTGGCTGGGCCCTGTTTGTCTCACTGGCAAATGCATGATATGATGATCACTATTAAATAGTCTGCATAGATGTTAATTCTACATGTACAAAGATTCTTAAGGAGACACCCTAAACTTTTATTAGAGTTTAATTGCCTCTGGACTTTCACCACTTTCAGGAGCGAAGCTGTCAAGCCAAGCCTAGAATGAAGGGAGAAATGTGAAGAATGTGAAGGCTTTTAATAATGGCAACTATTCTGTACCCATTTAAAAAATGGGCACAGATGAGGTGTCTGCCCAGCCCTGTCTGGTTCCAGGAGCAGAGACAGAAAGATTTCTCCTCAGAGATGCATTTTTGCTCTTTCTGATGCACAGCATAGTTGTCTTTCACTCCTCTATGAGCGTAATGGTAGGAAGAGGCACTCAGCAGTGCTGCAATGGGAGTTCACAGAGATTTGACATGAGTATCCTGTTGCCCTCCTCCTCCGCTAATACATACTTTGTACATAATTGCAATGACTGTAGCAAGTAGTCATCTGAAGAATGTGTGAGAATGCTGCTTTAGGAGCAGGTCCCACCATGCTGATCGCTTACCCAGCTAGCACACATGGGACTGCTTCACATTACTCTGTAGTGACACTTCAGTCTCAAAATCTTGCCAGTTGACAGGTACTTATTTCCAGTTGGCCATGCTTTAGCTTTATGAAGGGAGAGAGAGAAAGGAAAGCAAATCATATGTGTTCAAAATAATTCCTATTTCATTCAGGAGCCCTCCAGAAACAGAGCTACTCCTTCATGTATATTGTATAGGCATAGCGGTGCTTTCATAGGCATGTTTCTCTAGGTCTGTAAAGTGGACAGACAGATAAATAGACAGAAGCACTGAATTTTAAGTTGGACTGCATTGATTTGGGTCTTGTAGATGGAAGTCTTCACTTTTCAGAGAAACACTTTTCAGTACAAAATGTGACAAATGGATATTAAATCAGGAATAATGGTAAGCTAGGGAAGAAAGGGAAGCTTTATTCACATGCTCTCTCTTCCTCACTGCTAGGTGTATGTACCCTGGAGCCACCCTTTTATATTGTGACAGAATACATGCCATATGGGAACCTGCTAGACTATTTACGGGAATGCAACCGGGAGGAAGTGAGTGCTGTTGTGCTACTCTACATGGCTACGCAGATCTCTTCTGCTATGGAGTACCTGGAGAAGAAGAACTTCATTCATAGGTGGGTAAGGTCACATTGAGCTGGTAGAGTTCCAGATTGCAATGATGAACAAGCCACCAGCATGGTGGCGCAGGAATTCATCTTTTTGGGAAGGTTTCTTCCAAAGTTAGGTTTCGCACTGGCTTATCCATTGGCTCTTCTGGTTTCAATACTGTCTTGCAATACCTTCTCCCTGTGACTTTCATAGCAGACTTAAAATGTTGTGCCTAACAGCTATGAAAGTTGGTGTTGTCCTATTCTGATTTACCCCTCATATGCAAGACATTGTCAACCCCAAGTCCTATTTTAATCCAGACAGATAAAGCCATGCCATAAAGTTGTTATCGGTGAGCTGCTGATCTCATCCTATTCTCAGGAAACATAAACTTCTCATCGTAACAGCTATCATTACTGGAAATTTAATAGAATTTAAAGAATGAGCCCCAATCCTGACTTACTGCTTCTAAGAATAAGTCCACTCAGTTTCTGACACTGTTGAAAGCAAAGTTCACATAGCCTTTGCCTTGCTGTATAAAGAGAGTGCTTCCCAGTTCAGAAGAGAGGGACAGATTATGCAACCTGAATACAAAACTGTATTCAAAAGCCCTGCTCTTGCTCCAGTAAAGGACTGTGCTTTTTCCCTTTGTACAGAGACCTGGCAGCACGGAACTGTTTAGTTGGAGAAAATCATGTGGTGAAGGTGGCTGACTTTGGCTTAAGTCGACTTATGATTGGAGATACCTACACAGCTCATGCTGGAGCCAAGTTCCCAATCAAATGGACAGCTCCTGAGAGCCTGGCCTATAACACCTTTTCAATCAAATCAGATGTGTGGGGTAAGAAGACTCCAGTGTTCTTTTCTTTTTCATTTTGTTTTTATTTACCAGCCTAAACAGTAACTTGCTTTCCGGCCTGGACAGAAACATGGGGAGGAGGCAGTCACACCCCGGGCCAGAATAACATTTTTAGCGTATAATGTCTTCACGTAGACTGGCCTGAAATATCTGCACAGGAATGCTCTTGCCTCAAGCTGCAGTAAAGGCCACAATGTAATGAGCAGCACAAGAGAAGGACAGACTTATGACCAGGAATTCTGTTTTCCTCCTTTTGCAGCCTTTGGGGTGCTGTTGTGGGAGATTGCTACCTATGGGATGTCACCATACCCAGGCATTGACCTCTCTCAGGTGTATGATCTGCTGGAAAAGGGCTATCGGATGGAACAACCAGAGGGGTGCCCTCCAAAGGTCTACGAACTGATGAGGGCATGTGAGTATCTTCCAGTTTGGAGGACAAAACCTGGGAGAGGTGGGAGAAATCTGTAGGTAACTCTGAAGTCCTTTCTTCTTTTGTGCCATTTTGTTGGCTAATGCAGAAAAGGGCCCATCACCTGAGACATACCTGGTTACTGATGCAAAATGAGTCTGGTCTCTAGGGAACAAGAATTCACTCCCAGAAACTGTCATCTCTGGGTACAGCCAAACACCACTTTGTGGCACATTGTACTGGTATTTTGTCAGTAGGACTTTTACTATGGAATCACCAGACTATAAGGAAATTTAGTTCTCTGCAAACACAGCACCTGTGGAGGAGACACATAGTTGACAGTTGCACAAAACGCATCCTCCAAGCATGCTGTGAAGAGCTCCCTAATGCTCCATAACAATTTGAAAAGGTACTAATAAAAGGCCAAAAAATACAGTTTGCTACAGGAAGAGAGCAACAGAGTTTAAGAGCATTGCCAATCTCCTTCAGTCCCGCAAGAGTGGAGACTATATTGGGCAAAAGGCTGAAGATCCTAGGGAGCAAACCAGGCCATGCTGTCAAATCAGGTAAGCAGCTCTGAACAGAGAGATCCTGTCAGTGTGACCTGGGAACATACTCCTTGGTGCTAACTCAGGCAGTCTCTGTGGCCCTCAGTGTACAGGGCAGACAAAACAGGGCTGAAGAGGCCATTCTACAGCCTGTCTTCAGGGATGCATGATCATCTCAGCATGTCAGAGAAAGTCAGTGTGAACTTCAGTTATAAAACAAAGAAGTTGTGTAATGATGAAGGATACTGCTTTAAAAAACTTTCAGGAAGCTGACAAAAGCCCAAAAGCAAGGAATTCGTATGACATCAATGCAGCCCCAAAATGGGCAGAATGACAGTCACTTTCCAGACCCTATAGTGGTATCAACAGATAGTCAGCTACTTCCAGAATACATTCCCCTTGTGCAGATTTCTAACCACAGAAATTACACTTTTCATCATGATACCATTCTATAACTTTCCAAGATCCATCTTAGATCAATGCACTCTCTTCCTCTTCCCTCCACAGGATACATACATTCTCCTTTTGGAAGGCTCTGCCTGAATTTCAGTATTAAGAGCATGTGAGCAGAATGTGCCTGGAGCCTTGCACACAGTTATCTGTGGCTGGGGTAGATGTGTGTTCAGTCCAAACAGCCAGGGTAGCAAACATGGAATTCTCTTTTGCCCCAAAAATTTAGAAAGAGGGATAGGGAGACCCAAAAAAACAGTGGCGTTGGCAGAGAGCTGGGATTTTTAATATTGCTTTCTTCCTCTCAAGATTTGGTTAGTTAGGATACTGTGGGGTGACTGACTGCTGCTGTGAATTAATTTCTGTGAATGACTCTAAAGCCTGTCTAATTGTAGGAGAGGAGAGTCTGACTACAGTTGAGAAAGCTTGTGTATTTTCTCTCTCCTTGGACAGAATAAAATACCTCCTACCTGTTTCAGACACTGAGACTTACTCTGCTTTCTCACATTGCAGGCTGGAAGTGGAACCCACCAGACCGACCTTCCTTTGCTGAGACCCACCAGGCTTTTGAAACCATGTTTCATGACTCGAGCATCTCAGAGGGTGAGAGACCCTGTTGGTTTATTTCTGCAACAGTACTGGAAGTTTCCTTTCAGAGTGCTATGCTTATGGATAGGCCCTTAAGGCTCATCTGCTAGCTGTGGAGGTTGTGGTGAAGCTTCATCCTTTAGTTAATTTCTTAACCATAAGTATGTAAATACATTCTCTTACTTGCTGCACAAATACTGAATAAACTTTAGACATACAGCAATGCAGGGGACAGTATAGTTTCATTTGAACACTAAGATGCTAAAGATCTAATTTAAAAAATATAGTCTCCTGTATTAGAGAAAGCTTCTTGTTTCCCAAACCGAAGAGTAGGGAATAGTGAGTGATGTTGAGAAAGAGATGTATGCATATCACAGTCCCTTGCTGACTACGGCAGTTAGGTCATGAAATATTATTCTACCAGCCTTCATTTTTCAAGTTTGCCTTAATCCATGGTTTTTCTACTTAGCTACTTCTAGGAGCGAATCTGTGCAATCCAACTCTCAAATATAATCAACTAGGAGTTAAATACTGGTGGGAAGTGTAATACTAGGCAGCAGGCAAACCTAAGTGTCTGAGCATCTTCTGAATTTTTAAATGAAGTATGAAGCTGATCCATCCACTTCCCTACTACAGAAAAAACACACCAGATCGAATTCTACCAGGGTGGATGTATATCAGGCTCATTAAGTGGCCCACAGATGCCAACCTGGGTGTGTCCGGGAGGTTGTGGGGTTTTTTTCTGGTGGTTTTTTTCAATCACATACCTTGTGTTGATGCTGGGAAGGAAACGTGCAGTCTTCATCTCTAATGGGGAAGCCCAGGGCTCTGCCTCAAGCAGAGCAGCTTAGATCCAGATCCACAGAGGACACAACTTTTGAGGGATCCCAGGAGCATCAACAGGAAGCACCTTAATTAAAAACAGAGGCAGTGCTGACTTAACTCTGGAACAACCCTTAACCCAGCAAAAAAGTAGATTCATAATAGATCTTTTGTACAGATCCTACCATTGTTTTGCTTTCCCAGGTTCATAAAGATAGATGTAACTGAGTGTGAAAGTATTGTGAAAAACATCTTACCCTGAATACCTTTAGACTTGAGCAAAAAGCAAATCCGTGAGCTAGGTATTTTTCAGCCATTTATTTCTTCTTGCCAGCCTGGGTTTGCAGTAAAGACCCAGATTTTCTTTTGTTCTTCCTCTGCCAGCCTCTGTTCTAACTGTTCCCTTTTTGTTTGGTTGGGTTTTTTTTCCTTACAGAAGTAGCAGAGGAGCTTGGAAGAACAGCCTCCTCCTCATCCATAGTTCCTTACTTGCCTCGGTTGCCCATGCTTCCCTCCAAGACTAGAACACTGAAGAAACAGGCAGAGAACAAGGAGAATATTGAAGGAACACAGGATACTGTGGAGCACTCGGCTTCCAGCTCAGCACCAGGTATGGGCACTGGGACAGGGGCAATGAGGCCACATGTTCTGGGATAAACTTGCTGCTGGTATCAGTGCCAGAGAAACAGAAAAAAACCCAACATAAAAAAGCCCAACACAACAGGGCAAGGTGCTTTGTGCTGCTGTGTCATTAGGGCTGTTGGCCATCTCAGCAGCCCAGTTGTACACTAACAAATAGAAAACACTGCAGCTTGTTCAATGTTCTTTTAGTAAATCCTTCTGTATTTCTTTAGAATTTAGTTTTGCTGCTTTTTTTTTAAATGACAGCTTCAAAACTAAGGTTGACAATGCAGCAAGAGATTTTGGTTTATACTTGTGGTGTTTTGGGGAAGGAGGAAAAAAACTACAGGAAGGGAATAGGAAACTGGAAGAAAAGAGCAACTTCATTTTTTCCTCAACTTTCTCGTAAGTGGCCTCCTCAGTTCAGACAACAGACAAGTCACGCATGCAGAAGTGGGATAAAAGTAAAAAAATCACACCAGCTTCGCACAAAAATGAAAGTGTTAACTTCCTCTCAACCTGTCTCTTAGCAGAACCTGCAGAATCTGGGCGGCTGAATATGCCAGGCCCATAAAGCGCACTGCAGGATAGGGAGGTGAAAATGGAAATTGATTTTACAGATTCACACTTGTTTCTTCTGTCTAGGTTTTATCAGAAGCACACAGCCAACAAGTGGGTCTCCTGCACTGCCTCGCAAGCAGAGGGACAAGTCACCCAGCAGCCTACTGGAGGATGCCAAAGAGACCACTTTCACCAGGGACAGAAAAGGTGGCTTCTTCAGCTCCTTTATGAAGAAGAGGAATGCTCCCACGCCTCCCAAACGCAGCAGTTCCTTCCGGGAAATGGAGAATCAGCCCCATAAGAAATACGAGCTGACGGGTAACTTTTCATCTGTTGCTTCCTTGCAGCACGTGGACGGGTTCTCTTTTGCTCCCACACAGCAGGACGCAAGCTTAGCACCACCCAAATGCTATGGTGGGGGCTTTGTGCAGAGGACCTTCTACAATGATGATGGCACTGGTACCAGCAGTGGTGGGGGTGTAAGCACCGGTGGTGGGTGGTCGGGCATCACTGGTTTCTTTACACCACGCTTGATTAAAAAGACACTGGGTTTACGAGCAGGAAAACCCACTGGCAATGAAGAAGCTTCAAAACCTTTTCCAAGGTCAAACTCTACATCTTCCATGTCCTCAGGGCTTCCAGAGCAGGATAGGATGGCAATGACCCTTCCCAGAAATTCCCAGAGGTCAAAAATCCAGCTGGAACGGACAGTGTCCACGTCCTCTCAGCCCGATGAGAGCACGGGGAGGGGCAATGACCTGCTTCCCAAAAGGTTTGAAGAAGGCCCTGCTTTGACCAGAGAGAGACCAAAAGCAAAACTCTTGCCGAGGGGTGCCACAGCACTCCCTTTCCGAACCCCCACCGGATCGGAAGACAAGGAGGGTCCAGGGTTAGCAGCAGCTCCTAAGGGCAAGGAAAAAAACAGTGGCCCACGGCAAGGGGCCCTTGAGGATGGTGAGAGACCAGGGTGGTCATCTCCAGTAAAGGCTGCAGCAATACTTCCAACCACTCATAACCACAAAGTGCCAGTCCTAATCTCACCCACTCTAAAACACACTCCAGCAGATGTGCAGCTTATTGGCACAGACTCTCAGGGTAATAAATTTAAGCTCTTATCTGAGCATCAGGTCACTTCTTCTGGCGACAGGGACCGGCCCAGACGGGTAAAACCAAAGTGTGCTCCACCTCCACCACCAGTGATGAGGCTCCTACAACAGCCAGCTGCCTGCTCAGATGCAGCAGAAGAGCTGAGCAACGTGGCGGGAGCACAGCATGGACTGGAATCGAGTGAAGGGAGTAAGAAGGCAGCAGCAGCAGCACCTGCTGGTGGAAAATCTGGGAGGCCTGTGATGCCTCCGCCTCAAGTGCCTCTGTCATCGTCTTCCACCTCCCCAGTGAAACTGGCCAACGGGACGGCCGGCACAAAAGTAGCGCTAAGAAAGACCAAACAGGCAGCTGAGAAAATCTCCGCAGATAAAATCAGCAAGGAAGCACTGCTGGAGTGCGCGGATCTTCTCTCGAGTGCCATCGCCGAGCCAACGCCAAACAGCCAGCTGGTGGACACAGGGCACCAGCTGTTGGATTACTGCTCAGGCTACGTGGACTGCATCCCGCATACGCGCAACAAATTTGCCTTCCGGGAAGCTGTGAGCAAACTGGAACTCAGCCTACAGGAACTGCAGGTTTCCTCAGCAGCTGCTAGCGTCTCTGGGGCAAACCCCGTCCTTAATAACTTATTGTCATGTGTCCAAGAAATCAGCGATGTGGTGCAAAGGTAGCTACTGTCAATCTGGGTAAGAGAAATACACATGGGGAGGGGGGGACTTTTTTTCTGTACTGATGCTTTCAAAAGGAAAGACTGATACTTGAGTATGTGAAGTACCTCAGATCACTGAGTTCTCCTCACGTTTACAGGTTCATCTCAAAAAATGGGGATGGAGAGGGTAGATTAAAGCTGTAAGGGGCAAAACATCCTGTGTTTGTCCCTACCTAGTCAGGCTGATCTGCTTGGTATGGCAAGGGAAGGAAGCTCCTTGCTTCTCCCTTGGAGAGGCAGGAGAATCAATGGCAGGTTCTAGCTCTGGGAAGGATGAATTGTTGTGCGATAGCTGGAGTACTGGAGTGGTTGCAGGCCACTCGGCTGTATGGATCCTCCCCTGTCTGTGCCAACACATGCTTTGGTCTCCTGACACAGCAAAGGAAAGGCACTGGGGCTCTGCTGGTACCAAGTGCCAAGCAGTCTGAGCTGGAGTAGCCCTCAAGAGGGAGGTCACATGCAGTTGGTGGAAAGGTCTAATGCACTGACAGTATTCAGAGCTGCTGGAGGTGGATGCACTAGCCCAGATGGCCTACTTCCACAGCACTGTTGCTGCTGTAATGAGAACTGCAAAATTAGTTAATCTATTAAACTATCCCTTTTCCCTCCTGTCCACCTCATCCACCACATGTTCTCATCTGCTTTGTATCAGAAGCATCAGGGATACTGGGCAGACTTACCACTGGAATACCCCCCTCCCCACCACACAGCCTTCACTCAGTTGATACCTATTTCTAGTGGTCTCGCACGGGTGCTGCTTGATGGTCATTTGTGAGTAGTTTGGGGCTCTTGCACAACTTGCCAGTGTTGTTATTGGGGTGTGTGGTTTTTGTTTTCCTTTTTTTTAAGCTCTAGATTGTTTCTATCTTGTTACCAGGTTGACTCCCCAATTCGGTTTCATCCTCTTGAGGACCCATGGTAGGTAAGGCAGAGCTTCTGCCACCCCTGGCTGTTCTCCACATTCCTTTAGTGGTCACAGCGCTGCAGAGCCAGCTGGAGAGCCAGGAAGTACAGCCTGGCCTGCCCACTACATGCTGTCGCTGCTGCAGGGTTCTCTGGACCTGTCCCTACTCTTGGCCTAACGCTTCGTACTGAGGGCTTCCTGGGATTTGTTGTAGTGCTTACCGGTCTTGCAGGCTTCCAGCTTCATGGCATATGAAGGTGACTAGGTATGGCACTGCAGAGGGGAACCACAGCCATCTTTTTTTATTTCTTCTTGTATTTTAAAGGCTAGACCAGAATCTTAGGCTGTGGCATAGGGAACATGTACATAAACTGCACGCTCCTCTGCTTGAGATGCGGCTACAGATGTTATGGCTTTGCCTCGGAGTGCTCACACAGGGTTATGGTTTCTGATGTCTGATGCCTGCTAGCAATGAATGCAGTCGTGTGGTTGAAGTTGTCTTCCTTGGTCCTGGTGCTGTTTGTAGACTGTTGTGGCATCAGAAAGCTCATCTTCTGCATATACGCACAAATCCCTGAGATGTAAATGTACTGGCAAGTAGGAAGACCTCAACTAATTTGGTTTGTGAGAGATGGAAAACAGGCCTGATAGCTGCCTCCAAATACACGTTACCCTGCATGCTGCTGCTCACTTCACACTATTGGTGATGATGATAGAGGATCTCGCTTGCTTTGCACCTTAAATCTTTTATTTTTTGCTAAAATGCTTTTTAAACTTGTTTTTAAAGTGTGACTGTGCTGCTTGTAGTTTAAGCATTTAGAGTTGAGCTGGGGCACAGGTGTGAATTTACAAGATGGGCACTTCCATTTCTGTCTAGGAGCATTGCCCTGTTGGTGCTTGGAAGTAGGCTGGGCTGCCTCAGTGAGCATCCCTGTTTTTTCTGTGGAGCACAGTGAGACGGGCCTGAACAATCTTTAGAAATGATGTCTGAGAATCCTCATTTTATTACTGGTTTGTGGTAAATGAAGTTGTGTCACAATGCATGAATGCACACCGGTGGAGCAGCATGTGAGATAAAATGGACCACGTGAGCTTCACTGTCCAAGTGAAATGGTGAGGGGAGAAAAAAAGGCAACTCCTCCACCCCAGCTGACATTAAGGCATTAAGTGACTGTACGTGTCAGTTTTACTCCCGTGAGCTGGTACCTAAGTGGAGACAAATCAAAGTACAGTATGGGTTACTCATCCTGACATAGCAGTCAGTACCAAGCCTAGCCAGCAAAACCTGCTGGCTGGTTCTGCAGAAGACTTTCAGTGGGTTGGGGGAGGCTGCACCAGGGCCCTTTCACAGCAATGGTCAGCTGTAAGGCAGAGTACCGAACCGTTATCATGTAGACTTTACTGAGGGATTTTGTGGTTTACCTTATCTCTTTCAGTCATCTTTACTGAAGGTGTGCATTGCTGCACACCAAACTAACTGTCTTTGGAAAGGTGACCTGCAAAGGGAAGGCGGCTTGTGGTATTGCTTCACATGGCCTTTCAAACAATCAAGAGGATTTAACAGGTATGGGAGCTTTTTTCGGGGCAGAAGGGCAGGTCTTCTTTGCCCTGGCAGACAATCGCGTGGTTTCATCATTGTACTACTACTCAGCCTAGGACAAACAGATTGAAACTGAAGTGATTCTCAGGGGAAAGGTATTTTAACCAGAAAATGTTAAGGCTGTTAGTCCAGTTCTGATGAGTATTTTGAATGAAATTTTTTTTTTTTTTTCCTGAATGACAGTCTTCCAGAAAAGCTGCAGCAAAAGTGATAGAATAGGAAATAATTCTTGGAATGTCTAGCTTCTAAACCCCCCCTCTGTCAGCTCTTTCTGAAGAAACCAACTGTGCCCCAAGGAAGGACTGTTCCCCTCCACTGGTCATCCCCACTTCCTTTCAGATGCCACCTGGTTTCTCCTCCCCATGGCAGAGGTGATGGGCAGTGGGACTGGGCAGTAGGCAGTAACACAGCTGAAGCAGCCTCTGCTTTTACAGTCACAGAGCAGCTGAGGCTGGAAGGGACCCCTGGAGGTCACCCTGGCCAGTCCCCTGCTCCGGCAGGAGCCGCCTGCCCAGGACCACATCCCAACAGCTTTTGAGTATCTCCAAGGATGGAGACTCCACAACCTCTGTGTATCACAGAAGCCCATACAGTTCTGATCCCTCCTGTCGTGGAAAAAACCCGCTGTTCTTATCTATTGTCTTACATCAGGTATGTAGATCGTGGCAGAGGTAGTGCTGACTTGACACTAGGGTTTTTTTCCCCCTGAATAGGAGGCTGCAGAATTGCTGCTGCTTCTGCTGCCTAACAGTGTTTTCTATTCCCAAACTGGAATTTCCCCCTGCCCTCTGGCAGGATAGCAAAAGGATGGTATCTGGAAAGCTGGTTCTGCTGTAAATTATCATTCAGTTGTTCTTCCTTCCACAGCCACTCACATAAAATTGCTAAAGTTCCATCTCCCTTTTGCTAGGTTTGGCTTTTGGCCTTAAAAGTCTCTACAGTGGCAGCTTCTCTGCTGGTTTCAGCCTTGTACAGCACGTTCAAAGTAACATAGGGATGGTGAAGCCCTGGTATTCGTCCCAGTGAAGAGCACTTCTTGCTCCACTGTTCAGGGGAGGGGACAAGGCATAAACTCCTGTTGTGTTTCCTCATCACTGTCAGAAGGCCTTGTGGGGTAAGGATGTGATTGCAGCCGGGCTCTCTCACTTGCACTAGTATGGACTAGAGTTTAAAGTAGTCTTCTCTGCAACAGGGGATGGCAGCACGTAGGGCCTGGTAAACGCCAAGCACAAAGCATGCGCTCACATGAGTGAGTTGACGTGGGGCACTTTCTCTTTGTAGCTACTGTGGGGAATTGGCCAACTCACAGGTGCAATTCTCTTTTCTTCCTGCACTGTACACCCTTTTTAACCCCAGGAGTGGTGCACTTGGCTGTCTGACTGGCAGCAGCACTTCGATAGAATCATTGTCTTTAGTGTGGACAGAGGTGAAGCTGAATTAAGAGTCTGGGTCTTGGGACTGGGAAAGCAGAATTGAATGGAGCAGTGCTGCCGATGCAGACCACAATGGGAGAGGGGAGGGCTGCCTATTCCTGTCCTCCTCACACAGGACATCTCTCCTGAGCACCACTGGCCTTGTGTTAGTGAGACAGTCACAAACATGTGTGTTGACATCCCATCAAGATGTGCTTATGCAAGAGTTTTTCATGGCACACTGCTCTCTGTGGGCAGCAGGAACTAAATCCCACAGTATGGGGACAGCATCTGCACCAGAACTGCTGCAGTAACAGAGCAGCCCTCCCTGAAAGGCAGCAGGAGCAAGAGCAGCAGGATGGGCTACGCTGTGCAGCCATAGCATAGGGAAAGCCAGACCTTGGAGCCTGTACCATTTATCTAAGGCTTCCCCAGCAGCTAAGGCACTCTGTATAGTGCTTATGAGTGCTCTTGAGCATCAGCAGCTGTGACAAGCACTAATGAACCCAGAAGATTGTTTCTGCAAACAGAACAGGCTGCTGTGTTCTCTTGTAAAACACTCAGCCCTACTGCTAATCAGTGGCTGGCAGGAGAGCCCAAGGGTAGCGACTACAGCATGCTTAGAAGCCTCCCACTTCAGCGCGAGTGGCACCATCTGGCTCGGGGGGGCACTGGGGTTGCGCTCTGCTTGCCTGTAGCATAGAACAAACCTTGAGCCTGTTCCCTGGTGGTGGGAAGGAAGAGGTTATGGGACACCTGACTTATTGACAATACCTACACATGATAAGAAATATCTGTACCAAAGGAGGTCATTCTTCAACTGTGTCTGTTGTGCATGGGAGGTAGAGCCCGATGGGCTCTGCACACTGTTTGCATCAGTAGTGAACTCATTGAGGGCAGGAATGGGTTAAAATGAAACACGTTAATCACCGATCACTCTACCAGTGTTGTCAACTGTTTTTTGTTTTTATTGTTATTGTAATATATTTTGGTTGTTTTTCTAATTTAATTCTCACTATCGTCTGACTGTGAACTGCGAACAGTGTTAAACTTGATGTAAATAAGGCCCTTTGAAGGGCCTCTTTGCCTGTCGTTCCACAAAGTTTTGCCAATTTGCATTTTGTTTTAAATAAAGGTTGCAATATTTTATTGGCAAAAAACATTTGAGTATGTGCTGGTTTTCCTAAGGAATATTTGAAGCTGCTCAATACTAACCTGAAGTTTGTTGTTTTGGGTAGAAAAGAGAAGATTATTAGTAAAAAGAGTAATTAAGTAAAAAAAGAGAAATCGTTTAATTCTTCCAGATTGCAAAGAAAAGCAGTAGCTTTATTTATGCCGTAAAATCAAGCTTAGTGTTGCCATGGAGTGGTCAGAGGAGAGCGGCTTTTGCTGGGTTGCATAATCAAATGCTCGCTTACCTCTGAAACATCCCTGTGTGACCTGGCAGAGCGCAGGGCCTTGTGTGGCCACTGAGAGTTGCCCCCATTAGCAACACCACCAGTAATGAAATAAGAACTGCTCAACTTGCCAGCTTCATGCCAGCCCCGTGCTGGTGAAACGGCTGCCCAAGAGACTTCCTTCTCCTCCAAGCAGCACCAGTCTAACCTGGGCAGCTGAAGATTCTTTTCTATTTAAAAACAAAAATCCTAGGTGATCCTGGCTTATACAAGCTTCTAAGCAACTAACTCCAGCTAACTAACAACTTCCTCAACTTTCTGCCCTGGTTATAAAACACAACCCACATTGTGTCCTTTAGGGCTGCATCCTCCCTTCCCTGCCTCCCTCTGCCTCTGATGTTTCTCAGGCTGAAGCTTTAGGCTAGACACTTGTGATTAAGAGATTGACCATAAATCAGGTCTCAGAAATGCCTGATAACAGTGCATGCTGGCACAGGCCCTAAGGTCCAGTCTAGAGACAACAGGTAAGTTTAAACTAACTTTGCATCAGCGGAGCAGCTGGCTCATCTTCCTGCCTTGGACTATGAAGCCTCATTAGGTAACAGAGCCAGCGTGCCCAGAGGGACACAGGAACTCAAAGTCTGCAGGACTAGTAAGCGTGTCTGGTCAATCTTTTCCCAGAGGTTGTGCTGCTCATCACTGGCACCGCAGAGAGGTTCAAAGCTTAAAATAGACCAAAGGTCCGCACACGGGGTGTCCAGGGCACTAAGCCCTGTCCTTGGCGTGTGCCGTTTCACCTCATCGCCCAGCACAGCTCTGTTGGAAGGGAGTTTGGACCTGGAGGTCACAAAGTGATTCTCGCAAGACTGTTGAAATTTTTCGGTCCTGCTGCAACATACTTATCACCTGGCAAGTACCCAGACAGCAAACAGGCCCTTAGAGCAGTAATGCTGATAACCAGCCGAAAAACCACAGCATGCAACATACTGAAAAGAAAAACCCCCCAAGCTTACTGCATCCCTCAAAACCCAAATTCAGCTGCAGCCTTTTCCTTCAGCCACCATCGTCATCAACCACCCTTTGCCCTTGAAAAGAGAATTAGTTTTCCCTTTTTCATTTTGCAGGGAGGTAAACAGGCTCTTCACCAAACTGCTTAGAAAAATAATTTCAGCAGAAGGTCACCTCATCCCCACAGCTGCTTCCATACAACGGAAGACTCCAGTGAGAGGGGGACACTCCAAAGGGAGAAGCTATGGATTTGTCATCTCCAGAGGAGATTATTGTCATTTTCTCAATGCAAGGGACTCCCTGCACAAACTGTGATCCTGGCACACGCGTCCCTGAGCAGCAGACACCTTTTGAATGCAGGAGAGCAACAGAGAAAAATACTCCAGCAAAACAGTTCTGTGCAATCTTGTTAAGTGACAGAAAACCAGGGACAGAGTGAGGACGTGGCTTCTGCTGCACTGTCCCAACAGGAACTGTCCGTCCGAGGCTGCCTTCATCATGTATTAACAAACCAAGGACTTGGACATCCCCGCTCACATAAATCATAGCATCTGTCAACACAACCACATCACCACTTCAGGCTAAAAGAAGGGATTGACTTAAACACCAGACAGACTTGAGATGCAGCCAAGCGCAGGCTGTCCTGGTGTCCCAGGAGTAAAGCTGGGCAGGGTGTGCCTCCTTCCCTGCAAACAGCCCTCCGAGTACATGGATTTAAGCGTGTGTCCCTATGCGAGGGCATGGCTGGGTAACCCGCCTGCCTGACCTTGTGCAAGAGAGCAGCTCTAGAGTGCAGAACCACCTTCACCACTGGTGTAGTCCCACCTGGTGTTCAAGGAAGGAAGTAATTGATGCGCTGGGATACAGATTTGCAGCCCTGTGCAGAGAAAAGCTTCTCCTCTTTGGGCACAAACACCATCATCCTGGCCACCTCATCGAGGGCTGCCTCTGTGTATGGAAGTCCCCGGGCCAGGAAAGCATCCCGCGTGCAGAGCTTCACATGGTGGTACTCCAGGGGAAGGAACGGCACAATGAAATCAATGAGGTTCTCTTCAAGGAGGTGGCTGTGGGCATAACTGTTCTCTGGAGCAAAACAAGACAAAACAAACTTCAGAAGCTTCACCTGGGAGCTGTCATCCCTCTGCAAGGCCAGGCTTGTCTCTTTGCAGGGGCCTGTCTTGGCTCATCCACATGTTTTGGGAGAGAGCCACCCACTTGTAAAGAACTATTCAGCACTTAGTCTGAACAGAGAAAGACATTACGGCTTGCCCGTCTCAGGCCAAAAGAAGCCTGAATCCCCAGAGAAGGCTTGATACTCCTGTGCAGTGTTAGGCTGCCGCTTGCAACCTGGCCGTTTTCAGGGCTGAAGTAGGTAAGAAGGACTCAGCTCCTTCCTCATGTGCCTCCCTGCAGCTGAGTGGGGCTGTGCTCATATGGATGAAGCAGGGGCTCATGCTGCAAATAATCCTGGGGTGGGGTGTTGGAATAAAGCACGCACACTTGTGCGGCACAAGGTGGATGGGACTGTGTAAGCAAGGCCCCAAGCCAGTGCAGAGGGGGGCAGGTTTGCGGGCAGCCTACCCACAGCATCCCACAAGTGAGGCCGGCTCTCACCCGCAGGCTCCTGCAGCTCCAGCCGCAGCCGCTGTTCCAAGAGCTCCATGGAGATCTCCTCCCGCGCCTGGCCAGATCGCCAGAAGTCCAGGGCTACCTCATTGATGGTGTTGCCGCCGAGATTGCTATGGACACAGGAAGGAAGTTGCTCAACCATGTCCCCCCCAAGATGAACTGCTAAGAGCTTCCAATGGCCTCCCCTGCAGACAGGCCTCGGCAGTTCTCTCAGCAGTGAAGGATTTGCTGTGTAGGATCAGCATCTGAAATATTAGCACACGGAGGAGCCAACTTCCATCCCAAATTGCCCCTTTCTGTAGGTATCTGTACAGCTATCTTCCATCTTGCCAGCTCACAGCCTGGGGCAGCTGCTTTCTCCCCCAGGGTGGGACCAAGAGCCAGTAGAATTCTGCATTTCCATCAGTCCCCTGTCCCAGCTGGGATGCCATCGACCTCACAGATAACACTTGGCTACACACCAAACTCTCAGAAAGCCACCACTGAAAGTCCAAGTTAGAAGGCAGAGCACGTGGCGGGAGCCTCACGAGAATGCAAGGTCCAGGGCAGAGATTCAAGTGGCAACCCAGGACTTGGCAAAACATCCCCTGCCTGAGGGACAAAGCAGCGCAGTGCCCATGTGAGGGCTCCTCTGGACACACGCTGTGGTGGCAGCTCCATGGTGGGGAGTGGAGGTCCTGGCAGTCACTGAGGCTCCCAGAGCAGCCCCTCACCCTGGAAAGCAGATCAAGGCCAGGCAGCCCCCAAGTGCTGGTGAGAGGTTTGCAACAGCTCAGGCAACAGCCCCAGCGCCCCGCCACCAGTAAGCTGGTGACACTGGAACCAGCTGGCTGCAGAGCTGGTGTAGGTGGGAGGCAGAGAGGCACTGGGAGGCACAGACCTTGCACCAATCTTTTCTAGTGTCAGAGACTCTAGAGCCATTCCCCAAATGGAGGGGAGGCAACGTTAAAAATTTGTCAGTTTCCCACCCCCCTGCTGCCTTGTTAGGGGGAGAAACAGCTTATTACTGACCCTGCTTCCATCCAGCCCATGGGAGAAGCACAGAGGACAGGCAGCCAGTCCCACCCTATCCCCCAAACCTGGCCAAAGCTGCAGAACCAGGCCAGTGTCCAAAGGAGCCCTGTGGCAGAGCCAGCCCTCCTATGACAGGTCTGTGTCACACTGCCACCGGGTGTGATGAAACCTCCCCAGGATTACACACTGCTGCAGTTCAAGGCACCCCACTCCGCTTGGTGACACAAAGCGGCTGATGTCACCCCCCCACACCTGCATGGCTTGCCAGGTAGGACACCAGGTCAGCTCAGCACAGCCAGCAGCACATCCACCCTTCCCTGAGCAACAAGGGAGAATCTGCCCCCTCCACCATGGCTCCTTCTGGGAGGTCCACACAAGGTAGGACTGAAACATTGTCAGCTTTGCAAGCACTGGGCACATATACAGGTCCTCCATGGACAGAGAAACTTCCCTGGGAACCACCAAACTTGGAGGTTAGAACACTTGCCTGGATGGTGGGAGATGGAGAACAAATGCTCTGTCCACCTCCAGCCCATGGGAACACCTCTGGCCAAAGCCAAACTGAAGGCTGTAACTCCTGAATTGAAGGGGGCCCAAGATGCTTGTCTCTCCTTGGCATTTCTCACTGCCTACTTCAGACACGTGCCTACCTCACATCTCAGTTTTGAGATGTCCTACTTCGCCCTCGTGATGCATCCCACCTAGGCTTGAGTCAGGGACAGCACTTGTGCGTGCACATGCCAAACTCCTTTCTCCCTTTGGATGGGTAAGGGACCAACTAAGCCACAAGATGAGCTGATGCCAGATAGTCCTCACAGCACAGCAGACTGATGGCACCTCAGCCTGCAGCCACAGCCAGGCAGTGGGAACTCCCCCCTTCCTGCTCCCAACTAACAGTGCTACATTGCACAAGAACTTCCTATCAGGATGTGCTTTGCTCCCTGGAGGACGGGATCTCCCTGCTGAGCTGGGGAGGGTGACACCATGCTAGCTCTGACTCTCACTGGTTCCTCGTCTCAAAGCCTAGACACTGGCTCAGGTGTCCCAGCTAAGCCAGACCTCAGCTCCTCCTGCGAACGCCCCTGAAAATACTAAGGGAGGACGCCCAGCATCAATAAGTAAAATTGACCATGGAGGCAACTGCCTCTTGGAGGATCTAGATATCTCTCCCCTTCCCATGCAGCCCGAGTCCCTCATATCACACACCTCAGGGGATAAATTCCATCACTTTGATCCTCCCTATCCCTTTGGGGGCCCAGAAATCACCTGAGGAACAGGAAGATGGATCTCCGGTAATCCACCTTGCTCCTGTCGTTGTAGTGAGCCATGAAGGGCTTGATGGCATCCAGGAGGCTCAAATGAAGTTTCTCTGCCTCATCGAAGATGAACAGGGGCTGCTTGCAGAGCTGCACAGTCTCGGTGATCTGCTTCTTCAGCTGAGCCTGCAGAGCAGCAGGGAGGAGTGTGAGAAGCCCCAGAAGCCCAGCAGCAGTCACTACCACCGGCGCATCGTGCAGGGGCTGAGACTCAATGCCATGGCTGCCATGCCGGCTGGCAGCCACTTGCTTATTCCCTCCCACCCAGCCAGACAGGGCAAAGAATAGGAAGAGCAAAAGCAAGAAAACAAGTGAGTCAAGATAAAGATAGTTTAGTAAGTGAAGGAAAGAAGAAGAAGAAAGAAAGAAAGAAATCAAAGCAAGTGATGCAAAGGCATCCACTCACACCTATCACAAACAGACTGATGCCCAGCCAGCCTCCAACCACCAGCTTCCTACCCCAAAACCCCCTCCCCATAGTTTTTATTGCTGAGCATGACAGTAAATAGCATGGAATATCCTTTGGTCAGTTGGGGTCAGCTGTCTGGCGTGACCCCTCCCAACTCCTTGTGCACCCCCAGCCTACTGACTGGGAGGGCAGACTGGGAGAAGAAGAAAGCCTTGAAGCTGTGTGAGCAGTGCTCACTGGTGTGTTACCAGCACTGTTTCATTCACAAATCTAAACACAGCTCCATATGGGCTGCTGTGAAGAAAATGAACTCCATCCCATCCAGACCCAGTACACCGAGCCATCCCCACAGCAACACCGTGTTGTTAGTTCTCACCTTGTATGAGTCCACGTACATGTGATGGGGGAAGTGGAAGAGTGAAATGAACAGCCTGACACACTCGCTCTTCAGCCCGTCCCGATACAGGTGACTGGCCACCATCCGAGCCACAAAGTTCTTGCCTGTGCCAGACCAGCCATGGAAGGAGAGGACCAGAGCCTTCTCTGGCTGTGGGCTCTGCAGGAACCCTTGCACTGCCTGGATGACAACTTCTTTGGCCAAGTGTTGCCCATGGAGCTGCCCATTGAGGTCTGCTGCTAGCCCTACAGGAAAGAGAGAGGAAAAGCTCAGCCCGAAATTGCAAGCCCAGCTGCTGCTGCAGGTGGGAATAAGAGGAGAAAATGTGGCAGGGCATGAGGCCCACCCAGCCCTGCTGGTGAGGCTGCTTATCTGAAAGGAGACTGAAGTGGTGTTAAAGCCGCAGGGTCAATGAGACAGGCTGCTGGTACCCTGCCTGCATCAGCCACTGACCACAAAAAGACACAGATCTTCCACTGACTCCTTTTTTTCCTTTGGGAAGTAGATGAGGTATTTGACAATTGCAGGGAGCACTGAAGTCCAGAGGCCCTCAGGAGCTCCCAGCAGAGGGTATAGATACTAGAAGTCTCAGGACCAGCAACATGCAATGACACCTGTGCAGGGTTTACACGCAGGTCTCTGTGTACCTTCCTGACCCGGGGTTGGATACTGGGCCAGTTTGGGTCCCACTGTGCATGCCTGGGAGCTACCAGATGAAGGCAAAGCTCATGGCAAACTGGAGCAGATATGCTGTACAGTAAGTAACAAACTCTCTTGCGGTCTCAGAACTACAAATGAATAATGGGAAACAGGACCTAGCTCAACCCCTCGCGCTCCCACCAGCTCAGGCCCTGCTCAGAAACACCCTTTACTCACCCCACCTGATAAAATACATTTTTCTTTTTTTTTTTCTAAGAAATAACATAAACAAGCAACAAGAGATGAGGGAGAGGCAGCAGAGACAAGCACTGCTTGGGGTCTCCCAAATCCAGCACAGCACCTACCCGTGATATTGTTGACTATCCTGCAGTCTCCTGTCTGGCAGCACTCGCTGAAGCTGCAGTACCAGGCGGAGAGGATCTCCAGGTAATCCTGTCCCACCAGAGGCAAGCCCCAGCCTGGAAAGGGAGCAATCTGAGCAGAAGTGTTCCAGCAAGTGTCGTTTCTGGGTTTGGTGTGGACACTCAGCTGAGCCCGGTTAACGGCAGCCCTCCTCTCGGGTGCAGGGACTTAGACACTGCCCGCCAGCAGCTCAGCTGTGGGGAGGGGAATAAGCACCTAACGGGCAGCAGCTGGCTGGGGCAGGCACATAGCCATAGCAGGGGAAGACACGACAAGTCTGTGGCAACCCAGGGCATGCTTAGGGAAGAGGGAGATGCCCAGGGCAGTGTCCCCAGGAGCTGGGGGCACAGACCCCTGTGCTGGGGGAAGCAGGGTGTTTGGACCCGCTGCTGTTTCTGGGGCACGGGAGAGGGAGAGAAAGGAGGAAGGCGCTTACCTCGGCTGGGACTGGACACTTCCTCCTCCTCCTCTTCACAGCCCTCCTGCCACATTTTGCATGTCAGGTACTGCCAATACTGCTTGGAGAGCGCACCCACAGCTCCCAAGTGCTTCTTTACGGCGTCGTACCTTGCCCCGCTCCACGGTTCCCCCTCTGCCATGGGGCCCTGCTCCTCTTCCCAGGGCCACCGCGTCGTTCCTCGGCTGCCCAGGCCCCCCGAGCCCCGCAGCAGCAGCAGGCAGCAGGCCAGCCCCAGGAGGGCCGGGAGCCTGCCCTGGCCCATGGCGGTGGGTCGGGGGTCCCCAGCAGGGTAGGAGTAGCTCTGCCCCCGCTCTGCTGGGTGTCTGCAGGCTCCCGGCCTCCCTTAAACCGCCCGAGCCGTGATCTCACTTCCTGGCCGCCTGCGATGGGAGTCGCTGGAGAAAAGCCGTGGGGTGGTGTCACCGCCACGCACACGTGGCCTCCCGCCTGTCCCGGGAACGGAGGCTCCACCGGCTTGGCACGGATCCTGCCCTTCGCTGCACTGCAGAACCCAGCCCCGATCCTGAAAGACGGCGCCAGGCACCCCTTGGGTCTCTATTCCCGTCTGCTTCCCGGGTCCTGCCAGCCCTTGCTGGGAGGGGAGGTGAGAGGCTTCTCTTCCAGCCGGGCTGGAGAGATACCTAAGGAAGCTCCTGACACCACTGCCAACCTGCTCCACAGAACTGCACCGCTCCCTCTGGCCTCCGCACCGCAGCGCCTGCAACAAATTCCTGGGGAAGGCAAATAGCCTGGGGTTTTTTCAGTCCAGTGGCTCAGCAGAAGTTTTGCTGCCACAAATGCAAGAGGCATCAGCAGTTGTTGTTCATCAGAGTCATTTCCAAGGGACGCAAAAATTGCAGGCATAAGCAAAGGAGCAGGAGGCAGTGGATAAGCCAGACCGGCAACAGAGGGAGCTGCACTGTGCTGACCGGGGTGCATTTGCTGCCTGCTGTGAGCTCAGTTTAGTGATTAGACCAAAGCTCTGAGACAAACGGTTTTGTTGCTGGTTCTGGGACGGGCTTGCAGTGTGACACTGGATGCATGTAATTCCTCATCAACCCCAAGAAATGCTGCTGTTTACTTCTACATCAATGCATCTTCATCCACCAGTATATCTGAACACTAAGACAAGGTATGGTGGTCTCCACTCATGCAGCCAGGAAAAAATATAATTCAGATCATGACAGAACCACCATGAAATCGTGTATGAGAACTGAGGTACAACTCACTACCACCTCTAAGCTCACCATCACCAACCACTTTTCTCCAACCAGTTTCTCCAGAAAGTTGTAAACCCCCTCCTAGACAGGGAAGCAGCAAACACAGTTGCTAGGGCTGGCTGCCTGTGCTTTGGCAGGAGATTCTAGGATCCCAGGCAAAGCCTGGCTTTTGGAAACGGGCATGCACATAAACTTAGCCGCGGGTAGGGGATTTAAAGTGGATAAGCCCCACATAACTTGCATCTTACCTTAAGCTGTACCCACCACTGGCATACTGTAAGAGACTAACACCTGCACAAGTTACTGAGCATCAGCACAAGTCCACCTGCAACTTATCCTAACTGACATGAGGCCAAGATGCTTTGGACATGGGAAAGAATTTCAAGGGTATCCCACGTGCTCAGAAAAATAAAAATAAGGAGGATACCAAGTGCAATTCATCCAGCCTGACGATTCTGCTGTTCAGGTGGATGGGCAGTGAGTGGGATCCAGCACTGCCAAGTCATGGAGTGGAGCATATCACCATCTACAGGTGTCTATAAATATTACACATCAGCATTAAAGATACTGGTATTAACATTATTGCCCCCCTCCAGCTTCAAAAATAGTGAGGCTAAAACCTTAGCAGCAAGTGCAATAACTTAAACATAACTAAAAATATGCACATTAAAAAATCAATCAAAAATCAAACTCACTATAGCCATAACAAATTAAACTGCTATCAGCCTTTCTGAAAACTAGCTAAAGAACCTGAATTGAGGAATTTCCTCAGGGAGGAAATCATCCCCATAGATTGGAAAGGAAGCTGCAGGAGACTGGAAGAGATCCTAGTGCCCTACACTGAAGAGAACTTGCCCTTACCTGACTTGGGAAGGATGGGGATAGGAGGCACAGCAGGTACTGCCCTAGGAGAGCTTGTTGGGATTGTCTCTCTCCCTCTGCCCCCTACCCCCCCTTTATTTTTTCTTCATCTGCTGGAACATTCACTAGAGTATTTGCTAGTCTTCAGCTAACAGTCTTGCAGGAAGAGGTACTGCAGGGATCTGCATGGACACAGAGATGATCATAGAATAGTTTGGTTAGTAGGAACCTTAATGATACCTGGATGCAGAGCTTTTCACCTCATGGCTGGTTATTCCAAAGCAGTCCTGGTGAGCAGAAATCACCTCATTAAAAAGCCATGACCTTAGGTCAAGTCAGGCCTTATAGTGCAGGGATCATCTCAAAAGAAAGAAAAACCAGCACCATAAAAATGTGGTTATGCCTGGCTTATTTAGCACCCCTAATGCAACTCAGGACGAGAAAACACTTGGAGGGAACCTTGCAATCCAGGATTTATACTACAGGCTGTATCTGCTGGATGGGGAAATGCCATCCATCCATCCTTTTAGGGTTTTTCAACTTTCCATACAGCAATTCCTTCTGCACATCCACAGACGAACTCTGAAAGAAGGCAGGAGGAGGAGAAAAGTCTCTCTGCAGAGCTCAGTATTACACAGCTATGAATTAGATCACTAAAAAATAAGATCTGGAATAAAGGGTATAAGTGGAATTCCTTTCTCTCCTTTCTCTAGTTGCCCCCTTAAACACCCATCCCCAGTCTCTTAAAAATATTGAGAGACTCCACAAAGGAAAAACAGAGCACCAGTCCCACACCTGGGGTATATTAATTAAGATCTTCTTTTAATTTCCAATATTTAGAAACAATAAAAATTTGGAGGGAAAGAATTTGAAAGAAATTCAGGGAAAGTGCTAATTTTCAAGCCTCTTTGATTCTCCATTGGCTCAAAGTTGTTTCTGCTCATTCTTCTGTAAAATTATTTTCATTACATAATCAGAAACACTTTAAAATCTTCCAGTTATATGAATTCTCACCCTGTTACTAAGGCCAACCACTCCAAAATTACATAGCAGTAGTACAACAAAGTGCTTGTAAGAACAGCTCTCAAAACTAGCTATTTCAGCCTTTCAAAACTCAAAAGCATCTGTAATTCTGCAAGTTGTTGAACTGCTAATACACAAGCAAGAATCCTGTCCTGCTCCTGAGCAGATTGGCACCTCAAAAATAGAGACGGAGGATATGAAAAATTATTGTCACCACACAATGCCAAAAGACAAAAAAAACCCCAGAACATCCACCCCCCAAAATCCCCAAAATAAAACCCCCAAAACAGTTCTTAAAAAATTCAGCAATGCTGAAGTTTAAAGTTTCAGCTGAGAAAGCCTAGTTTAAAAAACAGCAGGTGCTTTCGGTTGTTTCACAACATGACGCTGATGCTACAGGCCAGGCCAAAGACCGTCCCTGCCTTTCCAGGAGTGGCACAGTGCTGTGGTGGTTTTGGGGTGTCCTGTCCCCAAAAGCTGTACGGGGGCTGGCAGCAGCTCACGCAGCCCTCAGAAGTACACAGCAGCTCTTGGTGGCTTCTTTGCCTTCCAGATGCCTGACATTCAGAACTGTGAGCATCACCTCCTACCTCTGAAGAACTCACTGCAGGGGGTTATTAAGAAAGCAAGCTCCAATATAGCCAGATTAAACCCCTGCACTCTGTGGGAACAGATTTTGGTGGCTGTTTACTTGCCCCGTCTTATAAAAAGGCTTCAATAAAAGCTTAGAAAAGCCAGCCATGAACACCTGCTAACTCTATATACATCTCTTGCTCCACAAAAGAAAGCCAGCCTATTGGGACACAACCAAGAGATTAGCCTAGGTGCTTGGCAGATGCCAGGCCACAGGATGCACTTTCAAAAGCTGTCTGAAGACCACTTAAAGCTAGGTGCATTCTGTTCACACAGAACAGAACACATCTTTTTAAACACATCTTTCCTTACCAGCAAGGCTCTTGCAAACAACATGGACATTTGACCCCATTCTTGGATATACATGACTGGAATAAACGCCATTGATAACTATTAGTGAAGGAATAACTGAAACAGCAGTAGCAAAACACTCTGAACATTCCGCCCAATACATGTCGGAACGAGAGAGAGAGGCTTAAACAATCCATCAATGTTGCTTTATTAAAATCTTTATTCACACAATGTTGCTTTATGTGGAATCTGACCCTGGGGGATACAAGTAGAAAGTCATGATTGCAGTCTGTTTTCTTATTAGCACCCTCCATTTCTGCAGCTGCTCCCAGGGGCAATCCTCTGACAGCTCCAAGAGGGGTGTCTGTTTTGAGCATCTTGCTCCAGCTGCCACAGCAAATAAATTACCTTCTTAATAAATTAGTATTTTTCAGTTGAAGTTTGTTTGGCATGACACACTCCAGTTCATTAGCTGCTGGAAGAGGAGCAGACTTCCGTGTCTCCTCCAGCCTGACTGCTGACTTCGGAAGGAGGAGATAAATAGCAGATGGCTGATGATGCTCTCTTTTTAATTAGTTCTTGATTTCTGTGCTTCAAGCGCTCCTATATTACTAATATCCACAACACAACCATTTTGTAACATCTGGAGCCAGCAGATTACAGTGTGCACAGTGAACAAGAATTAGAAGGTGTCATGAAAACCTCATCAACAGAGCATAGCACCTGCCTCACGAATGACATTTTTTCAGAGATTCAAGCAGACCCTGTTCACATGTGGATCCTGCTGCTTATTTCGCAGGGTCCATATTCAAACAAAACAACAATCACTACCAAAATGCCAGAGATTATCACAGGGCTAAAATCAGATCTTCCTGATTTTGGATAAGAGAGGAATTTATTCGTCTTTTCTGCTGCAGAACACCATTCTCCAGTGGTGTTTACAGGGACCAGGAGTATTGATATGACAAAAAAAAAGAAGAAAAAAAGCAACCATTTCTTCCTTCCTCCTACTGATGATGCCGGACTTCACGCCCTTTGTACCAGTAAACCAACACACTGCTTTAAATCTTTGACATTCACACTGGGGAAAAACTTATACCCAGGTTCCATCTAACAGCAAAAGCTTCAGCTTAGAGCCCTGTGAAGAAACAATACATAAGTCCCAAACACTAATTTAATTTCATAAAGACAGAAAGACTTTTTTTGGAATCCATTATTAAATCAAATGTAAATGATCAAGAGTGATCACATAGAAATCAAAATATTGAATTTTGGTAGGTCTTTCCCAAAATATTAAGTGCTCATGATTAAGCTCAAAGAGAAGAACATACTTTTAAAAATGCTACAAGCTATTACCATGTGCTTCACCATCTCCTCTTTATGTAAATCATCTTAAATTTCCTGGGAAAGAGTTTATGCCAAAATGCCTCAGTATGAACCTACTCTGCTTTAGAATAAAAGCATTCACTAACCACCTCACTGCTGCCCACAGTACTTCCCACAATGTCTCACTCAACTACTGAAATCTGACGGCCAGCCAAGTGACAGGCCAGCTCAGCCAGCGAGGGCCCAGGGCAATCCTTGCACGGCTCCTGCCCACACTCACCATCAGTACGCTTGCTTCTGCCCTAAGGGAACCCACAAGGCACAATCCACACTGGCGGGTCCTCACTGAAGGACCATGGCTTCCAAAGCACGTGTTATGTTATTAAGTACAACAATAAACAGGCACTAGCTTAACACCAGTGTCCTAAAAGCTGGCTGTGCATTACAGTCCTGACTAGTAACACCAATAAATAACTCCAGATCCCATCCTGGCTCTTGGGTGGGTCTGTGATGTGGTCAAGTCCAGAACAGTTCTAGAACATAAAATTCAGTTTAACAGTTGCATTCTACTTTCAAGATACTCTGCTCATGCAATGACAAAAAGACTCCAACAAAATAAAACTGCATTTAAAAAATAAAACTCTCTCACTTATACCTCTTTGATCAGGTATGGCAGCAGGTGCAAGAACAGAAACAGCTCTTTATCTGCCCAGCAAACTGCTCCAGAGTTAGAAAGATTTTGACAGGCAAAACAAGGAAAAATTCTTAAACTGACATTTTGCTGCTCTTGCTCCCAAGTTCAATAATACATAATCACTTTGGGAAGTGAGCTCTTTCCTTACTTCTAAGGACCACACTGTCTAAACTGAAAACTGATGCAAAGCTGTTAAATTTGGAAACATAATGATAAAGCTCCCTTCTCGGGAGACAGATTCAGACCTACCACAAGTGTGACGGGTTTTGCACCCACAAGCTCATCCACAGTGCAAGCTGACACAGTGCTGAAAGATGACAGGACTAGTACAAGATGAGAGCTACAAGTCTGCCCTGAAAGCCAAATTACACTAACTCTCTCCCTATCTATGGCAGAGTCATTAGAAGCGAGGACCCCAGGATAACTACCCCAGTCACAACATTGCAGTAGGGGTTGCAGGAAGCAGCTGGGGAAGGCAGAAAACTTTCTGGAAGTGCGCACAGCTTCAGAGCTCAGACTGAAAAACTGCTGGCATTCCACAGAACAGCAGCACTGAGCTGTGGTTATAACATCAAGCAGCAGGAAGCTCTCTTCATATGAGATGAAGAAGAAAGACCATGGCTCATGGATCTCTCCACTCTTCAGGACCTTGCCCATGGCTGTTGGTTACTGGCGAAGTTCAGCAATACACCTCTCTTTCCCCGGTACAACATACCCAGACTCCCCACATTAAATAGGGCCTAAGTAAAAGCAGCATGACCTCACTAAACAGAACCTGCTTCCAAGGACAGAGTCTGTCCTCCTTCTTAGCTACAATATAATGAAAATTTGGTTAACATGGGCACAGGACTGCAATGATATTTTCTCTACTCAGACCTTGCCAGATTCCATAAAAATGGAAAACAGTGACAGGACACATGAAAACTTACTTTAACCCCTTAACTACCAAGTGCTGTATAACCACCCTGTCCTCCCCTAAATCTCCAACCCTGTGGATAAATCTTTGATAGGACTTCAGCAAAAACACTGAAGCATTATCGCATGAGGCAAACCCCTTTCTCAGCCTTTTATCAAGGAAAAGACAACTGAGCAGCAGAGGTCCCCTCTCCCACCCCTAATGGCATTCAGAAGAACATCCCACCCCCAGGGGGGTGGCACAACTCTTCAATCTAATATTTTATTCACCACTTCCTCTTTCTCTAAAGAAGCAGTAAAATGCCTAACCAGCTGACAGCTGATTATGTACAACCCCGAATCAGACAAAAACTCGCAAAAGATTTGTGGGGAAGAGAAGGGCAGAGGATCGTACTGTTCATCTCCATTTGTTCCCTCTAGATTCAGTCTACAAATTAGTCTCTGTATTCCACACACTTCCACCAATATCAAGAGCCACTTATATCCAGTGCAACGTCCACTGCCGGCAATGGACACACACCAAAATGACCAAGATGCCATTACAAGTACTGAGCTATCCAAGGCTCCAACTTCCCACCTCACTGCTGTCAGCCCAAGGTAAAAGCCAGTGTCACCTCTGTTTCTCTGGCTAGGAAGCTTTCCTGTTCATTTCAGTCCATCTTGGCCGCAGCCTTTCTGAACTGATTGTGCTGTTTTTCTATCACTTTTCTGTTTGTTTGTAAAAAAGGAGTTTCATCTGTGTTCTACTACAATTACAAATGAGACAGAGTCATCCTGTCTTCCACCAGCACAACATCTGGCCCAAACTGGTCTGTGCACTGCTTCACTGTAGCCAGAATGCTGAGAAGCCGCTGGTCTAGGGCATCCAGATGAGGGTCAGAAAGCACTGGTGAGATGGGGTCATGCGACATAGCAGTTTTTAAGGCAGACTTCAATGCTCCATTCTTCAGGTAATTAAGTCTATTCCAGGTAGAAACCCGGATGCTGCAAAAGAGAGAAACAAACACGTCATCATACCACTGTCAGCTGAAGCCCCGTCAGCAATACCAAAGCCAACCTCTTGAGGGAGCCTGTCACATCAAGAGCGGAGTCTTGCTAACAAAATGGTTTTGGATGGGAGGGTCCAGATACAACTGCATTATATGCAGTATCTAATTGAAACTTGAAAACTGAAGGTGCAGAAGAAAGAAACTAATATGACTTAATTCTTATGTCATATAGGAACAGTTGCAACTGCTAGCAAGGAAGTTCCTCAGTCCTGAGGCCTCTCAGATACAGTTTGAAAAGGAAAGAAAATTACCAGTCTGGCTGTTAATTCAAACACAAAACTCATGTCACCTCAGAAAGAGTATCACTGAACAGCAATTAATCACGAAGAACAAAAGTCAGTTGACTGAACTTCCAAGAAAGTGAACACAGCAGTGATCTTTCTGCTCCGTTGGCCATTGAACTTGTTCATATCAGCCCACATAAACTGAGTTGTTCTGTGAAGTTTTTTAGGATTGTCTCCCAAATTTTTGTGTTTTAGCACCACTGGTCTAAACTCCTGGCTATTGATGGCCTCTGCAGAAAGCAGCAATATAACCATGTGCTGTAATAAACCTATAGTTAAAACAATTATGCGTATTAATTTTTATATGGCATTTGCCTGGTATCAGAAAGAAAGGATATCTGAAAAGCAGAAAACATATTCTCACACAGATATACTTCTTTTCTGGTTGCATTTGGGAGAATCTAGATGAGAGATTCCAAAAGATCCTCATAAAGTGGGAAATGAAATATACATTTAAAATTACTGTAGGAAAACTAAATAACTTGAAAATCATTTAGTTTAACTGTTTTCCATATGGATTCTAAAAGAATCTTGCAGAATGTAGGCCAGGTATACTGTAGCATGCATAGAGCTTTGCTTAGCACAAGCAAGGGGTGAGAGCTCAGGCTAGCTGCTGAATTCCCAGGTTTCACAGGCCCTGAGGAATTCAGGAGACAGAACCTTCCAAGGCCAGGCTCAAGGAACTCTCAACTAAATGCTTAATTTGGAAGGCTTAACAGAGTTAATGTTATCTTGTAGTAGCAGAAGCAGAAAACAGATATGTCAGTATTTTTCTTCCTGGAATTTTTAATGAAATGGTTTGTGTTGCAAGGGACCTTAGAGATTATCTAGTTCCAAACTTCCTGCCACAGGCAGGGATAACTTCCATTACACCAGGTTGCTCAAAAGTTGCTCTAAGCCCTGTCCAACCTGGCCTTGAACACCTCCGGGGATGGGGCAGCCACAGATTCTCAGGCAACCTGTTCCAGTGCCTCACTACCTGCACAGTAAAGAATTTCTTCGTAATATACCAATCTAAATCTACCTTCTTCCAGTTTAATGCCATTCCCCCTTGTCCTATCACTACATGCCCTTGTAAAAAGCACCTCTCCAGCTTTCCTGTAGGCCCCCTTTAGGTATTGGAAGGCTGCTGTAAGGTCTCCCCCCTTGAGCCTTCTCTTCTCCAGACTGAACAAGCCCAACTTTCTTAGCCTGTCTTCATAGCAGATGCGCTCCAGCCTCCTGATCATCTATTAATTAATGAGAAGTAGCAATGGCCTGGTGAGAGAGCGGACACAGAAAACAGAAATCAACAAGTCACAGCTTCTAAAAATAAAACAAAACCACAGCTCAGAGAGCCAAAGCGGAAACAAAATCCTGCAAAAAACCTGTGAACTTCACATTGAAAGGAGCACCCTGAGCAGTGCTGCAATCTTGTTTAGAAAGAACATTTGGCAATGAAAGTACTTAAATTGCCAGACACGTTGAGTCGTTAGCTTCTGCCAGGGAGAACTCAAACTGTGATGTGAACTTTTATTCGGCAGGATCTGGATAGAGACAGCTGCAGATGTAAAGTACCTGTCATACTGACTAAGGACAGATTTGAACCAGTGACCTGGAGGCAAGACTACTTCCTACAGTCTACCATCTGATTTACTACCCTAATGAAAATGTATTTCTCAGCTTCTTGAGCAGTGACAATACATCAAACAAATATAGTAAAGCAAACATTTTCAAGTTGCCAGAAGGCTTCAAACTTAATTACATTGCAAACCTAAGGACAGCAATTGCATAAGTAAAGTGAGCAGCATCCCTGCATTTCACTTACATGCAGCACTGATAAAGAGGAGCCAAGATGCTTCTTTCATCCAGGGCAGGATTTCCAAAGCTGAAAAACAAAATTAAAATCAAGTGAACCAGTTGAACTCCTAATGTTGTTCTCAACATCAAGAGATTTGTAAGGAATTAAAAAAAAAAAAAAAAATCAATACTACACAATTTCATGCTTCAACAGATCAAATAATTTAAATTAAAATATAAACAGGCTATGACCAATTACAAGTATAACTCTCAACAGTGTCAGCTAATGTACCAGGTAAATGAAAGCAACACTAGTGTACCTACTTCTTTACCAGACCAAGGCACCTTAGAAACAAACTTCAGAGCAGTTTTGAAATTAAGCTCATCTTGTGAAGCAAGGGAAAGGAGTAATTGGTATTCTGGACATAGAGACCAGGAGTGTTGCCTGTTTGACACAGCTGAACAGGGAATGAATGAAATACCAGCCACGTGATGTTTTAGATGGCCAAGCTCAGATCAACAGTTCAACTAACAAGGTAATCAACTTTACTATTTCACCATCACACTTTCTAAGGGAGGCCTGCCAAAAGGATTTCATAGTGTTTCAAGCTTCATCTAACAAATGCTTTTTGTTTTGTTTTTTTTTTTTTTTATAGTTTCACTCTCCTCATGATACCATTTTCAACAAAGAACTTTGCCCTCAATAAAGATAACTCACTCTAGGAGCCTGGATTACTCAGATCAAATAATTCTGTTATTAGTAGCTTTAAAACTGGAATAGGCTCCCTGCAGCACCAAGAACATCTGGACGATGCTCTTAGTCATATGATTTAGTTTTAGGTAGTCCCGGAAGGACTACCTAGGGAGCTGCGACTAGATGATCCTCATGGGTCCCTTCCAACTTGAGATCTTCCATGATTCTATGAAAAACCTGTGCCCCTATCCCTTATCTCAAAGGACCTGAAAGGATTTTACTTTAGCTTTCAAGAAAACAATTTATTCCTGAGCCGGCAAAGCCGCACCGGAAATGTTTTCATAATGTTACAAGCATGTACCATAAGGAAAGAACATGACCTTCAACTACCATATTCGCTTCCAGTGACTAATACATTAACTTCCTCCTAGCACATTGCCAGAGCATTATAGAAAGACAATTTTTCCAAATTCAACTAAAGCAGTCTGAAAGCAGCAACAATTCAACAGTCCCAAAGTGGAGTACATCTTGCTGACACAACTGAAGGAGTGTGATTGAACAGGCTGATGCATAAAGACAAAATATTCAAGTCAGCCGCTCCAGACAAATTAGAAACAAAAGAAGGAAGCAATCCACTACATGAAAGGCAAATGGCGAAAGAAATGGTAACGCTAAGCCTTCCAAGGATCTGTCTAGACCAGAGGTCTCAATTGCTGTGTATGCTTCATACAGGCAAGTATGCAAAGCCACTGTAGAGCACAGCCAGGCTAACCATCAGAAGCTGGTCCATCCACAGAAGGGGAAACTCACTGCCACTGCAAATGGTAGTGTCCATCAGAAATAAAAACCATGAGAGTCTCTGGACTAAATAATGAGAAAATGCAATAATCTCTGTTTTTAAAGGTAAATTAAACAAATTATTATGATTTAAACAAGGCCATATCTTCAGTAGGATTGTTAAATTATACTATACCAGCCACATACAAAAACTATAGCAAAGACAGAACAACTCACATTTTAAACACATACACATAGTAAAGTTTGGCCTCAAGAAGGACTTCACATCAGTTACTACATGCTTCATTTTTGCTTCAATAGACATCATAAGATTTTGCTCTCCGTACCAGTTCTATCTCCAAATTAAACATTTAGCCTTTTAAAGCCAGAGTAGATGTATCCAGAAAGCAGGGGATTCCAATTTATTCAGAATCACATTTTGAAAAGATCTGCTTTTACTGTGGAACTTACTAATATTCACTGGTAAATAATAAATCATAAGTCTTTAATCTTCCATTAATTAAAAGTATAAAAGAGGAGAGACACAAGCAAGCTTTTGAAAGTTCCTTGGGGAGAAAAGGTCATACTGTGCTAATCTGGGAGTTTCTGTTGTTTGAGTAAGACTTTGCCCAAAGCAGTCATAGTATCTAGGGCACAGAGCAAGCACCTCAGCCTTCAAAGGACTCTACTATCTGATGAGTAATTTCTGATAAGAAGGAAAGCTTTGGATTTTTAGCACAAAAGGTATTAATGAAAAAATTGTGGAAGAAAACAGAGAGATACAGAGCAGATAAATGTTTGCCCTTGTGCTCAACACTGCCTGGCCACCAAGATTTCCTTTACCCTCACCTTTTGGCATTATCCAAGAGGATGAGCATACTGGCTCCTTCATCATCCTGGAAACTCTCATAGTGATGCCTGTCAGCATTCCCAATCAAATAGTCAAAGATAGCAGTGTCAATGATATCAAGGAGACGAGGGCCCGAGCCATATGGTGAAGTCTTCTTCACAGCATCACAATAGCTTTCATCATACTCCCACCTGCGGGCCATGAAGAGAAAACAGATCAAATCTTCAAGGAATACTCCATCATTGCACAGCAATGGCATTTATAGCTGCCCCTTTATTCACTTATGAGTGCAGTTAAAGCTATATAAAGAAGAAAGAACTAACAAAAGTGTTTTAATAGAAGAGTAAATCCTTTATTAAAACCCGAGCATATGGAGCAACCTATAATTTCAGTGCAAGGTTACACATCATCTTCCTACAGAAAACAAGGTTGAAGTTTGCTTCCTCAATTCAGCAGTGGTTGGGCTGCCTCACGGCAAGATTACTGTCATGACTTGTCTCCCTTAACTTCTGAGGGCTTCAAATCCTGCGTCTGTTTCTATTGCCTTGACCTGCTTCCATCAGTCTTGCTTTCCACCAATCCTCTTTATTTTTTCTTTCAAACACAAATAACCTCATCTTGGTTACTAACGACCACCTCCTATGTGTTCATTCTAGTTCATCACAGTTGTCTCTTTCCTCCCTACTTTCCTTTAATAGTATCTCACCTTTTTCTCCACTGGCAAGATTTCAAGCTTCCCTCTTCTCTCCTCTCCTTCTACATGTAACCTAGGCATGCAGTTCCATTCTCATAACATGGATGCCATGTCTCAATTCTCCAGAGCTAGGATTTGAAATTTTCTCATGTTATTCTTTACAGTTTTCAAAGCTGAAAGGACTGAAACAATCCTTCACAAAATAGCAGTTAAGTTGGAAATGCCTTAAACCATCTGTGACTTAGAAACAGAAAAGAGGAAACACAAGCTGGAGAGACTTGTTGACATGCTCAGAACTGCAGAGACACATAAAAGCAGGGAGAAGGCAAGAATTTGACCACTAGAACTGCCATATACCCCACCTCATCTTCTACAGGTCTGGAGCCTAAGCTCCCAATATCTCCTCTTTCCTCCAGTTATCCAAATCAGAGTGGCCAAAAATTTATCTTCTCAATGTTTTTTTTAATACATCACATATGCTCCACAATTGCTATCTCTAATTCCCTCTTTCTTTTGCATCCAGGTCCACCTCACATTCAACTTACAGCACAAATCCACAAGGCAAAAGTCTGAGAACATACTCCTCTTTGTACTGGATACATTTCAGTATCAGTACTTAATCTCCGTGCAACAATTTTTCAGATACATTATGGTCTCTCTTCTCATTTTCTATTCAGCCGTTCAAGACAGACCTTTCTCCAACATTTATTTCTGATCATTCATATTGTATTATCATAGGACTTCGAAGGTCAGGGATTTTATCTATTACACTCCATTAAAAATTATGTACACTAATGTGACTATATGAATTATGTTCAAAAGGTCAATTCAGGACAGAGTAGAAGCAGCTAGATCAGGAAAAAAATTCCTACAGAGTTCTTTCTCCATAATCACCAGACACAGTAAAAGGAGAGCACGACATCTACAACATTTAATTCTCCTGACGCTCTCAAAGTGAAAAGCACAACATGACAAGGTGCAAAACAACAGAACCATGCAATCCCAACTGAACAAAGTAAGAATAAGTAAGTTTAAAATACAATGAATATCAAATCAGTGTAGGTATTAGGGTAAACTGTGTAGGCAGGCAGTTTATGATGAAAAAGTCTCTCAAAAAAGAAACACCTCCAAGAAATTAAATCCATTCATTACTGCAATTTACCATTTACCATGTACAGCTGATTTAGACCTGTTGGAAAGGAGATAACATCTGCTGCTCAAAAAATCAAACTGTATATTTAATACTCTAAAGCAATCCAAAGAAGCCTTTGGATGAGATTCTTTCTCAGAACAATCATGTCATTGGAAATCAATAGGTATTTTAGACCAAGGACTAAAAATCTTTCTAGCGTCTTGTCCAGGACTTGGAAAAATTTACTAAGTTCAAAACCATTTGCTCTGGTCATGGCAAAAACATCTCCAACCCAACTACTGAGACATGTTACATCTATTGTACAAGATTGCTAGATCCCATGTTTGTCTCTCTCTAAAAGCATTTCTTTAGATGCTGAGCATGGTCACCAAATACAGCAAAGTATTCAAAGCAAAGAATTTCTGTTGGCTACCTACTTTAGCTAAACTAGCTCCACAACTCTTGAAACAAACAACAAGGACCATGAAATCAGGTGTGGCAGAAAATAGCACAATGCTACTATATTTTAGGGGGCCACAAAGAGGCACAGTGTCAAAAGAAGGTCTAGTGGCAAAAGAGGAGTCTTGGTTTGCCCAGAGCCAACTGTTTCAGAGCTTGGAATGACTGCATAGCGGAGTTCTGTTCCAGTAAAGAAGTAGGAAAAGGATAGCAGAATCCTTTTGTCACGGAAAACAATGAAGATTTCTTTCTTGCTCATTTTAATTTAAATCCCCTCCTAGGTTTCTAGACTTCTCTGTCTTACCAAGAAAGCTGTTGGCAAAACTCTAGGTTTTGAGAACACTTGCTCCTTAATTAGCCACTGTATTGCATGGGTAGTTCTAGTACAAATTATCAAGCATAAAGAATAACCCTATCATGTTCTCATACCTGGCAAGTTTGCCTTCACGGTAAGTCCTACCCCATGGGTGCCGATGTTTCTGAAGAGGCCAGACATCTGGAAGCCACAGGGTCACTGACCCCTCCATGATGTCCCCATCTGCACAAGCTGGTTCTGTTTCCCGACAATAGTAGCACTTCCCATAGAAGCAAGTGTTATTACCTTAAGCAAACAAACAAAAAAAGAGATATCAAAAGAGCAGAGCTTAATCCAAAGGATGCCAACTGAAATTCAGGTGCATGTTGTTGCAGCAGAGCCTTCCCTGCAATAGGATTTCACTGCACTTGACCTCATGTTTCCTACCTCTGAGAGTGAGAAGTGAAATAAACAGTTATCTATTCATTCAAAACAACATTAAAGTCTAATATTCAAAGGAGAGAGTAATTATTTTCTAATGTTTTTATCACACTGAGAGTTAGTACAACACTGTATTATCAACAAGTTTTTGTGATCCCTCCCTAATCCTTAGAAGCTTGACTTTGCAACCTTAGCACTCCTTGTTTTTTTTAAATTTCACACTTCATGTGTCAGATTTCCCACTTTTTTGAAAAAGTTGGCTAAAAAGAAGTAAGTGAAAGAAGACTAAGCAGAACTCAAATGGATTTGCAGCCCTGAGACCTGGTACACATCTCAGTTACTTGAGCTGACTTGGATGGGGAAAACACAAGCAAGCTGTCATTCTTACAGGAATGCAGTTCTGTCATGGTTTCATGGGTGTCTTCTGACAGGAGGAGCAGAATGAAACCCTGCAGTCTTTAGTTGGTTATGGCCTATGTTGCCTGTAGTGGAAAGAAATCTATGTAGCCTAGATTAACATTTTTAACTTAATCTTTTCTATTTCACCCTTCCAACCTGCCTTTGCCAAGTTATTTCGTACTCACAGATGTTCTTCCAAAACATTCTTCAACTATGTCTCACTTCCTTGTGATTCCACCTATTCCCTGTCCTTTCTTCCTTTGGCTCTACATTCAATATCCTCCCCAAACCCTGAAAGACATGTTTTTCACTTTCCATCCTTACATTTCACATCCTTACACATCCCCTGGCCAGCCAGCCCTCCTTTGCAGTCCTCCGTCCAGACCCAGCTCTTGTGCTCCCGCTACCCCACTCAGACAGCTTAAGGACATCAGAGAGGTGATCATTAACAGCACAGAGCTTGCAGCAGACCAGATCTCTTATTTGTATGGAAAATCCTGCAAGTCGCTCTTCCTATCCACGGCCTGCAGCAGGTCTAGTAAGAGACAGAATTTTTTGAGATCCTAGTTGCGACTCTAGCAAATCTGCACTGAGTATGCATGAATTATCTTTTCTTCAAAACCTCAGAAACTTAGCCATATTTGGGCTGACAAGAGACCAACCTTCTCCCCAGACCCACCCATTTCTTTGGTTCATGCTCTGCAGAGCAGGCGGTTCCAAGGAATCTAAGGAAAGGCAATGAAAATTTCTGCAATCTGCTTTTCAAGTCAGCGTTTCTGCTATAAAACTGCTTAGTTATCTTGGCTGAAATTAGAAAAAGTAGTCTGCCTGAAGCAGATACCCAATATGAATGCAAAGAGTTTGGCAAGGAGACCTATTCTCATCTGTAAGTTACATCTTATAACTGAACGTGTTAGGCAAACAGTAGGTGAGACTGCCAATAGTGCTCATAACAGAAATATACACAGGCACACATATTTACCAGCTCTAATGAACAAGCATCTCTAGAGTCTTCTTATTAGAAAAAAGCCAAAGACAGTAATAATTGGATATTTTATGAAAGCCTGAAGGAGTTAAGACTGCAGCCTAAGTAATTTCTTGGTGCTTAATGACCACCTGGTAGGAGTTCACATTAATAATTCCCATTAAGTGCCCTTCACAGCATTATTACTGTAAACAACATACGGAAGTTCTGACACATTTAGTTATGAATGCTCAGCAGACTCTGATGTAGCACAAACAACATCTAATACCAACCAACGCATCAGCTCTATAAATTATCCCAAATCACCACTGTGTTCGCGTTAAATACAATTCTTTTTTTTCCTTCCAGGTTTAATCACAAACTTTTCTAACCACCTCTGACAGCAGAGAGAAAATTCTTACTTTAAACAAATCACATCTGTAACAGTAGCATGAGGGAACATAGAAAAGTTACAGAGGAAAAGCTACTTGGAGAAAATCAAGTCCTCCTCCCCCGCCAAATGGGGTTATACAAGCGTTATGATCTCTCTTGGCACAGAAAGAGACTTACCAGCTTCCTGTATCATAGTTAACTGTTCTATAACTGTGTCAGATTCCTACGGCTCACTTTCCCCATTAAACACATCGGGCTTTTTTACTGGCTTGCACATTTCATGAAATGCACTTACCCACAGTCATGAAGGTACCCAGAAGCTGCTCTGTGGCTACTGGTTTGATCTCTGTACGTAAATTCACAAACCTGCCAACCACCAGTGGAGCTCGTCGGAAACCCAGAATTCTGATTTGGGATGAAAAAACGTGACATGAGAATTTGCAACATAGGCAGCAGTTCTAAATTAAGACAAAACCACAGCCTCTGTGCCATCGTCTGAAAATTGAGGTAACTGAGACTAAAGAATAAAGTTGAAGCCCCGCAGCAATCTCTTCTCTTCTCCAAGACAAAGTAAGGAAATTCATTTTTCTTAAGTGCCTGGATGTTAAACTTGCTTTTCAGGCCATCAGTGACACTCCTTTATTACAACATTTGCAGCAGAGCAACACAGGATGTGCCATGCTCCAACTCTCAGAAGTCAGACCTCGTACCAGAAATATCCATCATCTGTCTTGTGTACAGGCTAAAGCAGTAACCATATGGCCTTCAGGCCACCTGGAAAGATCATTTATAATTTGTGGGAATTACTCTCTATTAAAATGTTATGTTTAAGCCCAATTCAATTATACTTGAAAGTAAACAATCAAGGAGTTATTTTGTTTGGCATGAGAGGGCAGAAGGGAAGAGAGAATGGTAGAACAAAACTGATGCCTGAGAAGTGTCTGGAAAGAATAAGGTGGTAAGAATAATCGGAAAACCTGGATCATAAGATCCAGGTTCTGCTCCCATGTCTGCCATGGCCTTTGCTCTGTGACCACAAATGACTTGGGGATTTGTAACGGGATTTTAAAAGCGCTTAAAGGAAGAGTACAACCATCAGTACAATGTCAGTCCCAACCTTCTTAATGTACTTTTGATAACCCTTTTAGTAGTCTTTGCTGTTCAGAAAAAGAGACTGAAAAGGGACTGTCTCTTCTGAAAAAGGGACAATCTACATTCCACACAGATACTGAGAGCCACTCTAACAGCTGCACAGTACTTCTGGTTTTAGATATTCAATGAGTAAGTCCCCTTCCGTAAGTATAAAATACTTCTAAGAAAAGGCAACAAAAAACGTCTGCCTGAACAAATCACGTATGCATAAAGACAGAATTCATAGCCAATACAGAGAGTTATGTACAGCTTAAGAAAATGCAAGTGTTCCAAGTAAATAAGCACAGAGCTTAAATCTGGAAAACCTGTCCCTGTTTTTCATACCCACAGCTGAAAGGCCACTATCCGGTATATCACAGCCTCCCCATTAGTGGTAAACATGTGATATGATTCAGATCCTTTTTGAAACAACAGCATCCTTAGACAAAATATGTAACCATCACCATTCAAAACAAAGGTACACACTAAAGTTATGTGGGCAGGTAGCTTCTGTTAGGTATTCCTGAAGAATATAGAGGTGCATACCCACAAATAGGAGAAAGGCCAGGGGAACAAGCACAAAACCACAACCAAATAGACAGGGAAGAAGAGGTAAGAAAGAGGGGTATGGATACTGGAAAGAGGCTTTGCACTGGTGCTTTACAATGTTTTATCACTACTTTTGCAGGGAAACTGAATTCTGTATGTTTCTTGAAAGCACAAATGAACAACACAGATCCGACTACATCCCGAGTGCCAACATAGTCCTCTTATAATGAGGAGATGAAGACAGTGCTCATTTATTCTAGATGAAATTGCACCTCTAACAGTATATCATAACTATCGACATTCAGTGTTTGGTATTTTCTGTCCCACTCTTTGGGCATCCTGTAACTGTTTTTCCTGTAATTGCACACCTTGCTCAGGTCCACAAAGCCATCTGGGCACCTCTGAATACAATACACGAATAGCTGGTTTTCCTCTAGAATGCACTGATTCATATTTAGTCTAGACTAAATTGTTAAGTCTAGATATTAGACTTAACTTTTTAGTGTACTGGATGTTAACTTAGCACATACATTCAGCATTTAGACTCCATAGGATTTGGCTAAGCTCTTTCTTCCATATATTATGTATCAGTGGTATCAGTGCTCATTCTCCTTTTTAACATTTTTGTGAAAAATTTGGACATTAGAATCTTTCAAAGATGTTTGAAATGAATTTTTATTTTTGGCTTCAATGTAGTATATTGGCAGGTTAGAAGTAGCTCACATTTGAGCTGTATTGTTTAAGGAATCCATTTTCCTCCCAACTCTGACAAAGCATTTACCAGAGACCATAAAACCAGGTAACCCAATAATGCCATACCTGTCCAAGTGAAATGCTGCCACTTCTGCATTGTGTCTGTCATAGCCAGCGTATGGTTCCCCTTCCACTATATAATCCCTGGCATATCTGTAATTGAAATAAGTCAAAGTGATTCATGCTGGATTTCCATCAATTCTGCTGTTCAGAGTAACAAGTGCAATAACAGTGCTATGTTAAACAGACTCTGGGTCGCTTTCAAAATGATTACAAATGGGAGAGGGAAAAATATTAATGAGATTAAATAGCATACAGACTGTTGAAGTAGTAAATAAAGGGGAAAGGTCAGTAATGTACAGTGGTCTTAAAAGCTTAGGAAGTGGTGCCCATTCAAACAAATGGTTTTTAATTCAACCATATGCCAAATCACATCTAAGAAGAAAGAGCACAGACCCAGCTACAGAACAGGGTACTATTTATACTGGAAAGCAGTAACTCCACAAATGATTTGGGGTTAGAATGGATTGCAGATTAACATGAAAATACAGTATGATATTGTGGAAGAAATGCCAAATGCAATCTTCAATAGCTAGAAGATCAGCAGTCGTGAACCTGAGGACAATACTGGATATTAAAAAGATCCTTTATTCTGGTGAAGAAAAGACATAATGAACAGCAAGAAACAGAAATTAGACACTCATTACAACAACAGTATATTTTAGTGAAGTGGTGGGCTTCCCCCCCACCCCCATTTTTTTTTCTTTAGTAGATGTTACTTATATAGTCAAGGCAAACACAAATTTCGAGATTCATGACATATGAATCAGGTCTAGATACTGCTTAAGCAGCATGCTTTCAGGTGAGCCTAAAATACCACAATCAATACCAAGCGAATGGGTGAAATTCAATACATTTTCAAATAAAGTAAGCCTAGATTAGATTACCTATTTTCTCATTTCCATTAACATATCAAATTGTGTAAACTGGATTATTTCCAACAGACTTGGGGTTCAAGCAGTAGCAGCAAGTGTAAGCAGCAAGAAGCCACAGTGTTCTACTTTGATGTTTTAACCCTGCCCAGAGAATATTTGGGGCAAGACAACAGTCCATTTCATCAATCTGAGCAACTGCTTTACTTTCTCTGCAAGGCAGGTCAAAAGGAAATTAACTAGTACAGGATGGTATGGAGATTTTTGGGAGGAAGATCTGACAGAACCCTGCCAAATTGGAACTTACACCAAACAAGCATCTTATTTCACATATACCACTGGCATGTGATGGTAGAAACTATTAAATCATCAGTAACTTCATCTGGATTTCAAGCAATTTTGAAATGAGACAGGTAACCCTCACAACACGTCCTCGAAGTCAGGTCTTTTGTATGTACTTACAGCAGGCTTTTGAAAACATGGTCACATTTTGAAAGCTGCAGAGCTTAAAGCTATTGGTATTGCTTCCGTGCACAGTAGGCATCTAGTCCTTTCTACGGCAAAGGTAACAAGAGAATTCACTCTTCCCCAACCAGTGAGTTTTCTCAAAACAGTTTTTAGTACTAACTTTGACATACCTTTCAGGTCAAAAGCTAGTTAAATAGACTATCTTGCAATGACAGAACAAGACTCTGCCTACAAACCTAGCTATTCGGCAGTCACAAACAGAACACGGGTCTACCAGTATGGCTAGGGCCATACTGTCTAGCATTCCTATAAACTGTCTAGTGCTCCTATAAACATTCCCAGCTGCACATGTCCCTGATGGAGCATACTCATTGAGTTTGCCTGCACAGACATTCCATTACGGGAATGTAATTTAATGCCCGGTGAAACGCTTTACAGCACTCACTTACACAGAAAGCACTATAGAAATGCCATGTCCTGTTACTGCATTTATTGGACAAGCTGCCTGTCATACCACCAAGACTTCTGAGTGAAAGGCTCATACTGTTTAAATGCAGCCTAGGCCCACAGTAAAGCTCCAGCCAGACCAGTAGTTTACCATGCAGAAACAGGACTGTGAATTCAAGAAGTAGAGGGCAGATTTTTTTTCCCATACTCTAATTATTCATTAACATGACAGAAAAACTTCGTGCTTGCTCAACCGAATATGCTTTGGAAGGAAATGTACTCATTCCATGACGACAACACTTTACATTTGCAGTGCAATCCCATAAAACACACCTGCCTTTTTCACATCTTTTTCTTCTCCTTTTCCCCAAAGGCAAACAATTCAAAAAGCCTGACAGATGTGCACAAGACTCTTTATAAATGTCCAATCATGTAAAATTTCCTTGCAGATCAATGTAAACAGAGGCCATACCAAGGAAGTATCACTACGCAGCCATTCTTACATTGCGTCTCCAGTATTCACTGCCAGCAGACAGGAAACTCAGGAGCTTTCACTCTGACCTACCAAGCCATTTTTACAGTCTTCATGCAGCTACACCAGACACCCAGATCTACTTTTAGGACCAGTGTCAACTTTCAGTTCTTTCCTGTTCTTCAACTGCATTCTCTCATGGTAGTTTGACATGACCCCTATGCAGAAAGAGTAGGCAAGACTTGTCTCCACACTGCCAGAACCTGCACTTCCAGAATCAGAAAGATACTGCTTAGAAACATCAGGTCTAACCAACAATCCCCCAGGACTGAACACAGTGATTATTCTTTTAACCCAACGACAGGCTGTTTCAAGCATCAAAGCTATAGAGACTGAGAGACAGTTGGCACAGCAACCTAATGTTGCTAGAGCACCAGCAAGGCTCTATACCACCTGTCTCACGAATAACAGAATGGCCTTTCCATTTACATGTAAATTTGTAACTTAAACATTAATGCAATACCATGGAGATAAAAAATATACATAAACCAGTTATTAATTGAAGGAAATATTTACCTCTTGGGTTTGAAGACAACCTTCTGTCCTCCTTCAAGTATTAGTAAAGCTTTCAGTTGGGTCCCTTTGTATCCCACATCAGCTTTTATTATTTTCTTGGTTGTCATGGCATGCATAACAGCCCCGAGCTCAGGTGTCTCTTCGGGATACACCTCCCGGGGCACCACCCACTGGGCTGCAATCTCCCAAGGGGACTGCAACGTATGGTCAAGTCGGGGGTCCAGTTCTACATGCAGGCTTGCCATCATACGGTGAAATGCACGCTGGTCTTCCCGGTTGGCAGCTGAGGTGTCCAAGTTGTCAATGAGGAAAACTTTTGTGAAAATGAAGATGACAAGGAGGATGGCCAGCAGCACTACTCGCTGCTTTAGCTTCATGGTGACCTTCAACCCTTCTCCCCTGACCCTTTCTTCCAAGTGTTATAGGAAGTCTATTGGAGATCAGGGTGAGGAAGGGATGTTAGTTAATGAATTTCATTCATAACTTGCATTGTGAAAGAGGTATCACTGCTGAAGCATCTTCTGTTACCCCTAAAAATAAACAAAAACCACAAACTAACAGAACTGTATTATTGCAGATCCCAGCAAACTCAAAATCAAGTTTGTGCTCGGAACATAATTCCACATTTATGTATGTTTGTATCCTAAAGCCCAAACATTTCTGTTAAAACAGATGGGGTTTGCTCTCCTCCTGTAGTTCTTCAGCAATCTGCACAAAAGGAGAAATTGCCTTATAGCATATCTACACAGCTGAACTCATAGCAGCTGCAACCACCATGGGCAAGACTTTTGCAGAGAATTGTTACACAAACACTTTTCCATTAGTAAGAGACCTGTGACCACTCCATGACCTGTGGCCTCCTATAGATTTGCCCCTCAAGAGAAAGCTCCCAGGTAGGTTTTCAGACATCTGACAAGCATTGAGAACAGATGCACAGCCTAGTTTCCTAAAGGTACAAGACATAAGGACAGAATAGACTTAATTTGTTTATTGCCTTTCATTTGCTGCCACTATAAATTACTCAGCTTTTGGCCTTGCCCAGTACAGTGTTAGCATGTTAAGGACCATATAACACACAATCAACTTTGTTTCAATTATGAGGACAGAAATTATCTTCATAATATTAGCTGAATGTAGTCAAAACCCAAATGGAAATGGATACTAAAGCACATCCCTGAGGAACACTTAGGGGCATTGAAGATTTCTCTTTGCACAAGCTATGCTAATCATGAAACCCACAAATGGCACCCTAAGCTGTGGCAGGACTAATATAGAAAAGCCTTCTCATGTGATTTAGCAATGAGCGTATAAACCAGTCATTATTAATCATGTCACTGGAAAAACAAGCCGCACAGGCTAAGTTAATTTACCAGCAGAAACCAAAGGACACCAGGCTATGACTGGCCAGCCAAGCACAGGTCACAGCCATCTTCAGTGTCTGTGTGAACACCGGGCACTGCTTGCAGAGGTCACAGGGGTACAACGGTTGAGGGGGCTGAGCATACTGTTGAGGTACATATCCACTGAAGATTAAGGTTGTGGCAAACAGCAGATAACAGTAAGGCACATCCTTTGAGCAAGTCATGAGTGCAGAATCACTTTTAGCACAGTCTAAGAGTACTAGTATAAAAGCAAGTGCAAGTCCACGAATAACTCTGCAGCACCTTAAGTAAATTTACATTAGGTCTACAGCAGACCCACCCTACCTCCCAGCTAGGTGGCTCTCCCACCCTCCTGTGTGACAGCATCAGCATTCAAACAACCCAGCTGCAAAGTAGTTCAACATCCAGGTTGCCAACTCACCTAAACATTAACCACCTTCTTTGGGTTGTGTGTGAACCACCTATTGTTAGTTTTTGAGCCCATGCACAGTTTATCATCTGACTACAAAACACAGCTAATGATGCAAATCAGGGACAAGAGAGGGCGGCACAGCACCTCTCATAGTGGGGGATGACCCATCAAGTGTCTACAAAGCCTAGCTATCTATGGAGCACTGTCACCCAAAGAATGACCCTGCCCTCCACCTACTTCCCACCTTCAGGCAATGAACTCCATGAAAGAGCTGATCAGTGTTAAAGCTCAAACATTTTTAATTGTTAATTTCTGGCTTCAGCGTTCCTTCTCCCAAATCTGGTTTCCAGCATAGTTTCACAAGAATCTGAGGAGGGCACACCAAGAGGCCAAGAACAAGTGCTTCTCCTGGCAGCAGCGCTAGTGATTATACATGCAGGTAAAACTATGTCCCAGGCCAGCCCAACAAAGAACAAGCAGCCAAACCACTTAGAAACAGTCACAACGAGCCCACCAAGAGGGACAAGGAAATCTGGTAACAAACCGTCAGATCTTCCTATTTTCAAAAACACTCTTTTCAGCACAGCGACCAAGCTGAGCATCACTCAATTTAGAGGTGACATGCTCTGACGATGCAGAAGCATGGCTTTTAGCTCACTTTAGCACACAAAAATTTTCTGCCGTCATTGTCCTGCCTCAGGTGACAGCTCTGTTCAGTTTGGCTTTTCCCAAGTTACACAATTTGCCTCTTAACACTTCCTATAAAACCTGTTCACTGAAACAGAAAAGAAAGTGAAAGTTTCCTAATGAAAATGACTCAAAACTGAATTGTGAACAAGTGGCTTAATGTTAATTGCAACCACTTGCAGCAACATAAAAACCTCGTCAAGGGTAGAGTGTAGAGCAAAAGAAAGGTACCAAGTTTTGGGGATGCTTCAAACTAGTCCTGTGATCCTCTGCTACCTGTGTAATAGTGATTTTAATCTATTGGAAAATACGTGCTTGTGCTAATAGTGAAAGATAACAAATCACATGTTTATATGGCAATTAAAACATATTATTGTTCATCTCAGTTCTGTTTTGCTCGTCTCAGTTCAGCCTGTATTTCTCAAACAGCACATCAATCTGCATCTTACACACTGCAAGGATGAGATTGAAAAGCACAGACAAAATGCACTTGACCCAAAAGCCCTTGTTCTTGGAAACACAGACACACCCAGGAGAGCCCTATATAATAATAATACTACTATTCTTAAATTTAAAAAAGCAAGCAAAAAAGATGAGGCTGTAGCCGTACCCTCTCATTGTAACTTCATAATTTCACTTCTTTAAAACTAGTAATTCTAAATAATTTTGAACATTGCCCTTACCTGGATCTGCTTTCATTCATTTTTAAAATCCATTAGAGTTGATAAGAAGTTACACAGAAGAACACAGTTAATTTCAGAACAGTTACTCCTCATTCTGAGATATGTATACATGTGCACATATATTTTAAGGCAGCCTCACAGCCCAGCATTGTCCAACTGAAGCACAGGACAGAAATGTGTCGTGGTTTGAGCCCAGCCGGTAACTCAGAACCACACAGCCACTCGCTCACTCCCCCCCCCCCTCCCCTTCTTCCTCCCCCCGCTCCTGGAGGGATGGGGAGGAGAATGGGAAGAATGTAACTCCCACGGGTTGAGATAAGAGCAGTCCCGCAACTAAGGTATAACACAAAACCACTACTGCTACCACCAATGATAATAACGATTAGTGAAATAACAAGGGGAGAGGATACAATTGCTCACCACCCGCCGACCGATACCCAGCCCGACCCGAGCAGTGATCTGGCCTTCCGGGTAACTCCCCCCGGTTTATATACTGGGCATGACGTGCTGTGGTATGGAATACCCCTTTGGCTAGTTTGGGTCAGGTGTCCTGTCTCTGCTTCCTCCCGGCTTCCCCTCCTCCCTGGCAAAGCATGAGACTGAGAAAGTCCTTGGTTGGAATAAACATTACTTAGCAACAACTAAAAACATCGGTGTTATCAGCGTTGTTCCCAGGCTGAAAGTTAAAAAACACAGCACTGCACCAGCTACTAAGCAGGAGAAAAATGACTGCTATAGCTGAACCCAGGACATACCTTTGGAGCTCAAGCTGGGCTCTCACTTTCCTAGACTTATTTTCAGGAATGCTGAGTTTCTCTAGGGATATTCTTCTTGGGCAGTGAGTGGGAGAATATAACTATGGCCACCATTTAAATGAAAGGCTATTTACTTAGTTTATAGTTTGTGACAGCTTTGAACTAATGTTGGCTGAAATACTCCAATGATGCAGATAAAATTACAGGGAAAAGAAAAAAATTTAAATATTTGCTGGTGATTCGGCTCTGACTTTTTACTGACATCTGACAAAATGAGTCATCAGCTGCCTTCCTCCAACAAACAACAAAACACCCCTGAGGTTGCTATGCAATCGATTTCAGAGGCTACCTGCAAAGCCTGCATATTATTCCCTAGGTGCTGACACTACACTCATTGCTGTATAAGACAACAAAAATTAATCCCTTCATGGAGAAGTTTACCCCGAAGAGGAAGAGCTTAGGCTTTATTGTTTTAAATTCAAGATGGCAAGAGTGACAGCGTGGTGGTGGTGTAAGAAAATTGGAAAGAGTTTTGGAAGAAAGTAATTTGAAGAAAAGGACAAGACTTTGGAAAATATTTGGATAGGAAAAGAGGATTATGAAAGCTCAGGAAGTGTGAAGCTGGTCCTGGAATGAGGACTGCGATGGGAAAGGTGGCCACAGAAACAAATGAAAAAATAACAAATCCCAAAAATTTTAAAAAGGACAAATAGCATGAACAGAACTCTGAAATGAAGGGGAAAAGGGTCTAGGACAACAACAAAAGTAAGCCCAAGGATAATCTTAGAAGACTCAAAAAGGAAATAGTTCTAGAAACTGGTGAGCTGACAGGATAAGGCAAGGGTCTTCATGCTTGACAAAGTGGCAGAGGAACAGAGTAGCTGCTCACTTCTACATAAGAGTCATGGGAATATAAGATGTACAAAATGATAGTAGATGCTCTTTGAACCAGGAAGTATTAGAGAAGGAAAAACCTAAAGGAAGTTTTCCGAAGCCAAGTGTCTGACTAGAGCTAATGTGATACAATGACAGAGGAATCCCCGTGTACCTACAGTCCCAGAATAACACACATTCCCTCCCGCTGTTCGCCATCAGCTGCTGACCCCTTACCAAGGTCAGGTAATTCTAAAAGTGTTGGTTTGGGTTTTTTGTCTGGTTGGGTTTTTCCCCCTCATTTTTTCCTTTTCATTTTCCTTCCCTCCCCCCCCCGAGCTTCTGCTTAGCATTACTCTCCAGCTAAATGGAAGACATTACTAAATGGAAGACATAATCCAAGGAGTTTTGTTGCTTTACCACCCAAACTCAATATCTATGTTACAGCACTACAGAAAAACTCACTTCCCTCTCTACCATTTTACCATACTCCTGATCAACCTGGTAAAGAAACTAGTCAGAAATAAACAACTATCCCAGCTTTTTAATAGTGCAGTCATCTGGCAAGTTTGCATAATAAATGCTTCTTGTTTTTCACTACCTCTTTGGGGTACTTCCTGATCAATTTTGTCTCTCATTATAACAGGTCTGTATTCTCAGCAAGTCATAGAGTCAATATCCAAATAGCAGCATCTTCTAAACACCACGGTGAGGTCACCGTGCACACAAATGCCTGAACTAAAGCATGTCTACTGGCATCAAATACCAATATCATACCACTTTACCCTCAGTTCAAAAAGCAGCATGAAACTTGCCTGTTACAAAGAGCAGCAAATCACAGCTACCGCAAGCAGCCTACCAAGTCAGCAGAAAACCACACCCCAGAAAACAATTTTTATTGGAGTCACAAGATCAATGCATGTCACATATCATGATCTTACTTTTTATACCACAAAGCTAGAAAGCTACCATCTCAAAACCACTTGTGTTCAATTTGCAAAGATTTTGTTATGCTCCAAATGACAAACAAGGTCTGAGGGCAGACAAAGGCTTAGTTTGTCAGCACAAGTACACAAATAAAATAATCTCAAACAGATGCCAATCTGAAATAAATATGGTTAAGTATGCTCTAATTCCTGTTTTAATGTATGTTTTCTCTTCCTAAATATGCTATGCCTTTAGGGGTCTCCTATCAAAAGGTCTTTAAAAGTTCTCCAGTAAATCTTAGAAAATGCCTTGAAGAAACAGTGCATATAGTAGTGACATTTTCCTCTTCCCAAAATGTACCCAAAACGATCAGTCTCACTAGATCAACCTTTCCTCCTATTCTCCCCTCTCTGGCCAACTCCTCGGCAGCTCATGCTTTTCCTCTCTGCATCAGCCTTGTTATTTCAGCTTTCACAGGCAGGCTTCCACAGACCTTTGCTTAGATTTTTCAGACTCGTTCTGTCACTTCTACTTTCTGTATGCTGCCTGGTTTGTGTATGAGTTTAGTAGTCCAGTGCACAAGGCTTCACACATATTTGATTGTCTGCTATTTCTTCACCTCTTTTTCTGTTAAGGCCCCTACTATCTATCTATAGGCAAAATATTTGTGACAGTCTACGCTCAAACTTTCCACAAGCATAACTGCATCCCCAATTGAGAGTTAGAATATAAATATGAAAGATCACAAGCATTTTAACCACTGTATTATATATGCCTGCCGCCCAATATGTTCTCACGTCTTCTGAGAGAAATTAAATCTATTTTGTCCATCTGTCTGTCCATCATGCCCCATCATATTCCTCAGTAACTTTTGAATCCATTACCAAGATTTCTGCCAAATTTGTCAGAAGAGTAATTCCATGAGCTTTACAAAAGCAACTGGCAAAATAGAGGACAGAAGCCTCAAGAAGCCAAGGACAACATGGTTTATAACCTCAATCTTCACCAGCAGCCAGCTGGCCACAGGCAGCACCTGGGTGCAGCCCTGGGGAGAGAAAAGCTACTGGGGGACTGAGGGTGGTGGGAGTTACTGGTGGGCAGGAGTTACTATGGTAGGATGTGACAAGCAAGTCCTCAGGAAACCAGATTTCATTAATGCTCCTCACAGAACAACTTTCCTCCAAGCACCATTTCCTATGGAAACAAAGTTTATATAACCACTCTTTTCTCCAGTAAGCTTTGGATCCATTGGCTAATTTCAAATATATTTGAGAGGACAGTAGATGTTTTGAAGACTGAGTTTATGTGCTTATTGGAAATTGGCAGCTGGGGAGCACTGCAGGAAAGGCTGCAGTGTTAGCTCAACAGTTGTCTGTTTGCCTTGGCCATCTGGGCAACCAGCGTGCTCACAGCTGGTACATGAAGAGAGCTGGAAACCCTGTACGGGAAGGAAGGAATTGAAAGTACTGTAAAGTGGAACGGTATGGGACACTGACATATAGCAGCAATGGGCCTGTGTCTGCTCTAAGATAGCATGAATCAATTTCCTCCACTTCCAAGAAGAAAGGCAGTGGACAGTGAACCAGAGTACAAGAGATCTTGGTACAGAATTGAGCTGGCAACTTTGATAATGTGTGAGGAAACAAAATCCACCTCACCTTCCTGAGATTCTGTAAGGCAGAGACAAATCTTGTTGTAACTATGTAGGTCAGACTAAAGGACACAAGGGGTGCAGAGAGTGATTTTCAAATTAAAATAAAACTACAGTGTTAATACCCGGTTCTGTAATAAGAACCAGGTGGGGTGGGGGAACCTATTCACAGGGAATTCACTGCAAGACTAGAATCTACATTTTACAGTTTTCTCTATTATCCCAGATCATAAAGCACGTACATATTTTGTAGGACCAAGGCCTCTGCTAGCATAAACCAAATCAGCTGCACTGCTTACACACATCTGTATCCAGAAAGGATCTAAAACCAGATGTCCTGTGAAAATCCTCAACCCCAGGGCTTTGACAACTACAGTCAGTGTTTGTGCTGAACAATACACATTTTATTTTTCACAGCCGGACAATGACCTTAACTAAGCTGCAAGTGGTACACAGCAAGCTAGCAGCCAACTGTGCAGATGGCTGTGCACAAGCGCAAGTACATCCTTAGAAAGGCAGTAGGCTTCTCGGCTGTGTTCTTTCCCCACCTGAAAGCAAGGGTCCAGCACAGGAAGGAAACCTAAGAGCGCAGATGAAGTCACATCTGCTATAACGATGCCCGTGAAGCCCTGAACTGACCGCGGATGACATCAGGATGTATTCGGGGAACCCGACCTTCCACATATGGAAGCCGCAGAGGGGCTTCCAGTGAGCCAGATGTGCTCGGACCGAACACGTCCTACGTGGCGGACCCGGCCGTGCGGGTTTCAGCGCGCTGTTAACGTCGAACACACGGACCCGGGGCGGGGCGGGAGCCCCCGCGGGGATCAGCCCACACCGGCCGCCGCGCCCCCAGGCCCAGGCCCGGCCCCGGCGGTACAGTGCGTACCCGCGCGGGCGCGGGGCGCCCCTGGCCAAGGCTGTAACGGTTCTAACGGCTTCTCCCTCCCTCCCTCCCCCCCCCGAGGCTCCTCAGCCGGCACCCAGCCCCGGCGGCGGCAGACGCCCGACCCCGCGGAGCACCCCGGCGAGCAGGCCCGGCGCCGCAGCCGCTGTGCCGCGGAGAGTAGCGGCGGGCTGCCCCCCTCACCCCCGGCCGGTGCCCCGGGCAGGGCGAGGCGTCAGGGGCGTGCCCGCCCCTCAGGTGCCACCGCCCCGCCAAGCCCAGCAGGCAGGGGCGGGAGCGGCCTCCCCCGGCCCCTGCCGCGGCCCCGCGGAGCGCCCCGATCCCCGCAGCTCCGCACTCACCCCGCCCGGTGCCCGCGCTCCATGTCCCCGGCCGGCGCCGCCGCCAGCCCCCGCCAGCTCCCCAACATGGTGCCACCCGGCACCCTGCCCCCGCCCCGCAGCCAATGAGCGGCCGCCCCGCCTCCCCCTCTCCACTGACCGCCCGCCTGCCTACCAATCAGCCGGCCGTCTTTCCCTCGCCAAAGGGACGCGGCGCGCCCTCCCATAGGCCGGCTCCTAGCTCCCTCGGCCTCCAGCCTCCAATGTGAGGGGCGGAGGGAGCGCCACCTCCGGCCGGCCAATGGGACGGGAGCGGGGTTAACCCCGTTCTTGCCGGCGGGGCGCGGCGCGATGCTGCGCTGAGCGGGGAGGAGCAGAGGGGGGGCAGAGCAATGAAGGGAGGATCGCGTTTGCTGCACAGTACAACTGCTCCGCTCCCAGCGCCCGCAGTAGCAAAGGCTCCTGTAACAACACACGTTTGGCATGTTAATTTCGAAGTAAAGCCCCATTATAGTGCATTGTACTGCATTATTATGCTGTATAGTCCCTTTTACTACTGCTTGGGACTATTTCATAGCCGTAAACAATTTACCTCCTTCTAAACTTCTAAAGTTTAGCCTTAGCATGAATAGAAGTTGTGTATCTATGCCCATACTATTGCAAACACCACATTATTTTTTTCCTACGTTTACATATTCCTAATAAATAATGCTCCAGTGTCGGTTTAATGTATCAGGCACTACTCGGCGCCTGCCAGCGACCGTGCAGCTGGTGCGACACCAGCCTGCCTCAGCAGGAGTCACCACTGAACAGCACAGAAATGTTCTCAGGAACATCGCAACAAGGAAGGACGCAGAGCAGTAGGGTGATAAGACACGGCTGTTCCAGTCATGCACACAGGGCACCCCACGTGCTCCCTAATTACAGCCTATACATCCCGTTCCTCCGTTGCTCCTCATTATGCAGAACACTTTCTCCATCATTTCTGCTCCACTTGCCATTTGTGATCATTTTTAGTCACTTTTGCCAACTCTACTTCCACCTATTCCTGGAATCGGCCCACTGAACCATAGAAAAGCACTCTCTCCCTTTTTTCAGACTCCTGAGGGCTCCTCCTGTAGTTCTTCGCCATCCCAGTACCACCCATCCAGGTGTCCCTCAATTGCATCTTACTTTTTATTGCACCAATTGCTGCTGAAGACTAGACACTACATTTTTTTTTCTTCAATCTGAGTGCAGGAAAGGGAGAAGTCCTTTGAATATCATCTTGGAAGATGGTCTCCTATACAAACCACTCCATACCGCTGGGTGAGAGATGTGAATGAAGCAGGTCTGAAAGGCCAAGTCAGAAATGGGGTGCACCAGATCTCCGTTACCGGGACACTGAGAAGTCCTGTAGTGGAGGAAGTGGGCTGCTAGGCGGTAGCTCCATCCCTCAGATCTCCTCCATGCTGCAAGGGAAGGAGTTCACTGTTGGGCACGGTGGGAATGCAGACGTGGGACCAGCTGTTGGGAAAGAGGGAAGCTTGCTGAGAAAAGCACTGTGGCTGTGTCCCGACACAGCTGGCTTCCACTGACTTCTTCCTAACACAGGAGAGAAAGTTTCTTTCTGTGGTACTGGAAAGCCATCCCTCACAGAGAGACAGGAAGAGTTTGGGGGGAATTTTTTTGTCTTGCGCATGGGTGTACCATTTCCTATGCAGAGCATCCTGGATTTGTTTGAAAACATGCATCCTAACAGCACTATTTTTAATAACACTGGCTTGCTGTGACTTTATAAACACAGTGGAACACAGTATCTTTGGCTACTTTAAGACCGCAACAAACACTGCGTTTGCAGACTGGCCTATCTGAGGTGGAAAATAAATATGTTTCTTTCCAGGAATTTTCCTCTCCCCTCCTCCATTTTTAAGCCTCAGAATGAAAACCTTTTATAACGGGACAGTTTCAAACCCCTTTGGAAAAAAAAAAAAAAATAAAAATCATGCCTAGTACTTTATGACTTCCTGCTCCAAGCTTCCAAGCAAACGTCTTTACAGACATCCATATGCAGGATACTTTTCATGTGCAATGTTATTGCTAGAGGGAAAGATACTTATATATATTAATAGTGCAGTTTCATTGTTATGGACCGTGTCTCTGCTAACTCCTAACCAGATTAAAATTTTAAACCAAATTACAATTATGGTTTTCATTATTAATTAGCACATTAATATTTAAGTGCCAAGCACTTGACTATAGCTATAGAAACATTAAGAGCTAGAGTGGCAGAGTGGATTAAGTTATGGACAAGCCATAGAGCTGGGGATCGTGGATGGCAGAGGGACCAGGAGGAAACAGAGTAGTTATGAGGAGCCATCATCTTCCAAAGCTGACAGGCAGAAGAGCTCCACTACCCCTGGCCAAGGAGAGAGTGGACCCAGGGAAGATCAAGAAAAAGAGCTGACGGAGTTGGAGCTGCCTACAAAAATCTGCAGGTCATGGGAACAAGTACTGTCTCAGGCTGGAGAACAAGGTCTGACTGGGGAACAGCAGTCAAAGTGCTGTCTCAAAAGCTGGGGCTGGCATCAAAAAGAAGCCAGAGAGGCTGTTAAATAATTCTATCTGCTCCAGGAAAACCGCTGTGTGCTCAGAAGGAGAAAGCTTTAAATCAACATACACACTGTTACCAGATGCTGCACAGATCTTCCTATTCAAAGAGGTGTGTGATCCTGGCAACAGGCTGAAAATCAGATTTATACAATACAAAAATTCCTGAGTCAAGAACACCACTTACACTCAGTGAAGCATGTTAAGTGTCGCTTTACAGGAGATATCTATATAAAATAAAACCATGTGCCAATGGAAACAATAAGCTAAAGTTACAGAAATAATTTCAGACAGGGTGACACTGAGGTCAGGTATCAAGCACAGGCTCTTGGATGGAAACTCCTGAACTAAATAGGTGCTACCCCCAACCCTTTATTTCTCCCTGCTAGGCAGTGCTGAGAATAACAGGTATGATGCCTTGACTTACCTCTGAGCAGGAGTTCCTGGATGTTATGAAATGGGAACGGTGAAAGAAGCTGAAATGGCAGAACCAGCAGAGATGAGACAAAGCCTGGGGAAGGATGGGGTGGTGAGCTGAGGAGCACTTACGTTCCCCAGGGTCTTCTCCATCTTGCCAGGCTTTGCTGCATCACATCAGCTTAGCATGGTGGTCAATGCAACCTACTGGCCACCCTTTCCATGCCTTCCTTGTGGTGCTACCTTTTAGGCAAAAGGAAGGGCCATGAGATCATTGTTCAGTGGAAAGATGCCACAAGAAATCTTCCACCATGACTAGAAAGTGGCAAAGGGGTCCCCTCAGTACGTGGTCAAAAGTTCCCTAGTACTGGGATCAAATGGATGGGATCTGGGCTTTGGACAATGCATAAAGCATGCAGGAGTCTCCCAAGCAAGCATGACACATGATGACTCAATCAAGGTGACAACAGTTGGCAGCAGGTTTGCTGGCACCTAAAGAGCAGACAGGCCAGGCCATGCTCCTCTCCCCTGGACCTGTCCAGAGGGAAGGACAGCAACAGACCCCTCTGTCCGGATCCAGCCTGAGATACTACACCCTCCAGCTACTGCTCACTAGCAGCAGATGAAGTCACTAGCACCAAATTTCTGCCCACTGAGAAGTTCTGCATCATCACTCCCCCATTTGTTTCAGGGAAGAATCAACAGGGTTAGCCTGTATAGGTGCTTTGAGCTACCTTGGGCGATTTTGCCTGAAGCAGATTAGGAAACACACACCCCAGCTGCTCCGCAGACAATGCTGGATAGAAGAGTTACAATAAGAAACTACTTGTATTAGTATTTTAATAGAGCACCGCACCCTGAAGCATGAAGTTAAAGCAGTTACACAAGAGATTAAAAACCTTTTAATAATAGTGTCAGACTTACTTTTATAATTAGATTGTAATTTTTATAATTAAATATTTGGGATTCTTTTCTCCAAACTGTGTTTAACTGTCAAGACAAAAGCATACATGTAACATTTAAACGTCCTTAATTGCTTTTAAATGTCACCACAAATTAGACAGTGTTTATTTGCAGTACAATTGACAAGCAGCACTAAGATGTCGCCTCTCCACCTGAGCAGGAAGGCTGGTAAGGGCATGGTGCAGCAATACAGATTTGCATGGCGAGAGCTGATTTTATATTCCCTGCCTCCCCACCGGAACCTCTGCGTGCCTCTGTACCTTTGGCGGCCCTGTGCCTGCTCCTGCCTGTTTTCCTGTGTGGGAGTTGCCAAATCCCAGCCTCATCGCCCGGAGGAGCAGCAGCCAGCTCACTGTAGATTAAACCGCATCGTGGGGAGGGGGAAGAGTCGTGGTCCCTTGAAGAACAAAACAAAAAGCAGTTAAACAAAGCCCAGACGCTGGTTGGGGTGGGTTTTCCGTGGAGCACAACTACAACCCTCTGCAGCCTTCCCACCAGAGGCTGTGCTGGGAGAAGACAGAGAACGTGGGGATCATTAAAATCTCATCAGAGCTGCACGCACACCGAAAACCTGATAGCAGCACAGGAGTGGCCATTTCAAATTGGTTGGTCCATTTGCTGCAAAAACAAAATCCAGGGAGTTAAAGGTGGTTTTCTGTGCTTTCATGGTTTGTATAAAAGGAAAGATTAAAAATTGTTTTGGGTTAGTTTTCGGGGTTTTTTTTGTTTCTTTGTTTGTTTTCTGCCTCAGAGTATTTTTAGACTAAACTGCAAGTCTGGTTTGTTTGTTGCATGGAGCAGCAGTGGCCAGAATCGATTTTTGGGAGGTAGAATCTGGTGAATAAAAGCCATGTGCATTATTCTGAGCCTTGTTTAAAAGATCAGGGTTCAGCACAGCCTGGGAAAAAGAAAGGAGAAAAGGAGCTGCCTTACTTGTGAAAAAACCTCCACAGAGCAAGATGGAGTCAAAGAAAAGGAGCAATACCTACAGTACAGAGATTTTTCCTCTTTTTCACAAGAAATCATAAAAGTGTTATAGATACTAGATTAAAACAATATTATTCTTAAGCTTCTTGTAACAAGTCAAGCCCCGTTCAACTGAGAGGCTGACAAATCACTGTGCCACAATAATATGACAGACAGGCTTTTGCATACCTTTCTTCTTCTTTTGTATGTGTGTGTATTAGCCTGAAATAATTCAAGATATTTAAATCATAACTAGCTGACTTTAGAGCAAACCAAGCAAGAGGTGCAGAAGTTCTTATGGTTCTTCCTATCACTTTTCCAGGCTGTCACCAGAGTCTTGCAGATATTTTTTTATCTGTGTGACTGTTTTATCTGATTCCCAGTATGAAAGCCTTTCATTTTCCACATGAGCCTTTTGAAAGTGTGCTCAGCTGTTTGACAGAGGTCAGAGCAAGGACCCTAAACACAGGCTTGAGAACCAACTTGGGGAACTTTTTAAGTTATTTCATCTCGACCCCACCCTGGCTGCTTACACAACAGCTACCGTTCTAGGGCTAAGAGTTGCTTTCATGAAAAAGGCTTCCAGTTCCTCTCCTGGTGAGACAGGACATCACCCAAACTTACCTAACTTTGATTTAAATGGAGTGATGAATGCTGTTTCCCCTCCACGGCTACAGGTTGACACACTTCCTTACAGATAAGCTCTTGCTGGTTTCCCTTCAGGGCTGTAGGCAACTGCTGTAGAACATGGACTGAATTCCTCTCTCCCTTTCCATTCAGAAGGAGGCTGTAGCACTGTGTGGTGACAGTGAGTCTGGGAGACAACCAAAAGGAAATATGCCTCTGTGAATGGCAGGCCTTGGGACCAGAGTTGGCTTGGCAGAGGGGGAGCCTGTGTTATGCCAGCTGCAGCTGGCAGAGCTGTGAGTATTGCACCTGGACCACAACCAGGAGGGGTTTTTGGAGGGACAGGGATGGGAGGGAGAGAGCAAGCCCAGCTGTTTTGGGGCTAAGCTGTTCCCATGTCAAGTCTAATCCTATTTCCGTGAGTGTTTCCAGTCTTTGAAGGTGGGTCCATCCGTAAAGAATTTTCTAAGTATCTATAAGTACTTTTCATCTCAAAGATTTTTATAAACAGACATGCTGGGTCTGTGCAGAAATCCCTTCTCGGATCACCAAGGTAGGGTCCCTGCTTGAAAATGAAGAACTGCTTGGCCAGCTTACTGCTCCCCCAGCTTTGCATAGTATATTGAATATTGACCTCAGCAGAGAGGAAAGTATGGAGCTTGAGAGAGGGTTGACATAGCTAGTTACTTAAGAAAAAACATACTGCAATTTGGTCACAGTCCCATGATATCCACTATTTTGAGAAGTGAGATGGTACCTATAAAGCCCTCTATATGCTAGAGCTCAAAATTCCTCTAGGATGGTGTCCTGGTTTTGGCTGGGATGGAGTTAATTTGCTTCCTAGTAGCTGATGTAGTGCTGTGTTTTGGCTTTAGTCTGAGAATAATGTTGATAGCACACTGATGTTTTAGTTGTTGCTTACCCTGATCAAGGATTTTTCAGTCTCTCATGCTCTGCCAGTGAGGAGGGGCACAAGAAGCCAGGAGGGACCAGAGACAGGACTCCTGACCCAAACTAGCCAAAGGAGTATTCCAGACCACAGCACATCATGCCCGGTATAGAAACTTGGGGGGGACAATCACTACCTGGGGACAGGCTGGGAATCAGTCAGTAGAGGGTGCGATTGCTCTCTCTCTCTTTTCCCTTTTCATTACAACAATTATATTTTATTTCAATTATTAAACTGCTTTTATCTCAACCCCGGCTGGGGTTAAACCACGACAGACGGAAGGCATCTCCAAAGATAAAGGGTCTAGCGCTAAGACTGAATAACCAGCAACATTCCTTCCATGGGAAAATTATTCCTGAACACAGTGTAACACTAACTGTATCACTCCGTGCTTACACACAAAACCAGAGATCAGCTTCTGCTTGCAAACAGCTCTAGCAATCATTGAGTTTATATGACAACTCACTCATTTCTACTGCATATTATGTTCCTGCGCAGCCCAGTCTTGCTCAGTTTTCCCTTCTGCAGACCACACTTACATGACAGAATTAAACATGTTATTATCCTTGGAGGAAATTAATTAGACCAGGCATTCTCAAGGCGAACACTGCACTTCCAGAGCTCAGGTTCACTGTGTTTCACACAGTGTTCTCAGACTGCCATCATCTCCCATGCAATACGTGGCCGCACTCACAACACCAGGACCTCATCAATAAACATCGTCTGATTTCTGGTCTTTAACCCTGCATGTAAATGGGGATCTGGTGCTCAACTGGAGCAAAAAGGGAAAACTATCCCTTTTTAACTGGGATGGTCTCTGCCCAGAAAGGAGTAAACACAAACACAGTAAGGCATCTCAAAACACACTTCTAAAAGCCAGAAAGTCAACTAAGTGACTTGCAGCAAGAACAAGCAAAATGTATTAAAAATGCACATTTACAATCAGACAAACCTGTTTGCTCTTGCATTTTTGAATGTTAGTCGAGACTGGAAGGGAAATGATTAGCATCCTGACTTCACCTTGGCATGGAGCAGCTTCCTTCCAATGGTTCTAGCTGTACAGAAGAAAGTCCTTTAGGAAATAACCCATTACATGTACCTTCTTCAGATCTTGTAGAATATTCCTCATTATCCTCTTTTTTGCAAATGAGTTTATGTAGGTTTAACTAAAAGAGTTAAAAAAATATGAATGTTTTCTAATAGAAAAGATAAGAAGGATTTTTATTTTTTAATTAGACAGAAAAAGATGAAACTTTTACTGGGAAAGAAAAAAAAAGTTTTCTCTAAAAGAGAACATGAAAGAATCTAATCACTGGCTTATAGTATATCAGGAACAAGGATCAGCAAGACCTGCAGAAGGTCCCTCCACACATCTCCACAGGGTGTCAGTGTTATTTCAAATTTGGGTCATTTTACGTTGGAATCAGACTAATTTTCTCACCACATTATTTTTATGAGCCTGCTCCTCAGAGAGCTGCTGCCACCACAGCCTGCTTGTTACAGAACTCCCCCTTTCTTCCCATAGCCAGCATTAAAATGGGGAGAGAGAAACACATGGTCATGGTGGTCTTGGGACAATGGGAAGATTTCAGAAAGATTTGAAAGAGGACTGACATTCACCACTCCAAACCTGCTACCAGTTTGCTGGTGGGATTCCTGGTTCCTGCTGGGTGATGCTCTTTCAGCAGATGCTTCAGAGCTCTTTCATATGCACCTACCCAGGGCTGTACATCATTTCCCTGACAGATATGTAGCCTCAATGAACATCTCTGGCACTTCAAGAGATTGCTGCAATCCATTCTGTGTTCTAAAGCCATTTGAGAGCTGACTCTGAGCAGAATAGAGCTGTTTAAGTTGACCCTTGCCAAAAAATTATTTTCCAGACACGTTACTAATATGGCTGTGCTGAAACAAGGTCCCACTGTACTCTGGCAGCTGTGGCAGATGTGTGGTGTGATACACAATACCCCCACCAACGCATGCACTCCAAGTGACTGCACAAGTCAGCTTCAGTTCTTCCTCAGGGACTCTGCTTGGGATGCCCTTCGAACCAATGCTCCCACTCTCAGCAGCTTTATTCAGTTTCCATTGGTTCAGCCTACCTTCTACAATACTTCTACTCATACAATAATTCCCCTTCTAACCTGTGATTTTGGGAGAGTTATTGGAGGCACATCTCAGCTGTGCGTCCAACAGGGATGAATTCTCAGTCAAGAAGTTTCTACAGCTTTTCTCAGCATTTCAGTTCACTATCACATTACTCTAAAAAGGGCCATTTCTTATCAATATTAAGGACATCATCCCAAAGAACTTTTCCTGAAAGCAATACTCAAGAGCGTGTTTGTATAGGGACAGGCAACAAACAGGTAGTGTATTGAGTGCTTAGCCCTGCAGAGGACATGGTCTGCCTTAGACATTAGGCAATAGTTTGACAAACAGTAGTGTCTTTCAGCAGAACCACCAATTTAAGTTGCCACTGCCATGCCTCTCATTATTTATCCCTCCCATCCCTATGCCAGCCCTTCAGATGTCCCAATACAAGAGCGTGTGAGACTGTGCAGTAAACTGAATTGCAGAATTGTGCTCAGTTAAAAATAATCTGGCAGCAAAGTAAGTATATATGTAACCCAGATTGATTATCGCATCTAATTCACCAACTGGCCACCAGGAGCAAGCATGGGAGGAGTGGCAGGTGGGAAGGAAGTGCTGGACACTCAAATCAGCGCTGTTGACAACAGCAATGGTCAATCTGTATTCTTGGAGTAACAAAGAGATGAAAACCCAGATCTCCAAAAATACCTAAGGGTCCAATTTCCCCCAGATTCCAGGAGTTTTGTGGTCCTCCTACACAAGCAACCAGCTTACTTTCTCTGATGCATCTGTCCTGAGCTCTCAGAGGTTGGGAACAGGCAGCTGGACTACTGATCTCAAAGTTGATACTCACTTCACAAGCTCAGCAGCTCACAGATGGTCATTCACAAGATTTCAGTTAGTCAGAAGCTGGTTGACAAGTCCTTCACTCATGGCCAACTTTCCTTGCTATAGCCTTTTTCGGAGACTTTTCTGTAAGGATGATCACTACCTCTACTAAATTATGACGATTTGTTCAATTTGAAGGAAGCTGGAGCAGTTGGGACATGACAATGGGAGGTCACACAAGAGACTAAGGACCTGGTGTTGGACAGCTGTCCTGATGGAAGACCAGGCTCTGGGATCAATGGCAACTATTTCCAGCACAGAGACAGGAGAGGAGGATATGGACAGTGGGATCAAGTGCACCCTTAGCAAGCTTGACAATGACACCAAGCTGTGTGGTATGGTCAACACGCTGGAGGGAAGGGATGCCATCCAGAGCAACCTGGACATGCTTGAGAGGTGGGCCAATGCCAACCTCATGAAGTTCAACAAGGGCAAGTGCAAGGTCCTGTACCTGGGTCAGGGCAATCCCAAGCACAACTGCAGGTTGGGCAGAAGCTGGATTGAGAGCAGCTCTGAGGAGAAGGACTTGGGGGTGTTGGTTGACAAGAAGCTCAACATGAGCAAACAGTGTGTGCTTGCAGCCCAAAAACCAACCATGTCCTGGGCTGCATCAAAAGGAGCATGACCAGCAGGTCGAGGGAGGCGATTCTCCCCCCCTACTCTGCTCTCATGAGACTCCACCTGTAGTCCTGCATTCAGCTTTGGGACCCCAACACAGGCCGTGGACCTGCTCAGGCAGGTCCAGAGGAGGCCATGAAGATGATGCTGGAGCACCTGTCCTATGGAGACAGGAGAGAGTTGGGCTTGTTCAGCTCACAGAAGAGAAGGCTCAAGGAAGACCTTAGAGTTAGCCTTCCAGGGGGCCTACAGCAAAGCTGGAGAGGGACTTTTTACAAGGGCATGTAGTGACAGGAGAAGGGGGAATGGCTTTAAACTGGGAAAGGGTAGATTTAGATTAGATAGTAGGAAGAAATTCTTCATTATAAGGTGGTGAGGCACTGGGACAGGTTGCCCTAAGAAGCTGTGGATGCCCCAACCCTGGCAGTGTTCAAGGCCAGGTTGGATGGGGCTTTGAGCAACCTGGTCTAGTGGATGGTGTCCCTGCCTATGGCACATGCACCAAAGAAACTGCAGAAGAGATAGCATCTTGCAGACCTTCACCAAGACTCCAGAGCAGTCATTGCACTGTGGGTTTTTCCTCCCTGGACAAAGACAGCTAGTTCTTTCTGCTTTCTGTTTTCCCCTACCACAGCCGAGCAGGGCACGAGGTAGGCAACCAGCCTCACAGCAAGCCTGCTCCTGCCTGAAACTACCTGGTGGTCTGCAGATCATAAAAAGGTTTTGGAACAGCTGCACTAGATGATGGTAGAGAAGGAATATTGACTGGGACTGCTGTGGCTATTTCTTAAGTCTTTTAAAAAGAAACATCATGGCAGCTATTTAGTGTGTTTTTTGAAAATTCAAATATTGACAGAAGGAAGTTTTCCAAAGGATGCCAGCAGCTTTTGCAGCAACCCAGTGCTAGAAACACACTGCGGTGTCAGATGTGGGCTGTAGCACAGACCAAGACCACAAGCTCCACACAAGCAGAACTACCAGCTGAGCAACAGCAGCACTTCACCCTTCTGTAAGATGTTTGACTATGCACTGGAGCAGGGGGTGGTGAGGGTTGGAGGGTAGAATGGAGAGGCTAAAATGCCCTGAGGAACTACAATTGCACTTGCCAAATTCTACGTTTTACTGGGAAAGGGAGAGAGTGACTTCACTTTTTACCTCCCCTTCCCCACTTTCCCTGCCCCAAATAGACAGATGTGGCTTCGCGAGAAATTAATTACAGATGGAGACTAAAAAAAGGGGGGGGAACCTAAGAAAACAAAGCCCAGAACCACAAGGCTTTTTCCTCTGCAGACTTGAGGATGGATGGGGCGACCTGGGGAAACTGACAGATGGAAAACCCATTACAGATGTGAGGTTTGGAGAATCAGGCTGAGGGACAATTTGAGAGTTGTAAATTTTCAGTTTGGGGGTATAAACGCGTTGCTTAGCAACAGAAAACAAATAGGAAACAAGAAGCCTCACGAGACAGATGCTTAAATATTTTAGAATCCCTATTTGAGGTAAAGACTACATTACCAGAGACCTGAGGGGCTGCTACTCTCAACAGCTAGTCAAGATAGAAAGCAAATGAGGACTTTAATCTGATTTCCACACAGAATTTAACTTACTTCGGCCAAGAAAAATAGTTACTTGTTTGTTCCCATACATGTTTTGCACGGTGCATACCTGATAAAATCAGAATACATGGTTTATCTTTAAGCACTTTGTTAACCAGGAGAGATTTCTCATGACGTGTTCAAATATATGGAGGGAAGCTGCTTTACTAGGGTGTACAATCATTGCTACCATATGTCTGACCCTCACTACATGGTCCAATGCCTTTTTAGGCTGCTGCATAAATCTTCTCCTAAAATTCCTGACATTTTAAAGGATGGCAGGGGCCTCCATCTCAAGGGAGAGAAGGAGAAGGGTGAAAAAAAACCAGAACACCTGGCAACAAATACTGAATGTTTTACATTGTTTCTTCACCGTGAAAAGACAACAATAAGCGGAGGAAGGGAGGGGGGAAGACATTGCCAGCTTTGGAGGGTCAAATGTTACTGCTTTTGCTCTTTTTGATCCACTGAAATAGTAGAAATACAAAGTAAAGCACAAAACTTCCAAATGAACATGTGACCAATGTCTTACCTTCTGCAGGAAAACACTAAGGGAACTCATTAAAGATTAAAAGAGAAATTCACAAGAAACCAAAACTCCCTTTAAAATTCTTTTCTTCCAAGAGCCTTTGAAAGTAGTTCTTCAAATACATACACACACATATATGCATGCACACATTTATATACAAAAATGTAGCATCAGGTAGTTTTTTGTCTTCTTATGAGGTAGTCCATGATATTACCCCTGGGGTATGCTGAACTGGTAGGAGCATGCTCCACTCTGTTCCTCTCCTGCACTGCTGAACATGACATCATTCTCTTTCTTTCCTGAAGGAGGTCCCTATTAGTGGAGTTTGGAAATAACCCAGATGTTCCCATTTGGTTTTGTTGCTTGAGGTAAAAGGGATGCTCCAGGCCCATTTTTTTTTAACCCTTTTTCTTTTCTCTCTGAAAAAACCCAAGCACACAAGCCCAACCAAATAAGAACTCTTGAAATAACTAAAGCTTTCAAGAGTTAAAATCAGTAGGAACATTCCTTGACAGCTTAGAACTTCAGACCAGTATAACCAGTTGTTTGTATATATACTATACCTTCAAAATTAGTGAAAACAATAGAAGCATAATGGACACATCTAATGGACAGAAATACAGAGAGCAAACAGTATTTAGAGTAAAAGGCATTCTGACATAAGCCAAAATAGTTTGTCACTCGCACACTTCTAATTTGGAGAATTAGAAGAGTTTTATAATTCCCTAGAAACAAAAGATAGAGTCTAGTATCAAAGGCAACTGAAATTTTTGCCTAGAAATGCATTCAACTGCAGTCTTGGGTATACTAATGAAATGAGTATTTGGAGATTTGGAGGTGGTGGGGTTTTGTTGTGGTTTGAGGTTTTGTGTGTGTGTGTTTGTGTTGGGGTTTTTTTGGGATTTTTTTTTTTTTTCCCCCTGAGGCAGGAAATTTGGATAATGATTATTCTTTACTTCACTACAAGATAGAAGGAGGCCTGGAATTCTTTTAAGGAGCATACTTGGCTATCTTTGCTGTTCAAAAAAGGTGAAGTAACAATATGTAGGCCACCTGAAACTGAAAATGTTTTGAGCTAGCATGGCAAATATCAATAAATTTTGAAGATCTATCAGAACATGACAAGCTAGGGCTACCTTTAAAGATGAGGGAAGTAAGCATTTCTAAACAGATCCTCATCAGTTTTATAAGTAGTAGCTCTACATCAGCTGAATCTACCAGATGGAAATACCAAGGACAAGACTCAGAGAACCAACTCCAAGTGTGGTTAGTCTCCTAGCATTAAGAGATGTTCAAAATGCAACTGAATACCATTGTGCAGGCATACTACAAAGACGATGTAAATCAGAAAACTGTGTCTGCTGCTATATATCTGACACCTGCCTGAAAGCCAATACTAAGCTGTGCCTGGAAGACAGGCTTTTGGGAAATGGCTTGATCTTTGGCCAAAAGAGTCATGTAAGAAAAGCTCATATAGGAAAGATTTCAAATAGATAGTTTTAGCTTTGCCTGGGACAGGAGCAGAGACTGTAAGCAGGCTGATGGTACACTGAAGATACATGAGCGTATGTTCCCCTCTCCTATCTCCCTGCCTAAACCCCTGCCAGGAGGACTATCAAGACACCAGTCCTCCACCGTCCTTGCAAAACATTTTTTGCTTTGCAGACCAAGGAAGGGGTATCTTTTCAGTCCTTGAATTAAAGACTAGGTTACTAAATCACCCACATATCTCATTTACCAGACTCAATGAGAAAATGCCTACTACAAAAATCACTTGGTAGATCAGCACCAGCAGATACCTTAATAAACAAGGCCCTAGCAGCTCCCAGTATCAGTTAAATCTATTTATTTGATCAGTTTGACTATCAAATCAGTTAAAACTATTTGATAAGATGGTAAATACATGCCAGAAACTGATGGTCTCAATCTAAGCACAGTCCCTGCTGCTGCTAATGCTAATAATGCCACTAACCTGGGGTAACTTTAATTGGAAGTTTCACAGAGTGCTCTCAGATAGACAGGGGTCTAGATTTCTAGCATTAAAAAGGCAGGAAAGCCTGGGATCTGGCACTATAGATAATTTCCTGTATTTTCCTCTCTCCAGAATTCACATGGGTCTTCACTGAACAATGCAAACAAAACAAAATAAAACACAAACTCATTATTCCATCTTTGCCAGCTGCTTTTCCTTGTGATGAAGCTTCTTTTTCCATAATGTTCCCATCACAGACATATTGCGAGACTGGCCTGCTGCAACACCGCTGCCCAGCCTGGCTCGCACAGTTTTTGGAAGAGAGTGGCATAGAGAAGGCACAGTGAGAAATAAGCCTTGCTTTGTTGGATTCTTTCTTGGACAAAGGTAAGAACTCCTACCAAACCCAGTGCACTTGTGGCCAAAAGCATTCCCCCAGCCAACCATGTGACACCAGGTCACTTGATGCAGGGAGGTTAACAAAAGGAAAAAACTCTCATACTCTTGAGTGAAAACAGGCTGCTAAGAATTGCACTCGAATTAAAAAGCATTATAGTGTGGAAACTGAAAGCTCGTCAGATATTCCACTGGAAAACAGAAGGAGCAGCTTCCCCAAGTGCGAGACAGCGCTGCTGCTCTTGGAGAGCAAGAGGGAGAGAGCAGCCAAGTGCCGGACAAGCTTGCCCAGCTGAACAAGCGTCGCTTTTTGGATGCTGCTGAAACTTGCCACTGTTGCTGAAACCCTGGCTTTGATATGCACTTCACACAGAGGAGATCGATGTGAGGCAGGAGAAATGACGGGAAAAAGCAGTGCACAGAGAGATAGGAAAGGAAAGGGGCTGCTCTGTTCCTGGAACCCCTGCCTACCCCATCCCTCGTGAAAAGGCTCCTTCAAGCCAGACCTATCTGTTAGTCTCCAACCTGCCTTTCAAGATTATGATGCTCTTTGATTTTACTCATTCCTGCTGGAGGTTTTGCTTAAATATAAACAGCAGAGCATTTCAGCAGGAATTAAAAAAATACAAATAAAAGAAATGAGAAATTCCCCAAACCTCCAGGCACATTTTAAAACACATTAAAAAAGACACAACAGTAACAGCTTCATACATACCACAGCTGCAGTGATTTGGAGCAAAAGTAAGGAATACTGAATGTGCTAGTGTTTTGTTTTAAAATATGGCCTATAGACTTCACATTTAGATGCGAGCCCTCTACAAAACTGAAATCTCCCCTTCTTCCCCCTGAAGGACAGAGTGAGAAATTCAGCGATGCTCACTTTTCCCACCTTCATTTCTGCTCCTCCATGTGCCAGGCAGGCTAGACTCTGGGAGAGCAGGGGCTTTTGTGAGGTCCCCAGGACTCCAGGAAACACAGGCAGCTTTACACTAGGATTTACAACCAGTAGGTAAAGAACAACTCAAGAGGTGTTTTATTACTTGTGATGAGGGACTATCAAAGAAGCCACAGGGTACTTTGCCAACTGTTCGGTGTTGTTGCTTTAGTTCTTATTGGCAGCACTCTTGGTTATTGCTCTATTTTTCTTTCTGCTCCCACTTGCTTATCTTTCATCTTACAGCCTCCAACACTGACTTAATTGCAACGCACTGTATGTTGGAAATTAATCCACGCAAACGCTGAAAAAATTTGAGCCAGCTGCTAAGGGGAAGAAAAAAATAAAATAAAATGTCAGCACCTCAAGCTCCTGACACACAAAGGCCAAGATACTAATGTAGCACTTTATCACAACACTGTTTGTGCAAACAGGAAGTGAAATCCTGGGCTTGAATTTCAGGGCTCTTAGTAATCCTGAGCCAGGACACTCAGCTCAGCAGCACCTCTTTTCGATTCTGCCTGGCTAGCACAAGGGCTACAGTGAGATGAAACAGCAACAAAAGACAGGACCCTCTGGCTGACCAACCCAATCGAGAAACTTCTCTTTCTTCTCCCCAAAAGATGAGGATGATCACAAACCTATAAACTGTATTCCTTTTTAACCTAAACCCAGATTCTTTCCTATTTCCTCTGCTCAGAAAATTAAAGTGTACTTCAGGCCTTTGCCTGAAGTCTGCTTTGCAACTTTCTCGACTTACCAGTAAAAGCAGAAGGCAGCTCTGTTGCACAGATTTTGACATTTCCATTTTCTGTTTTGAAATACAGCCAAAGGATGAACAGCTTTTCTGTCAGTAAGCTCAGGGTTTTAACAACGTGTCCCACCTTGCGATTAACAGTAGTATCTTGGTTTCTTGACCCTTTTGACATGAGGAATGGAAACAGACAACCAGTCACACAGCACATGGAAACTGAATGTATTTACTGTATTCTTGTGTTTTAGCATTTCTTAAATACTGCCCACATAAAAGCTCAGACTTGCACTGTGAATGTCACTTGTACAATCTCTGTGAAAGACAAAGCAATTTGTCAGTTTAAGAAATGTAGGTGAAGATCTACTGACGCTCATTTGCATTGAGTGCAAACATAGGGGCCCAAACCAGAGCAGTGATGTAGCATCACAAATGGCAATAGAGATGAGCTAGCTGCCTGTGTAACTTAAATAAAAATGAAGAGAGAGAAGTGGTGTACACTCTTAATCTATGCTGTAAATAAACCTCTATTAATCTTTTCTGGCTTGTATGTACAGATGTTTTACTTTTTGTAACACTATTTCAAGTTAGACCCAGATGTTGTAAATGAAGCTGTAATGCTCATTAAATACATTTTTAAAAAGAGCCACTTACTTCACACCCCTTCAGCATTCCAAGCAGTTCAGCAAGGCAGAGCACCCACCCTGTGCAGAGAATGCAGATGGCATAACTTGACCCTGGCAACGAAAGGCAGTTCAAGCAGTGGGTCTTTGTAAATCGCTCCTCCTCGAGACAAGACACGGACTTCCAGACTGGTGTCTCTCAAACAGGAGGCACTGGTGTATATAAAATGCACTCACTTTCTGAGCTGACAATAATCACAAGTATTGGAGCATGTATGTTATTCTTTTTAAAACCTGATTTATTTTTTTTTTCCCTCTCCATTGAGAACTACGAGGCATTTTGGATACCAAAACAACATTTTTAAAATACTAACAATTTATCTTTTTTGACAAATTCTACCTTCACCAAGAATCCTTGATGTTTATGAAATTCCCTGTTCACCTTTTCCATAGATTACAGTTTGTAATGACCGTTACACAGACTGCTATGTAAATGACCAGTTACACCCAAGCAAATGTTCACCTTGGTTTTCCAATCCCGCCATTACTTTTATATTTACGCCTGCTTATTTTCTGTTTTACAATGCCTTTTCTTGGTCTTACAACCATATTAGCTTGCTATTGCTATCTTCTCTATTACCAAACTGTTTAAGAGACATACTTATGCTTTTATGTAATAAAAGCATGAAAAAAAACTCCAAAAGATAAAAATCTGCAGCTCAATGTAAGTCATGACGGGACATTAATAATAAACAAACCTTATTCATGTCAGATAAAGCAACAAATCCTCATTTAACACACCAAATAATTTATCCTTAGCCAGAAAGACACTGAGTCTGACATTCAAACAGCCATCTCTGTACGTACAGAGAAGCTGCCAAGTCTCCATACTTGAATGATCTCATAGACTCTGGAAAAAAAAAAGAAACCCAAAACATTCGACCATACTAGCTGAATACACAGGGGCAGAAAAGGATCAACTTTAAAGCATTTTAGTGGTTTGGGTGCTAGCACAGATCTGCAGACAAGCTTTGGGAAAAATTATGACTACAAAGTCACAGAAAAATGTAAGACCTAAGCAAAACCTCCTATAAGTTTTCTCACCTACAACAGTGCTATCAGTGAGGAATAACCACTCCTAAAACCCTATTGTTCTCTCACCCACTCATATCAAGCATAACTTGTACTTGTTTCACAAACAAGGAAAATTATGCAACAAACAAGTACCACTTTTGGAGAAGTTCAAGTGTAAAGGCAGTAAAGTTTTTCTCTGAATCATCAGAAAAAAGTGATCAGTTTTCATCTATGATGCCTTTTCCTTTTGCTGTCAGTGAGGCATTGCTTAGAAGGAAAAGGAGAACTGGGGACGACATGGGTACAAGTGAACAAGAGGACATTGATCCGTGTGCTGCTACCTAGGAGAAGTATCTGTGTGCAACCCAGTTGGCTTGGGCTTACTACTGAGCACAGATAGTTACTGAGCTCAGCTTGGTCCCCAGCTGTGTACACTGGACCTGATCCTCTACTTGGGTAAATTTCCGTAGTTCAATTAGGCTGTGAACGATGACAATTTTACCAGCTGGAGACTGGCTACATTTGGGGTTTCTAAAAACTGCGGTGCCTTTCATCATGCAACCGCACATGTGAAACCAACTTTGAAAGAGCATGAGGTACGTTTTATCCTGTTCAGATGAGACAAAGGCAAGCGGGAATCTCAGGTTGAAATAGCAGCTGATAGGTTTGGATTTCTCCTTTGCCAGTTGCAAGGTCAGGATGGGCTGAATTTCCAAATGCGCCGCATACTCAAACTCCCAGCTGACAAGAGAGACTCAAACAGTCCATTATACCACTGAAAATTATTTCCCTTAAAGTGTTAAGCCAGGCACCAAATATGCATAACCAATCTTAAAAAAAAACCCCAGGCATAAGTCACTTGCTTCACCTCACATAATGCATAAACTGCACAACATGGAAAAATAACAGGGAACATTAAGGAGAGATAGCATGAATTTTCTTGAAGCCTTATGTACTGTTATCTACAGTTTAACCTAGTATTTCACTACACTGTTTCACTGCTGCTTTTCATAAGTGAGGAAAGCAACATAGGATGCAAGAATAAACTCAGTCTCAGCATCCCTCACTCCACCTCAGCCTCTCTGTGTGGCTTCCACACAACCAAGTCTCCAGCATTTCACAAGATTCACCCACACAACTGAAACAACACCCTTTGTGTGTTTGAACACGCAGGGTATAATCTCAGCTCTGTTCGTCTACATGTGCGGACTAACCAGCGTATGTATGGACCAAGCCACGCTGGGCTATCATGCCCTGCTGCACACCTGCAGGCAGTTCACACTCAGTGTACAGCTCTGGAATCTCTCTCTAGTCCTCTCTGCATAAATCAAGCAGCAGGGAGGCTCAGAAACATGACGAATACGTTGGCTAGAATATCTCCTGCTGTAAAGACACAGGGAGGAAGGGGGATACTAAACTAACCTTGCCTTGGATGGAAAAGCAGCTGGAATTTAATGTTCTTGGAAGCCAGCCCTGGCTGTTCAGACATGGATCTGCCAGGGAAGTCCCCAGCGGAGGCATTGCTCATTCTCCAAAACTAAAATGTCAAGAGAAAGCACTGGAAATCATTAAGCACTCCGTTCAACATTTCTTGAACAATCTCAGGTGGGGGTGAAGCAGGGGAAAGCCTCCCAACCACAAACAAAACAGAAAAATTCTCAATGTTAGTACAAAACAGAGCAGGGATCATCAGGAATCTGAAGTGGGATCTTGCTTAATTGTGTCAATCCGAAGTGATACAACATCAAGCCAGCCTTAAAAAAACATGGCAAGAAGGAATAGAGTAGAAAAATAAGATAAATAAACACAACTGTGTTTATTGCCTGGGTTTTCAGGGACTCCGCTATTACAGCCCACCTTGTGCAACTGTCCTGCACCAGCTACACCACTCACACGTAGCAAGCTGTGCTCGGTCATCATAATCTGAAAGTGGGATAGAAACGGTCATCAGAAGAAAGGCAGCAAAGCAAGTCTTCCCCTGAAGAAGAGCTAGCAAATCCCACTAAAGCTGTATCTCACTGGCACGAACCCTATTTGCAAGTACATTGCTGCTTTTCCTAGATGACTTCTCCTTTTGTGTATGATCTGTAAAGCATTCGGCAATTCCTTTTGGAAAAAAGCTGTATCGAGGAAAAAAAATTAGAAATCACTATTGTACTCAACCAAAGTATTAAATCCTCAGAAATCAACTGAGAAAATGCTTCACATTAGCTAAACTTGAACTTTTTTCATCATCCCCCTTTTCTCCCCCTTTCCCAGTTAGGGTTAGTAACATTTCTGACAACGCTGGAAACCACAGGTAACAGCATTTTCCTGAATGGTCTTACAGAGGATCACTGCACACTGATGAAGCATTTAGTCTCATGGAAACAGAAAAATGGACTTTATCCTATTCCCTGATTGCCTGGAGAAGTTGGGCCTAAAGAGTTGCCACAGGGCAGATTTTGAAGCAAGGTAGAAGAAGAGTGCCTCCACCCTACAGCTTGCTGAAAAGCTCATGAAGACAGAGCACAAGGTGTACGTGAATTCAGTAGCTGCTACTATGGAGCATCAGATGGGGACGGAAAGGATCCCCAGAAGCAGTCCTGAGGGTGGCCTGGCACAGCCATGAAACTCCTTTGATGGCTGGGGAAGGAAACAAGAAAAGCAGAAGTGTCAGGTACAAGAGAGGATTTCCTAAATTTATTTATACACATGTATTAGCAGACACGTCCCAGCAAAACAGATAAAAGATATTGCTTAAAAAAAAAAAAAAAAAAAAAAATCAACAAAATGAGAAACAGCCTTTGTGCATTGGGATGAGACACCTCTTTTCCAAGCAGAAACAAACCACATTTATTCCAATATATCTAGCAGTGTACATTGGATTTAAATTGACAGAATTAGGAAAAAAAAAAGTTATCCTCCCACAAGCTGACTGGTATAGCAATTTTCGTCTAAAGCAGCAGCAGATCACCAAGACAAACATATTCACAGGGATTTCCTGTTAAAAGTCACTCATACAAACATATTTTTACTGGGAGAAAATAAAGCTTCGTAGTGACACAAGCAGAGCACTATTTCCATTTAAAATGAAGACCGTGGCAAATTCAGTTTTAATGGAAATTAAAGCGTGCTGGTACTGTGGGATAGCTGTAAAGCCACTCAAGGGTTTTGTTTGAGTTTTAATTTTAAAAAAATAATACTTCACAACATGCCATACTGCCAATACTTTTACAGATCCAATCCCACTTTCCGTATGTGCTAATGGAATCCTTACAGCTCTTGATTCACATGACTTAAATTTGGGTTACCACAAGAAATGTGTTATGACTTCAAATCTTTAGCTTGATCTTTTAGGGGAAATTAAAAGAACATTTTTCCATAGCTTGTAATTACTTATGTACAAAACATATGTTTATCTGTTTTTCCAAATCATTTTCTAATACTAACAAAGGAACCAAAGTCCATCTTTGGAGAAGCTGCATCAGTTAAACTTGCATTTTCTGAGTAGTTGAGACCCCCAAGAGAAGCAATTTAAATTAAGATAAACATAGGCCCACAGGTATCTGAAGCCCCAAATTCTTTGATGTTCACACATCACAACTTGAAAATTTTCATCTTACAAACTTGAATTTCAATAGAAAGCATAACCTAAGGAAATTCTGGGCTACCCTGTTTGCTCCCGGTAAGTGGCACATCTCAGTAAGAATTGCACCATTCTAGCTAGGCATAGTTGTCCTTGCAGTACAATTGGACTCAAATTAGTATTTTGTACTGCTTACACTTGAGAACTAATATGATATTTTAAAATAAGTACTTTTAGAAGGTGACATTTCTTTCAATATTTAACAGTCTTGAGACCGTCCATAAAAGACTGCAGCTCCGAAGAGACTTCCTACATCACAAAATGCTGTCTTATAGTATTGCAGACATCTAAGTAGTAGCATAATTCTTTCATGGTCTAATTAAGCCCCACAAAATAAACCCCACAGTTAGGAACTTGCTCCCCAGTGTTCCTTTGAGGAGCTGCAACAGAAACTTTCCCACCTTGATGGTGTGAAACCTATCTTTTATTTATAGCCAGTTTATGCACAGTTGTGCATGTGACAACCTTCTCTTACTTTAGATGTTTCTTTTCCATTTCTGGTGTTACAGGATACGGGTAAAGAGCCTCTTTGAGTTTCACAATGTTGGAATAATACATTTTTGAAATACTGAAGTGAATTAGGAAGTAGATTTAAAGCAGTAACATAACCTTAAAATATGGAGTGTTAGGTGCCTAAACAGGTCTTTGAAATGAACCATGAGAAATTAAAATTCATCTAGTTACCAACATTCAAAACAGCATTGACTTAATCCAATTTGTTATTTCCTTGCCAGCAGCATATTTTTACTTTAATCTAACTGCCTATTACATTTTCATTGCATGTCCTTGACACTGAAGGAACAAATACTGGGTTGATATCATCAGAGCCTTCAATGTCATTATCTAACTATATGAAATGACATGCAGAACAATATATTAAAGAACTCATGCTTAACTGAAGCACTTGATGAGCTCAAGGTGAACCAGCCTGATGCATCATAAAAGCCTCCTTTGGAAGCTCTTCATACATGCACAGCAGGAAAACCCACTCCCTCCACTGTATTTGCTCATTGCTGAAAAAGCAGCACTTCAAGGATCAAAAGACAACATAAAGCACTGAGTTACAGAAAATAATAAATGTATAAGCCTTGCACGATTTGTTACCACCTTTTACGCTTGAAAAGAACTGTAATATGGGGGTGAATTAAGAGGTTTGCACACTTTCCTTTTAATACTTGGAACTAATCAATCATTTTGGACTCCAGTTCAGGTGTTTTTCAAGAAGAACAGAAATGGATATTTTGAAGTAAACAGAGTGAATTCTTCTGGATTGAGAATTAAATTATTCATCTTGTTAGTGTGGCTAAGATGGGTCATGCTGTGCATGATTACAAGACCATATCATAAGTCCACATGATAAAATTAATGATTTTATTTTCTTGAAGTCATTTAAAAATGAATCTGAAAAGGATGGCTTTTTTTTTTTTTTTTTTTTTTTTTCCTAGTGCAGCAGAGTTTTATTGTGCCTATTATTTCTGGAATGTCTTCTTGTATTTCTTAGGAGATACAGAAAACAGACTGCTTGTCCCATCAGAGATGCTTTCTTGTTGGCTTCTTAAATTTCTGATTCTGCTGCAATATAGTTGGAAAGTGGAAGTAGCTGCGTTTTCAGACATGACTTATTTTGTGGGACCGATATTATAGTTGTCAGTTACTAATTTTAAGTCATTACTTAATTGAGGAATATTATTATTTTTTTGTTCTGTATTATTTTTATTTAATACTAGTTTCATTTGAGTAGAAAAACCCTGATACATACAGAAAATACAATATTTTGAAAAGCTGAAGAGCAACTTTCTATATACATATTTAAATATAGATTTATTCAATGCATAATTCCTTAATAATAAAATGCCTGTGAGGCACTGGAACAGGCTGCCCAAGGAAGTGGTAAATAATCCATCTCTGGCAGTGTTCAGGGCCAGGCTGGACAAGCCTTGGAGCAACCTGGCCTAGTAGAAGATGTCCCGACCATGGCAGGGGATTGGAACTAGATGATCTTAAGGTCCTTTCCAACTTTAACCATTCTATGATTCTATGATTTTTTCCTTGCTTTTTTAACTTGAAGGAACTATTTTACTTATATTTCCCCATGCCACTTTTATGCAAACAAATGACAAAAAGACCAATGGCTTACCCCTTCTGAGACTGGCAGAAGACTCAGCCTACTGCTCCTGTTATCTCACAGTCATCTAAATGCATTATTAATCTTAAATAAACCACTTCTTGGGAGCATTACCTGATGTGCTATTGGAAATTCTTCAGCTCAGTAAGCTTTGTCTAGAGACTATTTTCTTAGGGTGGTTTTGATATTACGAGCTTCTTTGAATGCAAGAGATCATTCTGTCTGCATGGAGCCCCACTGAAATCCCTGGGGTTCCACTTCCATATACACCCATCTCCAGCCCTGGCAGTACCAGGATTTAAATGATTTAGCTTGCCCAACATTTTTCTCTGTCTGACCGAGAGACACAGCGAGGCCGCTGATCGGCTTCACCTCCACACATCATCAGTGTCAAAAACTATGATTTAAATCAGGATAACAGATACGCTTTTGCCAGAAACACTGGAGCAGATGTGCTGTGACAAGTTATTGCTTATTTTATGCAGTTATGACCCATTGGAAAAGTGCACTGGATATAATCTCAGGAGAGCTGGCTTAATCTCCAGCCTTGTGCTATTACTGTTGCACACTGAACACAACACTACCTCTCTGCTGTGCCTCAGTTTCTCCATCTGTTGCACTAGGGTAGCATGATACCAGTTTCCTCTGTGAGGCACTCCAACACCAACTGATGAATCCCATGTTAAAAGCAGACATATTAACTGCTTGGCAGTATTATGAATTAGGCAGTAAGGCATCGCCACACTCTCGAGGAACAGCTTTCCCTGAAGTCTTACAATCATCAAGTTACTTGACAGCTCTCATTCAGCCAAACATGACTGGAAAAACAAAAGCACAAGAATATGATTTAAGCAAGATGTTGTTTAGTAAACATTTATTAGATACTATAGTAGCAAGCGTGATATGTCTCTCTATAATGGCTAGCAGATATTCTCGGATAACCAAAATGCTAATACATTCATCCTGAAATAGCTTCCTTATTCTAACACCTCACAAATTAAATGCAAAGCTGTGCGCAATAACCTTATGTGTAGACATTAGACAAAGAATTTTGACTCCTAAAAAGAAGTAATAATATACAGATGTCTCTGATGATGTAAACCAAGATTTAACACAAAGCCTGGGACATATTTCACATTGGCTCCAAGTTGGTGCATTCATGCCACACTGGTTCTGCTCTTTACAATCTTCCATGCACAGCTTTGACCCTCTTTGGAAAACATTCTTTCTAGAACAGAGACTGAATGCCTCACATCTTCCCTCCCTCTGTCCACTCCCCAATACACTTTGGGATTATATAAAAAAGTAAGCTTCATACAAAGGGCTTTATACACAACCTTGCTTCCAGCTGATAGTCACAAAACTCTCCTACAGCTTAGGTGATGTACAGTACTGCAGGCAAGAGACATCAGGAATGGATTTTCATTTCTCTGTACCTATGGTATTCAGAGGCTAGAAGAAAGACTCTAGGTTAAGTTAAAACCGAGCAAGTATATGGACAATGATCTTTATTTTCCATCTGGTGCTTTTCTAGTAAGTGTCGAAGAGGTTCAGTACAAAAGAACACCTAATGTGTTGTTGAATATGGTCTCTCCAAACCATTACACCCAATACATTTCAGGACATGCTACATGATGACTATAAAGTATTTCGATGTATATGACTCCTTACAAATGTGCAAAGACTGGATCCTTGCTAGAAAGAGCAAGATGATTCTTGAGCAATTCAACTGCTATCCAGTCTTTAAGAGATTCATTCTGCAACAGAAGGTGGGGCTGTTGGGAACTCCCATGTAGTCTCTTGTGCTGTCAAGCAAAGGCTTCTGGGTCAAAACAAGATTAGAACTGGTGTTGCTATGTGTTACACTGCTATGTGTTACTTTTTAAATTATTATTTAATCTTACCTGAGAAGTCCCTACAGCTCTCAGCCGTGCTGACTGTGGGCCTGTTTGGTAATCCATATTACTGAAATAGTCAACATTAAAAAGTAAGTTTCTGGAGGAAGGTTATTTTAAACATACTTTTCAACATAGTTCTCAAATATTTTTATTATCAGAAGTGTCTTAATTTCCATTAACATACATTTCGATGGATTAGATCAAGGAAACTAAGAAACAAACAAACATTTTCATTATTACAACAATCATCATATTGGATGAAATTAAGGAAATGAAACTATAAAGCTTTCAATGCATAAGCCCGTCATTAAGTGTCAGAAGTTACTTACCTTGCTAAAAGTTCACTCCTCATCTGCATGCTATAGCTTTACTCTTTCCTCTGAAGCCTCTAATACATGCATCAGAGACAGGGTATTAGAACAAAAGCAGCACTGGTGTATTATAGATTTCATACTGATGGGGAACTGATACTGAGGTGAGAGCAACATGGGTTTAGTAATTGCCTATACACAGTATTTTGGATATGTAGCGCAAGTCATGTTCTTAAAATGCTCTCTAATACCAAATATGCCCAAATCAATAAATAGATCACAATTATTCCATTTAGACTGTCTTGTTTTGAATAAATCTTAGATACATGTTTATACTCATTAAAGTCCATACTGGTGTTTCAACATTGGGAACTTGGAATTTGCATATTCCAAGTTCTATCTTATAACGCTGCTGAGCTATTTGCAATACCATAATTTTTATCTAAGCCACTGCTTTGGGATTGCTCCTGTAAGAGGCAATGACTCCCCCTTCTCATGCTTGCTCACTGTATTTCCATACATCTTTACCAACAGAATGAGCTGATTTCTATATTCCAGACAGTCATTCTAAAAAATTGAAGAAATTCTGCAGTCAGGTAATGAACAACACAAGCCACAGTTTACCTGTGGCTGTAACATGCACCTTCCAACGAATAATTTATTTTTTAAACATTTAGCTATATTATTTGACCAGAAAACCATTCAGCTCCTTATCCCTTTTTTCATAATGAAAGGGAAACATTTTCCTACATGAAATGGAAAGATACAGCAGTTCATTGCTGGCTGTATGCTGTCCAAGGCCTCTTCTTAGCTTAAAAAATGAAAAAACAAAACAAAAAAAAAGTGTGGACTAATTTAACTTTGTGTTTTGCTACACATAAACCACTGCCCACCCCTGCTTTTTTACTCTGAAAAAGAATATGCTTTCATTTTTCCCTTTGCAGATCTCCTTTGAGCAGGAAATGCTCTTTAATGTTTCAGAATAAAATTGCAAGATCTTAAACACTGGAACTTTTCATCAGTTCCCTGACATGCTCTATCATGTTATACACATTACATACAAACCGCTTCTTTTAAAGAGCAAGATAAAAGACATTTAGTAAAGGCGAGTTTTGCACAGCAGCAACTAACAGTCTCTTGTACCAGTTCAGGGTGACAAACAGAAGGTTTTACTCTGGATCTGCATTTTTTCCTTTAAGTACCAAATAGAACTAAAAATGGGGAACTGAAAGAGGCAAATACCAGTGCAAAGATAAATATTACCTATGTAAGCATGCACGTTTCAGTAATAATGCTCAATTTCAGTGAAAACTAATAAAAAAATATTACTTAGAAGCATGGATTCAGTCTTCTGTATTCAATTTATTTGCTGTTATGAAAAACCTATCTCCCACTGTTCAATCAAGGTATACAGTTCATGCCAGAAGGACATCATCTGCTTACATCTGGATATCATCCACTTGCATTTTTGTTACCTTTCTCACTTAAAAAACTAAGCTTAACACAAAAAAAGGGAAAAGGTCATCTCATCTTTTCAGCTTGCTTATTTCATACATTTGTGGTTTGCTTTCTCTGTTTCTCCCACAGATGTGAAGCTCCCTCCCCCCACTGTGGTTTCTTCACATACAAAAAGGAAAAAAACCAAACCAAACCAAACAAAAAACCACTAAAGATGAAGTTACAAAACCAAGACAGTGGCTCATAATTCTTAAAATTTCAAAAGGAAGAGTCAGTTGATGGGCTCGCTAGCATATGCACGTGCTGAAAAAGAGCAGGAATTATACCCACAATGCAAATCACTCCAGTTGGGACGCAAGGGAGAGATCAAGTACCTTCCCCACATCTGTCTTCTCACTCTGCAGATTGGAAGCTCTCTCCTATAAGCAGCAGTCCAAGAGACAAGCACATAAGGAGAGAGGCCAAAGGAGTCCTTGACACGTTCCTTGATTTGAAGAAAACCAAACCACCCCAAACAAAACAACAAAAAACCCCAAATCAAAAAGCCAACAGTGCTTCAAAGAACTCTCACTCCAACCCCATCTAACAGGCACTGCAGAAAGATGCTATAGCCCTCAATTATTTAAAGGCAAGAAAGCATAGGAGATACAGAAGTCACAAATAAATGATGGAGCTAACAGAAGATAGCACCAGACTTGGAATTCCTGGCATTGTTGTAAACAGAGATGCAGTTGAAACATGGGAGAAAAAAAAATAATAATCTTTTCCGAGAAGCAGCATCTGAACCAAGGCTCACGCTACTCTGGCTGTGCCTCTCAACTTGCAGTCTCAAGCTCCTGCATGAGAGGATGGAGTTGGCATTTAAGTTAATAAAGCAGTTCAGCAGAAAATGTTTGCTAGAAACTGATGGGTAACAAAAAGACCTTTGAAAAGGAACAGACAAAGGAAAATACAAATCACCAGCTAATTAATTATGTGTTTCTTTTTACACTATTGAGCACAAAGTATTTCCTCAGACTCGGTAATGTGGAAACAAGGAAAAAGAGGGGGTACAAAAATCTATTTTATTCCTTCTCTCTTTGCAAATACACTTAAAAAAGAATTGTCCCATTGTTGGGAAGGGGAAAAACAAAACAACACAACAAAACCAAAACAAAAACCAAGAGAAGGAGCCAAAGGCTCACAAACTGACAAGCATTTCCCAACCTGAACCCACAGCATTTCCCACTGAGGGCTGTATGATCCTCTTCAGTAAGGCTTAAAGAATTCAAAAGGCACAGAAAGTAGAGAAGCAACACCAAACAAAAAGCTAATACAGTGCAAGGCTTTGCCCGCTATTCATTTGTTCTTCATTTTTTAGTTTATCTTCCATGCAGTTACTCCTTAGGAACCAATCTGCTTGATGACTGCTTTCAGCAAGTTTAAATTTATCACATCTGTAAGTATAGAGACAACAGAAAACAAATCTGATAAACTGCCCTAGAGAGAAAAACCACAGTGTTTAACAGAAAGCTCTCTGAAACCAAACATAAATCTCTTCAAAGACCTGTATTTTCCTGGTAGCTTTTGCACTTATTTTGCACCAACAGACAATGGCATGTTTACATGCTACATTTCAGAGGTTCACTGAAAAAAGCTACCAAAATTCCAGCTGATCTCAGCATCATTCTGAAAGACAGTCAAATTCCATGTTGCAAAACCTGGCTGCAGTATCAATGCAGTTTTTTAATGAGAAATGAAAACTTCACACACAGGACATCTTTTAAATCATTTATTTCAGTAGGAAAGATTTCTGAAACCTGTAATTCATTTTGACTAGCTTATGGAAACACACAATTTTCACACGCACACACAGAATAAAGTATTAAAAAAGTAGAAGAAAAAGGCTAGAGGCCAGCCAAACTGCACATCACTCAATGAGATCACAGTGCAATCCCTATCCCTATAACACCTCATGCCAGACAGGAATATTAAAAATGGCTTGTGTTTACTGCATGACAACCTTGATTCCCCTTTCCAGTGATGGTTGGTCCTTATAGGATTATTATAAACCACATCTATTACTTCTGGTGCTTTTCACACTTCAGTATGGTAGTATTTGAATGAATATGCTCCTGTACACAAGGAGCTAGAAGTGGCTGTAAGCAAGGCACCCCAGAAGCCTTTATTTCAACATTTAATCAATTTATACTGCTTTTCAGCTCCATCTGTGAACGGCTTTGGAATGGTAAGAAATACCTTCAGGAAACACATGTGAAGGCCAGAACATACCCAAATAAAGAGAAATTATATGCTAATCAAACACACAAAGGAAATGGAATATTTATGATGCTTTTAGTCATTCAAGAGCAAGATCAGGCTAATAGCTGTAACTGTGCCACTATCTGCAGGAACTTGCATTTCATTACATTTCATACACCTTTTTTCTTAGCAACGTAACTTCAAGAAAACTTGTTAGCTCTATTCTGTAACAGGCATGGCTAAACTGAGTTATTTGTCTTTCCTCCTTTGACTTAACCCTTCTATTGTCTTTGAAGAGTCTAGAAAGCATAAGATTTTCTAATTACCCTTCCAGCATCTGAACTTATAAACACTAAAACTGCTATGTTTTTATAAGGATGTGTTCAAGGAAAACAAATATTTAATTGCTTGAGAACAACATATTCTTTCATTTTTTTCTTTCAAATACTTGTAATTTCTTACTACTAAAACCATCTCTAGCAGTTGTTTCAGTGAAGGACAGTACTCTCCACATAGCGTTGACACTAGAAATACGATATACAGAACTGAACTTATGGGATATTAAGAAAGAGTAATATTTATTCAAGCCTTTTCTTTCCCCATTTTTTTTTCCTATAGGTATAAGAATGCTCTTCAATGTTTAAATCAAAATGGGAAAGAGAAAACTGAGCTCCTTTCTAATAACGTGAGCTCTTAGTTCATGTGGTCTAGACCATGACTTGGATTACCCCTTTCAATCCCTACTCCTCATCTATCCAGAGACATACCAAAAGAAAATTAAATCAAATCAATTTTGAAGAAGTCTGAGCTACTTCTGATAAAAGCTGAACAAGCCCAAGCTACCGAATATCTCTGCATTTTTCCTTAAAAGAAGCTATTCAAATACAAACACCCCATGCTCCTACCTCACCCCCCAGCTAAAGCAATTCAAGCCACAACTATTTTACACTGACCAAAACAACTAACTTCTGCAGAAATGCAACGACTGTAAGGAATGTTACCCCTTGGAACATCAAGGACACAGTATGCAAGTCTGCCATTGTGGTACACTCAGCACTGAAATAAAAGAATTGGTCTTCAAGTTAATAATAAGGCACTGACAAATGTCCTCCTTAAAAATCAAGCACTCACACTCTTTGTCACATCATAAATTAGAATGATGGTTTTTAAAAAAAGGATAACCCCTACAAACAAATTCCATGTCCACTCGTACAGAATCTTTCCCAAGACAAATCACCTTATGCACAAGTCACTTTTAGAGAAGAATTAAAAAAAGGGCAACAGTTAAATAATAACAAAACTTTTGAAACTTTTCCTTGGAGGGCAAATAAGCAATTATCTGATGCAATTTACTAACAGCCCTGGTGTCTCAATGCTTGCAACAGGCAGCATACTACAGCTGCCCATGGAAAAGATCTAGTAATGCTGGTGGGTTAGCATACCAAAAAAAGGACAATGAATGAAGAAAAATGCCACTGACAGAGCCAGAAGAAACAAGATCCCATGATTTACCTTATATTGATTTGAACAAGATTTGCAACAGCTAACCAAAACCACAATACCAATTGCCTTTTATCAAACCTAATGAAACCTGTTTTTTTGGTTTGTCATTGTTTTTGTTTTATGCTTTCTTTTGCTCCCAATATGTTTTCAAATGCATATGCATACTTCTATAAATGCTTTTCTTGGTAAAAGTTCAAGTGCTCTGCAGTTGCATTTTGAGGAGGAAAGTTAATCAGCTGATTCCCCAAAAGAGACACTGATTCCTCAAGCAGAAGGCTAAAACATCTGCGTAACTAGGGGGCTGCTTGATACACCAGCTGCAGAGTTGACAAATAGTGTCTGTCATTAAAGTATTTTCTTTTACAGATCTTTCTTCAGTATGATTTCTGCAGTAATCTAAAAGAGCTAACAGTAACACGATTTTAAGCTGCGTGCTAAAGCTCATTCATTAAGTATTTATGTGCATTCATTTAGTATTTGTAATTTTAATGTCTATAACTTGCACCTAAATACTTAATGAATCATTATAGTTTCCTCTGGCATGAAATGTCTGCAAAATTCAATACATGTCTGGGATGAGGTATGTTAACTCAAATTATCAGAATTTTTTCAAAAATAAATCTCCTTATCTGCTTTCTAAGCACACTGGAATAGAAGTCAGGTTTGAAAAATGTAGCCAAAAGTAGTCTGGATTAAGTTAGAAGGATAAAAGTATTCAACAACCACTGCAATTGTATGTATTTCTAATGCACTGCACCAGATTCATAAACCAGACATTCCCTGTTGTTCAGTCTTCCCCAAGACTGTTAGTTCAGCTAACGAAGTGGTCAGCAGTCAACAGATGATTAACATTTACATGCAAAATCTTGCTAAAAAGATCTACACTGAATACTTTTTGCTCCTATGCCTCCAAAACAAATAAGAGGCATCTTTAGTTTCAAAATCAAAACATTAAGAAATAAAGTGATGAATACTAGCTGAAATATTTCAGCAGTTATTAACAAAATAAGGAATTAGAGCAATACATTAAAAAAAAAAAGTCAAAGAGAAACTGCCAACTACCTGAAGTAGTCTGGATGACAGTCTTACCTGAATACCATGAGCTTGTTGCTGTCCTTGTTTTCTCAGCACTGGTGTAATTATTTATATTTTTAATCCCTTTTTCAAAAAAGGGTATTACTACATTCTTTACAGTGTATTTGACTGGTTTGAATCTTTCCAAAGCTTAGCTGAGGCAGCTTTTCCTCAGGGAACAACACTACCACCTCCTGAGCACCATTTATCTCAAAATATGTAACATTTCAGCATTTCTTTGTTGCCCTGTAGGACTACTTGGCTAAATAGCAGATAAACAATAGGAAAGTACTGAACTATTCATTGTAACAAGTACCAATAATATTTTCCATGTTGTCATTATTCACTCCAGTTACTCTGGCTACACATTTTAAGTAACTCCTCCTACGATATTCAATCTCTCCCACAAAATCCAGCATATCTGAGGGTAGAAAAGCACAGAAGAGTAGGAGGCCCAAGAACAATGGAAGTTGGTAACAGCAACAATTCACTAAATGATGATTTGTGAATCTTCTTACCATAAAATCCTAACTCAAAACAGCTGGAAAAATACAAAAAACAATATTAAACAACACCTTCTGACCTGGCTCTGTCTTTAGCAAAGTTGTGTGATGTCAAGCTGTGGCTCCCAGCTGCATGTTTCCTTTCACTAACAGAAGAACAGATACAGTTATGTTGCAATGAACCTATAATAGCTTATTTAAAAATTCAAAACCCACAGGCTATTTTCTGCAATGCTTAAAGAAGTACATACATTGTTAAAAAAACACTTAGTTGTTGAGAAGACACACATTAAGTATTTTTTAAAACACAAAAAAACCCCAAAATTAAAGTTGTGCAAAGTCTACTACTTTAACACTGCTGGCTATGAAGATGATGTCTTTACTATACACCCAACATGGGTAAGCTTGGGAGATGTGTGAATTGCAGAGGGATTCAGCACAAACAACCTCTTCTGAAAATGAATGACTTCAGGTTCAGAACAGACTATTCATTCCCCACCAAACCACCACCACCACAAAAAAAAAAAAAAAAAAAAAAAAAAAAAAAAAGAATTGCAAAGGGACTCAAATTCCCATGGTGCTTGTGGTGTAATTCTGACAGAAGCATCCTTTCTACCAACAGCCAATTCACAAGAACAATTACTGGAAACAAACCAGCCTATTATTCTACATCACCAAGTAGTTGGAGTTTGTTGTGGTTTTGTTTGTTTCTTCTACAATGAGATTTAATTATCCTTTTTTGTCCCACTTCCCCCTCCTCCTCTCTTCCCCCCAAAACCAATCATTTTCATTAAGAGATTGACTCTAGAAAAAATCCCCAAAAATTAATTTATAGGCTTCTACTCAAATGCAATAAACAAACTGTACATTTTCAAAATAATAACTACTAGTAGAAACCTTTATTAGATAGTCAGAGAACTCTGCCACAGACTGGTAGGTAGCTTATTTCTTTTTAAAAAGGAGTATTCATAGTGGAATCTACAGGCATATTTACGGCCACTAAACCACAATGTCAATGGAACAGTTACTACTTTTTCACAGACTTCAGAGTTCTGACATCAGAGTCATATTTTGGACAATGTCTCCTTGCTTTACAAAGATCATATTTTTGAAGATTAAAGAAAGACTAATCATCCAGGAAACTCTACCTAGGTGACGTCAAGGAAACCCAAATAAAGCAAGAATCAAAGTCTTAAGCATAAAACACACATAAAGCATAGCTCCCTTTTTATAACCATGTTTTTCTCTGAGAGTAATTTCAGTGACCAAGAATTATTCCTGTTAAGGGTGGAATTTTCAGTCCCACACCTTTTCTCTCCCTAGGTTACACTACCTTCTAATATATTAATTATTTGTCTGGAGATCAAAAGAGTTTCTGTATGTAAGGTCTGCTTTAGGCCATGTTATCAGCACCACACAACGTCAACTATTTCGACCAAGACAGATACTAAAACCAGTTATTGCCAAATGAGAACATGAAAGCTTGAAATTGTGCCTCTATCTTTTTAAAATGGAGATCTTAAGTGATACTATGAAACACCATATGCTAACAGTGGTCCCTAACTGATAATTAACAGATACCCAGAGAAGAAAAATGTCTCAGTGAGCTATACCCAGGTGTTTGGTTCTTTTGTCATTCAACCTTTGCATGTAGGAGAGTGACAGGTATAGAAACAAATGGGAAGAAAACACTCAGCTCTGACCCCACAGTGCTTTCAGGTTTGTCTCTTCCACACACACACCTTGACCACCCAAAACACACGAACTACGTTTTTAACACGGAATTAGGTAACAACGTACCAAAAAACTTTTGGTGTGTAAGTGCTCAGCCTTTGTGCCACTTGTAGGGAATATGGCTCCCATACAGTACTAAGGTTTGCAAGCTTACTGCTACTTTAAGCTTGCAGTGGTTAACATTTCTTCTACTTGTAGGTCTGAGAGAAATAACATTGCTCCAGACTAAGTGTGCCTGGGGCAAGCTCCCATCGACAACTCCTGGTATAAACAACATATCTAGAACGTGTAGTACCTCTTTTACCCGGTTCATACATAGCTTTTGATACAAGTCTTAAATACCAGTTTACTTGTTTTCTTAAGAATGCCTAAAAAGGTGAGTTATTTTCAAAATTAATATAAAGTTAAAAGAAACTCAAACTAGCTACAATCTATTTAACTCAAGCACAGCACCGCCAGAATTTTCACACACACTATTTGGTGTTTCATGTTGTTTCTCCTTTCACTCTTTAAGGCAGTGGTTTCCACAGGTCAGTTCAGAGAACATAATGAAGCATGGTCCATGGCAATTCTTGTTGTAACTCCATTTTTAATTCGGGGACTCTACTCCCCAACCATTAGTGGTTTTGTTCAGGGCTCCAGAGTTCAGAGATTGAGTTGACAGGCTCTGTTCTGGCACAGAATACAGCTGGCACATGTTTCATCAGGACCTCGTTCTCGATTATGAGATGGTTTAAATTGTTCTTGTTTTGAATTAACCTATTATTCAAAGGTCATCAAGTTGGCAGGAACCTGAAAGCAAAAATACAGCAGATTTAGTTTGGGTAGTAGCTGCTTACACTCCACCATTTCACAGACTAGTCACCTGTTTAAATGCACATCATTAATGCTTGTACTGTCTCCAAACAACAGGAGAAAGAACGCAACTACCATTCAGCAGTACAAATATAATTAGAGCTGTAGAAAACCAAGGTATAACCAAAATATTAAACTGCTGCATGGTTTATAATTTTATATATATGGCCATAGATCTTATTAATTTTGATGACATTTAAGATTTAAGTTGTCAGCAAAACAACCTTAGCATGATAAATCTCAGAACCAAACTACACAAGCGGAACCTTCTCACTTGAGTCCCACCTCCAGAATTCTTGGCACACAGGTCAGCAATTGATGTAGGCCTTCTAGTATTTTTAAGACTAATTTAAAAAAAACAAGGCATAAACACTTGCCTGGGCTTTTCCCATAGGAAACCTGAATGCCTGCTGTAGACATCACTCCCTTTCATGGAGATTAAAGCTAGTTTGCATTACATTAGTTTATATCCCCATCTTCTCCCCATCAGGAATTTGCCTGACAGCAACATCTCTTGTTTAGTTAGGTTACTAAAGAGCCACCAAATTCCAGATGACTGTCAATAAATACCCAGTTTGGTCAGATTTGAAGCAAGCATTTCTTATTTTGCATTTATTTTTCTTAAGTAACTCCTCTACAAAGGCAGGCTAAAAATCTTGGGGTTGTTCAGCCTGGAGAAGAGAAGGCTGCGTGGAGACCTCATAGCAGCCTTCCAGTATCTGAAGGGGGCCTACAAGCACGCAAGAGGGACTCTTCATTAGGGACTGTAGTGACAGGACAAGAGGGAATGGGTTTAGAATTAAACAGGGGAAGTTCAGGTTAGATATAAAGAAGAAGTTCTTTATTGTGACGGTGGTGAGGCACTGGAACAGGTTGCCCAAAGAAGTGGTAAATGCTCCATCCCTGGCAGTGCTCAAGGCCAGGTTGGACAGAGCCTTAGGCAACATGTTCTAGTGTGAAGCATCCCTGTCCACGGCAGCGGGTTGGACCTAGATGATCTTAAGATCCTTTCCAATCCTAACCATTCTATGATTCACCATTTACCTGCAGAAGCAAGAATGATCAACTGGGCTAAAGTTCCACCATTAAAAATAAAAATAATATCTATTAAAATAGGTCCCAATACTACTCAAAACTGGGTAGGTTTCTATAGTCTGTCAAAAGCACATTTAAATATCCAAACTTTCTTAGGCAGTCATACTGCTAACAAGCAAATAAGATCTTTCATTTTAAACGGTACCATAAGGCATCTCTCTAGGGAAAGCACTGCTCAGGAATCAAATCACAATCAAGAGAAAAATTTTTACAGGATTTTTTTTTGCCCCTCATTTGGTAAACCAACCTTTGTACCCTAATGTCTGTGTGGAGCACTGCTTCTTCTATGGGTGCAACTATGCTGCAGGAACCCATATAGTACAACTACACAACATGCCATAAAACAGAAAATATGCAACAAATTATGGTAGCAGGCTTTTTGCTTTTCAGTGGAAGTTGTTATTTTTGTTAGTTGTTTTTTTTTTTTTTTTTTTTTTTTTTTTTAACAATCCTACCCTCCTTTTTCCTTTTAAAATCTCCTTCACTTATCTTCACTTTGCTGTCATATTTTCCACAGGAGGCTTCACCAAGATCCTTAAGCCTGCTGTGTTTGCACAAGCTAGGGGCTGAATGCTTTAAACAAGTTTGCATTAAATAGTATTGTTAAGCCTTACTGAATAAAAGCTGTCCTCAGAGGGCTATTTTCAGGCTTGCCTGGAAGTCAGCACTTGCTTGCAAACTCCTCGCCACTATTCCCACATTCTCCAGCCTGTAACACAATTTCCTCTCCTTTGCACTGTCTCTAATACTTTTGAATGCTAAGGTTTACTGCTTTTTATATAACTGTACAATAGCCTTTTTAAAATAGGCAATGACAAAAATACTGCTGCTCAGACAGATATTTTAGAGCATTCCTTCCGTGTCTCCAATTGCTTTAAAGTAGCCTCAAGATAGCCCCAAATCTTTCTGCGTTACCACAGAAACTCTGAGGACTTGTTTGCAAAGGGACAAACAGGAAAGCTAAGGCAAATCAATAGGCATGTGAAATTGACATACATGCTGCTCAGAGTAGATTGCTCTTCATACAAAGCTATCAGTTACAGCTTGGTCATCTTGAAGATCTCTCTGTTCTGAGCTCTTAATAGCTCATATTCCTTTTCAACTCCTTGCTCTCACCTGTTGTCTGTTGCTTTGGCAGGCAGCGCTCAGGTGTTTAAACCAGAGCATTGCATTCATTCTGTTTCCAGCTTGAAATTTGTACGAATTTCCTAAATGAGAAAGGTACAGAAAAAAACTGATAAACACAAACAATCCTATATATTTAAAATCCTACCCATACTCAAACACCTCTAAATTAAAACATTATGAAAAGATTTAATAGCAGAAGGTTCACATAACTTTACACTTTGTCTGGCATAGGTGCAACTTAATTGTTTGGCCTAGTGTGAGAGAAGTTTCAGCTCACCTGCCTTCTTTTCCAGCATTCTAGATTTCAACTAACACCAGTGTGAATGAGGAAAGAACAAAACATTCTCAGATTCCTACAACAAAAATGTTTTTGTTCAATGCCATTATTGCAATTTGTTTATAATATAATTTCACAATTTTTAAAGGAAGTGCAAGATAGCACTGAAATGCACTCTAGAAAGTTAGATTTGAAAATATTTGAAGACTGTTCCTAAAATATCAATACATTTCAGACTATTATTTTCAGTGTCTGGTGTTATACAGTGCTTGCTTGGGCTCAGAAAGACCAGATGTTACAAAAACATTTCCTGTTATTACTGAGTTTAAGCGGACCGATATTCATAATTTACATGACATATCAGTGGTGCTATAATAGATGCTTGGAAATAAAATGTACTAATACTCGAAGTAGATAAGGCAGTAATTAACATTAAGCTCCTTTATCAGATCTTCAAATGCTGCTCTTTCTGCATAGTTTGAAGGGCTATGGTCAAGGTCTGTAATAACAGGACAAGGAGTAATGGGTTCAAACTTAAACAGGGGAGATTTAGGTTAGGTATAAGGAAGAAATTCTTTACTGCAAGAGTGGTGAGGCACTGAAACGGGCTGCCCAAGGAAGTTGTGAATGCTCCATCTCTGGCACTGTTCGAGACCAGGTTAGACAGGGCCTTGAGAAACCTGGTCTAGTGGAAGGTGTCCCTGTCAATGGAAGGGGGGTTAGAACTAGATGATCTTAAGGTCCTTTCCAACCCAAACCATTCTACGATTCACTGTTTAAACTGAAACCAGGACACTATGTAGGAGTAATGGAAATCAACGCTTCTCTGCAAAACTGTCAAGATCTCCTAGGATTTTTAATCCTGGTAATAGCACTACATTTGAACAGATGGTTTGGGTTTTGTTTTTCCTTTGGAGAGGAGAGGGGACTGGTCAAGTACCTAGTGTTAGCTAAATATTGAACTTCTTGGTTTTATTGTTACTTACATTTTCACGTATGTGAAAATGCCTCTGAGTGGTCTAAACATAGCTTAAAAGAATGCAGATGAATACTTGCAACAGAATCACAACTGGAGTTATTAGTTTGGAGAGTTCTTAGAACTCAGTGAAGGCTCTAAGGATTCTCCACAGACGATGGTTCCCATAACATTCTAAAGGTACACATGACATGTTGCAGAGCAGTTGAATAGGTGAAAAGTAACATCCTTCCAATTTCTTTTAGTTGCTAATGAATAACTCAGCAAAGCAAATTTTTATTCTGGGAATCCCTGCACTCTTGGTGCTAGCATTGCTTACCCTTCTCAGAATCAGTCAATAAGAAGAGATCTGGATGCTCAGGGTCGTCTGCCATCATCACCATCCAGCCCACCACGGACACATTCTTACTCGGTGTGGATTTGAACTGCAAATACAAGTAGAGACCAACTGAAGTAAACCAAGAAGGTTTAGCCAGACAGACTGCACCGCACAGAACAAGCATGCAAAAAGGCAGTTCTTCTCAGTGCAACTGTTCAAGACACAGAATAACTTCAAAGGAAGCATAGCACTTCATAAAATTAAGAAAGTTTAAGAATTTTATATGGAATTCGTGAAAACGGAACTTAGTACAGCGAATGATATTCAAAGCAAATTAAAAGCAGTATCAAAATCCCCCCAAATGTATCAACAGACATCTAAACTGTACTGTATGAAAACAATAGCATTGCTCACATTATTGCACATGTGTAGTACACTCTAGTTCAAAAAAAGGGCTTTAACAAAGGCAAAGCTTATCCCTCTACTGTTAACAAACAGCAGAATTAAACTTGTCTGTGCCATAATTATTCAAAGTTAACATGCATTAAGTATTATAATAGACTGTAATTAGACGAGCCCTGTGAACAAGATAACACAACTGCGCAATTAAATATTATGACCTGATGAATGAAATGGATCAAATGGGGGTGTAGATTCACTAAACAAGTGCACAGAACACAATGTGCTCATTTATCAACAAGATGTTCAAAATGACGGGTTCTTCCTGTACGAAGTGCTACTCACATACTTTTAACTTAGGCCTCTTATAAGCACAATACCTGTCTCTGCTACACTAGCCTCTCTTGGTCCCACTCTCCTCTTCATTCACCTGGTCAGTATTATTTTCTAGTTGTCAGGCTTCTCCTCTCAGTTACAGGCTACTCGCCCATTAAATCCAACCCATTTCCAAACCACAAGGTTCCTTCTCCCTGGTCTCCTTGCTTATCTATTAGTAGATCCTCACAAATCACCTCTCAGTACTTGCTCAGGTGCTCCCATTCACTCCCCAATACCTAATTCATTCAGTTTCTCCCAACAACCTGGTTGTCAGATCTGATCTCTTCTTCCTACATTCATGGATCTGACACAGATTCTTCATCAGTCGTAGCACTCTTATCCTCTGCAGTGCTCTACCTCACTTCTGTGCCCAGGTAGTCCAACTCTGCTATATGCTGGTCCTCATCAGATGTGTCTTCCTCCTGTCTTGTGAAATCTCTATTCTAACCTCTTTCTTAGTACAGTAATTTTGACCTCTCTTTAATTACACTACTAGAAATGACAAAGCTAAAAAAATCTCAAGGACTTTTAAAGTCATTAAAATAAATGTATACTTCTAGAATACTTTAATTCTCCACATTAACACCACGTAGCAGATTTGCAACATTAAATATAAAATGTCTTTTTTTTAATTTTAGAGATATTGCTTTACTATTACAAATCTAGAACTCTGGTTCAGCAAAAAACCTATTACTGCTAAGAAGTTTGAGAGTATCACAAGTAACGTGAGAGTTTATAAGAATATTCTCTATATGTGGCAATATAATTATAATTAATTAATTATAATTAATATAACGTGAATATAATTTACTTTATAACTAAAACTCCACTGTGAGTCTAATGTCAGTTATTCTAATCTATGCCACAGATTAACTGGAGACCTTGAATATCCAGATAAGTTTATCTGTCTGGGGCTTGTGCAACAGGCTACATTAGAACTTTAAATGAACAAATATTAAGACCAATATTTGAAACAAAAAGTATTTTAAGCAAGTTCAAAATAATTTAAGAGTCCAGTCTCTCTGTATCTTATAAACATTTGAATGCATCATCTCTATACTGCTCTCTCATAGTAACTATGTTGCTATAGTTACACTTGGAGGAACCATTCCATCACAAGTTCCTACCAGTCAAGGTCAGCTGTCCTTTATGTAATGTTAGTGGAAATATAAAAGCTTGGAAACTTTGAAGGGGTGCTTGTACAGATAGCTTAAGCATAAGAGTGATAATGATTGTTCTTAGGAAAGACCTGCCTGCCAAACTTCAAAATGGATGCCCTTTTTTTGATATAACTAAGGCTAAAACTAGGGGAAAAGACTAATCCTCATAAAACCCATAGAACCATATATACTAAAGTTAAGTAACTCTCCTGCCTTTGGGAGGTGGACAGATTTGTTAACACCTCATAAGAAAAGTAAATTGTAAAGCTCTATCAGACAACATTACATTACTTCTTTCCAAATGGAAACTAAAATTTCTCTGAAAATTCCAGTCAGTGATGAAAAACATTAAGGAATTTTATCTGAAAGAAGGAATAAAGACAGGGAAAGGGAATAAAAAAAAGGATATATCTTATGAGTTCTTAAAGGACCAGCTATGGACCCACTGAAGACATTGCCTTGAAAAATAAACATGGCACAGCTTACACTTAAAAGGGACCTGCAAAATGCAAACCTCCAAGTAGTCCTACAAAGCATTAATAGATCATTTTCCCAGAGGTTGAAATTTGATTCACAAGTGGTTTTAATAGGCTACAGATCAACAACGTACCTCTTAAACTGCACTCCTTTCTAGAGTTTCATGAAAACATTTGTGCTTTCCTATGTTAGTTATATATCATAACAATAGCTATACAATATATGAAAGTGCCATGCAATCAAAATTGCTAGAGCTTGCTTGTTTTTGCATTTTATTAAAAACAACTAGCTAATCATGGTACTTCTCCAAAAAGTAAAAAGTTCCACACAAGGAAAGTGTTTCCTGCCAGTATCAATCCATTATCACTTTAAAACACATGTCAGTTTTCCATCCCTGTGCATGGCTGGATTTGCATTCCATGTTTACATAGTCCTCCAGGGCAGTTCATTCTCTACTAACACATAGAGCCAACAGCAAGTCTGCTTTGTTAACATGAAGGGAATGAAAGCTTCATTGTAATTTAATGTTCCTCGTTCCTCTTTGGTTTTTTTTTTTTTTTTTTTTTTTTTAATACAGGCCACTGGAATGACCTTCTTATAACACATGTATAAAACTACACAGCTCTACTGCTAGGCTTCACATAACTAATTTTTTGTTGTTGTTCTGAGCCCAAAGGCTTTTATACATCTTTGAATCAAAACCTCTGCATTCATCTGTGAACAGACTTTTCACTCCAACCTTTTGGCACCTACAGATCTCCTCCTCTTCTTCTGTTGAGATTTTACAGCTTTCTAATATTCAAATAATTTCCTTGGTGGCTGAACATACTTCCTAGGATGACAGCATTCTTTATCAGGGTATTTCAGTGAAAGTGCCTGAGCAACGACTACCAAGTTTTCTAGAGTGCCAATAAATGGGTCTAATTCTGAATGCAGTGGATGGCTTGCAATGAACAAGGCTTCATGCCCAAGCATGAAGCCTCGAAAAAAATCTCTGTTGCTTTTCCAAGTGCTCACAAACATGGAAAAATCTCTCATGCATGCTACGTTGTCACAGAAACTGGTGAGATTCTTCCAGCCCAATCACTATAAACAGATGGATTTTTTTAGGGGCACATTCACATTTTCCAGGGTGAATGCTTTATGTAAGACGAAGTTGGCTATTTTTCACTACTGTCCTTTTCTAAAGGTGCCCAAGTGCTATAGTTCTATCACAGAAGCTCATTTGTGGCTACCATTTCAGCATATGAGATAAAACCTTAAGCATTCGAGACACATTCCTCTCAGATTCTCCTGTACAACATCTCTGGGCTTTGAAGTTCACATGCTCATTACAGACAATTTTACAGTACTGTAGTAATAACTGGAACCTCTTCACTACTTAAAATATAAAGCTCATTATAATCAGTAGTATTTCTTAGCAGACACAGCACAAGAAAGTTTGTCACATCCAGGTATCTACAGCATCCTCTTCCTTTTGACTAGATTCACATCTAGAACACACACTATACTGGATGTACTCCTTTGTCTTTGACCATAGGCATGAGAAGAGCTGACTTGCCCATGTCGACAAGGGAGGGGATTTCTTGCACTTTTTGCTAGGTTACACTGGGATTTTTATGAAGTAATTTTCCAAAGAGGTTGGCTATTATAAGCTTGGAAGAGCTTTTAGTGTCAGTGCATTCCAAGTCCTCAGCCTCAGCTGCCTTAAGCAATAGCAGCAGCAGAACGGTTAAAAGCATGCCTGTAATCAAGACACATTTACCACGAGAGTTCTAAGCCAGGAAACTTTATACAGCAGACTGACTTTTTTGTTGCCAGTGTTCCTCTCCATGTCACAGAGGCCTTGAGAAAGGAAGCTGAAAAGACAGATGTTTACATGGCTCCAGAAGATGCTTGGAATATTTTACCTGTGTAAATCTCCAATGTATCAATCTGAAAAACAAATATGCTTCAAAGTAGACAGCATCATCCTTTTTATCCATTTAACCTGGACAGTAACAAAACAAAACATAGATCTAGCCTCAAGTATTTATTTGTTGGTTTTGTTGTGGTTTTTTTTTTTTCCCCCAGAATGTAGCTCTTAGAAATACCAGTGGATTTGTACAGTGAACTTACACCCATACACTAGCTAGCTATGGATGCTTGACCACCTATAGTTTATTCTCTCTTGATTAACTTTCTTTCTGAAAATGCAACCAAATGTGAATTGAAGCATGACAAGTCATCTTCACAGACTGCAGAACAAAAGCTGAGGTTTTGTGCTATAACCCTGTAGTGAAATGGGTGTAAAACTAAGCCATCAATACCTAGGCTAAAATTAGAACACAGACTAGGTGAACAAAGTTACTCACCACCTATTACTAGGCTGTTTTTTAAACTGGAGTCTCTCTCCCTAATCCACCAACCCCAGCCTCCCACAGCAGTTACCAGGTTATTTTCCACCTTAACTTCAGCATAAAGATCATACTCTGTGTTATAATAATCTTCGGTGCAGAAGTGCATGCACTGTGAACTATTTATTTTAATGAAAAACAATCTAAACTGTAGCTAAGAGGTATTACATTATTTTAACCATGACTGTATTTGGGAAAACACATAGAAGGCCCAAGCCTCATAACATCCTTTGAATAAACAAACAGAACAAAATATGTTCACTGCCCTAAAAAGCTAAAAGCAAGACTTCAGCTGTGTATAGACAACACCAAGGTTGCACTGGATAGTTCAGTACAGTCTCTGCTGTAGCCATCATTGCTTTTCAATACTGCTCCTCCATCTCCCTTTCCTGGGAATTGCATTGCTCAAACTCAGCTCAGTATTTGTAAGCCATAAGGCTGGCAGACTTCTAACTCTGCCAGCATTACGGACTTGAATGCCTCCTAGCCTCTATCTGCAAACTTCGTTATTGGTCTGGCACATTCTTGGACAAACAAACATTAGAACATAAGGATGTGAGACAGATTTCAGCTTCCTAGGGACTAGTCTCTATTCACTAGTAGTTTGGTTGTAGATATCACAACATATCAGTGACTTGGGGAATATTAAATTTTCTGAACCGATGGAACTAACTTTTTTGAAAGAGCATTCTAAATGGGTATGACTGCATTCGAAGACAAAAGCTTTTGTTTCAAGACAAAGGCTTTTGCAGTCAGAGACTCAAGAGGATCAGATACCAGACTTGAATGCTTACATTTATTACTTTTTTACTTCATGCACTTTTCCTAAAGAAAGGGCAGGACCATTTAAATGATTAAATGTTATTCTGAAGGAAACATGTATGCAAATGGACCACAAAAATTCAATATACTGCATTTCCAAACAACAAAATTACCAGCTAGGCAATTTTTCCAAGTTCTCTAAACCCGTATGTTATTTAGATTGTTTTAAAACATTTATGCATAATACTGAAAAAGCTCATGATTTAATAGGTACAACTATGATAAAGTCTGCCAGCATACAGTACTCTGACAGGCAGTAGACAAGAGAGACTTACAAATACATATTCTATTCTTAAAAGAAAACAAAACACAATTTTGCTATAAAGCCTAAAGGCATCACATCATAACAGGAACATGAAGTCTGACATTACAAAAAAATTCTTTTCCATTTCTCAACGTTTCCAGAAAAAACAAGCAACCAACTGCTAGTGACATAATGCCAGCACAAGTTCTCTCTTGGTTCTTTCTTCTTCATTTGCTTTAATACTTCGTAGTTCTGCTCATAATACTTTACAAGCCTGCTCATTCCAACTACTTTTACTTTTAATGAGACAGACTCCTTCCATAAGGTTTTCACTGATACCAGAGGCAAATGCATCCAAACACATACAGGTCTCTAAAGACACCCAGGAGACAGGATGCTTGGCTAACAGGCCTTTGGTCTGGGCTAGTATTGTCTTGACTGGCAAGACAAATTAAGTAGGATCAGTTTTGATGTCACCTAAGCAATCAGAGCCAGTAGGGGTGGGACTACTGAAGAGGATGATGGCAAAGAAACTATGTAAATATTTCTACAAGTAATTAGCTCATTAAACTACTTTGAGTATCAGGATACTGCTTCCTAATGAGCTACTTCCAATAAAAGTGGAAAATACTCAGGGTTTTTGTAGATTAAGACAACATTACACACAAGCTTTCCACATAGGAAATTCAAATATCCAGGAATATACTACTCAGAAATCTTAGGCTTCAAATCTCTACCCTCTCAATATAAAAATGTTAAGATAAGAAACCAGTATCTTGTACTAAAAGAAAGGAAAAAAAAAAAAAAAAAGGCCACTTACAAGGATTCTAGAAGCACAACTCAGTTTGTAAAATTACATAGGCTTTATGCAAAACAAATGTGTTTCAGTGAGCATTGCCATAAATTAATCTGAAACCCTGGCCAAGGCAACTGTAAGTAGTGGTTCCGAGTAGTGAATGAACTTCGAAAAAGATCCAAGTATCGCAGATTTCACCCACTTTCTTAATAGAATCTCTGGTGGCATCCCCTTTCATTGTAATTAACCAGCAAAAACAGGAACTACGCACATTGTAACATCCCTGGAACATCTATAGAAAATCTTTTTACTATTTCCCCACATAAACAAAGTCTTACAAGCTTCTTTCAAATAAAGTTGCAGCAAATAAAAGGAAAGCCAGCATAATATGATATGCTAGCTTTCTGCTTAACATGAAGTGTTTTGCACTCTGTTGTAATTAATAGATTACAGGATTACACAGAAAAAAAAAGCAGCCTAATTTTACCACAGATATGAAATCAGTACGTTTAATGTCATACGTAGTGACTTCCCAGTCTTTCCACATCAATACTTGTTTGGATTTCAAGTAGCAACAAACTGCAGCAAGACTCTGAGATAATCAAAAGATATGACTACTATCTTAGAAAAGCAGACAGATCCAATGATATAGTTCTTTCCCTTAGAGAACAACAAATTCAAAGAGACACATGGCATACGCAAAGCAGATGTTCTTAGTGTAGCATATAAACAAGCATGATATTTCCATTAGGGCATATCCACATGAGGTGACTGATTGGAAGACAGGATAGTGAGGACTAGAAATCGTGCAAGTCCTGAACTACTCTCAGTGTTTACATCAGGAAATAACATTTTAATTTTGGCAGATGATACTGGAATATGTCTGGTTTACATACATGTTTTCTCTCTGTAGCCTTCAGAGATTTTGCAGCATAGTAAAAGAGCTGGGTTCCACACAGGGCTACCCAGTATTTTGTCCAAGATGCTACCTAGAGAGAAAAGAATAAAAAACAAAAGTGCAACAGATGAGTGAAATATTTCATAATATTGAGCAGTAAAATATCAGGCATCATCCTGCAAGAACATGACAGCACTAACTGCCCAGCCAAACCATCAGCCATGTTTCCAAAACTGCTGTTTCTAGTTATCTGTGTAGGCCTCTGAACGCATTCAAAATCTAGAAAGCAGCAAGAACATGTGCTTTTCTCACTAATCTGAGAAAAGATTTCTGCATCTTACTCTATACTTTCTGCAACCCTTACTGAACATATAATTGAGTTAGAGCACATTTGTCCCTTTTTCATTTTGTGTACTGTCATAAAGCACCCCCCACTGTCATGAATATGTATTTTTATTTATAACTCATAATCAAGCATTTGTAATGGAAATGCTAAGAGTTATTATATATTGCTAAATTGTTAGGATCCACCTACCATTTAGGAAGACAAAACATGCTCCTCTCTTAGTTACCAGTAATTGTAAGAAATTTTATGTAGCATCACACTTCTACTCCCTTGATTGTGGCTATAGCCTTACAAACTGAATAATCCACCGCAGCAGCCTAAACCTTAATTAGTAAGGCAGAGATGATCTCAGACACTGGAATTAGTTGCACAGTGGCCATTTTACTGTATTTATAACTGGGCAAATGAATAAGGTGAGAAAACAAATTAAAAATCTTACTGTAGGTTTTTTGCCTTCTTTCAACAAAGTCTTCCTCCTGAGAACACCTTGAATAGTAACTGCTCCTGGATACAAATGAACAGCCAGATCTTCAGATTCTAAGGAGCTGAAAAGAGCATGTGAAGACTTGTGTGAAAAAGTATTTTTTCTAAAGTAGTTTTCCAATCATTACCACAAACTAATGCAAGTACCTGTATTTTAATTTAGAAATTACAACTACTTATTGGACTTGATTGTGGAAAAGACTTTTGCTGTTACAAGGAATTGGTGGTGTGGAATTTACACTAACAAGCAAAAGTGATCAGAAAAATTAATTAGCCAAGCAGGTAATCCTGAATTTAAAAAAAGGAAAACTGAAGACATAACTGAAACAGAAGAACAATTAAATTTAAAAAGCAAACATTTGAAGTACATTCACACAGCTGCCGTATGTGTTAAAACCTCTCCTTCAGCCCTTGCAAGAAAGATTGAGTATTTCTTTGTTAGGAACACTGGAATCATTAGCACATCGAAACCGAAGCGTAGCTCAAACATGCACAATCTTTAAAATATCTGAAAGCAAGAAGAGTGGGCAGGAGCAGTAATAAAGAGTAGAAACCCAAACCACAGCTTTATGGTGTTTTAATGCATCTGGTGCTTTACTGAACATCTACCCTATGTAGGATCCAAGAGCAATGGGCCAAAACAAATGCTAGGTACAGCACTGTGAAAAGAAAACTCAGCTTTATTAAAATTACGAAGCTGACTGACTTACAAAACATTTTCAATCAGAAAAAAAAAAAAATTACAACAGGAAATGTCAGTCAGAGCATAGAACTAAGCTGCTGAACCCAGCAGCTTTCTAGACAAGCCAAGAAATTGAATAGTGCCTGAAACTCATTTTGAAGTAAGCCAGGATTTGCTGTTTCATCCATCCTAACATTCATGAACATTCACAGTAAATTGGAAGTTTAGCAAACGTTTTCATTGCAGCACCTACTGAGGATGATGATATGGAGACATTTTTGGACACTGATATATGTGAACATGAGTTTAATTCAGTGAGACAATGCTGGCTTCTTAACATGAAAAAAGTTTCATAGTTAACGGCCATCTCTTTCCCAATTACAGTGCTGGACAGCTGGAAACAGAATTTGTATTTTAACTAACCAGAATAATCAGTTATATTATTCTATCAGCTTGCAACTAATGTGATATATAATAAATCTCTGATTTCAGGGAAGAGGGGAAAAGAAATTCAATACAGAACTGCCAGCAAAGAAATCTTGAATGACATCCATTAGCACAAGAATCAGCTTTGTTGTCCATGTTAGAACTACCAACACTGCTATGCAGTGGCACGCAGTTAGAAAGCTACCTCTGGTAAAACATCTTTAAGGCTAGATACAAAGATCCAATGGTTCAGAACTTGGATTTGCAGACTGGAATGAACAAAAGCCCATATGGTCATACAGATTAAGTCACAGAAGAGGAAAGCTTCAAGTCTGAAGAATGTCTCTACCTTTATTTTGACATATAAGTTAGAAACATAACATCAGAAAACACCCACTTAATTATTAAACCAAACCAAATCACCAGCACCAGAGGGGAAAGTTTGACACCTCTGTGTGCAGTGGAGATTGTACCTGCTGGCCTTCATGTGGCCTCGATAGCCATTTCGTGACACTCTTGTTCCCGGACCGAGGGAATGGTACAACCTCTTCCTGTTGAATTCCATTATAAATTGTACGTATTACATATACTTTTATTCACACAAACAGCACGACTGCTAAAACAGCATAGTATTTTTTTGTGTGTGCAGATCACAAAGCCACTTCATTCACATAAGAAACAGAGGATAATTTTATTTAGAAAAATGCATGCAGAGGTAGATACTATGTTGTTTTTTAATTTCATCAGATGTTCTCTTTGTCAGAACTTGTAATATTGAAGTGTTTCAATGTAATATTGAATATTGAATAATATTGAAGTGTTTCACTGGCAGAGAGAATAACACATTTTGAAAGCAAAGTCTGTATCTAGTTTGTAGAGATGCAGTCAACGTAAAGTAACCATTCTGACTTTAGATGTCACTACAAAAAAAATGGTTGACTTCTATGAGTATGCACAAACACAAGATGTTGGGCTGAAAGGAATCAAAAACACTGTCAAAATATGCCTGTTTAAAATACAGTTGTATTAAGTAACACTGAAATAAGCTAAGCAATATTTTGATTCTCCAATTCACATAAGCTTTAAACTTTACCTATAAGATTCACATTTTAGTCCTTATCCTGATCTATACTGTTATCCCTAGTCAAGAATTGTGTTCTAGACCTGCATTTTGAATTCTGCCTCACTTTACCGAATCTTGTTATTCTGGATCAGATTCCTTTGTCAACTGAGTTCAATTTAACAAAAGCACAGGCACTTTGTCCTCACCTATTTGTTGTGTTTTTCTAGTTGCTTGTATTATGCTGGAAGATTTAAAATCAGCTCTAATTCCACAGAAGCAGGCAAGTTAAGTACAAGTTAAGGCAGTTAAGTACAAGCCTAAGAGAATTTTGCAGGCAAAATCTCCTACATAGTATAAATCTAACAATCTGTCACCTGTGAGAGGGGCTTTGCATTAGCTGGAAATAGACATGGCAGTATTTCTCAGAATGGGAAACCTGAACAAGTAGCATTTTCATGTTTCAGTCTGAACTCAGAATAGCATACAGCAGACAAAAGAGGCTTAAAGAAGGGATACAGTAAAGGTCAGCAGCATTAAACAAGAAGAATGAGGGGTATTTCTGTTTGGTTTTGTCATTTTAACCTTTTTTTTTTTTTTTTTTTTTTTAACCAGCTCAAACTATTGCCTTTGTTGCAGGAAGAATTATCTAAAAGATACTAATGAATTATGATCTACTAATCTATCCCAGAATTTGCCATCATTTGTTTTTCAACATAACTATATCTTCAAATTTATCAATATTTTAAAAAATACATTCAAGATGTAGACAACTAAAACAGTAATTCAGTTGAAGGAAAAAAGGTAGTATGAGCTGTATATTTGTGTGTACATATATATTTCATGCAAATGAAGTATGTTTTCTTCTTACCTTTAAGTTTGGTTTGTTTGTTGGTTTTTTTTGCATAACAAGAAGGCTATCGCTCTTGGATTCATGTTATTTCAGCGAAATTATTCAGGGACACTCAGGATGACAACCAGTGAAACTGAAGTGCCACTTAGTATACTGCCCTTAATACATTATAACTGTCAAGACTTGGAATTAAAAGTCCTTCTAGTAATTTTGACTAGCCTCAGGGGGCACCCCAATGCTGAAAACTCTCAAGGTTCAAACTAAGTTTCTGTTGCACTTAAAGAATCAGTGACTCTGCTTCTCACTCTTTCTGCACTTTCCAGTTACAAACAACAGGAGGGCCAGGAAAATCAAGAATATTTGTTACAATTCTTTCTGTCACATGGGGAATGTGTGTGTGGAGTATCTTATTTTTTCCTCTTAAGTCCTCCTACCCAAAGATCCTGTTCCGAAATCACTGGGAAATATTGAATTCTCACTGACACTGCATAGGAAGTAGTCATTAGTAACACTGAACATATCCCAATTTTGTCAGTAGCTGTTCATTCCAGATAACTAACGCTTCTCCCTCACTTAGACTCTTTTACAACAATGGAAATCCACTGTATAGATCAAGACTCGAGAGACACCCTCTTGAGTTAACTTGAATTTTAACATTTGCATGTCAGCGTATTACCTATTATATTCCAAAACGTGCTTCATCAAGGAACAGACACAAGGTTGTTGTGTATCTCTAGGAATTTCACACACGATGTTTTGAACGTCTGTGAGGAACCCAAACCCTCTCCCTGGAAGCAGGCAAGAAAACTCACCCTGAAAAACATGCAACTTCAAACTGAGTTCTCAAAGAGCTCTCTCAGAAGAAAAGAAAGTACTGAAGGTAAGTTGGATTTGGAGGAGGAATCTTCTGATGTAATTGTCTGAGATGAAGCAAACCTTTTAACTAGGGAGAGTCTGGGCCAGCCAGTTCTCATTAGAATAGGGATGAAAACCTCTGCTTTGTCTCAGAAGTCCATGCAAAAATTCTGGAGCTGAAGCCTAATGCTTACTAAGATTTTTAAGTTTCTTATGCTACTGAGGTAAAAGCACTTCAGTTCATCATTTTGTCTAAGGTTTTTCCATATAACTTTTTAGCTTTGAAAAATGATTGAACTTGATTAATTCCATAAGGCAGCAGGGAAGGAAAAGCAAGAAAACCTTCTGAATGTTGCAAGTTGCATCACAGAAGTTAGAAATTTTCTTTCTGATCAATTTTTCTTTCTATGCTCATATGGAACGTTCTTATTGCTTACATAATGGAATCATAAGGGCATTTCTTCATATATGTAATCATATTTATCTCATGAAATATCAAAGAGTTCACCTTTGACACAGAGATTTTCAAAGATTTCTTCCAAAAAGTTAACGCAGAACTTCAACTGCTTCAATGAATTCAAGCAGAATATAAGGTTTGTGGTAACAGTTCCCAACTATAAAGAGAATGTTCTTTGACAAAAATTTCTACAAAAGATGTCTTCAAAGCACGGTAGAAAAATTCATCCATGGCAACTCTGAAGCTGATGGATTACCTGAAATTGAATTATAGAGGGAAACTACACACTGTATTGCGCATCTTAACTCAGCTGTGGGAAGATGAAATTTCCAACTGTTACTATGTAAAACTACAGCTGTTAGTCTTTTTCCACATTCTCAAATACAACATGGGAAAGGATTGAAGCGGTCAGTGTCACCTGAGCATTTGCAGGTATTGGATAAGGAGCAAAATGTCAATTCTAGACCACAAAAACAGCAAGGGGCATTTTTGTGTTTTCCCATGTAACACAAGGGCAAGCAACAATGAAGTGAAGAGCAGATGAGAGAGAAAACAGGTGACAGTGTCAATGACAAGAACAAAGGGACGAAGAACGGATGAAGTAACTTAGGGAAAGTGAAAATGAAAAGCAGATAAGTCATACGAACATAACACATAAGATACACAAATATATAAAACCAGAAAAATCATTTGGGGGGTTAATGGTACTCTGGTTGAGCTATTTAGAAGTATGTGTGCAATAAGTAAGCACCCAATTAGACAAAATCCCTATTAACTAGTAGTGAGCAGAAGGTACATCTCTACTGCTTTACCAGATCCAGTGACATTACTACAGTTTATTAATATTCTTACATACAGAAAATCTCTAGATCACTAAAATAAAGCATAATTCTCAGGACTGAGTGAAAAACTGTAAGTAAGGTCTAACTAGAGAAATGCAGGTTCTGAGTGGCAGTTTTTCTTACCTTTCAAACGCAGGCCAGGAGGTCTCTTCACTGAGTTCAGAACCATCACTACTACCTTGAAAAAGACAAGAATGAATGATAGCTTATTTCAACATCTACAATCCATCTATTTCACTTATGTCTGTTTCTACTCATTTTATTTAAGATCAAATGCATAAAAAAACACTTCACTAAAATAGTACAAGGATTTGCTTTAGGAATTTGACGTAAACTGAGGTAGAGATTTGAAGGGACAGATGCACATTAGGAAGTTGAAGAAAAGAAGTGCTAATAAATGGGAAAAGCACTTTCAAAATTTAAAGAACATCCTAAATGCACATTTGTCTGATTAATACAAAAAGCATTTAAAAAGAAAGGTCATTTATTTTAATAATTCTTTAGGAAGACAAACATTGTCATGACAGAAGTGCAAATTCACAGTAGTGCAAACTCTTTGCTGACTCTTCAATACATTAGAAGGCTTTCCTGATTTAGAAGCCTTGAACAACTTTTTAAAGCTATCTCCCAATTACTATATCAGATCACAACAGTATTTTTTCTTTCTGTGCTTCACAAAATAATTCAATGTTTCTGCAAGTATTCTTTATTTTAAAAAAGTAGACGAAAACGACAAAATCCAAATATCCAATGCAGTCACTCATGGCAGGTCCATAAATAACACACTATCTTTACAAGTATAGTAAATCCTATCAGCCTGAAAATTAATATTTAAATACAGACATAAGGCAGTTATCTGCCATATTGTTAAGAAAAAAAAAAAAAAAATCAGCATATATACATCAGTATAGGAATACTGTTAACAGAACTCAGTAACTTCAGTAACTACCTGTACTATAAACAATGCGCGAGCTGTTGTCTTGCTAGCTGTTTACCTTTCAGACCAGAGCAGTTTCCCATGCCAGCTACCGTCTTTGCCCTCCACTTCAAGCCAACGTACGGTTTTGGCTCCAGACAACCCCAACTCCTCAGTTTCAGCCTAATTCTATGTCACTCACTCCTAAAAGCCTTCCTTTTGGCACACTAACTTGACAGCTTGCTTGCTCTACCTCCTGAATACCATATACAAAAAGATTAATGGATTTACAATGATTTTCAAACTGAAAACCAAAACAAACACCCCCCCAAACCCCAAAAAAATCCCCACCAAAAAAACCCCACCAAAAAACAATCTAGACAAAAAGTCTGAATCAGCGCATGTTACCTAAGGGTTCTCTCAGACAAACAAAGGCTGAAAATGGGAGAAAGTTACCTGTAATTTTACACAGAAAATCAGCAGGGAACAGGTGGTGCCCTGAAGAATAAAGCTAAACTGTACAAAAGTAAGTCTACAGGTCCACTGAGTAAACATAGAGTAAAGGTGGAGGCAATAAAAATTCATGCACAGCAGCAGTAATTCCAGCAAAGAGCCATTAAAATCTCAGCACGGATGGAAGTTCTCTGTGGAAAATCCAAGAGAAAGTATGTGCCTTTAACTGCCAGCTGACTCAACCTAGATGCCTCTTTTCTAAACATTAGCTCAACATCCTCATATTAACAGGATCTCTAAGGGGTAATAGATAATTTGGTCTCAGCTTATCCTGAACTTTTCCTAAGGAAGGGCCTAACCTAGTTCACACTAACATTACAGTAAAAGGGACTTGTATAGCAGTAGATAAACAACACATAAAAGTGATGTTCTGGTGAAGCTACTGGCTGCTAAGCTAGGCATAAAGGTCTGCAAAAAGGGGAATACTTAACAGGTGACTAATTATTTTCTAGAAGCATCTTTAAGATTTTTAGTACTTACATTCTCAGATCATAGATCCTTAACTATTCGACTACTTAAAAGGTTACAGCAGCAGATAGCTTGTCCATAAAAGAAAACTACAGTTACTTCTACTTTTGAGACTTATACTTCCTCTGTAGCTGTGAGGACAAGTATCAAAGAGCCACAGTTACTACAGTTGCGTAAGTGTTCTTATTCCATTGACTGACTGCATAAATTTATCAGCAGCCATTCTAGTGCAACAAGGCAGGAGAGAAAAAAGTTACTATAAAAATAATCACAAGTTCTGTTCAGCAGAGTTTACATCTGACTAGCACCATGGTCTCTTCAAACAATTAACATCATTTGGGGATGAAAAGACAGAATCAGATGTGAGAGAATGCAGGAACAACTTTAAAGAAGTATTTTGGGTAAGACCTCCGCGGTGACTGTTTTTGAGGAAGACCCTTTGAAGGAGAGTATACTTTTAAGAGGTAGAATGACAATTACGAAGGTAAGCTTCAAGTATGATGATTTCTTAAGAAAGAGAATCCAACACCCTGGCCTGTTGTGAAGACATGAGTGAGTTTCTTGAGCCATCTAAACACCAAGGAGCAGAAATGAGAGAATAGGATGATCAGGAAGTGAATAACTAATGCTACTATCTGGGGCACTTGCAACAAACCAAGGCACAGACTGCATTATTCTAAGCAAACGCAGTACTCTAGTACGTGCAGGTCCTGGACTGTTTCTAAGAAGGCCTGATTTGGACCTGTCAAAATGGAGAGGCTCTCCTATTTGTTTCTATAGCTTAGCCTACTGTCATGGTTTAACCCCAGCTGGCAACTAAGCACCACAAAGCCGCTTGCTCACTCTCCCAAACAAGAATAAAAGTGCAAAGACTCCTGGGTTGAGATAAAGACAGCTTAAGAGGTAAAGCAAAAGCCACGTGTGCAAGCAAAGTGAAACAAGGAATTCATCCACTACTTCCTACCAGCAGGCAGGTGTTCAGCCATCCCCAGGATCCCCTGCTTCCTCTTTCTTCCCCCAGCTTTATATACTGAGCATGGCATCATATGGTATGGAATACCCCTTGGGTCAGCTGTCCCAGCTATGTCCTCTCCCAGCTTCCAGTGCACCCCCAGCCAACTCACTGGTGGGGCTGTGTGAGAAGCAGAAAAGGCCTTGACCCTATGTAAGTACTACTCAGCATCCCTGAATTCTCCACACTGTTTCCATCACAAATCCAAAACATAGCCCCATACTTGCTACTGTTAAGAAAACTATCTCAGGGAAAACCAGCACAACTATTCATGAATTTTGTAATAATTCTGGCTCAAAGGGACCTTGAGAGGTCATCTGGTCCAACATTCTGGTGCAAACAAACCTATATATTGATCATATTGCTGAGGGCCTCATCTAGTGTTGTTCTTCAGGGAGGCAGAGTCTACAGTTTCTCTGAGTAACCTGTTACTGTGTTTCACAACCTGGTTGTAAAAAAGGTTTTCCTTACAGGTAATGAAATTTTCCTTGTTGATACTTGGAGCAGTCTGTCCTGCAAAATGGTGCAGTAATTCCTGTTTCCCTAGTCATCCAGCCAACTCTGAAGTTATTAGGGACACTTAGAATCTTATTTATTTCCTTATTACTGCATAGACTTACCTTTATATTAACAGGAATACAACACAGTACAAAGTACTCTGAACAGGAAGATTTAAAAGCTTGTGTTCCCTTTCTAAAATTGCAAAACAATCTAGAGCAAAAGAGCTGAGCTTATCTTTTAGAAAGTGATAATCCTTGTTACAATATCAGTACACTTATAAAACTTACACTAATTTGGAGGATTCATAAAAAAAAAGTTTAATTTAAAAAGTTTAATATATACAGAATTTGCCAATTACACTTTAAAAAACAATGTTAATTTGGAAAAAAGTGGGCCAAATATCACAGTTATTGATTTAATATTTATGTTGATGCCTACACAGGTTTTAAAAAGTCGTAACAAAAACCTAGAAAAGGTTGAATTTTAGCATTTGACATGTTGACATCTAACATCTACATAGACCATCTTTAACAGGAGCTTTTAGATTCTAAAAAACTCTAGGGGATTTTTTTGCACAACAAAAGTTCTCATACTAAAAAAATCCCTTTCCCCAAAAGAATATACATTACATCCCTCCCTTCAAAACCAAACAGAAGTGAAAGGAGCTGTTTTTAACTTAGTAAAAGTTAGATGTCTAGCCAAATTCTGTTTAAACATTAAGTGCACTATTTGACTATCATTTCATCTGGAAATATTTCATTCATTTAGTGCTCTAAAAATATATCACCTTCTTAAATTCTTCTCAAGTACGTACTCAATATTTGAGTTTTTCCAACAACCTCAAGTTGGTCTTCAGTTAAACTTACTAACAAATCCTAGGTAGCGTAAGTCCTTTCTATTAAGTAATGTTCTACACAAAGTATGGCTTTATGTAAGAAGCCATGTGACAAACCACTATCTTGCTAGTTTTCTTTATTGCTAATAAAATTTAAAATTTCTTGCACAGGATTTAGAAAAAGTATATCAGAGTTGTGTTTAATCTTTAATACTTAACATGAAGGCTTTTTCCTACCTTAGGAATAACAGCAATGATGATATCTGAGAAGTTTCAGGATTGTTTACACAGAGCCCCAGTACTGCAGCTGAATACCAACATGAATTTTCTGTTTGCACTGTAGATGCATATAAATATATCTATGCTACAGCCACACAAACAGCGTGCTGCTAGGTTCCTAGTTATGTGATAGGGAATGCCTATACCATTGCATACCCCTGGTCATGGTATCCACGCATTGCCGAAAGTCTGAGGATACTGAACATGTAACACAGGCTTCCTTTATCCAGAAGTTGGTCCCCAAAGTTAAACAGGTGTTAATATAAACAAACCAACCCAAAGAGTTTAAAAACTATTCAGACTAAAAATTCTTTCCCCTTCTCAAATCTGCAACTGACACTCTCTTGGTTTCAGTTACACAGTGTTTCCAGACTACTAGTAACCATAGCTGGTGACTGACCTGGTAGAGCTTGAAATTTAAATGTGAAAACACAAAAAATTGGCCAAAAGACCTGAACATGAATTGCCATAGCACAATACAGCCCAGCTAACATCACAGAGATGGACTCCATGCCCTAAAAGTTATGTTCTGCCTTGTTGAGCCTATGACCATACCAAAAATCCTCATCATATTCTACTAGTTAGTTACCATTTAGCTATTGTACAGTAAAGTTTAAATAGCTCAACTTCGGCTTGCTAGTTAACTAAGAATGGTGTGAAGACCTGCAAATGACCCAAGCAAGATAATGTCAGAGAATCAACACAAACTTTAAACACCATCACTGATTCGTGAAAAACAAACAAGAGCAAATAACCAAATGGATAAAGATGGGGCAGAAACAGGGGGTTTCTGCAACTACATCAATTGCAAAACACTCAGAGCACATGCCTTGGACCAAACAACACTAATAAGGATTGGGGAAGCAATAGAGTGCTAGAACTCCTGTATATCCCTCTTCTTCTCTCATATCCAAGCACTTACATGTGCAATTTTAACCTGAAGTACTATTCGGCTTTTACATTTACCCTATCACTAATAGGGCAGTAGTACACAATAGCAAAGCAGGGTACCCACATTTAGGCCAAGAGGCAGATACCTATATACTTATTTAAATGGAATATAAAAACCCCAATCACATTTCTTCTGCCTGAAACCCTACCCAAACTTTGATCTTCTGATGCAAACTGTTGATGAATCAGTCTTAAGCACCTGAACAGTCCACTACAGGGTAAGGAATCAAACAAACATTGGCTGTGTAGAGTTCTTCCTTACTGTATAGGCTGCCAAAAACCTGAAAGTAAATGCATACACTGTATACCTACACCTACACTTTGTTTATTTAAAGAGAAATATAATCCCTTGTAGAATTCAAGTACTTCAAGATGGTGACTTAATGGAGGAATTCATTAAAATGCTGATATTCTTGTATGCATTTTATGCCAGCTTAGGTTTGAAAATGTTCTTACAAAGGCACTTTCTTACATTAACTCACACCGATTTAAAATACCTTTCTTTGACTCTGCAGCATTAATTTCTTTGATTGCATTAGAATAAAGACTCAAGATATTCTTAAGTGGTTGGAACACACAAATGAAGGCAAATGTTCAAGAGCCTTAGTTTTTCAGAGCTTTCATCCATATCATTGTAGATTAGGAAAAATAAGTGGTAGACAAGAAATAGTTTGAGTAAGAAAACACTGCAAAGTTAGAACAGAATTTGCATTCAACAATGCTACAAACACAATCCATTCATGTGTTTTCTTTGATTTTTTTAAATACCTAAAATTACCTCCTCAATTTCAGCTGAGCGTTTCTGTGTTCATACCTCAACATCTATTCTTTAGTGGTATACATGTCAGACTGCACCCTTAAAAAAACCCCAACACCTTCTAAGCAAAATTACTTTGCAACCCATACATTAGGTGCTGTAAGAGGAGAAAAGCCACACAGAAGCAATACGTGAAACAGGGGTCTATTTTACATTGTCCCTTTACCTCTACAGCTTTATTTGGACAATTAGCCATTGTAAACAAATTCAGGTTCAGAGAAGAAATTCAGTAACACAGCTGAGCCAAATTGTAAGAAATTGTGGAAACACAAAAATTCTGAGAACATTAATTGAGCTTAACATTGCTGCAAATACGCTTCAGAGTACACTTTAGCAAGCAAAGAACACTTAAAAAGTATAAGAAAAACCACGGGCATTAGAAAAACATGTATTCTGAAGAAAAACATGAATAAAAGGAAGTTTCAAGCTATTTCTGAGTGGAACCACGATCTAGTAAAAGCATCTTAATTTATCCTACTTTTAGGCGAGGAGGTCACAGCAGACAAATACACCCAGGAGAATGCAGGTGTAGGTGGTTCCCTCAACCCAGCCACGAGCAATGCTAAGACCTCAGAAGGGCAAGCTCACTCTTTTGAAAGAGTGTATACAGTGACCCCACCAAAATGGAGGTATCACAAAACAGAACTATCTTGTAGCTTCAAGACTTACTGATAGCAAGTAGGAGGGGTTCTCAATGAATTTTCATGGCAAAGTAAAAGCATCTGTCCCAATTTACTAAAAGCAAGTATTCTGGATTGTCTGCACAAAACCAGACCTATTTTCAGCAGTATTCATCTGTATGTATTTTCGTGTGTTATCTGTCAAAAGTCTCTTCTCAGACAAAATAAAGTGGGGATTTCAGACCCAAGTCATATAACCTCTTTTTAGCCACCCACCTAAGAATGAGATGAATCATATCTTTGAAGATATCAAAATCTCTGTATGATTATAAAGAGCTAAATTACAGCTGTCTAAATTATGAATGTCTAGAACTTAGAAGAGACTATTTCCTCTTATTACATTCCTGAATTCAAGAGAACATTTCCCATCTGATATTGTACATACAACTGGTCAAGTGTTTCTTCCCTCTAATAAGGATAGCTTTGGCACTGCTAGAAGATTTCTCACTTCTGTTTAGATAACAAGCAGCTATGCTATAAAGTAAAATGGCAATAGAACCAGCTGTACATCTTCCTTACTCTAGCATAAAAAATGACCGTCAACTGAAAACTTTCTCATTGTTCTAGGAACAAAAACTGTTTTGACCAAAGCACAAGAAATTAATATAACAGGGACAATATATTTAATTTCTTTTGAGTTCTATGTTTTTCCAGAATGTGTTTTATGCACACAATCAGGCTGCAGACCCTGAAATTAAGAAAAGAATCTCATACAGATCTCTGATCATGGCTGCCATGTTACAGATTGGCCTGTTTTCAGGAAATCCCATACCTGGCTCACTTTCTGCATTGCTGCTGCTGTAGGAATCAATCATTGTAAAGAAAAATACACACTTAGCATAGCCTTCATATCTGAAAGATTAGTTACATAGATGTAAAAAATTTGTATGCTGTGCCCCATTCCCAGAATGGATCACCAGTCTTTTGCAGAACAAAATCAAAACTGTCCATCGTCACTTGAATTTAGAGACACAGAACAAAACTTCATCTAGCCATCAATCTCAAACCTGAGCTCTAACTGATCTCTATCACAGATTGAAAGCTTCTATCACAGGAATAATTGAAGAAATCCAAGTGGAAGACTCCTGATGTATCTGAAGAAGTTAAGTGTGTTCACCAGTGGAAAAGAAACAGTACTCTAACGAATCTTCATAACATGCCTATAAATTGTTTTACTGAACTGTAAATGGACTACACTAATCTGTTAACAGCAAAGGCAACTCAAAACACAAGGCCTGGAAAAAAAGCATTAACTCACATGCTCTAATGATTTAGATAAAGCTTTGTAACGATACAGTGCTGCGTAAATCCTATAGTCACTGCTGTTACACTGCTGCTTTTTTGATATTTGATGTAGCAGCAGATTATATCACATCCTCCAATATGAAAGGATTGGAAAGGTCTGAACACCCCTGAGCCCTCAAAACACAAGTGATTTAAAGTAGTATTACAGTTGTCTTTAAGGTCACATTCAAGGTGCTGGCATATCAGAAACACTGTCTGTGTTTTGAAAAGGGATCATTTATCCAAAATGTTAAGTCCCATGTAGGCTGTTTCTAGAAACAGGTAGTCCTGTTTCTAGAGCAACAGCTGTAAATCTACATTTATGGGCAAGGTGAGGAATAACACTTTTCAGTACACACATTCAGAAGAAGTTTTCTTGACTGTCTTTTGAAGTTGTGCTGTAGAATACTGTAAACCTCCTCTCTGTTGCAGTGACCGTACTATTTCCAAGTACTGAGTAAACAGACTACTTCAAACATGGTGGAAGAACTTAGCAGCTTCAATCATCTTTCTTAAATCCTGATGAAGCAGCAATACAGAATGCCAGACAACTTACATTTCCAAGAATTCATCAGTAATAGATACTACAAGCCTCCAGAACTTACTCTCTTCCTTCATACGTATTTCTAGCACCTCTGCTAATCTCTTGTGCCATTCAAATTTTCATAATCAAGAAGCAGCAAAAATAGCTATGATGCTAAACTGTCAAAAAAGTGATAAAACTGAAGTATCTGAGTATGGGGTGGCTGGAGGTGGAAGAGAATGAAAGTGGAAGTTCTAACCACAAATGCTGATCTTACACAAAATACATCAGGTAGCCACTTTACAGGTGATTTATAAAAGTCTTCTCTTTGTAAGACTTCCAACCACTAAGAGGGACTACATCACTCTACGAGTGACTACAAGTCGATAGGGTCATGCCTGAGCTGAGCAAGAGAACAGACTTGAAAAATTTCAGAGAAAAGTCAAAGTAGAAAAACCTTGTATTCTCCAAAATGTCTAGATGACAACTGGTTCTTAATTGTACCTCACAAAAAACTGCTTGTGAGCTCTGCAAACCTTCCCTGCTAGGCTCTAATGGAGGTAAACAACTTATATCAGAAAAAAACTGCACTGAGAAAAGGCCATTGCTGCATCTTCACAAAGGTGACAAAAGTTTAGTTCTCCTGTACTGTGCAATCTCGGAGAATGCAAGCTGTCAGTATGCCTATTATAACTACCATTCCTGCTGGTTGATCTTGAAATGCCAAACTTTGCCACAGCAGAAAACCTGCAGAAAGCAGAGAGCGGCAGTGCACATTTAACAGTGGAAGCTGTCTGATGTGAATAGGTTCAAACTACTTTGGTCTAAGGCAGTTCCACAGTTTTACTTATTACTGTAATTTTTTAAAATTATCATCTCTTGATACTCGACTTTTCCCACATGAAAACTGTATTTAATGTTTGTTCAGAATATGGCCTTCTCCTCGAGAAAATACACGAACAGCTTCTGAAAACAGCATAATTTGAAGCTGTGTGACCTTGTTCCTCTCCATGAAGGCTAAAAACCAAACCTGCTTTTTAAAATTAAGTTCTCCAAAGGAATGCGTAGCACTACAAAAAGATTACCATAAATGCATAAAAGCTGAATACTGTTGAATTCTATCAAACTAATAATTTTGAGAAAAAGGACTGTGATAGCTTCATTTCTCAACCCTGGCTGCAATTAGGTGGCTCTGAGAAGCACTTGCCCTGCCCTCCATCCACTTTGAGGATCTGTGCAGAACAGGAAAAAAGAGCAACTGTCATCACGTAAGAAACTCAGGAAGCAGAAGTTCTCAAAAGAATAATACTCTAAACATTTGAAAACAACTTACCAAAATGAAGTAGATTCTGACATTTTGAAGTATCTGAAAGTTACACTGCTATCTACTCCTGACAAAAGTCAGGAGTATTTAGAAATCACGCTCTTGAAGACTGTCAGCATTTTACAATTCTGTCAACTGGGTATGGCATTTTAAACAGAAATTCTACGATGAGACATTTTTAATTTGCATTGATTGGGGAGGGGGAAGGAGGAAAGACAGACATGCAGAGAGAATAGGTGCCCTGCACTTCCCTCCACCTCCATCAAGGAAAAGGAGTATCAGAGGTTGTATCATTAAAGAGGATACAAAAAAAACCCATTAAAAAAATCTGCTTCTTTATAATTTGTCAGTTCATGCTGTATAAATTATGCTGCCCTTCACCTACATTTCTCAAATTTGTTCTAAAATAGAATTGGTATTCTAGAATAGTACCTCTCTTGTACAATCACCAACTACTCATGCTAAAATCTTTTAAAAGATCATGTACTGCACAGGCATGTTTACAGTTCCTACCTATTGAAATTCCACTAGAAAGGGTAGAGCTTTCTGCCTGTCCTCGGGATGGGACATGAGGCTCCATGACGCTGTCATCCAGTAGGTGCCTTGGTCCTGCGTTGGGGAATGTTGCGCTTTTAAATTCAGCTGTATTCATTTTGTGTATGAAACTAGAAATGAAGGATAAAATTGTTACAACGTTATCTTTGATACATTTCACAAGTTGTTGCTTTAACATCTTGAAGGGTTGCATGCAATGTGTTCCAAATACCAATCTAAATCATCACTCAAGTCATAGACAAATGTGCATGAATTATATTATCTATAGGTATTGCTAGGCTTAAAATTGCACAGCACACTTGGAGCAAAGAGAAAGCCAGAAGTACTTTAAAAATTACTTTCAACATCTGAAGATATTTTTGTCCTTGTGTAACACATCCATAATTGAAATTCAGAATTGCATTCTAGCTCATTAAAGGTAAACTTACACAGTACAGTATAAGTTAAGACATAAATTACTAAATATCTACGATCTTGCATTTTGAGAAGAGAACAAGGGAATTCATAATTTAACGATCAAGGTATCAATTAGAAGTACACTTATATAGAAAAAAACCCTGAAGCCATTGCTGTAAGAAGTTATATGAAGTCTACAACAGAGGTCTCACCTTAAAAATACTGATAAAGCAATTATTTCAGTTTGAATTTGAAAGAATTACACCAGCATTGAGTTGCTATAAGTGACAGTTTTGGCATTCACAAAGAGCCTATTCTGGCTAACTCATTGGCTATTCTTATCACCATAACAAGCTGCAGAGTCTTATTTTGACTAATTCTCTTTGGCTGGGATACTACCATCATAGTTCTGAGCTTGCTCTCTTGCCACAAATTGGTCTTTAAGCGAAGTATTGTGTACAAATCATGTTACTTTTTAAAAGTGCTGCTTTTGTATTGACATGCTACATCACAAAAGTTAGGGGTTTCAGGTTAAATGAAATGCTGACTTGTATCCCAAACTGTGACATTTCCTATGTCCATGCGGTATCAGGTTCCTGGGTGAAGGGGGTGTTGGTGGTAGCAAGGCTCCTTCAGCTGCAACATTTTTCCGTCTACTTTGTGGAGACGCTCCAACTTCAGAGCCTGGGAACAAAAGAAGACATTACTCCCAAGTAACTTTAGAATTACTGACAGGATTACTTCTCAGAACATTGTGGAAGAGAAAAAAACTTCCTAAACTCAACTGGTAAGAGATAGCCTGTAATAAAACTTACTGATACATTGACAGTAAAAAGCCCTGTACTTCACAGTTTTTGCACAGGATTAAAAATAACCACACTTATTTCAAGTAGACCATCTAGTTACAAGTATTTTTTAAGTCCTAAAGGTTGCTGCATTAGCTATGTTGACATTAAACAGGTCCCACTGATTCTATGTTTTGAAACTCCTGCCTTCAACCACTTTCAGTATTGATAAAAAATAATGCACATTTTTGGAAGCATATTATACCATGAGAAGTTCAGATGAAGGCCCTTCTGTCTAGATACAACAAAGAACGAGTATTTAACAGCTCTTCACCCCAAATGACACTAACAAGTTAGTGCCACAATATATACAAGAACGTAAAAAACTGACTTAGTTCCTTGAAAGAATTTCTTGACAGATCACCTTTAGGCTTTTTATTACAAATACATAGTGTTTATATGTCACACTTCTTTATTAGCCTCAGGCAAATATTTTCCACGTTCGCAACTCAAATAATGCATTTGACAACCTCAAGTCTTCTCACATTTATTAAGCATTTACCTACTAAATCTTCTCTGGAAGCAGCAGAGTGTGGGGTGCTGGTCCCTGGTTCTATCTTTAATGAAAGTCTGCATTAAAGAAGCATTAAAAATTACTTTATCAGGAAATAAAAGCAAATAAAAGTAAGTTTTTGAAAAATTAGGGTTTTTAATTTACAACTGAAAGCTGCCTGCCTGTAATTGCAAGGAACATTATAAAGTTAATACAAACTCTGCATGTCTATCTTTAGCACACACTATTTCCAAATACTCTTTTTTTTTGGTAGAAAAACCCCACCAAATAGTAACCGCAATAGGGCCCAGGATTAAAAAATAACCAAACCAGACAGACATGCAAGGGCATAATGTAGTAGATGTAACTATTACTTTGGTTCATATAGACCAGGACAGGCCTGCAATATTATGCTGAAGGAGGACTGGACTCAAGAGCAAAACACCTTGGCTACAGCACAGCCCCTGCAACCTCTTCTGCATTAAGGAGTCTGACACAGCTGGCACAGCCAGCCACAAGCAGCCAAACAGCCACCAGTTGACATCTTCGCCCTCTGTGAACAAAGCTCAATGTGAGCTGTTAAAAAGGTGTGGCAAAATCACACTGTGGGAGGAGCAGGGGAAGAGGTCATTGCATTGAGTTGGCGCCAGCCTCCAGGGATAACATAGCCACACAAGCTAGGACCTACATGGCCCTGGAACCTCTAGCAGACACATGAAAATCAGTGATTATACCACTATTCTAGCATAAGAACTGGGAAGAATAAAAAGTATACAACTCCTTCCCCTGCCTGACTAAAATATTTATACTTAATAGAAGAAATTAAATATGAAGTGTAGTAAGTGCTCTAGAGTGCTGGACCAAGCCTTTTGTCTTTACTAGTCTAAAAGCCAAAATCCTTCTTTTATGTTTTGGAAAATCCATTATCAACTTGACTGCATCCATAATTCAAGCTTTTTCTTAAACAGGCACTTTTAATCCCATTTCCAATAGCACTACAAAGAGGACAGAGTCCAGGAGCAGAGAACTCCCGGAAGATCAAGCACATCTCGTCCACGCAGTTCACTCAACTAGAATCTTTGAAATCAGTGAGTTGGGAAAAACATCTACTTAATTTTGAGGACAAAAAGTCTGAAGTCTGACAGCTCCGCTCCCTCCCAAAAATCAGGATACAGAACATTTCAGCAAAAAGGTAAAGCTGGATGCTTGCATACTCACATGCAGAGAAAAATTTACAAATCTTAGACGGGAAGCTAAGCGTCTGAGCCCTTGTTATTTGTTCTTTGACAGAAACTAAAAGGTCCCCATTTGCTGCCTTTTTGTAAATTCAAGTTAGGGCTATTAAATGCTAAAGCGTATCTGTTCCTCTAGTGTGCACAGCCCTCCCACCATTTGAATGTAGCTACACAAGCAACCAATTCAACACAACTGAGGTGACAAACTTCCCGGGCAGGCAGGATGGGAATGGGTGGGGAACCTCCTCAAGCAGATCAGCCAATGAACAAGAACTTTCTTCATATGCAACAGATTTGCTTTAGTTTTTTCCTATCCTCAGGGCTTGCTCCTGTCTCTTGCCAGAGATTTACATCCCCCAGTTTTGCTGGATGCCAAATCACTTAATGCAGTAATAATCTTCTAATTAAGGAAGTAGAAACCTCTTTTTGGGGTGGTATGCTGGAAGGAATGGGGTGGGGACACAGATGATAACTCGCCTCTCAAAAATCAAGTGCTTACATTTTACTAACACTGTATAACCTAATCAAGAAGAAAAATATAAAATGAAAGCAAAATACATATGAAAGTGAAAGCTTTAAGTCACCCTCAGTAAGAACTTGGGACTGGACACATAGATGACTTTATTCTGATGAGAAATGACACAAGCTATCTCCAATCACGGGATCCATCTTACTGACTGAAAAGTGTTACATTGTGAGCTGGAAGTATGCAGTCTTCATTAGTGAACACTGAAAGAGATCTGCAGATCAAATCCACAGAGCAAAGAGACCTGAAAACCAGGGCTTGATGCAGTCAGGCATAGAAAAGGAAGGAGATATGCCATCCAGCATGCTGAAAATTGTCTTGAGCACAGGACCCTGCTGTAACCTCACTACTTGCAACTGGTGCATCTGAGATACATAATCCCCTGGTACAAGTGCAATCTTAAAAATGACAGGCTTTGTGTTATAAAAGATATTTTATGATAAGCTACAATCAGTTACAGCATTTCATACTTACTTGTAATTGTCATCTTCTACAAACTTTTGTAGCTCTTCTATGTACTGAACTGAGTTCAGGTATTTCTGGACATGAGGCAACAGAGGAATATCTGGAGAACACATGATATTCATTATCACCATACCATTCATTGGTAAGCACAGTTATTTTCCAGAAACTATTTAAACACAATCAGATCTCTTGCCTTTTTATGTGAGATGGAGATACAAACTACAGTCCCCACTGATATTGCAATTTTGGTCTTTCACAGCAATTCTCATGCATTGAGCCGACATCCATAAAGCCAGGTATGTATCTCCCTTGAGCTGCTCTACTTATGACAGCACATGTAAGGGAAAAGTGAGAGTGTGCCTCTGGCCAAACTAAAGGCCCAAACCTGGAACCTGAAGGGTTGTATCTGAGGACTCTTTCACAGTCCACATTATCATTATATTAAGCTTTTAGTGAATCCACAGTCCTGTGCTAATTCACATTCCACCATCACAAATACAGCCTTACTAAAAAAGGATTGTGAGGAGACCACCTTTGAAGGAAAAATACATTATCTGATCTATGAACAGAACTATAAATGTCCAAAAGACAAGCTGAACATATTTTATTATCTCCAGTAAAAGTACTACTCCAAAAGCAATCCTACTATTTTTAGAATTCATAGTCATAAAATCATGAAACACAGGGATACAAGTTAATAACATACTTGTAAAACTACTGTTAAGAACAACATATTCCACATTTTCATCAGAAAATATGTACTGCAAGAATGTGTGTGATGTAAGAGAAGGGTAATTTTATTCTGTCCCCTCACACTGATGCTCTGTCATAACCAGCAATACCAGATTAAACTTAGACTTTTGGGCTGAGAGGGTGAGGGAGAATATTAATGGCACTCAAATGGGTTGGGCTTTACTTACATTGCATTACAGAAACCAAACATTAAAGCTTTTAAAGTTGTTCTCTTTAATACTGCAATATTTACACACTTACCGTATTCACACGACTGCTGTAAGTCTGAGATAATTCGAAGAATATTGTTCATTAAATTTGTTCTTTGTTCGCTTTCCAAAATGCTCCCTGTTGATGGGTACGCAGAGTCAATATATGTCAAGTCTGACAGGTAAATACCTGAATAAGATTAGAATGAAAAGCTTTAGTGTCTCACATTTAGCAGAAAAAAGCCTCACAAACAATACTTCAAAGAATTGTTGCTTTCACTGATGAATGCTCATGCAGACTGACAACAGCTTTGCTACAGAACAGTGTTCTTTATTTACCTGAAAAATCATTTTGACTACATCTCCAAGAGCCTTCAGACTTCAAACAGTAACAATGCTTGGACCTACAGGAAAGTGCATCACCATGCCACCCATGTCTGGGATTGAATTTGCATTCTCCCCAGTCAGTTAATCCTTAGCTTTTTCAACCTTATCTCAGCTGTATTTGCAGATACTGAGGGTGTTAAGTACAGCTAGGTTTCTGTACGCAAGCTTTCATTCTCTGTATGACTAATCACAGTGGAAGGCAGAGAGGATCTTTTCTTCCTGCATCACACTAGGCACGTACTAACTGACTTTGTCTTTAACAGTGTCATTATTTGTAAATCTAAAAGTAATTACAAGGCCACAATCAACTATTCATGAAGCAGATCTTCTGCCATATAACCAGTTAATTATTCCCTTGACAAATACGAAGCATACTAAACACCCAATGTTAAAATACATGATCAAAATTACTAATGATTTTAGGAACTCTACTACCTCATTCTTCCAATTCAGCAATTAATAACAGGAGAAAAATTCATATTATCTATAATCCTTCAAGCTGAATAGAAATTCAACTTGCAGCACACAGGAAAAGTTAACTAGGCAAAAAGTGCACTCATTGAAATGCGGTACAAATCCTGCAGCTTTAAAGATCCAATAGCCTCATAGATAAGTCTCTTCAAGTCTTCTACATGCTTTCTTCCCCACCACCATTGTAACCTTACTACTCTTTCAATCCCTTGATGATGTAGAAAGGAAACTCCTCCTCCTTACATACTAATGCTGTAGTTAAACTATTTATTTCAAATCCAAATGCAACTCCATTTCTTGAAATTCACCCAAAGACCAATCATTTTTGTCTCAGCTAAATGAAACATATCCTGACCAACTCTGTTATTAAAAGGAATTGCTCTTCATCCCCTGCATCTTCCACAAGATATCCAAATAAAAAGAAATATGCAAACTTCAATAAGATTTTTAAGAAACTTACTTCAGTAACAGGGAATTTCTAAAATTATATTCTGCTTCACCTCTCAGCCTTGTATAACCAAAGTCATAACAAGAAGTTTAGCTTTACAGGTGGAAGACTATTAATACAACCTCACAAGAACTGCAGTTGTGTTTGTATAGCACCTAACCAGTACAGTTCTCAAATGCGACTTGGGAAACTCTAGGCATCGCTCCAAAATCAACACACACACACGCGTGTGCACACACAGAGAAACAAATTAAAATACTTGTGGTTGAAAGGTGACATACAAAAAAAGTGAAAAAAAAGGTATTACACATGACCTGATATACAACTACATTTCTCATTTTTTCTGTTCTGCTAGAATAAGTTTCTTAAAAAATAGAAAGAATAATCAGAAACATCATATAGTCACATTTGATTGCTATGCTACCTAGACTACATAAGCTGTCCCAAACCTAATTCTCATGTCCAAACAGACCTTAAAAAACCCAAACTTACTGAAGTCTTCCATAGAAAGTAAATCATGCTTACTAATTGTAATTCAGGAAATCTACTGTGAGGAGGCACCTGCAATATTATGCAGGATTTTATAAACCAATGTATTTGTAGGATAATCTTTCTAAATAACTTGCTCAATTAAGCACCGATTTTTGTTCTTCTAGCTACATCAAGAACTCTTTTGTAGAGAGCTGTTGTCTAAATTTATTTGATGCATTTCTGTGAAGTCCAAAGTAATTTTGAAAGCATACTAGGATAATTCTCTTCCAAATGTAATTTTCACATCCTTTGTAAAGAAATCAAAAATACCAGTGAATGCAAACAAAACACATTTAAGTGCTGGCTGACTATTGACAGAACTCAGCATTCCTCACAGAGCCTAATCTCTGTGGCTTTTGCTACTTCTAACACCAGTCAGATGTTATCAAATATTCTGATACCTACCCAAAATCATCACACACAGTTTTAACATTTTCCATGTGTATGGAGACTTCATGCACTTAACAACTGGAACTGTTTCTTATTAAGTGAACATCAAGAATTGAATGCGACATTCTGTTGAACATTCTTCTAGACTATAAATGGTTCATTTTTCCTGTTGTACCCAGCCAGGCTGCCCCTTTTATTCCCAGCAACACAAATAGAGTTTTATCAGCCTGAAAGAATCTTTCTTCTAAATGAAGCCCAGTACTGTAATAACTTGAAAGGCATCTTTAGGCAGTGTAGTAAAAATGTTTGATTTGTAATTGCCTGCTGAACTCTTGCACAGTCTGTTGCCATATGGTACCCTCCCTTCTACTGGCAAACAATCTTTCCTTGTTCCTAACTTCTCAGCTTCCCTACCCCCTCCTCTTCTGGAGGGTATGGATAGGAAATCCGAAGGAGGAGTTTCTTCTGCTCTCAGTGTGCTCGTGGTGACATCATACGTGGGCTGAACGTCTAAGTTGAGTGTGTGTTTGTTTAAAAAAAACACTGTCCAGAAGTGATGTATATGGAATCTGGGTCAGCTGTAGCTGGTTAGTGCACTTCTGCATGTGAGAGTAAAACACCGCAATTTCAAAAAACCTTTCTTTCTCTCGTCTGGAATAACACATACTGGAACATTACTTTTTCCTTTTTTTTTTTTTTTAATTATTAGTTAGCTTGGTTACTGTATGGAGAAACTCAATTCCTCAGTACAGCTTGGACCTAACAGAGGAAGACAAAAGCAGTTTTCAACTCCAACTGCAGATTAACAATCCACAGCATCGGGTAATATAGAAGAAAAAGCAACTTGGCCTCTGGATTTTCCATCTACCACAGAAGCAAATCAGCTGGAAGCCTTTTTTTCTTGGTAAGTTTTAAAGTTATTCTTACTTGCAAGTTTAATTTTGAGCTGTTTGTGAATTCTACATACGTCTCCCTCAACATGCAAGCGTGTGAAGAAACAAATCTCTCTCAGCCTGAGAAAAGTCTGACAACTAAAATATAAAACTCACTTTTGTGGCATTTGGTAGACTTTGGAAACTTGGAAAGAATTAAAAAGGACTCTGCATAAGAGCAGAGACTAAATCATTCGAGTTGTAAGAAAGAACAAACTGCAGTTGTTTAGCTGTAAACAACTCCCATAGATTTTGATACCTAATGTTACAGAATACTACCCTATTCTTTGCTAAGCATGTAATTTGGGTATTGTGAACATATTAATGTGAAATTCTAATCCTACCAGAAAGCAAAAGCCAGAAATCCTATCTATTTCAGGGAAGCTGGATTTCACCCAAAACCAGAGCATAGACCTAGCCTTACCAGAACTAGAAAATGGATACCTCAATAAAACCACTGTAAAAAGTCTCAAGTAAATCAATGCACATCTGTAAGTAGCAAGCATTGCATATCGTTTCCACTAAATTTTTATTTATGATACTTCTGAGCAATACAAGTAGTCAGAGATGTACAACCAATCAAGAAAGCAGTCATATGTTGATTCAGAATATAATCAAGTTTGTAGCAGAAACAATCATGCAGCTGAAAATCCAAAAATATTGCTGCAGCAGGCACAGGCACTAATTCCTTCCTTTAATATTTTGTGGAAATATGGTGAAGTTAATTATACCTCAGTTGAACAGCAGTTTGTTTCTAAATAAAGATTCATTTCTTACACATGAAATTCAACATAAAAGGCAACACTATATTAAGTGGAAAATAGAGGGTTTTGTTATAGTTCTTTGGAGGGTGGCGAGGAAAAGGCAAAGGATGCAGTTGCACATCAAAGGTTAAAACAAAAATATTGTTTACAAACAGAAGACAAAATTACAGACAAAAAACCCTGAGAACTGCTAATACTTGTCGTTTTTTTGCCTTTCTTCATGCTGACTTTGAAATTAAAATATGGTAAATAATCCAGAACAATGGAAAAGAATTTAAGTTACAAATTTGTATTAACAAACTCTCAGAAATGTCTGACACATTAAGTAAGAATGAAGGGGTGGTACTAAAAGAAGAGACAGAGTGTTACAGAAAGCAAACTTAATTAAGATTTAGTAGCTAAGTCTGAAACAGTCTTCACAAACAAGAAAGATGTATCCTTTCCAAGTTCTTGAGCCCTTTTTCTTACTATCTTTTTGTGCTTCTTTTTATATTAAAGAGATCAATCTAAACAACAACAAAAAAATCCCATTTGAAGCCTACATAGTATGCCTTGGATACCAGTCTCTATTCATTCATGATTAGCCAAGGTTTTGATTTATGCTGCTCAGAACAATTCCCAAATCTTTCACAAACGAAAACAGCTGAGTCAATAATTTTAAAGCAATAAAATGGCTGCGTGCAAAGTTTTAACTCTCTCTCCTTTCCTGTCTTCTAACTTTAGAGTTTGAATTTTGAAACGCTTATCTTAGAACAAGTAACACAATACTAATATTATGCTGTTGCCATAAGAATGACCTAAAGTATGATGTAAAAATATGCCATTTTTTATGCCAAGTTTTACAGGAACTTACTTCAAAGAATGGAAATTCTGAGCCCTTAAACTTTTGCCAGTAACTACATTGCTTTATCAGGTCTTAATTATTGTTTTACTGGGCTTCGTTTGTTTTTTCGTAACATGCCCTATTAGTCTGGTCCTTAAAATTTATACACCAATGAACTAAGTAAAAATTTCCTATAACAAACATTACTAGATGCTTAATGCCCTCAGTATGATTTACAAAGAATTCTGAAGCCCCTAAATAACACATTTCTGGATGCAAAATGCAACACTGCATTATACCTGTTTGTTAAAATAGTGCAAACATATACAATAGCTGCAAACAAATGTAAAGGAACCCTCACATTAAAAAAAAAAAAAAAAAACCCTTCACCAAAAAACTGGGAATGTTAAGGTATTTTTCTGTGTTTTCAGAATATCTGGTATGGCAAGATTCATAAATCTCTTCTACAGAGAATTTCTAAGCCTATATCATTTTAAAATGTGACATATTTTTAACAACTACTTCAAAAGCCCCTGAAGATGTTTAGATTGCCTTTCCTAGAAGGAATCAGATTCTTGTTAATCTCAGAGAAACACAATTCTGTGACTCAATACATCATGTATCTACCAAAAACCAAGAACATATTATTCCTGGATCCCAGTCAATACAATAGAAAATAACCCTGTTATTTCAGCAGAGGTAGAGTGACTTGCTGGAAAAACGCTTGTTTATATAGGGAAAAGTAACTTACTGAAGTACATCGTATATCAAAAATCCATGGGAACGTTTCTCCTACAATAAGTGTTTTCCCCACTGATGTGGGGAATGTTAAGGACTGTTAGGGACTCAGTTACTTCTTCAAGCTAAGTCCACAAAAATCTCCACTTACTCTGTATAGAGTTAGGGAAACATAGATGGTTCTATTGATTTTAGCTGCTTAGACACTTAACAGAAAAAGAAGTATGCCCAACATCAATAACAGAGCTTTCAGATTAACTGGTATCATGTTCAGAGGATCTTTCTCAGTATATATCTACTTTCTTAAAAAACCCTGTTTGCTGCTTCTCCTCCTGCTTTACATGTTCATAAATGCAGGTTTATAAGGGAGGGCACTGTTGGTATTTATCATTTGACCATATTTTTATTCAGAACATTTGTTAAAAGAATATGTAAATATATACAAAGATATGCTTTCCATACAAAGGGAATCTTATATTCACATTTACTTGCAGCACTTCCATTATATTCAGTTATAACAAACTATATTGCCCTGTCTTTGTCAGTTCTGGAAGAACAGATTCTAATTTGTTTTGTGAGTCTCCAAATTCTACATTTCACTGAATGCGAGAGTCCAGTAGTACAATAAAGAACAAATAGTTTGTTGTGTAGAAAGCAAAAAACTGCCAAATATATACTAGCTTCCACAATTCCTCATCCCTGCAACCTAAATAATTAAGTGATACAGTATGTTTGGGGGTAACACAGCTGTGTTCTAACAGTTTTTGGTGAAAGATAAAACTAGTAGTTACTAGTTTATTTTGGTATTTTAAATTGGAATTTTGTTCCTTTAAACACTTTTAAAAGTAATAAAGACTGATTATGGAAACAAGGTTGGGTTGGGTTTCCCCCCCCCTTTTTTGTTTGTTTTGGGGTTTGTTGGGGGGTTTTTTTGTGTGTGTGTTTTCATAGGGATCAGTCTGGAAGAAGAAAGAAATGGGAAGAAAAGGAATGCCATTAAAATGTAAAATAGTATTGAAGCCATGTCTACAGCTCTGAGTATTTCTGACAAGATGCTGAAGTTTGTGTAGCTATGACTAGTTGCACATTTCCTCCTGCACAAGCAATAAGAGATCAGCATGCCAGAACAGACATAATGCAATTTCTACAGAAATCTGGGACCTAAAAGTGGGTAACAGAAACACAACAGAACCAAGTGTAGAGACAGTCTATTCTAATTTTAAAACTATGACAGTTCATAAAGAGTTAAATAATGTATTTTAAAGCCATAGTATCTATAAAACAATCTCCCTTGCTTATTTTCCCAGGTCTGCATTCAGGTATTTCAGCAGCCCCACTCACTACAAGCAACTCCAGATTTGCAGGAAGGGTTTGAGACTCTGGTTCTGTCTAAACTTATCCTTGAGTCTCAATCACTTTAGCTTGTTATAGTTATGACACTACCTAAACATATGAACCTGGCCATATGTGACATAATGCATTGGATTAAAACACCTTATACTATTCCCCAACTCTAATATTTCTCACTTTTAGGTCTTACACATTAGGCTATCATTCTGTAATATTTTGGATAAACAGTTTATATTTTTTTAAGCTGCTTGCCCAGAACATCAGGAAATTTTTTGAGCAGTATTTTCATTTCCTTCTAAGCTGATTAAAACTCCAGGTAAATATCTTCCTCAGAACCTATTCTTGTATAACAAGTTAGGCAGTAAGCTGCTCAAACATACCAAACAACATCATAAGATGTTTAACTTTTTCAACATCAAAATTTCCATGGAAGCATACATGTTCCCTTACCAAGCAGGGCCTCAGAAGGAACCCATCCCTGCTTATCTGAATGTCTCAGTTTAAGACAAGACATTTAATTATTTCAAAGTTCTACGGCATGATCTTATGCAGCTGTTGCATTTGGTCATGCTATGTTAAACCTTTTTATTAATTTTATGGTCTGACAGCACATATATAGACACAAAACTTCCAACTTTAACACATAAGCATAAAAGTTCAAAATGAACACACAAAATGTTAAAAGAAATATGCAGAAAGCAGACTGCAGCAGAATACATGGCCAGAAAATGGGCAGCATTGCAAAATGTTTCATTTAGTTTTAATGTATTTATATATACGTATAATTATATATATATAATGTATATGTAGGGGAAAAACGTGCTGCTGTGGGGAAACTCCCAACCATTCATTATTTCAGTAACTGTGTAGGGTCCTTAAAAACTACTAAAAACTAGAGTGTTATTCACCTTTTTGGACTATGAAGTAGCTGATATGTACTGTGAAAATAGTAAAATACTGGACTTGTACTATGGCTTCAAACTTAACCATATACCATGAAGTCACCTTCCTGCATCTGCAAACGTTGAACATAAGAGTATTGAAAAATAATTTAGGTGATGTGAAGAGGTATCAACTTCAGACAATTAGTTCAGCTCATCCTTCTCAAGTTAGAAACCACACGGACCTGTTTTCCATGTATTTACCATGATTCATGTGGAAATTTAACCTAATGAACTTCCTACTCTGAACATTGTTCAAGTGATTAGTATTTTAAATATATGAAATTACGAAAGAATAATACACAGTTCTGGAGAAAAGTGATACTTTTTCCTACTTAAAAAAGAAACAACAACAACAACAAACAAAAAAAAACAAAACCAAAAACCACCCAGAACCAAACACAGAGAAAGAGCAACAAAACTTTGAACCAAGTTCTTTTTCCTGGGGACAAAAAGAAAAAAACAACAAAAAACCCCAAACTCACAAACCCCCAAAAATCAAAAAAAAAAAAACACCCCCCCCCCAAAAAAACTTACCAATAGGTACCAAAATACTTATTACGACATGCTAACAGTAAAACAAAACCACACAGAAAGGACTATAGAAATATAAACTCTATCAAAATTTTTATGTATCCTCTCCATTTATGTAGGGCGAGAAATGACTTCCAGTTATGTGTTAGAAAGCAAGTGTTTTCTTACCCTCACAGAAGTAGGGCTTGCGATACAACAGCCAAACAAAAAGTTATGTTTTAGGCGACGGTGAACATTTGATCAAGATCACTAGCTATAATTCCTGACTGCATGCACATCATGGTCTGAAGTTTGCAACCGCTGCCCTTAGTGAAGCCAAAAATGAAAACTTGATAAGTTTACTCTAAGGTTGAGAAGACACCATCAGTAGAATTAACATTAAAGCCAGTAACAGAACTGGAAGAAGTGACTTGACACAAAAGTCACCTTATCGTTTGTAAATGTGAATGTAAAAGAAGCGTTACAGGTCTGCTTCTACTTCACGGTGACTGTTTCAGGATTGCCAAATGCACTTGAACTTGGCAGGAACAACATGAAAATTAACTTTCTCTGGTTTTACTTTATTTCTTTTTGTAACTATACAAAGGCCACTGTACAAGGCCTCCTAGGACCGCTAACAGTAGTCTGGAAAGGAAAGCCAGATCAATGGCTGAGATAAGAGCAGAAATCTGCTTGACAAAGCAAATAAAACATGCAAAATGAGAGTTTGTTTTTTTCTGTTTGGTTGGTTGGTTTGGGGGGTTTTTTTGTTTTTTCTTCTTCCTTAAGTACTATCTTTGTTCATCATATCAAATATTTAGCAAATAAAGCTAAAAAACATGTCTCAAATCATTCTTGGATCTTTATCACTGCATTTTAATTCTTTACACAAAGTTAAAAGAAACCTATTATTTTCTTTAAAAACACTTCAGTATGGTATTTATAGTGATAACAGACCTGATACTTCAGTGTTATTTGGATAAAAATACTCACAGATACAAAAATAGTGTGCCAACAATTTCAAATGTTCATCTCAAAAGGCAACTAAGTAGGGACACATGCAGAGCAAACAGTGTTATAGGCTTTCCTTACAAATCTAGTGTTACTTGAATATATAATTTTTTCAGTGTTTAAAGACAACTATTTTACACCCATCTCCTGCCTAACACTAACACCCAAAAGTAGTGCTAGATATTTGTGCATTTTTCAAGTCTACTTACATCTGTGTATAAATTTGAAAAATGTGTGTATGTATGAATAGGTATGTATGTAGTATTTAACAAATTATACATCTATATGTATATATAAAGTCAAAAGAGGACCAGAAAGGCTTATGTAAATTCCCATATTTATATATTTTTGACAATACTATCACTGTCTTTTTACTTCCCTTCCATGAAGATATTCTGCAAGCACTTTATATGTTCTACAACCTTGTGCGTTTAATTGCAGTCAAATTTATAATGAAAGCATAATACAGACTATAAGCAGAATATTGTTTCTGAAAATTTATCCATTGCATTTATCCATTCGGTACTAAATCCAGTACCAAAATTTTAGGGTTTCCTGCTCAAAACAGAAAGCTACTCTTTGAAGCTAATCTAATGGACTCTAACTCCAAGTAACAGATTGCAAAGACCTGTCTACATACATGTAAGCATGGCAAACCAATCAGTTTAGGCAGCTTAAGCAGTACAGGAACCTTAGTTATTTAATGATTTTGGTTTTTATCTATTCAACAGTCTCTTCTGACAGTCATTATACTTGCTTTAAAATGAAGATATTTAAATGGACTTTGGGTGTCCTATTGTTCCTGCTGTTGTCTATTGGGCGCTGTACAGAACAATCTACGTCAAATAAAACATCCCAACGGAGGCATCCTCGTTCAGCAGACAGCGGAGAGGAAGGGAAGAAATGTGGTTACACATTCTTGGTCCCAGAACAAAAAATCACAGGGCCAATTTGCGTGAATACTAATGGACCAGGTACTGGTAACAGAAAAGATGAAGTCACAAGAATGGACATAGAGAACTTGAAGGATGTGCTGTCCAAGCAAAAGCGGGAGATTGACATTTTGCAGTTGGTAGTGGATGTGGATGGAAACATTGTGAATGAAGTAAAATTACTGAGGAAAGAAAGTCGTAACATGAACTCTCGGGTCACCCAACTCTATATGCAACTCTTGCATGAGATTATTCGAAAACGTGATAACTCACTTGAGCTTTCCCAACTGGAAAACAAAGTCCTTAACGTTACAACAGAAATGTTGAAGATGGCAACAAAATACAAGGAGCTTGAAGTAAAATATGCAGCATTGACTGATCTTGTAAATAATCAGTCTGTGACCATCTCCCTGCTGGAAGAGCAGTGCTTGCGAATCTTCTCGCGACAGGACACCCATGGGTCTCCACCTCTTGTTCAAGTTGTGCCACAGCACATTCCTAACAGCCAACCATACACTCCCATTCTTCTGGGAGGTAATGAGATACAGCGAGACCCAGGTTACCCTAGAGACAGAGATGTAAGACCACCACCTGATCCAGCTACTTCTCCTACAAAGAGTCCTTTCAGAGTACCACCACTGGCTTTAATAAATGAGGGTGAGTTACCTATCACTATTTATGTAACCTAAGATTTCTCTATTTCAGAGGGAAACTGTCCTGGCTATAGAAATGGAATGCAGAATTTAAGAAGTATCTGATACAGCTAGCCCTTGCTCCTGATTCTGATTTTCTCCCCCTGCCCCAAGCAAAGATTTAGTTTGCCAAAGTCTACTTGTTAAGATATAGCTGCATAAGATGAATTTGTTGAAATAGTTGATACTCAGAAATTCGACCTGAAGAAATTAAGCCTCTGAGCCACAAAGTATTGAGGTTTCTGTCTTCAGCTGGGTTTGAGTTATGGGAATTAAAATTCAATATTAGCATATACTTTCATACTTTCTAGTATTTAGTCCTGTTTCTCTGAAGATGCCTACTAGCTATGTGATAAAGTAACTGGCAATGGTGAATAAGATGAAGTATCTCATCTTCAATAAAGGAAGTAATTTTAAGTAGTTGTCCTTTATACTTACACATATACATTTGCCAGAAGTTAATCCTGCTAGAAGGATTTCTATTCTGAGCTGTTTTAAATTAACATCTAATTCCACCAACACAGCTGTGCAAGAGGTCTCTTATAAGATAAGTCTGAAAGGATAACTGCACTCAACTTTAAAAATTTAAAATAAGTAACTACATTGCCAGTAATTTGATGTCAGTAGGGGTTGGCAAGTTAAACTAGTAGCATAAATATTATGAAAATACATTCAAGAGACTGTGTCCCATCTTCATGTGTCACATTCGTCAGGTTAAAAAAGGAAACAAAACTAGTGATAAGAAAATTAACTACTACTGAGCTGCCCTAAACTCTATCATGATTCTTACTTTAGTAAAATTTTTACACAACTGCAATTAAAAAAAACCTAATGATTCAGAAAAATAGGTTCTTCTCAGACATCCGTTCAAGTGCTTGCTTTTGGCTTCTGTTAGCTTGCACAGCAAGAGAGTTTGGGGGAGGAGTGTGTGTGTGTGTGTGTGTGTGTGTGTGTGCGCGCGCGCGTGTTGGGTTTGGGTTGGCTTTTTTAGCTTTCAAATTGCCTTTAGTCACAGTTGGAAGTTCAGCTTGGTTCCTAAAATGATTACAAACGTTCATTTGGGACTGTTCTACAGCATTACAAACAACTAGCTGCTGTTATAAAGAACAACTATTTTTATTCAGGGTCTACAAAAAATTCCGGCACAAACCCAAGTAACATGCCAGATGTCATGAGAATTTAAATCTCATATCATGCCACAAAGCAAACAGCTAATATAAAGGCGCTATGTTAATGTCTGGTCAAACAGCAAAACTGTAATCCTAAAAAACCCCAGCAACTTCCTGTTTCCCATAAAACCCATGCTTCAAGGTTTTGTTATAAACGCATCTTTTTCTCCCTCAATATACACCTGCTGTACATACAAAATGAATAGCACTATTTTCCTCCAAATTATCTACCATGGTTTTCACTACCCCCTTTAACCGTAAAAGTTCAGAGTTTGAAACAATTTCTGCAAAGGAACACAAAGAAATCTTAGGCAATTTATTTTAATATTATTCAACTTCCTTTATCTAATGCTAGATTCCCGAGTTTGAAGTTTAAGTGTTTCTTGCAGTGCTTTGGGGAAATGAAGGTTCAGAATTGCTACAACTGATAGAGCATCAGTCATCAAAACCAAAACTTCTAAACTGCAATACAAAGCCCAGTTATTATTTCTGATTTCTTAAATTAAGCGCATTTAATGGTGCACAGAACCAAAATTGTCTATGTCACAGAAAAATTAATTTTCCAGTTAAAAGATGGTGACTATTTATAACGTATGAAGATGTCAAGTAAGACCAATGAGAACAGCCCCATTTAGAAACAGGTCTGTCAGGCTTGGTTATGACAGGATAAACAACTGGCTCTAGAAACTGAGGAAGAATAATGTTCCTGTGAATTATAGTTTTCACAGTTCTCTTAGTCCTTGGAATAATAGCCAGTGTCCCAAAATTTTACTGCCACTACGTTGCAAAAAGCAGCTTTAAGCAGACAAATTACTTGAAAGTTACACACAGCCCTCACTCTGCTGCTAATACCTCTCCATTAACAACTTTTTTTTTTTTTTTTTTTAAATACGTGCCCAATTTTATTTTGGAATTTTCCTCTATTATTGCCAAAAAAATCCTCTGTATGAAGCTTTAAATAAGCACAGCTTCTTTATCATCTGCTCAAGGTAACATCTGGCATCTTAAAGAGGATTCAGTCATCATTTTATTAAGCTTCCAACTTAAAATATTTAATCCCTTTCCTTCTCGACTACATTTAATTTACAATAGAGTATGATCTGTACTAAATCATAAGTCAAAACCACAATTTTAGAAATGTAATATTTAACAGATCTTCTCAGAGAATCTCTAATTTGTAGCTGTCTCAGCAACTTAGAGTTTACACAGACTGTTACAAAAGACTAGATATGCATGAGATACTTATTCCTTGCATAAGTGACAATATTTTAAACAGAAAAATTAAGCTTTTTTCATTAGCCACAGCGTCCACTCCTACCAGCACTGTGGAGAATGTTACACTGCTTCACAAATCTCAGTATTTTCACTGAACAAGAAATGGATCAGTTTTTACATCATGAACTTAAAATAATCACATATAACAAAAGAACTTCTCAAAAGGGATTCGAGGCTATACACCAAAAGTTATGTGATTTCTTGGAGTTCCTTACACTGAGAGCAGAAGTCTGTTACCTCTACTCCGACATTAACTTGTGGTAATCACATAGTCAAACCTGAGCATCAAAGAGCAGACAAGATGCATCCTGTGACCTCAATGCCAGCTGAAATTCAGAAGTGATCAAAGTGTATTATTATATAACCAGGCTAGCACAATTCTGTCTGCCTTAAAAACTACTTAGAATCACTCCAAACATCTGCTTGGGTGTCTCATGGAAAAATGAGCCCCCAATTCCTCCCCCAGTAGAAATCATGTGAATTAATACACAGCAGATCTAATTGAACTATTCTTAATATTCAGTGAACATTATAATAAACACTACTTTCTTGCTTACACTTTTTCTAATGCAACAATTGCTTTAAAATAACACTTCTAGAACCACCTCCCTGTTCAGTTATACAGCATCCAAATTTACTTTACACAGCTCAAAGAAAGGGAATGAGACCCAACTTAGTCGAGGAAACTATCTATCCACTGGACAAGCTTTGCAATGTGCACAATCTATGTGGAAATTTTAATTGTGAGCAAGAGAAAAATCCCTCACAGACCAAAACTACAGCATTTCTTTCCTAAGCTACTACTGCATGCACTGCAAGAACGACAAAAGCATTGATAAATACTGACAGTACAGTACGCAGCAGTACTTGCAATGGCTTAATGCCTGCTGCCTTCCTGGTAGCACTGTCACAGCCAGAAGCTCCAAGTAGTCACCTTCATTAGACGCACAAGCTTTTTGCACTCTAATATGAAATACTTTATGGATTTCTGCTAATTACACTCTTATCCAAATGGCAACTTTCAATCTTAATCTGCAGTGAAGGTCACTTTCACTCAACCTCCACTTTTGATTAAAGAATAAACTCAATAACTGTCTTTTATACTTCTTTGCACATTAGCTTTGTCTCTGACTGATGAGTTTTCTCTAAACTTCCAAGCAGATTCGAGAAAAGGAACCTCCTAAAATGAGAGGAAAGCTGTAGGTAATTTAAGTTCAGATTTACTGAGTATGAGTTTTCAAACACACTTAGGGCACTGACCACTAACTAGCCATCAGAACACACCCTGCTTTTCATTAGTAAATACCCAGTCTCTAAATCAACTCAAGTAATGATAAAGGAACATAAATCCTTTTCTAAAAGGTAGAAAATAAAAATACTACCAAAAATTGAGAGGCAAACTGGGCAAAATTTTCACAAATATGTAAGCTGCATGCTTCTTGCAAAATAATCAGATGCTCTTCTATAAGTACTATTTGTAAAACCACTACTCACACGGTCTAAAATAGAGCTTTCGAGCAGCACTGTCAACGGCAACAGTATTTTTGTAGAATCACAGCCCTGAAAAAAGTATGTGAGCCCTTTTAGCTGCTCAAAAGGGCTTCTCCATTGCTCGCATATTTGCTTGATCGGTATCCATATACACATATAACATCAGGATGACACACGAAACTTTAAAAGATTCCTATCCCCAGTTAACAGGCTGATCCTATAACTGGGTAAGTACATAAAGGCAAAAAATTTATGCAACATAAGAATACTCTTACATTAAATTCCATGTCTGTAGACTTTGGCAGTAAATATTTCTTACAGCAGCTCTAGTACTATTTACGTACTGGGAGGGTGCATGTGTGTCCTTCATATGTTTTGGGTTTATTTTAAACTTCCACTAGTTTCAAATGGATACACCAGTACTCATGTACGTTTATTCAGATGAGAGCACAATGAAGTAAACTGACATTTACCTTTTACAAAAGGTAAAGAGAGAAGAAGAAAGGTAAAGGAAAAAACAGTGAAAATCATAATGCACTTACATATCAAAGTCAGTGTACAGATCTGACACAATAGATGAAGTTAAAAAAATAGGTGTTGGTAACCAAAGTCATTATCTGTTCAGCAAAATCAAGTTAATATATATGGAATATTGATGTGTTTATTTATATACACACAACTAATATAAGACAGTAACTTTTTACACTGTTTTCCATGGTAGTTTTATCTTAATTACTGACTTTCCATTACCATTACAAAATATGCTTGAACAATGTCCCCTGCACAGCCAAGCTTGAATGCTTACAGTATTTCTTTCAAAAAGGTCCATTCAAAGACTGCCAACAAGCCAAGGAAGCTGGGCATTCCAACAGCGGGATTTATATGATTAAACCCGAAAATAGTAATGAGCCAATGCAACTATGGTGCGAGAACAGCCTCGACCCTGGAGGATGGGCAGTTATTCAAAAGAGGACAGACGGATCTGTCAACTTTTTCAGGAACTGGGACAGTTACAAGGTAAGTTCTGGAATGCAGAAAATCAGCTACTTCATTTCACTGACATCTATCGCAGTCAAGATGATGTGAACATTTCAAATGCAATTCTTCATTGCAAACCTTTGCAGTGAATGACAAACACTGAGGAATTGCAAATAGATAGCTGCTGAAGTTAGACAGTAAAATTAATTTTATCAACAAAGTTAACTAAAAAGAGTGGTCATCCCTCAGAGGTAAATATGTTTCAGTGGGAATGTCCTTTTTCATTCAATGCATTACTGAACTCTGTATGAACTTACTTCTGAAATAGCCTGCATTTGTAATGCACAACACAACTGGGGAGACATATTATTCTAGACAGTGACTGGGAAGTAGTTTATTACAAAGACCTAACTAAACACATTTTTATTAACACACTGAGAACTACAGCAAATACTTTAAAAGCTTAATTGTCTCCCTTATGAATAAGCAGTCTCAGCCAGTGGAATTATTCATTAAAGCACATTAACAGATTTGTGGGATCAGGTCCTCAACTTGAAAAAGTTCCTAATGATGTATTAAAGGAAATACTTTCTACCTGTAAAGTTAAGTTAAAAATCTGAAGATGTATGTGAAGGGGAATACATTCTTATGTGTTACTGTGATATTATGCAGGCATAATGGCTAGGATGACAAACACATGCTGCTTTGAAGTAATTACATGATAGACAAGAAATCTAGAAGTCCATTTGGTTGGGTTTGGTTAATAAAAACGTACTGATTTCATACATATAAGACAGTTTTTCCCTATGATGTTGTGCTCACTACACTCTGTAGTGAATCTACAATTGCCATGCGCATTGTATCAGAAGAGAGAACTGTGCCACATTTAACTCAAGTGGTAATCTTAAAATAGTACCATATATACAAAGAAACTGACAAAAAACTACAATGATGATTTTCACTTTTTGCATTCTTGGAATTTAATGATTTAAATGTTAATCATTTAGTAGCAGTTATTCAAAGTCTACTTCTCAGAAAAGCAGGTGGTTGTGTTTGGGTTGGTTTTTTGTTTGTTTGGGTTTGTTTTGGGTTGTTTTGGTTGGTTGTTTTTTTAATGTTATGAGGCAGTTACAGAGTGCCTTATAAATTAACCATGATCATTTTCAACAAAATGCAAAGAAAATGTAGAAGAGTGTATAACTGGTGATAATCACTCAAGCTTGGGCAAATTTGCCCCCAAGAGATTTCTCATTAAATTGCAGTGGCTGAAGATTTACCTGATTTCAAGTACCTGAAGGTGCACCTCTGTGACCGGGTTTAAACGAAAGCCTGCAACATTGACAACAGAGGTCTCTGATGCCCACATTTCTGCTGCTTTCCTGATCTCTCTGTGGCTGCACAGCTACAATGTTGACACAAGGGAAGCACTGCAAACGTGGCCATGAGCCAGGACAAAAGCACTGCTACCATGTTTGGCAGCAGCATGATGCTAGATCAGCTCAAGCCACTCGTGAAACTGCAGCCTGAATTAGGAGCCTAGACTGTTTATTTGCTGGAGAGAGACTTCCTCAGGAAGTGATTCGAAGCAGGAAATCAACTGTAGGTCCTACCTAATCAATGACCTGAGAACAAGGGTAGGAAGACCCCAGAGACTAGGAAGCATAACGGATTGCTGTGGTGGGTGATGTATCTCCTTTAGCTGCAACACCAAATATTAACAACACTGGTTTACTCAAGTGTCCTGGGTTCAGCTGAAACCACGACACTCGGACAAGAAACAACAGATATGAAATATCATTTCACAGCTACTGTACTGGTAGTTTATGACTTGAAAGGACAGACATTTCATATTTCTAAATCTAGTAAAGAGCACAGATGAATTTTGTGATTAAATTTACAGTAAAAAAACAAAACTAGTTGTATTAAAAAGGCAACAGAAAGTCATTTACCTTGAACACTGAAACTGCTGGTATCATAAATACGTTTTCCACCCTGGAAATATACCCCCCTAGATTTCATTATTCATATATTCTTACAGATCCCCTTCGCTTTATCAAGAAGCTTCTGTTTGTATTGTTTCAGCTTCCCTATTCTCTCTCCCTTTACCTTAAAAAGAGGGCGTCACAGAAAACAAACAGTTTTGCCACCTTTACTGATTCTGGCAGTACCTCAGGCAGCTAGCAGTCCAACTGAATAAATGGCCAAGTGCAGCAAAATAAAGCCTTTAAATGCATGGGTTTAGTAGTCATTCAGAAGCTTAAAAAAGGCTTTCAGTACCGTAGTTCCACCGGCTTGGAATACTCCTGCTGATGAGTGTTTGACAAACAATAAAAACAAGCTAACACCACTTCTGATCTTCTTTTGCACAGAAAGGATTTGGAAACATAGATGGAGAGTACTGGCTGGGACTAGAAAATATTTACATGCTTACCAACCAGGATAATTACAGACTATTGATTGAATTAGAGGACTGGAGCAACAAGAAGGTTTATGCAGAATACAGCAGTTTCCGCCTGGAACCTGAAAGTGAATTCTACAGGCTACGCTTAGGCACATACCAAGGAAACGCAGGCGATTCCATGATATGGCATAACGGAAAGCAATTTACAACACTGGACAGAGACAGGGATATGTATTCAGGTAAGGAAACTGGTATATACGTGTGAAGAAAATACAAAAGATTATACCTGTGATATAATCTAAGATTTAAAAAATGAAATACAAAAAAGTATGTAAATTCTGATATACTATCTCTATTGAAAGATGCTTCAAATTGATTATCTGAAGGGGGCTGACAAGGATGCTGGGGAGGGACTCTTCATTAGGGACTGTAGTGGTAGGACAAGGGGTAACGGGTTCAAACTTCAACACAGGAAGTTCAGGTTAGATGTAAGGAAGAAGTTCTTTACTGTGAGGGTGGTGAGGCACTGGAACAAGTTGCCCAAGGAAGTGGTGAATGCTCCATCCCCGGCAGTGTTCAAGGCCAGACTGGACAGAGCCTTGGGTGACATGGTTTAGTGTGTGGCGTCCCTGCCCATGGGAGGGGGGTTGGAACTAGATGACCTTAAAGGTCCTTACCAACCCAAACTAGTCTATAATTCTATTCTATGATTAAGACAGAAATCACGTTGACAGGGCCCCTGCAAGCCTCTGCACCATTCAGAAATTCAAATTCTATCATCCCCATTGCAAGCACGTTTGAGCAAGCTTTTTATTTAGCTCAATGACATCCTTATCACTTGCATGTGACTCTGCAGTCAGAATACCCATCCAAGTGATCTCTGAGAGTAGTGCTGTGGCCACATAATAATGGAATTATTTTATTACCACGAACTAAAGCCTCTGAGCAGCAGAAAAGGAGCTGCAATTGTGCACTGGCGTAGTTATGTACCAATACTTGAGAAATGGGCAGATCACTTTGTTTCATTCTCTTCGAAGGACAGTTTTTTGTTCATTTCCACTCTCTTCCTCCAGCTTTCCTCTTAAAGCCTTATCAGTAAAAGAAAGGTTGGGGAGTGCAATACTTCAAGCTGCATTTTTTTTCAGCTGTCAATAACCATAAGGCTGGACAAATCTTGCAAACTCTTAAACAAGCCTGTAACAGTAAATACACAAGTTACAAGCAACTCTTTGTGGAACTGTGGTCCTGCGTGTTGCTTGGGACTGTATGAACTCACATTGCTTTCATTGAAGTATTTCTAAACAGTACATATTCCAAGTTCCTTGAACGTTAGCTCATGGATAAGCACTGCTGGTAGTCTAAGAGTTGGTCTCCTTAGTGTTCAGCTGACACATTAAATAATATGTCAATAATCCTCTCTGCAGGCAATGGTTGCTGTTACAGCAGAATTTATAATCTAGGTAGAAGCAGTAATTGATATGGCCACAACAGGTCATAAAGTACTTCAAAGTTCCCTCCAAGAATAAGCCAGAACATGAAAGCATTTGCTAATCTCCATTTCTCCTCTTTCATGCTGAAGTTCACCCATTTCTTTCTGTCCCACAGGCAACTGTGCTCATTTTCACAAAGGCGGCTGGTGGTACAATGCGTGTGCCCACTCTAACCTTAATGGGGTGTGGTACAGAGGAGGCCACTACAGGAGCAAGTATCAGGATGGAGTATTTTGGGCTGAGTACCGGGGAGGTTCCTACTCCTTGAAAGCAGTTCAAATGATGATAAGACCTATAGACTGAGAAGGAGTATCCCACAGTGCTCAAGTGATCACGCATAAACTTCTCAGAGCTTGAGTTCCAGAAAAATAAAATGTTACTTTTTAATCATTATTTTGCACAATCTGCTCCTGCAAAAAGCAGGTCTACAGTTTTCCTGTCTTTTTTTCCCTGCTGTGTTCGCCTCTCCTTTTTTTAGAAACCTTTTCTACTGTGACAGACGGTGTTTTTTTTTAAACACACATTCACAAAAGCAGATGTTTATGCTTGCAAAGCATATTTATCTTTGTTCAAGTCCAGCATACTTTATGCAAACAGTCATTAAAGCTGGTTAAAAAAATCCAGATATATGACAAGATATAAGCTTTTTCACTTAAAAAGCTTATGCTTTTTTCAGGTTAACTCAACCCTTAAATGTAAATATGTGAAATGACATTGTCTTGCTTTAATGTGTAAATTGATTAGTTATTTAACAATTTATTTAAAAATGTTGGCATTACTTTCAATGAAAATCTGACTTTATATTACTGGTTTAGGTTTAAGATTTACTCCAAGAAGCTACACAAAAATTGAAAATATTCTAGCTTTGCCAGCAGAGGGATTTTTGCAACAAATAATCATTTCAATATGAAGTGGTGAATTAAATATAAAATGTAAGATTTCTTAGTCATGTAGAGAATTCCTTAGGATCTGCATATCCTACCTTCTCTGTAAAACACTTAGGCAAATTGTTCCTAACATAAGAAAAATTAATTGTATATAATTACTGATCAGCTTAAGACAACCAAATTGCTTAGTACTTTTTTTTTTTTTTACTTTCAACCTCAATATTCAAAGATCCTAATTAAACAAAGTATTTCTTGATGCTTTGAACTTAAATAGCAAAATGAAAAGTCCTGATATTAAAATCAGGACTTGACACTTGGGAGACCTCTCCTCTGTTCCAATTAGGAGTGATTGAGGTCTGAACAAGTGTTCACACATACTAATTAAGAGAAGGATCAAGTCACTGAACATTAGAAGTTTTCCTCCAAGACAGCTTTCTGCTGACATAATAAAAGAAAGGTTAGAAATCAGCTCCAAGGGTATTCTTCCTGACACCCCAAACTTGGGCTGCTCTTAGAAGATACACATTTCCTTTCCTCTACATGTATATAAAACTTTTGATAATGTCTATATTAAATTTTCTACCTTCTATATAGCAAATTTCCACTGAAATTAACATGTAATTTAAGAAATTGGTTAGAAAATGTTTTTCCACCCTTTAACAAAAGTCGTACCACACTTCATCAAAACAAGATACTTCCAAAACCATAAACAAAATGTTTGCTTTAGGTACCAGAGTCTCCAAAACCAAAGCTTTCTTTCTAGTATATAAAATTTAATAATTGTACTTAGTCACACAGCTTACCTAGTTTAATTTGATATTACACAAAACCTAATTATGCTGTTCTGAACTGTAACCAATGTATTTGTTTGGCACCTCGTATGTACCTTCAGGATTTTAAAGAACTTTGCCCCTATTTAACATAAGAAACCCTAACAGCTAAAAGAATAATAATATTGTGATGGTAAATTAGTTGATATCAATTGCTATACAAAATCTCATTTGTAATTTAGAGGAGAGAAAATAGCATTCTGCTTTCAAAACACATTCCCTGGAGCAGATAAAGCTTCATTGACAATACAGGGCTGCAAGGGTTGTAGTTAAATTTTTGGATGGAGATCAAAGCCAACAACTCTCACCAATATTTAACTGGGGTTGCAGGGGTGGTTGGGTAGGTGGGGAATCAGTCCCAGTATGTTCCATTCCTAAATACCAAGAATTTTATCTGACACAAATGTTTAAGATAATTATGAAATTGTTCTTCATATAAGGAATATTTGTTTGTTACAAATATTGTACAGACCTCATGAAGTAATCTATAAAAATGCTTTTTAATTGCAAATGCTTAAAATTCAGACTATTTATAACCTGGGTTTTTTTTTTTGTTTTTTTTTTTTTTTTTTTTTTTACAGTATCTGGACAGAAAAGCAGTTCAGGTAAATTTAAAAGCTGAAAATGCCCTCCAAAACATTCCTTTAATGAACACTTCTGACAGCTTTAGTTCATTCAACCGATAGATTTCCTCTCCTTGGAAGAGATCTTATTTTACCACAAGGATCTCTTGCCTGCTACAAAAACAGTGGTTGTTTATTCAGTACAGTCAGTGAAAGGTATAATTTGCAGAAACCCAAAAGTAAAATTAGCTTGCACTCAGCCTTTAAATTAAATCTTATATATTAGGCATGTAAAAAGTGAGACTTCCCCAATTTAAAGCTGTAGGATGACGTTAACTAAACATTATTACAAAATAAACCCAGAAAGCTCAAACTGTACACATGCTGTGCTATTGAAAGAGAAGACTTAATTGTTAGTTGCTGATTTAAGATTACAAGGAGGGAAAGCATAGCAACTCTTTTTCAGGTTGGTTCACACTCTGTACAATAATTTACTACTTTCAAATGCTTATAACTCTATTAGTTCTCAGCTTTCGGGTTGAATTTCCTAAGCAGGGTAAATGACTAAAAGTTCAATGTTTTCACTCACACTTTTTTTAGAAAAGTTTATCAAAAGATGTTGCAGCATCCCTCAAGCTTCTTGCACTGGACACTCAGCAGCAGCCTGGGAAGGATATAATTTTCACCATTCTTGTCCTATCAGTCCAAACTTAACCAAACAGACCTTGAAAAAGTTTAACCTCTACTAAATCTGAAACACAGTTTTCACATATATTTCCAAAGTCTGTTGCAAGCATTACCACTGAAGTAGCTGAATATTCATCAGATGAATACTTCAGTAACCTGTTTTCAGCTTTTCTGTTTCTGGATATAACTCCCGAAAAACAGCTATAAGAACGTATTTCACAAGGTAATACTGCTTAGTTAAATAAAAATCTTACTTCTCAAGAAGTGGCTCAATTGTTTCATTGTGCAATCTCAAATTAATCAAAACTCCATAAGACTCCCTATAAGAATGGGGTTTTATTCTAAGGCAAAATATAGCATTTGTTTGACTACTTTAGTTGGCCCAGTGATAGAAAAGTGACAACATGTCCCACACTGTGTAATGAGAGCCAAATGCTGAACATTTTCATTGGTGTGGTACAGCTCTTAGCCTTGCACACTGACGATGTGCTGCTCTCATTTGCATTTCTAGAAGTCTGAAATCACATCACACCTATTGCTGCAAGGAACTGAAAAATATTTTTATTTCTCCCCCTAGTTAAACGTGGAAGGACATCTTTACCTTGACCACAGTGAGCGAGCTGTGGTAATAAGAAAACAATTTGTACTTCTACTTTTCCCTTCCCATTGCAAAGACTACACACAAAAAACCCCCCACCTTATTTAAGTTTTACCTTTGAATGTTAAGACGGTTGTGAAAAAACTCCACACCCACATTTGATATTTGGTTGCATAAGGGTAAACCCAGTAACCTCTAAATGGTAAAGCATTCATCCTTGAAACCGCAGATGAAATTCCTTTATATGCTCATTTTCCCTATGACCTTCCAAACAGGGTTCTTCACGACGAGTGCCAGTACTTCTCCAGAGGGGATTTGCAATGGCAAATATAACTGTGTGGCAGGCTTGATTCTCTGCACTCTTCTAAAAAGCACTTTAGGGGAGCATGACAACTGCAGGATCTCCACATCTACAGTGAAGAAAGCCCCCCACCCACCCCCTCTTTTACCCTGAGAGGTAATGGACCCTATAATTAATGTCCCTCCCTGGCACACCCCACCGTCACAATCTCAAACTGCAGACTTTTAGGTAGATTTTTCTACACATTTTAAACCAGGAACAGCATTATGATTTTATACCAGCAACAGCAGAAAAAGATCCTTTCAGAAATTATAACCTGGTAATCTTAAAATAGTAATACAAGCAAATTAAGTTACTTCTGTTCCATATGACTCTTGCATTAGTAAAAATGCCTTGAGAAAGAACTTTTAGGGATAATACTCCCGCATATCTACTCAGGTCTTACTGGAGAGTAAAGCTTGGATCAAATGAGAATATTGGACTCAACAGCCAATCTTCTGAGATAGATCCAGATTTATCATGACTGTAGTTTCAAGGAAATTTTGCTCTTTTTGCTGATTATTTAAACATTACAAGATTAATTTTAGCAGGAATGCACTAGTAGGTATGCTATTCCCCTGGAGATTTAAAAAAAGGCTTGAAGATATTCTCCATATCATCAGTAAGAATTGATATAATTTGAAACCAGGTCACAACACGTTCTTTAACCACAGCAGCTCACAGCAAAGAGCATTTCTTTCTTTTTAAGTAAAAAAGAAATATACATTTCACTTCAACAAACTATCAAAAGTCAAAGCCTATTCTAATACAAAAGCTGGGCAAGAAGTTGCTAATATATTAAGGAAAACATCTGTAATGGAACAAAACTTTAAACATCGTTTTCCAACATTTCACCCTTTTTTTAACATACACTTGCACATAGTAATGCAGTATTTTTAAAGTAACAGACAAATACACCAAAGCATAAAGATTTCTCTGTACAACAGCAAGTATCAGAAGACCATAATGGCAAGGGTCAGAGTATAATGAGATTTCAAAAAATCTGACAGCAGGTTGGCTTGGAAGTTTTATAACCAGCAAGAAAACAATTTGAGCCTGGCTTCATATTTCAAAAATCATGGCATATAGGTAAAAAACATCTGGAAAGCTAGAAACTGCATTCCAGAACCATATACAGTGCATATATGCTATACATGTACACATGATGAGAAAGCTACAAAATTACGTGTTTAATCACATCACATGCTTGGCTTCTTTTTTGCCCCTTTTAATTCAGGCCTAATTTTAATAGCTATGTCAACAAACAGGGTAGCATATGACAGTATACCACACCAGCAATTTTCACACCTGACCTTCAGACAAAATATGCTCATGATGCTTCTACCATTCTAGGCACAAATAATTACCAACATCTGAATACCTGAAATTACAGGAAATTAACAACTGTAAAGATGATGTTGAAACTGATGGATGTTTCTGGGAGGGATGTAACAGGGAAGTAAAAAGTGAAGACAGAATGAGGAATTCTATAGGACTGACTACCTGTCACTAAAATTATTATTGGTTCTCTACAGCAATGGGTTTTTTCTATTTAAGTATAAAGCATGTAAAATTCAACCAATTTCACAAAACCTGAATATATGCATTTTAGAAGCATCATTCTAGAGTCTAACATCAATGATGGTATTGTCATTCATATCAAGCTATGAAGCTACCGAAATAGTATTGTGTTGGGCACACAGCTCACAGCATAAAGACAACTGTCAAGTTATTAATGTGAAGAAGTTAATAGCCCAGCTGAGTAAAGGAAGTATCAAACTTCAGGAACAAGGAGATTACAGTTTAATAAGCCTCAGTGACCACAAAAAGGTCATCCTGAATTTAGGTGTAAGAGCAACTTACATCTGCAAAAATATCAACTATTTTTTTTGTCTTGAAAAGCAAAAAATTGGGTAAACATTTCCTTAATTTTATCAACATCTTATGATACCAAAGAAAAGTTATATTGGGAAAAAAAAAAGGCAAAAAAAAAAAAAAAGCACACTGATCACTTTAACCAAACTAATCTGAGACGTTAAGTAAAACTAGATTATCTTGGCAACAAAAGCAATACATATTAAACACATTTACCTAGCTTTCAGATACGGAAGAATGTCATTTACTCATAATTATTCCATAAAGCTGAGTCAGTCACAACAACGCACTTTCTCTTGTCACCTTAGTATAACTAAATGCAGCAATTTTATCATGTTCCAAAGCCCAAGATCTACATATATTTATCTCAGAGGTTGGTGATTTATACCTTCTCATAAATTAAAAGCCATCATTACTATAACAGTCAGGTATTTATCACTAAGAGTGCTAGCAGGCATAACAATTTAAGTACTTCTCCAGAAGTCCATTAATGTATCTATGAAACATATAGGAAAATAACTTCCTAGAAAACTGATACTGTATGTAAAATCTGAAGTGTTTGTAAGGTTTAAGAGGTGTTTTCTTTCTGAAGCTAATGAAGTTAGCTCTTGTCAAATACAGAGAATCCATAATCAGCTGGTGGTTATAGATTCTTTACTGAAGTATTCAAATAGTTTCATGAATGCTTAAAAGACAGTGTTTAGTTTGTGTAAGTACTGGAGAAGCATGTTTGTCATTAGTGTTTCCCACTAGCAACACTTCAACTTACCTAAATAGGGAATACAAGGAGTCATCTTCAAGCTGCTGATATAGTCTCTAAGCCTTTTGTAATTATCTTCTTTACTCATAACATACTCCAACTTTTCAAATGTGGCTTTATCCTTCCGACTCAATAACTGGGGGAAAAAAAACAAAACCAAACCAAAACACAACACAAAAGGCAAAATCAGATGAGCTTAAGATTGATCATTATGATTTCTCTTCACCCTTATAAGCACGGATTCCCATCTCTACCCCCCACTGTTGTATTTAGAAAACAAATCAATAACTGCTTTAAAATTACAGCATTTAGTCTTTAACGATGAGTATTTGAAGAGTTTACAAAGAAAAGTTGCTATTTGGTTGTTAAATTTAAACTATCTTTTGAAAAAAATTAATCAGGTAAAACTTTGGTGTCCTGGAGGATCCTTCTGAAATAATACAAGTTACCAAAAGACTATTAACTTACAGAAAGTTACACAGGCCTTTTCTGCTCCTCATTCCACCCCTCAGCTGGGGTAAACCACGACATAAGTTAACATTTCTTTGTCAGAAAGACTGAGAAATTTTGTGCTAATCCTGCTTCAAAAAAAACCCCAAAGCCCCACAAAACCCCAAATTCCAAAATATGTTCTTACTCTTGTTTTGAGAGCTCTCTCAACAAATAATTTTCCAAAGAACAAAGCAATAGCATTAATATCTGATAAGTATCTTTCAACAATAATTTTAAAAACAATGAATGCAGATGTACATATCCACATACTTGAGGGTCTGGAAAAAGAAATTGCGAAAAGTTGTTTTTAAAACATCTAGCTGAACTAGTGCTGCAATATCACCTGAAAGGCTTCATTTCAATTCATAGTCGGAATTTAAAGAAGGGTGTAAGATGTTCCTGCTGAATATTTTGGCAGAAGACGCAGTGTTCTAGTCCCAGTCACAATTTTTCCCCTATATGATATCCAATAGTGCAAAAATTACAAGGGTCAGATCACCAAATTCTTAGCACATATTCTCTTTTCTCTTTCAGTTAAAGAACATACGTGAACATGATAGAAGTGTCCCTTCTGCAAATGCACTAGTGAATTCTTTTTACTTACATTTCCTATCTCCTTATCTTCATTAGCATAGCTAACACACTAAACTCTGGCTTTCAGAAGAAAGTCACTTCTAAAAAAAGTGAACTGTTTCCCAAGACATACTGATCTCTGACATTCCAGCATAATTTACATCCTTCATTTTGGTTCCAATATTCAGATGAACAGCATCCCCTGTTCATTAAAACTGCAGGCATCTGCCAATTCCAGGACAAGGAAACAGTAGACAGGCATGAATTCTTTCCAGCCAGTGGAACACAACATTTATCTTTTGAAGTTTATCTCTTCAAAGATGGCTCCAGTTTAATCAGCCTACATTAGCATCCCTTTAATAATACTCTAAAATATTCTGCCGCCATTTGGTGTCTGGAAGACTTTTGTATTTTGCAGACTGGAAGGTAAGACAAGACTAACAGATATAGTAATGACCTAAATTCAGGCTTGAATGAAATTAATTTTATTTTCTGTAAAACGTGATGATATGCACAATCTTGTTCAAGTCTGATACATCATTTCAGGCCCTTTGAACAACCTCTAAACAAGCTGACCCTGTATGACTTTCCCGTGTCCTCATGGCGCAATTCATATCACACCTCCACTTTCTGCATTAATACAGAAAAGTACAGAGGATCTGACAATATTAAAAGGGTTTCTGTGAAAGCAAGTAATGACCCAGCTGTTATTTCTTCAGTTTTGAAGCTGCTGCTTTTTCTAAATAATTTTTCTTCCTCTGTCTCTTAGGCTCAAAGGATGCAAAGAACAGTAGAGATGTACAAATGCAGAAACAATAAAAGCTAAAGGTGATAGTTTACAGCAGCAAGGAAGGATTTGGAGCCTTCTAGACTGTTCTTTGCTTTCTAATTATAGAGTGCCAGCACTGAAGACAACCTTTTGAAATACAAGAACAGTAATGAGGTTTCAGGGTGCTGTCAGAGTGGGCAGGATTCATGCACCTAACTTCAGATGTCAAATGATTATTTGCTTTCATTGCCCAAGTCTTAGCTAGTCATCTAGCCTTCCTTTACATTAAATGAAGTAGAATAGAATATTCTATTAAGTTTCTTGGAAAGATTCGTAATTCTTTTCAAGTTTTGATCAGGGCAAATCATGCATTAGGAGCATTTATTATTCTCCAGAGTTCAGAGGGTGTGCTGGCAATGAGTGAGACAACTTTCAGACATACCGTCAGAAGACATGAATTTCATCTTTTTTAGGAACATTAGATTACCAAGCAAATATTTAATGGTTCCATGGTTCCTTTCAACTCTGGATTCCAACCTTATAAAATGATTTTTTTTTTTCTTAGGGAGTGAATATACTTGTAGCTATTTTCCCAACTTTGAGTTGATTGTGGGTTGCTACAAACTATCTCAGAAATGGAGAAGAAATCCTTCCATATTGAAGGTTTTGGAAAGTTATTGTATAACTTACTCAAATGACTTGGTGATGACTCAAAAAATGGCTTGGTTTGCCTTTTCATGTCTTTTCTTGCTTTTAATATACAGAAAGCCAAAGGCTTAGAATTACATCAAGAATTTATAAACTAAACTTCCAAGAGAAAGACAACTGAATCGAAAGACAACTGAAATAGTTTGCAATACACATTGCTAGGAACTATCGTGCAACTTGAATTTGCAAAGGCATATATAAGATGACAAAAAAGCAGAGACTTGCTTGGTATTGTATAAGAAATTAAACACCTGCAGAAATGCAGGAGAAGTTCTGTGACACTTCAGAGGTTGGAAGAGGAGCATACTTTAAAAACTGATACATATTCCAACAGTACATATAATCTTCGTAAGTACAAACTAGGACTTTTAGTTGACCAATCAGGAAAAGAAATTGGGGGATCCCAATTCTGAATGGCATAATCATGGTAGCAGCTAACATGGTGATATTAATATATGCTTATAGTTGACATTTCTTTCAAATCATGCACAAAAAAATCAATTTGGTATCACAGTTACATAAAATTGTTGAGGCATCGATTCATCAACGCAACAAAACCAGAACAGAAGCTCTCCTCAAGATCATTTTGAAGTGTTAAGTTCATTTAGATCTCTTTAGAAACATTGTTGGTATTTTGAAACAATATCTCACTTAATCATTTATTTACAAAACGTGCCCAGAATTCTAGCTGAGTAACCTCAGGAGGAGTAAGCTATATTCAATTTTGGTAACATTTACCAACTGAACAACACTATCATTCAGTTTTCAGACAAAGAAATACTTTCTGTAACATGCGAGGATATGTTGACATGTCTCCAGTGCAAGTTTTTAGCCCTTTTTAATGATCCATTTTATATGGATCCCTCGCATAGGAGTATTCCAGTCACCTGATTATTTCTATCACACTTGAAAATGTCACAGTTCATCTGTTCATACAGCTGGATAACTAAACAATTCATGGCTGAATCAAGCACAGTGTTCTCTCAGCTCTGAGATATCTATGAGCAAAATAATTTCCAGTGTTCTTCTGATCAAAGATACAACTACACAAAAATAATATTAATTCCAGATCAAAAAACAGATCTCAAATAAAAGTGTTTCCAAAGAACAGCAATCTTTCATAACTGTACAAAAGCAGACCTACAAATATACTGTGTAGTTGTTATAACTATGAAAACACTTCTGAAAACTGAGGAAAATTGCTAGATTTAGTTATCAGTCAGAGAAACTGCAAATCTCTTTATGGAAACTGAATCAAGACTTTCTGGACATCTGCTCTCCATAGCAAAAAAAATTCCAACCGTATAAGCCCCTAAATGATTAAAGTATGACCCACTTTGGCATTCATAATTTTCCAGCAACTAAATACAAAATAGCTTTCGGCCAAATTAGAAGCCTCTGCATTTAGCAGAATCTGCAGGGAACTATTTTTCAAAGGAAAATATTTCTATGCCAGAATGGAAAAAAAATTCAACAGGAAACCGTAGACCAAAGAGGCACTAGAAAAATAATGTAAGAGGCACTAGAAAAATTATTATATTAGAAGTACCCGTAATAAGTATTGCATCCTTGAAAATAAGCCACAGAATGTTGTATTTTCCTCAGACTAAATCAGAATCCCTCCATTGTCCTGCTGCTCACTTACCGCCCATGTTTTAGTCAGCCTGAAGATTGGCGCACTCTGTAGGCCTGACACAACTGCCATAAGAGCATGCAGATTATTCAGCTCATACAGTTTCTGAGGATAAAAACATATACAGTAACAATAAGCAACATTCCAAGTGCTTCTAATGAACACAGAATAAATACTCTAAAAATGAAGAAATCTTGCATGTTCTAAAATGAAGTTAGAGTGAACTGCTGTGCACCCATACCACTTTCACAGCACCTCCTAATTTTTCCTTATTGCAGCTATACAGGTTTGGATTAGACTATATTAGCTGCTTCATAGTCCATTGAGAACCCTTAAAAAAAAAAAAATAAAAATCTATACAGGTATACAGCTTGGGGCATATATCAGAAGTGTCAGAATTTTTCTGACATTTAAACCCAACAAATTCCTTCCATAGCATTCAAGAGAATTTTAAAGCTTAACATGCCAAAAAGGATAACCCAGTTGTGAATGATGTAATCATGGCAGTACTTAACTCTGTAAATGCATTTGGCACTGCAGGTTTATGTAGCTATCAAGACTGCACCAAAGAGGCCAAGAAAATATTGTTGCTGGTTGAAATAAAGCAGGCAAATTTCAAAAGCCACGTACTTTGAGTACTTCTGACACTGAAAGACAGTTTTTAGGGTATGACAACTAAAGCTAACTAGTAGAATGGAACAACGAAACCAAAATTGAACACAGAAAACATCAGCATAAAAGAATTTTCTTAAAAAACGTCTACAAACACAGCACATAAGTGCATTTTCTTATGTATTTGGAATTTCACACCCCTCTTTTTCTTTCCCTCTGTCTCCAAAACCATCAGTCTGCCTTGGCCAATTACCTACTGGTACTACCATCACGAAAGCTTAAAAATGGTCTGGAAGAAAATACTGTTCTCTAGATTTTCTGCAATATCAATTATTCCAATAGCTACGAGCACCCAGAGATATGAACTACATTCAGGCACACAAACTGAGGTTTTACCCCAAACAAAAAGACTCTGATAAAGAGAAATGGATACTCAATCACAGTACGGCAAATCCTCTTTAACCTGTTTGGAAAATTCAGTCAGGTAGATTAGGATTCCAGCTAGAAATGATACAATAATATAAGGAACCCTTCCTATTCAAGAAATGGAAGTCTTTTTTTACCTCCCTGAAACTCAGTTTACACAATTTTTATTGATTAGAACACCTTTCATGAGATAACAGGACAAAAAAGCTAGACTACATGCTGACTATCAGAAGAGACCTTATGTTTGGAAGGTCAAAAGCGATACTGCAAGGATGGTTTTCTGGCTAATACGTTTGGAGCAGGGCAAATAATTCTCTTTCCACTGCACACACTGGCAGAAAACTAACAACCTTTTATGGAACGAAGTCCTCATAGGTATTACTCAGGAATGCCACGTGTAGTGCTCAGTGTCAGGTCACCCTAACAGCAGTTTCAGTCTGTGTGCCCAGAACCCTATGATTCCAGCATAGCTACTGATGAGAGTCTTTCCACACCTACTGAAAAAGGCTTTAACTCTTCTAATCCTCTTTTGGGAGGATTCTTTAGTAATTGTTTGTAAAGCAAAATCAACATTTTGTGGGGTGAGGTGGGAGGTGTGGATATTTGCCATATACCACAGTCCCATTATTCTTCCAAATAGTACTCCTGGTATTTGTCCATCCATTTACACAATAACTCTTCTTTCCCCTCCCACACACATCCCCAAACAAGGTAAAGTTCTGTTCTAAAGGAGAGTGTAACTGATTGAAAATGAAAAAAGGGCTTTCCTGGCTGCTGCCAGCATTAAAACAGAAGTCATAACCAATCAGGATACTGGGAACTTCAGAGGAATGCAACTATTAACTCTAATTAGTTCATGCATAAAGCAATACAGCATGAGATAACATTAAAGAACTGCTAGCTACACTACAGATAGCTGTCAGTACTGTAGAGTGAATTTACAGCTCTGAAGAAAGGCTAATTAGTGTGACCTCTGGCACCAAGCTGCTTTGATAATAGCTTCGGTGTATACAGAAAATCCTTCAAATGGCACTAACTGCAGTAATTTCATGTTAGCAGCCATATATAAGCAAAGCCAAGATAATATGCAGTAAGTAAATTAACAGATATAAAAAACCACTCCATATACAGTTTCTTGCTTTTTGTAATTGTGATTTTTAGAACTCGTAGGTAAGCAAAGCTCAGCCAACTAACTGTTAGAGCACATAACTGTATCAAAACCAGCAGCATTTCAGCAGACACTGATATCTGCAGTCCACTGATAAGATCAGGCATATGCAGGGTTCTATGCCCATAGCAGAGCCTACAACACCCAGCACTGACAAGACCCATCCAAGCAGTAACTAAATCTGACCCCACCTGGCTTCCAAAACTGCTTCTGAACTATGACAATACAAGTGCACCTCCCCCCTTCTATGGAGGGACATGAATCATGAGGCAAAAATTTGTATGTTTGTATTTCAAACAAAAAACAAGAACTGATTTTAAAAAATACATTAGATGAAAATACATTAACTCACCAGATATCAAAAGATATTTGAGAGATCCTTAATAGTTTATGACCACAGCATGATTAGCAAAGCCTGTGGAATCTCACAGAATTAGCCTGCTTTGCCCAAATTTTATAGTCAAATCCCACAGAGGAAAAATACTAAGTTATTAGAACCGTGCATATAAAGACAAAGCATGAATTTGCAAAATAAATACCAAGGTAATTACAAAAATTTCACACTTCTTTTTGCAGATAACCTGAGGTGGTCACACAGGTTAGCTGTAGTAACAGCCAGCCACCATATGAAGCAAAAACTTGAGAAATATCCCCTTCTTCGCACTACAACGAAGTTTAAATCTGTTAGAAGGGCCAGGACTTTGGTTCATCTACACCTAAGTCAAGATTTGCTGACCTTTTTCTTATGAATGTCAGTCCTAAAGGCTTTCAGTAAGATATCACAGATATCACAGGATGAAAGCTCTAAAATGTTTTCAGAGATCAGGTATATCAGGTATATTTTTGAAACAGTATTTATTAAGCTGATATTATTCATGACAGTTGGAATAAGACATAAAAGATCATTTCCTTCCAATAGTAAAAGCAAACAAACAATTTCTGTTCTGACTGATGCTGTTTGAACTGATTTTACACACAGCTTTTTGGTTCAACCAACATTAGAAAACACATCCAGCAAATTATATTATCTAATAAGCAATATTTGAAAAAAGACATCTTCCTTATCAATAGTTAAGCTTTTTTTTTTTTGTAAACAAAAGCTTCTATTTCAGGACTTGGGTCTGTCACTATTTGTGACAACTTTGTTAAATGCAGAAGCCAAACAGCTATTCATGTCAAGAGATACAACCACAGCTAAATCAGGTATCAGATAAATATTTACCCATGTGTATTTTTGAACTGACCACCTTAAGTATAAGTACTTTCATCATGGTGAATCCCACAGCCCCCCTTCAATGCAAATTCTTACCTTGGCAGTTTTAATATAGTGGCTCAAAACCTCAGCTCTTATTTTTAAAGTTTGTGCATGTAGGATCTCTCTAACAACCCAGAAGCTTACCTAAAAAGAAAATTTGCTTTTTTAAAATACAGAGCTTCAACATTACTCCTTTAATTTATTACTCATGAAATAAAAATATTAAAAGTATCTCAGCATTCAACTTCCATCTATAATGCTGAATTCATACTAGAAGATGCAAATCATTATACTATAAAATCCCAAGCAATATAACCCAGATATTAATAAAAAACTTTCTTCAAAGTGTTTTACTATGTCATTCTACTCATTCTTACCCAAGATACCTTCTAGCATTACGTGGTCAAGCAGTTGCTTAAATCAAATTCATAAATCCAACTTACATTTAGAATTCAACCCTGTATCTTGTTACTCTCTTCACCTTCCCCATTTCATAATTGGTAGCCACCCACTCCAGTATTTTGTTAGATAGTGCATGTTCTGGTGCCTGCCCTTCTCCGTGTATGAGTGGTTAGGACTTGTCTTTGTAAAATTTGTCACATCAGCTTGTTGCATACAAAAACATTTGGATCTATTTTTCTCATGAGGAAATCCCTTGTCATCAGCATATCTCAAAAAATACCCCCAAAAAAACCACAAAAAAAAAAAAAACCCCCACAAAAAAAAAAAACCAAAAAAACCAAAAAAACCACAAAACAAACCAAAACAAAAAAAAACCCACCACGAAAAAAACCAACTCAACAAAAACCAACAACTGAGTAGAATCAGTTATGTACAATCTATGCAGACTCATTTTTAGGCTAAGTCTGAGGATGAGATCTCACAGACACAAAGCAAATGGCAAAATTCTCAAACTTCAAAGTTCTCCCAAGAAAATAAACTAAGAAATCTTATTAAGAGAGCACAAAAATTAAGAAATAGAAACTAAAATGGAGTTTTATCCTTTGGCTTTCCTTTTCACAACTTCAAAGCTGCACTATTGAACTCTCAGATGAGTTGAACACCTTCAAGTACAGCTCCCTAACACTTCCAAATTCCGAACACCTCTAAAAAACCCAATCAAACCAGTATCACCTCAATAAAACTGAAATATAAGGTAGAAAGCTTCTAGTATAACCTAGAGTTAATAGTTTGTACTCTTAGTGCTGGCTAAGCCAATTACCTGCTAACAAACAGCACGCTACCATCCTAGTTTTTAAGTTTTATAGGACTAACTTTGCTGTTACAAAATCACTGCTACATTCAGTATGGTATAAAGGATACTTGCTGCATTTCGCAGTTACATGAATGCCTCATAAAGCTATAGATTAAAAATGTTTTGTTAACATGTCTAAATGCTAATCTTTTCTCTCCTCTGCTTCTCCCATGCCCTCTGCCCTCATGTACTTTAGCATGAAGAATAATCATAGAATCATACAAACAAATACTCTATCTTTTATTCATGTATTCACTACAAGTCAGGAAAAACCAAAGTACTGGCTAGGCACAGTGTGACTGGCATTTACAAAACTACTAAAACCAGCGTTATGAACAAATACAGTCTCTCATATGTAAACCTTTCAAGATATGAACCTCATATCTTTCAACATGTCATGCTGCTTTGATTTTTTAAAAGTGATGCTAAACTACTTCTTGTAAACTAACATTGTGTATGTATTCAGGTTCCTGCCCAAAATTTCAATTAAAAAAAAAAAAAGAAATATCCCGTTTATCCTGTAGCAATTTGTACAGTATGACAGCTCTTTATACAGAATAGCATAAGAAGATCCACATCTGCAAAGTTACTATATAAAAAAAAAAAAAAAAAAAAGGGGGGGGGGGGAATAAAAACCAAAAAAAAAAAAAAGGAAGAATTACCAAAAAAAAAAACCAACCAACCACCCAAAAAAAACCCCAAACATGAAAATCACACAAACATCTTGCATAACAACTGCTTTCCTTTGGTCTGTTTGTCTACGGAGGTATTAGCCAGGAAGGAATTAGCCACAGAGCTCAGTTTTCTTCCCTTTTTTTTTTTGTTTTTAAATACATAAGTATACATAAGTACCGAATACATAAATACTTAAGTATGACAGTATTTCTAAATCCTGTCAAAAAAGTTAAACCTCAGTTTGATGTTCTGCTGTAGTTACACAGCTTGATAAAACCAACTTTTCCCTTGAGTGATGAACGAGTTTCTAAAGAGATGTTTTCACTTTGAAGATCAAGGGAATTTAAATTTTTAACATAGAACTCCATATCATAAAGAATCAGAATCACATGTATTGCTGTGCCTTAAAATCACAGATCTCTTTGGTCTCAAGTTAGCAGAGCATCGATGTAATAAGAGACTTGCTCAAAATACAGAGCAATGCTCAATCATTTTCATAAGGGTGAAAAAACAAACAATATACTATGTTGGCCTTGACTTCTATGAAAGTTTATTAGTATTGCAGTGACATAAGCACTGTGCTGCACGAGTAACCCTTATTTACTCAGGAAGCCTGGTTTCCATCCCAGACCCAGCCTCAATACTTTCAAGCTCTTTGCAGGAAAGACAAACCAGAACAAAATGCAAAACTTTCTTCGAAGCTTAGAGCCATCCAGTCCCTTCAGTGATAGAGTAAGCAGGAGATAAAAGAATTAAATGCACTTTATCATTTCCACTCCAACCACCTCTGCTCTTCTTTGATGAGTTTTTACTGGCATTGACATTGTTTTTTTGGCTGGTCTTGTCTATTCATTTGTATCTTTAGACAGCACCGTAATCTAATGATTCCAAACACCGAAAAACTAAAAATTTAAATAAACCCTTTTGTTTCAACAGGCCAATTTTTTATTTTATTCAGGTTCGTTCTTTACATAAATACATTTGCCCCATACATGTTTTGTGGTTATTTTGGTTCAGGACCTCTATAACTGCATTTACATGTTATTATTTCTCACACTCTCCTAACAATATTTTTAAGTTAGATGACCCACAGCCTTTGGGCATCAATGCCTTTGATACCAGTTCAAGACAGCATTTAAGCCTTGACATATTTGTGTATTTATACTCCTCCTTATTAAGTTCAACCTAGAAAAACATGCTTAACTTTTGAATATAACTTTTCTTGAATCAGAGCTTAAGCTTTTTAAATTATCCCATGTTTGCCTTATCTGACATACTAATTTTATTATACTGGTGCTTTTAAGCTCATAGTTGTTGGTTCCAAAACTAATTGTGCTTTCTGTGCTAATTAGTAGATAGGCAAATTCAAAACACTCCTTAATAAAGTTTCTGGATCATTCTTCCAAATATCTGTTAAAAATAATCTGATATGCTACAGAAAAAGCATGTAATGTAAACCAAACAGTACTGATCTTGCATCACTACAGCTAAGTTAAAATCCCCGCCTGTTTTGCTCCAAACGAAGCACACTGACCTCTTCCCCACCCCATTTTTTAATTTGGTAATGCTAGTAAAATTTCACTATCACGCTTCACTGCAACTCAGCAACCCCACAATATTCAAGACAAACTTCTCCTACATAATGTTTGCATTTGGTTAAAAAAAACCCAATCAAGCAAAAAACCCAACAACAACAAAAAAAAACCCAACCCCAATCAATCACAGTTTCACAGTTAGCAAAACATAAAATTTGCTTTTTTCAAGTGGGAACTTTTGCTTTAAATTTTTCCAATGTATTGAATCTAGTTGACAAGTTTCTCTAATATTTTAAACTCTGTGGCAACACAGTTCCACTCCCATTTAAATAAAAACCTCAAAAAAGAGGATTTTAATACAGCTAATCTTAACAACCAGGAGCGCAAATTACCTTTCCATAAGCTACAAAATGTTTTCGTATCAATTCCTAACAGCAATCTTCAAAAAAATACAGACTTCTTGTTAGCTTGACATTTATGATAAACACTTCTTTTCAAAAGGTAGAGAATGATGGCATAGGAAATAGGCAAACTTGACAATTTTGCACTAACAGTAGTATGCAAGTATATAACTAACTTTCAGCAGAAAGCTGAAAAAGATCAGAGGTTTTAAAAAATCATGTAAACAAATTATATATTTAAAAAGAATACTTAATAGTAGATGTGTAGATCATGGAGTACCATGTAGCAATGTATTCTTCAAGAATAAGAGAGTCCTGGCACGGAATGATTCAATTGTTTCTCTTCCCTGAACTCGATCTGTTTTTACAGGCACCACATATAATTATCACATAACTAATGCTGGAAATACACTACTTCATTCTCAGTGGACTGCAATCAACTGCACGTAATCATTACTGTTTCCAAAATGCTATCAGCAGATCAATTTGCTGTGAAGCAGCTGTTAGTGATTTAATATTCTCTTTATTTACAAAGTGAGAGCTGTTCATAATTTTCTTTTGGCAAGTTGGAGGAAAAAGAAAAGAGACAGACGCATAATGCATAATTTAAACCAGTGAAATTTCAAAGGTTGAAAGAAGTTTGATGAAATGTATTCATACCTGATAAAGTCAAAAGCTGCAATGATTTTCCTGATAACTTATTTTAGGTCTAAGCATTAGAGACCCCCAGGTCAGTGGGGCAGATGCCCAACAGGGTGAGCAAGCACAGGGGGTGAGAACTGAATGTTGAGAAGGCAAACCAGACAAGGAAGATGAAAATTGCTTACTCCACTATGCTTTCTTATTCCCAGCTGCTGCTGTCTATCTGTCGTGGTTTGAGCCCAGCCGGTAACTCAGAACCACACAGCCGCTCGCTCACTCCTCCCCCCCCCCCTTCTTCCTCCCCCCGCTCCCGGAGGGATGGGGAGGAGAATGGGAAGAATGCAACTCCCACGGGTCGAGATAAGAGCAGTCCCGCAACTAAGGTATAACACAAAACCACTACTGCTACCACCAATGATAATAACGATTAGTGAAATAACAAGGGGAGAGGATACAATTGCTCACCACCCGCCGACCGATACCCAGCCCGACCCGAGCAGTGATCTGGGCCTTCCGGGTAACTCCCCCTGGTTTATATACTGGGCATGACGTGCTGTGGTATGGAATACCCCTTTGGCTAGTTTGGGTCAGGTGTCCTGTCTCTGCTTCCTCCCGGCTTCCCCTCCTCCCTGGCAAAGCATGAGACTGAGAAAGTCCTTGGTTGGAATAAACATTACTTAGCAACAACTAAAAACATCGGTGTTATCAGCGTTGTTCCCAGGCTGAAAGTTAAAAAACACAGCACTGCACCAGCTACTAAGCAGGAGAAAAATGACTGCTATAGCTGAACCCAGGACAGTATCCACCCCTTATTCCATACCATTCACGTCATGCTCAGATCCCACATCTCTCAGCACACCATCACCCCTGTCCCATACATACACATATATATACACCCACACCCACACACAGAGAAAGATATCGTTCCCTAGTCCATGGACCAATCCCTGTAAAATTGCTGAACTCATCCAGTCCATGATGTCAGGTTCCATCTCTTGTAATAGTCTTTCAGGGCAGGAGGGACGGTACATAGTGTTGGGTTGTTGCCTGCTGATGATACCGCCAAACTCATCTGGTCACTGCTGAGCTCGTCTGGTTTCCTCAAAATTCATTCTTTGTTGAGGTGATGATCGGAGGGAAGTCAGGGTCAACGGCTGGTGACCTGAAGATATCTAGCTGGTGGGCTATAAAAGTGTTATAGAGCAGGCAACAGCATACAATTGAGTTCATTGGCTGTTTTCCCCCAAAATCAAATCCCCTTGAGGTACACATCGGACTTCCCCATCTTCCCGCATTACCCACCAAGTATATCCAGGTCCCTGAGCAAAAGCAACCCCACGAGTGGGTTTGCCTTTACCTGAAGCAGGAATAACCCAGACTGTCTTCCCCAACAAATTCTTTATGTGCACCACAGGAACTTTATCCCCCTCTACGGTACGTAAAAGTTCTGATTGGGCTGGGCCAGCCCTGTTGGCAGATCCCCTACTGTTGACCAACCAGGTGGCTTTTGGTAAATGTGTATCCCAGTGTTTGAAAGTCCCACCACCCATTGCTCTCAGTGTAGTTTTTAACAGCCCATTGTACCGTTCGATTTTCCCAGAGGCTGGTGCATGGTAGGGGATGTGGTATACCCACTCAATGCCATGCTCTTTGGCCCAAGTGTCTATGAGGTTGTTCCGGAAATGAGTCCCATCGTCTGACTCAATTCTCTCTGGGGTGCCGTGTTGCCACAAGACTTGTTTCTCAAGGCCCAGGATAGTGTTCCGGGCAGTGGCATGGGACACAGCGTATGTTTCCAGCCAGCCGGTGGTTGCTTCCACCATGGGAAGCACATAGCGCTTGCCCTGGCGGGTTGGTGGGAGTGTGATATAGTCAATCTGCCAGGCCTCCCCATATTTGTACTTCAGCCATCGTCCTCCATACCAGAGAGGCTTTAACCGCTTGGCTTGCTTAATTGCAGCACATGTTTCACATTCGTGAATAACCTGGGCAATAGTGTCTATCGTTAAGTCCACCCCTCGATCACGAGCCCATCTATATGTTGCATCTCTGCCTTGATGGCCTGAGGTGTCATGGGCCCACCGGGCTAAAAATAATTCACCCTTATGTTGCCAATCCAAGTCCATCTGAGCCACTTTAATCTTAGCAGCTTTATCCACTTGCTGGTTATTCTGGTGTTCCTCAGTGGCCCGACTCTTGGGTACATGAGCATCTACGTGGCGTACCTTCACCACCAGGTTCTGCACCCGAGCAGCGATATCTTGCCACAATGCAGCAGCCCAGATGGGTTTACTTCTGCGTTGCCAGTTGCTCTGCTTCCATTGCTGCAACCACCCCCACAGGGCATTTGCCACCATCCATGAGTCAGTATAGAGATAAAGTACTGGCCATTTTTCTCGTTCAGCAATGTCCAAGGCCAGCTGGATGGCTTTCACCTCTGCAAATTGACTCGATTCACCCTCTCCCTCAGCAGTTTCTGCAACTTGTCGCAGGGGACTCCACACAGCTGCCTTCCATCTCCGATGCTTTCCCACAATACGGCAGGACCCATCAGTAAACAAGGCATATTGCTTTTCACTCTCTGACAGTTCATTATATGGTGGGGCCTCTTCAGCACGCGTCACCTCCTCTTCTGGTGACATCCCAAAATCTTTGCCCTCTGGCCAGTCCATGATGACTTCTAGAATTCCTGGACGACTGGGATTTCCTATTCGAGCTCGTTGTGTAATTAGTGCGGCCCACTTACTCCATGTAGCATCAGTTGCATGATGTGTAGAGGAGACCCTGCCTTTGAACATCCAGCCCAGCACAGGCAACCGGGGTGCCAGGAGGAGCTGCGCTTCAGTTCCAATCACTTCTGAGGCAGCTCGAACCCCTTCATAGGCTGCCAGTATCTCTTTTTCAGTGGGAGTGTAGCTGGCCTCGGATCCTTTATATCCCCGACTCCAAAAGCCAAGGGGTCGACCTCGAGTCTCCCCTGGAGCTTTCTGCCAGAGGCTCCAGGTAGGACCATTCTCCCCAGCTGCGGTATAGAGCACATTTTTCACATCTGGCCCGGCCCGGACTGGTCCAAGGGCTACTGCATGAACTATTTCTCGTTTAATTTGTTCAAAGGCTTGTTGTTGCTCAGGGCCCCATTTGAAATCATTCTTCTTCCGGGTCACGTGGTAGAGAGGGCTTACAATCAGACTGTAATTTGGGATGTGCATTCTCCAGAACCCCACAACACCTAAGAAAGCTTGTGTTTCTTTCTTGTTAGTTGGTGGAGACATTGCTGTTATCTTGTTGATCACGTCTGTGGGGATCTGGCGGCGTCCATCTTGCCATTTTATTCCCAAAAATTGAATCTCCTGTGCAGGTCCCTTGACCTTATTCCGTTTTATGGCAAAACCGGCCTTCAGCAGGATTTGGATTATTTTCCTCCCTTTCTCAAAAACTTCTTCCGCTGTATCACCCCACACGATAATGTCATCAATGTATTGCAGGTGTTCTGGAGCTTGCCCCTGTTCCAGTGCAGTCTGGATCAATCCATGGCAGATGGTAGGGCTGTGTTTCCACCCCTGGGGCAGTCGGTTCCAAGTGTACTGGACGCCCCTCCAAGTGAAAGCAAACTGTGGCCTGCATTCTGCTGCCAAAGGGATTGAGAAAAATGCATTGGCAATGTCAATTGTGGCATACCACTTGGCTGCCTTTGACTCCAGTTCATACTGAAGTTCTAACATGTCCGGTACGGCAGCACTCAATGGTGGTGTGACTTCGTTCAGGCCACGATAGTCTACTGTTAATCTCCACTCTCCATTAGACTTTTGCACTGGCCATATGGGGCTATTAAAGGGTGAGCGGGTCCTGCTGATCACTCCTTGGCTCTCCAGTCTGCGGATCAGCTTATGGATGGGAATCAAGGAGTCTCGGTTGGTGCGATATTGCCGCCGGTGCACTGTTGTGGTCGCAATTGGCACTTGTTGTTCTTCGACCTTCAGCAACCCCACAACAGAAGGATCCTCTGAGAGACCGGGTAAGGTGGACAGCTGCTTAATTTCCTCTGTCTCCAAGGCAGCGATACCAAAAGCCCATCTATACCCTTTTGGGTCTTTGAAATACCCTCTCCTGAGATAGTCTATGCCAAGGATGCATGGAGCCCCTGGACCAGTTACAATGGGGTGCTTTTGCCACTTCCTCCCAGTCAGGCTGATTTCAGCTTCCAGCATAGTTAACGCTTGGGATCCTCCTGTCACTCCAGAAATAGAAATGGGTTTCACCCCTTGATACCTTGATGGCATCAGAGTACACTGTGCACCGGTATCTACTAGAGCCTTATACTTCTGTGGGACTGATGTGCCAGGCCATCTGATCCACACAGTCCAGTAAACCCGATTATCCCTCTCCTCCACCTGGCTGGAGGCAGGGCCCCTCTAATAGTGATCACAAAATTCTCCACTTCTGTCTTGTAGAAAGGGATTAGTATTCCTTATCACAGGAGCTGGGGTAAAATCAGCTCTTTCGCTCCATCTGGGAAACTGCTCGCCAGAGACTGGAGCAGCAGCTTTCCTGGGAGGATCATCCTTGACCATTGTTCTCCTCTTCAGTTCACGCACCCGTTGCTCCAGAGCTGAAGTAGGTTTTCCATCCCACTTTCTCATGTCTTCTCCATGATCCCGCAGGTAAAACCATAGGGTGGCCCGTGGCGTGTACCTCGTATATTTTCTTTCTCGAGCAGTAGGGCGCCTTCTGTTGATAGCTGAGACATGGGTTGGTACGCGTGGAGAGCTGGATAGATCGGATAAATCGTCTCTCAATTGTTTGAACTCCTGGGACAGTTTTTCCACAGCTGAAATGATGGAAGGGGTGAGATTGTCTTCGAACTCTCGGAGTTGACGAATCAGGAAATCCACTGTTGGTGATACTCCGTCATTCCAGGTCATTGATGCCAATGTGTGGGCATATGATGATGGCGCACTCCGTGTAAGTTTCCGCCACATGGGTCGTGTACATTCGACTTCATCTGGGTCTACGGATGTGTTCCTGGAGTCCGGCCTACGATAGATCATCTCTATAATGGCTGATTCCCTCAGGGACTGGATGCCTTTCTCTATCGTGGTCCAGTTGGCTGAGCGATTCGTAATATCGTCTTTGTAGGGAAACCTTTCCTTCACAGCTGCCAGGAGCCGCCTCCAAAGACTGAGGGCTCGCTTCTCTCTTGCAATCGCTTTGTCAATTCCTCCTTCCTTAGCAAGTGATCCCAGCTGCTTGGCTTCCCTACCTTCTAGTTCATGACCGTCGGCCCCATTGTCCCAGCACCGGAGCAACCAGGTGACAATGTGCTCCCCTGGAAGACGGGTGAAATCTTTTCGCATATTCCGTAGTTCGGTTGAGGTCCGGGGTCGAGAAGTGACCTCTTCTTCTTCTTCCTCTTCCTCTGACCCACGTAGTAGTAACTCTTGTTCAGGTGCTGTTGCATATAGTAATGGCACTGGGTCTTCATCTTTCTTCGCTTCACGGGTTGCTCTTTGTGCCTTTCGTTTGCTTTTGCTTACAGGGGCAACAGACATTGTCACAAACTGGACATTTGGTTTAGCTGCAGTGTTTGTCACTGTGGTTGGAGTGGCTGCAGTGGCTGCCACTAGGATTGGAGTGGTTGCAATGTCTATTGCTGGGGTTGGTGCAGCTGTTGTACTTGGGAGTTGAGTAACACCAACAGCTGCATTATCTGTTGCTGTCGGGGTTTGAGTAGCTACTGTGCTTGTCACTGGGGTTGGTGTAGCTGCAGTGCTTGGAGTAGCCATATTGTCTGTTGCTGTCGGGGTTTGAATAGCTACTGTGCATGTCACTGGGGTTGGTGTAGCTGTGGTGCTTGGAGTAGCTATATTGTCTGTTGCTGTCGGGGTTTGAGTAGCTACTGTGCTTGTCACTGGGGTTGGTGTGGCTGTGGTGCTTGGAGTAGCCACATTGTCTGTTGCTGTCGGGGTTTGAGTAGCTGTTGTGCTTGTCACTGGGGTTGGTGTAACTGCTGTATTTGAAGTTGGAGTAGTTGCGTTGTCTGTTGTGGTCAGGGTTTGAGTAGCTGTTGTGCTTGTCACTGGGGTTGATGTAGCTGCTGTACTTGGAGTAGCTGTGTTGACTGTTGTGGTCAGGGTCTGAGTAGCTGCTGTGCTTGTAGTTGGCATAGCTGCGTTGTCTGTTGCTTTGCCATCAGATCCAGAGACATTTTTTTCCCTTTGAAGGTGCTGGATAGTGTTGAGCAGGGCTCTGTAGGCATAGGCCAAGCCCCAGCACGTTGCCAAAATTTGTCCCTCTCTGGTATAACCAGGACGACAGCACACCTCGTTTAAGTGTTTTACTAGTTTTTCCGGATGTTGCACTTGTTCAGTGGTGAAGTTCCAAAGCACTGGAGGGGCCCACTGGCCTAGGTACTTGCCCATACTATCCCACACACCCTGCCACTCATAACTGTCCAGCCTCAGGGAAAATCTCCTGGTGGTCCTCCTATATCGTCGTCTAACCCTAGACCAGATTCGAACCTGATACTGCTGAATTTTTGACATTAAACGAAATAGGATGTTCCTACGACGGGATGGCCGTGGGTAAAACACACTCCGTATGTTTGCCAACATGCTGATCCCCAGCACAATCAGCAGGCAGGTTTCAAGGGTACTCAAAGGCCATCTAAAACCTTCAGAACTCTCAATTGCTGTTGCAAATAGGCTGGTGGGGGAACGGGGGGTGAAAGAGAATGCTTCCTTCGTAAGTTTACCCCCCGAGGAGAAAAAAAAAGATATGCAATTGCTAAAATATTTCATTATATACCTCCCAATGTATAGTGGTGATGGCCACGCTGGAAGCACAAACCAGACCAGTTTCATGATCAATGAGTCTATTGTATTACAAGTCATTACCATGAAGTACAGTGAAACAAGAACCTTAGCCCAGGCCCCCCAGCCGATAAACGCTAAAACAGCAAATAGTGGCTGTAAGTAAGGTACAACATGCTGAAACTCTGAGATCAAGCGCAACACATCTGAGAGCCAAATAATCACCATTGTGACGAGTAGTAACAATGAATGCTTATCACAAATATGATTAAACACACTCTGGTCAGATCTGTCGTTATCTCAACCTTTCGAGCCCCACGTTGGGCGCCAAAAAGAACTGTCGTGGTTTGAGCCCAGCCGGTAACTCAGAACCACACAGCCGCTCGCTCACTCCTCCCCCCCCCCCTTCTTCCTCCCCCCGCTCCCGGAGGGATGGGGAGGAGAATGGGAAGAATGCAACTCCCACGGGTCGAGATAAGAGCAGTCCCGCAACTAAGGTATAACACAAAACCACTACTGCTACCACCAATGATAATAACGATTAGTGAAATAACAAGGGGAGAGGATACAATTGCTCACCACCCGCCGACCGATACCCAGCCCGACCCGAGCAGTGATCTGGGCCTTCCGGGTAACTCCCCCGGGTTTATATACTGGGCATGACGTGCTGTGGTATGGAATACCCCTTTGGCTAGTTTGGGTCAGCTGTCCTGTCTCTGCTTCCTCCCGGCTTCCCCTCCTCCCTGGCAAAGCATGAGACTGAGAAAGTCCTTGGTTGGAATAAACATTACTTAGCAACAACTAAAAACATCGGTGTTATCAGCGTTGTTCCCAGGCTGAAAGTTAAAAAACACAGCACTGCACCAGCTACTAAGCAGGAGAAAAATGACTGCTATAGCTGAACCCAGGACACTATCCCATAGGAATTCCAGGGTTTTACTGCTCCTGAAACTATGGTGAATATTAATAGGACATTACTACTGGAATGAATGAGTCCTCTGCAATGGAACCATATGCCCGCAACACACCAAGAATTATCCGAAGTACTGTCTCACTAAGTCAAAAGTTGAGGTACCAACATGAATAGGAATCTGTGACAAAAACAATACTTGCACCCTTTCCCTCCCCTCTCCAGTCCCCATGCAGGCTGATGTAAGCTTCATGGAAGAGCTTCTTTCAAATAGTGTACGGCCCTTAGTCACGAAGGCTGCATGTAGCAGTTTCCCAGAAAACTGGTTAAAGGCAAACTAACACAGCATCTGAGCAGACACTAAGTAGCTGGACTTGTTCCCTTTTTATTACCTATTCTTCAGCTCTCAAGGCAGAGTTTCTCCTACAGGTGACTACAATTCCCTATATCAATGTTTTTCAAATGACACCTTAAAGAGATCAGAAAAAAATGAGAAAGAAATAGGAAAGAAGACCTAGAAATGTCTTCAAATTTTTTTTTTACTTTAAATACAGACCAAGACTGCCTAGGAACTGCAACGTCTGAATGTGATGGTGCTTAAAATGTGAAATACAGAAAGAGAAGCTACTTGTCTTGTTCCAGGTGATTTAATGGTAAATTTCAATGGCTTTAAGTACTTACTGGCTGCCTGTTAAAGACAGACATTTTTTCATTCCTTGGAAGATAATCAATGGAACAGAGCCTCAGACTGACCAGTCTTGATGACACTGGTGACTCCACAAAACTCATTGACACAGCAAAGACACACTGTTCTTGTTTCAGGGGTGTCCCAAGGACAATTCAAATTACTGGCAACGTATTTCTTTCAGACATTAGACAAAAGCAGCAATAACAGGCATCTAAGTAAGGGAATTTTCCATAGCAGGCAACACAATGTCTGAAACCCTTTAAGGAAGTGAACGTCAAGGGAAGATCCTATAAGGATAGGTCTCTGCGGGAGCTTAAAGACAACAGAAAACAAAATTTTCAAGATATTAAAAAGGCTCTTAAGAAATCCTTAGCAAAGATATTCTCAGTGAAGGAACCTGTCAGTTGACAGAGGGGCATATCTGACTTTTATGGATGTAGAGAAAACATATGAATGGAATGAGTCTTTATGACAAACCTAAACCTTGTGACAAGAAAATCTGCAGCTATGTCTGTGTACATACCACTATATGGAATGTCCATACAAAGACATACAAAGAGAACCATAGACCACCTGTCACGGCCAGGACACAATCTTAAAAGCTAAAATATTCTTGTTTTGTGTTTATTGGTCTTCTGGTGTTCGCCAAAAATAAGCTACAGAAAGAGAGACTTCATAAATAAGTTCTGACTGCAAAGCCTTCAGATGCAAAGCCAAAGGGAATGCGGAGGGGGTGGTGGTGGGGAGAGAAACAGGACAACAAATTCGACAGACAACTCCTCAAAGCTGGTCACAGAGTGCTGCATTTTATTCAAGGTTTTCCTTTACCATACTGGAAAAATGAAACTGTGATGTAGGTCTTTTAGTCCAGTGAAACATATTGATCAAGCTCATAGACATTATAGACCTTTGAGAGCCACCTAGTTTTATGATTTCTTTCATACTGATGTGCCTTTCAATCAAAAATAACAGTTCTTTGAAACAAATCAAGCATAATAGAGAAAGGAAATTAAAACAGATGAAATGTCCACTGACTATCAACAACCACCTAACATGCACTCTGGGGTTACATTATATGCAAAGTTCACCTTAGCAGCTAGCAATGCTTTCCACAGAAACAGGACTACCAACAATTATGAAGAAACGTATTACTGAAAAGACAGGTATTTCTAACATCTTATTGCCTTTGTTGCATGCATGAAGCCATTTTTGTATGGATTTTCATAAAAACTAAAAGTGAACAAAACCAAAAGTATGACCCATCAATCAATAATCCAGTGAACAGGTTTACAAATGTTCCATGGAGTAAAATACAGGAACAGCTTTAAAAAATAAAATAAAAAAAATCTGAAATGGTTATAAAGCAAAAGAAGTTATTAGGATGAGTAACAGAATTACAATAATAAACTAACTAAATTTGGCTGACATGGTGGAATTCCTCTATGTTAATCTAAAAATACTGTATTTTGAAGTTTTCTAAACACTATTTAAAAACAGATCGAGCATTCTTAGCAATGTTTAAGATCTTTCACAGTTACTTTTAAAGGCCAGGTATCTTCTCCTGGTTCTGGCCAGCTGATGAAGGCTAGCCTTCCTTCCCTCTGTTCTTAACATATTTTACAGGTTAGATACTTTTAAACAGTGGTACTGTAATGACAGATGGTCAGTTTGCAGACAGCTGATTGCTTATTCCCATGGTAAGGCTTCCCTCCTTCCTTCTCGCTACTAATATATTTTACCAATTCTTTAATATGTTTGAAGTTGACTTTCTGCTTAGTCAATTCCTGCAGTTCCTTAGTATGTTATAAATAACAAACAAGAAGTGAGGTCCTTGATAAGGTACGCTGCCTAACATGGCCCTTACTACAAAAACATTTCATAATATTCAGCAAAACAAAACGTTTCTTTGAGAAAATGATTGACGTGAATAAGTAAGACAGCAAAGGCTGGAATCGCTGGCATATCAGTGAGATTAGTATAAAAAGCACTGTTGTTTTTACACTAGTCTCAGGTTGGATATATAGTCCAATAAAGAAGCAACTTCGAAAGGAAAATTTCAGGAAAATTCCTAGATTCCTCTAGATTTCAATAGATGGTATAGTTACAAGTTTGTGGTGTAACATTTTCTCTTCAGTCAAGAGAAGAATCAGGCGAGTGCCCAAAAGCCATGCCCAAGCAAGCATTTCAGTCATTAGAAGGTTAAGAAACATTCTAAGCGTAGTCAATGAGAAGTAATGGGATTTGGCCATATCCTGAATGTGAGCAATAATGAAAAATGAGAAAGTACACAACAATTGATAGAAAAAAAAACCAACCCTGAAAAAGTTAGAGGATTGGTCTGAGTTTTAGATGATTAACAAAGCAGTCTGTAGATGTGAGACCGGGTACAGAAGATACGTCTGGAACAGAGCTTAGGAGTTTGAGACATTATTAAACATTTACAAGAGGAGAAGTGAGGGTAATAGCATTACTTCATCTGAAATACAAAATATGGCATTACATTTAAAAAAATGCATTACAGTTTTGAGACTTGGTTGGCTAACTACACAGTTAGAGTCCTACAGCTTTAATTGTGTAGAAAGCTAAAATTCTGATCTTATTTTAAAAGTCGATTTTACACGAAGAATTTTTTAAGTGAGAAAGCCATACATCTCAAATACACTATGTGAAAAAATTTGCCAAACAGAGTTAAATAACAAGTTTTGTACAGTAAAATATTTTGGAATTTTTGAAGTTTGCTCAGAATCAACTTAAAAAGGTAACAATGCTGACAAAAGTCTTAGATGTTTTTGTCCCTAAAAATATATGTTGAGCAAAAGACACTCAAATAACATAGAAGGAAATTACATCTAATTACTACTCCAGAAATCCTGCCTGGTAAGCCTTTAAACCTCTAATTATGATTCTTTCTTTATATAAAGAACAGACAGCATTCGGGGGGGGGGGGGAGGGGGCGGAGTATAGAGGGTGTGGTGTACAGAAACCACAATACTTCGTATTTTCCAGTTATATCAATAACTGCTATTTAAAACAAACACAGCTAGTTCTTCAGTACTGTTTCTGTATATCTTGAAGGAACTCCTTATAGCAAATAGTTTGAGTTTTCAAGTAACCAGCTGTGACCAGTAATAAAAATGATGTGCCAGAACACTTAATCCCCCAGACTTTTTAAATTTGTACATGTAATGACACTGGAAAAAAAAAAGTTACTCACATGATTGAATCTTCTGGTGAAAGCAACAGCATTTGGTGCAGAACTGTATTTCTCTTTTTTATTCCAGCCACAGCTTGCCAGCTCCTGGGAGAACAAGGACGATTTTTTTTTTTTTATTTTTTTTTTTTTTTTTTGGATTAGTGCATAACGCGTGTTCAGAACCAAGATCATATAGAGAGACAAATCTTAAAAGTTTCAAAATAACTTAACAGAGCATGATACATTGAGATAAAATATAGTTACACTTCTGATTTCTTCTATAAATCAAGATTCCCCAACTGTCATTTCTGAATTATTTTGAAATATTATATTTTTAAAATTCATCTTTTGTTGAATTAGTGACTTTTTTTTTTTTTATTCAGAGCTTATTAGAAACCAGTGAAGTAATTTAGGATCCATTTTGTTACCACAGAAAATCCTGCTTTGAAAGTGTGAATCTGAGCTAGGGAGAGCAGCATATTCTTTTGTTTCTGAAGGTACTTAAAGTCTACTGAGAAGATACACCTTGTTAACTCAAAATAAGACATGCCCCATTATTTTAACTTGGCATGCTGCATTAAAGAAATACCAAAATTGTAACCTTTTGCAGCTACAATAAAAGAAACACTATTTCTATTTCCAGTTTTCCCTTCCAAAAGAAGCCAATTTAATTTAAATCTGAACAACACTCAGCACTTCAGCCAATAGTTTTGTGGAGTAAAACAGAGCAAGGGGACCTGCTTAAAAGATTAAAAAAAAAAAAAAAACAAAAAACCAAACAAACCACAAAACCAAAACAAACACATAGTTACACAGTTCATGTACTTGTCACCCTAAAAACTGTAGGCTACAGCAATCTAAAAATTACTTGTAAAGCCTGAAAAAGCATTACTTTGTAACTACAAACTTACAATGCCTCTTAACTTGTCTGTAAAACTTAGTCAGCACTTGGGCAACTACATCATCTTCTTTGTTATTTTCTACCACTTAATTTCAATAAGGCAATTTTGATTAAAATAATAAAAACCTAAATGTATCAAAATGAGCTCTATTAACATTCAAAAGCATACAGAATAAATGCAAATATATACAGCATGCAACCTATTCCAGTGCTACCAAGAAAAATAATCACTACAGAAAGAGCTTAATTATTAAAGTGTCATAATAGCAAAGCACAGCCTTTCATTTTTATTTATTAATGCTTTCTTTACACATCTTCCACTCTGAAGTGCTCTTAGTTTTATCACCGCAATGAAAACTACTTACTGAAACCAGTATCACACTATACATCCAGCTACCATACAATGTGGCTAAGATGACTTAACAGGTAACCAATAATTGTCCCATTTAAGACAGTCATAGTTTTAAAATAATTTGATATCTGGATATTCTAAGCTATGAAGTTGGGGTGGGGAGGTGGGAGGGGTTGGTTTGTTTGTTTGCTGGGGGTTTTATTGTTTGTTTCTAATCAGGAACTTAACGTCTTTTCAACTAATACCCCAAAACTGCTAAATAATCTCATGCCACTTAAGAGACACCTCGAATTCTTCCACTTGTTGAAGTTTGTGGCGTGCTGGTATTTGTTAGATAAGACTGAGGTGCTCCTTTCGACAGGCACTGACAAGTATGCAGAGAATCCAGCTTTGTATTTTCCTTCAAATTTCATTATAAAGTTCTGTCACCAAAACCTATCCTGGAAAATGTCAGCATGTTTGGCACAGGAATGCACATGCCCAACTCCTTATATCGCACTTTAATGACTATGCACAACTATGCAGTCCTGAGTTGCTCCTGTTGCAAAGGGGAGCGGACTATTGGAGAAGGAACCATTCAAGAGACTTGTTTGCATTCTGTATCCCTCAGTGTCTCCCAGTGCAGCAGTTACAAACACATTTCTGCATTTGGGAGAATACAAGGTGATTCATCCTTACTGGCATCTAATGATTACATTTCCTTAACAGCAGGGAAAAAAAAAAACCACACCACCACAAACCAAATATACCAAAACAGTTGCCATCTCAGCTTCAGAGAAAAGCATGGTAATTTCTTATTAATTCAGGGCATCTCATGTACTATTTCAATTCTCATCACCAAGTAAAAAACCAAATTATTATTTTGGGCAGAAGTTACCCATTGCCCTGGCACTTTGTATCTTACGGGCTTACATGGTACAGCCATCAGAAGCAGACCTAGCACTGAGGTTTGTGGCACTGATGTGATTAGCAACAGAAGTGGTGATTTAGTAGAAAACATTACCGAGAATCTTAGGTAGTACATAACAGTACTAATGTTGAAGTCTTATTTATATATTAAAAATTAGAGGTCTAATATCAGTTGGACACAGATGCAAGATCTGACTCTCAGACCGTAAACCGTGTATATATATACACACACAATATATATATTTATATATATTTATTTTTATATATATATATTTATCATTGTTCTTTCAAAGTAGAGGTCTCCCTATTTTGACAGAAGACTCAAACAACTGAAGCCTCTGCTCGAGAAAAAGCCTCTTGAGATCTGCCCTGTCTGAATGGAAAGAGAAAGCAATGACTGGAAGAGAATAAGTGTTTTGGTAAAGAAGATTAAAATCTAAACAATGAGGCAGAGCAGAAATAGCTCCTGGAACACATTCCCAGCAGATTATCCTAAGACCATTTCTGTATTCCTGAGCCTGAGGCTGGCTGTAAGTTTATGTACATAGAGTTGTATATTAACATCCTTATCGTGGGTTGAAATGTGTTTTCATGCAGTCTCACAAAAAGGTAAAGGCTTTGTTATACATTATTGACCATATCACATACTGTTTAAAACCCTGAAATTCTAGTTCAGTCAAAAATACAGAATAGCCTACACCAGGGTTGACTGTAATCAGAAACCATTCTTATAGTTCCATAAAAATATCCAATTTCTTCACTAATGACTGTGCTGCCTACTCCAATGCTCCAATGCAGGCATGTTTCTCTGATCTTCCTCTAGAATTTCACTTTTTCCACTACAAGTTTCAAACCTGAAGCATTCACAAGGATAATTTCCTCAGTCTGCCAGTCAACTCAAGCACAGGAGCTACATTATTACCACTACCAACTTCTTGGTTTGTGTAATTTATTTAAAATAAGGTGGAAGACTGAAAGATTTAAGATTGAGAATAAAAAAGCTGGACTTTCTTTGTAACTCATTTTGGTCTTCATTCCTTTTGAATCTATAGAATTTTATTTTCCTTAACAAAATACTACAGGAACACTTAAATTATAACCTGTACTGTATGGCAGAAAGAAAGACTGTACTTCTCGTTAAAATCTTTATATATGAGTCAAAGTGAAAGTTTCAAAAATAGGAGAAGAAAAAAGCAAGGATTAATAGTGGAACCATTATACAACTTCAGAACAAGTAGAGAGGAATATTCAATAGCAAACTTTTTTTTTCACTGCCTAGCTTAGTAAAGCAAAGGGGATAAAGAAGTCAAAGACAATAACCCAGTAGAGATCTTCAATGTGACAGACTACATGTGGGTAAATAATTTTGGAGGATGTATTAAAATATGTGCAACAGGTAATCAGATTTTCCAAGAAAATCAAGCTAAATGTGTTCTATAAGGGGACATCTGGCAGTTAGTTCATGTTAACGTAGCTACCAGTGGTACGGCTGAGCAACTCTATGACTACCTTTGTGCTTTGTAGTTACTGCTCTCTAGAAAGTCACAACCACTACAACAACAAGAAAACCCCAGCATGGCACTTTCACTTCTGGGGAACAGATGGGAATCATCTGATCGACTTTGGGAACTCCATCTTTTATTGTTTCCCAAAAATGAAAATGCAAATCAGCTGCTTTCATACAGACAGAGGTTTATGTAGCAGAGGAGTGTTCTTATTATCTTAATTTCTTATACTGGAGCCCCCTAATTATTAATTAACATAGAAACAGTAATTCCTTCTGCTTTCTTATCTCAGAAATAACTTGCAGCATTTCAAAATGATGAAGAAAGGTGGTTTCCAATCAGTTGGAGTGATACAGTCTGCTTAGAGCTCAGGCAGAGGATCATGTCAATCATGTCACTATATACTAAGCCATGGTAACTGTTCATCCTTCTGGCTCACCCAAAATGTAAAGTGATCCACTGTACCTTAATCCTCAGTTATGTGGGCTACACTAAGCTCTCTTTCCATTTCTTCCTAAGAGCATGAAATGGGAAGTTGTAGTGGGTGATGTGTAGGAACTTGAGCACACATGTGAACCTACAGTATCTGTAGGAAATTTTAATACAGGCAGAGAGAATTATATTTATTTGCTACAGATAGAGTCAAAAGACTATAGAAGTATGTAAGTGATTGCTATGAGTATGTTCACTGATTTTGATGCCAAAAGAAAAATTACTATGTATTGTGTAAAAAGTGTTATTCAGCTCTTGGTTTTGGTAAGATAACCAAGATGATGTTCTGATGTTGCTTTAAAAAGAAAAAAAAAAAAAAAAAAACCCAACAAAAAAACCCACACCAAACAAAACAAAACAAAAAACCCACAATACTTTAAGATTTTAACACAGTGAAGATGATGCAACACAATAATTGATATAGTCAAGAAAAACAACAATAGGCAAAGACTACTGCTCATACACCCTAAAGATGGTGAAAATTCACCTCCAGTTATCTCTGAAATTAAGCATCTTGGAATAAATCTTTCAGAACCCTTATTTGGGAAAAAAACTGAAAAACATTAAAGGCTAAAAATATTCATTCATACACCATGCTATAGAGTTCGGGAAGCAGACAGAGATTCACAGCCTATGTAACAGATTTGTCAGTGAATTACTTCAGTCTGCAACAGACACCCAGTTTTTAAACTTTTGAATTTAAAACTTGGGAAAGATATTGCTTATCATCTCCCACCATGCATGCAAACAAATTCAGCACTTGAGTGCACGTCAAGTTATGTGTGAAGATTTACAAGTTGAATGAAGATATGGACATAGCACACAATCTGGTAGGTTACTTCAAAGAAACTCAGAAATCTGCTACACTTCATTTATCTGCTATCAAGACACCTTCAGGCAAACAACATGTTCCATGCCTGCTTCCCCCTTCTGCAAAACAGGAGGAAACAATTTTAATTTTGTCTATCTTATTCTGACCTGAGAATTAACTGTATGCCCCTTTTTCATAGGGGATTAACACAATTTAGAGGCACATCAAGATACAAGACGACAGAGCTCTGTCTGCCTGTGAAGGAGCACTGACAGACTTGCATGATACTTGCAAGGAAGTGAAAGAGCACTTGATAATACTTGCACACTGTCAGTGCCTTAAACTGCTTTTTGCAAACACTTGAGAAGTGTCAAAACAGCTACCCTTCCACATACGGATATTTTCCAGCGAAAGCATCACATTCCTCTGATGCAGTACATACGGATTTCCTAAAAGAAGTTGCTTTCTAGATACCTACTTTCTAGATATCTACTCTCTCACAGTTTCTTTCTGATAAGTTTCACTTATTTTGCTTTTCCATTTTATGGTGTACAATAATGAGTTAGAACAGCCAACAAAATTAAATGTACTTTTTTGTAATTTCTTCTCATCTCCCACAGACTTTTCATAGATCTGTTCACACAACATTATCTGAGACACAAGAGGTAGCATTAAAAGAGCAACAAATTATGAGGTATGGAATACTGGATCACTGCCACTATATTCAACTTCCTTGCTTCCTTGTGGTTGATACACCGCTGACTGCTCATCCTGTGAAGTGCTGGAAGCAGACTGCAAACAGTAAGCTACCATCAAGCTCAAGCAGTAGAATTTCTTTAGGAAAAGTCCTAACTAGCTAAATTGGTGTTTTGATTTTTCAATATCCAGTACTTTGAAGCTCAGTGTAACTAGAGATGAAACACTCTGTAAGCACCCAGAGCTTATTCAACATCAGCACTGTGGAGGGACAGAATCCTGCATAGCAGAAATGCTTAACATTAGAAAAAGTAGTACACAAACACACACATGAGGAAGATATTTAAAAGAATCAGATAAGAGGGTAAAATGCTTTAAAGTTTTGGAAAAGAGCTTTTTTAAAAACAAAAACCAAAACCAACCAACAAACAAACAAAACCACCACCCCTCAAAAGAAAACCCAAAACCAAACAAAACCAAACAAACAAAAAGAGATCCTACCAGAAGATCAGAATAAACATTCTGCCAATCAAATCAAAAATACCATAATGATTTCCGGGGAGGGGGGGGGGAGGGGGGGTGAGGGGTGGTGGGGAAGCCAGAGAGATCAAATAGGGGACCAACAAACAAAAAACCCTACATAAATCCCCATGGATTGGGAAATAGCTTGCTGAAATCATGAAAGCTAAATCATGACAACATTTTCAAGTATAGATCGAAAGAAAGACTTCAAAAAAAATTGTGGGTACACAAATGATGAAACCAATTATCACAACCAAGAGATTCAGCAGGTTTTTCTACTTCAAGCAAAATATTCTTCACCATGTCATAAGAGTGACATGACAAAGCCTGCTACCAGTAAAATAGCTTATGATAGTCTAAAGGTGACTAATGAGCTGAAAGAATTCCACATTACTGATAAAGTGGACAATGAAGTGAAAAATAAACTTTCAAAAGTGCAAAACAATGCCTACCAGAAAATGCTAACTGCACAGAAATAAGGATAAACAAATTCATCATTTATTACAGACACTGAAGATTCTGAAAACATCAGTTCAAGTTAGGCTGCAGGTAGAAAGGAATATGGCATTATATAAAAACAAAACAGAGAAGAAAAATCATCAATATATTATCCCAATATATATCCACAGATCAAACCCATCTTGAATACGAGATGCCAGCCTCTTTTCTTTTTCCAAAAAAAAAAGATATGAACCAGTTAGGGAAAAGAGAGGACAGGATTAGGTACGGCATAAGGTATAAGGAGCTGAAACCTAAAACATTATTATCAGAATAGTCAGATCAAGATGTTTATCATTCAGAAACATTAAAAACCAGATACTTCACCTCTAGCACTAGCTGAATGTATTTAAATACCAACACTTCATTCCCCAAACTTACAGTTCCAGATATTTGTGTATTATAAAACCACATGCCTCAGAGCTATATGGACTGTGATAAAAATTAAGATTTATTGGCATACTTAGACTTTGCAATTCCAGAATTTATACACTGGCACAACTTTTTTACATTTAAATTTGAAAACAAGATCAATGAACTACTTACCTCTGGCTGAATTGCTTTAAATACAGGGACATCCATTAGAGTTATCTGACCCTGAAATAAAAAAAAAATAAAAAATCATAAGCTAAAAATTAACTTCCATTCCATTAATTTGTTGTGCTGCATGAAAACTGTGTTTGTTCTGTTTCCTTTATTATTTGACTTTTTTTTTTTTTTGTGGCTAATTTCAGAGGTTTCGGCTCTACCACAGAGCCGTCCTGAAAACAAAAAAAAAAGTGTGCCAAACTTAACATTGCATAAAGTAAACAAATTATGACAAATTATTCTCAGGAGAATAATCCTGTAGTTACATATGCAAGTCAGAGCTTGATCTCAGAAACATTATATAAGAAGCTATCCAAGAATACAACAAACTAACGTTAGTTGCTCAAGGGCAGTTTCTCTTCAAACTGAGTCTCATTCTAGATGTTGCACAATTCTGTTGAAACATCCCTAAAATTTTTCAATCAATACTTGAACCCTGTTTGAATAACTAAGCTAAGAAATTGTTCAGTTGCACAGCAAGAGTTAAAATAGAGTTCAGCCATCTCACTTTGAGCAAATCAGAACCAATAAGCACATTTTCATTCTGGGATGTCTGTTTAGCTTTGAAAAGGGCAAACAGGAACAAGCAAAGACCAGGTTTTATATTTTGAAACATGTTCACAGAGCCTCATTTTAAGCATACAACTTAAGACTGCTGTCTACCTACGTACGCAAAATAAAGATACCATCTCTTTCACAAAGTACGTAGGTAGCCCAGAAATACAGTGCCATCTGATTTAAGGATATCAAAAATACCCTTTCAACAATGAATCCAGGCACCGTGCTCGGTTTTCTCAGATGTGAGCGCCATAGCTTTATTCCCATTTCCTCAAAACCAGCAGCTCCACCATTTATACATTGACAGGTTTGTGACTCATAAATTGCAATTACCATTGAATGCCATTGTTGGATAGCAGAGTAACTTCTCAGATAAAGTCAACCTTACAGAAAAATTTTTACTAGGATGCTCTAGTTGAAAGAAAGCAGGTACAAAGAGATGTACCTGTTCTTATAAGATGAGAAGTGACATGTTTTGCCAAAAATGACCAAATCTACATTTTGTAGCACATCTTCACCTCTTAATCTATTTTTAGATAGGAATTCTGGCAATCAAACACAACCATAAAAAAATTAAGGGTAACAAGCCCTTTACATGTTTCCTTTTTACTTTCTTTCCTCTGCTCTGCTTCAGTCAGCTGCTCCTTCTTCCAAACACTGATGTTTGCAGATGACAGCAAGTTGGGTGGGAGTGTTAGTCAGCTTGAGGGTAAGGAAGTCTCTGCAGAGGGATCTGAACAGGCTGGATTGATGGGCTGAAGCCAACTGCATGAGGTTCAACAAGGCTTTATGCCGGGTCTTGGACTGGGATCACAACAACCCCATGCAATGCTACAGCCTTGGGGAAGAGTGCCTGGAAAGGTGCTGGGAGGAAAAGGACCTGGGGGTGTTGGTCGACAGCTGGCTGAATATGAGCCAGCAGTGTGCCCAGGTGGCCAAGAAGGTCAGCAGCATCCTGGCTTGTGACAGAAACAGCATGACCAGCAGGGCCAGGGAAGTGATCATCCCCCTGTACTTGGCACCGGTGAGGGTACACCTCGAATCCTGTGTTCAGTTTTGGCCCCCTCACTTCAAGACAGACATTGAGATGCTAGAGAAGGTCCAGAGAAGAACAGCAAAGCAGGTGAAAGGTCTAGAGAACGAGTCTTCATGCAGAGCAGCTGAGGGAACTGGGGTTGTTTAGCCCGGAGAAAAGGAGGCTCAGGGGAGACCTTATCTTTCTCAACATCTACCTGAAAGAAGGTTATAGACAGGTATGGGCTGGACAAGAGGAAACGGCCTCAAGTTGCACCACGGGAGGTTTAGATTGAGTATTAGGAAAAAAAATTCTTCACTGAAAGGATCGTCAAGCACTGGAACAGGCTGCCCAGGGAACCAATGCAGACATCCCTGGAGGTATTTAAAAAACATGTAGGTGTGACACTTAAGGACATGGTTTAGTGGTGGAATTGGCAGCACCAGATTAATGGTTGGACTCAATCAACTTAAAGGGCTTTTCCAACCTTAAAAAAATTTAATAATTTTATAATTTTAATAAAGCTGTATTAGATTTTTCTAGTCTTGGGCTACAGTGAGATTGAATCAGACCAACTTAACTGAATCCACAAACTCAACTACAAACAAGACAACATATGCTCACAAGTAAGCATGTCTCAACACCTCTGTAGCAGCAAATCCTGTACAAATGTTGATATAAACAAACATTCTTGGTCCTGTAACCAACACTCGCATGTAGTATGACATATATAATTTGCACCTACCATTCATTAATATCTATAAACTACTTAAATGCCGGTTTGAAAATGAATCCCCAAACTAGCACTTCTAAATGTGCTTTAACAATCAATGGATCAACTGTACCATCTGTCCTGACAGCACAAATTATACTGTACCTTAAAAGTTTAAATGAAATCAAGGATATCAACCATGCCCCTCCAAGATAGTTTTAAAAGCAGCAATTAATAAGAATGGAAATTCAGAATATAGTGGGCCAAAATACTCTCTGCCTTTAACGTAACTTCTCTCTTCCCTTGCACCCACAGCAACTACAGTGAAAATGTATGATAAACTTTAGCCAAAAACAAAAGATGCCTTTGAAACCGAAAGCAATCTTGCTACCTGGAACCATTCTATTCTGTTGAAGCCTAAAGTGACTTCTTCTTGAAGGAATAAAAATGGTTTCTTTTCCTAAAATTAAAGGCTCTTTCAGCATTGTTTTTTAGACCGTCAAGGTCAGAAATACAGAAATCATCACACAAAGTCTTTTTTCAAGAGGGATGGTGTTATCTTGCCACAAAAAGTACTGACAGCAACAAGTCATTCCTGGCAGGAGAAGCAGATAAATTTAAGAAAGTGCATCCAGACAACAAACTATTCTAACAGGGGTTAATAAGACTTTGCTTTTGAAGGACTTTGAATGCGTGCACAGACAATACTGGTAATTTTTTGTGCTATTTCCCACCTTTTCCTAGCAAGTTACCCTGAAAGGACTAGAAGCCTTGGACAGTGACAGTTACACTGCCCCTGGGTATCCAAATACGGCTTCATCTTGACAATAGTATGCCCTCTTATTTGATATATCTACGTATAAGGCTCTTTTGAGGAAAGAAATAAGCAAGGCATGTCTTTACTGGGCCAAGGAAAGACAGCTAACCAATAGGGGGACAAGATTTTTCTACTGGAACAGTAGCTGGAAGGTAATTCCCTCCTTCCTCTCCCCCCACAGCCCTGGGAACTTTTGCATGTGATAGAAAGACTTTGCCTGGGGACAGCCTGCAACAGCCAAGTTTAAAAATATTTTAGCTCTCCTGGGTGTTGAGATGCTGAACTTGTTAACAATTCAGTATTTCAAAATAATAAAATTATTACCACACAGCTTCAGATACATATAAAGAGATTTACCTCTCTCTCAGGGAGATGTGTCAGGCCAGAAATTTTACATCCAGATGACTAAGAACTACATTTCAGTATGCTGCTGCTTTGAAGAAAATGGAGCAGCTCAATGAAATGAAATTTGAAGATATTGCCCAACTTCTTCTCTTTTCTATGAATACAGATGGATTACCCTCCTTCCATAAAAACCTGTAACTTAAGAACTTCTAGTTGCAGTTAACACCATTGCATTGAGCTCCTCTCCATGCTACTATATAGAATGGTTTGAGTGGGAAAGGACTCCAAGATCATCCAGTTCCAAATCCCTGCCATGGGCAGGGACACTCCCCACCAGACCAGGCCGCTCCAAACCCCATCCAACCTGGCCCTGAACACTGCCAGGGAAGGAGCATTCACAACCCCCCTTTCTGGCCTGGGCTATAAACCCACCTTTCTGGTCCCTAAACCTTCTCAAGCATAAACTTTCTATCAGGCTATTTGTTGTACTACAAGTTTTCCTGCCATGTACCTACTGTACTTGGTGCACTTCCCAAAGAGCTCCTGGACAGAGATACTCAGTGTGAAAACTAAGTTTCTGTCTGAGATGGGGGAAAAAATAATCAAGTATCTATATTTTGGTTACTGAAGAATACTGCCATAATATGCATTTCCTTGAAGCCATGTTGGTTCAAGCAGCACTTCATAAATTGTTCCTTAATCTGAATTTTTAGAAGTAATTATATTTAAGCCTTCCAACTTGGCTTAGCACTGTCTCTCCAGGCTGCCAGAATACTTTTCCTCACTGAAAAAAATAGCTAACCCTCTGTTAAGCACTGCATCCGTAGGAGAGTAATTCTGCTGTCCAAAATGAATGCTGGGGGATTAAAGTTCCTGTGTTGAAACTCTACTTGTTTTCTCAGTCGACTCCAAAACTTTTATCATTAATAGTTCCTCCGCATGCAATAATACAATTGCTTCTTCTTGCTCTCATTGGGAACATACTTACTCTTCCATATTCTTCTGTAAAATAAAGCTAACAGGAACAAGCAGAAGTCCTTTTTCATCAAAAGGTCCTAGGCCCAGTGCTTCACTTTATTCAAACTGCTCTCAGATGCAGCAAACTTGTCTCAAACTCCCTAATCCACTGACAACCAGCCTCAGGAGACGCCAAAACCAACATTACTGCCAGGAACCGCGTAGCACAACTCACACCAGTAGCTGTGCAGGAACTCGCAGAGGGGAGTCTGAATCTGCCAGAGTCCCGCACAAGATAAAGTTCTCCTGGGGGGAAGCTTGGGCCAGTTTCGTTCTGTTTGAAGGGGCAAAAAACGAATTTGTTGAAGCCCATACACATCAAAATGTATTTTTGTTCTTCTATTACACAAACAACGTGGTTTCAGAACTCTTGGGACCTGCTTCCTTTACAACACACACTCTCATGCTCTTTCTTTAGATATAGATAACTTGGTATTTAATTGTCATAAGAACACTTTTGTTCTTTGTTTCATATAAACATTTTTAAAATAAACTTTATTTATACATTGTTTCCAAAATAAGCAATATTCTTCCTTCTAGCATCCATCTGACACAGCTTAACTGGAATTAAGAAGAGAGAAATACATGTACATCTTAGTGTGAGCTTACTTCATAGCACTTTCAGAGACTAGGGTAAAGAATAAAGAATCCTTCTTAGATAACTAGGTGGAAAAAAAAGCAATGGATTTATACAGCTGCGCTTCCCTTAATTCTACCTCAAATATTTACACCACTGTGGCTAAGTTGAAGTATAAAATGGAAAAGTGAGTCAAAAAGTAATAAACAGTCAAATAATTAAACAGTAGCAGTCTAAGGAATAAGAATTTACTGTAAAGCAAAAAATAAATATTTCTTCAACCTGAGGTTCGCCAGCATCTTAATTTGGAGCTCATGTCCCCAAGCATTTTCCTTTTTACTTTCACTCACACCAGGCTCCCCTCTCCACCACCACTGCACCATTAACATATGCCTCCCCCACAAATTGTGCCCTGTACACTCGAAACCACACTTCTCCCTTCAACAAAAATGGACAGCATTCACTGCAACTGCGTCCACCCTGTACACACACGACGACTCTATCAGCAGGGCCAGACACCAGTGGGTAATCCTGGCACCAACTTGTTTTGTGGCTTTTAGCCGTTTAATAAAGAAGTGAGCAGTGATCAGCATAAAAGCAGGTATTTAGAACAGTCTCCTTATTAGTTACAGCTAGAAGAGACAGTCTCCTTATTAGTCTGTAGAATCCATAGCAGAAAACAAACGTGTCCTACTTCAATACTCATTGAATGGGATTCTTTTTGCCCAAATTTATGAAACATCCCCTGGAAACTGGTTTTATAAACTGCACAGGGATAATGCAAACTATAAATTTGCAACAGCAGCAGCTATGCCTGAAGATCTCACCTGTTTCTGAAGTGGACTTCAACCTTACAAAGAACGTAAACCACCCGGTTGGTAACAACAGTATAACTGGACTATTACACATACATTACAATAACAATTTCTGTTACTGTTCAGATTAGATCCCTTGCAGGGCTGGTGTACTTTTGCTAAAAAGTTAGTTCAAGACTGAACAAAGGACCACTACATGAAACAGTACACCGACTGCATTCAGGGTAGTGTTAGATGACTGCCAAAGGGAAGAATATGGAAATAAAATCACCAAGAATATTTACACTTGGGCTTCTCTTTGGCTTGGGAAGCAGCTGCTTGAAAATACAAGATTACAAGCAACAGCTTTTATAGTCCAGTTTGTCTCTTACCCACTAACTGACTAAACAGATTGAGTTTTGAAATAACAATGATTTCTCTAACAGAGTGGGAACTGAAAAGACGTTTTTCTCTCTCACACTGGTACCGAAACCACTAGCATGAATCTTATTTCCAGTACCTCTCAAACCTGATTATCTTTCAGATTTTTGCTCTTCTTTCTCCAGCATAATGGTAATTGTCCCATCTGTACGGTGTGACCCATTTTGATCAAAATGCAACATATATAAGGTATGGGATGAGACTTCCCAATGCTGATGTTGACTTTATCAGTAACTCATCTTTACGCTACCTATGCACTGGAATTTTTTCATTCAAGCCAAGATTTCCTAACCATTAGACAACTAGCTAGCTCTGGAGCAGTACCTTGCTTTTATTGCCATTTTACTCGCTTCATCACATGATCTTTCCTCACCATGTAAAAGATATTTACACAGCCCACAAATTATTTCCTCAGTTTACCACTTTAAAAGAATTTTTTTTTTTTTAAAATCAGTATTCATTCATTCAGCCCTCACTAATGAAAACAAGGGTGATGGTGAAAGGTACCTGTCCTCCAAGGTGCCTAAAATTTTGGCTAGTTTACTTATTTCTACAACATTCAGTAAGAATCATCAGAAAAAGACAAAGCAAGTAAACAAGCCCTACTGGAAAAGCAGATAAACTTGTTTGGGGAAACAAACATTAACAAAGACATGCAGCTGTGTACAGAAACATTTAAAGCAATTAATCATAACCTTGCCAAAGGGCTGAACACCGACTATTGGCAATTTCACTCAACTGTCCAGAATTCTATCTATAAGACATTTCAGATCCATTTACAGTAACTGAAACCTGATATGAAGATCTAGATACTTTAAAAGGGAAAAGACTAAGAGTAAAGATGTTTTCTTTTAGGGAACTGAGAAAACAGCAAAATTATACCAGATAGTATAAATCAAAAATACAAACCACAGGTTTGTAATTGTAATGGGAAATGCTTCACTAAAAGATTCCTGTTTGTGAGTGGAACTCTACCCAGTTTTCATAATATGAAAACAGTAGGAAGACTGGATTTTAAGAAACATTTTTGTCTAACCAAGATTTACTAAATAGGTAACATTCAGAACACCCATGAAAGTAAAAGGTTTCTGCACATGAGAGATGAAGGATTAGACAGTAGAGGACAGTAGAGCAAAACAATAATGAAATGGGATACAAAACACATTTGTATTTTCTGCTGTCCAAGTGAGTGACAGCAACTCCACAGAGACTAAGTGATCTACTCTGCTGCTCAACAGCATCCACCACTGGCTATATAGCAGAGGCATTCCAAAGAACTTGTTCTGGCCTGAATGCACAATTCCACTTTACCTCATGCTCCTAGCCCCAAATTCCCGAAGTACTTAGATTTCCCTTATGTAGAGAAATCTTAAGATAAACTGAAATGATAGCCAGCCCCAAAAACATCTTCCCATGAAAAGTAGATGATTCATTACCCAGCTGTTCCTGACAACGGAGCATGGAAGAGGTCTGAACCATATGACTTGAACCTTAGCCAGGAATAAATCACATTAAGAAGAATTTAATGTGCAAGTACCACTTCATAATCCAGATGCTTTAAATTTTCAGTATACTCATTAAAATCAATTTAGCCCCTAATAATTAACTGGAATAGTTATTAACAATTAAAAAATAGAACAAATTTAATGAGAATATTTTGTGATACATACTACCATGTACCAGTAATCGTCCCAGGACAAGTCATCATGAATCTCTTCACTTGAATTTTATATGCAGTAGGAACAATAGCTTGTTAGCAATCTAAGTAACATACTTGAATCACTTAGAGGGACCGTGTGTCATCTTAACCTTTACAAGTAGGATTAAAATTAAAAACAAACAAACAAACAAAAAATAAAAATCACACAATGTTTTGGTTAAACATTTTTACTCATTGTTCTTGGATCTGCAGGATACCCAACTCATTATTCTGCACCTGTGCAACCAAAAGAAGAAAACACTCCCTAGACATAGGAATTACCAGAATTAAAAAATAAAACACCTCCAGAAAAAACAAGTACAGGTCAAGTATATTCTTGCAACTGAAATACACGTCAGAATTAAGCTGCATCATATAGATTTAAGAATCTTTGGTCTATGGTACAGATAAGATTGGGAGGAGGGGGGAAGAAGCGTAAATAGCATAGCCCCAAAAAGACCATTTAACATTAAACAGAATATAGACAATGAAGAACTATAGTGCAGGATGATTTTTGAAACCCATGGACAACAGAAGTCAAGCAAAAAACAGAAACGGAGAATCAAAGGAAAAGCTCCCAAGAAGATTTACACACAAGGTAACAAAAACTACTTTTATTGCTTACCGCATATTCTTCTGGTGTAACCTTTAGAACATCAAATACCACTGCATCAAAGCTCTTCTTCAGCTCAGCTGATCCTTTGTCACTCAAGGATTCAGAGCTGCTACTCTTCTGCAGAAACAAAAAAAACCACTGACGATATTTTGCTTCTCTTGGTTTTTACACACCCAAAAGCAAAATTTCTGCTTGAACATCACTGTTCACAGAATTTTTCTATTGGGCAAATAATCAACTAAAAGTCAGTCACAGGATATACTTTCTGCTGACCAAGACTGATAAATCAAGAGACTCTCAAAATGACTTCAATGAATTTCAAAGGTGTTCCTCAAAACACAACAGTTAAATTTCAGTGCATACTTAAATTCCAATTCTGTTGACAGGAAAGTTAATAGCAGTAATAATACAGTCACACTGAAGCGCAAACAAAAAAAATACCACTATAGTGAGGAAAAACATGAAGCCTGTCCAAAAGGAACAGTTAACATTAAAGAACAGTATCAATCTCTTCCTGTTTCTCTTAGAAGCATTAACACTTACAAAAATTTCACATGTGTTCCTGTTGAAGGCACTTAGTATAAACAATTTTAACTTTGAGGGGTTTTTTTTAAATGCTAGTAATTAACATTTGCAAAAATACCAGATCCTAGAATATTGTTCTATGAATCTTCCTCTACAATATAAAGATTAAGCTTCCCTGCAAAAAACAAATATGGTTCAAAAGGTTTAGGTTAGATACAAGGAAGAAGTTCTTTACTGTGAGGGTGGTGAGGCACTGGAACAAGTTGCCCAAAGAAGTTGTGAATGCTTCATCCCTGGCAGTGTTCAAGGCCAGGTTGGACAGAGCCTTGGGTGACATGGTTTAGTGTGTGGCGTCCCTGCTCATGGCAGGGGGGTTGGAACTAGATGATCTTAAGGTCCTTTCCAACCCTAGCTATTCTATGATGCTATACAAATTTAACTCTTTGTATGAAATTAACACACTTCGTATGTTTCATGTATTGTTCTCATACAAGTAATCACTTCTTTTAGTATATAGATGCAAACCTACATTCTGTTTGGTCATTACAGCAAAAAAAGGCATAGAAATTGAAATGTCACATCCAGATGTATGCTTCCTATCTGAACCTCAGGCACACTTATTTCAGAAATACGCATATGACATGCAATCACTTTGCTGCCTCACACTCTCCTCTGAAAGGCTATTCATGTTTCTTGCTTCTTAGTTTCTTCTCACTTTCAGAAACCTGGTATAAAGGAAACTCTCAACTAAAAAGAACTAAGATGACACATAGACAAAACCATCATGAAAGACCACAGTTACTACGGTCAATAGCTGTATCAAATTTAACACTTCCTTAGCAAACTGTATGCTTGCCTGGAGTACTGTATGGTACCCGCATGCTTCAGCAATAACACAACCTTGATGTAAGCACTAACAGAGCTCCGCAACAGTTTTGCAAATACATTGTTTGGAGAGATTCAAGAGAAAGAAAACTAGTATCAATGCACAGAGCTTAATCTCACCATTGCTAGCAGCTCCAGCTCAGCTGTGGCAAAAAAACATTGAGCACAAACCAAGACCTGCCTACTCTTCAGCTGGTCACTGATGTATCCTTAAGCACTCTATCCTAGCCACCATCACAGGGGCATACCTCCTAGAAAGCTGAAAACATTAGAGTTCAGCCCACACAATGAAGGCACTTTCAGACAGTCTGTGTATGCTAACACTTAAAGTTTTCCAGACCATGGCTATGGGTCATATTCACAACGTGTACGAATGCCCACTTGACTAGGTAACTTCTGGTGGAAGTCAAATTTCAGCACTGTTACACTGTACTTCCAGTAACACCTACACCATGTCTGCTTATGCCAAGGCAGAAGGGAAGATACCACATGGTCACTGATGCTGGTAAATAGTTCTACTGTGGTAGTGTCTTCTGAAAATCTAAGAAGGCAGTATAATAGGGCTACACCATATATTTTGACTTTGGCTTTCCACCCACAGAAACAAGAACATTTGAACTCTGAGAATTCAGCCAGCTGAAATAAACTCTTGTCCATTTTTAAGCACTTTTGTTGTAAGTACATATCTTTACTAATCCTACCCAGTTTCAGTTAGGTTATTCTAACAGTACCATCTCTCTGAAAAAACTGACTTTGAAAACACCAAAACCTCCAGACCAGACAGGCATTTTCAGTAACCAACATGCTTACAGAAACATTTCACTTACAAGTTCTCCCTCCTCCCAGTTAGTCAAGATGGGGAACAGAATTCCACTTACTGAAAGCAGATGTATGTTACTTAGCCAAAATATATTTTACTCAATCTTATCAGAAATCATGTAAACACTCAAGGCTATCTTGTTGAAGAGAAAGAGAGCTTTCCTCCAAGAAAATTTCAGTTGCATGCCAACAAATGGTCAATCAATGATTCATAACACAATGATAAGGGAAGTAAAAGAATCAGTATAAAAACAAACAATGGTCTTGGAGATTGATACCAGTTTTCTTGTTCAAATCTTGACAATACTTGTGAAATTGTGCTGGAGATTATTTCATTTCTTTTGATAACACAACACCCCAATTTTCCTTTCACCTTATTTGTGGTACTTTCCATAATCCCTATGCACATGCAAGTGCATAGTACACATGCAGCTCTGCTATCAAAACACATGCATAAATATATAAATAAAATAAATATCTCTGGTAAGGTCCAAGAATTCATTCAAGGAAGCAACTGTTTTCAGGACTTTGTGGCTCTAATCATTACTGACTCTGTAATCTTCTTGAATACCTTGTCCTTTAAATAAAAAGTAAATGAAGGATGAAAAAAAAAAAAAACCAAACAAACAAACACCAAAACCCAAACAACCCAAAACTGAAATCCATTATGGTAAAAACGTTTCACACTGTGAGAAAAAGCAATGCAAATAATATGCATCAGCAATAAGGTAACTGTCTCACCTGAACAGAAAGCTTAACTTAGTATTGTACATCAGTACAAGCCAAAGCTTATATTCAATCACCCTAAAGCAGGCAGACAAACAATGCATTGGGAAAGATCACTCTATATACACCAAAGGCAGATTTTTGGTTCCCTCCATCCCACTACTACTACAAAAACAACAAACCACAAACAAAACAAAAAAACAAAAAAAACCAAAAAAAAACCAAAAACAAAAAAGAAAACACCACACAAACAAACACCAAAACCAAACAACAACAACAAAAATCTTTAAAAGGAAGATTCATGAGAGTTTTGGAAATCAAAACAAAACCAACCAGGTCTTGCAAACCCTCCAACATTTCTAAGAATATAGGAATCAGTCACAACTCTCAACATCTTCCTACATGATCCTAACAAAAAGAACTCAAACCATTCTGCTACTAACTTCTCCCCGCCCCTTGTTTTCCTTAACAAGTAGATGACAAATGGAAAACTGTGTAACTTCAAAATAAGGCATCAGCATAGGAGGCCAACCTCCACTGCTTGGCCAATCCACATGCTCTTAACTCATGAGCTGTTCACTTGTAAAGGGCAGAAACTTTAGTGGGCAGGCAGGGACCCATACCAAGGTCTGAATGTAGCCCAGGAGACAAAGGCAGCAACCTTCTTCCAGTGCTACTGTGTCAGACTGCCCCGACACATACAAGTACCTGTCAAAGAAGGGAACATTTCCCACGGGCCTTGCCAGCTTATTGCGCTAAGAGCGTCTATTATTGTTAAAACTTGAAAAGAAAAGCTTCCTTGTCTAGATGTGATGGAAGAGAACATAAAAAAGGCAGCTTTGGCTATGGCAAGGCTGTAAATGCTAGCTCATGCTTTATTTTGGTATACAAAGGTCAGAACTGAGTTATTCACATCTAAACTGGGGCATATGAAACCAACACATAAAAATCTGCCACACCAGGTCTGTTAAAAGAAAAACTTCCATTTTGGTGCATTTAAAAAACAATTAAGTACTTATGGTCTTGCATATCCAATAACTAAGTTTTGTAATCCTTACCTCTGAAGCAGTAGCTGCAATATTAACACTGCTTGACTGTCCGTTCATTAGGTCCATCCTGCCCACACCATTAATCTTCCGCCCTACATTTACAGCAGCAGGATCATCTCCAAGGCAACTGAGTAACCATTCCTACAAAGACCAAAAAGTAATCAGAAACCATTTTAGTCACGTGTTTTAAACAAGATTCAGTATCTAAAAATCCATAACAAAAATAAAGTACTTCCAAAATGGATAAACCACTTTGAGATCCAAACTTTAGATTCAAACATGTATTCTAAAATTACCTACTTCAAGATGACATAACAACTGCAGGTTGCACTGCTATCCATTAACTACTGGCAGTATAGACTTTCATATTCTTTTTCCTATTAGTTTCTATATGTAAACACATGCATTAACCCTAACTTCAAGTTAGGACTGCAACATTAGTTCACATATGATTCTTTTCCTTTAAATACCAAATTAAAGAAGTATATTCCAGCTGTAAGCTATTAGATAACTTTAATAAGTTATCCAATAATTTCCGATCCTATATGCCTATTCACCAGCTTTAAGTTAAAATTCCCTCATTAAAAGCAATTTAAGATACAAGTGGAATTTACACCTTTCCCAAATAATTACCCAAATTGTTTAGTAAAAACAAACAAACAAAATCCACACAAAGGAAAACTCCACACACTAACTTTTCATGTATCCTTGCAAGAATACTATTGCCTTTCATTCCTACAGAGAAAAGGCTACAAAGAAATAGAAACCTTTGACATTCACTACAAAACCACTAAGACTACCCAATACTTAAGTGTTACAGAGACTAAAAATTGGTTGGGGCTTATATTTCATGAGATGTTAGTGCCCTCTAGTGTGAAAACGATTATGAATCAGTTTTCATTGGTCTATATTTATAACAAGGGCGACTGTTTCTGAAGTTGTTATTATTCATGAAATTCACTTTAGGTCTGTAGTTTAACTCAGAACTATTAACACAGTCTGCAAATAAATGGAGAAAATAAGTAACAGGTAACAAATACCACATGACAAAACAGTATTACAGCATCTCATACTTAATCCCTCTACGTAATGAAATAAACAAAGTATTCCAAAAAGCTCTATCTCCACGTGACCTAAACCAGGTATGTCAGACAAACAAGCCTGGAAGGTGAGAAACTGCACTATTTAAATAATAAAATAGCCTCAAAAGAAGCAGTAACTTTAAAGTGTCATCGTAGGAATGCAATATAGAAAGGAGGGCAACTGAAAGAAAGCCACATTGCAAAGTTCAAGTCAAACGCTACAGCTTCTAGATATTTTTGGGTATTAAGAGTCCCCATCTGAACTATGTTGAGCTGTACTTCTGCAGTTCAGAACAGCCATCCCACATTCTACCCTTTCTGGTTTTGCTTTTTAAAAAACTGATGGAACTGTCTCTTTCAAAGGACAAAAGATGCTACATTTCACTTTAACTTTATACTCCTAGCCCACAGGCTAGAATTAAGGTTGTGTTCCCACCACTAAAAATACACTTAACTGCACTCAGACTTTAGCTAGTATAATACTAACAGGCCATACAAAAGGAAAAAATTACCACATCTTTGGCTTGAGTGTCACTGCTATCCTGTCCTTTCCTATCTCAATTACTCTTCAGATTGTTTGATGTGGTATACTTCCAAATGCTCAGGTCCCCAGATCCCCTTTCCTATAGCCTTTTCACTTACTGAACTGAAAAGCAAGGAAGTGAAACTAACTGAGGTGCCGTAATTTTCATTTATGTTGTAACGGTAGAGGACAACAAGTATCACATCTCCAAAACCATTTTCAGGCCCTCCACATGTTCAAAACAGTACACTTGTCCTATCTTAAGCGCCACCTCTGCTGAAAAAAACTACTCTTTAAAAATTTGTATTTAACCACTGTAATCATAATGAAACTTGATACTTGGCATAATTTCATCATACTATCTCGCTCATAATTGTATCATACTAGGCCAATCTTTAAGATTATATATTTGACCCTTGTGTCACGTTTACTTCAGTCGTTCCCCCTCCCCATACTAATGGGATTTAGGAATGAGGAGAATTGAGGAAGAAATGTTTTTGACCAAGCAAAAGCGAAAACTGAAGCTTGGAGGGGTTTTTGTGGAGGGATTTAGATGGTGCTATTTAAAAGAAATTATGCACATCACAGAAGCCATTTCCTAATGCACTACCTCAAGCCATACCCTTGGTCCCTTAACACAACAGCTCCAGTTTGCTACCTGTTTCCTAAGCTATTACAAGTTTTGTTTGCATCTGCCCAGCCATTGTGAGTGAGAGACAGGCAGTGTGCTGTCTGAACACAGCATGTGCTCAATCACCTAACAGCAGGCTAAATGGGATCAGTAAGCCTAGCAACTGTGTGATAGACTCTACATCTCAGAGGACTGTTCCTGGAGATACAGTGGTGGCACACACTGATCCAGCTTTTCCTTTTCTACCCAGTTACTGACTGATCACTGTCCCTTAGTCAAGCATGGTTGAAACTGGCCAACATGCAGAGAAGAGACTCCTACGAGGCACACAGAAGAGGAATTTTTTTTTTCTCTTTCATGTTTTAAAATCAAAAGAAGGTCATTTGGAAAAACCTACATGCAAAGGAAACTGAGATTACAAAATAGAACATCTGCCCGTCAGGCTGTATCATAACAAAGCTGTCCATGCAATATTAATTTGGTACCCACTGGTGCGTTACAACAGTATGTCTGAATACATTTATACTTTTTCCCACTTCATGGAGATACAGTAAGGGGCAGAATTAATACTGAACTGCTATAAACCAGCATTTATCAACTTAGAAGTTCCAGAATTTGCAGCATTTAAAATGTACTTTTCAATGCTACATTAGACATGAGAACATCACCACTCACATACCAATGAAAAGTTACAGCAACAATTTTGGCCAGTGTATCATTTAAGACAAATACTGAAAAAAACCTAACACTGGAATAATTAAAAAATTTGCTTGCTACACTACCATTCTGCTCAACACCAAAATAAGGAGTAAACAGCAATACCAGAAAGTGATCAACAGCAGAGCTGTTCAGAACAACATAGCTGGATATACAAAATGAATGTTGCCAAACTACAACAGTGAGTCACAGTTTTCACTGCATACCCTGTATATCCAATTACAAAAACTGAATTACATAGGATAATTTTAACTTCCAGTCTGTTTCTCCTCTTCAATTTAATAAATGCCTTTGCGCTCAGAAATGCATTCAAGTGGAATTGAAAGTGCTTTATATGACACATAAAATACTTATGCATGCATTTATGCCAACCTGAAGCCTAGACACGCTATGTGGTATCTTCTTACCTCTCCATGCCATGCGTACTGTACAGTAAAAAAATAACTAAAAATACTGAAAAAGATTCATCATACCTAAAGAATTAAAATGTCTGGACTAACGTCGTGGTTTAACCCCAGCCGGCAACTAAGCACCACACAGCCGCTCACTTACTCCCCTCAGATGGGATAGGGAGGAAAAAGAAGGCTAAAAATGAGAAGACTCATGGGCTGAAATAAAGACAGTTTAATACGTAAAGCAAAAGCCACGTGTGCAAGTAGAGCAAAACAATGAATTCATCCTCTACTTCCCTTCAGCAGACTGGTCTTCAGCCATCCCCAGGAAAGCAGCGCTACATCACATGAAAAGATTACTTGGGAGGATAAATGCCATCACTCCAAAAGTCCCTCCCCTCCTCCCCCTGCTTTGTATGCTGAACATGATGTCATACAGTATGGGATACCCCTTTGGTCAGCTGGGGTCGGCTGTCCTGCCTGTGTCCCCTCCCAACTCCTTGTGCACCCCCAGCTAACTTGCTGATTGGGTTGTGTGAGAAACAGAAAAGGCCTTGACTCTGTGTAAGCACTTCTCAACAGTAACTAAAACATTGCTGTGTTATCCACACTGTTTCTAGCACAAATCCAAAAACATCACCCCGTACTGTTTTATGAAGAAAATTAACTCTACCCCAGCCAAACCAGCACGACCAAGCAGGGTTGGCTATCTTCAATAAGCCTGAGTTTTTCCTGCAAATTCACCCAAGGTTTTGATGACCTGATGATCATTCCATTGCAGTGACTGACCTATAAACCCCAAAATGGAAGGCAGTTCTGTGAAGATGAGCTTCATGGTCACATTGCTGATGCTCAGAGAACAATGCAGGGTGTGGTTGACCACAGCTGTTTCAAAGAAGCTGACTTTATCTCAGCACAAAGAGGACAAGAGGGTGGCCTTTGTTTTAGATAAACAGCTATGTCAGTTGATCAACTGACTACATCACAGTTGAGTGAATCAACTAGTGGCGTAAATGTTTCTCCCCAAGTTCATTAAAAAAACCTGAATGTCTCCCTGAGTTAGCTAGACCACATGGGGGGAGTGAAGAAGTGGTTCAGCTCAACTGAGTACAAAACCTAAGTAATTAATAAAGGAATTTCAAAGAGAGCAGCAGGCTTGAGTTAGCTTCAACACCTGTATTCCTTCCTGGTGACTGGGGTTGCCCAACATTGAGACAGCAAGCATATTCTTGAGACCACTAATGGGGATCACATTTTGGCATTGCGAACTGTATACTGAAATTGATTTTGCTTAGCTTAACTTGCATTTATATTGTGATTTAGTATCTTTTGTATCACTCTGCTGAATTAGAAATCCTCTGTAACATCAACTATCTTCAAATAATAAATTTGTTATTAAACATTACACCCTTGTCAGAGAGTACTGGCCTCTCATAGGTGCCTCACAGGACACCTAAGCCTGACTCCCTTCTACAGCAGAATCCAGGGATATTCTTGTCTCAGCTTGGGTCAAGCACTATCCCAAAAATATACTGTACAAATAGCATTTAAAAGATGATCCTAAAATTACATTAAAAACTGCCTGTCCAGAACAGTACAAAAGCTTTGAGGAAACATAGCCACAGTGCCATTTTATGAATAGCTTAAGAGTCATGATGACCAACATCCTCTTTGTTCTTAGTCATAATGTCAGTACAGAGTGTCATTTGTTTTGATCACAGATCCCTCTGCAGAGTTGCTACCGAAGACCCTGGGGTCCAAAGAATAGTAGGAACCAAAAAATCGGTTCCAATCAACCTGAGCTCCTGATCTTGTGGAAACTCTCACTGGTATTTTGACAAAACAGTCCAGGAAAAACTATTTCTTTCTAAACAAGTAACAGAAGTGTATTTGGCTTCACCAAATCTTCACTCCCCCATGCATAATACAGCTTAGCTAGGTTTAACTATTCCATGGATCTCGAGACACTTCAATGACATGTTGGAGCCACTGACTGAATTCTCATTCTTGATTCAAGCTCTTTGATTCTTAGTTAGAAGTGTAGTTTTTCCAGCATTGCTTGGCACTGTCTGAATTACCATTTAAGGTGCCCCAGGGGCACACAGGCACTACATCCAGCACCATGTACCAGTATTCAGGCCACCTGCCATCAGGGCAAGGGCTGATCACACTGAATGGTTCTTCCCTGCAGTTTGGTACACACGCACACAGAAGACCTGTGTACATAAGGACAGTGTTAGCTAAGGCACATACTAGCCAACACCAAAGAAATATCACTCATTTGCCAGGCTAGTGCTGTCTGTTCTGCAACAGGCAAGATTCAGGAATCAGCACAAGGCTGTACTGTGATAAAAAGAGTCATCACAGGTACTGCAGTGGGAAAAAAAAAAAAATCCAAGACAGCCTGAGCAGACCACCAGGCTCCTGACAAATGGTCCTGACAAAGAGAAATGCATGGCTTCCTCCTTGCCGCAGAAGCCACTGCTCTTCATTAATTACTTCCCATTAGAACCTCTCAAAGTCTAGGGGAGATATGTACGGATAGGTAAAGCTAAAAATATATCTAAAGATGGGAAAAAAGCTCATGTCTAAAAGGCAGAACTGCTAAAACAAAACAGAAAACCTAAAAAACCCAAAACATACTAAAAAAAACACACACCCCACACCAAAACAGAAAACACCACACACACAAGCCTACAATTAAGCAGAAAGTCAGCAAGGAATAGGCAACCGGACAAAGAATGTTAATCCAGCTGTGAAAGAAGATTTTGCCAAGCCGAAACCAAACTGCACCTTCCAAACTATAATCTTCAGGTTTACACTCTACCCACCAAAACAAAAAGCCTAAGTTACTGCACTGTAAGAATAAAGATAGTGTGCATACAGCATTAAAAAAGAAAAATGAAAGTCACCTAAACACATGCTTTAATTCAGTTTTCAGTAAGCATGATAATATTAAGAGGTAATATAAAGACAGCAAAACTGATAAGAAAATAAACTTCTACAATAGCAATGAAACAAAAGCTCAAGCAACTTAATATAACCTCGTCCTCCTTGAAGAGAATCATAATCCCAGACCTAAAATTTCACATGCTATGAAATCTCCAGTCAGCCACATGAATCTAGTCAAAGCATTTGACAAGCTGCTACTAGAGAAGACTGAGATAAGAAACACTAGAAGACGATATGCATGGGGGAGAGACATGATGAAAACTGAGATAGAGGAGCATAATATTAGCGTATGAAGAGATTACTAGCAGTTATTAAATATGCAACACCAGTACAAATATTAGAATAAAACATTTGGAAATACAGGAAAGCAATGTACTACAGGACAAATAAAATTATCTGATGGACGAAGAATGAAAGAATGAAAAACTGATGTCAACCATGAAAGGATCATTTGGGTTGATGTCTGTAAAATTTCTGCTATGAATTTCAGCACATCAGTTGGAAATGACTGGCACCAATGCTGTAAGCATGAAGCAGCCACATGAGATCAAGATGTTTGCATTAGTTACAACCAAATACTATCTCCAAAACATCTCGAGACACTGATGCTGTACTCAAGGCAGCTCTGGACACCTGGCTTTGAAAAGATTTTTTGAAGGAAATATACGCAGAGAAGGGCTTTCAGGTTCTCTGGAGACTCCATTGCAAGAAATGGAAACCATATTTAAAAATTGGAAGGACAAACCAGGAGTATGAATAAAATGTAAATTTTAGCTCAAAATCAAGAATACAGCAATTGGGTTCTTAAACAATTTCCAAAAAACAATACTAAAAGCAAAAGCTATGGCTGAAGCTGATACTAGACTTCTTGAAAGAAATAGTGTCACATGGCATCTGCATCAGCAGCATAACTAATCCAGTAACACAAGACTCCTTTCTTCATTGGTTTGATTAGTCCTGCTGCAAACTCAAAGCACTTCTATACCCATCCAACTCAACCACTCGGTTATGTCACACAACCACTCTTTCCCTAAGCATCTGTTGCACAACAGTCACAAGCAGTATCAGCTGTTTAAGCTCCAAGACAGCTGAAATTAGAATCTGCAGGATAACAACAAATAGAATTGAAAAATTAAAAATTAAAATCAGTTTTACTAAGTTTGACAATGAAATAAGGAAAAAAAAAAGGGGGGGGCAAAAAAAAAAAAAAAAAAGCTTCATTTAGCTATGATCTTTAACTTAGATTCTCTTCTCTTACCCTAGAAGAGGCTTTACCTGGACAAGCAATTAAGTGAAATTACTATTCTTTTTTAAGAAGATACTACCCACAGAGCACTTTCACTACCATGTGTGTGCTCACAATGTGAACAACAAAATCATATTATTGCTGCTTTTATGCACTTCATTCTCTGATTTTGGGGGGGACGGAGGGAGGGGGGTGTGTGACATGGACACACAACTAAAGGGAGAGAGAAATAACATTAAGGCTCCATCTCATTCATATCTTAAGTCTCCAGCTGTTAAAAGTCCTTGATACATTGTGCTCCAGTACCTAGTGCTCTCCTTTTTAATCTCAAGAACCAATATAACTCATCACTTCCATCTCTTCAGATGAAATAAATAAAAAACTTCAAAAATCCGGGAGAATATCCTTCTCCAGGGCACAAGCTACTTGTTTACCAAATCCTATTACAAAAATCAAACAAATGCTATTACAAAAATTAATTAAATCCTATTACAGAAATCAAACTGTTAGCTCTGCTTGCTAATCAACTTGCAACAACAACAAAGAAGTTACACTCAATATGGAAGGCTTTTAGTCACACACAAATAGGAAGGAGATCCTTACCGTTCTGACTTCCACCATTCGAAAGCCAGCTCTACTCGGTCAGCTGACTCATAGACAAGAGTTAAGTTATAGATACTGTAGTACAAGGCAACAAATTTTAGGACTAGCACTGGTACACAGCTGCAAGCAGTAGCAGATCCCGGCCCTCACACAATACAGGCATGAATCAAGCAGAAGGAAAGAATCCTTGCAGGCAACAAATGGAGTAAGCCAAAAATGTGAACATGTGTACATACTATTTAAGTTTAGCCTGGGGTTGTAAGATGTTTGCCGCCTTCTAACAAAAGATCTCTTCAGCAGAGCTTGAGTGTTAAAAGACAAAATGTAGGTTCACTAAGTAAACAACTGAACTGCACAAGAACTGAACAAGTTTCTGCTCACAAACTGCTTACAAATTATCAAGTTCCCAGAGCTGCTTTCTTCACAGATCACCTACAAGCCTCCGTTCCATTCTGTAGTTTGGTTCTTGCTGTTATTTTAAAACTACTGTCAGAACATACTGAACATCTCAAGTTATGATCCACGGCTTGTTTTTCCTCCCATATACCAAAAGGCTAAGCATTAGGGAAGAGAATTATTTCAGCACAAAAAGTACAATAAAGTTTTGCCCTCCTCGGTCTCCCTCCCAGAATTCAAGCCTGCTGACAGTTTAGCCTGTTGGAGAAACAGTTCTTCAAATATCCAAAGTAGTATAGGCTTGCTCAGCCAGGAACCAGCGGAGGATCCCTCCTCAGCCCAAACACACAAAACATAACCTAGAGACATTTCTGAAAGCTAGGAACTACTGATATTTATTTCCATAAATAAGTAGTAAAAAAGAAAGCAAAAAATACATAGGGGTTATTTAAACTACAAGCAGTATTTTTAATTGGGTAGTTATTTAAGATGATAACCCTTCCACGACTGGTTTTTCCAAGACCCCTTCCACATGGCCACGCAGCTATCAGTTTTGTTAGAAAATAAGAGTAGATTTATGTCATGTCGATTACCTGATGCTTAGTGTGCAGAATATTTTTGTTACAGGTTAAATGCGTAGGCATGGTATCAGCAGAACTATCAAAGGAAGAATACATCTGTGGACAACATTCCAAATAGAGAAGTCATACTTTAGAGCATGCAACAGTGGAGCACTGAATGCTGCTAGCATGGACTCCAGCATCCAAATACTCTCTTCAGAGGTACTGAGATCCACAGTTTTGTTTTGTTTCTGGGTAACACAAATAACACATGAATAACACAAATAACACAGGAAAGAACTGCTATAGACTGTGCATCAGCAAAAAGATCACAATGAAGTAACACAAACAAAAGTCTCCAGAAGCTGCCTTTTATATTTTTAGTTGCAGATTTTTTACTTTTTGTAAATTTAGTAAATTTACAAATTGACAAACTCAAAGAAAATCATTATAAAAATCTACAAATGGACCCGTGTGGGTGGTATACCTTCCCTCAGAACAGGAAGAGTACTTCACAGGAAAAAGATTTGGGAAAAATATTTAAATAAAATTTTATGTGCAACTGCACACTTAGAAGTTCTGAAACAGAGATGACAACTCACAGTATGAGCTTTGTTACTGTTAATAGGCTACAGGAACTCTGCCACCAACTATCACCACAACTCACATGCCAAAAGCACATAAAAGAAAAAACAGTGATGAAAACAGACTGAGGATCTAGACTGAATATTCTGTGTAAACCTACACATCACACGTAGATGTAAAGAAAACTCGAATACCCATGAACTCATTGCATAATCTTCTGCAGGCATTAAGTGCTAGAGTTAAAATTGTGAACAGCCAAATCAAAACCAAGATGATCAAACCATCCCTACGATGGATTTTTAACAAGTGAGAGATGATGAAGTACCAACTGTGGCTGAATAACAGCCTCCAAATCCACAGAATTAAAGACTCACTACATCCACCTGCCTCAAGTGCACACCTTCTTTGTACAATAAGACAAAAGAGATTTACATTTAGGAAAGAAGGCAAAACTCCTCCCACACTGAAGGCCTGACTTTCTCATTCAGGAAAATGACTGTTGAGAGAACATTCTACTGTATTTTTTTGTAAAGCCATTAATAGACAATGAGAATCTTTCTTGAACAAGACACACAATACCTTGTCTGTTTTAAAATTCAGCTTTCAGAGAGATGAGTACAGTCTTTATCATTAACACCTCTGATGACAACATTTCAACAATGTTCTCTACAATTATTCCTTTTTTAACCTCATGCACTGATACGGAAGTTTGTACGGTTGCTATAGAAATGGTGCTAACAGGAAAAAAAAAACCTAACAGCATATGAATTGCCTGTATTTGGTATGACGAGTATCCCGTAGAACCATAACAGACATCTGGGGAAGAAAGCCGGATTTTCTGCTGTGCCACTATCAGAGTATTCAATTTCTACAAGCAAGCAAGACACAAGCCAGTTATTTATCTATCCAAGCTTCCACATCTTTCCCACATTTCTAACTCCCTTCAGGAGAACCTCAGTAAATCAGGAAACTAATGAGAGTGCAGGTAAAGAGCTAAATACCAATAGTTTGATATTAAATACTTTTCTTCACTCAAGACCAGTCAGTAAGTGCTGACCAGCAAAGCACCTGCCTAAATAAAACATCATACAGAAACTGAGCAAATCCAAGTATAATTCACACAAATCCAGGACTTCAACAAACCAAATGGCTGTTGGAAACTTGTTTCACATGTTCAAGAACGTCCAGATAAATCCACAGAGAATTTGTCAGCTGGCCCAACCAGATGTCAGCGACCTACTAAAAATGCCTGAAATTAGAGACCAAGCGTATGTTCACTTCATCTGAAATAATCTGGAGTAAATATTTTCATGAAGGGGAGTAGTTTATTTTTAAGATGGTATCAGACTTTGTCTTGTTATCAAAACAAACTTACAGTAGATTACAGGGAAATCTTGTCCCTCTAGGTACTCAAAGGAGACAGGAATTCATCTCAAGGCCTGAAATTCTGGTATATCCACCGTACTTCTTGTGCACTAAAATCAACAGTTGAATCACCAGAAAAACTAAATGCAATTTCAGGTAAATGGACAGTATAAATGAGAGCCCTGCTGGAGCTATTTCTTAGCCGTCTATCTACATTATTGATGAAAGGATCTGCTCTAAGGAAGGAATGATATAATAAATATCTAGAGTTTGTAGAACTTGTATAACTGATGTAGAATACAATGTTTTCCAGAAGGCATCAAAAAGACACTGAGATATAAGACAAGCATTAATTTGAAGAGCATAGCTGGCAAAGCACGAGAACAAACTATGCCAAAACATCTATATACCTCTAACGGTAGTAAAGGCAAGCCTCAAATTCTTGTTACAAAACAGAAATAAATTTAGGGGAATGATTACTGATAAATGATTTTTAAGATTATTTAAGCAGTATGAACTCAGCATAGTAAACTCACAAGCGATATCCTATCCAAATTCTACTTGGATATTTCAGACACTCAGTGGATGACTGGATAATTATTACTCAAACATATCCTTCAGCTTATGAAATGCAGCTGTGTCCATTTCTGTCAAATCAATGGATGCAGGCATTAAATATTTATATAAGTGCAGATACTTGCAAGCTGAAAACTTGGGTCCAAGAACAACAATGCAATGTAGTTTTAATAGAGATTTGGAGGTGAATGGTGTTTTGAATGTAAATTTATTGTTTTACAGCAGATACTGATACTTTTTCTTAAGGAAATCATGCTGTTTAATAGTTCATTTAACAAAAAAGAAAACTACATTCATCTTTGTGCTAATCTTTTAACTGAGAAAAGGTAAATTTGGAATGCTATAATGCAAGAAAGTCCACACCATGAGTTAGCAGGCTATCACAATGAGGAGTACCAAAATTTTTATTATATGACCATTCAGTGATGTTAACTGTTAATCTTTCAAAAGCTTGCAGGCTGGCTCCTTTAAACAAAAAAAAAAAAAAAAAAAAAAAAAAAAAAAAAAAAAAAAATACCAAAACAAAACACCACAAACCCAAAAAAATCCACTATAAACTAACTTCAGTTAGTACAAATAGCTGAAATCTCTAATTTTAGCACACTGATTAGAAAATGCTTTTCTTTCCTTTCTAGGATCACCAAAACCAACACAGTGCTAAAATAAAGCAGTGCAAATCTTGAGGAAATCACAGTTAGAACAAAAGCAAAGATCCTCAGAGATCCTATCAGATCCTAAAACACCTACCAGGTAGGCCCTTCTGTTCTCTGGCAACTTCTGGCAGGAAACCTTGCTGGAGTTCTGTCCCCTTCTACAAAGAGAGGATCTTCTGGCCCAGACTAATCAACAGCACTGGCTTACTCTTAGGCAACAGAGATAAACCATTCTGGACAAACCAACAAAAGCTAATTCTTCACCACATCTAAATGAAAATACAACACTTCTTTGAGGCCCTGTCATGCCCTGTATTGCTGCCTGAAGAGCTTTAAATTTATACAAAAAAGAAAAAAAATAAAAAATTCAGCCACCCAAATACACAGCTTGCCCAAGACAAGCATCTCAAGCACCTCTGCCGTCAAGCAAGACTCACCTTTAACAGGTGAAATGAAAAGGCGGCCATGACTGATACAAAGAACTGAAAGGGGCTGAGGAACACTTGCTACATATTTGGAGCCAGTAGCCTAAGTTACACTTTAGACAAGGATTTGATACTGTTTCATCACTACTGACATTAAACCATCCTTCTCCTGGAGATGCAAGGATATCTATCAACAGAATAAATATAAGCAGACCGTGCACACCAAACATGGAGTAGCCTTGCAATAAGAAAGTCCCAGTGAAGAGAAAGATGTGCTGGGAAACAAGCTGAGCTGGGAGAGCTGAACGAGGAATCCAGTTACCAGCAGGACGTTTTGTTGCCCTGCAGCAGCAGACCACAACCCATGAGCTGCCTGTGGGAGGAGAACTCTGCTGTGCGGAATTGTATGCTTTTAAATTCTGCATCACTTCAGCATTTTTAATGCCCGATTATTGTAAGTTTAAGACAAGTTACCTTATCACTGCAATATTGTGGCAAGAAGCGAATTTGATTCCCAGTTCAAAAATTGTGTAAATTTTCAATTCCTGAAGCTATTCTTTGCTGACATACAAGATATATTAAAACACTTTACATTGCAGTATTTTCAAACAGTTCTAGTAATAAACTGTGTTGTGCCTCGAGCAACAGTGTGGACTAGATGACCACCAGGTGCCTCCCCCAAAGCATTCTGATTCTCTAGTTTAAAGAAAACACAAAGGCCTTACTGATCTAATTAGAATAGTCTGTAGATTCAGAGAGAAAGAAGTATATCCAAATATATTGACCCAGCAAAATCAAACCACACAATCTACTTCATTTCTTGCTCTTGATGATATGAATTTTATGTATATTTTTTCAGACTCCAAAAAGAGTGGATAAACATTATTAAAAACCCTTGAGGTCTGTTTGGAAAATTAAGTGTACAGGTGATAGAAGGCCATAATCCAGGAACAGGAAAGAAAAGCTGCAACCTCTCATGTTGTGAAACAAGAGTCAAATAAGCAAGTAACAGCATATCAGCTGGGTATCATGCAGGGACAGAGCAAAGACTGAGAACATGCAAGCCCTATCTGTGCCTTGTAGTCCTGCTATGTCTTTGACAAAAGATTTTGCAGTGTTTTGATACTGCAACACTTCATGGTGTCATCACCATGAGAGATTCAACTGATACTGCCCATGAATACGTGGAAAATCTGAACTAGAAATAATTTGGTGAAAGAAATTAATACATGGCTATTTTTTTCTACAGTTAAAATATATATACTTTAACTAAATAAATTCAGATGCTTCAGTGTTGTCTCAAAGCCAAGATCATCCATATTGGTGAATAATTAAAAAACACCACCAAAACAAAAAGAAACAACAAACAAAACTACACACAATTTAATGATCAGTTTCCCCATTCTATACTACCAGGAAGTGAGGTGAAAAGAATGGCTGATAACACCAATACCTCGGCTGTGCTTCAAAAATATTGTAATATTGTAGTTGGTTTCATATTCATCTTGCTAGGTTGGGAAGGTTCAGTTTGGTCATGAATGTTATTTAAACATACAGGAGAGTCAGTCACATCATAAATAAGATTATTGGTACCTTAGAGTTGAAACACCACTGAAGTCACTTGACACACCATGGCTGGTGTGGTTTTGGCAGGTGGTAAGTACTTTAGATACAGCTTTATTAAAACAAAAACAAAAAACAAAACAGAAAACACAACACAAACACAACAAACCACACAAAACACTTTAAACACTTAAAAGCTACAATATTTTAATGAGCTGCACAAATTTATCTTCCACTACCTCCAAGACAGAAAAAAACCACCTCAGCAAAAGCAGCAAACACAGCTACCAATTTAAATGCAACATTCATACAGTGATTCACAGATCTTTCCAATCTAAGAATCTAGTTTTTCACAAACAAGAGTGGGGTTTTCCAGCTGAGTTGCGTGTGGCTATTAAACACCTTAAACCTGACAAAGCTATCGCATAGCAGGCAGCAGAGCTGCTCTGCCACAGACACTGACACATCAGCCAGCTCCCTCACTGAGGAATAGAGCAAACAACTTCAATATGCTCTGGGACCTAATTGCATGCTTAACCCAGCCCCATCCCCCAGAAAGAACACAATCTGCAAATGTTATCTCCAACCCAGGCAAGACCCCTTTTTCTCTTCCAAGATGTGTTTTCTGATTTTGAGGATTGTTACATTAAAAAATGTTGGCCTCCTCTGCCAAAAGATTGCAATTTTCTTCTGTAAGCAAAGCACTTCTACCAACATTAGGAGAATCATAAATACAGAAAAAGCCGCAAAGAAATACCAAAGAGCCTGTCTGATAAGACAATAGAAACACACCCTGTGGCCCAAGGAGGGAGAGGAGAAGGAGGGGAAGGGGAAGATATCCAATTCCATTAATGACCTGGAATGTAATAGGGAAAGATGACACCAGAGAAAGAGACTTGCACAAAAACTTCAGTTCCTGAAGCCCATCACTTCTCCCCATCTTCCCTCCTTCACTTTGACAAGTAAAATCAAGAAGATATTCATGACAGTACCAGTCCACACAGAAATGAGACATGTAAAAGCAACACAAACTCCAGCACATCCCAAGACACCACAGGAACTCTTTTTGCTGTTCCCTGGAGAGATCTCACTTCTGTCCATATCCTTTAATTCTGTTACTGCTTAATTCTGTTTTCCATTTAAGACTATGACTTCACAGAATAAGGGTAAGTATGTAAAACCATGGAATTTTTTTAGTCATGAAAGAGATAGGGTTTTTTCCTAAAAATAGGTACAGCTGAAATAATCAAAGCTCTCAACTTTTCTACAATATACCTTTCTTTACCAATAAATGATTTAACAAAAGTTTTGTGGGCACAATACCTTAGCAAGACATCTTTCATGTCAGCTACTTGCATTATTTATCAAACAAGCTTCCCTTTTTAACAGTATCACTTAACATAGGCTAACTAGATTTCTATGTCTATCAAACTTAGCATAACAAATACAACACACCCCTGAATTATCTGCACAACAGATTTCACATTTTCGTAAGCTTTCCTTTATAAAAGGCTTTTTGGCCTCAGCAATACCCTTTCAATTAATCTCTCGCATGTCTTATAACTAAGTTACAAAACTTAGATCAAGAATTATTCCTCAACAAAACTGTGTCAACCTCAAATCATTAACACATATACCTCTGTTAGTTTAAGTCTAAATTTGTTTAAGAATTCATACCCATTTTGCATATATTCACTGTGGACTTACAACAAGCACATGCTGCAAGTGTACAACTCTGCTTCCACACCTATGGGAGTTTCAGTTTTCTCCCATAAGCTAATCCAACAGGGAAGGTGCACAATTTCAGGACAAAACCAAAACCACAAGATTTTCAGTAAACTTCTAGATACCCTAGCATAATGTCACCTTAAATACTTTAACACTTTCCACTGTATATACAAAAAAAAAAAAAAAATTTGGGATCATGTAACAACAAATATGCATATACTCCTTCCCTCTCCTAGTGATACAGCATTCGTTACCAAAAAGAGAAGAAACTAAAGCAAGTCTAATTGCTCATCTCTAACAGACCATTTTTAGACAACTCTCTTTAACAAACCAAAGTCCCTGAATGCTAGCTTACACACAGATTTGCATGAATACTCCTTTTGAGAAAGCTAAATTACCTTATCTGAAATATGAACTAGGTCCTAGCGAAGAAGTCCTTCCACCACTAGACAGCTTCAGATAGGAGTCAAGATTGACTTTTCAGAAGTATCAAACACAAGTCACAGCATGAAATACAGTTTGAGTTCTGTCATCACACAGACCCTACCCACATTAAAAAAAAAAAAGTCAGCAAGTTAATTAAGTACAAGGGCAAGCCATTACATGCAGGCATTGAGGAAGCACTATCTGCAAGCAGGTCCTAAAGCACACTATCTGCTTAGGAATAGCTGTTGTTCTTCAAAGGTAAATAAACACTGTACCTCAAAAGTAGTGTTTCCACTTCTTTAATATCACTTTAATATGCCTTCAACTTTATAAAACATTGTATATCTGGCAGCCACCTCATGTGAAAACAGTATCAAGCTTGCCTTTTTGTTTTATCTCCTGACTACAATTTCATTAACATTATTTTCCTCTGCAAATTCCTTTAGAAGTAGTCTGGGTGGACACTTTGAACACTTAAATAGGTATTACCAGTAGAGCTGAACAACTTCCACATATAAAATAACTTTTCTTGTGTGTAAATCTAGCATAGCTAGAAGGTATTAAAAAAATAAATACGTAAAATAATAAATAAAAAAAACCCCGAAGAATCACAGCTTCATACTGAAATTAAGATTTGGTACTACCACCACCTTTGGCACATTTGTAATGAAGACTTTGTCCAATGTAACACAATATGAACTTGTTCAAAGTATCATCATAAATTATCTATTACCATGACTGGATCAGAAAGAAAGCTATTGTTCACTAGTAAACAGAAAAGCACCTCTAGCAAGGCATATAACTAAGAATACCAAAATCTATTATGAAAGACATAACTGGCAAAATCAGTTCAAAATCAATCCAAATTAGGCCCAGACGGGGGGGGTGGCGGGTGGGGCGGTAGGAGGAATAAAAAACCAACAACAGCAAAACCACCACAACAAAGGAGGATTAGAAGAAATTATGTATTACCAGTAGAAAATGCACACCTGATACCATCCATGTACGGCATATTAAAGAGTAATAAAAGCCTTATACTTAGATAATGTTTATTCTCACCCTATCTTAAGGCAGACCTGCAAGGCCTAGGTTTTATCTGTCTAACAAGGATCTCAAGTTTCAGGCTGCTTACTGTTCACCACATTCATGGTTCTCAGGTTAGACTGCAGCTAAGAAGAAATCTTGCTAAGCCTCCAGTAATTTTGCACTCTGAGCTCCAGAAGATATTTGAAGATCACCCCAACTGCAAAGAAAGACTGAAATCAATAGATTCTACTCTTCTTACACATTACTGCTTTCCAAAATGCATGCTGGCATATTTCCATAAAAGTTTGATCAATAAGAATATCAAAATTATTTAAAGGCACTTACCAGACAAGCCTGACAACTAACGCCCAAACACATTGGTTAATCTAAAAGTACATGACTATTATGCTAAAAATAGATGAGATAGCTGCCACTACTCAGGTATACTTACCAATAAAGCACATGGGAAAACTGGCTGGTACTCAAAGACAAGGCTATCGGCAGAGCGGTCTGGACTTGCTAGCAATGGCAGCACAGTTCAGGTGCCCTTTAACCACACAGAGAAAGTTAATTATGTGACAGAGTAGGGGAGGAAATACAATGACTGTGAGTCATTCACTTAACCATATGCTTTATCAATACACCTCATTATATTAGAGTTACTAATTAGTGACAGCACAAAACAATGATGCATTAATAAGGGAGAGAGTAACCCAAATCCTTAGGCCATTTTTTTTTCTTTTATAGATTTAGCACTTCAAGCAATTTCTGTGCATTTCAAAATCCAAGATGTACGCCTAAGGAACTAGGTGATCCTACCAGCATTCTAACACTTCACACAAGTGTTACATCATATTGCAGATGCTTCTGAAAACCCCCAAATACTTTACAGGCTTCTGGATTAGTTTTTGCCTGATCAGAAAAAAGGCTGCATTATCAAGTTTCCAGTAGCACCACCATTATTCCCAACTCAGCCTACTGTAAGAGATGCAGTGACTGTTAAGTTTAACTCTATGCAAAAGTAGTTTTCAGAAATGTCACAAGGATCCTATCGTGCCTCAAATATTTATGCATGAAATCTGAAACTCAAAGATTTTCCCCAAGCTCCCAGACTTGCAAACCCAGCTAGAGATTCAGGATAGAGATGAGCTTGGGCTCTAATACCAGGAATCAGCACTCAAAATCACACAAAGAGAGAACTGATTCACTTAATTGATTTCAGTTGGTTTATGGGAACTCTGATTTTGTACTTGCCAGTCATCTCTGATTTTTTAATTGCTTTTATTCATTCCTTTTCTCTGGCATGACATCAGGGCAAGATTTTGTATGGCTGAAGAATAAACAGTTTGGGGAAACTATCAAACTGAAAAACAAGGCAATAGGGGAAAAAACCCTAGATGGGTAAGTTCCCTCACGCAGTTCACTCTACTAGTATTTCTGCCACAGCAGTGAGAGAAGTGAGCCATCAATAAATAAGCTGCCCCATGCATGCAGGGTCACTACCTAACTCAATTACAAACCAATTTAAATTAGTTAGAACTGTGGAGGACCCGAACATTACCAAACAAGTAAGAGAACTTAAGAACAATTAGAAGATTAAACAAAAAACTTTGCAATAAAACAAGTGTACTAGAAACACAACCTGTTAAAGAGTTTATAAATTCGAGTTCTACATGGAACGAACAAGTCACAAGTCCACCTGTGCTTCCACGCCTCTTCTGACACAGATCCGGACATGAAGCTTACAAAGAAAAACTTAGTAAATTGGGACTTTCAGCTTTTCAATGGAGGCTTCTGCCTGCCTACACATTAATCTGAAAAGGCTGTATCACAGCAGAAAATGTGCTTTCTACTAGTCCTGTTTATTCACTTATTGGTCCAACTCCAGTCACTCTGTGAGATTACACCACTTATTCTAAATCTAAATGAAAATATAATACTGTAGTTTAGACAATTATGCCAAACCCTGAGCACCTGAATAACATGATAGAAGCAATTCAATTTATAAACTGCATTAAGATCACTTTTTCAGGATCTCTGCCAGTTTTATCTAGCCACCATTATCTAAGAAATACATCTTCGACTTAAAAAAAATCAAATCTTTTTTAAAGATCAACTTTAAAAGCATCACCAATCTGAACCAATCTCAATGAGGAGAGTCAAATCCATAGTTTCAAAGTTGTGCCTTAATCAATAATGAGGGATGCACAAATCAAACAGCTTTTAATGCCACACTACTACAACGATAGCCAAAGAGCTGATAGCCAGTCCTGGGTCACTTAAGGCATAATTGATTGCTGCCAATACCACAGCTCCATAAGAGAAAAAGAGGTAACACATATATAATCCAAAGCACCAGTGCCCAACTCCTACTGAGATGGCTCCAAAGCCAGCAAAAACTTCTGCATCACATTTTGCCTCCAAATTGCTTTGGAGTTACATATATCAAACTTCTCCTCTACAATCCCCCATTACACATTTCTTCTCTGCCACTCTGAGCATTTCAGCCTTCAGATAGCCTACAGACGTACAGTACAAGCAGTAGAAGTGAAAAGATTCATGAGCTCCAAGAAATCACTAAATTGAGCTGACCACTTTTCGGCAGAGGACCCCATAGTAAGCTCAACAATCAGTCTCCTCCTCTGTCATTTCTGGTTATTCCTGGACATGCTCTTCTTTCTTCCTTAACTGACTCAGGTTGTCCCCAAGTTACACTTCATTACTTGCACTAGGAACTGCTATAACAATCTAAAACCAATGGGAGGAGGGGAGGAGACTACTTCAAATTCTAGGCAGCTCTAATCAGGTTAGGAGGTCTCAATCTTCCAGTCAAAGATTTAAAAAATTAAAAAAAAAAAAAAACAATAAAAAAAGAAAAACCCCAAACCATCTCTGATTTTACTGCTTCCATGTGACTGCTAAGAACAACAACTAATAAACTCAAAGTCACCAGAGGGCACTAACACTTCTACCTAATGGCAAACGCACTCCTTCAATTAGGAAGGCTGATAATTACATCCACATCATCATGTATATTTTATCTGGATTGAACTTCAGCCAGCTTGTTCTAATCCATGTTCAAATCTCAACTACATGCTGATGTGGCACTGAGCTACATTAAGTGTTGTGGTCACACTTGCAACATATGGGGGAGACTTAAAGTCTCCCCAGTTCGACAAGAGAAAATAGGGTGGGCATACGCCTCTCCCAGTTCACTTGCAATCTAAAGCTTACATTGCCTATGAAATGTATCCATACGCATACATATAAATGAAATTCTGAAACAGGCATGGAGAATAGGTCACAAGCCTGACACCTCAAAGAAACAGAATAAATACCTATTCTTAAGAGTTTGCACCAGGGTGAATCCTACCATAGAAAACTGCAAGCAAACCTTCCTCCACGAGGGAAAAGCATTTAACCATCAAGCAGCAACAAATCATTGCTCATGCCTCAGATTTGGCATGAGATCAACCATTACATGCTTAATCTTAACAAAAAGAGGCTGCTCTTTACCACTGAGAAATAAGCAGGTTCTTAAACCACAAATACGATGCATATGAGGGGCTCACAAGCGTGTTTATTGATATTCTGACTAAGCAGCTCCTGAGCCTCTCTGTGCCAGGCAGAAAGGTGCACTGCAGCACAGCCAGAAATCTTCTGGGGCAGGAAACCTTGACTTGTTGATGCACTTGACGCTGTCACAAAAAGCCAGAAAAGCAGCCCGACTGGTGCGGCCCTATGGAAATAAGGGCAAAGCTTCTGGGACCTACAAGGTCTGCAGCTCCTTTTTTCCCCAGCATTACTGCCCCACAGTTCTACCTAAACTCCTGTTCTTGCCAGGACTGTAAGACAACACAGGCAGGGGAAGGAAAAGCAAATCCTACCCTTACTTATGGTAAGGCACGCAATAAGCATGGAAACTGCCGTTTCTCTGCACTTAAGTTACAGCCATGTAAAAAATTACACCAACAATAAAACTGGGATAGTAAGGATTCCAAGAGCATTGTCAAGGCATGTCCAAGGGTGGTTGAAGACAGACACCATTTGTTCCATATGACAGTCTACAACCCACCTGGAAGCCTGTACAGAGGTTTGAAAAGAGCAGCTGTGAGTGTACTAGAGAGTGGCACACCTCAGAACAGCAAGCCCAAAAGAGCAAACATTAACCTTTCATGCTCGTCACGAACATTGTATTTCAAAATCCTTAGTACTAGCCCACTAGAATTCCTAGTATTTTATTTTGCTATGCTGTAAGATTCAGTGAACGGGTGAGTTTTTCTAGACCAACTCTCCTATAATTGGAACGCAGACAGGAAACAGTCTCCCTCTTCCTCGGCCGACGAGCAGGTTCAATGACCATCCCTCACACCATGTTAATTTTTCAAAGTCACAGCAAGAAGCTCCTGTGTTCAGAACATGCCATGCTGCTGAACACGTCCTCCCCTTTTGTGACTCCAGGCCACCCTCTCCTTTTTTACCCTATCTTCTCTGCTTCACACGGCTCCTCCTGACTGCGTAAAGCTGTTGCCACCAGGTTAGCCTAGTGACTGGACTGCCACTGCAGCAGCAAGCGTTGCAAGCTCTCTGACACCTACAACTGCCTTGCTCCAGCTCTTATTTCAGACGTCCCCTTTCTGCTTGGCAGAATACTGAGTGGTACCAGCTTGCCCACAAGAAGGCTTGCAATGCCATTTTCCCTGGAGTCCTATGAGGCCTTTGAGGAGTAAAGAGTAAAGGAATAAGAGTTGCAGTCACACATCCACACATTCTAGAGGACTAAGCATACAGAGCATCTACTTAAAAACACCCAACTGTAACGTCAAGACTCTCTTGCTTCAGCAGTCTTTCAAGGTGATTAGTTCATAAAGAGGCAAAACATGAAGCCCACAAAGCTTCTGTTCATGCAATAAATACTACGCATGCATGAATATTAAAAGATGATTTCTACTGCAGCAGTTCCAGGTATTTAAATGTAAAGGGTATTAACAGTAATGTTTTCTCATTATTTTGAAAATGCATTTTTAAGTAACTTTGCTAGCAAGGGCTACAAACAACACTCAGATCAGAAATATATCATGCCTTTGATGCCTCATACTTTAACAAAATGCAACAAATTACACTCCCCACCCCTAAAGGAAGTTTTCAACTCAGCTTTATTGAATGAAAGGAGGAGCCCACATGACTCAGCTCCAAGCAAACATAAAGGAAAAAATTAATCCCTAATCTCAATGAAGAAAAAAAAAAAAACCAGGAGAAGACACTGTTTAAGGTGGAGGTGTGTCCTTATAAATTCAAATCTTTTAATATTCAAAGACATGTCAAGGAGAACATTAGCACACTAAGACTTCATTAGCCTCCTGAAGTCTTGAAAATGTTTATTATACATACAGACAATTTTAAAAATCAAAGTTTACATGAGTAACTGAAATTAGAGTTAGCTCTGTATCTTTAATTCTTGATCACTGCTGCTAGTGAGCAGCATCACGAATATATCTAAACATTCGGATTTTTAATCTTCACAGTCATCAGCAGGATACAAGTGTGAAAGGGAAGGGATCTCTCAAAAAATTCTGTACAAAGGCAGGTTTCAGAGGAAGAAAAACACCTGACAGTAAACCAGACAGCCTCATGAAAAGGGTCTGGTTTTGTTGTTGGGTTGTGGGTTGGTTGGGGTTTTTTTTTCCATTAGACTGAGGAATCAAAACATTTCTCCACAAAACCCAGCAAAATAAATTACAAGGTAGAGTATTTCACAAGGGGGCTAACAGACTCCAAGTGACTGCTGTACATCTTCCACATATATGTGCAAGCAACTGCTCATCCCTTATCTCAGCCGTGCCACACTAGCATTTCAGTGCAGAATACATCTCCAGCCTTGTTGAGAGGAATATTTAATTTCAAAGTAGCAGGAGTGCTTCTTTACAGATGTCACCAGAGGGCACTCTTTCAATTCAAGTGACCCAGCTTCAGCAAACTTCTGAGAAAGACTGGTCAACCCACAAGCAGGGACGCGCAGAGGCTGTACAAAACAGTAATAGTTTTGCTTCTGCAAGAGATCATAAAATCAACTAGGTTGGAAAAGACCTCTAAGATCATCAAGCCCAACCGTCACCCCAGGACTGCCAAGTCCACCACTAAACCATGTCACTAAGGGCCTCAAAGATTTCCCTTACAAAAAAAAAAAAAAAAAAAAAAAGCCACAAATAACAAAACCACCAAAACATAAAGGAAATTTAATTATTTATCCCAGAAACTTGAAATATTTTTCAGAGTAACCTGAGACACTGCTAGTAAAGATCACAAGCAATTACCAACTCCTGTATTATCACACTGTAGTGCTTGATGGCACCAATTCACTCCAGCAGTTTTGGCACCCAAATGTACAGAAGTAGGGCCTAAGCCAGTACAGCTCATGTAGAGGTGCCTATGACAGTCCTCCGTCTATATTATCAGAGATACTAAACCTTACAATAATACATGAAAAAAAATGCATCTACATTGTCAAGAGAAGTCTCTGGGAAACAATGCATTTTTCCACAACCGATGTTGTTTAAGAGGGTCAAAAATTAAACCATTTGTATGAAGGTAATACAAAAGTATCAGCCGTATGAGTAGTTTTCAACCTTTGGTCCACGTATTATTTCTAATGGTCTGCTGAGACCTAATAAAGATTAAAAACAAAACAAAAACAAAAAAAAAAACCAAACACCAAACTGGTGAGTTGAAGTTCATTAAACAAAAATGTGCACAACCACTAAAAACACAGTAAGTCTGTATATCAAAAAAATGTTGCAAACCACTGTCTGACATGAAGAGAAAGTTAAGCCCATTTCACTTAGAAACAAAATACCACCACGCTACTACTAAAAGCGAGTCAGCTGCAGAGACAGGCAGTGATAAGAAAAAGAAAACAATCATTGTGCATCCCATGACATGTTCCAGTCCAGAGAAACTCAGAAACTTTAGGCCTACAAAACATGTGATTGCCTGCTTAACCACCTATCCTATTTGATAAGAAATAGCCCCCATCTCTTCTATCTATGATTACAAAGCCATAGCTTACCATAGGAACTGAAGGGGGAGGAAAAGGGGAGAACAGGAATAACACCTGTGTGCAAAGACACCTTTTGTCAGTATAGAGACCCCTCAAATAGATAAACATACCCATAGAATTTCACCAGGCCAGTAACTACTATTAAACACATAGGAACAAGTTACTTCAAACTACTCCCATCATCACCACTTATCCTTGTTTAAAATATATCTATATAATCGCTTTTCCAGTACCTGCTGGAAAGAAATATACCAAACACTCCTGATATCAAATAAACAGCACCTATTTCTCCACCCTCTAAAGCAGATCCCTGTCTACAGCAAGGCAATGCACTCCTGGTGCTCTGAACTTACCCATTTTATATAATAGAAACACTACGTCGTGTGGATACCGTGAGCACCCCTCCCAGCCCCACCCGTGTGCTCTGACCCAGCCCGGGGTCGTGCTGCCCTACACTTCCTATCACGTTAACTCGGCCTCACTTAACGGAAAGGTGCCCCAGTCCCCCGGGAAGGGCTGACTCGATAGCACTATCTCTCAGCTACACCCACCCCCCTCCACCCTGGCGTCCCTCAGGGCCTCTCTCAGGCCCCACCGTGGCAGAGCCCGGTGACCCACGCGGGAACACGGTTCTACCCCTCCACACACACCCCACACCTCCTTCGCCGGCGTGCGGCTGCCTCCCCACACCCCGAGACCTCTCTACAGAGGGAAGGGGGCAGCTTCCCCCTACCCAGCTCTCTGGCCCCTCACGCAGGTAGCGTCGGGGAGGAGGATAAATGGCTTGCGGCGCTCTGCGGGCTCGCCCCGCAGCCACGCACCGCTCCATCCTGCAGCACGGGCACGGCCGGGGGACCCGGGCAACGCCGTCACGCGACACACACCCCGCACACGCTGCCGGGGGAGAGGGCGCTGTGGAGCCGCCGGCCCGGTCCGCGGGGTCAGCGCCCCGTTCTCCGCCGCCCCCCGTGTGAGGAGGCGGGCGACAGGTGAGCAGCGGAGCGCGCGGCTCAGCGAGTAGCCGGCCGGCGGCGGGGTGGCGGGTAGGGGCCGGGACCCTCCCCGGATCTGGGAGGGGACCGTGCGCCTCCAATCCCCGGCCGGCAGCCCTTCAGGGCCCGGCGTGCTTGCCGGGGCTAAGCCTCTTTTTCTCTCCTCCTCCGGAGAGCCGGACAATAAGCCCCACCGCAGCGACCCGCGGAGACGGGCGCCGGCCGCGCGGCTCCCTCTCCTCTTCCTCCCCGCCGACAGCCCGGCTCACCTGCGAGAGAGGGATGGATGAGCGAGGGCGGGCGAGGACGGGGAAGCCGCTCCGGCTGCTGGAGGGGCTGCGGGCTGCGCTCCGCCCGCGGGCCGCGCCGGTGCGGGAGGGGGCTCGCTGCGCCACCACACGCACGCCCTCACAATCCCTCCCTCACACACACACATACACACGCGGGGGGAGTGTGGGGGGGGGGCGCCCGCCGCCGCCGCCCGCGCATGCGCGCCGAGCCGCGTTGGCCCGCCTCCTCCCGTGTGGCGGAGCGCCAGCGCTGGGCGCGGACTGCGCACGCGCCGCCCAGACCGGCGACCCGCCGCCCAACGGCTGAGGCGGGCTGAGGCCCGCTGAGGGCGGGGGGGGTGTGCGCCACGCCTGCGTGGGTTACCGTAGCGACGAGGGGGCGCGTGGGGCAGCTTCGCTCTGAGGAGCGGTCCTCCCTCCCTCCGCTGCCTCCCAGCGGGCGGCGGCTCCGCGCTCTGCCCCCTCACGGGGCCTCTGGGGCGCGGGCGGCCCCCCCCGCGCCACCTCACGGCTCGCCGGCCCCCGCCGCTTCCCCCTGCCCGCAGTTGGCCCGAGCGCTGCGTGCGGGCGGCACCCCCGCCGCCGGTGAAACCGGGAGGAACCGCAGGCACGGGAGGACAAACAGCTCTGCGGGATGCACAGCTCCCCTCGTTAGGAAAGACAGCTGGGGCAAGGGAAGGGAGCGGCTCAAAACAAAAAATAAACCGCACAACAAAACAAACCCAAACCAAATAAAATAACAACCCCCACCCAAACAACATTACAGTGCTAAGCAATCCATTCATTCAGAAGTAACGCGGTGCAAGGACTTCCTAGACTTTTCCCTGCTCCCACAATCGTTCGGCGATTACTAGAGGAAAGCAAGGCGACCAAGATGTTTGCATCGTTCCAGGAGTGAAAGTGCACAGAAAACCACCAGGTTTTGCGATAATTGCCATAAAGTCACTGGTGCTGGCCATGCTGCTGTGGTGGAGACAGGCCTCAGCATAGCCCACTTTGCCGTTTACACCCTGCCAGGGTCGTTACAGTAATTAATAGCTTGCATTTATACATATACAGAAGGATCTGCAAACAATGCCTGCTCTCATTAACTTGTGAATTGACTTGTTTCATCCTGTTATGAAATTAAGATAGTTTGCTTCACATATTTGGGAGACAGAGTCAGCAAGTTGTTCATATACTGGATAACCCATGTGCCACCCGACATATAGCCACCTGCTATGCATTTTTAATGTAATATGTAGCCTCCTGCTATGAATAGTGCCTGATTATTAATAGAGTTGCAGACTGGTTAGAATACAGGTACCAGGATCCAGAGCGTGTTTTAAAGGCCCAGATTAAATGAGTACTGCAGGCTGGAAAGATGGTACTAGCTTTTAAAACGGGCAGGGAAATAAGGCAGGAAGGATTCGAGAAACTGTAGGCACAGGTTTGACAGTAAAGCAGAAAGGCATTACCTTTAGGTACAGTGCCATTTTCCCAATTTTAATAAAGCTTTGTGCCTAGAAAGAACATTCTTCTTCTTGTTTTGGGGGGTTTGTTTTTTTTTATTTTTTGTTTGGGTTTTGTGAGGTTTTTTACCACGCTAATCTGGCATAGTGTCAACCTCATTCTGAAACAGGACAAATGAAAGGAAAATAAAATGCCCAATGCCATCCTTCTGCAAGGTTTTCCACAGGTGAAGGTGAATCAGTGAACGGAAAGAATGTTTCACCATATTTGGAACCACAACAACTTTTAACACAGAAATAAGAAAATAATATTGGAAGATGAAAAAAAACCCAAAAAGGCAGTAAACACACCTCAGAAGGGGGAAGGAAAGGTAATTTTTTTGTAAGATATTCTCCTTCACTTAAAGCAGGAGAAAAGTATCTAATAAAAAAAGCTTCTCAGCACTTCTCAGCACTCAGTGGTGGATATAGGGATTAGGTGACAAATTTTGAAAGATGATTTACAATTCTCATTAAATGCTTCCAGAAAACCTGCATAGTGGGTTGTAAGGAAGAAGTGATGTCATGTACCAAAAACTAAGAGAAATGAAACAGGAGAATGAATAGTCTTCATAATCATTGTGAAAAGCCTAAAAGAGTAAGATGTTTTCAAGGTTTTGTTGTAAATGCCCTTAAAAATAATCTAGAAAAGGGCTCGGAGTGCCATTCAATATTGATAAATAGTCATAAGTGCAACACAATACATGCTGGAGGAAAGAAATCTGGTAATACATTATAGAGGGGTCTAAACCAAAAGTTATAGTTTAAGAAATACACAGGCATCCTAGGCAGTAGTTCAGTGGAAATCTCGGTATATGAACACAGTCATGCATGCAACATGTCAAGGTGTGACATGGAGAAAACCAGAGAAGGTTGACTGGCTTGCCATCATCTCATATCCAGAAGGGTTTTAAAGAACGAGTGGGAATGAAAATGTACGTTAGGTTGTGAAACTGAAATGCTCAATTCCACTTAATTGCTGAAATGCCAGTTTTACACTAAAGCCCCATGTTTAGTTGCTCTTCCCCTATGATTCTGAAATCTTTTCCAAGATACCACCTTCCAGTATTCAGTTGCCCACTCTCTAGACATGGCTGATGTTCCTTATTATTTTATAGGTACGTTTTTTCCCCATTATACTAAGTGTTTAATTTTAAATTCATCATTACTTGAATATTGCAGCTGTGTCATTAAATATTCAAATCACGGGAAGCATCAAAAATAGAGGAAATGACTAGATCAAAATATGCGGCAAAATAGTTATAATGAAGAAAGCTGCTGTCAAAAGTAACAGGAAACCTCTGTCACTTGTGACTGTGAGGGAATGGGTGCAGAGGGACAAACCCAGGCAAACATGGTCACATGAATTATTCCAGATGAACATGTTGCAGCGCACAGGACATCACACTTGCCATCACCACTTTTACCTGAGAACAAATTTAGAAATGGTATTTGTCAGCCACTCTGAAGAGAAATATTCTTCTGGACAATTATTTACTATGGTTTGCAGAAGTTATTTTTAGACATACTTATCCCAGATTTTATTAGCAACCATTATTTATATAATACACTGATCAACAAGGAAGCTAGAGGGTAACTAGCTTCACTGTACATAGAAACCCTTGAAACTACATAGGGTATAACGTTTCCTTTTGAAAGCAACAGCTTGTGTCTTTGACATTATCCTCCAACTGAGAGAATGGAAATTTTTGTATATTTCTAATTTCACAGATCAAAACCATTTTTCCATTAGGCAACGTAAAATGTGTTTGCTTCCATACACAAAGTGCAGTATGTTTGCAAGAGCAGCTATGATGAAATGTTGAGACTACAATCCAAAGCACTTGCTATTTTAAAATCTAAGGCTATAAAAATGCCAGCAGAGTGCAGTTCCTGTTTCTTATACTTTCATTAATAGAGAATACCTTAAGCATTTTTTATTTAAAAAAATATAATGTAAGTTACTCTAATATAATCAGCTTTGCTTGCATAGATTACAAAACAAATTATTCTAAACACTTTAAGGAAAAAAGACAAATGGTATTTGATTATGACTAAATATATAATTCTGCATACAAAGCTCTGGAATTAAAACCATACATTAATATAAAATCAAATTAATTTTGTTGCCTGTCAGCCCCGCTTCCCGAGTACTGCAGAAAAGATACTTCTTAATCTTGTTTTGGTAACTAATGATTTGAAAGAGTATAGCTTACATTTTGGCGTATAGTTAGCATGTTATTAATTACTAATTGCTTGGCACTAAATAAAGTTCTTATATTGCCTGAATCTAGAAACAGTTATTATCATAAAAAGTCATTAGTTAAAATCAATTTGATAGGAGATGTCCAAACCAGATAAGTGCTAAAGCATATAATTCCCGAAGGAACGAGACATATAGTAGAAAATATTTTATTTATATAAAATGTAAGTAAGTGCTATGCTCTATTCTTACTCTTTGACTAAGTTATTCTGTGGCTGCACTGAATTCACACAGTACATCAGGGTGAGAAACACTAAGGAAATGTAGAATATTGCTAAATTTGCTTGTTAATTTATGAGAATAAAATGATACAATTTTTTGTTGAACTGTGTAATCATATCTTAAGACTGCATCGCAGTGCTGAAGCACAGTTGCAGTACCTGCCACCTTAATTTTGTTATTTCCTGATTTTGGAATGCTTGCCTATACAGGTCTGACTTTATAAATTCAGTGTTTTACGCTCTGCAATTAATACCTGTGTTCTAGTAAGGTAGATAGTCTGTAACAATGTACACCTACATATTCCTACTTTTTTGATCTATGATTCTCTGTGGTGTCTTTGCCTTTGTTATAGGTAAAATAGGAGTCAGAAATGGATAAATATAACATTTCTGTAACTATCACCATCTTCCTCTTTCCTTCTGGAGGATGTTTACATTTAATACATGATATACACGTATATCTTCTGCCCTTTAATAGGAAGAAAGAGCTTCCTGCTTCAGCCATAACAAAATGGAATTTTCAGTTGGTTCATTTAAACTTGAAACTAAGCATAAAAAAAAATTCTAATGGGTAAAAATATCCATACAGAGAAATCTGGTTCAACTAAACACTAGACACCTGACATGTTTAGAGTTTACAGTTGGAGGAAGAAAACTTTACCAGGAATGCTGTGCTGAAGAGTGGATGTATGCTTCACAGCTGCTTGAATTCAAGATGTTCAACTGATGTGCTAACACTTGCTCCTAAAGGTATCGTGATCAATGCTACAACACCTCCTTAGGTATACATGTCTACTTGTTTCTCAGTTCCAGCAATAATGAAGGGATAAATTGAAATTACAACAGCATCATAGCAGTCTGAACTGGTTCTGGGTTTTTCTTAATATTTTTAAGATCACAACTTTTTGAAGAGTTTATCCAAGCAGCAGCTTCTGAATTCACCCAAACATACATGTAAATACATAATATATATACACATACGAAAATAAAGAATGTGTTTGTATAGAATGTGTGTGTATACACGCGCACACTTCAAAAGGACTTCCTTTTTATATCTGCAAAGCATTGTTTTCCTAAGATCAACAATGGTTTTTCCACGTCTCAGCAGCAAGGAAGCTGCACACAGATAACGTTATTTCCTCACTGTCTCTCACACAACCTACAGATTTTCCCACAGGAAGAGAACACTGTTCTTTGCTGTGTTGCCTCACTGTGCTCCAGATGTATGAAAGTCAGAAGTATGCTTTATGTTAGAGCCCTGAGAGGAGCCATTTGCAACAGGGACAATGCTGATAGTACTGGGAAGGGAGCTAGAGGCAAAGAACGGATTGGCAGCACAAAGGCTGAGTACAGCCATCCTTTTTCTGCTTTCCTAGTACCCCTTTACATCACACGAGACAGTGCTTGTAAACTGCTTAATAGAAAGCAAACACTGTTTATTATGTTGTATAAATATCTATCTACACATTTTCCATAAAGAAAGGAGATGCTGGTATGCTTAAGTGATTTATGCACAGTATGGAAGTAGCACAAACATGATGATTTACAACAGGTTTTAATGACCATCTGAAGGGGAAAGATCCCAAATATGGACAACAGCAACTGTTAATTGAAACTAGTAATATTTCATCTATGTAAACAAAGTAAAGATTACGTCAACCACAAGACTTCAAGAGATTTATCTTCCAGACTCCCTAATATGGTTACAGCTCTCCCCTGCTTAAATCCTATGTTCTTGCCATCTGCTCCAACACACTTTTTTTCAACATCAAGCAGTAATTAAACAGCTATTTGGAGAATTAAAAAAAGTCTTTTTTTCAATTTTTGAGGGGTTTTTTTTTAACAGCTGAAAAAAAAGTTGAACAACCAAAACCACACCCCCTTGGCTCTCTTTGTTCCTGTGATACTAAATGTTATGAATGAGGTGCTCAACTTCAGTTGCCAGTAATCTTTACATTTGACCATGCAAGAGGAAACATTGCACCTACAGATTCAATGTAGCTTCATTATAGAGTGTAATAAATCATGAGCACATTAAGTTAATACCAGTCAGTTAATCAGTCAAATTGTCATTAAGAGGTAACATTATATGGGCAAATCAGGAAGCATTCTGCTTTAAAAAGAAGGAAACTTCCTACAGTTCTTCAGTTGCACCATGGGACACCTAGCCAGTTACATGCCTTTGAGATGTGTTGTGTACTTAGCTCTCTGTGTCCACACACGGAGAAGGGGGAAGGATAGAGGCGCAGCTCGCTCTCTCTTTTCCGCATGAGGAGAACTAAAGAAGAAATTTCACAGATCGTGTGCTCCTGTCTTCTGGGCAAGACTATAGCCCACCTGGTCCTCATGTGCGTCACATTAGTTAGGGGAGCGCTTTACTCTGCATCCATCATCCACCATACTCACAGAATGGTCGGTCACAATCCATCTCTTAGTGCTTATTGGGAACCTTGAAATCCTTGAAAGGTATTAGAAATGTACTGAGCATCTCGTTACTTGTTACAGTAGAGGTACAATGCAATAATAATACTGTCATAAACACACTAAAAAATTACCTCATCCTTTCTAAGAGTTTCCTAATTTGTATTTTTTCTTTTTTTAGACTTTTTCTTTCTCCTATATAGAAGAAATTATGGATTTCACCTCATCATTGCTGAGCTTCATAGGAAGTAACTAGATTTGGTACTTACGCTTTTTAGTCTTTGCTCTTTTGGCTGTTTTACTATGCTTCTCCTCTCCCCTGCAATTATAATTGCTACTGCTTGCAAAGAAGGGAAAAGAGAATTTTTTGCACCGTTTGTAAAACTCTATGAAGTATTTTCAGAAATAATGCAGAACAAAGCAAATATATGATGTCTTTTTTTATCTATAGCTAATAATCCTTGTCTTAAAATCTGAGAGTATAATGTCTACTAGTATAAATAGGTATAGCTCCATTGAAGGCCTTTTGATCCATGACTGATCTATGTGGATAGTCAAGACAGCTCAGCTTTAGATTTAATAAATACCATTGCTTAAATTTCTAAAATAGTTGGGTTTTACATTGGTTTACAGCCCGTATTTTCAGAATTATTTATATAAATGTCTTGGGAATACTTTTAGGATAAGCAGAGCAGCAAGCCATCACCTGTAGTAGTTTATATGTCCTGCTCTGTAAGTCTTCTCTGCTGGTAATCTCTTTGGTATCATCCTACTGCATGTAAAGTGGCTTGTTGGGAGCTGGAGTTAGATGGAATAAGTGCTCTAATGTTAAGCTCCATACCTGATTAAACGAAAATTAGGAAGCCAATTTATAATATAATTTTAGTTACTTGTTTTCAAGTGAACAAAAAAAGACAAGTAATGCCTCAGGTACTCCACAGTTTCCATGTGCTGCATTTTTCCTGTGTATCTCAGGCATTATCAGGGTGATTGAATTCAGTTAGCCAGGACATCTAGAAAATGCTCAATGTTAGGACTTAGCAAACGCTATTCAAGATCATTTACATGAAAACAAAAAGACAAAACAATATTTAGAAAAATATCTACATAAGGTTTCAATATTCTCTACTAGAACTGAGAAATGCATGTATGAAATTAATCTGTGTTTCTAGATCCAAATTCTCCCTTAAGATGAGAATTCTCATATCAATATAAATACTATGGGGAATATAGAGGCTTTTCAAAATTTCATTTTAAACAGAAAAGATAACCATGACATTTTCATAGCCTTATAATATCCATGCTGAAAATTCACTTTAGCTTTCATCAGAATAATTTATTTTAAATGAAAAAAGAAAAAAAGAAAAATAAAAGACAAAAACAAACAACAAATAATTAAATTTTAAAAGTAAATAAAAAGTCAGTCTGCATGAAGGCAAGGGCTGTTTCTTGAGAAAAATCATCAGATATGGAGTACTTGGACTGAAACGTCTAGTGTTCATAAATGTGTCTCAGCTGGAGATGGCTGCTGAACTGAAATTTTGAAGAGATTTTTCCTGTATACTCTGGAAAGGCTTCAAAGTACGCTCAACAAGCAAATTCTAAAAATACAATGGGTGTATTTTAGCCAGTGTTCACCTGAACTTTTACTGCTGTCTGATTGATTCTGTGGCCAAAACTGACATCTATAAGCTAATTTTCGTTTGCATATCATCCTTTCCCACTGATATTCTTGGGAAGTTGTCATTTAAAGATTGAAATCTGAGTCTTACAGATCTAAACCAGATGCATGCTAAATACATGAGAGGATGAAATCTCTGTTTCCAGAGTTTTATTTTTCAAAAGAGAAGCCATGACAAGGAACCCAATCCATGACACTGTTTTATAAAGAGAGCTTCTGGCTGTTAGGCCTAAGTTTGTGGTTAATATGTTCTATAAATATGTACATTCTAAAAAGGTAAAAACCTTAGAAGTAAACATTCAACACTGCTAAAATCTAAAAATTTGTCACTTTACAGTGTCCTCACCAGCTGCTGCTGTATGCCACATAATATCAGAAAAAAACCACATACCCAAGACTCAGAGGAGTATTACACATTGAAAAATTACACATCCATTATAAATTATCCTTTGAGGGTTGCATGAGAAAATACTTTGCCATGGATTATTCTGACATAATGTAGAAATAAGTATTTTATTCTATACTACAGTTTATGACATCGCTTTTGCCAACACGCTATCTGAACACTCCTCAGCACATTGCAAACAGTGACTAAAATTGGACAGATTTATTGCCTTTTTCTCCCCCCGGAGGAGAAGTGTAAATAAGCTGTATTGTTTTGCTACACTTTGTGCTTTAGATATAGCTACAGGTACTTTTAGTTAGATATATCTACAGATACTTTTAGTTTTCACTAAAGAAGATACAATTGAAGAGGTACATACAGAACTTGAGTCTGAAATTAGAAAATTTCCCAATGGTCTTTAATTCTTACAGGGATCCTTTCTAAGGTCTCACCGTGGCTGCCTCTGCCTCCTGCATAGATGAAATGTACTATATAGCAGAAAGCTCCTTTATGTCTAATGAGTCTAATTTTGTCTAATTTTGTCTAAATATGTCTAATTTTGCTTCCAGCGCTGAGGTTCTCATGTGGAAATAGCATAAATGACCGAGTAACCTCAGCTTAAGGACTAACACTTTTACTATGAGGTAATACTCTGCAGAAAGGCGATGCAGAGGAAGTTTGATGTTTGACTTTGTCCATGTTGCATCTTTTTTTTTTTTTTTTTTAAATTGTTGGCATTTAAGAGCCACTGTTCATTACAATGTTGCTTGTCATAAGTAACAGTTGTCATTCTCTCAGCCTGATAATTTACAAGGTAAAGTTCAAATCTCCCTTTCAGGAAGAAGGCTGCCAGAATAGAATGCATGTTATGCTTGGGATTCCCAAATGGTTATACACAGATGACAATTTGTGAACCCTGGATAGCATTTGGATACTGATTAGCCAATGGGGCTAGAAATACCTGGGTAAAGAGATGAGGTTTGGTACTGTCCCTGCAGGTCTAGGCATAATGCTGAGGACAGAAAGAGGTATCAGAAAACATCATGAAAGCCAAGAGAGGGATACTGCTTTGCTGTGTGTCTTCGTTTAACGATAGGGGAATAAAGGCAAAGGAATGGGAGATGCCTTCACCTGCATGGAAACTACTACAGTAGCTCACACAAGGACAATCATGACTTCTGCATATGGTCCAAGCAAACTGAATTTGGGAAGCTCTGTCTAAATCAAGAGCAGCTCAGGTGGGTTTTGTGGAGATAAGAGAAATATGATGAAATGCAGAATTGGTGGTGAGAGCAGATTTTAGAAGGTGGACTTAAAATCAAGCAATTCTGGGCACATTAAAAAAAAAAAAAAAATAGAACACTAGCACTATGTACCTAAATAAAACATACGGAATACACAGAAAATATGATAGTATTTTCAGCAATAGATTGCTACCTTAAATGTTATTTTGCATTTGGGCTTCTGGCTTAAGAATGTATATAAAAATAAAAGGGGATTAGGAAGAAGAACCTAAAAAAGCCGCAAGAGAAGAGTAAAGAATCTAAATATAGTGTAAGCACTTTGATCTACAGATGAGAATTAAGAGGCAAATTTCTTAGCTGCATTATTATCATCATCCGGTGAAACTAGTAGACCAGTGCACTTGTAGGTACATAAATTTACACTCAGTGACAGTTTCTACTCCAAAGACCAAAAGTGTACAATGTTTTCAACAGCACACAACATTACAGACCTCCTGTAGCAGCATGGTGGGCTTGCTGAGGGAAGAGGGGGCACCAAGGCCTTCAGGCAGAATTTACTCCCCAGCCTGGCACACCATATCAATCCACTCAGTCAAGGCTGTGTTCTCCTGGCTCCAGCTTTGCTCTGCTCTCTGCAGGTAAGCATGGGAGCTCGGCTTCCGGCACAATCTCTGCTTCTGTGGCAGCTTCCCAGCTTGACTGCGTCTGAGACCAGCAGCGGGGGAAGACTTAGTCTTGTGTCCTGCCTCTTAGGAGGAGAGGGGCCAGGCCACGCAAGCCGTAAGGAAACTTCTCTATGTCTTTACACAGCAGGGAGGCTTAGAGGAAGCTGGGAAGTGAATGAAACACGTCTTACACCCTGTCACATACTATGAGAAAGCAAAAACACCTTGTCAAATAATAATAGAAGCTTTCATTAGCTCTCTTTAGATGCATATTAATGGAATGTACTACTTTGGCTCTGGAACTCTGTGCTAGAGAACAAATAGTTCAGCAAATGAAACAAATAGCTTAGAAGACTATTTTAAGGATTAGACATGTACATGAATAATAGCAACATGCTGACGGGGAGAACAACTGCAAGCATTAGTGTCAGTGATGTTTCACAGCCTAAACTGATCACTGATTGGAGAAAGTTCTCTCCTTTACCTATTCTGCATAAAGTTCAGATACATTATGCCTTCTGCTGTTGCCTTTAATATAGGCTGCTGTTGGAGGTAGAGAAGATCCTCAAGACTAATGGTCCTTGGTTCTATTATTTGGGGTTTTTTTATTACGAGTTGTTTATAATATATTAGTAAAAAGCCAGACTGTCACAATTTTGTTTTGAGGCAGAGAGAATAAGCATGTGCATATGTGAAATTTATGTCGCTGTGTATTTCAAAAAAGAACATAAAGAAGGGATCTTAAGAAAAAGGTCTTCTCTTTCTCCCTTGAATCCTCTAATCCCATTTGAGTTAAGTACTTATGGTTTGGATTCATACAGATAGGAAACATCTTTTGAGACTTTTCCATTTCTATTTAATAAACTTAGTCTGTTGGTTTATTTCTATTAAGTAACTGGAGACAGGTTTTTAAACCAATTGCTGCACAATGAGCCACGAGAAAAGGCAGCAGGCCGGAGGGACACTTATGAGGCAGAAGGTTTGAAGTATGCTGACAAGGTATTACCCAGTTTACAGCTCTTATCTGTCGAAAGCAGCAGAACAGAATGAGGGCAATTAGACTTACTAGCTGGTCTACTGACCTGTGAGAATAAAGGGAGTAAAAGTGCCAGAGTGCGATAAAGCAAGTAACATTTGCAAAACAATAACAGAATATGCATAATAGCTCAAGAAACATCCTTAGGAAAAAAAATAATTAACTTTATACTTCTGTTTTTATTAGGAAAAACATAAGGGGAGAGAACCACCAGCAGCTGTGTGGAACAGAGCTAGCTTTTCAGGAAGATACTCAGGGCCACATCTTGCCTCCTACTTCTTCATATGTTTCTGCTCTTCAGGCCCATGGAAATACGCCAGGAAAAATTAACTGGGAGAGGACTATATTATCTCTTCTGCATAGTTCCCATGTAGTGTCTCAGAGAAAGCCCGTGCAGCTAGGGAGCTGGCTGGCAAAGCTGCCTGCCTGGGGAAAACTGTCCTTGACTCCCACAGATCCCAGAGGAAATGACAGATTTCAGTGGGACATCTCTTTCTTGTTGATCTGAGACAATCTGAAGAATGCTGTCACTGAGATTTCCTTCTATAGATCAAAAGCAGGGCCTGATTTGGGTATCAGGGTTTTTAAATACTGTGGAAGTTCTGGGCAGAAAGATGATTGCTGATACAATGACAGTGTTCTTAAACTGAGCAGTACTGGTGGGTCACTGATTGAATGCTAGGTCATAAAGTCTGCAGCTGCCTCAGAAATATTGTAGAAGCAGATTTAGACTTCAAGAAAGGAAACAGAGACAGTATAAAGTCCTGGTTTGCTTCCACACAACCCACCCTCTCCCCTACCACTTACCCCTCCCCTACCTTTCATTTTAGGAGCTTTCAGGCTTTTGGTAACCAGAGAGGAGGAACGATGTCTTGAAAAGTAGCTGGTCATCTGCTTTAATATATTATGAACATAAAGATATGATCCAGCCTGCTGATTTACAGAGGAAATATCAAACAACCTTCATTTCAGTTTCCCATTAAGTAATGCACATCCTTCTCCTTCTCATCCAGTAGAAAATCCCATGAAGTGGGAAAGAGTACATTCTGGAGTTTGCATTGATGAATTACTTAAAGTACCTCTCCAGTTTGGTCTGTGAGGCATGTGGAAGGGTCACAGCCTTCATGTCCTTAGCCCTTCAGGTCCTTGGGGGAATTCTGCATCACTTCCATTAAGCATCATTAGAGTCCTTTCCCCTCCTCCTCCATCATTTCCTGCTGCCTTTGCTGTCTCTACCACTCTTGCAGCAGGGCTCACTAAGAAACTGTTCTGCCGTTAGCTCCCTCCCATATGGCTATGCACTAATCCCCCCTCCCACACACTTTCATGCAAAGAGGGGAGAAACTATAAATGTGGAAGAAATGCTTCATTGAGCAGCAGTGTCTGATATCCAGATTATGGCTGGCAATTAAAAGGTGCAAAAGAATCATGCTAAACAGTATTGCTGTTTTCCTCCCCGCTACTTGCAACATCTACGTCTTGAATTTGCAAAGAAAGATTTTTCTGGGGAGTCTTAGAAATGGGAGACAGTTTGCAGTCACCTTTCCTCCCCACTGACAATGCCAAGGTATTTGCCACAGGATTTTTAATTATTATTTTTGCTTCCTTGTCTATTCTGTTTGGTCAAAAGGAAAATCAGCCCTCAAACTTACTGAAGAGCAAGGGAAATTCGGAAAAAAACACATAAATCGTTCAAATGGAGTGAGATGTGGGAGACTAACTTTTTGAAAAAGCTCTGCTCCTATTTACAGTGAAGCTCTATTTTTTTTGTTTTTATCCTAAGAAAGCATGTCAAGAACCACACCATTTGTCAGGTGTTTGCAATAGTGTGCTGTCAGCTCACTGCCTAGCAACTCACTCACACTGCATAGGCATATCCTGGCATTACACATGCTGTCATGTCTCATTGTCTAATACTTGCCTTGATGCTGCCTCACTCACTAACAGTGTGTTACATCAGGTATTTCCCTTCCTCACTTGGGAAATACCAAGCTGCCCTTCTGTGTCATCCAACCCAGTGAGCTCACCTAATGACTCCAATAGGAAAAGCAATATAATGGTTTATCTAGATAGCAGATTTCATATACTATAGAAGTCACAATGTATTTACACAGAATTTTGTGCTAAGTAGAAACTCGGCATCAGTGTAGCATGAATATCAGGCTCCTTGAAATGTCAGTAGGCATTTTAAAACTTATTTCTCAAAATGAGTTAGTGATTCCCTGTAAAAGAAAACTATAGTTTTTAAACTAGGAAAAAAATCAACAACCCAAGCATATAAATAAAAACCTTTTGCTTTACCCACACAACAGCAGCTTGAGAGTATGCTTTGGTGATTAAATGAGGTGAGTAAAATTCAGACTTAAGAGCTCCTGAGTAGGAAATCTGAGGTTCCAGCCTCATCAGTGACAGCAAGTCACATAGGGGATTTGGGGCCTCAAATGACTGTCAGCTGCTATTGATTACATCGTGCAGGTCATGGCTTCCCTCTCCCAGGGCATTCTGTTCTCCAGAACCTCTGTTGTAATACAGTGGAATAGGAGGAGCAAAACTGAAGATCAGAGTCCTGTATTATTAAAAACCTTTGAGAACACACACGAAAACCTTGACTTGAACTCTATAAATAACAGCCAGATCTCAGAGGTCACAAGAATGCTGATTTTGCAGGTGAAGGTCTTTGAAAAACCCACTGTGCTGTTTTCAACACAGCTGTGTTAGGGCCTTTTATTCCCAGAATACAGTCATCTCAGTGAGATTTGTAACTGTAATAAACAGCTAACACTTTTTTACTTAGGTCAAGAGCTTCAAAACACCGGCTTTAATATACTACTGAAGAGATTTCTTTAGTAAAAAGTGTACTAAGTAAAATAAAGGTCTTTTCTCAACTGCCTCTTTCACCAAATGTAAAAATCAAGAATATACTCTAAGCCTGTGGATTTTATGTATGTATACAACTTGGAATTGTCGTAATGCATGTATGTTTTTACTGGACTATGCATTTCTATACAACTGTATGGGAAACAGACAAAAATACAGAACCTTTTGAAAATGCAAGTCTTGATGCAGACTGTACCTAGGGCTGGTATTGCATACAAAAAATGGGAAACAAAAGCTCTCGTTAAATGAGTCTGACGGAAAAAAGCATCACAGAGAGTTAAAAATGATAAATAATTATGGAGGTAGACTAGTCCTGACACACAGGAGGTGAGTCCATTCACAGTCAAAGAGCCCAACACTTCTCTGCTGTTCACCTCAGTCACAAGCACAGTGGTTTTGCTGTTAAGGCACAACTGGCTCCATACACATAGTAGACAAAAGAGGCAAACTGATCTAGCTAATACCTGCAAAGTTCTGTACAGGACCCTCAGACGCGATGAATAGCTTCTCTTCAATAGAAAAATTAGAACTCCTCTCAAACAACAAATTTAACAATTTTCAGTGATTTTTCTGCTACTTTGTGCATCAAGAGTGGTATCAGTAGTGATCAGGACATAAAATATCTCTGATCAGGAGACTTATCTTGCACATCAGAGCAGAAGACTGTCTGAAATAATTTCCTTCATTGTAGCTAACATAATGTATAGTGAAATGGGACATGGAAAGTTAGATAATTTTTTCGGAAGCCAATATCTATAGAATCTTAATTAGAAGAAGTCTTCCTCTCCATTAATTCTTTTGGAATTACCCAAATATATGCATTAATTCTTACTAATTTTCTCAATAAGCTGTCTTTAATACAATTATTCTGATGATTGCCATGTGCACAAATAGATTTTCCATAGGAAAAATTGTTATTGATAATTATAACTTTTGTGTTAATACAGCAAAACAAGTTAGTCAGTGAAGGTGGTTTAATTTAATCCACTTCATTTAATTTTGTAACAAGGCAAGTGAATGCACTTGGCTAGTTATCATGTCTTAGCTGAGGCTATGGCAACAGTTTAAAAATAATACTAACAGGACCCTTGTGAGTAAAACTCTGGAAATCAATACCTTAAATCTGTTAGAACATGTACATAAATACCTTCTGATCAAAAATAAAGCCAGATAATATAAGAATTTTCATTTTTAACAAAGAAGAAACTTGCTATGAAGCTATTTTTATCAGCATGACCCTTTGTTTGCTTGAGGAAGTTTCAGTAAGAATCAAAACACTGCTGGAATTGCATTCCTTACAGCATTTGGTATACTCGGCACATGAGCAGCTCTGTAAACTCTAACCTCTGCATCATTTCCCTGAAGCCTACTTATCCCAGAGTATGTTAAAAGCATTTGAAGGGATGCAGGAAATTACTACAAAAAATCTTACACTTAAGTACATATAAAATGTAGTAATATATGTTTTATAATCTTTGGAGTGTGCTGTATTTAATATTTCAGTTACCTGTTTTTTTATTGCAATACTTCTAGTTCTAGACAGAAAATAATTTTAATTATTGCATCTTTCTCTCAATATGTTATAGGTACATTCATATAGAAGGCAGTTGTATGGTACGTATTGTGGCACTTCAGGAAGACACGTGTGGACATACACATCACCATTTGCAGTTCACTCTGTAAGCCATCACCAACTGTTATTTTTTATCAGCTTTATTTTCAGCTAGGGATTTGGTAGTACAAATATGAGAGGGAGCCATACTTGAAACATGCAAATAAAGGCTGAAGAATTATCCATGCAAATGTGTAACATTTGCCAGAAAATAAATGCAGACAGTTCCTGGACTCTAATCAACAAAGCTGTCTCATAGATCATTCATCATTGTGCTGACCCAATTAATTTTCCAATTCCGTAAAAGTTGATAAGGTTTTGAGCTTGTTAGTTACAGAGGCCACCAGAGTTTGTATGTCTCAAACCTGGCCCAGCAACTGCATTTCAGTGGGCAGCCCATTATGCTGTCCCTTCAGTCTCCCTCTCCTCTCAGAGGAGCAGGCTGGGCACTGAGGAAGAATTTTCTGCCTCAGAACCCTTTAGCATGGCAATGCCTTGCTGCTGAACAAAATCGGAGCATAGCAAAGTCCAGTGGCAGCTCAGTGTGCTTGTCTAGACACCACAGTCTCATCACCCAGTCTATCGCCACAGAGAACAGATAGGCTGCTCAGCGATTACTCGATTTCTCATGTCCCAGACAACAGATGGGACTCAAGGAGCAAATTAAAGTTGTTTTAGCTGCAGTGGCCCCAGGGGATCTACAGAATGAAGCCATGCTTCAGCCATGCCCTTTCCACTGCCTGTTCTTGCCTGTGTTGGGAGGAGGGATGAGGGTAATTCTCAGCTGTCTACACAGCTGTACCCTTTTTCCAAGGCTCTCCTGACACCTGGGAATTCCTTCTACAGCTAAACAGCTTTAAAACTGCTTGGCTTTGTGCTGTAATACTAGAGGGTCTGAGGGCAGGATTACCCCTGCTGAGCTCTACTTCCCACATGTCCTCTTTGCATGTGGCTAGCTGCTAGCCTAGCTGGGTAGAAATGGAAAACAACTACATGTGCTGACAAAGAATCCAGGCTGGGATGTCTGCTGTGGTCTCAACAGCAGCTCAACTGCTTATGACTGGCAGAGGAGTGGCAGCCCAGGCCTGCACTAAAATACTCTGCTAGTGTGTAGGAGATCAGACGAAGCTTTATTCCTGAGCACAGGCTAATGTGTAAACACTGAGCTTCGGAGGCGAGTCTGGGCTTAAATGCAGGCCCAGACCTGTGCTTGGCAGAGTGTAAACCGAGCTACGTGACTTCAGCAGGGTCAGGACATGGCCATTAAGACTATAAAAACCCCTGTAAAAATACCTGGCGACGCCTGGCTTCTTATTTTAATGTTACCAAAAAGAAAGAGGTGGTATATGTCTCTGATGGCTTTTGTAGCTTTTGTTTTGTGAAGCCGTAACATTTTCCAAGATTTTCACAGAATGGTATCGGGAAAGAGGAATATGAATATTCTGGAGTCATGCAATAGTAAAGGACCCGTAGTCCTTGCAGTTTTACTGAGTAAGCTAACAAGTGAAGAGCTTACCCAGTAAAGAGTAGGCTAGTGCCCTTGCCTACTCTGACTGCTAACGCAGCTAACAGTTCAGATTTGGAAGTAATTTGCTATTGGTTTTATCTTTCAAACTCTTGAGTTGTCATACAGGTTACTCTGCTTCATCTAGCTTAGGTTTCAGAAATAACTGAAGATTTCCCAGGATCCACTCAATTATTGAGGAATCCACACAATTGGGACTACGCCATGCTTAATTTAGAGGGATGGGTACAGAGTGGATTTTATACTATGTGGGTCATTCCTGAGAGTTTTCCAGTTTGGGTTAACCCAGATTTCAATGATTGCTTGCTTGTTATGGAGAAAAGTACAATCATGAATATCAACAAAAGGTTCATTTATCTAATTTCTCCTGTATTTTTAAATCAAAATAAAAGCTTGTATTCAAATAGCTGGAATCTATAAAACCAGAAAAATGTCAAAGCATCTCTAAGTCTGATCCAGAAGTGGTCTTCCTTGGAGGTCTGCTTGGCTCAAAATCATGACAGGTGATGGATGTGATGGCTTCTGACAGTGGATAACCTCTAACTCTTAGAAGCAGAAGGATTTCTTTATTGGTTTTGTTTTTGTTTTTTTAATAAGCTATGTTTTAAAAGTTAGATGAAACAAAACAACCAAGAAGGAAATACAGAATCATAACACAGCAAGATTAGGCCTTCAGATGATCTTAAAGGTGTATGGTAGTTGATGGGCTTTAACCCAGCTGTATTGTATTAGCCCTTTTTTAACTCTGCTATGCAACTGCAATTACAAATAGCCTTAGAAGATGTGCTGGTGCTCAAGGAACAAACTAAATTTTTGATTTGCAAAAAAAGCTTATTTATTTGGCTAGTTCTGTATTTGCCATGTACTCTAATCTGGCCCCATTGCTTACAGAATCATAGAATCATAGGAGATAAAAGTAATTTCAGATAAAGGTTGCATAACCCTCCAAAAAATCTGTGTTTGTATAGGGGAATTATCAGTTCACTAATGCGAAGTGAAATGAACAATTTGTCTTGATTATTTGCTGGATTTTTTTTACCTTTTAAAGCACATGAACAGAGTGCACTTGTTTATCCCACCTGAGGTAATGGCAGGAGTCACCTCCTCAATGCAAGAGGTCTAACCTGCTGGCTGCATACCCTTCATGCGACACAGAGAAGTCTGACACTAGAAAAACATCACAGGAGAATTGAAGAAGGAATTTGATAAGATGGGCTATCTAGAAGTAATGAGACTTTAAGATGGATAATACCTCAGTGCAATTGTCTCATTTACAGAAGTTATTGCACTATTTTAAAAGCATACATTGGTGTTCCTTATACATTTATATCTTACAACCACTCGCTTTTCCATCTTTCTTGATAAAAAGGGTTAAAGTTGCCAAGGATGTTTAGAGTACCACATGCAATGCCACGTTTCCTGTTGACTCACATCCTGCCACATACAGACATAAGGACTAACTGTTACTGCAACGGCAAGCTGGACACAGCTAAGAACAGAGCACATTTGGTGGTTGCAGCAATTCCATACAGAAGTATTTCATAAGAACTAAGAGAACAATAGTGTTTCTGGTTAAAAGCATTTACCAGTATTGGAAGACAGAATGTAAGGGTAGCTAAACAGAGGGAGAAAGTATAATTTGCAATGGAAGTTAAAAAAAAATTGTAACACATGGGAAGGGATCAGTACAAGGGGTTCAGTGTCATGTCTGCCAAAAGCAAGGAATCTGCAGTAATGCATTGCAGTCACTACAAATTGGAAAGGAATTTCAGACCAAAACAAATGCATAAACATACAGTCATAAAATGCTCTATTTATGGTAGATAGCATTTTTCCTTGGGTATCCTAAAATGTTTACAAAGCAGAAGAGTAAGGAAAAAAAAAAAAAGCTTTATAACCATGTAATAAATGAAACAGAATGAAATGAAATACAGCTACTGTAATGGAATGCAGAGTAATTATATCAAGGGTATAAAAATATTCCTGGGGGCCTAGTTTAAAACAAAAGAAGCCCTAATACTCTTTCAAATGTAAGCATGTGGCAAGTTGTGCTCCTAAGAGCAGATGTACCTCCACCGGATTTGTAACAGCAAAACAAAAAGTCCCATATGTGGTCAGGTTAAAAAGCACTCCCCAGATAAAGATGATCAAATTGGTACACAAACCTGCCTCCAGAAGGGGATGCAGAAGATAATCCTAAAGAATTTGATTAAGTGCTTAAGAGCCTATAATGCATTCAGGAAGTAATACACTACATTATTGCAGGTACCAGGGTATTTATGCATTATGTAAACCCTTTTGGCACTGAGAGTTAACCTAAGGAGTGAGGTTCACCAAACGCTAAAATGAGACTTTGTTGAGACAATATTGGTATTGACTGGATGAATTAACTGTTTAGATCCTGTAACAAAACATATAAAAAGATGTTCGTGGTTCCACTACAGTAAAACTAGCCAGTACATGAGTGTTCCTTCATGAGGCCAGTGAAGAATACTGATATTTCTAGATAAAGAGTCATTCTGGTGCATCCTTCTTGACAGAGAAGCTGTAAGAGTTGCACTCACAAGTCTTTCTAGAAACTTAAAAAAAGGCATCTAAGAATTATAAATTGAACACAATAGTACTGAAATAACAGTATGGTTTAAAAACAACCCTAAGATCTCTATCAGTTTAAACACACATGTGTTGGGACCCATCCAGCAAGATTCCTGCCCATCAGAATCTATGTAAAACTGAGGTTTCTACAATGTAGAGGAACACTTCCTACTGCTCAGAAGAACTGAGGCTGTAAAAGCATGTATCAATCAGAGGTGAAATACAGGAGCTTCTCATGGCTTATACTTCGCCATAGTAAAATCCAAAATCTGCATGAAAACATGTTTTTTCAGAAACATGACTCAACACTATTACATCTTTCCAGAATACAAAGCAATATGATAAATTCAAATGTGAAATACAAAATGACTCAAGTTTATCAGAACCTGGGAAAATCACTCCTGAGGCAGTTATGAATTGCACTGTTTTAAGTGATGGGGTAGAGTGAAAACCCCTCCATGCTGTGTTCTTTTGGCTCAGGAAAAATGTCCCCTCCCCTATACAGGAAAGATGATAGGAGCTGGCCTACCTTCTTAACTTGGTCTGTCTCCACATTCCATTTGCATTTGAGATCTCTAGTTACAGTCATTGTGCCATTCTCTATTTATTTCAAGAATAAAAACTTACTACCAACACCACTCCGAACACCAGTCTTTCTTTGGTTAAATATTCACCCTGCATGCAGTTAAATACATACAAAATTCACATTGTTGGGATGCCTTGGGATTAAAAAAAAGAAGTGACTAGCCAACACCTGATGTCCATAAAAATTAATCCAACTGATGAGAAGATGAGTCTACTGTGTCCTGCAACATGCTCCCAACTACTTTTCCAGAGATGGACATGCTGTTCTTGTATAGAGATGAAAGCAGAGTGAGGAAGATATATAGCTTCTGTTTTGATAATAAGTGGTTTGGTAATGCATGGTTTGATGGCTTTTTTTTCCAACAGCCCCACTGGCCACAAATCTCAAAAGGAACAGTTGCAAAGGTCCTCAAGCTATCCAGGAAAAAAAATACCACGTAAGGCAGAGCAATTAATTGGTTGCTATATACATATTGTACTGCTATATACTGAAAGGTAATGGAGCAGTTTGATTTAAGAACATAGATGTTTAATTTTAAAAGTGGTCTTTCCTTGACTAGAATTGTAATAACACATTTGTAAAGATACAAATTTTGCATTTTAACACTATTACTGTTGAGAGATGCCAAACATACACACCCTATGTGTCACAACTCTTCACTTGGCTTCCTATTTTAAATAGTGTTCTTAAATACAAACAATAATAATGCTTCTTGAAAGTAATTTTAAAGACCCATGATCCACATTGTCAGCCTGAAGGGAGATAGAGGAATTAAAAACTGAAAGAGAGAAATATTCCAGCTACAGCAGAATAGACAGGACAGAATGCAGCACTCCAACTCTTTTTCAGCTGTATCTGTCATAGCCTATTCTATGATTCTCATTCATATGATTCTATGATGATTCTATTCAATTGTATATCAGGACAAACTTTCTGCAGCACTAACATTCCCTTGTTGTCTCGCAGAGTACGTATGTGTCTCACTTTCTTTTTCTTCAGTAGTGAAAGCACAGAAAAATAAATTTGGGGAAATGGTGTTTTAGGATGCTCGCTGTGGAAAATTACTATCAGGAACTAAACAAATCTGTGCCAGAACACAGCCCTGTGGAATTTCAATACTCAGCCAAAAGGAGAAAATAAAGATGACCCTCCGAATCACTGCAGGTAGACTGCCAGCACAGGGCCTCACTGACCAACTGACACTCCTGTGGGGTGGTGGTAGAAAGCATCAGTGATCTGTCAGGCCTGGAGCAATCGTGTAATAAAGCTCATCTGTTATGGGCACCTACCTGTCTTGCATAGCTAGGCAGAGAAGGCATTTTCTTCTTGCTAAAAATACTTCTTTCCCCTCTCTAAAATGACAAAAGTGTAACTTCGCCTGACCTATTTTTCGTCCTTATTCATTCTGTGGAAATCTTGTAAAATTGACACCTAAATTCCAGGTGCTGTTGCTTAGCTTCCTCAATTATTAACAAGTGTAATAATTGTCACTTTTCATTATCACATGGGACAGGGTACAGATGCAAAGACTACAATCACATCACCAGCCGCATATCCAAGCATGTTTATGGTATCAGAAGATCCCTCTACTGGTTTTAATCAGTAAGCTATATTACACATGCATTTTTTGTCATGGTCTAATGATACATTGTGCTGGTCTACACTAATTATATCAGCAGTGACCTAGGGCAGAGCACAAAAAGTATAGGGGAAAGACAGACCAAAATTGGGGATGTCTGACTTGTTTATTATATTCAAGAGTGGTGCCAGGTGAGGCCAGAAGCCTTCAGTGGATGGGGTGTGCTGTGTGTGCTGATTCTGACATGGGTTTACAAAGAAGAGAAGAAATGAGAGGAGCAGAGAGGAGGTAAGACTGGTAAGGGACGTGCCAGGGAACTACTGTGTAACAGGAAAACTTCAGACATCTGAAAAATGTTCAGAATGACTTCAAAAGTAAAAACAAGGGGTATTTCCATGCTATAGTATCTTCACAGCTGTACCTGTACCAGCAGAGCTGTGCCATTTGGGCTTCTTGTTACCAACATGGCCAACAGGAAGAGCTTGTCTGCCAAATTAGCTGTCTCATCTCCTGAGGCCAGTGACAGACACCTTCACCTAGCCCTTCTGACTGAGATGACTGAAGATGTTCTGCTTCACAGCATCTGTCCATCAGCATCTGCCAGCTGGGAGTTACCACCCTGCAGCTGGGCCAACAAAAGATATCCTCTTGCACTTTGCACAAAGGTGGATGAGTTAGCACTAACCACCTTCATCAGCATTTTAAATCACCCCATGGACCTTGCCTGAAGTGGGCTAGAGCACGGTCTCTTCTGCCTGCACATACAGGAGGCTGCAGCCTCCAGAAGAGCAGTAGCAAGCCACAAGAAGAGAATAAGGTCTTCTGTGGTCACAGCTGTTTGGAAATGGCTGCTGTGAATGTCTTTTCATGGCCCAAGCAACATGAATCCAAGCAATAAAAGCACATGCTGGTTAACGGTGGTACACCTACACCTGTAATTGTTTCTGGCACAGCTGTATCAGCAGACCTTTGTAGTACTAAAACTTGAAGCCACCAGTCCCTGCCGCATTCAGCAGTAGCTGCTGAAGATGTTTTTGCTCTCAGAGTTACAAGGCATTGAGATGTTCAGCCACCATAGCTAAATCCAGCAGGGATCATTAGGTGGAGCTCCTGACCACAAGGATTCACACCTCAGGAAGCTCAACTCACTAGTGTTACGAGCTGCTTGTCTAGGAGGTGATCTGTGGCATGGACAGAACAGAACACAGCCCACCATGCTACCTTCACTGTGCATCAACCACCCTGCAGGCAGGGGCAATGAGGACAGGCATGGGCAGAATGCTCTTAAACTGCCATCGCACAAATGGCCTGACTTCAGGAGACTGGGCTCAGGCCTGAGCCAGCTGTGGGAAAGCGGGGCAGTTAGCAAAACACTGAGAAGAGAAATCAGAATGAGATAAGCGGAGTCTGGTTGCAGGCGGAAAACAGGGAACTGGAGCCCAACTGTGCGGGACGGGACAAAGAACAAGTGGTCTGGACAACTGCTCTCACCCTCCTGCTGCCCAGCCCATCTGCTTAGAATTTACTTTCAAAACAAGTCCTGTTTTCCTTATGTCTGTCCTGATCCATGCTCCCATCTTGTCCTTTATGGATCCAGTGCTGTCACTCAAAATCATTTAGAGCAAAAAAGCCCAACTGAGAAACAAAGAAAGCATATTGTTTAACATACACATTCCTCACCCTGATAAATTTCTTTCAGCTGTATTTTCTTTCCACTTATTCAGGTCAGAGCCTCCTGGCTGGTTTATTACAGGCATTTAAAGACAACAATGATTTTATATGACTGACTGTATTACACATTCATCACAGGACTTGGCTGTGTCTGACATTTAGGTCCAAACAACTGCATACTGTTGGAGAACCCCCACTCCCCATGAAATCCACTCACTGACCTCCCCTTCTAGAAGAATGAGGTCACCAGTATAATGAGCTCTCCAAATCGATCTGTAAACAGCCTGATTCACAATTTTTCTCCACGAACGAGAAGTTACGAAAGGAGCAGTTTGAACAAAAAGGGCTTCAGCTCCACCCAGTGGCAATGAGGAGGTTTCCCAAGCGTTCCCCTGCTCTGGGCTCCCAGCACCAGGCAGGAACACAACCCTGTGCTTTTAAGGTGAGACACTACAGACCTCTACTTGGACACTGCCGATCTGAACAGTGTTTTTTCCTGTTGCCCGTGCCTTCTAAACGCTGGGGGTTAATCATTACTCTGAGATTACCCATCACCATCCTCTTCGGCATTTGCAATTTTGAACATTTCACTAATGAGCTTCCAAATAACCAGCTGGCTGAGCGCAGCACACCATGACCTCCTCTCTCTCTCTCGGCAGTGATTGGGGGCGTGATTAAGATGTGAAACTTCTCTTTTCTAGCTCCTATGCCTGCCTTTTAACTATTTCCTTTACTTCTTTGATGAGGCACCACTTGCCAACAGAACTCTTGAAACTACGTTTAGAATTGGGGATGCTTTTAAGGAAGGATTTTTCTTGTCCAAGTTCAAGAACAGGATGGCTCTTTAAATGAACTTTACAGTTTGAATGTCAGGGACCTTGAGAAATTCAAAGCCCACTCCAGCTCTGTTGGTTGCCCAATAATTAAATAGTTCACATCTGACCTAATTAATGCTCAAATACAGATGGGCATCTCTCAGGCACTAAGGCATAAATTAGTGACAAGTGAGGGTCAGGCAGACACCATCACCTCACCCACCTCATAGACCTCTCAGTATCACCATCAGCTGGATGTGTTATGCTTTTTGGACGGCCCTGAAACTTTGCTTTGTGGCTCTCTGGGGAACAGGTTCTGGATTAGATGGACTCAAGTCATGTGTATAACTGTAAAGTGTTAGAAACCTTTATTTCTAAGGTTAGAAACCTTCTATTTCTCATCACTGTTCCTGTCCTTCCTACCTGCCCTGGGTGCTCTTGCTGGACTTTTTGGAAGGTGTGTCTCATTTTCACCTCTGTTACCCCTGTGTCAGCATCATTATTGTGGTTGCATTTATGTTTAAAAGTGTTGAGCCTGTAGCATTTGTCCATGAGATTATGATGAGATGCAGTGCCTTGTTTTCAGCTAAATACTCCAAAACATATGCAAAGTCTGAAGTATATTCTAAGCCAATGTGTACAGCGTGTAAGCAAATCTAGGTTATTTTTTCGTGTCTGAAAAGCTTCCAAACCTATTCACTTCAAGCATTCCCTTGTGCATGTTTTCTCTCCCTGATGCACAGAGGCCCGTATTTATTTTCATTCTAATATCATTTTCACCACAAAACTGATACGACATGTTTACCTATCAAACTACACCACATTCATCAATTAAGGTTTGAAAATTATACACTCACAACATGAAAAAAAATTCAGCCAGCCTTCCTTCTCCCACACAAACCCTAACTTGTATACCCAGTATTTCACATTATTTTATGGCAGCTTATTGATTTTTCAGCTCATCAATGACAAAACCAGATCAAGCTAGTTTTGCATGCAGTAACAATTTGTACAATGCACTGAGTAAAGCACTACTACGGTTTTACTTTAAGGAGAAAGGGAAGTAGCCAATTCATGCAGGTTTTAGCTCACATGTATTAATGTCAGTCTGTGAAGTGCAAGGAAGGTAGAGAAAACGAAGGTGGTGCAGGACAGGCGAAATGAGGCTTCCTGAGGGAACCTAAAAAAGAAGGTTGAGCTCTGGCTGCAGCCACCACCCTCTGTCCCTACATTGCTTCTACTACCACAGGGAAGCAGCAGAACTGCCCCGACTTGAATTCAGTGGGTATTTAATCATCACAATAACTGAAATCTTGCCCCCTTGCTAGCACAAATCAGTAATGCCAAGGGAGTTTGGGAACCCTGCACTTTGAAATAACACTGATTGTCAAAGGAATACATTTTCTTTTGCAAGCAACGTGACTCCTTCAGCTCTTATGCTTGCACTCTGAGGCCCTGCTTGGCAACACCACACTGTCAATAGTGCCTCCCGTCCTTGCGTGCAGAGGGCACATTGCTCGAGAAGCTTCTTTCATTTCTAACAAACAGCGACATTTACATGTGCAATAAAGCCAAGAGAGTTAGCTTAGGCATACCTTTCCTAAGCAATTTGGTATGTCTTCTTCGGAACCTCTGCCCTGTTTGAATCCAGTAACCAGCTGCATGGGTATGGCTCCCAACATTGGACCAAACCAGATAGCCGGGCAAGCAGCTGCTAGAATATTGCTTGGGGGAATCAAACGTGCGACTTCTTCACTGATCTCGCCCTTCTTCTGCATCATAGAGAGAGGTGGCATCCCTAACTCTAACCTTTCTCTGCAGATACAATCAGTTGCCCATCAATTTGGGGATAAAGAAAAACCAGGATCACTTTTTACATGTTAATCAGATGCCTTGAGTGCACTGCAAGGCCAGCAGCATTTCTGGTGAAACATAATCCCATTCTCCCTCAGTCTATGCCATCTCCCTACCTTCTTAGCAGTGCTGGTGGTTTAGAAGATTCCTGTCAATTGAGAGTATTTTTATAATGTAGGAATTCTATTTTTAAGGAAGGGATTTTTTCCCCATGTTATGCAGAGAAAGCAAAACCTGTAAGAGACATGGCAGGCAACTTTCTAAGAAAGGATTCGTACAGCCAGAACGGTTATTATTTCAGTCTTCCCTTTTCTATGTTATACAGCAAAGACAGAAGATAAGTATTTTGGCTTTTGCCCTTCTGTCACTAGCACAAGCCCCTTGTGTCTGGCCTTTGATTAAATCTTTGGCCAAACTCAGCCTGATGACAGAGCTCCAAACATTCCTTTAGCATTCAGGAGAATTTTCAGGGAGAATAAAACATTCAGAGCCCCTCACCTTCCAAAGATGACCAAACCCACAGATCATATTTCACTTAAGTGATCAAACCCTGGGTAGAAACAAGCATCAAGCTGCCAAGCAGATAGCTATTAGACCACAACAAACAGATCTGAAAAAAACCCAACTCCAAACAACTCCAGCTTTTACTGAAGTCAGCAATAAAGCCGAGGGGCAGAAACGCTTTGATATTTTCATGAAACATTAACCTTCAAACATAATTACTGCAGGCACTGAGATGCACCTGAAGGCTGCACTGTTGGGGAGAATTGCTGTAAAAGTGGCCTGCAGGGCAAGAACGTGGCAGGTAAACAAAAGTAATGTCTGTGCAGAGATAATGGCATACAGGGCAGCGCATAAAAAGCGTAGCTTCAGGGGATGGAAGTGCTGTTACCGACAGGAGGTTTTGCCACTTTCCACATACCCATAAAGGTGATAGTGACTTGTTTGACATTGCATGAACAGTAATGGTTGAAAACAGACACTACTGAAGCACAATAAGGTGGATGGGGGAGCATGACACCAATGCTGCCCCCGCAAGAATCTTGTTGTAATGTTGAAGGCATTTTAATATTTGGAAAAAATAATTAAGCTAGATTTACTTTGAGCAGTTAAACACCTGCATCCTACCTTGAGATCTGAGATAAAAGGAGCAGATGTCTCAGTCTTTGCAAGATTTCCAGCCCTATTCTGCAGATCCATGATAAGTTAAGGGAAAAACAAAAGATAAGCATCCCAAACCTTGAGTGGTTCTATGGTCACTATCTCCTTCCTGTATTATCTGCTATCTGTAAACCACAGCGACTGAGATTGCGGGCTCCTTCTGCTGAAAATGCCTCCCACCTGCATCATGGTATGTGAAGGACAATGGAAGCTAAAAATCAGTTTTGTGTGGCCCTGATTTCTAGACCACTGCATCAATCATCACGATGCCCTCCATGGTGCTGGTATACTTCTGTGTGTATCAGGTTGGTATCCAGCACAAAGTGATTTCTCCTTCTGCAAGGTTTGGGGTAGAGAGATCTATTTAAATTCCCTGCATTTCTCTACTCAGCCTGACCTTTAAGATGAGTCTATCAGCTCAAAAGTGTCCAGAAGGTGTATGAAAATATAAAAGATGTAATTGTTAAAGCTCACATTTCAGGGAATGCAAACAGGAGAAAGGTGGAAGGGGCCAGGTCTGCTTGGGGTGTGATTTGCAGCAGCAACTGAACTAGAGGTTCCCTGTGTTGGCAAGCACAGGAGAAATGGTGCAGACCATGTTCTGAACTGCAGCAATTTCCACCAGCACTCTTCTTGGCCTTTCAACCTTTCTCTACTCAGGATACGTTTTGGGGTATGTACCAGGGATCAAGGGCCCAGGCTCATACCACTTAAGAGCACAATCCATTTGAAAATTCAGTTCCCAAGTTGCCTTAGTGAAAAATCACAACTTACAGTGCATCATCCTTTCCTCAGCTTCTCCTACCATTTGAATCAGTTTTTAAATACAGGAAGAGAAGATGCAGTAATTTAACCAGTGCTGACGATTTCTAAACTGCTATAAGGAATAATGCAGCATGGGCCAAGCCTTCCCTCCCAACTGGCAGCAGTCCTACTACCCCATTTGGAATCTGCTGCTCTCTACATTGTCTTCACTGCCCCAAAGTGGAAACAGATGTTTAGGGCCAGGCCGTAGGGTTGCTGCACTCCACGTAGAGCAAGGAGAGCTGGACACACCAGAGCAGTACCTCTGAAAACAAGTCTTGCGCCAGGACACAGGGGGAATTCAGCTGGTAACTGACGTGTCTGAGGACACAGATGCAGCACTGGGCAAACAAAAGTGTCAGGAAACACTTGCTGTGCAATCTTGAGCAAATCACGTTGCCTCTATGACTCAGTTTCTGCCACTGTGAGGCAGCAGCAACGCGGCTAGCTAAAGCTCCTCCCCAGGTTACCTGGTGAATACATTGCTCTGGAAGCAGGAAGGCTGAGCACGCAGAACTGCTTTCAGTGTTCGAGAGCTAACATTGCAGAACCAGCTTTCTCCAATGCTCTGTTGAACTGAGAGTTGGGGTTATTCAGCCTGGAGAATAGAAGGCTCTGGGGAGACCTCAGAGCAGCTTCCACTGCCTAAAGGGGGCCTACAAGAAATCTGGAGAGGGACTTTTTATAAGAGCATGCAGTGATAGGACAAGGGGCAATAGCTTTAAACTGACAGAGGGAAGAGTTAGGTTAGATATTAGGAAGAAATTCTTTATGAGTGGTGAGATTATAGAAGTTCTTGTGAGGGTGGTGAGGCGCTGGCACAGGTTGCCCAGAGGAGCTGTGGCTGCCTTATCCCTGGAAGCGTTCAAGGCCAGGTTGGACAGGGCTTTGAGCAACCTGGTCTAGTGGAAGGTGTCCCTGCCTGTGGCAGAGAGGTGGAACTAGATGATATTCCAACCCAAACCATTCTATGAGTCCATGAACTAAACATAAAAGTTTTCTACTCACGACAGCCAAAGCTGTGTGCTCAAGGCCGCAAGGATAGTGTAGTATCACTTTGGATTTGCTCACGTCATCTCAAATCTGCATGCTCTGATGACTATGATAAATTTGTGCTTTAAAACCACTAATGTCTCAGTCAGAGCTGAGCTCAGGGGGCTCTTCTGGAGCACTGTTACAGCACTATTCTCGTCTGCCTTCAACTCTGTGAGGGTGCTCTTCTGGATCCAGAGACCTGTGCTTCACAAGAGAGGCACCAGCAGGAAAGACTCAGGAAGGTGCATGTTTTACCCAATTTCTTACCTCCACAATTTGCAGCCTAGTCACGAACAAAAGTTTTGTTTTTCTGTTGATTTTCTGTTCCTCGCAAACTGGGAGCCTCAGGAGAGAGTGAACATACCAAATTCCCACGTGGATGTCACTCTGTTGTAGCTTAGCATGAGGTAAAGGCAAGCCCCATAAAGCCTCTGCTAGGAACATACTATTAAAATCTTCAGATGCAGATAAACTTCTTCCACCCAGGATTGGATTTGTCCTGCTTGTCTAGCACACATTTTGGACTGAGCTGCAAGGGCCAATCTTCACAAGATCCTCTCCCCTTTAAATAATGAACTGAAATGTGCAGATGACATTCCCAGGGCAATTAGCACGCTGCAAAATGTTGGCCAAGTCTCTTTTTAGCCCTGTTTCCAGTGAGCAAATAATCCAGCTTACGTGACTATGCAGTTCAGTCTCCTTGGGATTTCTGCTGACTTGGAGCACACAGGAGAAATTAAAGTATCCAGTAAGGATAACAAACTTCCCTCCCTTCAGAGGAGGTGCAAATTGCATCATGTTCCCACAGCTCCAGTATGGTTTGCATGGTTACATGCAGAACAGCCTTGCTGTGCCTACTGTTTGGTGGCTGATAGGCCAGGTGGGATTCCATCATGCATTTCTACACAGCTAATCATTAATTATAACATCAGATACAGCAAACACCTTGGGAGAACAGTACAACTTCTACAGTATCAGCAAGAAAGGAGTGTACAAAGCAGCTGGGGTGAGCGTGCTGCGTCCCTGGGACAAATGCTCTTACACTTGCAGGTCAGCTCTCCAACCCAGCGAGCGCACCTGGGAGGTGCTGCATCATCCAGGGACCATCTAAACAGAACTGTTCAAGCCCACTCAAAATTCCTCTCAGTGAAACGAAGCAGAGATTAAAGACTGCTGCTGCTCTCCTTGCAGTGGTACAGCGTTTTATTGTGCTTGGATTAGACTTTGAGATTAGGAAAGTGACGCTTGCAGAAGATCTTCCTTCATCTCCCACAGCAAGATCTTTCTTCCTAACGTAGCCACTCTCCGTGCACTTCTTCTAGGAAATCTGTTTGTTCTTTGTGGACACGCACTGCTGGTGCTGAGAAGCTCTTTTTTTTTTTTTTTGTTTTTTGATCTTTTACCCCAAACAACTTTATGCAGGTTGTGTCCATGTTTCTCCATTTGTCCTTGTTCCTACGATATCTCCTCAAATATCACAAAAGAGCTGGGGAGTAGAAGTCAAGTGGGAGGAAAGGTGTGGGAAAAGGGAGGTCAGTGTGAATATTGGGCATCTATTGGCTCCTAAGAGCCCAAGTTCAGAATGACTGGAAACCACAGCACTGTATGGTCATTACTTGCCAGTCTAACAGCAATCCTTCATCAAAGTTCCTACTAGATGGGCTTCCCCTACACAAAAGCCTGTTGCTGCTGCTATGGGCTGTTTTGCTCTCTGTAAGAGCAGGGTTCGAAATGCCCTTTAATTCTCAGCATGGTTTGTCCAATTCATCCACACTGATATGATGAAAGCTTATTATTGCTGTGCATGCACTCCTCGTTTTAAGCTATTTACATCAGCAGTGCATTATTGCACAGCTGTTAATCATTAGCTAATTTATCCTAATAAACACCACTTCTGTAAGACAAATATTTCAGACCAGTCTGTGGGTGGGAAGGAGAAATTCGTTATTTATTTAGTCAACATCTGCTTTGCCCTCCTTCTGATGATTTTACCACTTGAGGACATAATTTAGACGGCAGTGTGTGTGGGAAGAACGTGGACTTTGTCACAGTGACAGATCTTGATGTGGTCTCAGAGAGGGCAGGAGCGAGTTAGCAGGGATGGCCTAAGGCTTTCAGGACAGATGAGCATTTTACTGATAGCAATTCAAAGCGTACTGAATTGCAAATGTTATCCTTGAACCAGTTTGCTGATAAGATGGGTAGCTCTCCTCCTAGCATCTGCACAAGTGTATTTGCACAAGATACTCAACATACTTGTTTTTCATGCTGATAAGGGAGCAGTGGTTAAAGAAACACCTGTAGCAATGAGCGTGTTCGTGTCATGCATGCATAAGATTCATTTATCAAATTCATCCCAGACTCACTCTAGTAGAAGCCCTTCTACTAGATAGCTGTGGCCCTTACAAGCCAAAAAATGCAGTGAGAACCTGAAGAACTGAGGAAAGAATGGCCATGTGACCTGGCGCCAGTGTGGTATGTACCCACATAGCCACTTACATGTGTATTAAATGAAATTAAAAACTTGCAAGTTCCATGCAGAGTCTTGACAACAAAAATGTCAATCCTCACATGGAGGAATTTCAACCTACAGTTGGGTAAAATAACTCCAAGACCCCTGTCTCACCAAATTCTTCCCTCCAGCTGCTGGGGTCATGTTTCCCATGGGGAAGGCAGCCAGCTTGCCACAAACTGGGCTGGGACCAGTTCTAAGCCAAGCAGATTCCACATCATTGGACTCCTCCATGTTCATTATCACCTGATGTGAGACCTTTGGGCTGCCATTCTGATGAGCCCACCAGATGCTCAGCTATTTTTGAGCCAAGGACTAGCCAAGGGGACAAACCTCAGTGGTCCTATGGGCACAGTCTCATTTCTGACCTTTTGTCTTTGAACACAAGAGCTGCTACTCAGGGCAGACAGACACCCTCAGTGTGAGGGGCCTGCGCATAGCTGCTGCTGCAGGCAGCGTGGGGGTCCCCACATGGTGGGACATATATGTTTCTGTCAGCTCATTCCACCCAACTCTGACCCAAAGCACTGCAGGCATTCCTGTGTGGGGCTGAGCAGGCAGAGCTCAGCAGCTGTGCTGGCCACCAGAGCTGGGTGACGTGACACAAGCACCAGCGTGAGACAGGTCTGGGACTGCCACCCAGCTTATTTTAGGAGTGTCTGTAATCTGCACTCGGGGTCCCAGCAGCCAGTGGCTAATGGGGTAAATAGTTTTGAATGGCACTTGAAAAGGCCCTATCAGCACTATGCTGGTAAATAGCTCTTTTTACCCAGGATTTCTGATCTCTGAGATAACCGATGCCTGCTCTTCACAGACTCCTCTGGTGCTGACACGTTCTAGCAGCTAACACAGGCATTCCAGCCAACACTCGGCTTCTGTCCCTGACCAGGACAAGAAAAGCTTTAAATACAGGTGGGAGCGTTAATGCCTGCAGTATTATGGTAACTCTCTAGAGGACAGTCATTACAGCAAAAAACCCTGTCCAGCTCTTCAGGAATATTTCCTAGCAGCTGTTAGACCACCAATGCATCGGCAGAAGTCTCATAAAAACACATTAGCCGGCACTGCCCTGAGCATTACTGTGCGTGCAATGGTGAACTGTGCGCAGGGCCGTGTGCCTCCTAGGTCTGTCCACCTTTCCCTTTTCAGCACACAGCTTATTCCAGCATCACAGTTGTCAAGTCAGCAGTTGGGGCAGATGGACTTTCCATTTTAAGCTCCCTGTTTTGCCAAAGCCACAATCTAGAATCTGCCCACAGGGAATGTATTTCTTTCAAGAAAAAAATAAAATCCCATAACAAAAAGGATGTCACTGAGGGAGCAGCAATCTCTGCCCTTCAGTCAACCCCAGCAGAGACACTATGTATTTCATTAGCTTTCGTTTTAGCCTTATTTGTTGCTGTAGCAATGACTTTCTGAATGCACCCCAGCAATGCACAGATCCTGGCATAGCAGGGAGCTACCATTCAGAGTTTTCCAATGATGGAGGAAAAGCTGAAGGCAGTGCTCCACTTAATCCCCAATTATGAGAGTCCTGATCAGGCCTAAGTTCTGCAGTGATTCCTGATCCAAAAAAGTTCCAACAATATGAAATAAAATTCTGCTGTGGCTTTTATTACTAACAGGCAAAGGGAAGTCATTCCTCCTCTTTCATTGTCTTCCCACCAGGGAAGTCCTGAGTCCTGAGCAGAATCCTTTGAAGGTGTTGAAGGCACTAGCGCGCACAGAGATACTGCTGAAAAGCAAAGCTTTGAACAGTGAAACACAAACGATGTAACCACCCCTGAGGTAAAGGGAAAAAGGGACACACATTTGAGGTATGGGCTGAAGGGCAAGGCCCTGTGGCAAGAGGAGATGTATGCTCCCATGCATTTCAGCTAATTTGGAGGCCAAAGGCAATTCTCTGACTGTGATGAGAACTGAAACCCACCCAGTGCCATTTCAAGGCCTTTAGAAAGTAGGTTTTTACTGGACTTTCCTAGTTAGTGTCCCCAGTAAGGACAAGTCTCCTTACAGAGACAATGCTGGCTCTGCAAAACCATTTTCTGCGCACAAGTCAGCTGCTGAATGTGCAGAGGGTGTCACAGTCAGGCTACCTGCCAGAGGAGGGAAGCAGCGCCTGTGGCTCTGTCAGGGAAGGCTTGCCCTCTAAGGAAGAAACAGGAAGACAGCAGCCAGCAAATTTCTCTTCCCTACTTCCCCAGTGCCAGGTCCCAGATGTGGAGGGGCTGACCCAAATGCCCAGCCATGCTACTTCTACACAGACCTTTCCATGGAGACAAAACCTGGTTCTTCAGATGGAAATTGCTTCTGCAGCCACTGCAGGTAGGGTGGGTAGCCAGTTGTTCTCCCCTATCTTGCCAAGGGCTCACAGATGTGTCTTAACCTTTAATGAGCTCTTGCCACCCTACTGCCTGCTCCGTGCTTTTCTACGTGGGGTCTTGTTCAACCTCCTCTTTTCTACATCTCCTGAAGAAATGAACCTTTCCTTCTACCTCAACCAATGCAAAGAAGGGGTATAACATCTGAAGCAGCACTGATGCTGAGCCTCCACCCCAGACTTTGCACAGGTGGCAGCCTGTTCCACACAACCATCTCTTAGGCAGGTATCCACCATTGCTTTACCATACTCAGCTTGCTTTCCCAACAAGTTTAGTTTGCACTTGTATATTCAAAGCCAACACTTTTGTGCAGACAGCCACCTCTGTGAGCCTTCTAGTGTTTAACAAGTTACGCACTACCGTTGCACATACTCCTAGGAGGGACCACCCTTGCAAATTACCACATCCCTTGTGGCACTCTGCATTTGTTTGGCTTTGTTCAGTTGTGTTCATATTTGCTTGTAAATATACTGGGCACCTAATTCTGAAAATGGATTTTCACTCATGTGACTCTGAAGACAAGGAGAGCATAAACCAACATATAATTTAGGGAGGGCAGGAAGTAGCTCACATCAATAGAACAGATAGTCCTACAATAATAGTTCATAAATAAATAATTTCTTTAGGGTCCAAGCACAGCACCTGCATGTTGTTTGGCTTAGGTGAGCTGAGTTTGGGGAAAGAAGCAACAAAGGGTGAACAAACAGAGCCTGCAACTTAGCTGTAACTCTTCCTCCTTCACCGCATGCAGGACTTCCTCCTTGCCAAACAGAATAGGAACCGCTCTCAATATCTGTATCCTGCTGCAAATAGAAGCCTGGACAGTGGAGAAAAAGGGGTGAGAAATATCACTCATCTCTGTGCAGATCACATTTCATTCTGCATTAGATTCTGTCATCACTGTATCGTCCTTCACTCCTGGTGTCAACACTAGATACCTGTCCCTTATGATCCATCTCTCCCAAATAGCAGTACAATGGCCTTAGGGTTGTAGTATAACATAACAGCTGGAAGAACCTGGAGGGTGCAGGGAACATCCATCCTGAGTGCCCTGCTCCTGGAAGCTACCCTGAAGTCTGCAATATTTATCATAATTTCCTCTATTTCAGCCAAGGCTGCCCTGCTGCTGAGCTGGGCTAAGTGGGTGTACTGAAAAGCGGGTTCAGCTCCACAGAACTCACGTTTCCAGTCACATCAGCAAGATTATGTGTTCCTGTGGAGCTGAGTAAGGACAAGGTATTCATACTCCCTGCAAGAAGAACTGACAGGTAGCCAGGTTTCATGCCTACAACCAGGATATTTGATCTACCTCTCAGCAAAAATCAGGAATTTAATACATCTTCTGGAGACATGAGGATATTTAATCTGTGGGATCAGGAGAAAGGTGAAGGACAGCAACACGAGACAGGTTGTAGTCAGAGCAAGGACTCCCTTCTCATGAGACTCATATCTCAGCATAAGCAAATTGGTATTCCATCTGCTAATGGATTTAAGCAGCAGCTGCTGCATTCTTGCATACAAGAAATCATCAAAGATTTTGCACTTGCATCCTTTGGGCAGGAGGACTCTTGCAGGGGAGCTTCTGCAAAGGAAGATCCCAGCTGGAGTGGGTGAACTGCAGGAGTGATGAGGACAGGCTCCACACCCCAATGTATTTTGTCCAGAATGGCTGGAAATGGGAGAAGAATTTACACGTTCTTACACACAGGAGTTTTACACAGTAGAAATAAGGAGGCAGATCCAAGGTAAAGTGGGATTCAACATCCTCAGCAGGATAGAACACTTGAGTATTGGCTGCTTCGGGACAGTCACAGAAAAGCCCAGACTTCACACAGTTTTAATTGTATTATTCCAGTGCCACCCTAACTGATATTTATGCAGTGCTCCTGCTCTACCTCACTTTCCTCCCTCTGCTTCAACTCAGCACACCCTCTGGCTATCTGCACCTTCCCCTCAACCCTGCTTTCCCTGCTTATTCCTCTCCCTTTTAGATCCTCTTCCACCCCCGTTCCCAAAACCACACAGCAAACATGATACTGAGACCACTTTGCCTGCTAGGTCGACACCCCATCCTGTCCCTCTTCTCACCTGCCTCGCCTGGCCCGTTCACATCTGAGCAGTGCTCAGCACTGCCACAGAGGAGCAGGTGACTCCGCTGGGCAAGCGCTGAGCGTGGACAGGTCACGGGTGTGGGAATTTACAGATCCACCTCCTTCAGAGGCACCGTTTGTGCTGCCAGAAACATCAGGCACTGGCTCTTTTGTGTTCTGTACAAACCTGCAGGAAGACAACTCTCGGCATGAAAACCTTACAGCCTAAGCAAGAACAAGGCAGAACACGCAAGGGACTTGGACAGAACAAAGTGCAGGGCCAGGGTGGAGGCACACAGTTAACAACTGAATGTTTGCTATGTGTATTTTGCAGGCTTCAAAGCCATGGAGAAAAAATAATTAATGTGAAATGAAAATAAAAGACTTTAAGCAAAACATCCCCTGGAGTATAGATTTTATAGTCACTAAGTTCAATATGAAAGGTTTTCCCACTCATTATATGCAAGATTTCATACATGTATTAAGAATAAATATAAATTGCTTAGAATCCAGCATTTTATGTGAATCTGTAAATAAATATTGTTCTGTATGCGCATGCCTCAAACACCGCAGCTTTGGGCTGGTGCATGAGAATCTGTAAACTAGGAATTGACTGAACATGAAAACTGGCATTCATTGGCCCGGCATGAGAGGAATGAGCACATTAATTAATACATGGTAACTCTCTTTTTACCACTTCAGATGTTACTATTATCCAAAAAATCCCATGCCTGAAAGAAGCAGAGAGCAATTCTCTGTGTCTCCACAGCTTGTCGCTCTCTCACTCCACACCACCAGCTATTTCCCAGCAAGCTTGCTGTCTGCTTGCTTCAGAAAGCCCAGGGAGGCAGAGCTCTGGAACGAAGCCCTGGGACCTGTGCTGGACACGCAAGCCAGCCAAACACCCAGCCACAGAGACAGGGGAAAGGAATTAATTCTGCTGCTATGCCCCACTACGGACCCCCGTGGTAGCTCCAGGTGCCAAATGGGAGTTACTCTGTCCCAAACATGAAGTTACAGTGTCTGAGTTTCCCTCCACCCTCGGAAGCTATACAAGATGCACGCACAACCTCAAAGCGGAAGAGCAGAATTCTAAATCAGCATAGGTTAACTGAGTCAAAACTGTTTAAAGTTAAAGTTTATTTGTATTCTTTGTATGAATATCAATAAAAGACCTCAAATGTATCTATATCTGTACATATTACAAGAACCTTCAAAAATTATTCACAGAACAAAAATAAATCTTCTTTAGAACAAACCCAGGCAATGAAATGCAGAAATGGATCTCAGAGACCAAACAGTCCAGTGCTACTAGCATAAAAATACGGCTTGAAAAACAAGTTTATTACTTTTTAAGGTGTACTTTGTTGAAATAAAAAATAAATTATTTAGAGCTATCATTGTAAAACAGTTCTGTGTAGTAACACTCTTTTTAAGGCCCTTGAGACAGAAAATCTATTTTTACAGGTAGGATTCCTGGCAGGCATGATCTGTAATGACATGCTCGCTCTCATGGGAGTTAACTTACTGTGGAGAAGGAAATACCTAAAAGGATCAGCCTGAATTTAACCCTTTTTTGCTCTGTCAGGCTCAGCTGGATACCTGTGGCTGACCATGCTGATCACTGATGGAAATACATTTAACAGTTCAATCCTGACAGGAATTATTCTCCAGGAACAAGACAGACATTTTTGCAGAACACAAACAGAATTCACACATACATGGTGACCTTAGCAGGTAGTATTGCTGAGACATTTCACGGCCTCTGCTGCAAAATTGGTGGACTTCAATCATTGAGTTTTCAGATGAAGTTAAAAGCTGGTGGGTTTAACCAAGCATTAAAACATGAAATTAATCTATCATGTTAAAAAAACAAACAAACAAACAAACAAACAAACAAAAATGTGTCTAAGCCAGTCCAAAGCAATTGCAAGAACATAAAATAAAACCCATTTCTTGGACAACTTATTAGATGGATACAGTATTTATTACTGGATACACCTCATATCCTCTAACTAGAAAATATACACATCCCTTTCCACACTCCTCTGGATCCCCTGCCTGAGTTATACCACTGGAGAGCAACATTGCAAAATGTGTAGCTGTAGGAATCTGTGCTTGTATGCATAGCTGCCCATTTTTAATACACCAGTGAAATAACACTTGGTAATTCCTGAACAGGAAATCTGTCTACTTTCCTTAAAAAAAAAAACCCAAAAGGTTAAAATTCCTAGGGTGGCAAAAAAACAGGCATTTACAGGATGTCAACTCCTGGGCCATGCTCCCTCTCTTCTCCATTAGTGTCTATGCCATGTCATTCTGGTCACCTCTGTTCTTCACATACTCTGCAGACACTGCACACAATACAGCCAAAGGCCACAGTGCTACAAAACACTGCTCCATTTCCCTGCCCCACTATGCTGGCTGTGAGCTGCTACTGAGAACTCTGAAACCTGGGAAGAATCATTCCAGAACATCACTGAGTAATGTGGCCAGCAAGGACTGAGATGCCAGGATGGGGCGAGTTTTCTGTTTCAGTCTACATGAGTATTACTCCTACGGGCTATTAAATTTTTCCTGTACTGCTTCAGCTGTTTCCAAATGAGAGAAGCAGTTCCTTACAACAGCATTAGACACAGCCCGCTGCAGTTGCTGAAAGTATGAACCAAAACCTAATGTCTACAATGCTCATCATCAGACCTCACGCTATTTACTACTTCTCCCCTTGCTGCAGAAACCCACTGGCTACTAGTCTTAAACAAAAAGTGATCGGGCCTAGTTAGGGCTCTTGCTTCAAAATAGATGAACCTTTTGGCTGCCGTGTGTTTTTATCAGACTGGACAAAATAGAAGCTGGCATTTTCACATGTTGTCAGCTTGAGGCGGCTTAAAATTTTTCTAGAAAGCTGCTTGGTAACAAATGAGGAGAGACAGCTGCCTGCAGAAGTCAGGAGCACAACGTTTTGTTCTGCAGCTAATCAATTTTAGTCTTGCAGCACTGTGAGTCTGCAACCTTCACCGTCTTTTGGGTCAACAGGCAGCTTCTCCTCTACAGTGGGAGTTAGGGGAGTACACTTTAGAGTAGAAGCTAAAAGAGAAGAGAAACAGCCAGCTTAGCAACAAGCTCTGAGGACAATACTGATGGGTCAGACTCTTTTAGAACAGCAACTTTTTCCTACAAGTATTCTGCAAGCTTAAGAAATACACTGGAGAAGGTACATCATTAGAATGATACATTACTAAAGACCTCACCAAAACATACCAATTTTGGGGCAGGTATTATTTCCCCTCTAAAAACTGGGGCTGAAATGTTGCCCCTATTGCATTTCTTTGCAGAAACCAAAGTGGACACCTCAGAGTCTTCAGCATCAAACCATGCAGCTCAGCCAGTGGTCTTTAACAGATTACCAGAAAGCCAGGGAGCTCCAGCAAAATGCATTTCCCAAATTAATGCTATACTCACACTACCAGAATGACACATCTGCTTCTGCCTTGTTCTAGTCAATGTATTCCTATGACTCTTACTGTCACGCCTCAGACACAGAACACCTATACTGTTTGCACTGTGTAATAAGTAAGTGAGCAATACATGTTCCTATCTGAAAAGGCTACCTTGGGGAACAAATCTCCCAAGATGCAGCTGTGTAATTACAGTATATAGCAAACGGGAGATAAAGGTCACACAAAAATGCTCAACACAAAGGTTGTTTGCAAAGGTTTCTTGTAAAAGAGAGCTACTCACAAGACAGATTAATAGAAACTCAATAGACTGTCTATGGCTGTGGTGCATGAAGGACGAAGGAGAGGAGGAGGAACTGAAAGGCACAGTTTGAGGAAGAAAATATCAGAGGTCAGCAATGACCCAGAGCTGGAAGACGGTTTGGGAAGTATGGAAAAGTAATTGCTACTGAGGAAATGTAGAGCACAACCCCAGGTGCATCAGACAGTGCTGACTTGGCTACAATACACCAAGATAGTACAGGGATGCTCCTCTCCCTGTAGTACAAGTCACATTCGAGCAGCCAGAGAAGCTCTGATCTGAAAGAACTAAGCATTAAATATAAATCCCAACTTGCTGCAGACAAGTGTTCTCTAGAAGACCTTGCTAGGAGAGATACATACATATACATTTTTCTCATACATCCAACAACAAAGGAGATGTGGTCTCTGGATTTATGCATAGTTAGCAATGGAACATACTTGTGTGATGATGTTTAACTGACATAACACAATCACCAGGCAGAACAGTTAACATAACATACTCTGTCACAAGCTGCATCACAGAGGTGAGATTAATTCATTTCCAAAGAACAAACTTGACAACAGACACTGAATTTAGGTTCTCAGTATTGCCAATCCTTCATGTTCAAGGCAACATGGGTCACTTTCAGGAGGTCAAGAAATAGGCTTAGAAACGCCTACATTTTTAATGTAGTACAATTTTAGAGATTCGGAAACTAAGGCCAGAAAGGATAATCAGATCACCAGCTCTGACCTTCTCCACATCACAGGCTATATTGTTTCAGCCAGGTACCCCCACAGCCACCTTATGAACTTGTTCCTAGTTGCAGCCTGTGAGACACCGTCTCAAGGTTTTCTCTTGTTTTGAAGTCAATGCTTCCAATTTCTAATTTCCAAAACATGTTTGAATGGTTAATCATTAGTATATTTCTGTAATTCAAAATTTCAATTGCTGTTGCAATAATCTTTTTCACTTTGATAGCCTGGGGGCTAGAAATGTACACCAAATAGTGAAAGTGAAGATTTACACACTATTCCTTGACTCTAGAATCTGGGTTTTTTTAAAAAAAAACCCTCTCAGACTAAATATTGTAGCATTTGATGAAATCATGAGAATTGACAATACTGTCATTTACTGTTAATCTTTTACAGTTTGTGAATGTCATTATCTTCCACAAGAAGGTCACTTTGTAATTACATATGCATTCACATACAGCCTGGAAATATGTGCCTATGAAACACAACTGAAAGCAACTGGAGATGAAAGCTTAGTCAAAACTCCTTAAGAAAAAAATGGTGTCTACAGAACTTCCCAAAACCCCCTCTGAAGTATCCAGAGAAAGGAAAAATTCAGTGTAAACAGAAGATCTTTTAACACAATGTGCAGAAAGAATCTTTCGTTGGAACTAGACTGGCTAAACTAGTAGCTGAAATAGTGAAATTGAACAAGAGTTAAAACATAGAAATCCTCTAGGAAAACACGAAATTTTGCATATGGAAGCCTACTTTGCTGGGCACGGGCACCCGTTGATTAGCCCTTTCCTCAGAGCACTAACCTGACTGTTCCTGATGGAGCACAGAGACTGAATTCAGGGAGCCACTGCATGGTGCATAAAATGGGGACTGGATAGAAATTTAAAAAGAAGTATTTACAGGTCTGTAAATTTTCAAAACGGAAAATATAAAACTGCATTAGAACTGGGGTAAAAAAAAAAGAATCCTACCTTGAAAAACTGCAGATTTCCTCTGTCTGTCTGATGGGAAGCCTGACTGTGTGCAAATGCAAGGAAACAAGCTTGCTGCTCCAAGTTTTTACCTTTTTCAAAAAGACTGGCAATTTTTTGCCAGAGTCCTACCAAAAGTAGGTACAGGATCCAGCAAGGGCCAATTTTCTTGCTAAAATGTTTGCTATCGAGTTTGCTTTCAGGTAAAGAATGGCTAGAGAAGAGGGGAATAAAACCAGCAAATGAGTTTTCTTATAGAATTCTTTTCACTACTATTTCACTCCACTCATGTACTTGTATCAGTCAGCCTGATATATACAGCTGCTGTCTAATGTAACCCACTGCTCATCTCTCTCTCACCCACAACACACATGCACTCACACTCCCCTCTTCCTCCTCCAAGGACTGCAGTGCTTTCAACCAGAGAAAAATAATAATAATAAAAATAGCAATAATTAAAAAAATCTACAGTATTCACTTCCTTTTGGTATATTACATCAGCATTTTCTGTACATGACTCAAGAGCTCCCTCTATTTACACAGTGATATGGAAGGACTTGATGTCGGGAGCCCAGTTCTCCTGGCCTTGAGTGGGGAATTTAAGCCCACCTTTCAGAGTTCTTCTTTCTCTTTTCCATTTTTTTAGCAGCATTATGTAAACCTGTAAGGGGAAGGGCGGCTACTTTGAAGGTTTCTTGAGTCTGCTCCCTCTTGCCCTTCTCCTGGGGAGATGGCTGGCAGCATCTGCCCAGTTAGCAGCTGCTGTTTTTGAATTCACCATTCTCCGTGATGGAAAGCTTGGTGGGATTGGTGGGGGAGATGCCATTGCGGACTTGCATGCTGTAGCGCTCCTTCACCTGTGTCAGGGCACTCATCAGCCGCGTGTTGGCAGAGTCCAGGGACATGATCCGCTTCTCCTGCAACAAACAGCCCACAAAGTCAGAGCTCCTTCACAAATTAAATTCCTTTGCCCCACAAGCCTGCTTTATGGGGAACTTCCAGGACCTGGGGCTGTGACAGCATCTTCAGATGATATCTAGACTGAGGCAGCTTGGCTAACATTCTCTGGTAAGATGGGATGTCTGCCTCTTTCTGTTTTCTTGGGTAACGTGGCCCCTGTGTGCCACGGGCCCTCCTGGCCTTTTTGCTCAATGGAAGGTGACAGTGAGTCGGTTACATTGGTGAATTGATCCAGTGATAGTGGCTTTATCCAGACAGCCTCCAACTGAGGCAGATGGAAATGCAGTATTTGGGAGTGGGGATGGAGGGTGTTGGTGTTAATAACAACAACAGCCAATTTATTATTATTGTTTTTAAAATGTGTTAGAAAAACAGAAATAGGCAGCAGAAAATAAAAGTGGTGGAGATTTCATCTGGCAGAGAAAAGTGCAAGTGGTATTTAACAGCCATTGTCTCTGTATTTTGGATGGAGTGTGCTCAGAATAAACTCATGGTATGCTTGAAATAAATAAAAATAAGCAGGTAATGGCAGCCTGCAGTCACCAGCAGGAATGAGGGTGCAATAGCAACATAGAGAAAAAGCAGCCAAAAGCTAAAACTAAGGGGTTATTTGAGGTGAAGGGGAAGAGGGCAGTGTGGGTGGAGGGGGAGATGCCATTGACAGAACACAAAGAACAAACACTGAACACACTGCTCCTAGACCCATTCCAGCTCAGAGGGGCTCCCGGGCTCCACTGAATCCAGGATTTCCACATGCCTGTTTTGATTCTTCTTGCACAGAAAGTGCCAGTCTCCACTTTTAGCAGAAAGTTGAAGGATAGGTATTAAATTTATAAAAAATAAAAGCCCCATCAACAAAACCCAGCCTGCTAACGGCTAGATTCTCTGCAGTGAGATAAAGCACTGAAGGGTTAAGCCAAAGAGTTGGTGGCACAATTAGAAATTAAAATTTTTATCTTCCCTGGGGGGGGGAAAAAAAAAAAAGAAAAAAAGAAAAAACAGCCACACAAAGCAGCAATAGAGATGGCAAAAGGTAAATATGCTCTCCCTGCTATCAGCTGAATGGCTTTTTTATTTAAGAAGGAAAATGTCTAATTTACTGGAATGAAAAAAGCTGCATGCAGAACTCTTCCCAGTCCAGCCCATTGAGAAACAAAACAGAAGGAAAAATGATGTACGGAAGGCACAAACATTGAGGGGTAATTCAGACATACTGCTCAGGAGACCCAAGTGTTGCAACAGCCCCTTGAGATTTTGATCCCAGCACATCAGCTGTGTGGTAATGTTTGCTTTTCTCAGTGGGCTTCCCCACAGGGTTAAGTGTTAGGGTGCAAAAACAAAGCAGAATTTAAGTGCTGCTTGTATTACAGCCCTGAAAAGGCCAAACTCTGTATAGCAGAGCAAATGGGGGAGGAGGAGGCATGAGAAATCGAAAAACAGCAAGGCAGGCTATAGCCTGCCCTACCGCTTCCCTGATCCAATTAATGTAAGCAAGGAGAACAGACAATGGAGGAGTTAAAAGGCCGCAGTCTTTCCTCCCATGCTGAAATAAATCCTGCTTTAGCAGAAATGTGTTCTTCAGCAAGTTAAAGCTCCTCCTTGGACTAAATTTCACCTGGAAGATATAATTTAAAATTAAAATTTCTTTCCAAAGAATATAGGTTTTCAAAGAGTTAAAAATGAAAGGCTGGTTATTTTCTGGCACTGATGAGCGCTCACTATGCCAGTTTGCAAAACAGCTGGAAATCTGCACTTGGAAAATCAGTGTTAAAAGTGTGAGCTTAGTGAGTAGAGGCATCTTCTCACTCAAAGATAAAAAACATCTAACATGTCTCTAACACTCATGAATTGGGCACAGGGAGTGGGAGGAGCTGGAATGGGTAGGAGGTCAGTGCGCTGGGCCAGGACTGGGTACTGCTCAGCTAGAGAACTGATTGGGTTTACTTGCCTGTTTGAATTATCTCATCCCCATTTATGACCTGTAATTTAACACAGCGGAGATGTCACTTGCAATAGCAACTGGGGTAGTACTCTTCGCAGCTCCGCTGCTCCAAGGAGAGAGTCTAGCCAGACTTCACCCCTACTTGGTCAGGGGGGCCCAGAGCCAGGCTCTGGAATGAACCACAGTGCACACGAGGCGCTGCCCAGAGCCAGCGTGAACAGCACTGATATTGAGAACAAGGCTGTCCTTGTGCATCGGTGCAGTACTGGGTGCTGCACCTGGCCATAAGACAAAAGAGCAAATCCTGAAAAGCATCTTGTGCCAATGTAACTAAGCACAAGAAGCCTGGGTTACTGCTGTTTCCTAGCAGTCGTTTAACTCTTCGAACAGGTGTCATAACCTGGGTTCCAACTCCACTCCATAAAACTCACATAAAAAAGACCTTTCGTTTTCTAGCCACTGCCCTATCCCTTTGCCAAATGAATCACAGGCTAAGAAAAATCTTCCAAATGCAACTTAGAGGGATTGCTACAGAACCCAGCAAACAGCTGGGCTCCTCTGGTGTGTCTGTTCTGAATCTTTGATCAGTTTCCTCTTCTGCTCAGGTACCCATGACAGGGAAAAGACAACTAAGCCTCCCCCATGAACCGGCTGACATCGAAGCAGTTAAGGTTTGCTGATGACCTTGCTTGCCCAAGTAGCCAACAGCTACTTCAGAAGAAAAAAAGGGTCAGATTAAAATATGAATCATTAATTCTACTGTTTCGCTACTGTTATTTTCAACAATTTCCAGTGCAGGTGATAAATGCTGCATCATTTGATCAAGTGTGATCAAGGACCACACCTTTCCAGCCCTGAGGGTTTGAAGCTTTCACAAGTCAGCAGCAGTCCCCTCTGCCAGCTGGTGACGCTGAAGGACCAGACTGGTCCACTAGTCTGTAACCTCACACTGAGGCTGAGAGCCTACTGGCATAGACAGCTAACAAAGGCAAAGGCAAGTTTCTTATTGAGTCACAGTCTCGCAAATCCTCCCCTCCAAAAATCACTTTTTGAGTTTGCTCAGTGCCCCTTTCACCCTCTTGGGGCAGATGAAAAAGGCATCACCTCCTTCAAAAAACAGGCTGCTGTTTGGATGAACTGCCATTCCATCAGTGTATAACAGCAAGATGCCCTTACCGTGCCTGTCTCCAAAATTGGCCCTCTCTAATCAGATTGGAGGCTCCTGTACTGTTCCCCCACCACCAATAAAAAAATACAGTGACTGACTACATTCCTGTTCATTCTCCGGCATTGCACTCTCCCACTTTGCATCTTGAGCGCAAGTCTTCAAAAAAAGGATTTAATTTTGAGCTGCATCTAGCAAGGGTAACTACACTGGTGTCTCCATGTAGAGAGAGTATCTTGCACAAAAACTAGGAAGTCTACATGGTATAATTCCAGTAGGATTTTCTTATTCTGCAAGGCTAGGTAGCAGAAGTGCCATGTTATTGTACACAAGTGATTTCTTCAGATTAGATGGCATGGATCCAAAAATACAGCTTTCATGAACAGTCTTTCTGAAGAACTGTGGGAATATGGGCAGAGGTATCAGGAAAAACAGAACTTTTCAAATTATCAAAAAGAAATCTGCTGTAAGTGTGCTCCTAGTGTTACCAGGCTTTAAAAAACTTTTTTTTTTTCTTTTACTTTATAGTTTCCTTAAAGTTCCATGTGAGCTCAAACATTTCTATTATTGTTGGCCATTCAACAGGAAAAAACATAGCCAGGTATGCCCTTTTGTGCTCCCAATGCCTACACTCTAATACGGCAGTACCATCTTTAACAATGTTCTCTGTGTATGGAAACAACCTTCTGAAATAGCTTGGGTTATTCCTGAAACAGGTCATCTTCTTAAGATCATGTATTAAGGAAAGTTTACAGTTGGAACTACTGAAAAGCCCAGAAGCAGGAAAGATGTCCTCCAAATGCAAATATCACAAACATAACATAGCAGGCAGATATCAAACCAGTCTCAGGTTCTGTTGTACAATCTTTGCTCTCTGGGATCAGCACAGACACAGAAGAAAAGCTGAAATGATCCCACACAATACACCCAACATGCATTGCCCCCTGGGCCCCACTTTCCACAGCTAACTTGTGTTGACTGAGGCAAGCACTGCAGGTTTGTGGCAAAGTGGGCATTTCTCCAGGACTGACAGGGACAGTCAGATGGGGTGAAATGCCACATATGACATTATACAGGGCAATGCTCCATTGCAAGCATTCTCTTTTCTTGACTTGAACGTTCAAAGCCATGCTTTCAGCTTGCATAGCTGAGATGCATGCACATGGCAATTAAACTATGCTGGTATGAGGCACAGCTTTTCCAGAGTTCCCAGGCCCACACTTGGAACAATGTCTACACAATGCACCATTATTCCTTTACACCCTTGGGATCTCACAAAGTAGAAACGGTTTTGGAGAAGTGATCAGTCCTGTAATTTGTTGTCAGGCTGTCTCAAAGCCTAGTGTCACACAGTGAAGTCTTTACTAATTAAAAAACCCAATTCTCTCCTAGAAGGTGGTAAGTCACATGTGCAACACCACGGGCCAATACTGGCTTGGGAGCTAGATAACAATGCTGGGGCAGGAGGGTAGGGGAGAATAATGGGTTCTGTGGACAGAACACTTGGTTCTTTGAGATGCTGAGCTCCTTACCTGTGCATCAATAATTTTCTGCTTTGCATCAATAACAGCTTGCATCTCTGCATGATCCTTCTTCAGCTCCTCTTCAACTGCCATGAGTCTGATGAGCAAAAAGAGGTACACATTAGGGTGGTTTAATACTATTCCAGAGTGTTTCAGGTGCTCTGGCCTGTCGGTCTGACTTCTCTGATTGTCCTGGCTCTGCAAGAGAGGAATTCTGCTGCACTTGGAAAAGCTTATCTATCCATCTGACACTCCCAGTTACCTAAGCTTGTTATTCTCAAAATGGACATGTGAGAATAACATGCTCTCAACAACTGTCCTCTGCCTTAAGCACATATTTCAAACAAAGCAAAAAGACCTGGTTTAAGTACAACAGAGACCAGAGTTAAAAATTCCTAAATATTTTCCTTCACTCGCCTGGCAATCTCAGGCAAGTTCCTACACATGCACCCTTGTTTCTTCATCTCTAAGACAGGATGGTATTAGTCCAGAAATGTTAAGTAGCCCATGCCAGTACCTTCTTTAACCTCCAAGAGAACACATGACACAGGGGAGCTGCTTGACCCACACAGTCCCAAGCTTTCCAAAGCCTCACCTGCTGATGATACTTTTCATCTGGCTGTCCTTCTCCTCCTGTTGTCTGCGCAGTCTCTCCTCACTGTCTTCCAGCCTAGACTTATACTCCATCAGCAGCTTCTGCATTTGCTGCTCTTGCACCAGGAGACGCCGCTCATACTCCTCCAGCCGGCGACTTGACACCTTCAGGCGCTCCTTCAGCTTTGCTATCTCTTGTTCATACTGCAGATGGAAAGAAAGAAGGAAAGAATTAGATGCAAAGGAAAAAGAAAAAGATCAGATCATTATAATCTTCTGCTGCTGTCCAGAGAAGGGCATTTTTCTTTTTCCCCCATGAAAAATAAATTGATAGAAGGAAATGATAAGCAAGCAACTGTGGGTAACCCACAGGTGAGGAGCACACAGGCTCCTGTTGAAGGCATTAAGCTGTTCACACACTGTAGGATGTCATTCTCTAGCACAATTTAAGCAGCCAAAGGTCTCTGAAATTGCTCCACAGCCCTGCCCGCTAACATGCCCAGTTAGTCCAGACTCATGCAGTTCCCAGACAGAAGCTGCTAATAGTGCTCAACTGGGGTGACCAAACTTACAAAACAGGCTGGTATAGGACCCAAATAACTCATTCTTCAGTACCTAATCAAGGCATGAAACCATGTGTGAAGACAGAGCAAATCATTCACTACAGAATAGAGCCTGTAAGTTTACTTGGCTAAGGTTTTGTTCTGCTTACTGTCTGTATGGACAGTCACTTCTGCAATAGTGCAATGAATCTCAACGTATTCCACTTTTTCTTGGGTTCATTCACCTTTCGTAACAATCATGTGTTCCTGCTTCTCGTCCACCAAATGTCCTCCTCCTCACTTCCTGCCTTCTCAAAATACCAAACCTCTTACGAAACTTCATCACCATAGCAGCGTATAGATGTAACTGTATTTGGAAAAATGGTATCTAGTCCTGGATATAAATATGCTTAAAAAATAAAAAAAAAAAAATATCATGGATGTTTCTGTGTAGCCCAGAAGCACTGCACTACCTAGATGACAGGCATTTGCCTCAAGTGAAGCCCAAGATAAAATTTTAATGTAACCACTGATGAAGACTGAACTGCATTTTAGAGAGCTTTGTACAATCACTTAGCATATCCTAAGCTATACTCAGTTGGGTTAACAATCATTAACTTTTTTTAAATGGAGTTTAAAGATCACTAAAGTGTTTTGCAGGCATAGCAAAATGGCAGTATGCTGTAGCTACAGTGTTGTCATAAAAAATAATGACTTGAGCAGGATCTAATATGCTTAGGCAGCGTGACTCACAATGCACTTAAGTGCCAAATGTCAGCCTGTAGCGTACGAACTCTCAGCTATGTCAGTTTGCACCCATTTGACATGCTACAGCCCGAACATGGGCTAATCTACAGTATGGGATACTGTATTAGAGATGTGTGACAGCAAGTACAGCAGGAAGTTATGACAATACTACCTGTGTTTGAAAGCATGACTGTCACAGCAGCACCTCAAAGCCATTCTGAACTTGGCTGTACGGTGCACAGAACTCAGTGGCAGCTGTTGAATTGGCTGTGTACAGAATAAAATCTACCTTCTCAGCGTGCTTGACTTCATCTGGATTCTGCTCTGTGTCCTCCTCTACTTCTTCATACTGTCCATTATTGAGAACCCATGCAGCTGTCCTTTCCACTGGTGACATTGTGGCGGAGTCCACAGGTGACTGAACCTGGAGCAGAGATACCTGTAAGCATTTTTCAGAGAAACCACATATAAATCAGCTCTAAAATCCAGTTTATTTGGAGGAGAAAAATGACCATGAATCTGTCAGTCTCAAAGAATCTCCAAACCCCTCTTGCAGAGATACTGCATCCTCCCTTGACTTTGGAAGCACTTACTTGAGTGTCTCTATACCCAACGCACTTTAGAAGTTTTTCTTCCTAAGTTAGTTTCTCTCTGGAAAAGTTCTTGTTTCCAAATCCTGTTCACACCCACCCTCTGCCAGATTTTCAGTAGAGCTTTCTCAACCTGTGATTTCTCTCACAAAGAAAACAGAGTGACAAAGCTTCACTTGCAGCCTGTTCAGGTAAAACAGACTGGTTTCTTTGGAGTACTGAGGAGCTTAACTTGGGAGCAGCTATCTCAGCCAGGCCTGGCAATGGAGCACAGGGCTGCATGGCTTGGATATGAGACAGCACAGCAGTACTTAAAAGTGCCAAAGAGGTGTAACATTATCACTTTAGTGCCTATCAGATTTAGATGGTCTGTTGTAGCATATACACCCAGACAAGGCTGGGAAACGAAGACAGGGCCAGTAGTGTTTACTAGAACTGTAAAACATCATCAGAGGCTATCCTTTTTAAGGGAATCTGAAAAAAAAAACCCAAGAAAAGAAACAAGAAACTCTGCCTGGCTGGGCAAAATATGGCTTGCTATAAATTCCAAGCAATTTTCATGGACAAAGACAAGTTTATAAGCACAGGAATTAGCATAATTACCCCTGAAAGAGCAACACTGTCTTAACTTTTTAAGAAATGTGAAAGATCAACTTCCCTCACCCCAACTATAGCTTCTTTTTGTGCTCAAGCAGCTCTTCAGCTCACTGCCTCATTTCAGTATTGTATCAAAGTGAAACATATTCCCTGGCAGAGGGATTTTAAGTCTTATTTTCAGCAAGAAGCTCTATATGGGAGTAACAGCTTCTTTACATGACTCAGGCAAGGGATCACGTCAACCTCCATATTTGTTTCTTGTGCTCATGAGGACAGGGCTGGTGAGTGCTGTGAACACTCTATGCCAGCTCTGGCCAGATGATCTGCTTGCAATGGCTCAGCTGTCCTGAGCAGCGATGAAGATTCCAGCACTGGAAGAATCCTCAGCAAGGATGGGTACAAAGGCAAAGGAAAGGAGTAGGAATTAGGCAAAAATCCCTAGATCTGGCAGAGACCTTTTTGCTAGAAGGAAGCCTTCAGAGCAGAAAGGCTAATAGCCACTTTCAAGTGCAGTGTGACAGCCTGGCAAAGTTTCTGAGATTTTTTTGATGGTATTTGCTGTCAGGCAGCCATAGCAAGAGAGACTGTGAACCGTGTGTGTCCCTGCCACAGGCCATTCTTGAAGGTAAATACTTTAGCTCTAGGAATTTGCTGGACGAATTAGGAACAGCTATGGATGAACAGTGTCACTGTTCACTGGAGTTAAGGAGGGCTAGGATAATAGAAGGGTGGCTATAATCTTCACCACCAGCCTTCTAACAGACTGCTGATCAGCAGCAAACCTTGCCAAACAACCTTGCAAGCTGTAGGACAGAATATTTTCAGCAGCCATACTCTGAAAGCCTACAAAGACCGAGTGGATTGCAAGCACTTCACATGCTAATGGGTTATGAGTTATACTCTAATAAAGGGGGAAAAAAGAAAAAGCCTGCTAGGAACATGTATTAATTCCCCTCTCTGCCGCTCTTCCAGAGGAACACACTGACATTTCTGTTCCCACCTACCTACAAATGGAAATGGAAGGCAAAAAGTGACCTCTCCCAGCAAACAAAGGGCCTAGCTCTATATTCAGAAACAAATGGGACTTGTAGAGAACAGTCTAATAATTATAACGCCCACAAAGCATGCCTCGAAAGAACATGCCCAGAAAGAACATGCCCAACTTCTCTTTTCTCTTTTTCTTTTAAAAATAAGAACAGAATTCCACAACACAATTTGCAATTAAAAGGACGCAATGGAATTTGCCTCAAAAAAATTTTGGCCACTCCATTTGGCACACTTCAAGACATTTCTCAAGGGTGTGGGGAAGTAAAGAACAAATTGATTTATCTGAATAAAGTAGCAGCAAGTACTCTAATGAATCCAGTGGAAATAATTAGTATGGAAAGTAGAGTGGAAAAATAAGTGGAAGCATATTGCCTGTAAGAGAGAGGAAGGAGACTGCCCTTAAGCCAGTCATAGTCACAGGCATCTATGAAACTGAATGTAAAAAGTAGCTAGAGAAGAGTCAGTGTGTCGCTAAGCAAGCAAAGGTAACTGATTTACTGGGAGGCAGTTGGGTAATCAGCAATTTAAGACGAGCAGAGCCAGAGGTTTGCAGACAGCTAACTGAATGTTTCTTGTACATACACACAGTGCAGAAGCCACCCGAGTAAGATGTATGCACAAAGACTGGAGACATGCCACCTGTTCCTTCTCCTCTATCCTAACACCTTCGAAGTAAAGCCGCCTTTGTGAATTTGTGTAGGCACTTCCCACAAGAAGCCCTGAGGTGATACCAGCTCTCTGAGGATTTTGGCTAAGACACTGCACAGAACACCATACAATAAAAACTCATCAGATCATGCAATACAGGTTCACATTGGATGCCTGAGAAATGCAAAGGGAGTTTATCTTTCAAATTTAACCTTGTTACTGGCCTAAAAAATTCCTACCACCTCCACACTAGGCTTAGTTATATTCAAAATACTTCACCTATCAACCCTTCTATGCCCAAAAACACAGACTCCAAAGGACACAAACATATGCACTTCAAATAATGTGCAATTACTTTTTTTCGTATTATTAACTTGGCATATTAAGCTTTGCTTTGTGATTCAGTGTTTCTGATCTCCTTATACTTTAATGAACTTGAGGTATCAAAGTAGTTTTGAAGCCCTGATTGCTCCTGGGTTCCCAGGCATCATCCAGATTTTCCTCCTTACATCTGTAACATTCAGGACTTTGCCAAGAAAGCTACATGAACAGCAATACCAGTAAAATCTTTGGCAGACAAGGAGCTCATGCTGGCAACTAAGTTCTTCTGCCAGCTTTAGGTTACAAGTGCTTCCCCTGCATAACCACGTCTTCACCAGAGCTTTTGCCATTAGGGCTACATCAGCAAGGAGGATCATAACCTCCTGCTCCTCGCAGATATACGTTCTCCAACAGCATGGTGCAGTCTCAACCTCAAGGCCTGCAACTTTCTGGAGTGAAAGTCCTCACTTGCGCCTGTGTGCAGATTAGCATCCTTCATAGAAAGTCTTGTGGAAAGCAGGAGCTCAAAAAACTTCCTTCTGTACTAGGTAAGGTAAATCAAACATGACCGCATTTACCCTCTCAGTGACCACAGAAGAAAACACTTAACTCCATGGAATGGCGCGGGTGTTGTCTTCAAGAGCCTCACCTTGCCCATCTAATAAGTCTGAATGCACTAACATGACATTTCTAAAAACCACCACCTTCCCTTAGACCTGCAGATCGAGACATTTTCTACCTTCACCATTGTACCAAGCATTTAAATACTCATTTTCTATTTAACATTAAACTAATTTAGGAAAAGACTTTCATATACAGCAAATCACAACAGGATTTTTTTTTTTTTTTTGTAAAGGAATGTTGGCTTTTTGACAGGAAAATCTTGATTTACAATTGCTGTGAACAACTGATAAAGTGCATCAGGAGTTGGTATATATAAGCACTGCTTTCCAGCAAGTGTTTGCATTATTCGTAGTTTGGGGTGATTAATGAAAAAGAAGCACTTATTTGGGGACCAGCAATAGATTGTTGCGTTATGGTGAAACATAGATTTCTCCACACTTAAGATAACTGTGCTTATGATTTTGGCAGCAGTTTATATTTTCTCTTTGTTTATTTCTCCGGTTTTAGGTAGCTATGCTTTTAAATTAGCACCACAGGGCAAATACAGTCTCATGTGGCAACCTTAGCTACAATTTAGAACAAAGCTTCTTCTATTTGTTTTATTCAGGGAAATTTTCAAGTTTTGTTTCTTTCAGCAGGCAATGGAAAACTATTTTTTTTTAAATATTTAGTACAAAAGCGTCCAAAAATAACAGGTAAGCTAGGCTTGCCAAGCTTGTAAGGGTAACAAAGCATGACTATTCCTTACACTTGCTACTGGCCACTGAGTTAAGTGCCAGTACTCTTGATTCGACTCAATTCAACTCAAAGGTCAAAAAGCTTTGAAGCTTGACGCAGCAATCAGCTAAACATCAAAGCAGAAAGAATGTGGAAAAAGGCTTTCCTTACCTGCTGCGTTTGTTGCCTCTGAATTGCCCTCACCTTTGGGACAGGGCTCTCTCTAGAGGATGAGGACTGCTGCCGGGACCGGCTCCCATTCTGAATGGGTTCAGTCACCATGGCCCCAGACACTCCCGACATGCTGCCTGTGCTCCGCAGGGAAGCACTGTGCGGCAAGGACTGCGGTGCTTTGGCCCTGGCGCCCAGTCCGGCTTGGTCCATTTTGCGGATCTGTGCTTGGCTGCTGCTGTTCTGGCGGGGCAGTGCAATGGGGACATGCTTGTCTGGAACTGTGTGGCGCCGGGAGAAGTCCTCACTCTGTGTGCTGCGCTTGGTGAAGTCCTCCATGCTGCTGTTGCTGGGTCCACTAAGTTTGAAGTCTTCACTGTTGCTTCGGCTCTGGGAGCTGGCAGTGCTCAGGTTCTCCAGGCTGGAGTCCACAGAGGCCTTTGGCATTGGTGGGGTTGGGTTGTTGAGATGGTAAACTGGGTTCTGGAATGACAGAGGCTGGAGGCTGCCCTGTTGGTTCAAAGCTGGGTGCAGAGGCCTTCTCACCTGGGGAGCACTCTGGGGTGTGCTCTGAGTTTCCCACAGCTGTTTGATGTTTGCCACCTGTGTGACAGAGAGCTGGCTGCCAGCTAAGCGCAAAGGCACATCGTGCATAACAGAAGCATGGTCAGTGTGAGCCGTGTGAGGATCTTGGAGGTCCATGAGAGAGATGCTACGTCCGTTGGGCAAGATGCTTTCCCTTTCATCCTTATCTGAGTAAGTCATGCTCTGGGTGGATGCCTGCTGGACCAACAGTAAGGTCTTGCCCCTAAAATATCCATCTACATTTTCCTGGGTTGGAGACTTCAGCTTATGCAAGTCACTGTGGAGCAGAAAGGAATTTGGTTAATTTTTAAGCAGCCAAGACCCTTAGAGATCTGTCCCAGAGAAGTCTTTCCACCTCATTTAACCTCCCCCCCAACTGAAAGCTTCAAGGAACCAGATTTCCTTTTATGAGCTCTTTGTGTTCAAGTCAGAACACACTCTTCCTTAATTACCACTTATCTTTGAGAATTACATTTGATTCAAGAAGTGCTTCATCTTCATTTTTTTTTACAGGTGAAATGCAAACCATTCCCATCAAATCCTCCCCCCCTTAGACACTTCTGTCTTCAGCAAGACTTCGGAGCAGTTCAGATCCCATTTAACCCTTTACCAGCATTATATATTGTTGGGGCCTGCAAATTCAACAGGAGTTATGTGAAGGCTCCTGTAGATCTAGATGTAAGCTCAGAAGGCAGACATTTCCATGTAACAAAACTGGCCCTCATATCTCAGACAGAAACTACTCTAAGACCACAGTATCCAAGCTCTTTAGCAGTTCTGTCATGTCACAGCTTTTTGCTTCAGATTAATAGCTATTACAGTATGCGGAATGCTGCACTAAACAGAGGAGGGACTACTTGTGCTATTCTACTGGTAACAAGTTCCACCTACAGCCCAGTTTTTCATTAGCAGTAAATAAGTGGTCTGATCGCCAGAAGGAAAGATTATGGCTGACTATGCATCCGGACACTCTGACTAGCAGTAAATTGCAAAACTGTTTTTTAGCAGCTGAAGTCATTGACCCCCAGAGACATGTTGGAGTCCTGAGTAAGTGAAAAGCTTCAGGTCTCTAGTGCCACCTTTTGTAACTCTTACTGGGACTTGTGTATTCCCTGTGAAAGAGGCCCAAGCTCTGCACTTCTATAGCTGGCCTGGGCAGACAGATCAGGTAATGAAGCACTCAACCCTTAACAGGCTTAACAACCCCCTTATCCCACATCTTCCCTTGAGCTCTGGATGTTACATACCCATCAGTGGGGTCCTCGAATATCTTCTGAAGCCCTGAGGAGAGACTGCCACTGACGTTTGGACTAGAGCTGTGCTCAGTGAAACGCCTCAGCTGCTGCTGTATTGGCGTAGGGTTGGTCATTGATTTGGTGATATCAGCAAGAATACGAGGAAGAGGTCCCAGTTTTGCCACGGTCGCCTGTAGGAAGGAATTTTCACCCTAATTGGACAACAAGCACCGCGACATCCGCCAGTTTTTTTGATAACGATGCACAGAGGCGGAGGGGTGGAGGTGGAAGGAAGGAGGGTGGGTGGTTGTGTGCGGGTGTGCCAGGACCGTAATGCAGTGTTACGGAGCAGCGTAACCACGGCGACGAGATGGATGGAGGAGACGAAACGGGGTGCAGCAGACATTGAGGAAAGAAAAGGAAATAGAAAAGAAATTAGGATTGACCCCCAAAAATAAAAATCATGCTCAATAAAACAAAACTATTGCCATTCCAATGCAAAACTATCATGCAAAGCAAATTAAGTCCAGGGTGGGTGAGATCAAAGTGAAAACTATGGTATCTATTCATTAAAGTGCATTCAAAGACTACACATTGAGCTAGTGGGGGGACTTTCCAGGCAAAGGATGTCATGTGGTAAAGGAAATGCATGCCAACAGACAAAGGGATGCGGCATTCAGTGGATCATGAGAGAACTGCGAGGGTTGAGGGAGATGGAGAAAGGAAAGGTTTTCATTTTGTAAGCCTTTTGCTTTTGGCATCCTACACTGATGCCACCTTCTGTAGTACCCTGTTATCAACAATTAAGGCATTCTTCCTACCTAAAAGTGAAAAATAACTGCATAAAAACATCAATGATCCTCATCCCAACATTATCACATCAGCCTGGGATTACATGTGTAGCTTCTGGTTCAATTACATGTTAGCTCAGTGTTGGCTAGGCCTAGGATAGGAGGAGCTGACCTTCCAGCAAGGAAGGCTGCTCGTTCAGGTTCTTTATCTTTCTCCCCTCTTTGGGTCACTGCTGGTTATATCATCTACAGGGCATCTTCAGGCTCTTAGGACTGCAGGAAAAAGGGGAAAGTGCTGGAGGTTTAGAAAAAAGTAAAGCTCTGCTACAAAGACAATATTCTTTTCAAAGATATCCTTATTTTTCCTGTAAGCTGGTATTCAGTCAGTTTGGCTCCAAAGAAAGGTCTCTTTGCAGACACTTTCATATAGCACTTCTTGTGTGTCTATTAAGATCTCTGAGGTGACTTCTCCCATCATTTCCCAGTTATTACCTACAGTAAAGCAGTAGTGCATGTAACTTTACCCCTTAATTCTCTTTTTAGCAAACCACTATACCAGCTCCCAAGGGACTGTTAGGATAGATCCATGTGTCTAACCTACAAGAAAGGGCAAAACAGATCTGCTTTGACAGTTTATCCAGGCCTGGCTCCTCCCTCTTTTTGCAACCCAGGACATTTAGGGCTGTTGCCTTCAAAGAGCAGCTCACAGTAAGTAACACCAAGTCTAAAGATCCATTTGCAGTTCTAAAGACTGGAGCTGGGTTTGTCTTGACCTGATGTCTGACTAGCTTAGAGGGAGATGGCAGTGTTCCCCGCACTGGTGGGTTTATCCCACTTTGTAGAAAACAGCGGATCTGGTCTTTTGAGTGCTCACTTTGCCTGTTTTCCTAAGGCTGCTGAACTGTCTTTACAGCTGACTTTGCTGCCTACGATATTTTGAATGTACACTGTGTGCATGTAGGAGGGAAACAGAAAAACAAGAACATAAATTGTTATCAAACTAAGGTTAATATATATATTGCCTTTTTGAGACAAGGACATTTCAATTTACTCTGATGCAACAAGCTCAGATTTTTTTGTTTTCTGTCTTAAATAATGTACTGTGAGAAAATAGATACCCAACAAATAACTGCTGGCAAACCTTAATGCAACTAAAATATTAAGAGTGCATTGCAATTCACCTCTACAGTTTCAAAAGAATAATATAAATGGAATATGGACAAAATAATGCAACCTCTAAAAGGTGAAATATCGAACAGTTCCAAGCACTTTCCAGGTCTTATCAACTACCTTTGCTATCAAAGGTTTTAATGATTTTGCATCCTGCAAAGCCACATAGCTAAGGAAGAGCAAATGACTGCCATTTCTCCTTCTGTAGCTAAATGGAAGCAATGTTTATTATAGGTGCTATCTATTGCAATCAGCAGAACAGAATCTGGACAATGCATATGACCCCAGCACAATATATGACAGAAAGTATCTTGCTTTTGTTACAGGATAAAACTGAGAGTGGATCCAGGTTTTTACATGACATCCTCTTGTATATTAAAAACTAATCTGAAGACTACGGAAATGAGAACATCACAGCAGACTTTGGAGCAGGTCTTTCATGAGAACAGTTCTGCCTGGCCAACACATTACTACGTCAGAGCTGGGCAAAGTCGGGTCTGGTGTGCAGCAAAGCACCTCTATTAGCATCAAAAAGGGCACTGCAACATATTTATTTTCTGGCCAAACACCCTCCCTTTTTTCCAGCTCACTTATGAGAAAGGACTGGCTGCTCAGTGAATTCCAGGTCTGCTTTTAAGTGCTGCCCTCTCCATCATTGAACACCCAGCCTTCCTCAAGGAGCTGCAACGTGTTTGCACTTACTGCTGAAGCCCAACCACTTCATGTGCCCTGATCTGAAATCACAGAAAGAACAATTGTGAAATACCACTATCAAACATTCCTCTCAAAAGCTACTGAATAAGTTCTCCTGAAAGCAGGCTTCAGCTGCTCCCTTGATGTTTCCTAGTGTTTACTGTTGCTACGATACAATTGCTGGATTCACCCTCCTGGGCCTCCAGCCTGCTTTACCTTATCAAGTTGGGACACAACCTCCCATAGGAGGGAATGCAAAACTGAGAGCTCTCTGCCCAGATCGATGTAGCCCTCAAATCCAGGCATGTTTGAGATGGTATCTGGATTAGAGATCTCCAGGAGAAAACGCTTCATTCCTCCCCACTCATGTTCCAAAAAGTCATTCATGAAGGCCATATATTCTTCCTTATTACCAAACCTGCAAGAAAACAGGGGGTGGGAGCAAAACGCAGTCAATAATCTCAACACAAAATACAGAGTAGAAGTGCTTACAGACAATTACTTAAATGCTTAACTTTAAACCTGCCTTTCCAAAGATCTATACCTAGAGGAAAAAAAAAAAAAAGGAAAGAAAAAAAAGGACAATTTAAGAGTTTTGCTGCTTTCTTGGACTTATTTAAATACTAGTAATTCAGTGTCCACATTATGATCGAGGGCTCAACACATCTTTCCCCACTCCCTCCCATCCTTTCTCTCGTCCCTTCTCTGCATCTCCTCCCCTTTAAGAGACATGCCATGCCCTTTGTATCATTCAGATGGGAATTTTGGAGGAAGAAAGGAGGAAAATCACGATCCTTGGTGGGAATAAGCTTTTTTCTTTTGAAATAGCATACACACTGACATGTTAATGCATTACTCTTCCCCGTCTTATACTGTGTCCCCTCTACTGAATTCAACACAACTCAAATCTGCATGTGAAAAGGAGAATTTATCTATCTAGCTCAACCCTGAGGTGTCTCAAGCGGAAAAGCACTCACATGTAAGTGAGAAGTTTCCTCCTTTTCTAAAGCTGACTTCAGTTTGTCAGAGAATCAGCTGCCTGAAAAAATGACTACCAAGCAGGGCTCTCCTTGCTCCATAGTAATTTGGAGTGACTTGCACCCCTAGAGGCACAGATTTCAGTTTTACTGCCACCACTTACTTAGCAAAATTGGCAAGATTCTGAATGACTTTAGCAATAAGTGTGAGTGTGCGAGACGTCCGGTCATCAGGATACTCCTGCATGAGGCTGAAGAGGCTGGGGGACATGATAGCGGGGCACAGGAAGCGGAGGAAGAGGGAAGCACTGATCAGGCGTTCACTGATGTCCTGCTTGCCCCTGCTCAGGCACTGCTGCTTCCAAGATGCAAATACCTCCTTCAGTTCACGAGGGAACACACTAAAAACCAATAAACCAGGAAATAAAATCGCATGGGCAATGAGATGCAACCAGCTGAACTAGTGACCAATCACCTGCAATAATTATCTGTAAGAAAACACCATCGGCACTTCCCTTTCTCCCACCCACCCTCTTTTCCCTCTATAGGCTAGGAAATGTCATTAGGCATCTATTCTTAGATTCCCATTTAATCTGGTAGTACTTAAGTACTCTTTAAAGCATGGCTTGTTCATATATGTTAAGTGAAGCCATTTTCAGACACTCTGATTTGCAAGTTAAGAACTTATCCATTGCTACTGTGGAGAAAACAGGGTGTTAGAACATTAAAAACACACTGAACTGAACTCGTCTCCATAACTGAACTTTTTATTTTGCTCGTAAAAAGCTCTCCCAATATTTCGCATGTGCTTCATTCTGAAGCAGAAAGGCCCTTCTTTCACTGCTACTCAGAAACATAGATTAATAGAAATCTCTCTGCCAACATTTCCTCCCTGTTATTTCCTGTTCAATTCTACAGATTTAAAGGGTCTAAAAGTTTTCTATACACATCAAAACTTTCAACTTTTTATTCCAAGTTCAAGCTAAGCTGTTATCTTCTCACTTTATTCCTTTCATATTGAGTCACAGCTCAGTATGTGTTCCCTTGGCAGAGTATTTCAGCAGAAGCTCCTGTCAGGTATGGTGTGTGGGACTGGAATACCTCAATTTGGGCAAAAGATCCACCTGCAATATGGTGTCACACATAGTAAGGTAGTGAGGAAAGGAAACTAAGTCAGTCTCAGAAGATAGATGGGTCTATGCTATTTCCCTGTATTGCTGTTTTCTTGTCTTCAGAGGAGGAATGGGCATCCTCTAAGCAAATGACCTAATTGGGGAAAAGAGGAGGGAAGATGCCTCACCAGTAAGAATTGATAATCTTGCAGAAGGCCAGCTCACAACACATTTTCAGGTTGCTCTGATGATCTGTTAATTCACTGGATGAACATTTGCTGGGATCCACTTCACAGTTTTCATCTGACTCATACAAAGCCTTGATAAACTCGCCTGGACAAAGGGAAGAGGATGACAAACCAGGGTAGTTACATGAAAAGCCTTCTTGACACACCTTTAAATCCTGCTTATGTCTTTCCTTGGCAACTGCCTCTTCTGCTCCCTGTGCCTGCAATACAGCCTCCAGACACCAGATGTTGGGGATACAACTCCTCCCAGGTCTTTCGGAACAGAGCACTTGACGTACCAGATTAGATGGCTGGTGCCCTGATGCTTCAGACTCCCATGCCCTCGCTGTCCCCATATATAGGTACAATAACAGGATGGCTTTGCTTACAAACCCTGCAGACACTTCACTTGGAGCCTAAAGAATAGGATTTGACTTTGTATTCAAATTGTACTATCAACTATAAAATTATCCACAGTCTTAGAAATGAAGCTGCTATTTGTCTTCATAATTTCCCCAGGAAATGCACTTGACAATGATATTTATTTTTATTATTTCTAAATTTACATTTTTTTTGAATTTTTAAAAAGTGTCACCTTGCTCTTGAATAAGAGTAATACTCAAGTGCTAGACAGATACATCTAATTTTCTCAACCTCTTATTAACACCTTGCAACATTTTTGTAGCCTGCAACTTTCAAAATCCTTTGCATTTCTGTCATCCTTTTCTTACAGCAACAGAACAGAAACTGGACACACAAAAAACCAGATGACGTTTCCTTTGACATATTGGAGTAAACTACCTACTAGTTTTTCTCCTACATACGCAGCACACCAAGTGATATTTAAACTGTTGTTGCTCACTAGGAAAAACTCTTTATTCGTTCACTTAATGATTCAATGTCTTTTAAGTTCATCTCCTCAGATGATCTTGCTGGCTCTGAGCTGACATCACAGGGCTTGTTTGTGCAAAAGGGTTTTTTTTGTCTTTGTTTTCATAAAAACCCTCAAACATCTCCCAACCCCCTCCCCAAGTCTCAAGTCAGCAGTGTTCTCGCAAGCAAAGCAGGCAGCACATTTCTTAAGCTTTTTTTTTTTTTTTGGTGGAGTCCAAAAAAATTTCTGCTGAGGGCATCATGCTGATTTATTTGCAAAACTCTCACTTCTGTTGAGCCAATTCTGCTTTAACTGTTGTTTACTGAATAATTTTTTTCCTTAACATATTTGAAACTTAATCTTTGTCGTCTACAAGATCCAGGCTTCATCACATACTAAGATGCACTTACAGATGCATTAAATAGCTAACACCAAGCGTAATGTTAATCCTTTCAAAGAACATGGCATCTGAGCAAAATGACATTTAAAACTTGGCAATGAATTAGATGGGTGTATTGTCATAAGCAACCTTGCCCTGAGCTACAGACAAGCTGGATGACCTTAGGGGGATTTTCCATCTCTCATGTCTATGATTTACAGTCTTATCACTCTGTGCTAAATGATGTATTAGAAGTCATTAATTTTAAAATATTTTTATGTAATTACTGCACATTAAGGGGCTTGCAGTCAAATGTAATATACTGGTCCCGCAGCTGATTGTTCAGTCTGCTGCAAAGCATAGCACAAAGTAACATGCTGCTCATTTCTCCACACCAGGCGAGAGCCTAGGACTGTGACTTATGCTCAGTGGTTCCACCCATGAGAATAAGACTACCAGAAGAGGCTCATTACACTTAAGAAATGGCCAAAATGCATATAATCACAGACCTCACTATCCTGACCCCTGGAGCACTAATTTAGCCAACTATCTCCTTGATGACTTGCCAGCATCTGGGATTGCTGAGGACAAGCAAGACTGCTGGGAAAGCAAGCTGCCTTTTTTTTTTTCTTTTTGTGAAAGGATGTGGTGTGGGACTTGGCTTTGGCCTGATCTTGTTTCTCTTGTATCAATTTCCAAAGCTTTCTTCATCCAAAAAACAACAGGGGGATGGGTGGCTCATTGTGCAATCGTGGGTAACAAAGATTGTGTGGAGTTGCTAAAAGCTAACTGCAGTGAGACTGTGAGTTTCTTCAGAAGAGAGCATGCACGTTTTTGGTCCTCTTTATTGCAATATTAGTTGCATGGACAGTAATTCCCAAGGCAGTGACTTATGACTAGCGCAGGGGACAGTAATACAATCATCAGAATCCACCCTGGGACATAACCATGGACATTAAGACCCCGCAAGGGGAATGGAGTGGGACATCACAGGTTGGCCAGCCAGTTCTAATGAGGCAGTGAATAAAGAGCACTTGGGATAAACACAGGCAGGAGGCTCCATAGACAGTCTGCATCTTTATCTTGTGCCCTGAGCTGCTCAGTAGCCCTGCAGCCTCACTCCCTCTGGCCATGTTTGTCTAAGGATTTATGTTGAGGCAAGGTACCAGTTTAAAAGGGTAACACAAAGGCTTATGAATTAATTGCTCTGTGGCAAAGGTAAGGGCTGAGCAAGTCCAAGGGTTGCTCTGGAATGTGCCAGCATTACCAATAGTTGCAGTTGAAGCATCTGAAAATTAGTTTTCTTGTACTACCTGCGTTCAACCCAAGCGCTAGGGTGGGCATGTCATACTTAACATTCGTTAACACTATAGCTAACATTTACTGTTAACTCAATGGCAAGTGAGACTAACTGGAGATGCCCCAGCAATATGCACTTACGGATGAGAACCTCAGCTGTCAACCAGATACGCCTGAATATATCTAACCCCCTACGTGACAGCACTTCAGTCTAAAGTGAGTGCAGGAGCTTCTTTAGCATAAAAGGATTAGTGAAATACATGCTTCACATTCATAACCCTTTCTGAAATCTCCTCCTAACTGTATTGCACGTAATACCAGATTCAGTCCCGAAACCACAACACTAGGTATTTGTCTCAGTTTCCACTGTTAAACTATGTGTCAAAAATCCATTTTTTAAGCCTGTTCATATATCAGATGGAACAATCACTATTGCCCACAGATAAATTGCAGTATTTATAGCACTTCACAACTAGAGACGTAAAAGAAAGTTACCCAGAAAAACATAACATGGTGATACAACATTTAAGTGGGACTCAGCTGTGTCAAATCCGATTTGTCTTGCCTTAAATGCTACTCCTACAGGCACCAAAGAGCACCTTCTTCTGTGTGGAGGAAGGGCATCGAGAGTAAGACAGCATGTATTTTGCTATATGGATGCTAAACACCTGGCTGAGTGCTGAAGCAGTTCCTTCCCATCCCACATTCCTACATGCACAAGGCTTCAATCATGTTGTAGACAGTTCGAGGTTAGCCCTTGCAATGCACACAGGTGACAGACAGGCACTCGCTTACCTAGTGCATCGTGAAGATACTTCTGCCCTACCAACTTCAGGTATTCCTCAATGGCTTTGGTAGCAAGTGTGTTCTCCCTGAAGATCAAGACATCATGCTCCCCACAACGATCTACCTCAGACATCACCAAATCCGTCAAGAAGTCCTGAAGAAAAAGGTCAAATGGCAAGAGGTTAAACAGGCTCAGTCATGCCAGGCTAACTGCAGAAGCCAAGAAGGGAGGATAAACAGAGAAGCCAGAAGATTACTGAAATAATTGCTCAGCCTGGGACAAGAGCTGCAGATGCTACATGTAGTATGGGCTAAAGAAATAGCTAAGGCTCCTCTTGTGCTTATTATACTCACAAAATTATATAGATCACAAATTATAAAGGGAAAAGCAAAAATCTCTAAAAGAAAACCTTTACAGCCAGGCTTGTGTTTCATCCTGAGCAGAACCCTTCACCAGTTTATCAGTGACTTTGTCTGCTGAAAGAAACTGTGATATCATATTTATCTTTTAATACCGAATATTCCATACAAACTTTGATTTAAAAATTCAGAATGGAATTAGTTGCATGGACACTAATGGACACTTGTTAGACACAAGTCCTTACAGCTTGGTGAAATGTAAATAGGAAGAATGGCTTATACAAAATAAGTCACAAACCAAAAGCGGTTCAGGATTTGGGAAAAAAGTTAACATACTTGCTGGGGATCTATATGGCTTAACTTCAACTGTATTTAAATGCCCAGGCAGGAACTATCAGCAAGTCTTGATAACAGTGAATAACCTTCTCGATACAAGGTCTAATTCTACAGTAATATTTATTTCCTGAAGTGATTACTTTTGTGCATCAAGGACACTCAGCATTTCGCAAGAAATACTTGCTATTTTGCAAGATTCAATTTCAGCCACCGTAAAGTTCTCCATGAGAGGAAGCATATTTCTTTTTTTTTTTTAACTTTTAAAAACCCAACCAAACAGAAACCCCCCACCCAAAAAACCAAAAAACCCAACCCAAAACCTACCAAAAAACGCCAAGAACTCCCAAAACCAAAACACAACCCTGAATTAGGACCTAGTGGTAACTGTGACTTGCTGGTTCTTATGCAAACAAAACATCCCCCAATAGTTCAAAGAGTGCTGTAGTAAGGTTCACTACATTAACTACAATACAAAAGCTATAATGCACTGTAAGTGTATGAGTGTAAAATACACAGAACAAATTATATATGCTAAGTATAGATCAAAAATACATAAAGAATACTCTTGGTTTTCAATCCATTATTGCTGTTTCTTTTCAGCAAAATCAGAGAGAATTATATTCCCCTGGCACAAACTGTAGTAAGGTTCACTACATTAACTACAATACAAAAGCTATAATGCACTGTAAGTGTATGAGTGTAAAATACACAGAACAAATTATATATGCTAAGTATAGATCAAAAATACATAAAGAATACTCTTGGTTTTCAATCCATTATTGCTGTTTCTTTTCAGCAAAATCGGAGAGAATTATATTCCCCTGGCACAAACTGGGAACATCAGCTGCATCACCACCAACATAGTGTGAACTGGAAATGTACCCTCTTAGCAGCTTTAGGTTATGGCAGCCTAAGCTGCTCAGTACTTCCAGTAAATAGAGGTTCAAACATTCAGGTGCTGGGAAACTTCTAATACTTAATTTATCTACCTGTTGTAGCTAGCACTGCAGGAATCCAGAGCCTATTTTCCAGCAGGATTTCAGCACAATCCTACCGAAGCTATCCTAGCTGCCAGCTTCTCTTGAGCAGACAACCAACCTTGTGTTCCTTTCACACAGTGTCACAGAGCGCCAGAGGAGAACAGGGGAGTGTGGCAGTACTACAGCTTGGTACTACTCACACACCCACTTGGCAGGCAGCCTCCAGATAAATCCATGCTTGTTAATGCTTCTCCAACTTTCCCAAGACCTACAAGATATTGTCCCACAATCTAATTTAAGAAACTCCACTCAATTGGAGGCCTACTCCAATTGCTGCTTTGGAGAGAACCATCAATGTGCACCCAGAAGTCCTAATAACATCCCCGGGGCAGCTGGGATCACCATTAACTGAGTATAGATTCCCCAAATGGCTGTTCAAATGCTGACCAAATCAATGTAAGCATTGATTAGCTGACTTAGCACTGAATCAACAATAGCATCCTTCTGCTCACTGTATCAGAGACTTCTTTATAGAAGTAATTCCCCAGTTTACCAATCTCTTACTTACTTATCTCTTATCCTCTATCATGATTTTAGAAATACAGAAAACGTTGCTGAAGACTCAAGTACAGGCCCTAACTTTTCAGAACAACATTAAGTTAGTCCTCCTGCTTACTTTGTATGCAGCATCTTTAATCTCTCTATCAACTCCTAATCATTGTTGGTACTGTGCTTAGCTATATGCCTTCCTGGTAGACGCAATTGCCCAATTCTTTTCAAATATACTTTTGAGACCCTTTTCTCAGCCTTACCCCATTGAGCGCCTTCTGCTTTGCTTATGGTCACAGGCTACCTAGCTTCTAGCTGAGGAGATATCACCGATCAGCAGCGAGAGGGAATCGTTTTGACAGGAGATGCCTGTTCTTACCTTAGCTCTCCCCGTGCTCTGAAGAATGTGCACCAAAGCACAAGCCATCTCTTCCTTGTTCCTTACACTGATCACAGGTTCCAGCACAGAGCACAGCATGGTGTAGTTGCTGGTAACAAACTCTGCAAATTCTTTGTATTGCTCCATGGGCAAGATGGTGATAGTCTGATAACGGGACTTTATCCGAATGGAAGGTCCCCCTGATTTCCCTTTGTTGGGTGTAGGAGTGCTGACTGGGTACCATTTTTCCACAAATTGGCGACCGGTTACACTGGCCATGGGAATGTTGACCAGGCCTACATAATTGTTCTTGTCCTTTTTCTTCTTCTTTTCCACATCCTTGTAGATGTGAACTGTGATGCTGTGAAGAGGTGGGAGACTGTAGAACTCAAAGTGCTCTCCCCAGAAAATGTTATCTGCTTTTGTTTTGCTGGTGGTGCGGGCAAAGAGTGTGTCATCAAGGCACAGCTCGCAGAAGTATTTCTTTTTTGGGGCCAGGTCCTTTGCCTCAATGATCCAGAGACGGAGCACATTTTCAGCTCGACGGCAGTTGTCCTGTGCAGAAGAAAGAGCTCAGCTTTGATTCAAAATCCCTAAAAGTTGAAGATTTTGTCTTCTAAAGCAGTAGCAAAAGGCTGCCTTTTATGTCCAAGGTAGGGACAGGGTCAGAATTCAGAATGAGATTCTCTGATCTTCAGAACCTCTAGAAAATCAGACATTTTCTAAAACAGAGGTGAAGGGCTGTCTTTTGTGTGCCAAAGGTGGGGACTAGAACATTTGTCTTCTTAAAAAGCTGTATCTGAAATGCTTTAGAAAACAAGCACTCCGCACAGGAGCCCCTCAAAAGCTGCTAGACTGATGTGGCACACTGTATTGTTTACTCTTGTGAATAACTCTAAGGAAGCTGTTAGCCTGTCCCTCAAAGGTGGTATGCCAGCTACAAAGGTGACTTATCAGGTATTTCCAGCTGATCAATAACTCGTTCCCATTCTCACTCTGGCTCAAATTCCTTTTGGTCCCGTTTCCACCACCCCCCTCACCTAACTGTGCCCCCACAGTAAAACATGAAACCTATGAAGCCACGTTCCACCCTTCTGAGGTGCACGGTATCAGAAATCCAGTCTGAAACATCATAAGCAGGCACAGGGGCAGGGATCAGAAAGCACGCTGACACGTATTTTATTCGTTAAAGATCTGACCTACTGCACTCACTAGAACAGTACACAGCAGCTTTCTGATACACTGATGAGTGGATGTCTCCCCAGACTAAATTAATTGAGGAGGCACCTGTGAGAAGCCCTGGTACATCCAATCATACCACCTCTATTCCCCAGTAACCTTATTTCCACAGTTTTTATTACCTTATTTGGCTGCACTGTCCTGCGTAGGTTTTCCATCCACTTGTCCCTCTCTGCTGCAGAGGAACAACTGAAGCATTTACTGCCACTGGAGTAGGTTACCTGGAACATACAAATGACAAGCTGAGTTCAGGCAAGCCCAGGAGACATGTAAGAGGCTGCAAAAAGCAAGGAAGATAAGCAATGCTTGAGCAACAAAGTAAATATTAAAAAGCCAGGAAAACAATATGGGAGCCTAGATGGCAGAAAGGTTAGAAGGCCCACAGAATGAAGAGAGAAAAAAACCCCTCAGTTCAAATTAATCTAAGACTAAAGAAACATATGAGGAGCACCAGAAGCTTCTCTTAAAGACTTTTAAACAAGGCTTTAATCAACCAGTTAATTCTTTTTTTTTTAAACACTTGTTAATTGATCCATAGCTATTAAATGCTTGCAGTTTTCCCTGTTAAGGCCCAGAGGCAGATGATTTGGTTAGCATAAAGACCAACAGAACTAAACAATGTATTAATATAAGGCAAAACACACTGGAAACGGTGTCTTCAGGCAATAGAAAATATTTCCAAGGGACCGTATATACAGCAACCAAAGGAGTTGTGCTCTGATCCAGCCCTGATGCTCAATGTCATATGCAACTCTGATTTCATGCAGGAGGGAACTACCTTGGTTTCCTTCACTTTTGCATGGCCTGACAAGCTTCATTTACTCTTTCTATTCATTTGTGCACACAATTAAAAAGCAGTTTGAGGCAACAGCCTCAGAGCTAAGTTGTTGCCAGTTTTTTCACTCAAGCCCCCAAACTGAAGAAAGCTGGAAAGTGCCTCCAACCAGAAGAATGAGACTGAAGTGAACAGGAACAGTTCCTGGATGCATCCTGAGGGAGAAGAGCCTGATATGCTGGTTTTCTGCCAGAGCAGTTTTCCAGGTTGTAAACAGATCTTTGTTCCAGAAATTCAGACACATCTGACTAATCCTGCTGAAGACAGACTGTCACCCATCCCTGCCACGACAGATTATGATGGGCTTAAATGCATCCACATAGCACACACGAATACGCTGTTGGTCCTGCGCGTTAAGGGCTGTGCTCACACAAACAGCCTGTTTCTGAAGCAAAGCTAGGAGGCATGCAGTGCTGTGCTGCAGGCTGCGCTGAAACAGCAAGAGAATCTTTGCATCCTGCTCCACGGTGCAATGGACATGACAGCAGTTACTGAAGCTTCTCCTTTAGCAACTGCAGAACAGGCTGGGCTAATGCAAGGGGGCTCTGACTGGAAATCACATTTGTCAGTTACAGTAAATTTTCTAAATTTAATTTGAGGTGAATTAGGAGAGGATGAATACACAGTTTATGAACAATAGTATGTTTCAACCTTACATTTGCATGCAAACTACAAATGCTTAGATATTTATCAAACTAAAGGGATTTTTCAACTAGAAGATGCAGTAATTGAAAAAGATTTCTCTCCATTGAGTGATTGATGCCATTAGCCTCAAGGACTTTAGAACTGCGTGCTGGTTAGGCAGCCCCCACCCAAGCCTCAGGATAGCAGTGGCTGCTGATCTGCTCTCCAATTACAAAGTCACAGAAGAGCATACTGCAAGGGTTTAAACCGACTGACAGCATATAATTGGCTGCGTGTTTGGAGGGCATTCTTTACCTCAAAGCAGAAGTCTTGTCCAAGGATACTGCTGTGAAGTGGCTTGACAAAGACTTTTTCTTCTGACCCAAGATCCAGGGCTTCGACGGCGCTGCCTGGGCTCAGTAAAGACTCATGGGAACGGGACTCTTTCAGCTTTGGCAATCCACGTGACCTGTAGGAGAACAAGGGGGAAAGGAAACATCATTTTTCTCACAATTACCAAAAGAGTTGGCGAGATCTCAGAGAAAGCTGCAACTTGTTGGTGTTTATTCAGAACAACTTCTACAATTAGTCTGTAAACCTTACGAAAATAACATTAGGCCAGTAATCCCAGACTCCTAAGGAAATATCCAGCTACACAAGCCTAGGAAGTCCATTCCCACTGCCCTAGAAATTGTAGCTTCTGAGATGTAAGTGAAAGAAAAGCAGCAAAACGAAGTTCAGAGCTTAGCTGTTGAAATTTGAAGAATACCATAGAAAGGTTTGAATATATTGCTGAAAATATTTACTACTATCTGGATTACTAAATCAATGCTGTGCATCAACAGCAAGAAGCACGCCAACCTCTAAATGTCTAAACCAATGCAGAATGACAGCTAGTTTCATTACAGCAGACAACCCTCTCCAATACACTTGATTTTCATACCGTACAAAAGCCTTTACAATAAAGTAAAAAATGCATATTATTTCCCCCTTCATAATGCTTAAGTCAGTCACATTTAAATTTTGCATTTTCTTCTTCAGCTGCTTATTCCAGTTTTAACAGTTTCATTTTTTGATATCTTTATTCTCTTTTAACTTCCCCTGACTCACACATACTGCTTCTCTTTTCCAAGGGACTGTCCTGTAAATCCCTGAGCTCTACCAGAGCTGGCATCTCCCAAATTCACAGAACCTTTTTATCAAGGCAGTCTTCTCTTTGCCCCCACCAGTCTTGATTAGTTCTCAAAAACATATCCCTCCTTCCATTATGCCATGGCTTTTTGCAACCAACGGCAACATTATAAAATGTGCTGTAACACTTTCTGTATTCTCTCAATTCAATTTAATGTAACATTTGTGCATAGTAGGGTGCTCTGCTGCCAGACAGCATTGTAAAACGTGTGCAATTTACAGGTAACAGTGGTTCCCCCTGTGCTCCTTCTAACTCCAAACTGACGCCTGAACTATAAGCTTCTGCAATGAAGTCATATGATACTTCAGGTACAACTAGCATTTCTACTTCAAAAACTAAACACTGTGCACACACATTTTTCCTCTAGCTGGAACTCAGTCAAAGCCTTCACAGATGACAAAAAAGGAGGAAGAGCACAGAGTCCCAGCTTAGCAGAAAAGGAGGTGTTTACTTGGCAGGTCCAGATTTTGATAAAATATTGAAGCTCTTGCTGGTCCCTATCCCTGGTCAGTGATCCATGAAAATCTGCCCATAAATACAGCTGCACATCCACCAAGTGTGACTGAGCACAAAGAACAGGTGTGAAAGTAGAAAGGCATCAGTTGTCTGCGCATTATGCAGAGAAAAGCGATGCTCAAAAATGATGCTCTCTCACCTGTGTTTGTCCTCACAGCAGTTCGTCTTTTATTCAATTCCCATTATCAAGGCTTAGTATCAAATGGAAAATGTTTTAAAATGTATTTATGGAGGAGTGAAAAGCACAGCTGCCTCTAAGAACTCCCTTATTTTGAAAAATAAGTAGTTTTTATATACTTCCCTCACATATCTTATACAAAAAAAAAATCCTCATTTTGTATCGTTAGTATCCTTACCAAATTCCTCTTACTCTTAAGCAATTCTATGGGGAAACAGAGAGGAAAAAAAACCCCACCACTTGGAAAAGGTGTTTTCAGCACTTCTAAAGCTGCTTAACAATAACTTGGTATCATGAAGGATACATGTAAAGCAACAAGCAGAGTTCATCTGACTGCTCTTTTGTACAAAATGAAATGCTGAAGGTATTCTGGTAGATTCATGTATGATAAAATTTATTAAACAGTAAGAGAGAACTTTGTTCCCATTTAATATATTGAATGACCTAAGAGCAGGCAGCAAAAACCTTTCATCAGAGGGATATTACAAAGACACTGATTTCAAATGCAAAACAGCAGCACTGGTACAAATGCGCTGGCTGCACTGTGCATGCTTTGTTATAACAGGTTATAGCAGCAGCTGTACCAATGCAAACCGAAAACCACAGCCATGTATAATTGAACACTTGCTGCAGTTAAGGTAGGGCAAGTCTAAAATAAACACACCACAATACACCACTTTAATATCATCTCTGCAAAATCCTCTCTAATTTCTCCTCTCAAGAAAGCACTGCTGAGGTCACTTGGCTTCTGTCCCTATCCCAAACTCTCAGCAGTTCCAGTCCTAACAAAGTACTTCAGTGCATGATGCAGGAGAGCTGGCTGAGAGCCCGCAGCCAACTCCCGTCTTAGCTCCTCATCAGAGAAGGAAAGCATGGAGTGGGCATAAAGAGAGGGAAGAGGAGGGAAAGAAAAATAATTGCCAAATAAAGGAGAAAGAAAAAAAGAGATTTTACAAATCCCAGTTAAGCGAAGGCTGCACTTGGATTAAGACAAACAGCGCACACCTACATGAAACAATTGTACAGCCACTTAGCAGTGCATCCCCAAATCATAGCGGTGCCACATGTCACAGCCTTTCCTTTCAAACTCCGTGCTCTGCGCTACATCTCAGACAAGAAATCCTGCCAGGAGAGGAAGAAAGGCACCAAAATCCAGGAGGAGTTCTTCCTCAAGCCTTAGGTTACAAATTTCAGACGAGCATCATGCCAGGCAGATACGCTGGGGCAAGAAGAAAAGTCACAGCCGCACTGGTAAAGAAATCTGTCTCCTCCTCTGCTGCGCTCCCACCCGGCCCCGCGGGTGACATGAAGAGGCTCCCGGGTGCGTGTTGCTATGGTGTGGCCTCCTGTAAGGAGATTAGGGGGAGCCAGCAGCCGGGAGAGGCAGCAGGCGCGGGGAGGCTGTGATGCATAAGCAGCAAAGGTGACCTTTCGAGAAAGAAAGAAGTCCCTCCTCTTCCTTTAATGAGACCTGGACAGTTAAAGACAGTGGGAGAGACACAGGCATCGTCTGAAATGCCTCTGGAACAGCTTTTGGGGACAGGGCAAGGGCAAATGCAGGTACACAAAGCAAGTGTACTCCATGCCTCCACATGCAGTCTTGTAAGTTAAATCCTTTGGTAGCATCTATTCTGCCTTACTGCTCTTCGAACTAGTTAGCTTTGTACATTTTGTTTTGTTACAGATCAGCTGGAGCATGGCTAGTTTTGTTGACTCAGGATCCTGGGGCAGAGGAAATCTGTGTATCTGCAAGAGCAATCCCTTGAAGTTACCATATTTAAAACAGATCAATAAACTGATTTAAGTGGCTTAGAATTGGCACTTTGTCTTCCATAAACAGCAGAGTAAAGTTGTTGGTCAGATGCAACCACATGCATTTACAAACACAAGTACATGCATTTGTAAGCACCATGGTATGCATTTCATCTATTGATAGATCTGCAAAGCAAATCATTGACTTGTGCCTAAATCAGCAGCATCCCAATCGATAGAGGCAATAATTACACAGAAATAATAGTTCTCTTCTGCTTTAACACCTCATCTGATATTCTGATGCTGTAAGTAACAGTGAAAGAAAATTGCTTGCTGGCTTCCATTTTTTGGCCTCAGAGATGCCACTAACTCACTTCCCCATGTCCAGCAAACAGGCTGGATTAACAGGGTCTTTTCCTGCATTAGGTAGGAAGCTACTGGTAAAATGAGTATTGCTTAGAGTGTTTGTTAGGAGAGAGGTAATCCCAGAGAAGCAGATTACTGTAAACAGGAAGATCACACATGCAAAAGGTGGGGGAAGGGTTGTTTGTACAAATCTGTTTCTGGTAAAGAGCTCCATTAACAACACAAATCCTGTTTTAAATAACAATTAACCTCCAACGATCAACTTCTTTCCTGCTGTTTTTTCTATCTACTAGATAGAAAGACAAAAAGATTACAAAGGAATGACTTAGTTCAGAGCAAATAGTTACCAACAGCACCAAACAATTCTGACAGAGGTATTCTCCATAATTCTTTTCCAATAAGAAAAGCAGGTAGGGGAGGAGCGTATCAGGGAACGCTTTAAACTTCTCACCTCTTTTTACATGTTCTGGAGTACTGGTCTTCAGAGCTGCACAATTTCCTTCTAAATCAGAGCCCAGCCAATGTCCCAAACCACTGACCTGGCAGCAGCATGCAACTGCCACTGAAAAAGATCTCTTCAACAACACCATCTTGCTGGCCCAACCTCAAGCTGACCTCCTCTCCTTGCACACCATAATTCAGTAATTTTCCACTACAGGAAGATCTCAGTTGTAAGCCGGGAACTAGAAACCTCTGGCTTTCAGTGGCTGCCCATGGCACACAGCAGCCTATTATCTGACTTCTATTATATTCTACTGTCGATAAGGAGTGTAGGATAAAGGGTTAAACTCTTAATTGCTCTGGTTATGAAGCTCTCCTGCTGATTTTGACCTATTTAAAAGCCAACCTACAAAGCACAAAACACTTTCAATTACTGAGCTTTCCAGGGAGAGCACTATATTGCTTGGAAAACAAGCCTGTGGACATCAATAATCCAAAAAAAAAAAAAAAAAAAAAAAAAAAAAAAAGTATGGAAATGAACTACCAAGGAACAAATCCCATAATCTGTTTCTTTTACCGAAATGGTGCAAAGGCAAAGAATTCTGAAAAGCGTTTTTTGTTCAGCCCAAGCACCCGGCTAAAGCCACATCTCCACTGGTCTTACGGGAAACCGCACGTCTGCATGCTTCAAATAATTCCAGCACAATACCCATGTGTTTAGAGACACTCCCCAAGACCAGAAAGTTGAATTCAATACTTAGCCACTCACAAAGTCACAGGAGAGAGCTTGGACTGTAATGCAGTGAACTTTCTGCTCAGCGCTGCTATTCGAAATCCCAGTCCTTCTGAATCGGACCCTAACGTCAGTAACATCATCAGCAATACAGGTGTGCTCTACCAGTGCTGCAGCATCAGGTTTCCCAGTGCAAGTGTTCATTTTGCAGGCACCACACCCCGCTTTGTTTTCCAACTGCCAATTAGTAGAACATCATAGTACTTGGTCAACAATTCTACAAGTCTAACTAGTTCCATTATTAATTTTTTTTTTTTAAATCAGAAACTTAGAGTAACTTATTTAGATTCCAGTTCTGCTCAGCTGCAATTAAACACTAGCTTTAGCCTTCCATTGAGATTCTGGTCTTTTCTTACAGGGCCCTACCCAAAGTCTCATTGTTTGAATCCTGGGTTTGCAAAGCCCTCCCCTGCCCGCCTGCTCTCGCTACAGATCGCAGCTTGTCTAACAGACATCTCATATGGTGCATCCAAACAGGCTCCTGAATTCCACAGTGGTAGCGTTCTCTTCACTCTACTGTAACCGTGGTCTCTGCTATGAACATTTCAAATTCTTTTGTTCTGCTGTACCAGAGATGTTTAACTGACTCGGTTTCATTTCACTAAGAATTTTATATGCTAAGAAATTTATAGGTGAATGCTATGTGGATGAGCCCAGGGTTTGCAGAAAAGCATCAGCCATTAAAAAGTATGTTTTTATAAAGGGGTCAAGCGAGCTTGCAGGTGGGACAGAGCAGTCTAGCGTGAAGGTGAAGGAGAAATAGGCTTAACAGTGAGATCTTGTTCAGTTTTCACTAAAAAACAAATGACTGTATAAGGACTGAAAGAACTGGCTGAAAGAAATATGTTCATCAAAACAGGAGTGAGATGTCTCTCCGGAAACAAACCACTCCTCCCCTTTCCCCATACCCCAGTAGCAGATAGATATGCTGAATGAATACAAGCTCTGAGTGAGTCAAGCCTTAGCAACACGTTGTGTAACACAGATTTTTATCCTCACATCTAAATCTGGATAAAAATCACCCACCTTTTTTTGAAAACCAGCATTAAATTATAATGAATGAATATGAAAAACATGGCAAGATTTGTTTCTATTATTTATACGATCTGTGCTATTTTCATACTGCAAAGAAAGCAGGAGGGAAGAGCGAGAACTTACCGAAAGTAGAAAAAACTGTCGTTTGCGCAGCGATACCGTTTCACCATGAACCCCAAAGCCATGGCTACCCTCTTCCCTGCAACCTGCTGGAGCCCATTCTGAGCAAGCACACAATGGATCCTGTGCTTGTCTACGACTATCTGATAACGCCATAAAATGACTTTTAGTAAAGCAGGAGGATTCCCACGTGGCAGTAAATCCCAACAGGGCAAAACCCTCCCAGCTGTCTGCAGAGCTTTATTGCAGTCACTGAGACCATATGCAATGCAGCCAGTCTCAACCATTTTTGCTTCCTCACCATAAACAAAACTGAGGCGAGAACTGTTGGTCCACTTAGAAATACTCTCAAATTCTTGGCTGCAAACTGAAAATATTAATTTGGTCTCTCCTTTCAAATGTAATTTTCCTTAAGTCTTTTCTCATGCTTTTTAACATGTTTTATGTATTACTGACACTGAGAAAATGTTAAAGACAAACGTGTGGGTTGAAGTGTTCAAAGAATGCTGTGGGAAACAGGCTAGAAAAGCTGTGAAAGATGAGACAGTAACATGGTGCCAGATAGCCTCATGGTGAGAGCTGTTGGTAACCTGGTGAGATGCTGCACTGGCCACATATTTGAAGAGCTCCATTCACATCTGGCATGAGTCACAACCAAGCAGAGTCTAAGTCTTCTCATGTAAAGACAAAAAACGAGTTTTCAAGTACAACAGACCACCCAGCAAACAATCTGAAGCTGGAGTAATAGAAGTGATGAGAATTATAGACTGAAAGGTTGTGGATTTCTACAGGACCCCTGGATGCTGACCCATGGTAGGCTTGTTTCTGGAGGGGCACTGTAGTGCTCTCCTCTCCCCAGACACACAAACCCACTCTCCCCGCTAACCCCGACACACAAAGTTAAAAGCCAGCAAAGCAGGCTGGCCAATTGCTTTCTGCTGAAACAGAAAATCTGATCACAAAAAAAAAAAAAAAAAAAGCAACTTATCTCCATCCCTTCTTCCTACAGCATTCCTGAATCTTTTCTATTTTAATCAACTCTGAACAGACTGCATCCATCCTCTGTCACCATCTGACATGGCATGCAGTGTTACAGTATTCCAAATCTTGATGCGCACCAGGATAACTAATCTTCCTTACTCCAGAATTTTACAGGTATTTATCTATAAACATCTCCTAACAGGACCTAACACTACAAAAGCATGAGAAAGCAACTTGACAGCAGCCTCTATTTGCTTCTAATCCTTGCAGTGTTGTAATTTATAAAGCTGTATAATACTTTCTTTGAGGCAGGGCTCTTGAATTTGCCAGAGCAAGAAAAGGTTGATGCTATCAAGTCAACCTGGCCCTGAAAACCTGTATAACACCATGACATCACCTAACACCACCTGCTTAAAATGGAAAAGGGCTGACTCGCCAGGGTAGGACAGGAAAGTTTTTGCTGCAACAGATAAAGACACTTAGAAAAAGCAGGGAGAGCAGAAGGTGAGAAAATGGCAATTCCCTCTCATGAATTAAGAGTCAGATGCTATGTATTATCTTCTTTCAGGCAGAAACAGTTGTCGCTGATTTGTCCTATTGGAAAAAATCCCAAACAGCAGCATAATTCTAAAACACAAATCAATCTTTCTAGCCTACTCTTTCCTCCAGCCCATCTCCTCCCAGAATACTAATCTGTTCCTCATCTTCAGTGTTTCATTCCCACATGGTTTGAGTTGTTTTTCCTGCTGTTCTACCCACCAATTGCATTTTATAGGCACCCTTAGATACAGAGTGAAACATGGAAGGGAAGGAAGAAATTACTGGCAAGTTTCACTTTACAATGGAACTATTTCCTTTATGGTTTTATTTATAAAATACCATTAGAAAAGTAATAGCTCTAACCATAAACTTTCAAAGTTGTATATCCAATTGGTGGACTGTCTGATTAGACCACAAACGCAGAGACAACTCCATTAAACCTTCAGATCTAACAAAAGGTAACTAACAAGGTTGAGCAGTGCTGTTACGCTTTCTTTCAAAAAAATGCAAACAAAACAAACCAACTTATCAGCATGAGGCTTCCAACAGAGCTTGAGGTGAGGCTCATGCTTTTGAACAGCTATATACTCCTTTGTGCAAAGATTTATCTCCAAGTAAAATTAATCTCAGCTAGCTTTCCACATAGCTTGACTACTCCCATATGATCTCCCTTGCCTCCAAACTGTGCCCTCTGTTCACTTCAGCACATATACCTCAAAGGAGGAAGGCCACACAGATTGGTATCAAAAATGCTTCATTCTGTTAGTAGCAAATAATCATACCAAGTCACAAAATCCTCAAAACACTGTTCCATCTCCTGCCCTACAAATGCAAGATGCTTTGATATAAGGCTAGTGTAGAAGGCCAAAGAAGGAGGGTGACTGGAGGGAACGTAAAGAGCAACCACCAGCTTGTCCCTGTCAAACATCTGGCACATCACTGGCTTTCCAGAGCTCGTTCCCCCAGACCTCTGCATGGAATCTGCCACTGGAACTTCTCAGTTCATTTGCTCGTGAATCCTCCTTTTTAAATCCTTGCCAAGGAGACTTAAAAGGACTGACAGAACAGACCAGCTATGCTTAATGCTATCACGGCATGCAATGGATTTTATGCTTTGCAAGCCATCAAAGAAAATTCACATTTCATTCAAGTCTAGTTGACAATTCATGCCCACACTGTCAGGGAGTAGAGGAGAATCTGGTTATAATGAGAAGACAGCTTTGCTGTGTATAATATGTCTTAAAAAAGTTGTAGGGATTAATTGTAGCTAAATTTATTGGCTTTCCCAGAACAACAGCATTTCCCTTACACTGAAAAAGGAAGTGTCAGCAATCCACAGCACGAGTACCTGCAGACAAATATATTATTTATGGCAAAGAGATTCTTGCATTACAAAACTTCAAGCAAAACTGGCTACAAACAACAGTAAAAATACAAGGTATTTTATCACATGGTGGCATTATTTAACATGTTTACGCTTACTGAGTTGCTTTTTATAGCTACGTTGTAACTCCCTGAAAATACAGACTTAAAGCAAAGCTTGTCTCAAAACAGACTGAGTGGACATTACTATGACTATAGGAACATCATCACCCACATTGTTAGTCACATTTGATAAGCAGCAGTCTCTTCTGTACCTCATGAAGTTAACAAGACCTCTAACATTGAAAGCCTTGCTATCTCCATGATTTTATGGTTCTGCCTTTCAGATGGAGAAGATAGCACCATTGATTGAAGCAGCACAGCATGACAGATAGAATACTGAATTCAACTCAGCTAAAGGAGAAGGGAAAATGCACTAAACTGTGTAGAATCACAGAAGCCTGCCGTGGCCTTAAGTAGAGGGCAACCTATTTTTCACTCAATCAAGTTCTCCTGCTGGGCTACTGTATAATGTAAAACAAGGTAATGTCTAACAAAATCAAGAGATTTTACGAATAGTTAGGAAAAACTGTGTGTAAGTGCTTTTGCTTGCCTGACATATAATCCATTCCAGCCTGAATTGCCAGCCAAAAACTAAACAAGCAATATACCAAATGGAGCACTAAGATGGTCAGAAGTTACTGAGTTTTGCTGTTTTCTGAAAAACAGACCATCTGTTCACTGTAGTAACACTGCAGTAACTATACAATCGACTGACATTAGCAAGGATTCTTAATGTGCCTGAACTGCACCACATATCTCTGGGCTTTGCCAGTGCTAGCTGAACTGATCTACTTCTCACCGACACAATTCTTCCTATTGGCACTGATCTGCAGGTAAGTATTGCATGCACCAAGGCAAGTTTCTCTAAAGCTGATCAATCCAATGGTTTTGTATCATGAAATTTAAAGTCTGCAGCTTATTTGAAACAGATGCAGAAAAAGGTATTTGAGTCCATATGCTTCACCTGAACCTTTTGTCAGATATTAAGAACAGCAGAAGTTTCCAGTCCTGTGTCAGCAGTACACGATACACTAAATAACTTCTAATATACTGGAATCAGTCCAAAACCCCACCCATCTGCCAGTTTAACAATAAATCCCATTCTTTGCTCTCATTCTGAGTGCATACGCATGCTGCATGCAGCTTCTGCAAAGTGCCTCTGGATGAGGAGAGATTGTTTTGGGAGATGCATTGAACCTTACCTGTCATCAGCATTGCGGAGAGATGGGAGACGGAAACTTGTGTTCCTGTCCAATTTCGACTGACTCTTTGTCCTCTTGATGGACCCTTTCAGGCGTTTACTGAAGAAGCCCTAAAATGAGAAGTTGCAGAAGTGAAACAGGGAAACTGATTCCAGTAATAAATCAATCAATGCACTGTCACTGAGTCCAAACCCAGCAGTGATTCCTGCTGACAACATGCTGTATTGGGATTCCTTTGAGCAGAAAGGCAGGGCTAGATTGTCAATGACAGTTCCAGTATGTGATAGCTTCAAATTGCAATAATTAGCACTACTCACATTACAGGTGCACTTCAATGAATTCCAACTATTATACAAGAGAATTTCCCCCCCATCATTTAATACAGAGTAGTCTTAGCTATCGGTATTTGTTCCTACTTCCCCTTTCTATGCCATGTTTTTAATTCTTGGTCAGATTAAAAGTACAAAATGTCTTTTATTATGAGCTGCTACCACACCCACAGTTACACCCAGGTTTTCCTTTTTAATTTAGATATAGCATGTTAAGATTTACAATAATCTGTAATTTTAATAGTCTTATTAGCCAGAATTGAAAATTTCAAAAGAGTTCAGGTACTAGTGACTTCAGATACTAGTTCTGGTATTGCTTTGAAGCAAAGCTCAACTCAGAAATCTACTTATGATCTAAAAACACTAAATCTTCAAGTAATCTATCTTTTGAAATACAATTGTTCACCAAACAATCACAAACCAAAGCCATATTAGTTGGAGGGAGCCTCCAGGGATCATCTAGCCGGCTCCTGCTTAATGTGGGTGCACTGCCAACACTAAGTCAGCCTAGTTCTGACTTTGACTAGCTAAATCTTGAAAACTTCTGGTGATGGAGATTTTACCACCTCTCTAGGTAACTCAGTCCAATGCTGCATAAGCCTTCCGGTGAGAATGATTTTCCTTGTGTTCAAAAACCTCCCAAGCAGCAATCTGCAGCTGCTGCCTCACTATAGCATCTGCCACTGCAGGGAAATGTTTGGCTCCATCACCTTTGTAACTCCCCTCTCCATTGCAGTAGGCTGCCTTATATCACTCCTTAGACTTTTCTTTCTCAGATAAGTCCTCAGCTTCTCCTAGTTCTCTCCTTGTTGATACCGTCAAGACCTACTGTTGTGTTACCAGTAGTGAAACATGAGTACATCTGACCACTGAAATACAAAAGGCAGGTGTGTATCTATAGGTGTGGGGAATCACAGAAATATTTCAAAACCTGCACATTTGATTTTCTCCTGTAGCCCTTTAAATTTCTCCGCGTATAATATGCATTTTAAATAAACCATATTGTGTCAAAATACTTCCAGGGCTTGCAGACATACAAGCACATATATTCTTTGGCATGATCAACATAGAGGTTCTTAATCCAATAGGATTAAGCAACATTTTACTGGCCAAATCTGTTCTGCTCCTTCACAGATCAGCTGCACAGAGCCACTCTACCCTGTGCACTGCTGTGAGGAAATTTATTAAACACATGCAAGTGAAACCACATTTGTAAGAATATTACAGACTGGTAGAATCTGCTCAAAGTGAACGTTCTTTTGGCATGTACTGGACCAGCAGATCTATAGCCTTACTTTAGTAAACGGCTAGTGACAGTGATATCCAGCTGGGGCCAGACTGCTCTCCCACCATCCGTGTTTTTCTAGGATAGAAGTCGAGTACAGCTGATTTTGAACACATTTGCAAGGCAAGCTGCCACAAGTTGCATTTGGGACAGGTGACAGATGTTGCCCACAGCTGCCTCCTGTAATAAAGAAATCAGCAAATCGGAGACAAACAAGGTCTCCTTTTCTATGCAGAAAAGCAAGAGTTTCATTGGCTTCAGGTGACTCACCAAGGCTGAAGTATGTGACTTATCTCTCACACTCGTAAGAATCAGGACATCACAACAAAAGATTACTTTATCTGCAATCTTTTAGTCTGAAAAATCTCACATCTCTTTCACCTCTTCAGGAAGAAAATGAGGTTTATCTACAACTGGACAGGGTGCTATGTAATTTTCTCTAGACACCCTTTCCCCACAAAAGGATCGACCAGGTGATCTTTTGAGGTTCCTTCCAACCTGAGCTACTCTATGATTGTACAGTATTCAAAAGAAAGGACTATTACCCTCTTCTCATCAGTGGATGCTAAATTGCTGGAAAAGAAGTTGCTTCCAAACAGCAAAGCCTGCATTTCTTTAGGGTCAAGACATACGCTGCAAGCGTCTCTAAACCAAATTTCCAGTCTCACATTTGCCTTTATCTTCCTGTACTTTCAGTTCCTTTTGAAACAAAATGTATTCCCTTCCCTTTAAACAAGCACACCCTTCAACTCTCCTCACCTTTCTTCATTCTGTTATTCTTGGTCCTTTTACACTCAGTTTGTCCCTCTTCTTCCACACAATTCACTCCTGTATTCTAACCCTTCTTGAAACCACACGGTTCCCCTCTCTGTACACACTGGCAGGTGGGTTGTCTCTCTCCTCACACTTGTTCTCACTCCGTTTCTTTTGATGAATGACCAAATGAGTCCTGCTCAGTTGTCAGGGGTCACAAAAATCCCACCAAATCCACAGCTCCTCAGGCCCATACCCACGACAACTTCTGCAAATGCAGCAAGGTGGCCCGTCTACTCTCACCCATTGAGATTTGCATGGTGATACATTACTGAAAGCCTATCCACACCTGTTGCTGGCTGTAGGATCTTTCCAGCACATGCAGCATATTTCCCAAATACTTGTGTAGGAAACAACCTGCTCTCACACACCAGAGCCTGACACACACCTGTCCATGGGCAGCGCAGAGAAACTGGGATGCCCATTGGGATGGTGCTGCAGGAGACAGAGGAAGAGGGAATTTGTTTTCTGCATCTGAAGGCAGAGCTACATTCAAAGCTGCCCATCAGTTTTTGAGGCTCACTAGCCAGCAGGCTCCTCTGGGGTGAAAGCTGCTATATACTCCTGAAATAGGAAATAAAGTGGAAACAAAAAGGCCTGATATCTAGATACTGCAAAAAACCACCCATAAATCTTCACATAGTGTGCTGGGGGAAAAGTTACTGTCAGTAGGGAAGAAGTGGTTTTAGCTGTGTGTGCCACTCAAACTCTACCCATGTTCCTGCATTTTTCTTGGTCCTGGTTATTGAAAAAGTGCCTTTGAAAAAACCCCTGTAATCAATAGATGCTCTTGGACATCTCTTGGGGCCATTGCTGGAATTCAAGTAGAGGATATATAGCACTTTCAAAGGCACTTTCATATATTCTGACCTCTCAGCATAAAAGGTAACAAACCCAACTACAGGGATTCAGATCTGGTGGACTCTGGCTTCATTCCAGTACCTCTCAGGCTACTCAAATTGCAAACACGAAATGATATGGGTTTTTTTCCCCTTAAGGGCAAATAAGACAAACCTGACCCAGTCCAGCAGAGGTCCAAAAATATTTATATTGAATCATTCCAAATCCCACTCAGATAGGGACCATGAATATTCATTTTTGTGTGCATGCACAATTTTAAATTAGCATTGCTTTAACTTTACTGAAACATGTTCTTGGTTTAATTGAACATAATCTATTCCCTAATGAAATAAATATACTATCAGGGGTTGAATAAGGCTATCTAGCATTGACTATACCAAAAAAAAAGAAAAAAAAAAGAAAAGTAAGAATATAGTTAAGGATAAAAATTATTCAGACAGAGCATGCTTATTGGTCATCCTGAAAAGACCTGAAAACATTTGCAGTATTTGCTCTCCGCACCTTGCTGGCAGTTCATGCAGGGCCAGTGCTTACAGATGGACAACCTGGGAGCAGCATGAAAAATTCACGCATGCCAGAACTGAGCAGAGTTTTTCGACTACCATTTGCCAAAGGAAATGCTTTTAAATACTGAATGCAGATATAAAAAATGATGTAGTGATGAAAAATAAACTCCTAGCTGAAACAATACCATCTAACTGAAAGTTTTATTACTTTCTCCTTTTATAGAGAAGAAAGCCCTGCCAATGTTAATAACTGTATCTTGTACCATTAAAAAGACAAAACTACCCTTCTTCTGTTGTTGTCTAGGTATTTCTCTTAAACACTTATTTCAACACAAAATACACCGCTCTTTGGTTCTTATATTTAACTGAAATGAAATGTGAGCTTTAAGAATTATCATTTTAAGGACAGTGGGAATATTACTGCTTAAACAAACATCCTCAGACAAAGAGAAGTAAACTTCTTACCCAAACTGCCAGAAATTATGAGACTATGTTCTTAATAAAAAAAGTACTAAATATCTGGTTGATAAATTACCTAGAACGCAAAAAGATCAGTACTGTGTAAACACAGTATTTTATCAGTAGTCCAGTGAGAGAATAACTGTAGAAGAAAGTGCCTTATTCCTTCAAGAGACAGATTTGATGGTCCACACGTAGTGGGACAAAGTTCAGTACAAATGCCCCTCAGAACCACAGGTTTATAGAAACAAGAATGAAAAAGAAAGACAGGGGAGTGAGAACGCACAAGCACACACTGAGTCAGGTATGTGGAATAGGTTCAGAGCAGGTTCATCATCTCAGCCAAAAGCATCAAACACTGGGGTAAGAAATCCCAGTGATACATCATCTAAAAATAATTCAATCCCACTGAGAAGTCTATTCATCTCGTTTGGAAGTTAAGCAACTCATCTCTCCCACTCTGCCAAGAAGAAATCGCCACAGGAGAAGTGATAAATTCAGCAGGCTTTTGTAACTTCCCTCCATAGCTGCACAGGGAAGGTACAGAAACTCTGACCCCCAAATATATTAAATTCAGGGATGGTTATTGTTCAGGGCAGCTTTGGCTTTAGGAAATGTTCATTCTGTGCCAAAGATGACAACTGTCTGTCTGTCCTATTCTCAATAAAACAGCACATGAACTGCCCAACAAATTCAAAGACAGCCCAAGTATGAACTACTCAACTCTTTGACTATTACTCCATACAGACACACCGATTATTCATTCTGGAAAGAAGAGCCCATGCATAATAAATAATGATCGTCTTTGTTGTTTTGAAAGCGAAATGTTAATTCAGCCATGAACTAATAAAACCAGATATAACTATAGCACAAATTATCCGTCAATAAAATGCAATGGTACTGGAGGAAGTTTCAAAGCACAAGAACTAGTGTAATATGGGCAACAAAGGTTCATCTTACACACAGTGCTGTGGTATGCAGCACTGTTACCTTCATTAGGTATTTCTGGGGACGAACACCTTACCTTTTGGAGGCTTGCAATGCAGCTTGAACATCTATAATTCTTGCCAAGGAGCACTAATGCGTTATTAACAACAGCAGGTGGGTAACTTCATTTACAGAGTGACGAGATTTGTTCTCTCTCAGGGGAAGGTTTGGATGGGTACAAAGATAACACTCAAGTGACTACGGACAACAGTAGAACTGCCTCTGAACTGCTGCATGTTGTGAGTACACAAAGCATTTTATTTTGTAAGTGTCTTAAAAGCAGCTATCAAAGAAAAACAAGACAAAACAAAAAAATATATCCATGTGAAAATGCTCTCCTGTGCTAGTAACATTGTAAAGCTACGGGAAGCAAAGCAGCAGGGGAAGATAGCCAGGTTGTAAAATGGAAAGATACAACTAGCAGGATATTCCAGGGATTAAGAGCAAACATGGTGAAGTTTTCTATCCCCTGTAGGACAACAACAAAATGCCAATATTAACTAGCAGGGAGAAGTTTGCCTAACAACCCAGTAGCACTCATTATTAAAATATTAGCAGTGATTACCTTTGAAAAGGCTCTCAACACTCGCACAGTATAAAAGCAGATGAAAACAACTATACATACACCTTGGCGATAATACAAAGAACAAGACAGTGACTGACAACAGTCAAATTTCACCATCAACTCATCTCAAAAGCCTGGCACTGCGTGTCACTGAAGAAGCGGTTTGTGCACAGGCAGAGGACAATAAAAAACCATGTTTGAATGTACAAACAAAGGAGAAAGGACAATAAAAGTAGTATTATGTAAATCTGCCATAGCTGTCACACTAATGCACCACTCTCTTCTGATCTCATCTCAGCAAGAAAACTCGTATAAAACTAAACTCCAGAAGTATAAACTGATTAAATGCAGAGAAGAGGGGGGATTTACAAATGACATTTTTAAAAGATGAACTATTTATTTTAGAAACAAAAGCAAGAAGAGATTATATAGACGTATAAAACAAATAGAATGGAAATTAACTAAGCTTCTCATGCACCCTGTTACATAAGAAAACCAAGGGACAATTTGACATGAGAGGCAGCATATTTAACTGATTGTCAGGAGACCTTTTCTAATGCTATATATAAATCAGTCTGTAGAATTCTCTACCACAAGATATTATACAGACAAATTTTTTCAGCAAGATTAAAAAAGGATTATGTGTTTATATAAGGAAGAATAACATATGTAGCTGCATTAGTCAGGTTTAAAAATAACAAGAGTGAGCAATTATCATGCTTCAGGACACAAGCTGATCAACAGCAAGGATCAGGAAGATATTTTTCCCCTGATGGGACAGCACTGCAGATTTGGCCAGATAATAATCTCAACTTTCCAATGAAAATTTGTCTACAGCCACAGGAGGGATGCAGAATAGGATGAACAACTTGAAAATAAGAATAATTATATAATAACTAGTAAGAAAACCAAGGAAATGGAGAGGATACCACAACAGGGATACATTGATAATACATTAATTAATAAAATATATCATGAGATTGCATGTGCTCTGTGTGATGAGCAGACAAAAGTACTGAAGGAATAACAGTTGCCGACGACACTAAGCTGTGCAGTTCAGTTGATACACTGGAGGGAAGGGATGCCATCCAGAGGGACCTTGACATGCTTGAGAGGTGGGCCAATGCCAACCTCATGAAGTTCAACCAAGCCAAGTGCAAGGTCCTACACCTGGGTCGGGGCAGAGAAGAGATTCAGAGCAGCCCTGCGGGGAAGGACTGGGGGTGTTGATGAGAAATATAACATGAGCCAGCAATGTCCGCTTGCAGCCCAGAAAGCCAACTGTATCCTGGGCTGCATCAAAAGAAGCGTGACCAGCAGGTCGAGGGAGGTGATCCTGCCCCCCTACTCTGCTCTCGTGAGACCTCACTTGGAGTATTGTGTACAGTTCTGGTGTCCTCAAAATAAAATGGACATGAAGCTGCTAGAGCAAGTCCAGAGGAGGGCCATAAGGATGATAAGGGGACTGGACCACTTCCAGCATGAAGACAGGCTGAGAAAGTAGGGGCTGTTCAGCCTGGAGAAGAGAAGGCTGCGTGGAGACCTCATAGCAGCCTCCCAGTATCTGAAGAGGCCTACAAGGGTGCCGGAGATGGACTTTTCATGAGGGACTGTAGCAATAGGACAAGGTTTAAACTTAAACAGGAGGAGTTTAGGTTAGATATAAGGAAGAAGTTCTTTACCATGAGGGTGGTGAGGCACTGGAATGGGTTGCCCAAAGATGTGGTAAATGCTCTGTCCCTGGCAGTGCTCAAGGCCTGGTTGGACAGAACCTTGGGCAACATGGTCTAGTGTGAGGCATCGCTGCCTATGGCAGAGGGGTTGGAACTAGATGATCTTTAGGTCCTTTCCAACCCAAATCATTCTGTGATTCTATAATAAAATTTCCAAGTCACTGGGAGTCACAGTAAAAGCATTCATGAAGAAACAAGAGCTACCCAATAATGGGGTGAGTTACATCAACTTTTCAGATCCTAATTCAGCAAGGTGTTTAGCATGGACGCAAGTGGGAGCAGAGCCTGGCTGCCTTCATAGAAGCCGTCCACATCAGGCACTAATATGAGGAAAGAGTATCCTTAAAAGTCCCTATCCAGGAATTAAAAAATAAAGGTCAGAAGCCCGTCTAGACAACACCACCACAATGGTGATAAACAATAAATATTATATGAAACAGGTCACCTTAGTCTATCAGAGTATTTAATCAAACTACAGTTATTGGCTGCAGCCAGTGAAGTATGTGGAGAAGTGATGGCCTCCAGCTACCTCGCCACGATTCAAGCAGCTGCATTTTTGTCTCTCTTGCGTCAGGAAGGAGGCAATAACTTTTGTGACCCTGGCTCTTTAGTCCACTGGCACACAGCCAGTAAGCAGCCCAACATTTAAGAACACCTTCTGATAATACGACATACATACTAATTAGAAAAATTAATGGAAATGAGCTTTGTCAAAACTAGTAACACAAACTTGAGAACTGACTGCAGGAATATCTGAAAAGAGTAATTATGACAAGTGATAAGGTATCAAGGTAGAAAAAAGGGTCCAATGGGATGTGGTGGGAATAGTGGCATGACTGCTTTTTAACGTCTTTGTTAATGATCTGGAAGAAAAGTTTAACAGCACATTAATTACACTGAGCTATATTAAATTAGAAGGTGAAGCGAGGGCTAGGGAGGACAGAGAAGTAACACAAAGGGTTGTGAGCAATTAGAAACTTGATAACACACACTCCTGTGAACTTTAGTACCAGAACTTGGAGAGTCAATTGAAAGGAATTAAAAACAGAAGAGCAAGAAAAGTGATAAAAGGGTCAGAAGGACTGATTTGCAGAGGATGCATTAATTAAACTCTGCATACCTTGACTATGCCATGATTTGGAGGTGAAAAATAGCATGAGTCGGTACACTGTTTAAACAGTCGGTACACTGTTTAAATGCTGTTAAACCAAGGATGACTGGAATATGACCAGTGTTTAAAGCTATATACATTCCTACTTTCCCTACATTAATTGCAGGAGAATTAGATAAAGTCAGGTTTACACCAAACGTAAGAAAAACGTTCCTGCTGTTAAGGTCCACCAGACGGTGTCACAGACTGGATGTACCCATCATCTGACTCAATTTGATGTAACGAACAAATACGCTTTGGCAGAAAAGACAGTGTGAACATTATAAAGCCTGTGAGCAATATTACCCCAGAATAAAGATAGAGACGAGAACTTAGGGAGCATCCTAGTGATAGCCAATCACCCATTTACACCTTCTGACACAAAATCCGTGCAATAACAGCCAGCATACCTAAGCCATCACATTGCAGGCAAATGATAAAAAATTACAGCAAACAAACATGTAACAGTAAGAAATGAATGGCAAATGAAAGGAAGAATGTTAATCTTGCATTAACAGATTTGAGCACAGGCAGTTTTTCACGAAGGGTGCCACGGTGCCTCACACTAATGTAAATCAACAATTCTGTCTCTGCACTGGTGCTGATGCAGAATTAAGAATATGTGCTTGTATGCCGTCAGCTCACGTGGCCAGAAAAGATCAAACTTGCCCTAACCTGGCAGCATGACGGTAGCAGAGCAGTGCTCTGGAGAAGTAACAATCTTGCTGACTGCATAAAAGATGAGGCTGGGCAGCCACGAGATCTCATCAAGCTTTGACCTTCACTTAGGCTGGCTGCATTGTCTTCTGTTCCATTTAGCAGTACTCTTAAAGAGCAAAGAGGCAGACAGTGTTTCTATAGATCCAATTATACCCTCAACTAGAAGCAAACCAAGGAAGGCAATCTGTATGTATCAGTCTTCCCATCATACACACACGGGGTTCCTTTAAAAATGATTTTATTTACTTCAAATGTTGTATTCTGGCTTTGCTATCTCATTTGCACTTGCTTCTTTGCCTCTTTCTCATCTTTCTTTTTAATAGCCAGCAGACATGCATGAATCATATATCATTTGTAATAACAACTCACTAACAACCCTACCCCAAAGAAGCAAAGGTTGGAGCGCACAACACAAGTATTAAGAGTGGTTTAGCAATTCCTTCTCTATCCTGCTACTGCAGGAGATTTTAAGGTCTTGATAATCACATATTTACACTGATCCCTCAATTCTAATGGCAGAGCAATGAGAAAATATGGTAGGTTGCCACAGTGCTACCAGGGCTCAACAGTGCAACAGTAGGGAACGGGATGCACTGAGACTGAGACACTGTGCCAGGACATAGTGTGTGTGTGGGAAGAAAAAAGCTGGTTTCTCGCCCACCTATGCGTCACAATGCCTACTTCTAGCCAGTTCCGTCTGCCTTCTTATTTGTTCAGTCAAATAATATTCATTATTAAAAATTACTTTTCCTATATGTACATATCTATAAAGAGCACACATCTGTCTGAATGTGAGAAGACACACTTACACTTCCTCATCTCAATTTTCCTACCTTTCACGCCCTTCTGTTCTTGCTCAATATTCCTCCCAGATACACTTGGAAATTGTCAAATGGCAATTAACAAACCGGACCTAGTTGTTTTACTTGCAGGCAAGAATTTTTGGGGAAATGGGGAACAAAAAAAGAAAGGACAAGCACCAAGAGCTCTAATCTCTGTATGTATGCCTTGTGCTGTGCAATGTCTGCATTAGCAAAATCCACTTTATTCCCCTTGCTGGGACACAACCAGACCAAACATGCTGCACACACTGGTGCATGTAGTGGTTAGTCCTGAGAAAGAGTGTGTTTACAATTACTGAAATTCTACTTTCCACACAACAGTAAATTCGAACATATGTCTTTTCCTCCACTGCACAGGCGGGAGGTAGGAAGGCAAATTTCCTGAACTTCACACGTCAGCCCCTTAAAATAGATTCTTCGCTGACCACTGCCACTGAAAAGACTACTTAAAAAATGTCTCGTCACGGAAATGTTTGCTTAAGGCCATTATGCTGTTATGAATCAAAATTCCAGATGCTAAACAAATGCCAATTAGCAGTATTAAAAAAACAGATGCCTTGTTCTGTGCAAGTACCACTGCCTGGTGTTTGAAAGCAAAAAAACCCCAACTGCACAGAACATGCTGGAAGCCACTGTCCTATTGAGAAGACAGCTTTTAAATAGCTTTTCTGAGAGGCAAACTTAAAAAGCTGTAAAAGCAACTTATTATGAAAGTCTCAGCATAATTTTCTATCAGTATGGAAAAAGGTTAAGCTGTCCCCTGCCTTAAGCTGCTTTCTGTTAGAAATCCGAGCAGTGAGTAGAAGGTATGGCACAGAGTCAGGGCCAAAGAAAGAATAACTGAGACAGCACTACACAACAGCTGCCCATAGCCCTCCAACCTATACTGTAGGTGTTAATGTTTGGGAAAAAACCCTGCAAGTTCTTTTATTATTTCTCTCCTTTAGATGTAGAATAATTTAAAGATGGCCTCACACACACAAATTTAAAGTCATTATAAGCACGCCTTACATTCTTTGCTTGAAGCCTTTCTCAGACCACTGATCTGAGACTTTCATGAGGTGCTCAAGTCATCTTACCTATTTCTGAGAGCTGGGAAATTCTTAATATAAATCAAGGAAAGAAACATGATTCCTCCCCATCTTATAATCCACCTATTAGATGTGTGCCAATCCACAAAGTTAACAGCGTATTTTATTTCAGTAGTTTTGGCTTGAGCTCATCTATATTCTTAAGCAATCTCACTTCTAATTGCAGCTTACTCTCTTAAACAGATCAGAAGTTGGCATGTTTTAAAACAGGGTGATCTCAGCCCCCACCTGCACTGCAACCTGCTAGGAGTAACAGCATATAAATGGGTTATTCACAGCAATACCTACAATGCCAGAAGCGTTGTCCCTATAAGACAGGAGGGTGCATTATGCTCCTGGGTATACAGGTGGCCAGGCAGACAAAGAAGCATAATACTAGCTACACGTGGCACAAATAGCTTCTAGTTTTGGTTGGGTTTTTTTTTTTGTTTATGTCCAAGAAAGGCATACTGCTTCCTGAGCCTATTTGCCAGAGTCCTAAAAGCACAATACACTGCCAGGGGAAATGAGAAACATTCTGCAAGATTCTTGTTGTGAAAGGGAGCACGAGCTAAGAAGTATTAGAGAAAAATCAGAATTAGCATTAAAACATAGCTTAAAAGATAGTATCAGTGTTCTAAAAACTGCACAAAAATGAGGAACAAAAAAAATAATAAGGCATATAAACAATACAGATAGTAATCAAACACTTCTGATACATAGCTTGCAGTCATTAGGCAAAGACTATGACAACACATGTATACATCTAAAGGCAAGGGCAATTACTCATAGATGAAGACAAGAAGACAGAGAATTTCTTATAAATGAACAAGAGAATAGCTAGGACTTGAAGGCTCTTAGATTTCAGAAACCCTCCTGGAACTGTGTGGACTATGGGCTCAGCATAAAAATCTCAGAACTTGACATAACAGAATATTCTTGCAACAGCTTCACATGTAACCAGACCAAGACCCTTTTCCCCACCCGCTCTAAGTACCACACAGAAAACAGGTCATTGAAGTGACAGAGAACAGTTCATACAATCACAGAATAGGTAAGGTGGGAAGGCACCACTGGAGATCATTTAGTCCAACCACCTCTGCTCAAACCACGGTAAACTAGAGCAAGATGTTTAGGACAGTGTCTAGTCTGATCCTGAATAGATCTCCAAGGATGGATACTCCACAACCTCTCCAGGCAACCTGTTCCAGTGCTTGACCACCCTCCCAGTGAAAACAGGTTTTTCTTATGCTTAAGTGGAATGTCTTATATTTCAATTTGTGCTCACGGCCTCCCGTCCAAATAGCCTGGCTCTGTCATCTTTATTCCCTTCCATCAGGTATTTATACACATTGCTAAAATTTCTCGTAGAGCTTTCTCTTCTCAAGACTCAGCAATATATTCTGCTTTAACTGCTACTTCAGATATTTTTTGAACTAGAGGAAAATGTGATTCATGGTCTTTCAATAGACATTAGAAGTTCAAGTTTTGTTCTGGCAAGAAAGCCTTTACAAAAGAAATATTCTTCACAATGAGGTTAGTCACACATCAGAACAGGTCGTCCAGCAAGGCTGTGCAATCTGCATATGTGGAGGTTTTCAACACCTGCCTGGAGAATGCCCTGAGCAACCTGATACATGTTGGTCCAGCTCTGAAGAGGGGGATACATCAGAGATTTCCAGAGGTTCCTTCCAATCTGTATTATTCTATGACTCTGAAAAGGGAACAAGTATGGATACCCAGTAGAGTCACTGCTTCCTTGGTCCCTTTTTCAATTCCAATAAATCATGACAGGTTGCTTTAAACACCATATATTCTGTACACTGTGACCAACCTTAATCCTTTTATAACTCAAATGGCTCTCATGAAATCCTTGGCTGTTTTTAAATTGTATTTTTAAAATGACACAATATAGGATTTAATAAAAAACCAATATTCACACACATTTGTATCTAAAGTGAGGTAGGAAGTGTGCTTAAAAGGGATGAGTGCTATCTAAAGCAAAGCAAGAACACATACACTAAGGTACAGAAATGGTACTCATGTCCATAGAAAATATACAAACAACCCCAATGTTCACTAGATCATTCTCCTGGTTTTCCCCAGGTTTTAAAGTAGGCAGATTACTTGCCAAAAATAGAGGTATAAAAATACTTGCAATATTCAAATCAGATATTTTGAAACACGAACAAATATTGTTGAAAAATTACTGAGCACCTTACTTCAACATGAAGCATTTGCCCTCAGCCTAATAATCGAAAGGCCTTTGTGCTCTTGAATACACTGAGCAAAGACTGACACAAGGAAGAAAATTCAGACTCTAACTGAAAAAGTGTCATGCAGACTCATGGCCAAATTCACACCAAAAACTGAAGAGCTAAAGAGCAATTAACACACCTGCAGAATTTTCATCAGCTTCTGAATAAACTGTAAAGCCATTTCAATGTACTTCATTGGCATGAGGGAAAAATAACATGCTATCACCAACCTAAAGGAACATTTTTCCTAGTCAAAATTGAATATATAACACAATCCCTGGTGACGACTTCAAAAATATTTATATAGGTCATTGCCCACATTAACATCGAAGTTTCACTATTTGCAACTTTAGATCAAGGCAATGAAAATAAGCAAGATATGGATCTATCAGAAATCTCATTGATAATACATGACAGTTGGTAGCAATACCTCTTGGTCAAGTGGAAATATGGAAATATAGCTAAATACGCTTTTTTTACTTTTCTTCCCCCCACCCCCCCCGAGCTCAGATGTACACTGATATTTTAATCTCCTCCTCCTATTCAATGAGAAAAATTCCTCCTTTGCAGGAAAGGCACACTTACTGGCACTTTGAAAGGGGAAGTATTCGAAGCATCCATGGAGTTGGTTTTCTCAGAGGTGCTGGTCCCGGAGATGCTCCGTCTGCGAGGAGATCTCTCTGCCGGGACCTCTAAGGAAGAGAAGAAAAAGAAGGTGAATGGGTGTCAGGGGGTGGGGAATAATCAGGTTTTATGCTCTATAGGACAGATGCCTCAGCAAAGTTTCAAGTGCATTACTAAACTGCTAAATTACACTCACCTATTTCTCTATATCCTATTTACTTACTAAATTACAATGGCATTTCCACAGACAAATTCAGAGTTGTGAATCTGACTTGATTGTAGGCAATAGGCAATTAAAATAAAAAATGCTGGTAAAGATAATACCCAAACATATCTAGTGTTCTATTACTGTTTGTGAGATGGTATTCATAGAACTTTTTCTTTATTTTTTTTTTTTTTTTTTTTTTTTACATAAGCAATGCAGTAACTAACAGATAACTAAAATCAAGACACAGGGAAGCTCAATTTTAGTCACAGCTGAACACAATTTTACAAAGGTCAAAGTTCGGTCTTATATGATCCCACTACTTGCTCAAACCATGCAACCAGCAGAAGACTCATAACTGCCTGGGTAATATGACATATATATCTCTGCAGATTAAAAAAATAGGTCAACTTCTCATACTGGCAATATGACCTTACTAAGATACGATTTTGGCATCTTAAATCCATGCAGGCTGATCTGACTAGCACAAATATTAATAAAAGACACATCTTTTTCTCATATAAATACTAGAATAGCAGCATAATAAAGTATACACAATCTCTACACAAACACACACATACTGTACATATATGCATTTTTACATATAGCTAGATACATGTACATACAGATACCTTTATCACAACTGCTGCCCATCTCCAGCTCAAACGCCAGACTTAAAGGAATCCAGCTTCACAAAACATCCCCCAACACAGGGAGAGAAAAAAATCACTTCCTAGTAGAAAGTCCATTGTTATCTTCTGAATCTTAAAGAAAAGGAGTAAGCCGTGACTCCAGACAGTGACATTTTGACTCCTGCCGTTTTCCTTTCAAGAGACAGATGCAGCTTAAACTTCCATTTCTGGCCGCCTGGCCCTGGGGATCCGTGCTACTTCCACTTAAGAGAAAGCTGGGTCTCTCCGTTCCCCCTCCCTTCCCACAGCTTGCAGGGAGCAAGCGAGCGAGCGAAAAAGAAACACACAGGACTGCAGCTATTCAATCAATCGCTCCGACTGCACATCCTCATTAGTTACTTTCAGGCTATTAACAGACGCCCAACTGCCGGCTTCCCTCCGCTACAGAAAATTTCACTGTATATCCTGATTCAGAGCAGCAAAAAAAGGTTTACAGAGATAGACAGCCAGCTGGTGCCACAAGAGCAGTGTTTTCTTCAAAATAACCAAGGAAAAAAAAGAGAAAAACCTTCTTCAGGGATAACATTACTTGTGATGTCTTTGCATATTGGACTTTGATTTCACCAGTTACAATATGTATCTCCCATGGATGCTTGAAGAACGACAAAATGGAGCATACTGAATGAGAGCTAAGAAATCTGGACCCTGCAGTGATAGTGTGTCATACTGTAGATGTTTATCTTTTAAAAAAACCAAATGGCTAATATTCAGCCTCTTGATCTGCTTGTAACCACTAACGGGGAAAGAACTGCTAAGAGACAGAACAGCCTCCTGAACTGGGCAATCAAAGTCTAACACACAGTGTAGCTACCCCTGGAAAATGGACAGGGCACAGCCGCTCACTGCCGACCATAAGGACGATGCACAAGCCCTACTCTCTCCAACCAAGTAAATCATGGTCTGTCAAAGCTTGCAGTAACTGTGATAGAGCAATACCACTTTTGGGGAGATTTCTCCTTCAGCTGACAAGCAGCATCGGGCACTTTTTATCACAGTTAAGGAGGCATCGCCTGTTCCAGCCGTGGAGGGTAAGTCCCTGTCAGGGCACCTTTAGAGAACAAAGTGCTTGGAGCAGTGCCAGTGCTAGACCAAGGTTTTTGAGTAACGGTCAGTACCACTGCCTCAGAAGCCTTTGCAGAGGTTACAAGTTTTATCTAGTTGCACTCTTTTATACCGCCAGCCTCTTCCCCCTGCCTCGGTGAAAGGAAACTTATGTTCTGCAGCACCTGTAAGTACTGCTCTCCCAAAGAGAGCTCTATTAAGTAGGATTTAAATGATTGCTTGTGCTGTTCTCACTGTAAATGCAATGAAAGCAAATGGGAGTAATATATTCACTTGGAACCAGGGACTAAAGCAAGCACCTTTTATTTTACATCGAATAGTAATGTGTAACGTTAATAGGTTTGCCTTTCTCCACTTCTCACACACAGGAAATCACATCAAAGCTGCTTCAGTAATTTAACACAGTCTGTTAACTTTGCTGAGTCATAAATGAAAACAGGATCCTGAATTTCCCACTCTTTTCATCAATAGGTTCTGCAGGAGGGGCAGTTTAGGAAAAAGTTAAGTTTACACCAAATAGAGTTGAAAAGCTACAACAAAGAACATGCTTGGCTCTCCTTGCCTTCCCTCATCACCCCCACATGCACCCAGCAGCAATTCAAAGTCTCTGCAAATAAACCACCAACTCATTTTACATAGGCACTGACTTACATCAGTAAAATGAGGTTCTTCCATTCTCAGACCATCACAGAAGTGTATCAAATGGGGCAGGGAAAATGAAATATGCAAAAAGTGCCCACAATGAACTAAAACTACCTTTCCCTCTCTTCTTGCAAAAAACCCAAGAGCAAACAACATGCTCAGTCCCCAGGAAAAAGAAGGCCTAGATATAGCAAAACTGTCAAGATATGTTAACTGGAAATCAAAAGCTAAAGCAACCTGCTATGATGCCTGTAGAACAGTATTTTTGCTGAGTCATGTAAAAATAAAAATCTATACTGTCACTACTACCAGGCAAAAAAATTAGACAGTTCCCTCTCCTGCTCACAAGTAATGCTAGAGGCTACTCCTGCATAATCTTCACCTGCTGTAAAAATCGAGGCACCTCTCATCGGCTTAGTATTAAATTACAATTGCTTTCTGCATTGCTCACTCTCAGGGACCAAGACTACAGACAAATCACATTGTTTCTATGGATGAACAACCTGAAATCCTTTTCATCCACTCTCAATTTCTGGGAACAAAAGGGCGGGGGTGGGGGGTGGGAAGGAGGCAGACAGATCTTCCCCTTTTCAACCTTAATCAAATAATCCATCAACTGAATCGCGAAGATCCCTGTGGGCCACTTGCGATTTATCATCTCATATATTGGTGATATGCAGTAATATTTATGTAAATAAATATTTACACAAATAAATATTTACACACTGCATAGTAATAGTCAGTTACAAATTAGCCAAGCCAGTTGCTCAGTAATGGTGGATGCCTCCGAAGAGGGAACTGCCGAAGGATACAATGAATGCAGGTCTCTTTTCACAGCATATTGCGCCACTCTCTACCCTTTGCACCACCAACAATTGTTTTGTTGGCTGGAAGGAAGGTTTGTGTAAGACAGGTGCCAGTTACTACTCTGAGTAGTGGTGATGATTGCCCTCCTTTGAAGTCAACTGTGTCTGCCACAGCGGCATAGCCTGAATGGCCTCCAGTCAGTATGCGGTGCTCATATTCAATCTGAATTTCCTATTACTGGCTGCTCTGGCCACTTGAAATCCAAAATCTTGCTGTTGTGGGAATTTGTATTCTACCACGAAGATCTTTTTCTCAGGGTGGGAGAAGCAGAGATGAAACAAACCTCCCAGCTTCACAGGGCAGTGCTTGCTACTCTATCTCCATTTTTTTGAATTAGAAATGGATTGGAGAAGGGCAAGAAAAACAATCAGGAACAAAGAAACAGCCTCAGGGGTTAGAGGATTCAGTTACTGAACTCGCAAATAAGGTCACGGAAACAAAGATTACAGGGTTGCCCATGATTTTGCAAAGGGCAATGCCATGAAACTACTGCACAGTCTCAGTGGGACTCCCGTTAAGACTGCGACACCTTCCAGACCAGGCTGTGTCCTCCCAGGACAAGCAAGTATATCTGCAGACACGAGTTCCTGCTTACAAATTCCAGCAGGTGATTGTAAAGCAGTCCCAAAGACCCATCCAGAGATCCAGAAAAAGAGTAAGCACACTAGCAAGCACAACTCCATCTGTCATTACTCTTAAGGGGCTGGTACTGGTCTCTGTCACAGCAAACACAGCATCAGATCGTCTGCTCCAGGCTGGCAGGTCTTACATTTCTACAATAAAGTTCTCAGCCTGGTCATGTTCTGCACACCAGTCTTTTATAAATTGTAACTTTTAGCAGCTCATAATAATCAACCAAAAGTCACAATCAGTAATCGAAGCCTCAATTTTATCAGTTGTGACTTTTAGCAGCTCATAATAACACATAGCTTAGCACTGACTGATTATTGGCTACACCACCTGTTGCTCTGACGTGCAAGAAAGATTTCGATATCTGAAAGGCTAAATTTACCATCCACTGTGGAAAAAAAAGTTGTATTATTGACAAAACCCCAACTAATATTTCTTTTCCAAGACATAGATTCTGTTGAGGGGAAAAAAAATAAAATACATCCTCAAATTCATTCTCCAAATATCTTTATTTGATGTCTTTGTGTTGTCTTTACTAGGAAGGTGGCAGATGGCTGGAGTATATTATCTACTTGTTAGGAAAATAAAAGAAAGATACATTAAGATTCAGGGATTGAGACTTCCTTTTGTCTTCTCTGCACACATCCTGCGATGATGGTACCTTGGTCTACAACTAGAGGGGACAGAGAATATGACTCATGAAACGAATCAATTCATTCTGCCTCTCAAGTCCAGCTTAATTACAGGCATTGGAAAAATACAAAACCAGTTCAATACTACCAACTGCCTCTCCAGAACCAAGCATTCCCAAAGACTGCCTCTCAGTCGCACTTGCATTAAAATGTCACCAGCTGAAACAAAACAAAACCCCACCCAAATATTTTCAGCCTCTTTATACAGGTACCTAGGCACTCCCCAGGAGAGAATGGTAATTGCTGCTGGTCAGAGCATTAGCTGAACAATCAAGCAGTCCTGCAATTTGCCTCTTGTCTGAAGGAAGGATCAATAAGCTACACATACCATGCCCCTTTCTTTATGCAAAATATGTTGTTGTTTTAAACATGGTAGCACTCATGCAGCAATAGTTACCACAGTGGACAAATAATCTAAATATTTACCTCTTAGTTATGACATTTTACAAATTCATCTGCCTGGACAGGTTTGTATATATTTCAAATATAATAATGCCTAGAGGCCTCTTACCAGAATGCAGCAAGACTAGACTGAGTACTGAACAGGCACCATTTCTGCCTCAAAGAGTTTACAGCCTTACCTTGAAACAAGACACTATTAAAGTGTGATAAACCTTTCAGCGGTGGCAGGAGGGAACAAGTATGTCAAGAAAATAAGACATGCAAATTAAGTAACACACCCTTTTGGGCCTCCTGGTAATTCTTTATTTTTAAAATAAATTTATACCAAACTAATTATCCCAGATGAATAACTGAATCCAAGGGGGTGAAAACAAAAGGGGAAAGATTTGGAAAAATACCCCCTTAGTTATTGAAGATTTCTAAGAATGGGAAAGACAAGTGGTTCTCTCAAAGAGGACAGACAGAAGAGACCCTACTGGGGATGTGGCAACAGACTAGAAAGGACTCAAGGACTTCAAGGCCTCCTTCAGCACTATTTTCTACTCTATCAGAAAGCCAATTAGTCTTACAGATTAACTACAAAAGAAGTACAGAATAAAAAACTTTAGCACTTGACTTTATGTGACTTAGTATTTCTTTTAAAAACATCCTTAAAGAAATAATGGGCTCAAATCTAAGCTTGGAAGAGTTGGAGCACTTACAGGTTTGCTGTTGGCAGCTAGTTTTTGAAGATGTTATTCATAGATGTAACCACCAGTTGAGTGGTTTACTACGGAGACAAGCAGAGATTCCATATTTGTTTCAGGGACAACAGGAACTACAGAGCTTGTTTCTTACTTTACAAAGACAGTACACTAAAACTCTTAGCTTGTAGAGCAGGAAAACAAGCCAAAACAGAGATACTGCCTTTCTACTTTGCTATATTTTTATTGACTATTTTCATTGCGAGTTGCTGACGAAGGTGCTTGTTTAACCCTGATGGTTTCATCTCCTCCTACATAAACATATTAAAAAGACAAAACCAATCCACAAACAAAACCCCCAAAACCTAACACATATATATGTCATTATAAAAAATGGTTTATGCATGAATGAAAGTGGGAATATTCAGCTGGACTGCTAATTCAAGTACTTTCATTCTAAATAAACTACTGTGTGAGCCTATTAAAAAAGAAGTATCCAATTTACTTTTAGAGTCTTTCAAAATAAGTAAGAATTTCAACAAGCACAAAAATTTAACACACTCCAAGGCAGTTTATGATATATCCACAGCATATATGTTTGGTAACATTGTGGCATTCACAACTCTCTTAAGACGGAAGAGACTACTTTTCTCTCATGGTTTTTTTAGGGTTGCTTCAGAGCATTCACGTGACAGCACTAGTAAGAAAGAGATCTCATTGGGTGCAGTCAGTATTTACTTATGGATTATTGTACCCTGCTGAAAATACATACCAGCTGACAAAACTAGGGATGGTAATAAAAAGCAGAAAGATAGCAAGCGTTAGAAAATGCATAAGAAGGAAGAAGTGTCTGAACAGCATCTTTCAGTTGAATATTATAGGAAGCCTCATATAAAAATAAATAAAAATGTTAGCGTTTTATCTTGGAGTAAGTATTCTCTCTCATTTTGCTCACTTGGGAGAATTCACAGTTGGGCCCAATTCAGAGACTGTTACAAAAATTTAATTAAATGCCTATGTAACAAGCTTAGGGTAAAAGTCCTGAAATCCAAGTTCATGTTCTGACTAAAATACATTATTGAAATTCCATAAAGTATAACTTAAAGGAGAAAACTGAAATTTGCAGTGATAGCTTTTCCACGTTTATCAAGACTAGTAGACAGGGGGGAAAAAAAGCCACAAGAAGATACATCAGAGAGAATGCAACCAAGTCACAGTATAGTGAACTGCACAAAAGCTACCAAGCCTGGAAGGGGAAATAAAAAGGAAACTCTGCAAAGCTCACTGGCTATAGAACTCCACCATCAAACAACTGCTAGATACCAATTATGATCAAAACTTCTCCCAGTCCATTAGCAGGGATTTTAAAAGAAGATACTGTGCTTTACCAGGGATTCGGTCGATCAGACAATTCTTGCAAGATGAGCCAGATAAATACCAAAGATTTTTAATTTGCAGACAGGTAATTTGGTTGATATTACACACTTGCATTGTGCTAGCATATAAAAAAACCAAAAAAGGTGTAATTGAATTAGTGCTCAGTTCAGAAGGTGCATAGCAAGGAACCTAAATGACAGTTTAAATCACTTAAAAAGCATCCAAGTCACTGATTCCTAAAGGACTTTACAGGCTGAAAGACAAGACCTAAAATGCAAAGCAGATGAATACACAGAGGAGGCTGGAAGAAAGGGCAAGAATATCATAGGAGATAACAATTTTTGGCTTTCAAGTACTGACTTTCACTATTTCTTTCTGCAGAATGTTCTGAGGAAACTGTATGTGGCCTTTATTGAGTACAACATCAGCTGTTATTAGACTGATGCATTCACTTTGAGGCAGAGGAATGAACCCTCCAGCTCTGCAAACATGAGTCAGAAATGAAACACATGCACATCCGTAAACTGTTCACCATATCCTCTGTATCATACGTGTGGCCACACAAAACTTGGAATAATTGCCCCTTTTTAAACTTCTCATGCATCAGCCTCTAAAGCCTCCTTTAATGGTTGGCTCTGCACACAGCAACACAAATTGCCTGGACAACTGTGCCAAGGGAAAAGCAAGAACAAGGAGCTACTGCACATGACCTGGAGATGTTGATGCCCTCATTAGTCCCTAATGATCTTGGACTGCCCCTGCTAATTCAAATTACCTTGTGTTTGCTGCAGAGAGATTGCACACAGACAATTAACACAGATCAGCTGATGCATGGTAACTTGTAATTTGTTTAGAGGTTTATGACTTAGACACACATTAGTATGGTATCAGTATTTATTATCCTCATTATTAAACAACAGCCTTGAGCCATGGCTTTCAAAACCAATCTTTTTACTCTCCATGAAAGGGCTGTAAATCAAGGCATTCTCTAAAAAGTGATCCTTTGCTCTGGCTGTTGGGATATTCTCACAAGTGACTGGCTCTAGGATGCACCAAAGCTCAACAGCTCTTCCCTATTCCTCTAATGGGCCAGAAGGCTGCTCTAAGTTTCAGTACCTCTTACTCACTATGGCAGGATTTTGCCCGAGTAACAATTATTATTGTTATAGGGACACAAAAAGTCCCAAGGTACTGTAGACATCTGAGGGATTTCACTGAACCTTAAATATGGCCTCAGAGTTAAGATACCATGTGGGAACTGGTATCTCTTTAAGATAAAGGAAATAAAAGAGTTCTGGGGTGAGATTTGGGGGACACTTTGAGGATCTCTTGGTTTGGAGCAAAACGTGAATGGAGGCATACATGTAAAGGGAGAAAAATGGCAGTGTCTTGAAGAGCAGCACCGGGCCCAGCCCATGTGTACTCTTGTCCCTGTTTACATCTGGTGTAACACTCCCAAAGAAGGCCACAGCACACAGCCATGAAGAGTTAGCAAATTGAAATAGACTCTGTGAGAGTCCCTGACTTTCCTCAACCATTCTGTACTTTTCTGGACCCACCAAGTAATAGAACTCCTTAACATAGAGAGAAGAGTGTAAACTCTTATCTACTCTTTCGAGCACAGCCATACCATGTACCTGCTTGTGGTCTGGATGGAGGACAACAAAATTGGGGAAAAGTAATATTTGGATTGGCTGTCACCCTCTTGACTGGCAGACAAAGATCTATAATGGTGACAATGGTATCTTGGGGGCAGAGGAAGGGAAGATACTACAGCATATATTATACAAACATTATTTTAAATAGTCCATAGAAAGGAAAAGAAGCACACATATCAAGCAGCCCATCTGAGCAATTCAGTACCCAGAAATCATCAAAATAGAAAGAAAACAGACCGTATCCTGAAAACAACAGAAACCATTAACGAGGGAGATTGAATGATTTGTGGAGATGAGATTAAAAGAAAAACAAAACAAAACAAAACCCCAACAGTTTGACATAGCAACAGCTCAAAGGGAAAGATGAAACAACCACCAGCTTGTGTGTGTGAATTCTTTTTAAAATATTTTCAACCCCTTAGAGGTATTTATACTGAACTTCTAATAATGAGTAGTTTCAATTTACTAACTGAATGCCTTTAAATTAGTGTGTAAGTATCCAGAAACAGACTACAGGATTATTTGTGTTTCCTAGACTTAATTTCTAGGCTAGAGAAGTACCTGATCCCTTGGCTGAAATTTTTACTCTAAATGCATCTAAACATTTCTCTCAAGAAGGAAAACTTTGAGCAGTCTCCTCTGATTTGTCTTACTACCATCACACAGTTGAGAAGTTAAGTTGTAGGCAAGCTGACAGAAATGACTGGAAGTAGAATGAACACAGCAATCAGCTCATCAAATGGCACAGAGAAGAAAACCAGACCAGTAACATTGCTTAATCCAGGAATGATTTTCTGCATGGCACGTGCCCATTTATAATTTGACCTTTGCCCAATGTGTTTGCAGCTATTTCAAACAGATTGTAACCAAGTTTAATTAACAATTACATACATACATAATGTCAGGTAACTGAAGGATTGAAGAAATTAAGCACCAGTGAAAGTAGTAAAGGCTTCCCAGTAAAGTGTAAAAAAAAAAAAAAAAGGGAAAAATTTAAGAATACAGTTAGTACCCTACCGTACCAAGAAACGAGAGAAGGCTTTTCTCATCTTCTGTGCTGCTATCCAGCCATTCGGCCGCATCACCAGGAGAAAGAAGACTCATTCTCCAGCCAGAAAACTTTTCCATACAGAAAACAATAAGTGAACGAAGCAGGGTAGGAAGGGTGGGGAGGAGCTGATGGTCTTGGGATTCCAGTGCTCCAGTTATTGCCTACACTGACAACATGCGAGCGTGATCCTGCCCTGTTCTCTCAACTCTGCATCTTAGAGCCCATACTGACAAAGCAGACATGGGTGAGAGCAGTAAGTGGGATCTGTACTTGTTGTCTCTTTGTGTCAGGTTTCAGCCCAAGAAGCAACAGAAAGAATGCAAAAAAGGGGAGCAGGGGAAAGAGAGGTTTTAAAATCCAAAAGAGGTAGCAGGTTATAATAGAATCAGTTTAAATAAAAAGGAGAAATAGATCTCAGTGCTGAAGAAGCTCAAATAAATCAGCAAAATAGCTCATCAGCTAAGTGTAATATATTCCTATTATTCCTTATATTGTTGGCTTTGTTTGAAGGCTCAGGTATTATGCTTTATGCTAAAAGAAAAAACAGCAAGCTTAGAGGCAATTTAAATAACCTTCCCATTGCAGAAGAGCCTGATTCCCCTGTTTACAAGCCCCCTCCTGCTCCAGCTATTATAACAGCATCCCAGCCTTTCTCACAATGAATTTGTTCATGCAATGGCAGGTTGATCAATCTGTGAATAGGAAGCTCCCACCCCTCTCTCTCCCCTCCTCCTGCATGGCGGCGGCATTGAACGGCAATAATGGAATCTGCTTCTGCCAACAGCAGCATTAGAGAGAGGGGAACTGCTCCTCTTCATCAGCGCGAAGCAGCAGTCACAGCCCCGCTGGGCTTCAGCCTCGACTGCAACAGGGCAAATGAGAGTGAGGCAAGGGGAGAGCAGCGTTCTTGGGGGTTCAAAGAAGTCATCAACACTTAACGGGCGGTTATTTATTTAAAAGAAAAAAAAAAAGGGGGGAAATAATTCTGCCCTGTCTAGACAGTGAGCTTGCTCTGCACAGCTTTGCAATGAAGACTTGTCATTGTGACTTTATGAAGGGTCACATTTAATTGCACAGGATTTATAGCATATGATTTATTCTACACAAAAGAGCATTTTACAGGTTTACACATGCACAAACAGAGATGAATCCTGGTAAGTGAGGAACTCCTGGGCCCCACAAATCAAAATTGCCTTTGTCCTCAGGGGATGGAGCTGATGCTCTGATCAAACTACACTCTTTAAAGAGACAGCCGCCTTTTGTTCACCATTTTCGGAACCTGTCTTTATTTTAAATAATCTATACAGTTGCCAATCCCTATCACAAACAAGGACACTTGCTGACCACTGACTAAACCCCAAGCCAAAACAGCAACAGCAAAAGCTGTTAGATCAGCAAAGCAAAGAATCAGATACCAACCAACAAATGAAGAAAAAAAGAGGCTATCAAGTCCCAGCAGGGAAGAAAATTCCAATTACTAAGACAAACTGTAGCAAGTATTTTTTGTGCAGGACAGATATTTTCATAAAACACCTGCCAAGCAGGGCAGATGCTACACAGAATTCACAATTAATGAGGGAACACAGGACAGACAGTTCAGGAGTGACGTACCACGGCAGCGTGGAAGACTTAGCCGAGCAGTCTTCCTGTTCGCATGCCTCTACCTCCAATATGAACAGAGGGATAAAAAAACCCCCAGAAACATTTCCTACATAATATAAAATCGAATGACAGAAAGACATCAGATGTATTTTCCATCTATGTAAAAAATTACTAATTTTTTGACAAAATGAGCTTTTGCAATACACCCCTATTAGAAATCCAGGAGATGTAGAAGAACCACTGACATTTACAAACACCCAAGCCATCATATTAAAAGTAGAAATAATGATTACAATCATCTAACCTGACTTGAAATACCTTTAGAACATCACCCAATGACTCTCATCCATTCATTGCATTATTTCTAGTTGAACAAAGACATGTCTTCCAGAAAAAAAGGACATCCAATTACAAACAGACATAAAGAGCCCGTCTGCTCCCTTGTTAAGCTGTTTCAATGGCTAACTCCACTCGTGCTTAGTGATTTGCTCCTTAGTTCCAAGAATGAATCTCCCAACCACTGGGCACTCATTGACATTTGTATGCTTTGATACTCTCCATTATCAAGCTCTGATATCAGAAAGGTCTTCCCTGTTTACAACCTTCGAAACAATCACTTCAAAAGTATCTCGAAATTCCTCTGCAGCATTTGATTTTAATTTTTAAACCTTGTGCTGTGCAAGAAAACCAGAGACCAAACTTGCTGCACAACTGCAGGAGGGGTGTAGTGCTGGTCTCCCACCAAAGCTTGCCACAGGCAGAAGAAACACCATGAATAACTTCTTAAATTTGTCTTTCCCTATTTTAAAGCTTTAGAGCTTACAAAAAACTTTCAAAAAGTCTTGTCCAAATTTTCCAGGACAGCCAGATTTTGAGATAAGCTGCAAATGAGCACGAGAGCACTATTCAAAACATGACTAACTTATTTTCATGCTGTGAGACCTACCTAAAGTGGAATGTTGAACCAATGCAAATACAGATACAAATTGCTCTGTCAACCAGAGCGGAAGTATGCAAAATGTGAAAATATAGAAAGGTGGGAGAGAGCAGCAAAGTAGTAATTGGAAAAAAAAAAAAACAACCCCCAAACCCAAAAACCATAAAAAAACCACACAAAAACCCAACAAAACAAAACTAAAAACAAAACCTGGAGTAAGAAGCGGCTAATCTCTGCCTTGAGAGACTGCTGTATTCCAAAATTAGCAGCAGTAGCCATACAGAATATCAGGTGAAAACATGAGAAAACGCCTTTGAAGTGCTTGGATTCGTGTTCCTCGCCCCTGAGTTCCAAAAGCATATGAGTCCACAAGGTTGAACATTAAACCAAGCCATTATGTTTTGGAACTTCCTACATAAACGAATAATTTAAAACTTGTATACATCCGCAACTGGTAATTCTTTGCATTATCATCAGCAAACGAGCTTCTGCTCTTTTCTGCAGTTGTCAGAAACGTCACCCTCCTACAGTTCTGATTTTGAAACCTGTGAAGCTTGGCAGCTTTGCTATCCTGTGGATTTAAAAATTAGCATTCTTGATAAGTGAAACTACACAAAAGCATGGAGTGCTCAGATTTTTCTACAGGAATTTTAGTAAACGATAGTTCATAATACATGCAAATAATAGAGCATGGATGCCTTCTGAAGTGGATGCTTTGTAAGCACAAAGTTGCAGTAGTATTATAAATCATAATGTATTAATGTTCTCTGCATGAGGCACTTACAAGAAGAGGAAAAATGGATCTTGCATTAGGGACAGACTCACAGACTGATTGATGGATATTGCTATAGTCAACAGATGCTGTCTTCAAAGCAATATACATTAGATATTATACACCCAAGTTATTAAAATGTTCTACAGTTAATTCAGGAGTGAATAAAGACAGGATATTTGAGCACTTGAAAAATTAAATGCTCCTTTCAAAACAGGGGCATAAAACAGTGAGTAGGGAGAGGGCAAACTTTTTCACAAGAAGCAAGCAGGCAGAAACATTTAGAATAGCTTGATGAGGTTGCAGCACTAGTTAATCACAAGAAACGATAAACATCCACTTCTCCAACTCCAGGATCAATGCCATATATACCAGACAAAACTACTAGCATCTATACCTGTCCATTAAGAAACAAGTTATCCAAGTCATTTTGCCCCAGAAAAATGCAAAGCAGTAGTAACTGTCCAATCCTATCCAATGCCACAACACAGAACAAGCAAGCTAGCTTTAAAGTAAGTTTCCCCAATATCTAAAAATGTTAATTCTAAATGCAAAAGGCTCTGTTTCCTGCATTAAATAATTTTAAATGCCTATCTATAATGCAAGTCATTTTGCTTTGAGAAGCAGTATTACAATATAACAGCCTTCTAACCACGCTATAATCTAGTTCAAGAGCGTCCAGGTGGACAAGGCCGAATAACTCATTGTGTGTTATGGAATCATCGTGGAAGGATGCACACTTATTATGTGACATCGGTAACTTTTTGGTTTCAGCTACATAAGCAAAACCAGTGTGCAATACCATGACACAATGCTACCAACAAGCTATGAGCAGCACAACAGAATCATTATGTTGCAATGTAAGTCAATAGCAGATTTATGTCAGAGAAGATGTAGATACCCCTGTTGGAGCATGGCAAAGTACACAGAAAGCCCTTTTTATCAGAAAAAAAAATACTGATGGACACTCAGGTCTCTCTCTAAGCCAGTCCATTCTGTTGTGCAAAGTGAAACCACGCTGATGAAGTACCAGCCTACACATACACATTATCGTCTAGTATTTTATCCTTTCAGATTGCTTAATGAAGTGATTTTAGCACATTCAGAGATCTCTAGCACTCACTCTCAACAGCTCTCATCCAGCTGAAAATGATAACCTCTACATGCCACAGCACTGATGCAGTATTATCTTTTACCAGGGTAATAGTTCCCCCTACTTTCAAAAGTGAGCGCCACTAGCCTTCCAAACCCAGCTGAGATCAGAGACGTTAACCTAGTGGTTACTCAGGAGGGAGGCAGAGCAAAGAATTTCCTAAATAATAACTGCTGGAGCAGTGCGGAATCATGGGGCAGCGAAAGCTGTGCCTGCTGTCAGGCTGTGAAGATAAATAGGGGCAGAAAGGCTCAAAATGAAGGTGAGAAAAACAACAAACCTTGAAGTTCTCTAGTATATAATAATACAGGCAAGAGCTCCCTTGTACAAGTGACATTTTAAATAATGTCAGGAAGCTATTTCCACACTTAGTTTTGACAAGGCATTGGAGACACACATGTCAGCAACTGAAATGAAAATTTAAACTAAACCCAAAGGGGCTAGCCTTTATAAAGCTCTTCCATGCCCACTGAGCCTCCCTAGCTAGCCTTTATAAAGCTCTTCCATGCCCACTGAGCCTCCCTAGCAAAATCATCTGGCCTCTTGGCTGACTAATCATACGTCACTTGTATGGAAAACAAGCAGCAAGCCCCTACCACAAACACTTCAAAAATGGCTAAATAAATAAGATTAGTCATGGGCCTCTCAGACAAAATTCTGTCAGTTTACTTGGACACAAAGAATGACACTTAGCAGCACAGAAGTTGGCTTCTACTTCCATTGCAATATAAAGATACATTTAGCTGCCTATATGAATCTAATCAATGCTTCAAAATCTCTTCCGCAATAGCAAGCTGTGTCTTACGAGACCTCCTATTACATTGAGTTTCCTTGGTACATCTGAACTATTTTGAGTATACACAATATCTTAGAATTATAGACATGCTTTTCAGGTTAAAGAAAAAAAAGCTGTCAGAAGCTTATGAAGCTACTTGCTAAGGAGATGAATTTTAAAGCACTTTAACAACATGTATTCATTTTTTTTCCATAATATTTTCCTCCTTATCATTCTAACACAACATAAACAATGTGGCTTTTTTTAGAAGGATGTCTGCCCCAGTTCCCTCACTAGATCAGAGTATTGTGTTTTCCTGGCAAAACTGATGCAAGACTGTAATGCTGTAGGGGCTGGAGATGAATCCTTCATTCTGCTGACTGTACCTGCCCACAAAATTGAGTTTTGCTGAGTTGAAGACTAAACACCCCTATACTTTTTTCCTCCAGGATGTATTATTAAAGAGATGCTTGAGGAGAGTCAAACCATTAGTTGAAGATCAACAGAGTGAGACATGTCCCTGCCTACCTACCCACATCACAGAGAATGTCCAGCATTGTGCAAGGAAAGAAGTTTGTCTCCATTTAGAGGCCAAGGAGGTAAATACAGAAGAAGGAACCACCATGCTGCTCATAAGCAAGAAAGATGCAGTCTTAAAAGATCTTTAAAGAATTACTGTAATTGAAGAATAGGCAAATTACTGTGATTTTAGTTCTTGGGCGTGTTAAGCCTAAGTAAGCTAGTTCCAAAAATCAGAAGAACTAGGAATAGGAAAGTTTTACTACTACAGGTCAAACCATCCTGTTGTTGTTGTCCACTTTCCCATGGAAAAACACTTTGCCTGCGTTACAAAACAATGACCTAACCAGAAGCACCAAGAGCTCTGACACAAGTATTTCTGCTGGGGAGAACTGCTGGATTTTAAGAACTTCCCTGATGAAGCAACCATGGGTTTTTCCCTATTTCCACACCAACCTAATTATGTTTTTTGTACTCAATCCAACTTCAGGTATCTTCAGCATAGCCAAGGGATTCGTCTAAGTTATGCTGCTAGCAGTATGGTAGTTTGTAAGTATCTATTAATGACTACTCTAAAAACATTAAGCTAATTTAATTCCAAATTATGGCCAAGATGTTATTTACAGAGTCATCCACTCTGGAGTGCCTTTCCAAACTGTGAAGCATATGCCTCATGTAAACAGACATCTTGTATTAAAATATGAATACATCCAGCTATATATTTAACGATCAGTACGTGAAGGCTACTTAATTTCTGATGCTACTACTCACGTGATGACTTTTTTCCCCAAGAATGTGTTCATGAAGAATAGCTTCTATATTCTTTCCCTCTGACCAAAACCATTGGGTGTTCAAAACAAACAGCAGACTGGAAATGTCCTGAAAACACAGAGCTGTAAAAACAAAACAAGCCCCACACTTTCCCAGATTTGCCAACTACAAAAATTGATATGGAAGCCCTTGCTCTGTAACACTGTGAAGTGGTAGCTTGAAATGAATTGAGTCTCAACTACTTCAATTTAAAAAAGGATTTCTGAGATAGCATCTTTGCTAGAAATGTTATTTTAGTGTAACTTTAATGCTAAGACTGAAAGAAAAAATAAGAACCCCTGACAGGTGCCAGAACTTCAAGAATGGATAAAAAAAACCATGAAAAAGATCAACATCCAGGGTCTGATTCCTGTCCACCAAGCCCAGTTATATCACCTGCTTCACACACCTAAAGATCCAGCCCAGAAATCCAAGAGCTCTTCTATCTTTTAAAGTAGTATGAAAGAGGAATAGGGAGTGATTTTTTGAACTTAACTACTGTGAGGACTGAAATCACCAGTGTCTCAACTGATATCAGCATCATACCGTTTTCTGAACGAGAATTTCCAAGAACAGCAAACTTCAAATATAAGGATAGCTTAAGCATTACCAAGACAAAAGTTAAGAAAAAAAATACAATTTTTATAAAGCTACTGGAAGGAAAACAGCAAAAAACAAATACAAATATTTGCTGACAAAAAAAAAAAAAATAGAAGGGGGGGGAAGGGGAGAGCAAAAAGCACAGCTTCCTCTTTCTATCCCTCAGACCTGCATCTCCTACTAGCAGTCCAAGAAAAATCAACCTTTCCAAGCAAGGAAGCCTTGCTGGCTGTGCTTCCAAGTCTCCCAGGTACTAAGCAGCAAAAACCATAACTGCCCAGAAACCACACTGCTGGCAGGCAGCAAGCTGAAGCACCTGCTCCTTCCTGCCCTGTCTCTAAAGGCATCAGTCTTGCTTAAGCAGCTCAGGTACAGTACCACTGTTATTTTCTAGATGATCCTAAAGGCCCTTCACATTTTATCTGTTCTAAATCATTAAAAAGGAGCTCTATTAGAAAGATGGACAAGGAGAAGCACTTAACATATGATGGATTTATCAGAAATTGTATTGGAACACCATGGAAGAAGTATCTTTTAAATAATTCTTTCCAGTGCTTGTAATGTAACTGGACAGGGACAGGTACAGGACAAAAGGTGGGCAATCTGACCTGTCATTACTGTCCTTGAGGACTCAACTGCTTGATCATTTGCACTTTGATAAAGACATGCTGTGAATTGTCAGAAAGAGAAAACAAGTAGGCAGGTTTTGGGAAAAGGGGACACCTTGCGCTAAGCTGCCCCCTAAGTGGCTATTGAGACAGCAAAGCACTTCCCCACGAATGCTGCAGTCAGGCATGGAAAATTTTTCTTGCTCACCCTGCAGGCCACATAGTTTGCACAACTCATATTTTCACAAGTGCTGATTTTTGCCCAAATTCAGAAAAAAAATTCAAGTGAGAATAATTGATTAAGGCAGTTTTGCTGGAATACCATCATTCATGTTGGTCTCTTCTATTACTTTCTGACCTACTGTTTTTCCTTGGGCACATACTTTCAACGAGAGCAGGGAAACAGCCAGAAATTTATTTTTCTTATTTAGAATGTTATTTGGATGCCATCCAACAAGCAAACAAACAAAAGAACAACTTAGAGAGGGCTGGGGTTTGCGTGGTGGTTGGTTGGGGTTTTTTGCCTTCTGTGACTAGATATGATCACACAATTAATAGAGAACTACAATTTTGTGAAAAAGTTTCACATGAGGGAGAACTAAACATCATTCAGTCTGCAACATTCTGGTGGAATCAGAATGCCTATGACCCACACAAATGGCTCCAAAGTATTTTGGGAAGCAATTAAATGTGATCAATATATGCTATTCTACTGGCCATACAACCACGCTTCTGCTCAGATAGCGTAGAATTGCCATACCATTCCACCAACTTAAGCATTATTTACCCTCTTCCTACAAGGTTTTAGTACATGGTAACAGCTTTATGTAGCACTCCCACAACGAGTTAAACTTGCTTGTTTTCAGCACAAGCTAAATACCTGCAATTCTTGCAGAGCAGGGTTGAGGGTGCTGTGCCAATAGGGAGCTTTGCTCCACCCTGAGGTCACTGCTTGCTCCCTTTATATGTCAAGAAACCGCAGTTTTGCCGACATCATCAGGTGGGAGGTGAACTCTCTGATTGGCACAGACCAAAAGAGGGGAAAAAAAAACCCAAACCAAAACCAACTAATTCACAATAACCTCCACTTCTACCACCAGATAACGAGGCAGAAAACCACCAACAAAAAACTTTTAGTGTCTAGTAGCTTGAAAGCATGCAGCTTGCACTTACCAGGTATGCAGCAGAAAAGCAGGAGCATTCTGAAGAACGAGTGGTTATGGCCAGCAATATGATTTCCTACCCCTGCCTATGAATCATGTTGTCTCACTCCCTCTTGCTACTCTGTTCCACCTGTGTTTATAGGAATACTATGTTAATCTCTATGTAAGCATCAAAATAAGGCAGCTGCCAAAGCTCCGGGCCTTTCCAAACACTAGAGATCAGTACAAGAAAGGCAGTAGTACATGGAGGGTTTTTTTAAATCTATTTTCAAATTAGGAACCAAATTCAGTGGTGAAGCAAGGTAAGAGACTGTATAGTGTAAGGAATTTTTACAAGGACATACCAAGTCTTCCATCTTGTGGACATGGGCTTAATTTCTGACTGACGCAGTATCCTAAAGATTCTTCTTGGACACTCTGGAGAGAGCTCCCCTGGAGAATATAGCTGACATTTTAGACTGACCCTAAGACATACCAGGGCTGGGCTTTAAAAGCATGAATGCTGTGAAAGCTGTCATTAGAATTACACCGTATTTTGTACCTTTGGCTTTTTTTTTTTTCTGTAACCATTACCCCTGGAATCAAACAAATGTGGAGACAATTACAGCCTCTATTCTAGAAAAAGGACCCAGCCTCCATAGTTTGAGTACAACTGAGCCTGAAAATTTGACTGAAGCCTGCCCCAAAAAGGATTAAAAGAACCAGGAAAATGAGCTTAAAAAAAAATAAATTAACGATATCCTACTTTCTAAGCCAGACTTGCAGTTCTGAATGCTTGCGGTTGGTGCCACTTCTGAAGGTTGCCCAGAAGCCTACTCTAAGCAAATGCATTAGCACTTCTCTGTCAGGCATCCATGTCGCACCATTGCCCTCCTAAAGTCTCTGCCGAGCATGCCGCAGGTGCAAGAGAATAAAAGTGCAATGTAGTGTGTCATCACAGTAGATCCACCGCCTAAGGAGCAGCACTGGTCAAGCTACAGAAGGAAACTATACAGACTCACATAGCTAGTCGTAGCTGCCATCATCTGCTCAGATAACCAGCTATTACACAACTCCACGACAGGAGTTGTGTAATTTCTGCAGGAGTCATTTCTGCAGTTACATTTACCATGACTATTTTTGTGCCATTTCCCATTAAATCCATAACATATATACTTGAAGTCTATTGACCATTTAACATGTGGAGATAATACCGTTGAAATTGTAAGCACTGACTGCAGTTGCATCATTTGCTTGCTAACTTCTTGTGCAGATTTCCTTCTCCCTTACTAGAGGCAGTCACCCATATATGTAGAAAATTAAATGGAAGGGGATCATTAGATCTCCCTTCTGCCATTGGCCCAGTTTCAAATCCCACCATTATTAGCTCTCCTAGAAAACATTTGTGCTGTCTGATACCAATTAGCCAAGAAATCTAGATAAAATTAAGTATTCCCTTTGTGGAGAATTAAAGCTTTGAAAAGGTACGTACCTCTACAGGCTGGAAAACGAATCTGCCTCTTGATGCCAATGAGCCATTTACAAATGCCATCCATATCCTGTATTTCGGTGCATCACAGAATTCTCTAACTTCCAGTATTACATAGCTGGTGCAATACTTACTCCCAGATATCAGAAAATGGTAAGGAGCAGGTCAAACCTCAGTATACCAGCATGCCCTTTCCTCCTGCTTATATACAAATGAAGCTGATTTGTTCCCATGAGCTTTAAAGAGCCATGACAGATCTTTCTGACAGAAGTCACCTCAAGTATTCCTTACAATTACATCATTTTCCCCTCCTCACAGATTTTAGAGCAAGAGAGAGCGAGAGCACCCACAGAGTAGCAGATAAAGCTAGGCAAAACATGAAGAATTTGCAGGAATGTAAGTCGTTGCTCACATCTGCCTTCTGCAACTCCCTAGTATCGTACTTTTAATTCACTACCCTATTAACGTGTTAATCGTATGAAAGAGCCCCCAAAACAGACAGGAAATTCTAAAGGGTACCTCCTGGTAACCACTACAAAATCACCTAAATGAAACTTGGAAACGACTGCGATTCTGTTGTCTTGAGCTTCTCTGATTAGTCTGCCAAAAGTTTGCTGGTTTTTGAAAGAAACGTGTTTGTTCAAAACCAGCTAAGGCAGAAGGTTTTCATTTTCTGATCATGTAATTCAAAAGCAGCTGCAGAACTACCTCATTGGTTCAGGCTAACAAAAACAGTCTCTCCAAGTTAGCAAATTAGTATTCTCTGTGGACTACAGATGAGGAAGAAAATTACCAAGAAGGACTTCATAATCAGTACCTATTAAAGGATGTTTCCAAGGTAGAAAAAATTTAGCTCAGGAGATTCCATTCTCCGTTTCCATGGACAACGTTTATAGCTTTTGTAGCTACTGAAAAATGTTTAACTATATCAAAAGGCATGAAATTCAAATGTTTTCCAGCTTGCTATCACTTAACAATATATTTTAAGACAAAAGCTGCTAGAAAAGCAAGCAGCATTATGAAGGCAGTGCCCTTTATATTGAAAAGAAAACAAATCCTCTTGTTTTTATAAGCAACCTGTAGGATTCCCTGAACTGCTTTGATTTACCGTCACTTGCTGAAGGACAGGAAGCAAGGTTGGAAATATATGCTGAAAACATCATGCAATGCCAGCCACAAGTAAACGGTGAAAAATATTCCTACAGTGTGCCCTTGAAGAATGACGTCTGGCCTTACGCAGAAATCCAATGTCATATAAAAAGGTACTGAGTTATGATAGGTAAGTAAAGGCTTTCAGGCAGAAGGAGAAAAGTAAACCTAATGATTTAAGTAGCAATAAACTAGATTTTGAAATCCATTACAAAAATGTGTTTCTCAGCTTCGCATATACATGGTGTTTGAATACTAACATGTAATTTCTGGACTAGTGAGCAGAAAAGTACCAATAATCCCCTTTTCCACTCATCACATTAAATCCATGTAAATATCTCTTTAAAAACTTGTGTATAAAACTGAAATAATGAAAAAAAGAGTTGATATAGACATGCAACACAGGAAAAAAAAAAAATCTTTAAAGTTTCTAACTGCTTTAAGTGTAGCCACTTCAAATATCCAGCAAAAAACTATGTGCTTCCTATCCAATCCCACCTCACTGGAAATATTGCAGCAATACAGTCCCCTGTTTGCATGGACCATGTCAGAAGGGATCTCTCTCACCTGTGAACTGCATTCTGCGGTAATCCTAATACCTTTACCATGGTCTTGCCACCATGCCAACCAGAATGTCAGCGTAGCCTCTGCATACTTCTCTCCCGTGCTCTGTTTTCTCTGCCTCAGACGGTTTGGAATGCAGAAAAGCCAGAGACGAAGCCCGTCAAGCGCAAGCCTCTCTATTCAGCTCCTTAGCTCAAGTTGAACAATAGCTGCCCTTCGGTCGCTTGCCTTCCCTCCCAGTGTATGGGATGGACGCTGTCCTCCCTGCAAAACAGCGACATAATCTACCCGGGATGGGTAGACACTTCATTTTTCCTGTCCCAAGGGAGGGTGGGGGAGCTGAGAGACAGCGCAAGCACTCAGGGTGGGGTGGAAGGGGGTGTGAGCAGGAGGAGACTCCTGTTAAGCAAAAACACATCCCATGCTGAGAAAATTCAGGGATTTCAAGCAGCTGACTCCAAGTCTAAAATCAGCTACAGGGAAACTTAAGAGCCTCATATCACTGCATACACTGTCCAGACTACAAGAGGCCAGTCAAGATGAAAACATGGTTTTGTCAGCTGAACAAGAAACTATGTCTGAAAGTGTCTGACAAAACTGCACTTTATTTGAAGATGATTCCCTGCTTCAAATGTTTCTACAAGCTTAGGAAATATGCAGTACCAAAAAAGCCCTGGAGTCTCTTAAAGAAACAATGAACTCTTCCCCCCTCTTTGTTTCCTGCACTGCCCATATAAAAAAAAAAAAAAAAAAAAGAAATTAAAAAAAATTAAAAAAAATTCAATCTAAGATCTATGGCTTTGAAAGTGAAATGGTGAAGTGTGGTACCAAAAGCCTTTTCCTGAGCTCTGTTCTTTTTTCATTTTGCTGAGAGCTGAACTTCCAGGTATAGCATTGCTCTAAAATGAAAAGACAAAAGCTACTTTTTAAGGCACAGAAGCAAAAGCTTACACAGTTTGGTTACTGCTGCCATCGTGATGTTCCTTACACATTATAATACCCCTGCTGAGAATAGCGTGTCAAGTTGGATCAGTTTAAAAGTCCACGGTTTGATTCCCAGCAGATCCCACCTGCCAGTCGAGGACCAGAGCAGACAAGCACACACACAAGAGGAACGCAAAGTTGTTCAGCCTGTTGCTAAATGGGCTAAAATTGCCCATGAAGAGCTAAGAGGCTGCCTGCTGTCTCCTACGTTCTGCAGTTCTTGGTGGTGGTGGTGGGGGAACATACCCATTTTACACTAATTTTGCTGCTTGTTTGCAACACAATATTCCCCTTTAATTCAGCCCTTTTTTCCACTAATGCTACCCACCTCCTTTTTCCTTGCTGGATCACTTCAGATGAGCTTCTCTACATTCTCTTAAGCAACAACCTTCCACACCCTCAGTGTTTCCTCTGGAAGAAACAGTAGCTTTGGTCATCCTACCCCCTGCCAAGGCTCACGTGAGAAGTCTGCATGAAAGCACAGGGTAGCCCTTGGGAAAGAAACTTGAATGCGTGCTTAAACAATACTGACTGCAAGATAAATAACAGAAAATTATAATTGCTCCCTCGCCCTCTAAAGCGAATCACTAAACTACACCCAGGGATCCTTCACCAAGATTAGCACTAGAACAGAACAGCAGCTCAAAAAACAGACACCCCCCAAAAAACCCTGGCACTAACAGCAGTATAACAAAATAAACAGTCCCTCTAGAAGACAAATTGGTTTGACCTGCTGCTTAGAAATGTCTAATTACCGGAAAGGGTAAGGGCAAAACAGTCTCATGATCTCAGTTGAGCCAGATTCTGTGAAAAAGCTGCAAGAACTTATAAGCAATTGCAATCTCCTCTCTCTCACTGTCCCTGCTCCACAAAAACCCCCAAATACTATGGTAATTATATAGAACACTTCATTCCAGAGCACTGTACCAAATACATTCGCAGCACCACAGAAAAGCATCTCCCTGGAGGGTGGAGCAACATCGGACAATTCATGTATACCACAGGGCATGATAGAAAAGATGGAAAAATTAAGGACTGGGACATTAAAGTTACTCTTTAGATATCTTCAAAGAGTTTTAATGCTTTCATGGGCAAATTCCAGCTTTTTTTTCTTCCTCCCTTTTTTTTTATTTTTTTTTTCCCCTTCACATTTGTCTGATACATTTCTATTTTTTTGTTTCCATGTTTTACTTTGTCATTTCACATCATTTTGGAAACCTGGCTTTAAATCAGATTCAAACAGAAAGGTTAAAACTTTGGATGCAGCTCTTAAATAGGCCATAGTCTGCCTATCTCTTCCAAAGAAGCCATTTTTAGTGATGTGGGAAGGTTCAGTCCTGGTATCTATTTTTGTCAACCATAAAACTTGCTGTACCCACCTCAAAAAAAGATTTCTGAAATGCTGAAGGCGGTGTTCCGAGCAAATACACCTGCCAAAGACTTAGGAAGAGACAGTGCATTAGGATGGTACTAAAAAATACGTAAGTGAGAGGGGAGGAAAGAAAAAGGCAAACCATACAAGTACTTTGAGGGATTCTAGAAATCCACCCAGTTTCAGGAATCTGAAATGCAATTCACGAAGTCTAGGAATAAAAGTTGTTTCCAAAAGACTTTGGCACTGAATAAAGATTATTAAAAAAACCCCTGATACTACCACGTGACTATCCTTCAAATAACTAATCTACTAACAAATGTAGAAGTCGTCTTCTCACTAAAAAAGGCCTGTTAAATGGGAAGAACATGAGGTTGCCTCCCAGTATCTCAAGAAAAATGTCAATGTAATGATTTAACTAGTTCCTGGTCAGCTCCACTGCTGCTGTTCAGACCAGGCATCTACAGCTTTGGCCTCCAGAGGTAGCTGCTGAAAAAACCTATTAGCAGAGCAGAAGCACTTGAGCAGAACATATTAAAAACAACCAAAACCAAACCTGAAAAATGACATCCCTCACCCCCTCAAAAAAAAACAACCCCAACCAAAATGAGCCAGACCTAAAAAAAAAAAAAAATAAAATTAATGTTGACTTAAAGTCTGTATTCCTACAATGTATCTGAACTAAAGTAAGAAGTACCTATAGGAACACCCAGCTCACAGAAAATTTCTAAAATGCCGAATTATACACAGAAAGAAGGTACTATAAAATCATCCAGCATATTCCAGGTCTATTTATCTAAAACACCAGTTGTCTATCTGGTGTTCAGCAAAGTTTCCACTACTTAGTCTGCTGCAAAGGACTCAAATTAATTCAAAAACTAAGAAACATCATTAGGTTTTCTAACATCTTAGAGCACTGATAAGCTGAATAAATTTGTATTATTGTAATACGCGCTAAGTATAGTGTCATCACCAGGGAAAAGTACCAAATTCAGCTCATACACCTGTATTGATCACATTACCACCAAGAGCATGAGGCAGAAGTGACACGACACGAGGACAGCATTTCAGCGTGGATCCTCTTTTCCCCCACAGATATCCAGACCAGCAGCAGAGCAGAGGACAGGGGTGCTTTCCCTATGTGCCCATGTGTCCAGAAACACCACACCAAGCCTCAGCTGCCTCCAAGGCACCCGTGGGATGCTGGCAGCTGGAGTCCCTCTGTGAACACAGGCTGGGCTGCCCCGTGACAGTTCCAGCAGTTCCAAGAGACCCCAGTGGGAGGCAGTCAAGGGGTCAGGAATGGAGGTGTGAAGTTGGCAAAATGGGTGGGGGACAGTGGTGTTCTAAGTTCTGTTCTTCCAAACTTGTTTTAATTGGCAATAAATTAAATTCATTTTCCCTAGGTGAAGCCTGGCTTGCCCATGACAGTGATTGGTAACTGGTTTCCCTGTGTTCCCACGTGTTTATCCTTCTTATTTTCTCCCCATCCTATTGGTGGGGGGTGGGGGGGGGGTAATAGCAGCTGGATGGGCAGCCAACAGCTGGCCAAAGTCAACCCACCACCACATGCTTTACCAGGGCAGGAATAAAACATATCTTCCAAAATTCAGTCTTTCTGAAACACAACAAACCCCATTCCTTAAATCCTTCCTTCCAACATGTTACCCTCACTGTCAAAACAAGACCAGAGTACTAATCCAGTGACAATCAAAAGTGACCAGACTCTGGAGGCTCCATTAGGATTTCCCAGCCTTTAGACCAGCAATCCCCAACACCACCTGCAGCCAAAGGGTATAACGAAGCTGACTGCAGAAGCAAATTACTCATTAGTTGCACAGCACTGGTATCTTTGGGTCAGCAGGCACTGCTCTAGATTTGCCTCCTACCCGTTTTAGCCCATACATGCCACATAACAGTGGAAAAGACCATCAGTAAGGAACAAGTGAGATGACTGGAGTTTTCAATGATCAGATTTTCACCTAAACTACATCCAATTCACTGAAAAAAGAAAATAAAGGTTGCTACTCAAGGAAATATTTGCAGTTCCATCTGAGTTGAAAAGAAATAAAACAAAAAAGCAGCAGAAAACCCCCTCAATCCTTCACTAGGTAATGCGCAAGATAAAGTGGTCTCAAATATGCATCAAGAATTATTAGCTTGTAGCCAAAAGCACTTTACTGGACATAGAGTTGAATCTTAATGGACACTAATCACTGCTAGAACGTATAGTCCTCTCCATCTCCAAGACTTCTTTTGGGAATCAGGGATTTGCTTGCGACACAGAGGTGCCTGTTAGAAGAGTTTCTGATGAACTCCAGCAGAGTTCAATAGCCCACTTTTCCTCTGTGGCTTTATTATTTTTCTTTTAAGTAAATTATCTCTCTGCTGTGCTGCTGAAACATTTTTGTCTGTTTTGCAGATAAAAATCATGGTTATAATTCTTTCCTCCCCTGATGCTACGAAGGAGTGATCACTTGCAAAAGGGATAGCAAGCTAGCAAAATACCCACTGCATGCTTGAATAAGTCTAATTTAATACCTAAGCCACCTCATACATTATGAACCTTTTTATGCATCCATAGCCAAAAAGTAGCTCCACCACAGGAGGTGTGTCACTGCCCCAGTGAAGTGTAAATATCACTAGATGGCACAGGAAACACTGAAAAACCTGCTGCTTTATTTTTTTAAAAACTCTACTTGTCTACTTCCCAGAGGTATCATGGAGATTAATTAGCTCATGTTCATAGACGATTCTGAAGATGTAAGCATACTACTGCCTGATGGAAAACAAATCTCCTGAGGTTTTGCACGGAAAAAACCCCACAATATATAACTGACAATGGATTTCTTGGCCCGTTACAGCTTTCTTAGTAAGTTCTGCCACCCTCAACCAGAACTAATTATAAGGAAGAAAATCCCTCAAAACTCTGGATCCTAGGGCAGCAATCACAAAAAGTTCTTCAGCATTTTTTATGCAGACATACGAAAGCCTTTTACTGAACACCTTCAGAGACATTTCAGCACAGGCAGCTCAGATGCAGAGATGGAAACCTGCCAAAGGCCACAACAGCCCATAATGCCAAAACAAAAATACCAGGATTCACAGGTTTTCAGCACTCTAGAGATAAGATACAGGGCTGATTATTTTACTACAATACCAGCCAACCCACCTTCTCCATATTTGCCTGTTATGAGAACATCCAACATACCATGACATGGAGAGAGTACGCTGAGGAAACGTGGGAGGTATGAGAGAAGAAAAGACTGGTTCAAACCTCCTAGAAACAACACGAAACCAAGGGGAGGGAAGAAAAACAAAAAAGAAAAAAAAAAAAAAAGCAGAACTGACAGTCCCAAGCTTCATTAAAATAAAAAAAAAACCTGACATAGTTTTACTACTCATCATAGGGCACTTATTTAAAACAAATTATTTCTTTAAAGTTCTTGGAAACATGACTTGAATAATCCTCCAGAAGGAATACATGTAATCCCCACTGTTTGTACAGGCTTGTCCACCAAATATTGTGTGTGTATTTTTCTTGTTTTGAAGTTTGGACTACAAAAAGATTACAGAAACACATGAATGTACAGAATTGGATGAACTTGTAACACGATGTATGCATAGCTAGCATGAGATAGGGGAACTTAAGGCTGTGCCTTGGACAGAAAAATCTGCAACCCTAATTAAACAGTTTTTAAAATCAGAGCATGTGCCCTAACTGCAATGCACAAAGACATACCAGAAGCAGTTCAAGTAACAGTAGCTGTAAGAATGTGAAAGCACAGACTTCAGGGGTGGCAGAAGTTGGTAGTAACACAAGCTCTTCTGAAAATCTTGCACAGCCCTTGTTCCAATCTCTGCTGCCTTGGCTCCACTCTTACTGTAAGTACACTGGCTAGATCAAAGCTAACACAGGGAGCAGCTTCATATTACACCCAAGCCACTATAATAACTCCAGGCTGCTACTAGAGGAGAGCACAGAAGTGGAAACAACTTGGCTCTCCTACTTTCCCTTAAGCAACATGCTCCCACCATCTCCTTTGTGTTGGAGCCACCACATGGCTGCAGGGTTATTTGGAATATCCACCAGATCAGAGTCAAAGCTCACCCATCAACACAATATGTACGTGAACATGATTCCACTGTGTGAAGTTGAATCAATTCACCTGGCAAGCATGTGATAGACCTGGCACCAAGGAGGGTGGTAAAGCAGAGAGACAAGAGTGTGTGCACCCCTGCACAGTAGAGAGAACTTTATGTATTTAATTTCATACAAACTTCGAACTAGATGCACTTAATCCAATGTCATAAATATTTGCATTGTCAAGTAGCAATAAACTGATCAGCAACTACTTCCATAACTAATACCAAAGTCTAAATCAGATTTAATTACACCAGCATTTTAAAATTTAGTTTGCCAATTCAAATTAATCCAGACAAGACTTAAGGAAATTCAGGCTGTGGGAAGGAAGTTCAGTTTTTCATTATGTGTTAAGATGGTTGTTACTGAAGGAAAAAAGGCAAGTGTACGTGGTTGGGTGAAGTGTAATTACTTTTTTCCACGAGATCAAACAACTATAAAAAAGCAGCTACAAATTTTAACAATCCACAGTAAGTTCATGCATGATAGTATTCTCTTAAGAACAGTTTTCTTAATAATAATAATAATCTAATAGTCTCTCTTAGTTTTCTCTTAAGAATTTAATAAATAAGTTTTTATTATTGTTGTTGAAAAAACTAAGGAAAATGATGGCTTCCTTCATAATAAACTGAGGTTGGGTTAGAACACAGTCAAGAAATCTGTCCCAGATGGTCCAAGAGCTACTAACTCTTTCCAATTACTACAGTGCACAACAGGCTCTACTTAGGAAGTGTTCTTCATGCTCACATAACAAAATTTTAAAACCTCTAAAGTGATTTTTTTGTGTGTGCTGGAAGTAGTGGCAGGGCTGTAATAATACCTTTCCAAGGGGAAAAAAACCCTAATGGATTATAGGTCAATACTAGAAAGTTAAGATTATGTGTTCATACCCCTGTTAATCTCTGCCCTAAAAAGGTTTAAGATCCAAATAGATAAAATTCGCTTCATGATAAAACTTGGCTTTTAGGAGAGATGATCTGTGCGCAAGGGAATAAAGTTGCAGTGGCATTCAGAACAAAAGAAAAATCCTTTGGCTTCGCCCCTATTATAGAAGAAGAAAAAGATAGCAGCTTGGCAATTTTCTGTACACAAATAATTCCAATTGCCCAGGGGGAATGTCATTGAGATTCAGGCATCCTGTTTGTTACATTTAGCCTCCCTGGAGTCAGTTTTAATTTCAAGCAGTGTTGTCTAAATTCTTCATCTTTCCAAGGCAGGCAAATTGCACTGTACATTGTCCAAATTTCAGATTACTTCAGGGCTTCTCCCAAAGTTTCTTAACCTCTTCTGTGGATGCAGAAGATAGCAGGACACTTTCGCACAGTAGTGTTTCTCTGTGTAGTCCACTGGTTCTTAAATGGTGCCCAAAGGGAGCTGTATTTTACAGGAGATTTTTAAAAACACGATTCACGGTTCACATATATTTGCATTTTGGGATAGAGCATGATGGGTAAACCATGTCATCTGAAGGCAGTTACATTTTTAGAATTTCAATTGATCTTGGAGTAGCTACAGTCCCTACTAATCTTACCAGTCAGTCACAGCACTAGGAGACTGTGACCCAATGCACTAGAGACAGTGAAGCAGGCACAGGATAAAGTCTTTAGCAAACCCTGGTTTGTGCTATTATGTGAGCGAAAGGCTTCAGATATCAGCTCACAAAAGGCTCCCATATACGAGTTCTGGAAAGACTGTCAGGCCAGGGCTGAAATGCAGTGAAGAACTGAGCTGTGCAGCTAAACGTGCACGATACCCCCCTGCAGCCTACAGAAACACAGCCAGGTCTTTGGCCACCACCGAGCAGCGTCAAACCATGCAAGCACAGAACAGTGCTTGCTGTACTGATCTCATTCAAGTATCACCTTTCAGCTGTCAGGGACCTTTCAATTCAGATTTTTGGTACAAAGCACATACAGGTCAAAAAGAAAGAAAAAAATAAATCCCCAAACCACTCCTTGGGGGTTGCTAAATTAAACATTAAAGGCAATGGACAGTCTGATCCTTTAGACTCCTTGGTCTGCAGAGAGGAGGTTGTGAATCTCTCTCACATGTATATTGTGCATGTACACACAAACACACTCGTGACAAGCCCAAATTGGGCAAACCCAAGAGCTGAAAACAAGTAAAGTCAGCACATCTGAACCCATCTTCCTGCCAGAGATACTGCTATACAACCCCTCAATTTGAGGGCTAAACCCAAAGCCCTATTTTGCATCCCTGCCATGTGTAATAGTTGACAGGAGATAGATATTTTGCACATAGCAACAGGGTGGAAAAAAGCAGACAGTGCTATTGGGAAAATTATTTCACCAATACACACCATAAATCCCTACAACTGAGATACACGAAGCTGTAAACTGCATTTTTTTTTCATTCTAACAGATACTTTTTTCAGGTAAAGTCAAGTGGTGGAAGGTGAAAACATACAGTTTTCCTAAAAGTTACAGGAAGTCCATTATTTCAAATTCCTGGATCTTTCCTAAGTAAATCTTTACTGTATAAAGATTGGTGCATTGCAGATTCTTTCACTACCCAGGTCACAAAAAAAAAAAATCTCTCTTCATCCAAAACAGACTGTCTCCCTCCCTCCCCTGCCCCCCATAGTAATCGTTTTCAGGTATTCATTCTAAACCTTAGTGCAGATTGCAACTGAGTGGTGAGCACAGAGTAAATCAGTTTATTCTTTCATCACAAAGTACTCATTCCAACTGGAACATACAGAAAGCAAGGCTCAGCTTTGAATTGTTTTAGTTCCAAACAACCTTGTCTTAGAAACAGCAGTTACTGAAATAAAAGCCTAGAAATCCTTTTAGCTAATGCCTATTCTCTCCTGCCAAGTTTTTACCTGAAGGAAGAGCACGGGCTGTGTATTTTCTTGGTATCATCATCCCCACACAGGAGGGCTTAGCAGCAGCTTGCAGGAACTGTTGCAAGAGGTGCATACCAGGCAGCAGTGAAAACAGACGTCACTTAACTAATCTTCTGTTGCTCACTCCATTTCCAAGCCTCTGACATAACCTTTTCTAAACCAGTACAGAGGCAGGATTTCTGTACAGCTAACTGGTCACCTGATAGCAATGCAGTATGGATCTGGCACCAAAATAGATTGATGCTTCAATTTTATCACTTCTTCCAGTGTTTGTGTGATCAGAGAATTTTCCAAAGGCAGTGGAATATTTTCTGAAAAAATGAGCTTGAGGGAATACAAAGGTAGTACTCACTAAGATGAAAATCTATCAACTGTGCAACTAGGCCAGAGGATCGGGAAAAGCAGTGCTTGAAGCTCCAAATTGCATCTTCACCAAATTACGAAATTGGACACGTAGTTCACCATAGTACAGAAGATGTATTTTATTTATTAGCTCTAAAGTATACTTCTGAAGTTGTTTAGAGACCGAAAATCAATTTTAGCAGCCTCAGTCTTCTGAAAAAGGTAGCGATAGCTGCAGTTACTTTGAAACTCAGCCCTCTCACTTACGTGCTTAACTTGAAGAAATTCAGGTTTGAGAAAATCCAACCATTACCATCAAACTAGAATTCCAGATCAGGTGCCCACTATGTAACAGTTGTGTGACCAGGAAAGTGACCCTGGCAGGTCTCTGCTGGACCATCTCCAGATTCTTGACATCCTTATTCAAGTGGTGTGCCTGACACTGGACCCAGTATTCTCAGTATGTCATCAGCACTGAGTACAGGGCATCAGCATGACTGCTCTTCCATTGCCATGTTAGTGATTGCAAAGAGAGTCTTTACAGAGACACTCAGAGAACATCATCAAGGCACAGGAGATTCATTCCAAGGAGGAGAACAGATGATAACAGTAGGTTGCATGGATGGAAGTGTACCAAAGGATGGGGAGAATAGCTGCAGAGCCATGATATGGGTCAGCAGCTAAGTAACAGCTATTAATGCTCTACGGAGAGAGCTAAGGCACTGAAGGCGAGTTGGTTCTCTGATGAAGTGAAGGTGACTCTAGCACAAAAGTTTGGAAGATGAGCTAGAGATCTAACCAAGGGTGAATAGATATTAACATGCAGTAGATACTGTACATGCAGAGCTCACCGGTAGAAGCTCCTAAAAGCTGCAAGACTTGCCTTCAGCAATCTTTTCTCAAGAGCCTTCATATTCAGCAGTCATAGGTATGATTGAGAAAAAAGAGGGTTAACTTGTTTCAACAAATGAAAAGGTCTTCATTTTCTTCTCAGGTGACTTCATCTCCAAATACAAAAAGAAAATATTTGCATCAACACTAGCCTTTCTAAGCACTAGAGAATCTCAAAAAACTCTGTCCTTGATGATGCTTTTTCCTAATCACAGAATGATTAGGATTGGGAGGAACCTCTGGAGATCATCTAGTCCAACCCCCAATTAATAATTTTAAAATAAATAAATAAAAGCAAAGCAAAAAAAAAAAAAAAAAACCACACCCAACAAAAAACCAGAAAAAAAAAACCCCACAAAAAAACCAACCAAAAAACCAACCATTTTCTCACTTTCAATCCTTCCTGATATTTTCACATATGCAGGCAAAAAGTTCTCTTGTTAATGCCATAAAGATGCACCCAGATGCCAGAATCAAAACTTTCACTACATATTCTTCTTAACAACTCTCATTTAGTGTGAGCAGGTGGTGAGAAGGAAGCAGAGTAAGAGAGAAGAAGATTATTTCAGGAAAGGAAGCAATAACTGTTACTAGCCTGTCAAACAGTATGAATGGTGGAAATCTGAATCATGCTTTTACTGTATGAATGATTAATTCCAATATGCTATTATAAACAACGATCCTTTACAAAGGATGTAATCTCCCTAACATGAAAAAAATACACATGCTAGAAAGAGCAGGATCTGAAGGAGAAATGGAGGCAATGTAGAGATGGACCAGCTTGAGTTTTTTTCATCTTACCTCTTCCTACAACATTTAAGTGCTGGTCTCCAGGGCCTATATCACACTTCATAACAGAATTAGCCCATTGAAAGTAATGCTTGAAAGAAGAAGGAAAAAGTCTGTCAACCTGGAGTTTGGGAGAAATTACAGCTACGTTTTTAGCTTCTCTGAATGGAAGCACCCTTGAGTAAGTGCTGTCAAGGTAAAATCCTAGCAAGTTAATGACACATTTAGAGTGTGCCTATTCACTCACAGAGAGATATTACTACAATGATACAGATTATGTACCAAGGAAATTTCATGGCATATATTTAACGGATGGCTGGCTTGCTGACACAACTCTCTGTACAGCATACCTTCCAGATAGGAATTAAGAATTTCAACATTAGAAACAACCTCTCCACTGTCTGCAAGCAGACGGCAAGCTCTTAAGTTAGCAGTAGATAGTAAGTGTCCTCCAGAGTTACAGTTTTCAAATGATCTTATTAGCTTTCACTGTTTAAACAAGTCACTTTCTATCTTGTGTTTTATCTTTTTGTCCACCCCTTTGGCTCTCATTCGAGGGTGACCACAGTGTTTTCTGCCTGCACAGAAGGGATGGCTCAGCTGCTCTTCTAGCAGCTGCTGAACCATCACAAATTACGGCTTACTGTACTGAAGTATGTGGAAATTGGTGTCTGCCTTAGTATGTGGGACTGTAAACCATAGTGGTTCAGCAGCTGCCTCACAAACAGCTGAGCCAACCCTGCAGCAAGGGTAAAAATGAAAGAGACGGCAAGAATGATTACAACAGCCCTTGGGTAAAGCACACATAACTTAATGTTGACCTTTGGTGAGTTACACATCTCTTGCTTCAGCTTCTCAGCTGTAACGTGGGTAGTTTCTCTCCCACACACTTCCTAGGAATGGTGCTACAAGATGTGTGCACAAAGCTGTAAAGAATGCCATAAAAATTTGCAGAATGGGTACTTCTGCTGATTATGCAGAGACTCTGAAGAACACGCACTGTTCCAGTTGCTCCACTAACAAAAAGATTGGCCTCATATGGTACTCTTGACATTTCATACAAGGTATAACTTGTATGTATGTTATAACTTGTAGTGTTGCACATGAAAAAGTTCCATCCCCTGATTTTCCTTTTTCTGTTTTGTTTTAAACAAATAAATTAATGTATCATGAGAGGTATGGCAACCCTACTTAGAGGAAAAAAAGCAAATGCCATTGCTATGCCTTAACCTTTGCACTAGAGCCAGCCCTAAGGAGCTTTTCTGAAAGTAGTAATTTCAGATATCATCATAAGATGCAACGCCTGCTGTTGCCATGTTATGCACATGCTTCCCTAGGACAAGCTAGATATTCTTATCAGCTCTGCATAGCAATTTGTCGGCTAGATATTTTAGCTGCCTCTTACGCTTTTCAGCTTTTGGTGTCCATTCCAAAGCTATTTTAGTCCAGTTGTTATCTGTACTGCTTGTGATATGTTCTGGCTGCCACCATCTGTTTCCTTCTCTTTATAAAAAGATTTTCAGTGGCTTCCTTCACTGGTTTGTCCTCTGGCTCAACATCTCGACACAAAGCTATTCCCACTGCTTGCTATCAACCCACTTTTTTCCATCAGCAGGAATTCTGTAATTGTGATAAGAGACATTTCTAACCAGGATGTGAAAACAAGGGAACTACCTAGGGTGCTGCAATCAGAGATTATATATAACCTTCCCTCCCACTAATCCTCATCCTTCCTCACAGTATGGGCATTGCTCAATCTTTCTCCAGCTCATGTCTGTCGTCTTCCCCCCCACTGCATGCCCACTTCCTTTAGCAACACACTTTGTGACATCTGCATTCAATACGGCTGTAGCTGTCATATGGAGAAGACCATGTGGATGCGAGTTTCTCTTTTAATACATTCTTGTTAGGCATACATCAAGACGCCACATGCATCTAAAATTGTAGCAAAATACACAGTAAGGCATATACCCAAATAGCACAGTCATCCATTCTGTATGGCAATTCAAGAAAAATGAAGGTTACAAGGTTACATTTAAAACATAACACTGGGATTCCCAGCTATTCAGATGCTCAGTGAAGTCTAGAAATTATTCTATGCATTTTTGCACATGGTATAGAAAAGGAAGGTATCTAAGTCCTAGATTTTAAAGGTCTTTCTAGTTTGCAAAGCTGCAAATAATATTCACTGCATAACACAGACAGGTTGCAATATGGTTCTTCATTCATCTCACTAGCCGCACATCTGAAAGAAGTACTTTGCCTATAACACTGTGTAAGCATACTGGGTTTAGTCCCAAACAAGATGATCATTTAGACCTGTATTTGAAATTCCACAAACAAATCCAATAGGGGTTCTGTCACTTGTCCCCAAGTTTTACCTCCTAAATCCCCAACCTGTCCTGTTTCTTTTCAGACTTCTAATCCAGAATCAAATCCAAAAAAAGAACCCTATCTGCCTTCCTCAAATAAAGAAGAGTTAAATAGTGCTATTGGCAAGTACAAATAAATAAGTACTATAGTTGCAATGTGTTAATCAACTGTCTAGAAGAGTGGGATTTTAATTACTTGTGTGCAATATACTCACAGAATAGTACTATTTGGCATAAAACTCAGTTGAGTCTGTGAAACAAAAAATACCTTACCTGCTCTTCACTTTGGATAACAATATTCTCAAGGCTGCTTCACTGCTTAGAGATGCATGTTACTTATTTTCTCATAGCTTGCTGTCTCCCAGGATTGATATTTTTCACATCTGAACTAAGGAAGAATTGTTCCTCGGTCCTATCAGACTATGCCAAGGAAAGCTTGCATAGGTTGGGAATAGAAAGAAGGGTTCACTTGCATGTGGTTGCTGTCTCCCTTCACTCTTCCCTTCTTCTGGAAAGAGTTGATATGACACTCTTCATGCAGCAACGGGTGGAGTGGAATGAAGAAGGAAATTGGGCCAAATCTGGACTTGAGAATCTACCGTAACAGAGCTTTTGTCTGTCATTTTTATTACCTGCCCTTTCTTTTGCTTTCCCTAGATTTCAACACGTATAATTATAGCCAACAGCAGCAGGCAGTTGGTTCGTTCTTTTAGGAACTGCACCCTTAACAGGCCGGAGGTAACTTATAGAAAAACCTGTTATCCAGTACTTGTTATGAAAATATGAAGCAAAGGAAATACCACAGAGACTCAAAGTGAGGTAAAACATAACCATCTAACAGTTCTAAAAATGACTGTGAACCACTAACAGCTATCTGCAAAAGCTGCATTCCTGTTGACCTACGTTCAGCAGCTCTCAGTTGTAAATCCCAGGGCTGTTTAGTAATCTTACAAACACAGCTACAAATCTTCCTGTATGCAGCAACAACCCAGCTTCTCTCGTGCCCCTAATAACCTCACTATGCGTGGATAAATCCTGGCGTCGGGAAGTCATGTTGCTGGAAACATTTACAAACAATGCCGCAGTCGCATGGCCTCCACCACCCCCACCTAGGTGCGGCGCTACCCGCCTCAGCAGGCTCCTTTCAAAGGATGCTGCCTGGGACGCAGTGCCCGCCGATACAGCTTGCCGCTATGAATCAAAACACATGCGCTGCAGCCAAGGTTTCTACTTACCTAGTTTGGTGGCCCCCTCTGGCGGGTACTCGGGAAATTGGCCCTCGGAGGGGACGCTCACCGTCCGGCGCAGGCAGCGCCCTTTGGTAGCGTCTGCTTGCGGCTCCTGGACCCCATCGATAGGCACCTGCATAAAAAGGATGCCCACAGCTGTTAATCTGCCTCTCGGTCATGCTGCTAATATGCCATCTTGTTAAGAACTCGATTTTCTACTCATCTGGTAATCACTTTCAAACGCAGTTTGGCATGCCTGGCCTTACCACAAAATTCCTGGTGCTCACCAGGAACGTGCTGCAGCAGTAAGGAGAATTAGTGGACACACAGCCCGGAGAGGGCTGCATGCAGGTGTGCAGCAACCAGCGCTCCAGAGGTATCAAGTCACAACACAGCCAACCCCTCTGACTAACAAGGCAGTCCTGCCTTTCAAAACTGGTTCTCCAACGCCAGACCCATTGCTACCCAGTCTTGCCCGCTTCCATGCTGGGCAAGTCAGGCAGAGGCTGCTGGTCAGATGGCTACATGCGAAACTTCGAAATTGCTAAAGCATTTTTGCAATCTCAACACATATTCAGTGATTAGCTACAGCATGTCAGAGAAAAATTGACATTCTGCTGGTCGTATTGGGGCATATGGAGAAAGAGGATCTCTTCTATGATTAAGTTAAACTCATCCTAGCTGGACCTCAGAAGGCTTGAAGAAAGGCTTAGGGTCCTCGCTGTTTCACAGTAATAAAGTTCTGTACACTAATTCTCTTTAAAAATACTGAATGTATAAAGACCTTGCTTCTTTTCCGAAATTTTGCCAGAACTTGACCCCTCAGGGTTTGCTCCCCCCTCCACCTTGCTTTTAAACACCTGCATGAACAGCTACATTTTGCTAGAGAGGTGCTTATGCTAGAGGGAAAACAAACCAAAACAAAACCAAAACAAACTACCTATCACTACAGCTACAGGGCATTTAGACAAAGCCAAGAGCTTTAAAAGAGCCTAAGTGGTACAGTCTCTGTCCAACTGTATGTCTGGGAACAAGAAGTGAGCCTGTATTGGGTTTGATTGGTAAGGTTTGGTAACGGGGCAGCTACAGGTGTGGCTTCTGTCAGAAGCTGCTAGAAGCTTACCCTGTGTCCAAGAGAGCCAATGCCAGCTGGCTCCAAGACGGACCCACTATTGGGCAAGGCCAAGCCCATCAGCAACAATGGTAGCGCCTCTGGGATAACATAGTTAAGAAAGGGGAAAAGTTACTGTGCAGGAGCGATTGCAGCCAGAGAGAGCACTGAGAATGTGGGAAAGAAACAGCTCTGCAGACACCAAGGTCAGTGCAGAAGGATGGGGAGGAGGTGCTCCAGGTGCTGGAGCCATGATTGTAAGTCACATTATACTTTCTTTCCCCTATCCAGCTGAGGAGGGGGGAGTGACAGAATGGCTTTGGTGGACATGTGACATCCAGCCAGGGTCAGCCCACCACATATACTCCTAATGCAATCCCCCAAAGTGTACAAAGGGATTTGGAAGGTAAGGAACTATTTTATCAATTTATAAAGGAACACAGCTTTCTATGAACTGAACTACTTTATGAATTTATACAGACACCTTTGTGTATCCTGATCTTGTTTACAGGATCAGCGCAGGTTAATTCAAGCATCAGTTACTTTGCATATAGAAAGGCAGATAGACAAAACCTTCAGACAGCTACCTGCTCACCAAAGTTGCACTCCAGATTGCCCCAGCCTGCAGAAACAGGAAGACAACACTGCTTCCAGCAGGAGGAAGACATCCTTCACTCTACCCTTCTTAAGAACATACACATTGTTCTGATCACATTCATACATATTTCTTCAAATGACAAAAGACGGCAAGGTGGCGAAAGGCTGGTCACCAAAGATGGAGACTGCATGGAAGCACATCTCCAGAACCAAGCTCAACAGGCTGATAGTAATCATTGTTTCCCCAACCGTGCAGCTACCAGGGATGGGCATCTGGGGACAGTACTGCCTTATAGGGGATGTCTGGCCTCCAAAACCGGCACAGAATGAGGCCAGAGGTGGGATGTGATGGCTGATTAACAAGTCCTGATAGTGTGTTTCCATGCCTTAACAAGAGGACACCCCAATCAGGGACTTGGGAATTCCCTGAGCCTGCTGGCTGGTCCAAGTCACTTGTCCAAGGAAGCCGTGCCTTGCTACTTGCTGGTCTGCCTGATAATCATAATTATGGCCATGGTTTTGCAGGTCTTTGCATGCTCAGATATTAAGTTTAGCTCAGTACTGGTGAATTACTAGACTTGCTGTTGTTTCAACCTGCATAATTGTGCTACTGAGCTACTGCATTTCTTGTAACAACACAGAAAATCGTACTCCTGGTCTGTATTTGCTACCGCACTATTATTTAGAGATAGATTGTTTATCCCGAAAGCTGTTGGTCTGGTGTCTGTTACCGTACCTGGAACCTGAAACTTCGTGAGGCCTCCTTAAGGGTTTATATTCAACAGTTGGAAGAAACCCAGGGATGAGGGAGAAATGCAGCATCCAGGGGCTGGAGGCAGGCACAATCCCTCAGTGCCCAAAACATCTCAGTGCACTTTTGATAAGGAAGGACATTGGCGTCAAGACTACATCTGCGATACATGCAATTTGTTTTTATATAGCTACATAAAAGACAGCTTGCAGCTAAAGTAATAGAAACCCTTGCCATATTTCCTGCTGCTTATCCTTTCATATCTTCAATCATCTCTGAAAACCAAGTATTAATAGCAAACAAAAAGATATAATTCATTTGTACTGAAGGTTGTAAAAGATGTACAAGATACTGTACTATTTTAGAAACAGGCTGCACTACAATGGCTCTCACAAACTAGTTCTGGCATTTCCTGACTTTTAAGCACTTAGCATTCTCTTAAGGTCATTTTTTAATGCTATTTATTACTACGCTAGTCTATTTGTCTCCTTCAAACAGTGTTCATTTTTCAAAACAAGTTTCCCAAATCCCTAGTGTTTCTTCTGTTAAGGCTACTTTCTTTGCTGGTAGATTTTTACAGCATCTTCTTTGCTGAACAATCTCTGTGCGAGACCATGCTAGGAAGTTAAGCAGAGACTAATTTTGGTCACTTCTGCCACATTCATTCAATCAAGTTCACATACTACATTTTCAGTTTTCAACTGGAGGCTCCATTTAGCCTTACTGCCTTCTAAACACTCTTCTCCTCCACTGCCTCCTCTGTCTCTCCCAATTTCCGCCAGAGCATTTTTTTGGTGGGATGCTGCAAGCCATATGTCCGGAATGGCCATTATCAGTCACGCCACACACTTGCCTTAGCACACCTTAAAAGCACTGAGTTACCACCCTGTGACCCTCATTTCTCAGGGAACCTGTTGCACTACACTCAACTGCTACAGCTCTTATACCGATACACCTCCTGCAGCGTAAATTTATCCATTATTATGTTTTTTAACTGAGAAATCAATATAGTCCCTTTTCTTTCAAGTATACCTCTTCAGTACTTGCATGTGCTCTCGGACATGGGATGACAGAAACATTCTTTTAATATATTGACACAAGAAACCCCCCTACGACCACCCTGATAACACCGTATACAAGAACAGCAACGACAGCCAAGAGGACATTATGGATGTACTGACTTGCTGCAGAGGATGGGAATGGTGACTGAAGCCATGCTGTCCTTTGTGTCCTTGGGAAAAGCAAACAGGCTGCAGCACACCGGAGTCAGTGTCAAAAACAAATCTCTTCTGCATACCAGAGATAGGATTTATCTTCAAAGAGGAACTGAGCCATTAACAGGAAGACTGTCTGAGAGCTCAGGTCCTAATTCTGGGTCACTTAGCCTTTTGTACTTAACATTTGCCCAGACTGGGAAAACATGGTTAGGCTGCACACTAAAAAAGGTTCACTGGTATAGATACATTCAGCTGGTGCAGTACAGTCCACACCAGCAAAAACCCTGCTTTTGTTAGCGTATTTATAATGGCTTGAGAAAAAACTGATGCTGTTTATTTCACTCAGTAATTCTATAAGCTGTGTAAGGAACAACATTTGAATGCTAAGTAGCTTGATCTGCATTAGAAAATATACAAACATCCCACAATTTCATTGACGAAATTAAAGTAGCAAAGTAGCTAAATAAGAGACCCCTTGTCAGACTTAGAAGTGTTGTGTTATTTTAAGTAACTCCGTTCCAAAACCTTAGTCTACATCGACAAAAAAGAACTAACTCCAAGACTGCAGGGCCAGAATTTATTGCTTGGCATAAGATAAGCCTGCTCTTAAAAATACAGTTTCATGAACATGCAAAATGAGCTTGGTCAGCAGTTCTGCATCTCTTGGGGCTGGACATATTTTGAAACCGGTATATCGACTGCTCTGTGGTAGGTCAGATGGATGCACAGATCAGGTGGCAGTGAAACATCAGCAAGTGAACAACTAAATACCATGCAAACACCCAGCCAGACTTCTGCAATCTTCCCAAGCCTCCTCCAGCCCCTGCCATTCCCACAAGCAGTTCAGCAAAGGATCGAAGAGAATTAGCAAGTCTTGCAGAGTCACAACTCTAATGACAATTCAGGCCTTCAGCTCTTTATTATTATTATTTTTTTCCTTACAGATTTGTTATCCTGTTCTTGGCCCTGCTAAGTCTTCACCAACCTGGGAACCATATGGCCTTCAGCCGATGTGCTGAAGCTGCTGGTTCAGGGCCGAACTCTGAGCAATGCGAGCCTAGGACAAGAAGGTATGTGGGGACAGTCCAAATGCTTATAATTTTGGCAGTATAGGACAATTTTGATATAGTTTCTTTATAAATTTTTCAAGATTGGAAAAGACTGATTCAAGACAAAAAAGCTTAAGAACTTGCAATCTCTTCTGAACTGTCAGGAAGTTTGGAATCATGTCAACAAAACATTTAAATAATTAATTTTAATATTTACCTTCCTTCAGAAAGTTCTAAGCTGGCTAAAATTTTGACATAGAAATCCACTTCAAAAATGCCAACAACAAACATTTCTTTCGCCGTTTTGGAAAGTAATTAAATTTATCTGGGAATTGAAGCAAATATTTTCTTTCAAGTGGGTTCAGATTTCACAAACTCCACTTACAGGTAAAACGCATTCGTTGTAAGATACCATTGTGACATGTCTTTTGAGAATGGCAGTGGGCATTTCTGAGGAACCTTCCCTGGGGCCCCATGCATCAGTGTTTGCTTTTGCTGTTTTCTCTTGGGATCACTGCTGTTGCTCCACTACTGGTATCAGCCAAAGGAGATGGAAGAGTAGGAAAATACATCAGCGATGTCCTGGTGCTGGCCAGCACCAGTAAGTAGTAGAACTTGTCACAGTGAATGTAAATCTTTACTATCCTTTGCCCTTGATTAAAAACACCTCTAAATGCAAGAAGATAGATGAGATTTTGGGCACAGGCAGGAAAAAGGAAGAGTCCTACACAGCGAGAAGTGTTGTTCATTTCCAACTGAACATAAAATTAAAAGATTCTGTAGGACAGCAGCCAAGTTACAGACAAAGACTAACTAAAAAGCAGTCTCAAACCAGATGCAGCCATTTGTCACATTCCTCATGAAAGTGCTGTGCAATGAATTATCTATCTGAAACCGCTCTTCATAAACACTAACTTATTCCCTTTCCCTGTTTAAATGGCACTGATTTCTGCAGATACTTTTACTGTGCTTTTACAGCTCTTACGTTATGGAACAGGTTTCACAAGCGATGAAAATATCTAGGCCTTCCTGACAGTGGGAAACTGTCTTCTTCATAGAAAAAATACCTGATTTGTAAATGAATCAATTTAGACCTTTCTCCTAGGCTTAGAAGATGCTGCTTGACATTACCACTCCATGATATGTCATAGTAATTGCATATCTCCTGTCACTCATGACTCTATTTGCTAGGTCATCTTTCATGTCCCTACAGGGATTCACTTTCTTTCTACTTACTCTTTGAGCATCAATCTCTTCCCTTCAATAATAATCTTCATTCTTCAGTCTCATCTATTCTCATTTCATAAAGTTGATAAGGTGTCAAGTAATTAACATTTTCTACACTGCACAAGGTGATACCATCAGACTATTTTTGTCTAAGTACTTACCGATATTTTTTGATCAAGCTGTACCTCAAAATTTCTCTGATTTCCAACCTATTCTTGTGCTTGCACTGCACAAAATCTCTCTTGCACGTACTGTATCAAAACTGCCTTGACAATAAATCCATAGTGGTGGGACATTATAAGAAAATAGTTTTCTTATTATTCTATTTCTCAGTCTTAAAAATCTGTGAAACTCATAATGCCGTATTTTAACAGCGTTAACTGAAAGAAACCAAACTTAGCAATATACCTGAAACAATTAATCTTTCATTTACCTGTTTGCATTTTATATATTTTTACCTACTTTTCGGCTTTGACATACATGCTCGCATAATGATTTTACAAAGAATTATAAACATCAAACATTTCTGTTCCCTTTCAGTTTCACACAGAACTAAGCTTCTTGGAGCTTTACTCCATTAAGTAACAAAGCAGATGGACAGAGAATAAAATGAGATGCTTCAGACCTGGAGTTTTCAAATTACACCAGCCTTGTGATGATGCAAGCGCTCCCTTTCAGCTGCAAGGGCACTCTGCTGTTAACATCTCTTCCTTCTTCCTCCACACCCACCCCTTACTGATGGGTATCATTCTGTCGCTCACATTGTTTCAAGATCCTCTTTTGCAGTCCAAAGAAATTCTGACCTACCTACTCTATCAGCATTTTCCATGTTCAGAGCAGGAACCTCTCCACCTTCACCTCCTGTTGCCTATCACCTCATTTCAGGTTAACAAAAAACCTCCTCCAGCATCAGCTTTCCAATAATTTTACTCTAAACATAATCTTCAACATTCTTCATTAAGTAACCTCCCTCTTCCTCATTCACCTGGCCTTTTGCTTAGGCTCCCTGTACCTTTGGTCCCACTCATGGGCTTTTTCAGATGCCCCTCCTACATACTTTTCAACCATTATGCTCTTCCCAAGCATCTCTCCCCATTGCTGCCTTAGGCCTTTGTTCACTTTTACTTTTAGATCACATTTCATAGAGCTTCTTTCAACTCTGAATGACTTGCCAAGGAAAATTCAACTGAGTTGCCTCCCTTTCCCTTTTTCATCAAAGCTACAAGGGATATTTCAGAAAAATTAGCAGGTGCAAACCCAGAGTATCAGCTCTGTGTCTCTCACTTTACTAGCAGTTCTACTCCTATATGCTCTGTGTTTCTACAAGGGATTGTATGTACACTGCCATGTGTACAGACTCAGAAGCTAGATTAAAACAACATTTTATTTTCCTACAGAGTACTCATGACTCTGCCAGGAGCTCCCTTTTTCCTTTCACTCAACAGTAGTTACAAATTACTTGAAAATCAGAATGGCAAATTTGACTCCAGCTACAAGCTTCTGAAACAAATCCCATTATCAGCATGTGGAGTCACACCTTCACCAAAGGCATGTCTGCTTGGCCCACCTGCATGCAACCTTTCCAAAAACAAGTTATTTCCCATTGTGATAGTGTGGGCAGGCTCCTTTGAGAGCACACTGCAAAGACTTACTCTGCAGCTTCATTTTTGGGGGTTACTGCTGCACTTAAAACCCAGACTCTGTATAGCCTGATGTTGAATTTCTCCAGCTTCTGACAAAAAAAACAGACTGTATTTAAAATAGTATATAATGACTCAATACACCAGTGATACATCAGATTTCCCATATTTATTCCTCAGGATCTAAGCAAAAGACTCATCTTACTCCCAGCAAAATGCCTTCAATTGTATGTGGTAGGAGAAATTACGAAGCCATAAGTGCATGATTACCACCTCCAGATAATTATTTGTGATATAAGCCAGTGTTGCTTTCAATTACACTTCCTTAATGAGATGCATCCTTTCACCCCAGCTGTGCTGGTACAGTGCAGTTTCAGGAATAATTCTCACATGTCCTGAAGTTTCTTCCATATATACTTTAATTCCTTAGGTGACAGTCCTGTCAGACTAGAAAAAGAATTACATAGTAAACAAACATCATGATATAGGCCTTCCATTTTCCGTGTGTTTGATCACCTCTCCTATGCATTAGCATTGACGATGTGCCCTTCTAGTAACTCAAGTCCTTCTCTCAACTATTTCCTCCTACTCTCCCTAAGCAAGGAAATATTTCAGCCCTTGTAAATAAACCTGATCACAGCTGAAGATGAATAATATTTAGTGCTACACCAGAAACAGGTCTCATACTCTCAGCCTGTGTATGTACACAGCCACACAGAGAAGCTTCAAAAGAATCAAGAAAAACCCACAAAAATCCAAGTCATCTCCAAATGTAGGAAACCATGGCATTAGACTCAAATTCATGGGCATTTATATGCAATAAAATCTATTTCAGTCATTTGAAAACATTCCTATTTTATACCTCCTCCAGATATATTTATTTCAAAACAGGGTAAATCTCCACTAGAATCATTAAACAAAAAAACCAAACTCGGAAGCATTATCAAATGCTTCTAAAGCTCATGTATTCATGACAGCCTCTAGACATCAAATATCACAAGAAAAAACAGATCATGGCATAGTCTACAAGGAAATTATCAACATTTGCTTTCAATCCATTAAAACATGCCTAGTGTATAACCATATTGACATTACCTTCATGGCAAGGCACAATGCTAAGTACTACACGCTACACACACACAAACACCAGAGAATAATTTTATAATTAATGCAAAGACAGCTGTAGTAGCTTTAAGCATCCATGCCGAGGGGCACCCAATCTTCCTTGCTGCGTTTAGCAAGAGAGAGGGCAAACCTCTGTCTCAAACAATTTACTTTGTGACTGCAGCAAGGATGACTGTACAGTGTGAAGGTTGCACACACCTTCTCTGCCCAGTATTCCCAATACAGACACATACCTCTTTTCCCCTAACATTACTGCATTTCTGCCTACCTTTATGTCTGCACTGATGTGAGGAGGTAGGTTTATATAGCTGTGGTGGCTTTAACTACCATTAAAAGCAGCAATAACATAGAAAGATGTAGTGGCAGACTTAAAACTCAGGCTGTAAAACACCAGGAGGGAGTTTTGGATGCACAGTTTGTTGTCACTTCTTCTGTACAACTAGCATCTGTGGCATCTGGATTACAACTGTATGCACCATGCCATCCTTATGGAGACTAGGTTAGCTCTAATTTTCACCTGTTTCACACATTTCAGTAGGCTCATAAACAAAATAAAGGGGAGACTAAAAAACCTGCTGTCTCCTTTTACCAATAAAGGCCACAAAGTAAATCCTGAGTGGCCAATGAGAGCTTCTCTCACCTCTTTCTCCCTGTTGAGCAGCACCAGCTGGCTGTCTGTCAGGATGCAGTATTTCCTCTCCCATGTTGTCGTTTCAGTGTAGGGGGACTGGCCGCAGGACAGTCTGTGTGTAGGTGGTCCTTTTACATCTGTGAACAGAAAACCGCAGTGACAGAATCATTAGCATGTGTCACTAACCACCTTCTTTGCTTTTGCTGTTCTGCAGCTAGATGCAAACCAAACCTGCAACCTGTACTTTGCAGTGCCTGTTTCAGCACACTAAAAGACAAAATGCTAATCCTGGGAGGCGCCCATGTGGAGCGCTATGTAAGATACACTATGAATACTTATTTTTCTATAGCATGACTTACAGAAACGGGAATACCCACGATGAATATAAATGTCTTTGTCAAAGACTGAAATATAGCCAAAAGAAAAGACCAAGAGCTCTCACGAAAACATAATCTTCCCTTCATAACCTTCTCAAAACCATGGTTAAAAGGGGTAGCGCCCTGAATGTACTCCAAATCTTAATAAACTAAATTATTTGAGACTAAGGATAGAGAGACACATAGGAAGGAAGATGAGGGTCAAGGAAGGCAGGCTTGAAGAAGGAACAGAAAAATTCAGGGAGATGGGCATTTAATTGAGAAGGGCTTACTAGCATCTTTTGGTAGGGAAACTATTTGATTAAATTATGACAGAAAGGAGTCTTCCAGCATTTTCATTTAGCCACAGCTTCTGTAGTGACAAAAATTCAACCTCCTCTCTCTCCCCCCCAAAAACCCCACAGATCAAGCCAAAATCAAACTTTTTTGGCTCCCAGTGCTGATCTTCTAAAATTTTAAATGAATTTCCCAAGTCTCTCATGCTTGAGCTGCATATTACCAGTGCCTCTTACTACTAAGAAGCTTTCTGCAAAACTGGGAAAGGAAAGCAACATGAACAAGTGCAGCAGACAAAAAGACTTCACTACCAAGCAGCCAAGCCCAAAAGCAAAGGGAAAGCTGTGGAGCAGCAAGGTACACTGTTAGTGCTACAAGAAGACTGAGCACAAAGAGGGCCACCCTAGGAATTCAAGTGTGCAGCCAACTTACAAAAATCTCTTTACAGGAGACAGAAATGTGATATGAATGATAGAAAAAAGGATGTATGCAACAGAGCTATGGGTAGCACCACTTATATAAATTTAGAAAACAGTTTCAAGTAATCTCTTTCTAAAGTTTTGAGATTAGAGTCTGGGTTGCTTTGTAACATTGTTTCATTTTTATCTTGCACTCTAGTTTCATAAAAGTCTACTTGCATTGATCTAAAAATCAGCCATTCTCAATGTATGCACTGCAGATTCCTGAGACTACCCCTAAGGGGTCTAAACCAGACACTGCAAGTCAAGGGACTTGCTGCATAGGAGTCCAAGACCACCTTCAACTATTTCAGGAGGTCATCAGGCAAAATGAGTGTTCAAAACCAAAGTGTTTTGTAATGTGAGCTTCCTCCTAGTACACATACTAACCCAGTGCTTGCACAGAGCTGAGCACAGACCCTTCTTGCAGCTTCTACCCAGCTTCACCACTAGAGGCCAGTGAATCCTCAAACACCCATCACCTTCCCAGCTGCAAGGAAGAGTGCAAGTCCAAACACAAGCATTAAACGTTGAGTAACGAACCCCTCCAACTAATATCACCCCTTGAAGACCCTGTGAGTGCCAAATCCCATCTAATTATTAAAAAAGCTGCAACATCTTCATGCTCTTTTGCTGCATACAATAGCAACTTTGCCTCTGCATTGAAAGGCATGTCTCTTTAAAGTCTGAGAATTAACTTGAAAGACAGCTTTCAGCAAGTACCTAATTCAACCTCATGCTGCATTAGGATTTTTGTGATCATTCAGAAGAATGCTTGAAACGGGCAATCTGATACCTTCAAGCAAGAAAAAGAAGAGGACTGCATTCCTACTGCTCTGAATAATAGAGAAATGCACCTTTGCTTCCCTTAATTTCAGGTGACTTAATAACAGAAAAAGCTGAGATTTAGAATCAGGCTCCACACTGTTACCTCTCCTAATGAAGCTTGGTTTCCAGTAGTGACAAGCAACATTGTGTGTCTCAAAATTGCCCCAAACTCTATTCAGGTGTAAGCATAATTAAGGGAAACCACCAGAGTCTCTGTGGAGTGCATTTGTACGTTGCAAACTCCTAGCGCAAAACAGACTCTCTCACAAGTTACATGTTCGTCCATTTTATAGACGTTAACCTTCCAGGTACATTATTGGCACAACTTCAACTCACATTTATCATGGTATCCAACCAAAAACCTAATCAGATGAAAAATAAAGCCACTGGTGCTCCTGCTTAGACCTTGGCTTCCCAAACAGCAGCACATGAATCCTAGTTGTGCCTAAACAAGATAAAACTAGGAGCAATGGGGCTGATAGAGGGAAGATAAGCAAGAAGGACGAAGCCACAGGCTCCTAGCATGAGTGTGCAACACGAATGTGAAGACCAGAGCCCTGGGGATCTAGTCTCTTGGCTAATGAAAGCATATGATCAATCACCAAGGGGGAAAAAAACAGATGAAGGCATGCCCCATCCTGCTCATGTGGGTGGGCTAGCAGTGAGACAGTGCCTCCAGCTGCTATGCTAAGTGATAACCAAGTAAACAGTGTTTTGAACTGCTGGTAGACTTTCTCCCCGCAAAAGAAAACCTTTCTGGACCATTAGCTCCAGCGCAGAATCTACAGTCACGACTCACCCAGCCCCAGAAGACTTTTGCATTATAATTTCTACTAACTACTGGCCTTGGCAGAATACCATCCAACTGATCTACGGGCTGCACAAAGGAATTAAAGAACAGAATGACTTCTTCCACTGCAATAACAACTCCAGGACTTAACTGAGTCATCAGTCGCTGCGGGCCAGCCATGTCTCTGCTGCCAAGTGGGTTGGCTACATCAGAACAGCTTTCCACAGCCTGCTGGCAGAGTTACCTGCCATCTCTGTCTCTGGAGCTGTCAATCACCACTACAGAACACCACAGAATTAATATTTTGTGTTTGCATTTGTATCCTTTTGAACACATGTCAGGACACAATCCCACCACCCCTGCAGGCTGACCAAGCACTCTCTTCAACAAAAGAGGAGCAGTTGCAAGCTGGTTTTCTGATATATCAGATCCCATAACTTCAGTCCTCTCCCCGAGGCTGATGGAGCAAGCCCATGGTGCAAACTAGATGTATGCTGAGTACACGTTACAAGAAAACTCGCTGCAACAAAAACCACAGCACAGCTTTGGTGTATTTGTCCCACCTATTTATATTATTTCTCATCTAGCCCTCCTGCAGGGTTGACCTCTTTGGAGCCTCTCACAACAGCTGTAACTTCAAAACTTGTTCTGAAGTATGTTACCAGTTTAGGCTGAAGACCCTTCAGGACTTTACACAGTATCACATATACACTCAGTCACTTTACAAGCCCTGTTCTGCTCTCCAGTACTCTTCATCTTCAGTTTTCATTTTACATTCTTGGCTCCAACTTTTCACGTGAATATAATAAAACCCAGCAACCTCTTCCACTAGTGCCCCATAAAACTAATTTACCACCACTATCTGACTCGCTATGGAAGTGAATGGCAAAAAGTCCATGTGTAACTAAGACCACTTACACTACTGGGAAAGACCGAAAGTCAGGGCTGTCCTTTCTCATTTTGGGGCTACTATCTATCAGCTTACACAGGAAGGCCTGTGCTTTGGAGGGTAGCTCATTGATGAATGCAGTTTCAGACAGGAGCTGGAGGAGAGATCAGGGAGATGCATCTGAAAGCTCTAAGTTTGCAGATGCTACTTGTGGGATGGGCTCAGGCAGCCATGCACCTAAATATGCAAGTTCTGGTGACAGAGATTTCTTTCTCTGGTCTGATGCAATCCTTTCCGTTCTGCATCACTACAATGAGGCATTCAAGCAAGCAGATCAGTTAGTCTACACACAGGATTAAAGGTCATGCCTTATGTGCCTTCAAATGCTAATTGGTTAAGTCACAGCTAGGAAAAATCTCCTTCTCAGTACATCCTCTCCTGCTGAACTCGGAAGAGCATCACTGCCCCCCCGCCACATTCAACACAGTTGAAGATTGGAAATGGTGGTGTTTTTCCTCAGGGCTCTGAAATGCCATTAAGCATATTATAAATATCCAGATATCCCTTTCTCTCAGCCAAATGACAACTTGTACCTTATTACTCTGTAAGTACAGAGCTTATTTTTAAAAATAAGGGGAAAAAAAAAAAAATAATGACCATTTCTGTCATAACCACATAACAACAACAACAACAAAAGTGTTGACTGGTGCAAGGGGAGGGAAGAAGGAAAAAAGCAGACAGTGCCAAGTTGATCCCACAGAAAGGGTAAGACATTTTATGAAAACTGATGGCAGTTTAGTAGTATTTAGGGAGTAGGACTAGCGCTACCAGATGGGAACATTTCTGTATCTTCCATTGCAAGTATGCAACAGTTCTTTTTTGAAAATTCCAAATGCATTCACAAGTGGAGAATACTTTCCAAACAGGAAGCGATGGGGAGGATCAGAAAATTATTTACAAGAGATAATGGGCATTCCAAGGTCCTTTAGTCCTTAACAGCTCTTCTACAAACCAAAGAGAAGCATCTTCTCTCCTCTTCAGAGCTAGTGAAAAGGACAGAATTAGCAGAAATCAGGCCAACAAAACTACATTAAAGGTAAATTCATGCCTTCAGTCCTTTTGCCAAAAAGCTTACTCTACCTACCATCAATAAAAACACAGAAATAAACCTTCATCCCAGTGATGACAAGAGCACCGCTGGCATGTTTTGGAGCTCCTTTTTTTGAACCACACTCTTCCCATGGTGAAATCAAGGACTTACTGAAGTACTTGCCAAATTTTCATCAACTTTATTAGGGTCTGTATTCAGTTCCCAGGATTTCCAGTAAGAAGCTGCCAAGCAGCTGAGTAACTAATGTAGAGGCCAAGTTTGTAGGCAGGGAAGATTTTTTTTCCCCTGAGGAGAGATTAGTATGAGCCCTAACACCTTTTGTCAACAGGTCTACTTGCCCAATGTCAATGTTTCCATGGTGTTTTATGTACTTACCATAGAGACAGGACTCAGAGAACTTTCGGTAAGTGCTGTCATCTGAGAGCTTTTCAGTACCTCAACCTATGCAGCTGTGCACAAACACGCAGTCCAGTTGAACAATCATCAGTTTGAACCTTTATCAAGCAACTGAACAGAAGCTGAAACAAGCCTTACTATTGATATGAAGCTTCAAAGACAAATAGCAATTAAAAGTCCTTCGCTAAGCTTACACCATCTCTAAAAGCTGATGAAGCTCATGATTCAAGGGAAAGATGAGTAGAAATAGTATATCATTCTAGTAAGAAATACATCTTAACACGTCATTCCCTTAAACTTGCATCTTGTAATAAGGCAGGATTTCCGCAAAAGAAGTCACAAATGTGAGTGAAAATAAACAGCAATAGCACAGTTACACGAAACACAGCTGTGTGTATATGCAGCTATTTCAGACAGCTGTGCGACACTCAGATGAAGATCTGCAGGATCTGGACTTAAAACAGTAGAGACTTCAAGCGCCGCTGCCCTGAGAGCAGACACAGGCATCAGAATAATCCTGCCTCAGCTAAAAGAGGGACAATCTCTCAACATTTACACAGAGCAGATGATGACAGAGGTCAGTTACTGAGGGTCTGCTAGGAAAAGCACAATCAACACAACTTCCACTTTCTCTCATGCTGATATATACAGCTTTTGTTTACATTTCTTATTTCTCAAACCAGCTCCCAGCCATATGCAACAGTTTCTGACCCAAGCAGGACTGCAGACAGACACTATCAGAAACAACTGATCAAAGAAAACCTATCACGATGCACAAATTCACTTGGAAGAAGGATGGGACACTCATCCACCAAGTTTGTATGGACAAGTACCACAATGTTCCAACAAAGAACATACAACACTCATGACATTGTATAACGCAAGGAAAATTCAGCACATATCATTTATGTGGTAATGAAGAGACTCTCATGCTACAGAGAAAACATGATGCTCTTAAGGTTGCTTAATTCTTATCTAAATCACAACATACTTAGAGATATGACCAGTACACATTACAGAAATAAAATCATTAATCCTGCATTTATTTTCCAATCACAACATGAGAAATGACTGTAGGTGTTCTAGGAAGCTTCTTGTAGCTACTGTGACATACAGCACTGCTGACTTGCCCCTCTAAACCACTGTGTGGCACGGCTCCATTCCATAAGAGGTACCTACATTTTCGTGGTCAGCAACAGATCTCTCTGGTGGAGTAGCTGCTATTTTAAGTGTAGAAATCATGAGCAGATCCTTTGGGATGAGAGGCATGCTATTTATGTAGGATGTTATTACAGAGGTAAGTATCTAGTGTGAATTCTTTCTGTTATATTTAATAGCTGCACTCAAACTTCATTACACCTGCAACGACTAGCCCTCAATTCAGCTGAATCCAGTTGCTCTCCTGTGGCGGCTGAATGCAATGATAACCAAATGCTTGTATAGAAACCTAATATTGTGGGTAGGAGGTAAAGAAAGCTTAGTCAAACCATCATATTTCAGAGAGCTCAAAAACTCTCATGCCAACTGGTTGCAGCCAGAACTCTACCTGGAAAATCCATTCTGCACAAAGCTATAAAAAGATTTAAGTAGGTGAAAATGGTATCTTAGAAGCTGGCAGAAGCCACGACCAGTGCCATGACTTTCTCAGATTCCAGTGCATTTGGCACTGCAACACAAATTCTTCACAAGATCTTTAATTTTTCTAGTATTGGCCAATCTTGCCAATCTAGCCTATTAACTTTCCACTACTCTTTATTGAATGGCAGTGATCAGACATAGTCTAAAAAATGGTTTTCCATTATCCCAGTGGAGAACCTCATATACCACAGACAGATTCACATAAAAACTGTTCAGTTGGGGGCAGTTTTCATGCTCTGTACCCTCACAGAAATATCACTGTGGCAATTTTTCTGCTTATCGTGTATGCTTCCACTTCCCTACCATCACCATGCCAAGCATGGGTGAATGAATCCGTTAAAATTCAGAGATGAGAAGTCTGAAGGTATCTGCTGATCACTGCTTATGGGTAAGGTTTTGAGGTTTTTTTCCCCTCCTGTGAATGAGGACTGTGTGTCTCTTCTCCAAACAGTAAAAGGCACAGCTTTTTTCCACCAGCTGCTGAAAAGCTTTGATGAGATCTGTGATGGGGTGGGAGAAGGGTTGCCTTTCTGCTCTGAATTTCTCATGTGCAGCAGTCTCACCTCAACACAAGATTAACCTTTATAGCTCAAAGAGCGAGCATGCACTACCAGAGCTACCAGCCAGATTCTTAAGCTTCCTACAGTTTTTCTGCATAAAACAAAAAAGGAACAATTTTTATTTAGGAAGGGCTGAGCCATCAGATGAATGAATATCTAATAGCTGTCTTCTTTGCAACCCCCAAGAGACAAAATACAGAATGCTACTGTTCTACAGGCTTGGCATCTCCTAGAAGGATGAGCTCTTGCTGCCTCTCCTCTCCATCGCTGACATCATTCCCACCCCTTCATTCCTTCCCTAGGAGAGAGATGACTTGTTTGTACAAGAGACAGCCATCAGCAAGCAAGGTACAGCAGGCTCACTCCCACAGCTGAGCTCCCAGACAGCTCTGCCAATTTAACTTGGTCCTGAGTCAGTACATCTGCCTTATTACTTGCAACGTCGCCACTTTGCCTATCAAAAGCTCAGTAGTTTTCACACCAAGGCTGAGACTACAGAAGAAATCAGCCAAGATTTCCCTTTTCATTTCCCCATAACACATGCAATTCAAAAACCAAACCTTTCCCAAGACCTGTACTAACACATTTACTACCCTCACACCCTAACATTTGCTAACAGGGCTGTGTTCCCCGGTACCCAAGTGCTCTGCAGGAGCTAAAGAGCACAAATTCAGTTAGGCCATAACCATGCAAGCAGTTTCACCAAGATTTTCTTTTCAAAAGGGAAAATCATGGAGTAGTGCCAAAAAAGAAACCACAAGTCTTAAAATCTTATGAGTAGTTTAGCGAGCAGATGCTGAGTGTGCCACAGTCTCGAGCTTTCTTGCAAAGTCCTAAAAAATGAGAGCTAAGGAGCTAACAGCAGAAGCAAAAATTAGACATAAAGCTAAAATTGGCCTGGCAGGGTAATTCTGACTGGAAACCAGAAAGTTGCACCAGCTCACTGTCACCGTTCAGCTTCTTTGAGCAAAAGGTGTGGGAGCTCTTAATAGCAGTTTAAAGCTGCCAATTAGCTTGAACGCTGCTGAGCTCCTCTAAGCTTCTTATGTGGTGCATAGCTGATTGCTAAACTTACAAAGGGTAATTGATCCTCACTTCCCTCAGCTGCGTCTCCCTGTTCTCATGGTCTGCACCCAGCCAGGTTCTGTGAGAGACAGCATGAAAGATGTGTCTATCGGGAGACATCAGCACCTTCTTGAATGGATCAATGCCAGGAACCTCAAATCATGCAATCATCTGCGCACTTGGTAGCTCAACAAGTGGAACCAGAAAACACAACCCAGTCAAGGTGGGGACAGTACAAAACACGCAGGTGTGCTTCATGCTCATCCCAGCCTCCCATGCTCACCTGCAAACAAGCAGGTCATTGTGCAGCCTGGTAAATCTCATGACATCACCAGAACAAAAGCTGCTATCTGTGTAAAAGAACAATTTGGTTCCCAGGATACCTAAGATTTCAAATAGCCCGCAGTTGCTCAAAGCTGTCGTTGTGACCCTTCCTACAATACTAAGAAGGTTTTCTTTTCTTCTTACTCAGTTCTCATTCCCTGCCCAGGACCACTCATCTTTGCTCCTGAATATTAAGTACATTTTTCTCTCACAGCTAAATTCCCTCTTGGCCTACAAAACACTTTGGAATCTCAAAACAAAAATGGTTATTACAAACCTGTAGAGAGGATTATAAAAGATTACATGCCCCTATTAAAAAGCTGCCAACTTCTGAGAAGATTCTCAAGTGACACTTCTCCCCAAAGCAAGGACTGATTTTTGTTAGAGGTTTAGGAAGTGGAAAATGGAGAATAGCAAAAAAGTTAATTATTCATGGGAGAAAAAAATCTGCAGTTTTTTCTCTTAATTTATGCATGGTCCTTTTCTTACCCAGCTCTATATCCTTCCCCCTGTCTTTTTCTCTGTAGTGCTTGCTCTCACCAACCCCTAATCTCTATTTTACAGCCTCTTCAGCACCAAGTATCCAGACTGGGCTGTTCCCTCACAATACTTCATTTTTTGCAGCAGTGGAGGAAGACGACAAGAGGAAAAGCATACTGAACTTAAAAAGGACCTCGGCCCAAGGCAGCTGTGATAAAAACCCCAACAAACCCAAACAAATTAAAAGCAAATGCTGCTCAGTTCCTTCATTTTTGGGGTGCACAAAAAGTGTACGGTGGACTTGCAGTCTAAGGTAAAGAGAACTGTACCACAAGCAGTGCCTGGAGCTTGGCAAAAGCACCATTACCAAAGGTTCACAGACAAATTTACTCACCACCCTTGGCAACAAGGCATCAACCAGCAGACATTCATCTGTCACAGACTGGTTTGAAGAGAGCAAGACCCTTTTGATTTCTTTTGCCAACTAGCAAGTTGTGAGTATGAGAGGAGTAAAGGTAGAAAAGCATTTCTGCTGAGAGAAGAACGAGCCACAGGAACAGACAAGGTGATGTGACAAGTTCAAGAATAACACCTGAAACAAACATACACTACCTTTCAGGCTTTCATGTGCAGTTTGAATTACACCATGCAGCCTGTTTATTTTAGAAGCCTTCAACTTTGGCTTTCCTTCAATAAAACAGGTACATTCATTGTCACTGATGTGAACAATTTCAGCCCATAAGTTCAATTTCTCCTGGCAACAGCAGGATTGCTGAATTCCCCCTTCCTTAAACCTGCTTCTACAGAAACGCAGCCTCTGTGGTCTCAAAAAATAGCCCTCCCCATGTGTGGTGGTTTTCACATCAAGAGAGAGGAATAAAGGAAAAACTTAAGAAAAATAATAATTAAAAAAACAAACAAACAAAAAAACCCCACCAAACCCGCCCCCCCCCAAAAAGTCACCAAAACAACCCAAAACCAAACCAAGAAAACCATGACATCACAAAACTCTCACATGATGCTCTCCCATACCTAAGACTTTTTAAGCACTCGGTCACCCTGCCACCACTGCACAGCCTGTTGCTGCTGTACTCTTTTATCTATTTTTAGCCTGAATGTTTCTTGAAGCCTGAGTATATACATGAGTGATTAGATGCTACTTTTAGGCTTGGGTTTGGGTTTTTTTTTTTGCCTCAACAGACTTCTGGGAAAAGAGAATATAGCAGTTGGGACCACCACTGATGTCTCACACAAGTTTATTTCCCTTGTCGAAGGGAGAGTTCACAGGACATTAAAATCTACTATAACAATGTGCATTTTTTTTTTTTGCATATTATCCAGGTCATTCAGGCATATAGGCTAAACTTAACTTTCTTATTTTAACCACTTAAAACAAATGACTTAGTAAAGGACTACCTCAAGGGATTCAAATATAATGTAAAAGAAGCCCTCCAGTACTCCCCATGCTATTTAAAAAGACTCACTCTGCTTCCTTCTGGCATCTTCAGAATGTTTTCAGAAGAACCTGGAACCAGCTATTATACACCAATTTGTTGATTTGACCTACTTAGAAACAAAACCTCATACAAAAGCATTAGAACACTCCTCATTCCATTTTTCTCCCTGACATCTGAAAAGTCTTCATGCATCTCAGTAATGCAACGCTAATATAAAAAGGAGTGGATTTTTTCCATCCTTTAAAGATGGTTCAGACACAAAACTTTAGAGGAAGGAGACTGCAATGGGGATTCTGAGCCATATTTAGATTTATGCAGAGAGATGTCTTGTTGCAAACAACCTAAATCCCACGTTTAATCTAGTGCAGCAAGGCAATGACCTGTAACACCTCTTTTATCAGCTCTACCCTTTAACCTTTAGTGAAAAGTTATATGAGGTTAGTTCCCCTTTGAATTTAACCCAGCTATTGTACCTGTTTTTAGGGAAGGGAAGACTGGCTTTGGGAGAAAAATCCACTTTGATTAAGCAAAAAGAGGTCACCGCTAACTTGGTCAAGGCAGGACACTGAGTTGCTGGCTCAGATCAAGGGTGAGGAGGAGCACGCTGACTCAGAGCCCTTTGCCCTCCTTATTACCATACAATGTTAATATTTGCAAATCAAAGCACAATTTTGTTTAAAAATTTCAGAATATAGCAGGTGATTTCTTTCTTCCTCTCTACTTTATATGATGTTGAGGGAAACTAACTGTGAAACAGGCGACATGGGAAGAAATAACAGTGCCAGGGCAGAGAAATTGCAAGCACTGAGGTAACACTGTATCAGGGGAAATACACTGCTGTAGGCCAGCTCAGTTGGACATTTTAGCCACGCTGAGATCAAGGCTCCCAAGGTACCACCAAAACAGGTGAAACAGGTTTACTGTGCTTTTGGCAAACCCAAAATAAGCATGCTTAATGTATCCTTTGATGATGGACTAGCTAATTAAAAGGATCTGTAGCTAGGATGCAGTATTTCAGGTATTCTTCAACCGGGTTTTCCCACTACTTAATGTTTCCTTCTCTCTGCAGTAGGCTAGGCTATGCAGAATAAAGGCAACCCCACATCCTCACCCAAAACATCCTCCACCCTAGACTCCACAACTACGTAATTTTTCCTCCTTACTCCTGCTACATTCCACAAAACCTGCAAAGCACAAATCTTGAGAAGACCTAACCTTTCCTTATTGACTACGCTGCTTTTCAGCTGATTTATCTGATGCTTAGTGGTAAAGCCACAAATCCCCTAAGCACAAGCATGCACTTGTTCGCAAATGTTCTCCCCACCATATGTTTTGCAAACTGACATCATGAAGCTCCCACAGCAAATCCAAACCCCCTTTTATCAGAAGGGTAAAGCCACAGGTGCTCCTCTCCAAAATCCTAGAAGGAGAACAAATGAAGGCAGGAAGGTTATTCTCTGAATAACCAGAGAAAATGTCTTTCCTACAGCAATGATAAACAGAAATTTATAGGTCACAACCTTGCAGAAACAGGCCCGATAACATCTAATTAGCAGTCCCACTGCACAACTGTATTTTGTAACAGTAAATCCAACCAGATGGTGAGGACAGGGAAAGGGGAATCTTTATGTAATAATTTTCATTCAGTTTGAAGGGATTTGCTTTATGTTACTGCTCTGTTTTGTGGTGCTCCCCTCAGTAGGAATAATCAACCCAGACAATTGATTTTATGAGTTATTACTGAAATTCATTTCACTCCTATGGAAAAACAATTTACAAGGGCAGCAAAGATTTTTATTAATTAATTAATTTTTAATTCAAAATACTAGGAGTTCTGTTTTCTGCCAGAAGATGGGTGGAGAAGTTAAGGAAAGTTCATGTACCCAAGGGACTATTAACTAGAACCAACTTGGACAATACATTTGAGAAGCATTTCCTTCCAGCTACTGTAGATAGCTGTCCTTAACATGCCTTTACTTAAGCAGCCAATTTTCCACCACTGAGTACAATGAGATTTCAAAACACACACGAAATCAGAGTATAAACAGACACAAACATCCACTTAGTGATATAACAAAAGAAAATATGGGGCAAAAACTTGAGCTTCTCTATTTTCTGCCTGTTATAAAATGTCCTGGCCCTTTTTTAAGTGTTAGTATTATCACAAAATATCCTGCTTTGCTGTCTTCACAATAGTGTTCTTGAACAAAAATTATTTCTGGGGGTTGAGGGATAGATTTCACCTCATATTATCACTCAGGGAATCGAGTTTCAGATGGAGCAAGCAGCAGACGATAAAGCATGAATGGTGCTGCAGCAGCAGAGACAGCAGGAGGGACTCGTGAATTAGGCAGAGCTAGTCCACGCTAGCAGTACACAGCAAGAACATTTAAAATACGTATGAAGATCTTATCACAGACAGCAGAAATAGCACACAGATGAGGGACAGCACCAAAAAGTGAAAGATGAAGAAACAGTTCCTGTTTTCAAGAGTTCTAATTTGTTAAAGACAGACAGTGCTGCTCCCACATCATTAGAGCTGGATGGTACCCTACCCCCCGACTCCTGATGGATGTCAAACTTATTTTTGTAAATCTCTGGCGATAAAAACCATGCATGGCATCTTGTTCATTTCCTCCTTACTACTCAAGTTGCCAAAAACTTTAAGCTGTGCTTTCCTTGCCACATCTACAGACCGATACTATTTGTTCTCCTCTCAGTGACTAATGGTGATCATGGAAAACCCTTGTCTTTCTAGAAGCCTCTTTTAACAACAATACAAGAGCTGAAAATGGTATCTTGATACCTGGGACCAGATTTGCTAACCCTGAAGCAAGCAGACACAATGATGAAAAGGGAAGGAGGGGGGGAAACAATCTATTTTTTCTTTCCCAAACTCTCATGTGATTAAAATCCATTAAAATGAAAACAGGCTTGAATTTTATTTTATCCATCAGTGACCACACTTCACTGTCCCTGGGCTATGACTGTCTCTTTGTGAATTCTCTGCACATAACAGAAGTCAAGCTCTAGGTTTAGAAGCAATCAATCTAGTAAACCTTGCTAAATATATATGTGTGTATATTTTATAATGATCTCCATTTTTCACGTTGATTTACATTGATCATTCAAAAGTACATTCAGCTTCATGTTTGCTCATCTCTGAATAAACAAAGCGAAGGCTGTCGGGTATCCAAAGACAAATGAGACATTACAGATGTAGACAAGACCTATCATCACCCTGAAAGCATTTCTCTTTGAAATTATATAGCCATACAGAAGTTATCCAGAGTGGAGATTGTTGTATGTGTTTTCAATTCAGCCTGGGCCTGCTGGGGGCAGGGAGGGAGTCCGATGAGGCTCTTTTTTCCTCTCCATACACTTGACAATTCAGAAATGTACGAATTGGTAAGGATTTCCCCCCCCCCACCCCTGCACACTATAGTTTCCATTTCTCAGACAGATCTCCTAGGTCCATATGTCTAAATTCATATATAGCACACCTACTTGGAGGTTCACCATTAAAATAAGTAAAATAAGGATATCTACATCTATTTGAACATGTGATTCCCCATCAAACATAACCACGTAAATCAGTCAGTGCACCAGCTGGGTTCATGCTGCATAGGAGTATTTCTTTCTCATCTGCAGACTTTGCCCCCTTTTGCTTCAGCAGGAAAAAAAAACCAACCCACCACACCCCCAAAAACTGTTTAAACTGTTTCAGGGATGTACTAGTCTGGTGTTAGAAATTATAGATTCCACAGTAACAGTAGGAAGGTGTCAGAAGTCTGGGCACATATGCTGCACAGCACAGCTACTCTGTTGCAGAGCTAGCATCCACCAAATTCAAGATGCTACACAGGCACACAATACATTGGTTTGGTTGCTACGCAAACACAAATTTCTCAATTAGTACGTTTGAGCCATTCATGTCTTTTGTTAAAGTAATTCATACCTCCTGCTTTACACGCAAAATTCCCTCCAGACAAACCCAATGGCATTCTACATTTATATTTAAGGGCCTTCACTTCTGTTTATAGACATGTAGCATCCACAGAAAGCTGAGAAGAAACTCCATGATGAAGAAGGAAAAAGGTACTGCCTGGAAAAAAGCTTTCCCTTTTGCAGCTATTAGAGTTTATTTAAGCTGGAGCTACCAATCTGTTGTTATAATGAGCTCCTCAGGCAGGTTTTGTGGCAACCTGCATTGAGCTCCCTGATGCTGCAGACAAGCCAGCTAAAAGCTACCTTGTTAGCACAGCTAAAATAGTGGCTGCAGCAGTCACATATCTGTATGAGGAAGGGGATAAAAAAAAAATAAAAAATGAGAAAGTCATTAGCATTGTTGTATCCAGTTGATTCTACCATTCTATGGATAGACCTAAGGGCTAGCCCAGCCTGGAAGCTGCCTGGGGCAGAGCCCAAGCAGAGATGCCTAGTCAGCAGTGCCCATCAGGGCTGCCCATCTCAGTTACCTTCCAGCTGCCCAACCCTGACTTGCACTCATCAGCACCTAAGCAGCATGCAGGAAGGCACCAAACTGATTTTGGACATGTACGAGATTTGCCTTTGCAGGACCTCAGTAAAGAAAAATTTGCCCAGTCTTTTACTGACATATGTTGGTTTGCTCTTGCTTTATTATTAATTATGTACACTGCTAGCCCACTGACTTTTCTGAAGTACCAGCCTGACTAGCTCAGCCATTTCCTTGAGATTATGGATTAACAGTAAAAGATATATAAACCTCTTAATGCCTAACCCCACAAAGTCACAAGGGCCTCGCCTCCCACCCTGCCAGAATATTCAAAGATTTCCTAGATGCCCCATGCTTTCTACAAGTCTTCAGGATTAAAAGGCTTTTACTGACACAGGTCATCTCTAACACTGAGACATTGTAAAAAAGAGTCAAGCCTTCACATGACAGTTAGACAAGCAAGTAGGGGTGGAAGTCACAGTCAGAAATCATGAAAACCAACATCAAGACAAATGATTTGGCTCTGTCACAGCAGGCTGACTGATTATTCCTTCCTCTCCTGTTCCTTTTCAAAATTTTTGGTAAAAATAAGTCTCAGTATCCCTTAGTACTACCATCTCAGCAAAGGAAAAGACTGTCATTTCAAGACTCGGTGGCTTGAACCACACTTGTTTTATCAAGCTACAGGAGGGATGACATGAAACCTGCTGTCAACCACACTGCAGCCAGAAGCCTGCCCTTGCTAAGCTGGGGTTGCGCTCATCAACCCCAGCCGGAAAACACTAGCACCTTATTATAGTAAACATGCAAGGCTTCATTGCTTAATAAAACTCAGAGGAACTGGTTACTAAGGCAGTCTACTTATACAAGACACTGCCAATATACTTGATCAGTAATGTTAAAAGCAGCGTTGGTTGAGTGAGGATGATTGTAGGCAACCGGGAGCTATTCAGATCTGTGTATTCCACTCATTGCCCTCACACGCATTCAGTGGCACTACCTGGAGCAGTGCTGCTGTCTTTTCTCATGTACAAGTGCAGCCAGAGCTAATAGGAGTGATAAGATAGATGGAGTCACACTGTGAGAATTTAAAGTTTGGCAGATTTTTTGGTAGTAATTCATTAAAACCACTTGCCAAAGCATCTGTGTCACTAAAGGACTGAGGAAAATTGCTCTTATGTGTGACTACATTAAAGGGGCTTTTATTTTTTCTATGAAAATGCATTGTAAACTCACAGATGTGAGTAGAAGAAAATTTACAGCAACTCATCTTTGGATGAGTGAGATGCAACTAGAAATCTGACCATACCATCATCACAGAAGTATGCAATAATCTCAGAAGATTTTAAGGTTTTGCTTGGGAGTTGTCAGAGTATGGGATGCAGGAAAGCACTTCAGTTCCTATAAAACATGCAAAAGCTAAAGCCAGACAAAATGAATAAACTGATCTGCTTACAACTTACCACTGGACTTGGCAGTGTACTTTCCTGCATCCCACATTTTAGAAATAGGGATATATCTGTGATGAGGGGAGAGGGAAGACGAGGAGAATCAGAGAGCTTTGTGAAAGAAACACATCTCAAGAACTAGATTTCAAACCTCTTACAAAGACAAGGAACTATTAAACCAAGACATAACTCTAATCCCCATAGACAGCATCAATAGCAATGTGTGGTGGTAGCTGACAGAAATACATGCATTTGAGCTAGAAAGGCATGTTTGCTCACTACCTGTTCTCACATCCATCTGGCTCCTCTCTGCACCAGTCTTCAGACAAACTGGGTTTTGAGAAGGATGCTCCTGTACTAAATGCACACATTAAAATGACCAGCATATTCCCCACAAGGAATAAAGACAGAGAATGCCTGCTCTCTCAAATACAAGCTTCTTTGAGAAACTAGCTATTTCAGTAAGTTTTTTCACCTTCTCTGTACAAAATATTTTTTAACTTCACTTGAACAAGCAGTCCTGTAACTTGTAAAAATCTCTCTCGCCCACAGAAGACCAGATGTCTAGCTTCAACTTTCCTCATAGTAAGAACAAAACCACTCAGGGACAGTTGGTTTCAATGCTAACATGTCAAGAGTTTCATGCATTAGCCTGTTGTTTACATAAACAGCTTCCTTTAAACAAATGATGTTTTACAGGATTATGAAGTATTTATTTCAGAAGAGTCTAAAGAGCCTCTTGAGTAACTACCACAGAGAAAGTATCACCACAGAAAGCATACAGCTAGACAATAATACAAGTTACTTAGTTAAAACAGACTATCAAATAACTCTATAGTAGAGCAATGATATAAATAAGAGCAAAGAGATAATCTTGTGCATGTTTGTTTACTTCTAAAATGCCAATGCTTTGAGTCCTAAATCACATACTGTTAGCATTACAAATCTACACCACGTGTTATTTGGAAGAAAAAAAAGAATAACCCCAAACCAAACCCCAAACCAAATCCCAAAGACCTAAACCCCAAATACTTTCCTTTGCATTTGTTATTTTAAGGAAAAAAAGGGTCAACATGCCTAGGAAGCTCTCCCTGTGTAAGCACGCAGGCAATTTTCATCTCATGCCAAGTTCCATTACGGGCCACATTTGTTGAAATGCAAACCAGGGAGCTTTGTCTGAAGAACATTTTACCACAGCAGAACTTACCCTTTCGCTAAAGGCCCTAAATGTACATGTCTACAAGAGTTAAGGTTCCCATTTCCAGTGCTGAATAAGCTTAGCAGGGACTGAGTCTTCCATGATTGCTGAACCACTGCATACAGTTCCCCTTTCTGCTCTGACAGCTCCGCTTTAGGCCTATCTTTAAGAAGAATATAGTTTCTTTCATAGTTCCTAAGCCTGGGCTCGCTTACCCCTTAGGGGAAATGGCAAGGACCAGCTGCCGTCCTGGGCTGTGGGGTAGATGCCAACATGCCACAGACACCCCCTAGACCATGAGCATCTCCCGCTGACCTCCCAGGGATCCTGTTCACTGGGTCTTGCGGCTGAAGTTTCTCTTTCCGGAGACTCAACAGTCGAAACACGAAGCTTTGCCAAAGACTCCAAATCCAACTTCTCCAGACATAGCTCCTTCTCTGGAAAGCAAACATTCTTTGAACTCCTCCAGCCCCTTCCTTTCAATCCTGTCTGGCCTGTTATCAAAGCAAAAGCTTCTCCCACCAAAATCCCAAATCTTTAATTCACCAGGACCCCTTTCTCCTAATCTCCACATTTTTACTCATTGGCTGCCTCCAAGAAAGCTGCATCTCTTCAAACCCGTAACTTCCTGCAAAGAAAACAGAGGAGACAAGACGTCTCTAGGACACAATTACTCTTTCCTCAGATAATTCCCACACAATAATTTCTCATGATCAAGGTAGTCAGAGATAATATTCCTGCATGCACCAGCTGTCAGCCTCCTCTGCACAGCAGCATAAAGTACAACATCCCAACAGCCTGACAGATACGGACCACAAAAACAACAAAAAGCAACCTGGAATGCGAGACTCTGCCATTCATTTGCCATGATTTCATGAGTCAGAAACTAGCTCTTACAAATATAAATGTCCTCATTCATCCCACTGAATGTTAATTTCTGGATTCAGACAAAATGGTCTCGGGTTTAAAGAAATGAAAATCAACAGTCAGTACTGAAATGAGCACAACTACCTGCTCAGAGACACCCAGATAAGCGTAATTCTATTAGCTTCAGATATTATGGCTAATTATTTTGTGTTCTGTTCGATAAATGTTCAGCTGAATAGTATTAGCCTACTGCCCATATTAAACACTATAGTGTTTTGGAGGAATCGGGCATGGTTCACCAGCAAAAGGAAATACTTTGGGGTGCAGGGTGGTGGTGGGGTGTTTAGGTGATACTCAAAGCTGCCAAATGCCAGAAACACTCCCCTGTGCATCCCTACCCTCCCTGTAATTTTCAATACACCATGTAACACAATATTTACTACCACAAAGCCATACTACAGTTTAAAAAAGACAGACTGATAATGGATTGCAACATGCTATTTTCATAGTTATAACTCTACAAAAAACTACAGTCATTTTAATGCAACATAGGGATTAGGTATAAGCAGCTATGTTGAATCTGTTCTGACAATTAAAGAAGAATGAGTTTTAACATTAAGACTACACCTTGCAATGAAACATAGGGGACTGTAGCAGATGGCATACAAACTGACATTTACACAGCACTTACAGAATAAGCTCAATTGTGTGAAAGTTCCTTAATAAAATCCCACTAAAAATAAACTACTTAAGAGCAAAGAGATTTGGGGGTGGAGGAACATGAGTCAGTAGAAGGACTTCTAAAATGAGAAACTGTTTTTAAAAACATGAAAATAGAAAAGCTGCTCCAATGAGTAATAAATACTGAATTCCCATATCAGACAGGAAGAAACAGTTTTGTATTTTGGGAACTGCTGGAAGAAACAGAGTGTGGAACGGCTTTGGCTTTGAGATATTAAAAAACCCCAAATCTCTAAATAAATTTATGTGGAAAGATACAAGAAATAGAACTCAATGAATCTAGACTGTAAAGATATTAAAAAGAGGACAGAGCTTGAATAACTTCGGGGAATTATTAAAAACAAACAAACTAAAACCAAACCAACAAAACATACAAACCACCCTAAAATCAATTGCAGAAAAGCAAAGATACAAAATATTCTCTCTCACTCTAGGCACAAAACAACTCTATAAACGAATTAAAGCATGAAATCAAAATTAAAAGACCGAAGAAACATATCTTTATCCAGGTGAAGAAAGAAAAGGAAATAATTCTGAAGAAGTGTCTTTTTAAAAATTGTCACAAGAGAGCAACTGTGAAAGCTAAATACACACTAAATAAAAGAATTCAGTGTTTACCCTCATTCCCTCACCCTTCCGCCCAAAACTAAAACAGAGATACCCAGGGAAGACATAGGTAATTGATTCAACTGAAGAATTATTTTGTCATCAATCTACAATTAAACGTGCACTGCCCTCAGATCCAGATAAGAAAGAACAGTGAAATGAGTGTTACCCAAGAACTCTCTCACAAACCCATTCTCAACAGCGTTAAGGGGTCACTGGTAATACTCAGAAACCATAAAAAAAGGGGCAGCAGCTCACCTACAACCCTTGGATCCAAGGCTTTGTCTGCACAGCTCCTTTTCTTGTTTCTACCGAAATCATGGTATGATCACAGTCAACAAGCTTATCAGAATGATACTTCTCCTTCCACAAGCTGATATATTTACTAGAAGTTAAAATGATCTTAGATTTCTTATAAGTAATAACTTAATACTAAGTATAAATCATTTTACCTTCAGGCTTTCCATATGATAATGTAAATGCTGGCTCAAAACACCTGGCACTACAAGTGGTTAGAAGTCAGCACCTATGCACCAAAAGCACTTCATTCACAACCAAACCCAGCCCAAGCTTCTCCTGTGAAGACCTACGCAGCACACCTGGAAAGAGCTCTGCTCTTCCCACCAACTGTCCACTCTGCCTGTCCTCTTCCTCCTAAAACCCGGGCTGTAGTGTGTTGCAGAAAGCATGCCACACACTTCAGGGAGTGTCTGCACCCTGCCAAAGCTCTGGGCTGCTCTCCCAAGGTTCAGCATCTTTTCATCACCAAAAAGGATGAGTGAGTCCATCCAGCAGGGATTTCTACGGCCAAGAACTGATGAAGCGGTGTCTGCACATGCTTCCTAGACTGTGAGATCAACTGGAAAATACCCAGATTTTTTTTTTTTTTCTTTTTCTTTTGAAATCCCACTTCCTTCTTCAAGTTGCCAGCAAAACAAGAATTCCTCTTTTGGGAGGTAACCATTTCTTGAAGAAGGGGATTGCCCTTCCCTAGGCTTACAAAGACCAGTAGCAAACTCTACCGATTGCTACACAAACCCATGCAGATGACCCAGCCTCTGCAATTCTAGTGCAGAGATGAAGCAAAACACAAGAGGCCAGGCAAGTGTTAGAAGGAAGATAATCTTTTAAAAACTCTATAATCTGCAAGCATTTCAGAGGGAAGAGGAAATACTTCTAATGGAGCCAACGTGTGGAAGGAAAGGGCTTGGCTCCTTGGACAGAAGAGAGACAGAAAGCATGTGTCCAGGTTCTCTTGATCGAACTCCAAAGCACGCCTCTCCCACTGCACATTTAACAACACAGAAAAGATCCTCTTGGGTTTTAGTCATAGTGACAAGAATTTCTGTCCAAATGCTGGGAGACTTTCAATCAAGCTTTTTCAAGTTCAACTGTTTGCATACTTAGGAGAAACCCCATGTCTCACACCATCTCTTGGCTAGTAAAGCGCCTGAGCACTTTTACCACAGACTTCAGTTGCCCGAGGATTCCCAAATTTTGCCTGTCTTGGAGAGAGGCAAACAGAATCCATTTTACTGGATTTTTCCTTGAACAGCAGCCGGGACCGCAGGCATGGGAAGATACATTCTGCCCACTCAAGCACTAAAACTGTCAGTGGACAATTGGGTGACACCTCTTCCTCATGGTATTTGGAAGGAGAACAGAAGGTTTGATTACTTCTAGCATCTAGATCTTGATGCATCTTGTGATGCTTGATCACATCAAGCATCTAGACTGTGGCTGAAGAACAGACTAGCTGTATTTCCCTCACGCCTTTTCTCTGCAAGTTACTCCCTCGGACCCAAGATCTAAACTCCAGTAGTTCATAAGTTTTGCCACTGTTTTATCAGGTCTCAGCCTACAGTACTGTGTAGGGCAGGAGACTCTACCCAGAAGCTCCACCTAAGTCTGGCAAGAGCAGCTGTCCTTTAAGGAAAAATAAAAACAATGGTAAGCTATTAGTTGTCCTGTGTCCCAAATAGCAGCATGAGGTGAGCATCCCCAGAGAGGCCGCCTCCAATCCCGAAGATTGAAGCCTCAGCTCTGAGCGGCGAGAGCCACCGCTGGAGCCTCAAGCCCTTGCCAGGCCTTGCCCAGGAGTCGACAGCTCTGCTGACATGAGCAGGGACTCACAGGGGGTGGCGCCAGGAGGGACCTTTCCAACCCCGCCTATTCTATAATTCTATGTCTTACAGGGTGAACTAGTTCTCCTAAACCTAAGATGTTGTCTACTTGAAGATCAGCGGCTGAACCTTTGAGAAGGCAAAGGCTGAAAAGAAACTCCAGAGAGGTGTTCATCCTACCAAAAGCTCTGAGGTCCCATGACAGCAGCCCAAGCAGGACCTGCCTGTTTCAGGCAATTTTGTGGGTGACTGCATCAAACTTATTTCGCCAAGAACCTTCCCAGCTATAGCTTCCTCCCTCGAGAGAGTTGGACTTTTAATCTACGTCTCATTGTTTTTCTCTCAGTTCCTGAACTGTGACTCTTTTTGCAAAACCAGTTTTGGCAGGCTCAGACAGAGGTTTCTCCGACGCCAATGAGCCAAAAGGCTTTGTCATCATCCCATAACTGACATGAAGTATTCACCAAGTGGTGGCTCCTTACAAATAATCCTTTTCCTCTGTTTACTTTTCATGCTACTAAAAGCAAAGCATCCCAATAACCCAGCTAAATGACAACACTTACGAATTGTGAGGGCCATTTGGTATTAAAGTGCATCAGAACAGGGACAAAAAAGGAACTACAGTATGCTCTTCATATACTTCAAGGTTTTGATCCAAAATGCTCATATCACATAGAATACCTTTCCAATATAGCTTGCAGGGGGCAGAAGAGACCAAACAGAAAAACTGTCCCAAGCAGTCTGCAATAGCAATGCAGCCCCCCAGGAGGTCTCAACAACAACAGGAACCTGCAGTATAAAACTTTGTTTCTAATGTGAATGATCAGAGAGGAAAGGAAAAAACCAAACCAACCAACCCTGAACAAAAAGCCTTCAACAAGAGGTGTGTGGGGGGAAGTACTTCTATTACTATCTCCCCTCCCTGACATGTGTTCTGTACAATTTAAGAATTGTCATGAAGGCAAATGTCAATTGAGAAAGGTCTTGGAGAAACACAAATCAGTGACTGTATGCAACTGGGTTTGAACAGATATAATCCTACTTAGTTATTTCTTCTTTTTGACCATTTGTTTCTGGTTTAAAGACTTCTTCTAGTAGCAAACATAAGCCTGTCAGGGACATTCCACTGTGACTGAAAGACTGAATACTCCTGTAGACTGAGTATATTCTTCTTTCACTACTGCTACTACTACTCTACTACTAAGGTCAGTTTTTTTGACTACTGATGACTTGTCCAGCAGTCTCAATTAGATCCAGATGTTATCGGGCTTTTAATATGATAATCTGGAGAACTCTGGAAAGTGCTGAGGTTTTGGGGAGAAAGAAGGTTTAATTTTGGTATTATCACAAATTAAAACTTCACGAGTCTTTTTCAAAGCATCATCAATCACCTGGTTCAGGCTGGGTAGCCTGACAGAAAGTTACAGGAAAGACCAAGAGAACAGAAGGCAAATTTCTCTCCTTCCTCCCCTCCTCCCCTTGCTCCCTTTTCTTTTTTAACCCTGCTTTACAAGTGTTGTTATCAGCAGAGTAGGTTTAAATGAAATCTCAGACTGGCATCTCACTAATCTCAACCACAGCTGGCTAAACCTTTGCAACACTGCTGTCCTTGGCACCTACTAAGAGAGCAGACATCAGTTTAGCTAGTTAATTACAAAACGGTGAATTTGGTATGAGGAACTAGATCTGTTCCACTGTCTTGAACACTGTTTAAAAGACAGCTTAATTTATCTCTCTCCCTTGTACTACATTTACAGTAGCAGGCTTGATATCTCAGTTGGGGCACTACAACACCGCAGAGGCTACCGTGCTTGCAGGACTATATATACCACACACAGAGGGTGCCTTTCAGAAAGAACTGCTACTGCTTCCACCAGATGATGCTTGTTTTAAAGGGACCTCCAAGTTTTTAAGTACACATCAAAACATTTCACACCACTTCCTTAACAGGAAAGGCCCTTTTTCAGTTGCTTTTTCGAAATTAAGATAGCATATCAGAGAGTTGCCAATGCCACGTTAATATAACTAAGTTAAAGAACAGTTTAAACAATTATTGTATGTCCCAAAGAATGTCTCACTACACTCACCTGTTACACAAACAGAAACAGAACAAAAATGAGTTCATTACCTGTATTCAAATAAATTTGATCATCATCTGTCTTCCCTTCATTTACTGACTCACTGCCAGGCTCCCCTTTACGATTCATTATCTTTGAAAAGCCACTTGAGAGAGAGGAAAAGATGCCACGGATGAAATAGCCCTGCTGTTCAGAGTCCACTGAATGCACAGCTTGCAGAAATGGCTTTGCATTCCTGTTTCCAACATGTGGCACGGGTTCAGAAAGAGAGCGGTTGAATGGAACCCGAAATGGTCTAGTCCTTGCCTGGAAGAGCATCTCTGTTGGGTCTTTGTGGAGATCATCAGCACTGGTAGCACCCATGCTAGCAGAACTTTTGGCAAGACTTGGATCACTGCATTCCCCTTTCAGACTACATGAGCCCTCTCTTTTGCTTATCCTCCAGGGAAGACGAGGATGTGTCTGCCACCTGTATGCTCCGAGAGGTCTCTCTGGGTCAGAACTCATTTGTTTATTCATCTTCTTGCTTTTCATTTGGTGGTACCAGTGATAGTCCTTCAAGGTAGCAGTGCCAGCATCTTGTTCTGACAATGATCTTCTGAAAGTCCTGGGAGAAAGACTGTAGTGCTTTTTGAAAGCACTCATTTTCCACCCCTTAAACTTCAGCTTTTAACTTGCCTCCCTTGTTGCTTAACAGTCATATAAATGTAGTTCCTCACTCACCATTTTAAAGCACCAGTCGCTTTGTTCACCACTGTGAACTGCAATACAGCAGAGGTTCTTCCTGAAGATCTTGAGCATCAATCCCAGAACCAGGTATTTCTACATCTCAGCAAGAAGGATGTGCCCTGACCTATAGCAAACCGACTTCTAACGGTACATGAAGCCTTGCTAAGCTTGCTGCTGCTTCCTGCGCTGTCACATTTCTGCACCAAGCTTTCAGGAAATGACTAAAAGAGCCCAGCCATGAAAACCCACAGTGGTGTTTTGCGCCAATCACACTTCACTTTTTTCAGTCTACATTAAAGATTTGGTTTAAAAAAAAGAAAGGAAAAGAAAAGAAAAAAAGAGAGAATACTTCAGTCGAGTCACAGCAAAGTCTGCGAAAAGTGTTAAAAAATTGCAATATTCTACTGAGAGTTAAGTATGCTATGTTCTTTAGTATAGAACTCTCTCTCTACATATAGTTAAGTCTAAAGAAATACACAACAGAGTGTCTATCAGAGGTATGTTGTATCACTTAAGAATACCTCAGAGTTGCCTTTCAGAGAGAGGTAAAACAGACAGATTCATGAGAATCAAGCACTGGAAGCCCCAGAGAGGAAGGCAAAGGGGAGGAATGGAGTAAGGAGAAGAAATGCTGCAAATTAAATGTAGTGAGACTGTAAATACACTGAAGGGAAATAAGTAAAGGGGAGGAGAAAAGAGACAGAGAGAGTGGGTAGGATTTCACTAAACATAGACCAAAGCAAAGGGAAGGTTTTGAGGCATGATCCTCTGGCAAACAGAACAGCAGGCAGATTTTCCTTGTTCTTCTCCCTCCCCCTCTTTTTTAAAAAAATTAAAAATACAAAACTCAAGAGAATAGGGTTTTATTTTTATAAATCTAGTTGGCATAAATGAGATGGAAAAAATAGTCCTATCTGTTTAACCAAGAGGAAAAAAAATCCCTCGCCTTCACTACAATTTAAGAAACAGCTGACTATTTTAAAATCTCATAAAGAAAATATCCGCTGGTGAACTTAGATCATGCCTGCCAAGTTTTAGACCAGAACACTTAAATCTCAAGTCTACTCAAATCCCTGAAAATGCGGGGTTTATAATGGAAATGCTGACAGACCCTTGGCAATCAAGTGACAATGAAAACTATTTCTCTGGTTAAATAAAATGATAATCTGGTATGGCAGACCGATAAAGCTTTACTGACCCACTACGGGATCTTGCCTTTAAGCTAGGCTGCATTCATTAGCCAAAGTACATTCCTGACAGTTGCAGATGCAAAAATTTCCTTACTTATGTATATATATGGAAAAGGGTATCACTACTCCCTAGAAGAGGGATGGAATTACTTCCATCACGTCAAGAAATAATCTCTCTGTTCAGATAGTTAAGTTACATTTTTCAATTAGAAGCAACAAAACCTACTATGTAAAATCATGATGTTTAAGAATTCACAACAAATAGCCTCAGAAGCAAGAACAGCTCAGACACTGCAGTGCAAATTCTGCATTAAAAATAATGATGCTGACTCTTGTGCTTTGCAGGAAGTCATGCTGCTCAGAGTACAGGTCTTAAATAACAAAACATACCTAAACAAGAACTCCGCTACAATTTCTATCCACAGCAATGATCTCTCAAGGAAGCACGAGGAACAGTGAACATGTGCAAAGATATGAGTACTCCCATCGTGGAAATGAGACAATAGAATTCACCAGGAAAAGGTTAGCTGGCTTTTGTCTTCTGTTTCTTGATCCCAGGGGTTGCTAATCACCCTCTGATGCAGTCCACCTGATCCCATGGACTTGCACAGGTTGAACTCTTACAAGTAATTCCTTACTTGACACTCATCCACTGCTGGTAGTTTTTCCTCCTTCTTGATCCCTTTCTCCAAACACAGAGGCCTGGGAGTCTTTGTTTCTGAAGGCTGAGGCAAAACCAGCACTGAGGACCCCAATTTTAACTGGGTCTGCTCAGACCACCCACCCCTTTCAGCAACAAGTCCTCATTTTCCTTGTTGAGCCTTTTACTACTAATGTGGCAGTAGTGCTTTGAACAAATGCTTTGAATTAGTCAGTCTGGTAAAGTAGGCTTTATGGAACTTCAGAAATAAGTATGAATAAATATAACAGATGACGATGTGGTTCACTCTAATGGCACAAGCCATAATCAGCAGAGAAAACTGAGAATGTGAAATAGGTTTCTGGTCAGCTTTGCAAGTCTTGCTTGTACAAGTTTCCGCTAGCACATCTACATCTACTTTTGGTTTGGGAGCACAGAAGGGCAGGAGAGGACAGAAAACAGAGACAGTGCTGAAGCTGAAGTCATCCTGGGATTTGCTTGCCATAGGTTTCTAGCATGCTTTCTAACTCCTGTTGAAATGCAACAACCAAGCTGAGCACTCATACAAACCATGTTTTGAAACAACATTTTGAAAGGACTTCTATGCCGTATCAGAGAACTCGGCATGACCAACAGGAATGACTCAACTCAGATAATATGACACCAGCTGTGTCAACATTATTCTGAAGCAGAGATTTAGCACAACAGCACTTTGCACAGAATGAAGCTCTAGGCGAGACACTGGTCTTTGCAGGAGGACAGAGATGATCACCAGGACTGCTCTCATCCTAATTCTTTTTCATCACTATCCTGTAGAGACCTGACTGTACAGAAAGATCATTTCACCTCCTTCCCAATACACCTTGCATTGTATCAATCACTGACTTACACAGACCACTCATTTCAGCAAGAGAAAGCACATTAAGATTAACCATGTATTAAGTTACAGCACAAAGCAACATGCAAAACCAGTTATGGGTTAACTTCTACTTAAAAATATTTTTACTGGTGTGGTCAGGGGTTGGACCACAGTTCTGTACAGACCTAACAATACAGAAAAAGACAGGCTTCAATAAGCACTCAACATGTAGTCCAGGAACATCAAAGTCAGTTTAGTTCAAGTCTGAAGAATGTTAAGAAGGGTCTTTACTTCTGATTTCACTTTTGATTTCATGTTACCACTGCTCAGATGAATGTATTTCATGATCAAAGAAAACAGTTATCCAGCTGCCTTCACTTAGCTGAAATTTCAGTGTACTCTACAGAGCGCAAAATGGTCTTTCTCAAAATGCTTCTAAAAAGGCATACAAGGCTTACATGTTTATTGACATAAAATCACTGATACACAAGTTTGCTTAGTCTACCAATAAAACAATTCTTTCAAATTGCTAGCTCAAAAATTTTAGCCTGGGCTTTGAGTCAAACTGGACTCTCTCTTCCTTATACACATCATCAGGAGCAAAGATGATGCCCAAACAAATCCTTCGTCTCCGCTAATCCAGTGCCATGGAGTTAAAATTGGTCTGACTTGGCTCCAGCATTTCTTGTGTACACATAACATGCAAGCAAGTAATTAATGTAGCAGAACTTTCTCCTTGATCTGCAGTCCACTTACTCATGCGAGAACTCAAGTCCTTTCAGAGCAGCAGTTTATCTTGGGAAGCATTTGCATGGTCTCACTATCATAAAGAAATCAGCTTACAGCAGCGACTGCTAACATGTTGGCTATGCGAGATTCCTAACTGAACAGAGCCACCCACTTAGCTGTCAGCAGGTAAAATAATTTCAGTGGAAGAAAGGAGCTTGTCAATTAACTTTAGAAAATCTGGAATATTTTCACTTATATCTCCTGTTTTCAATACCTTCTGCATAAAATTGTGATCCTCAGCTAGCAAATTTTCCTCAGAAGAAGTTTTTCTGGTAGTGTTTGCAGTTCATTGTGCCAAATCGTTCATTATGGGGTTTTTCAGAAAATTACTATTTTCTTCCTAACAATCCAGTCATTTAATCATCCAATTTGACATGTTTAACAGCATATATGTCACTACTCCTAGATATTTAAGTAATTTATGCACATATGCAGATTTGCTATGTTGGAATAGAACTGTATTTCAGCTTTAGGATTATATTGGGAAAACAATCTTTCTTAACTTTATGACAACATTTCACAGAAAATGTACACAAGCAGCATTACATTTTCACTGAGCATATGAAGATAATTCTTTGGCAACAGCCTCCTGTGTGGGCACTCTCCATCATTCAGCTTTCCAAAAAAAACTACCCAGCTCTGCTGCATGAAGCTTTGGAAATTCCTCAGAGTATCTGCTGTTTAATAAATACTACCAGCCAATTAGAGAAAAAAAAAAAAAAAGGAAAAAAGCTTCGTTGCCAAGCAGCTGGAGGGAGAACCTGTCTCTGATGATAAAAATTAATGTTTAATGCTCCTTCGCTCTCTGAAAATTGTCTGGTGCTTGAGTAAACGTACTACAATGTGTAAAATTTTAGTTCATCTTTCGCATAGCTTATATTGAGAAAAAGATGAATTGAAACCTCCTGTGACTGAACTACTCAATCTTAAATTAGTTTTGGACGAAGCACAAACTTACCAGCTTCTCATTTTTTAAAACATTTGCCAAGACATGGAGGGGGGCAGGAGGGGCAGAAAAGAGTTTAAAAAAAATAGACAAAACCCCAAACCAACCGAACCCCACACAAGCACCAAAACCCATGAGAAACCCTAAACATTTATTCACCACACTTGGGTTTTCAACCAAGTCCTCTCTTCTAAATCATAAAGACAGCAGGTGAAGAAAACACCACTTCTGAGAAGATCACAGATTAAATCCCCAATTACAAGCCATCAAATGAGTTCTTTAACATGTAGAAAAGCAAAACAAATTGCTCCCTGCATCCTCCCCAAACAAACCAGAAGGGATGCAGTCAGGCAGGAATCCTTGATTCTGCAGTCCAGCTTCCCTTAGCTCCTTTCCCCTTCAGAACTAGCCCAACACTCACCACACTGGAACAGCTCATGGAGGAATAATCAATATACAAAGCTGCAAGCATCACAAATGTCTTCAAATTGACCCAACTTGACATGTAGCTAAATAGCACAGAAGATGAAAGATTTTTCCTTCCCTTTAAATTAGAGACTTGTCAAAATATTAAGTTTTGTTTATGCAAGGCTAAGTAATTAATGACCTAACATCCCCTTCCCATCTCCTATCACCAAGATGCATCTGTTTCCCCCTGCAACATTTCCTGCAGGTGGATATCACTTCTCCTCGGCTCAGCACAGACCACTGCGCCTGACTTACTTAACCGCTTAATATTTAGTGCATGAAGTTACACGGAGGACAAATGAAACAGCACCTTAAAAACTGTTGCATTTAGGATTAGACTGACTGGAAGAGCAAGGCTTGCTGGAGTGTGGAATTGGCATGGCTGGAAAACAGATAAGTTGCCAAGCCCAAATTAGAGCTCCTGAGAGCAAAGCTGACACGTTTAGCTCACAAGCTTTGAGCTGGCAATGCATACCAGTGACCACACAGAACGCTCACCTGTCCCAAATAAATCAACAAGGTATGCTATTTTCACTGTCACTATGCTGAGACTGAAGTGCATCTATGAACAAGCACAGTGGTGATACCAGCACATTTAAATGCCAGAGAGCACCTCATTTTCCTGATCTGAAGTTTCTGTGCCAAGGCATGCTGTAACTGTTATACCAGCATTGCTCTGCGTTTCCAAGCCCTTTACCTTCCACTATAGGCAAAGCTGCAGTGATGCAGACTGACTCAGCTCTGCGTTTGTGATGGTCTAGCTTCTGAAGGCAGGTACTGAAAAACTCTTCAAGATTTCCACCCTCTAACTCCGTGGCAAAACTTAAAATCATAGAATAGTTTGGGTTGGAAGGGACCTTCAAAGGTCGTCTAGTCCAAACCCCCTGCAATGAGCAGGGACATCTTCAACCAGATCAGGTTGCGCAGAACCACATCCAGCCTGGCCTTGAATGATCCCAGGGATGGACCATCCACAACCTCTCTGGGCAACCTGTGCCAGTGTTTTACCACACCCGTTGTAAAGAATTTTTTCCTCACGTCCAGCCTGAATCTCCCCTCTTTTAGTTTAAAACCATTACCCCTTGTCCTATTGCAACAGACCTCGCTAAAAAGTCTCTCCCATCTTTCTTATAGGCCCCTTATAAGAACTGAAAGGCCACAAATAAGGTCTCCCTGGAGTCTTCTCTTCTCTACTGCTACAAACTCCCGACTTGAAAGTCTCCTCACTTCATTCTTCCATGCTGTTCCCATGATCTGCATAAGAAGCTGCTACAGCCCTGTCAGCTGAGCAGAGAGATAATATAAATTTATGAGATGCTGGTTTTTGGAGGGATGCCAGGAAAAGTTAGCAAGAAAACCCCATTTCAATGCATCACGAATAAACCTGTAGAACAGCGATGCCAGACTTTAATTTCACTTGCAATCTTTCGTTGTTGTTGACGACAAAACACAACTCGTGCCAAGTTTTAAGGGCCATAAAAATGTACATTTAAAAGCTAGCCAAGTGTGTACAGCAGCTAAGCGAGCCCACACACAGCTGTGAGCAACGCCACCATGAGCCAGCCAAGTATTTTAGCAACATGCACTGGTGCAAATAAACAAATGTATAACCCGAAGGTAAACACTCTGGCAATTACTTTGCAGCGCAGAAAGTCATAACAGTTGAGAGACCTGTTTGTAGTGAGTGGCAGCACTTGCCTGAGAGATTTTTAGAGATTTACTGGTTTCCATAAGGCAGGCAAGGCCTTGGCCTTGACCTATGACACAGCTGCTCCCACAGGTTTGGCTTCTCCGTGGGCTTACCATCGCGCCAAGCTGTGAAGCCACTAACATAAATGGGGCTTAAGCTGGGAGGAAATCCTCTGGAGCCACAGATGACCACCAGCTTCAGCCCCTGAAGACAGACAAGTGCACTGACCTACCTCACTAACAACTTCTGCAAGAGCATCCTTCAACTATGTAAATAAAGAAGTGCTTATCCCCACTCTGACATCCATTTCTTCACCATCATAGGTTGGGCTTGCTACCATCTGAAATATATGCAAGCTACTGATCTAGGTTTTAAATGCTGTTTGTTTTCAGAGGCAAAACTACCTTTCCATCATCCCACTCCTTTTCCAGTTGAAGTACTTCATATTTGGGGAGTGGGGAGAGAAGGGATTATTCCTGCAGTCTTCAAGCAGGGGTTTACCACCAGAACAGACTTCTATAGCTAAATTCGGTCCCTGCATGCATCAAAACAACTGCAGCTTAAACATTATAGAGAGAGCAAAAATAGTCATAGTACATAGGCATGTTAATTGACCAACATGTCAAAAATGGTCTTGGTAACTATGCCCAAACAGCAGGTGCATATATTCAAACTTTCCAGCCTTTATTTTTATGTAACTGTAAAGAAGCACATCCTCAGTGCAGATTGTTGCAAAAATAAGACCTACCAACTGTAGTCTCCACAAAGGATATTAGGAATTTGGCTTATAATTTCATTCTGTATATATTTAAAAAAATTAATTGCTCTGACTCTGTTGGCCTTATTTTGTCCTGCTCTTCCCTATCACAGAGTGAATAAACTACCTTTAATTCAGCAATTCCTTCACACAATATTAGCTTTGTGAATATATTTTCAAATGTGGCTTCTCAAACACTGGAAATGCCACTGTAAAGCCAACTAAGGTAATGAAAGGTAACCACCAACTAACTGACAATACTCTCCAAATCATTATCAGTGTACTCTTATTAAGGAGTACAGGAAGGAACTAACTTCAGCAACAGCTATCATTGCAATTCTTGCATTTACCATATAAACACCACAATAGAATATACTATATTCTATAGAATAGAATAATAGAAATACTCTGTCTGCCATCATGACTCTTACCCTGGGTTGATGTTAAGTAGCATGACTTTGTGGTAGTTCAGGTGGAAAGATGGGTACCAACATGACATCAGCAGAGAGGTTTCTCCAATGCCCTGTGTCAAGCACTTACCTGTTCTGGTGCCTGGTTTGCTGCTGGAAAATGCCAACAGGCAGGCTTGGGGGTTTCCATAGCCAAACTAGCAAAACTTTTAAAAAGTCCAGTCCATAACAACAAAGTGAACAATTAGCTCACATAAACCAAAATGTACTTCTGAGGTATCTAACACTCAAGATGTTTGACACATATGAAATCTGTGAAGGAGCTGAGGGAACATGACCCAACAAACTTAATTTTCTAAATCACTAAAGATAGGCTTGAGTTGCTGGTTAGCTTTACATCCAGTCTGCACAGGGGTTCATGACAGCTTTCATATCCAGTGGTGTGCTGCCTGCTAAACCGGATTACAAACAGCAATGTTTTTAGAACCTGCACACATGACAGGGTTAAAGCATTAGCCATGGAGATGGACACTGGGTGATGCACATACAATCAATCAGAAGGAATAATATACAAATCCAGAATTATTTAAGGCTCTGAATTTAGGCAGGGAAATTCCTTGAGCTGTATGAGAACTAGTCTAATAGCTACCTCACAGTACCTTCAGAAAGTTGTATTAATATTAGCAAATTGAAGTGCAACAATTGACAATAAATCAGTGACATGTAGAAGTTTAATATTAAACCTTCATCCAGATAGAGAAGTGGATCACAGAGAGGTGAGATGAAACATACCTGTAACTGAAAATGCCAGAAGTTTGTCATTAAAACATTTTGTAGCAGCTTGGAAAGAAGGTCTGTGTAAAATTCCAGCTGCTGCTGCACTAACATGGAGAAAGTAGTTAAAAAAAAAACGACCAAAAGAGAAGGAAAAAGAGACTGGGGGAGAGGAGTGGGGTCACAGAAGAGCAGTTATGAAATTTGTATGACCTTCTAAGCAGAAGAGTTCTTTCTCCACAGGTTGTCTGTCAGGAACAGTCTTGAACGACTGCAAAAGCCAAAAGCCAGGGACAATGATGAAGTGCTGAAATGAAGATGTACCTTCTGCCAGCCTGAACCAGCTGCAAGCCTGGCGCCAGGGCTGGAGGAGGTTTCACAACTGGCAACAGCGCACAGTGCCAAAAAATGAAGCAAGGTGACCTGTAGGCACCAAAACAGCACAAGACCGGGGGAAAGAAAGGAGCACACCCTCTTTGACTAAATCTATCCCTGCATTTGTAATTTAAAGAATTATTAAAGATGTCCAGCGTAGGACACTGCTTGCAATAACACCATGTGATCCCCGAGAGATGAACCTGTACATCCTAACACCAAGCCTGAACTGAGAATTTAAATGAAAACCCTTAGAAGTTAATATTAAGATGTGTCTGGTGGTACATGTACAAAAGAGGCTCTCCCAAAAAGAGAAAGATATAGAATAATTTCGACTGTTGAAGAGAGAGGAAGGAGGAAGGGAGAGAGGTAAAGAAGATGATTTCTCTTTTAAGAGACTATTTAGGGAACAAATTTGTGACACATGCACACACCTTCTCACTACAGGACAAAAAAATAGACCTGGACATTGTGAAAAAGGATTTGCACAAAGCACAAGTCATTGCGTCCCAGGCAGAGGCCACGGCCATTAAAGCTGTCCTGAGGACTGCTGTCTGTATCAGCTGGACAAGGCGGCTGAGGCCCAGTCTTCAAACAACTGCACACAACATCAAGCCATGCCCACAGCACAAGCACTTCGTTTCTCTTGTGTGTTTTTGTTCATTATTACTGTACCAGAGATTACTTCTCCTCCAAGTTCCAAAATTACTCTGGTTTTGTTTCATTAGGTGTGAACGCTGGCTTACCAGATGACAGAACTGCCTATTTCTGAGGTCAGTCCTTTCCAAATTGAGCATGCAAAGTCCCATTTGTAGGTCTGCACAAGGGCACTTCCAGCAGACAGCCACTGTTCAGCAATCTCTTTAAAAAAAACCACATATTCTCAATTATTTCTACTGAAAAAATGGAAATTTTCACCAAAAGGTTTAACAGGACCAGGGAAACAAACACACACAAAACACCACTGAAAGAAAACCCCCTGAACTGCATGTTCTTGCTTAGAGCAAAATCCTCTCCAGCTGACATTTCTTAAATGCTTTTTATTTAAACCCACAGGTAATTTTGTACAAGCCTCTTTAGGGTGTTACTATCACAGCCATCACACCTACCAAGAAACTAGCTTTCAGAAAGAAGCCACTAATTGTCCACAGAACAAATTACTGCCACAACTGTGAAGTGACCCACCAATACCTAACTGCAAGCGACCAGGGTCATGGGAGGCAGTAGTTTCAGTAAAGATACTTTTGTCCACCCTCTCTTGATGTGCAACTATTATAAAAAAGTTTCTTGATTAGAACATTCCCTCTCAAACTACTCCATGAGCATATTTCAAGGCCTTCATGTTTACTCACTTATTCAGTAAAAGAGAAATTGAACTGTTATTTGCTATTTTTACTTCGACCACACTAGCACTGTTGGCAAACTATGCTGCATCCTCACCAAGTTGTGCAGAACTGGTGTGAGCAATAAAGTCCAACTTCGAAATTGTATCTTGAAGTTTCAAGCCAACCTGATAACAAGTCCAGAAGTATTTGCTCTAAATATAAAACACAAAGCCACTTTAGGTTTTATAAATACGTAACCAACCACCAAAGCTAGACTAAATCAATGAACACGTATATTCCAATTCCAATAGATGGGATGGCACTCGTATGGCTTCGCTTAGTGCCTTATAAAAAGGTTTTTACACATATGAAACACTCATATACCCATGAGACATAAAATCAGGATGTAATCAAATCTCCACAGTTTTACGTACAAATCCCTCAGGACTTCAAGCTGCAAAACCAAATGTGAATAATTGCATCTATTTTCTAATACAGACCATGTGCCTCAGGAGTCAAGTATGTAAATTTTCAAGAGCTCTGCCTAATATTTTTGGAGGTATTACTACTTCAAATAGGCAATCTAGTTAAGCAGAGATAAACACTCACACATATCAGTGACCTTGCTTAGACGATGTACCAATTACTGTGATAAATCTGGCTGCCAAATCTAAATACAGAATTTTAGGAAAAAACAATGGAGTTTGAGTAGGAGACAGACTCCTCATATTTACTGTTTACCTAATTATCCAAATGAATGTGCAATTTGGCCTCTCTCCCCTTTTCAGGCTGCATGACCACTTTCCCAGTCGGAGCCAAGAGAGCTCTGGCAGTTACTGGAAACACAGCGTGATCCGGCACATTTGATGCTACGAGTACACTTGGTGCAATTTCAAAGCTTGCATCACGGTTTGGGTATGTGCGTACTCTGCTTCCCCCAGACAGCCCCATGCCTGACACTAGGCAGATAGGCACCACAGGGCTGAGTCACAGCTATAGAAACAGGGATTTATTTATTTATTTGGGGTGGGAAGAGGGGATGGGGAATGGGGGGAACAGGGAGAAAAATCCTATTCAAAATGCACTCTGAAGTTTCCAACTCCGGGTGCCCAAGCAGGAAATAAGGAGAGGAGGGAGGAAAGAGGAAAAAAGGAGGAGAAAGTTCTTTTATTCAGGGTTATATTTTTAGACTATTACTAGTTTAGTTTTGTCATTGTGCTACAGAAACCAGACCTGTGTGAATTAATGCAGCATGATCCTTTCTAATTTTTGCCAAGTCCATGCTGCAGTATTAACCTAATCCTCTTACATGGGACATGGCAGGGAATTTTCTTCCCCCATCCTGCTGTATACATCTAGCCATACATTCCGTCTTTCCCCAAACCATGTAGGAACAAGTACAATTCACCCCTTTTGTGTTGGGAAACAAAACATACTGATGACACTGAATCTGAAATCTCGATTTGTTTTGAAGCATACCAAGGTAAATGCGATTTATAGACATAACATCTGGGAGGGAACACTGCTGAAATGCTTTTCTTTCTTGCTAAAAATACTCATGACTTAAAGTGCCTTTGCCCTTCTTGATCTATTGATGTTTATAATAGTAAAGCTCAGCTTTAAGGAGAGAAATCTGTGCCCACTATTCCCCATTCTATTTTAGTTCATAACAGCTATGCAGCACATTTATTCTTATTGTTTGATAATAAGTTAGTTTTAACTTGATTTTGGTTTTTTTTTAACAAGTTCCTTCTCTCCACAGCTGTCATTGCTCGGGTTATTGTCAAACTATTTTTTTATTTCCTTTCTCCATGCTCGCACAGCACAGGCCAAACCCATTTGCGACTTCCCTCCCTAGATGCAAGTTGCCATGCATAGATCAATTATACAGAAATACAATGACTTACAGTAAAGAAATCATTTGGGAAAAAACAAACATATGGAGCTCAACTTACTTATAAATATCTTCAAAAAGAAGCCTGGAAACATTCCACCCCGGGCTGGCGAGGCACAAGGCAGAAGTGGTGGGGAGTGGCAGGGGAAGAGGCAGACAGAACAAGGATTTTTTTTTTTAATTTTTTTTTTCCTTAAATTTTTGCTTTCTTCTTCCAAAAAGAGGCCAGGAAATCCTCCCATTTCAGCATTCCCAACACCACCATGTTAGATGACTACAAGGCCTTTGCTTCCTGTTCCCTCCTCACTTCACAGCAAGGATGGAACAGGACAATGTCAACGTCAGATCGCACAGGAATGCTACAAACAGAGAAAAAGCCCCGTAGGTCAACTCTGCACAAGCTTGGGGTTATGCTGTGTGTTCAGGTAACATGCAGCTTCTTATCCCATACTAATGCATCCATTTGTTTGAACTATGAAAATCCAGATCAGGTCTTAGGGTCAGTAAAGCTCCTCCTACACTTCTCACTTCTAAAATGACGATTAACTGGCCAGGCCTCCTGCAAAAGCCAATGAGGTCCTTCTCTACTTATCCTCACCCACCAGAAGAATTTTAGGGTAGAGATGGTTAAAAAGGGATGGAATGACGGAAGGAGAAGACCCAAAAGCTCGGAACAACTCTCTCCCCGCTTGCTGTAGGGGGAGTGAGGGAGGCAGGCAACCAATTAGCTCTGCTCCTACTCACACCAGACATGGAAATGTAGGAAAGATTGCAGGGTACACTTAGAAGTCTCCTTTCAAAGCCAGCTCCCACTTCAGAGTGGCTGTGTCCTCCTGCATCCCAACAGCAGGGTGAGACAGAAATAGCTTAACGCTAAAAGGTGCTGGTGGCACAGGATTAGCACACAATCTTGGGACTCAGGGAGAAGTCTTATGCTTTTACCACCATGCAGTTGGCATGATCTCCAGCAATCAAGGCCAAAAATCACCTCCCTGTATAAATATACACACAGGGACATGAGGACAAATGAAACCAAAACAAAATCAAGTTTCTCCTCTCTGAAAAGCTGTCAAGCATATCAAGTCCTTATTTTATCTTCTCGACTGTCTAAAAAAACTGACAGAAGAAAACTGATTATTACTCTGGAATAGACTGGAACAGAGGAAAAAAAAAAAAGGATAAATCAGAGCTTATCTTCTTCAAATATAAACCCCTCAAGGAATATAATTTGCTGCAATTAAATATAAAAAGACAATCCTCAAGATAAGCCTTAACAAATCACCTCAAGAGTTTTTAACAAGCTGTGGTTTGGTTTGGGGGATTTTTCAATGCATGTATTGGTGTTTTAAACTGATGTATCAAACCTACTTCTGAACTTCTCACAACTGATGACATAGCAGCCAGGATAGAAAGCGTGTAAGATAGTTCTACGACCACCAAAATAACTTTCAATAAAGAAGTTTAGAATATTTAATTCTTAAACTAGCAAGAAGTCTCAGGTCTCGGCTTTTATCATACAGAACTTACTGAACTTCTGCAGAGTGTAATATACTCATCTACCAGACACAGCTATGTCACCATGGGAAATTTAGTATTCTGCCACCCAGCTTTTTGACTTAGGCTCTCAAAAGAAATTCTTGATACCCAAGTGCTTGAAAAGATCTGATAATGCTACAGATATTTACTGTGCTCCATTAAATACACCATTACTTATACACTTACCCTTATAGACTCTTCAGATATAAAAGGTTATTTTAACAAGCTGTCTTTTGAGTTTAACTTGCCTTTCATTTCTGGGTCACTAAAGTTTAGGTTCAGGTTGTATCTCGTGCAAAGAAGGCATAAGCTCTTTTTTCTGTATTTTCTTACTTGCCTTGTTCCATAGACAGAAAGATGTTTCCCAACCAACTGAGAAGTGGAATGCTCTGTTCCCAGAGCACATACCGCTTTTCACTGTGTACTCACAAAATAGGGTGTAAGATCTCCCACACTTTCCGCCCAAATCCCAACCATTTTGCAAACTTTCTATGCCCAAATTAAGCATTTTTTTTTTTTGTCAAGTGAACAAAACTCCCATTTCCTGCCAAACCACTAAGCCATGTTCAAGTCTTAGAACATACACCCAATTTAGCATGTTTTAGTGTTTTGGGTAGAAATTCAGGTACACAGTAACCAAGCTATCTGCAAACAGTAACAGCAATCTGCAAAGCTGCAATGGTCATTGATAGAAGGAAGATCATTCAGACTGACAAGTCCAGAGAAAATCTACATATTTACATGTGCATCCTGGATGGCAGAAGTACAAGCAAACACAAGGAAATCCAAAAGACATTGCTCACACCAGGCTGCTGCTGCACCCTGCAGAAGCTCTAGCTTTAAGTTAAACTTGTGGGAGCATTTTGTTGTTCTGAGCTGTTTAAAACCTTTCACTTTGGTGATTGTGGGTTTACAACTCCACAGTTTAAGGTGGCACACTGAGGAACCTGTAAGCAAAGGTGGGAAAACACAAGACAAATACCTCAAACTGAAATACCTCTGTTACTGAAATGAGTACAGTGGAATTGCAAATGTACAAAAAGTTTTCCAGAAATAGTGCAAGATTTATACCAAGATGACTGCACATCAATTCCTTATTCAGAATCTTTTTGTCACATTCACTGGAAAAAAAAGAGATGGTTTTATTCCCGTACTTCATCCTTCTACCCTACTGTTTCTTTTCAGTTACTCTTTCCACCCACTCCCCTCTCTACTTTTCCCAAGTAACAACTATCAAATGCAATCAATAGATTAAATCACACGAGCTTTCCTGTCACATTCATTGTATTTTTCGCAGCTGAATAGTCCATATCCATTCTATTCTATAGGGATTTTAAGAGATTGCATATCACTGAAGTTAACAGGAGAGAGAGCTCACCCATATGCGCCTCTGCTTTCAGCCCATTTTTGAAAGTCCTTCTTATAATCACAACTTTAGACTAAGTGAATTACAATTTAACAGACTTAACGTAAAAAATATCTATTCCAACACTAATATAAATTTTCTTTTTAACACTTTTTAAAATTGCCAATGAGAAGAATACTCAAAGTTGGCAATGAAAGGAATGTTCAAATGAGAACTTCATCTCCTTTACCACTAAGATGTCTACATTTTGTGCTAGATAGTTAACGGAGTTGCTGAATGAACCAGAAGGTGGCAATTTCTGGATAATCTCACCAAAACTGGCATGCTCTCATATTCTTTTTCTGTTACTAAATGCAGTAATTAAATGCCAAGGATCCCTAGTAAAATAACTAAAGCCAATCGCCACAAACTACACTACTGGGAAAATGAGGCAGAATGAAAAACCAATGCAGCAATGTGAAAGAGATTAGTGACACACAACACAGTCTCTCACTAAAGAAAAGGAGGAATAAATCTATATTTAAAGCTCAGAAATGTCAAGCCAGGAATAACAGTGGAAACGTCATAGAGAGGAAGGGGAGGGGAAAAGCAGGAAGAAACATGTATTTATTATCTCAAGATCTTAACTTCAGGAATTCTAGGAGCACAGACACAGCAAAGAAATCCCACTGCAGCTTCTTCTGACACAGATAGGTCTAATGTTGCCATTACCTGGCCATACAAATTTGATGACTGATGTAGAACTCTTGAAATCTGACAGCTAGAAAACTGTAATTTAGCAAGAGTAGTTATTTTTGAACACCTACTCAGGAAAAAGCTGAATTTAGCTCAAAGGAGAACTAGCCGCTGCCTGTGATTATCCCAGAAAGTAAGTGGCGATGTCAAAAGATTCATAGAGGGACTTTTAAAGCTTAAAAAAAAAAAAAAAATCTACAGAAGCAAGCAGGAAATTAATGTTTGCACTTTTTCTGACTATCCTAATTATAACTTTCAGCCTCAAAGCAACTTTCAGTATTAAATGAAATCAAAGTTTAAATTAACTCTTCCTTCTACCTAAACCGTCATCTAATTTGTCATCTCCTCTCAGGCCACATTAAGACTAGAAATCACATTTTCACAACTAATTCTCTCCCTTACTGATACCTGATAACAACCCTCAGGACTGCAAATTTAATCATGATACTAACATAATATATTGATAAGGGAACCCAAATGCGTTAAGTGTATACACCACCAGCAATAATTGGTGTTAATTTACATAGTGGTAGTAGTGGAGAGCTGGTTAGTGGAAGGCAAAATAGCTTCGTGTCACAGCTGATATTACAATTACGCTCTGTGAACTTTAGGTGGATAAACACAGGGATATTCAAAAAACAGATTACGTTCAGCAGTTACGATAATTTAACATGGATAACAAAACATTTTTAAAAACCTTCCCTATTCACAATTAGAGTGGCTTTCCTCTGGAATGGCTTAGTTAAATTTGGAATTAATTATTTGGAAAAAATTCTACTGATCACTAAAAAAGCCTGTCCCAAAACAATCAGGATATCTACACTATGTGATGTACAGATCTCCAAAACTCAGTAACACCCCTGACAGAGTGCTCTGTCTATTGAACTCTCAAAGCAAAAACACAGAGAGGATACTAAAGTCTATTATTAGTCCAGGTTTTGAAGCTGGACTAATAATGGAACTCTTATTTATCTTGTGGAGACTCTAAGTCCAACACTATTGCAAAGCTAGAACTTTGCAATCTATTACAAAGCTAGGACTAGCCTTGTCTGCAGAATTGCCAAGAGAATATGCCTTGCACTCTGTGAATAAAGAAATACCCTGTTTTGTCATGCCAGAAAGGGACTGCAAATTTACTTCCACAAAGAAAAGTAACTATGGAACAATGCAAGTAGCCTTGTAGCAGTCCCTTGATCATTTGTAGTGAAGAGGAGCTACAGTGGTATAAAGAATAGGAAAGCATCTACTTTTAATATAAGGTATCTTCAGAGACAATATTATCTATTCCTTTGCTTTTTAGAGGCTAAAATGTTTTCACTATTTCAAAAAATGAAAAAGAAAATGTATTATTTTCCCAGTAAACAGAAATAGGAACTTAAATACGCTATTTAAGATTTTGTACTTTACACTGCTCAATTTCCTCTCCCTAACGCAATTACCTGCCTGCAGAGGAAACAACACACAACATTCTGTGCTTAGCTAGAAGGTTTATAAGAGCAATGAATATAAAAGGTAATGCCATGTTATTTTTAAATGGATGTTTTTTTCTTTCTTCTATTTTAAAGAACAATAAAAGACTTCGTGATGACAGGATTCTGATGGTTCCACGACAGAAGAACCAGATTACTAAGTCCAAACCAGACTTAGAATATTTCTGACACCTGTACTGCAAGATTTTCATTAAGTGAGATGCTTTTTTAGTAAATGTGTTCCACAGCATGTTCACTTGAACTGGCAGCATAAATGTCACTGCACTCAGGTGATTAAATTAACACTGGAGCTCCTTTAGCCATGGTGTTCTGACACAACAGCTTAATGGCTACAATCTTTAAAAGCTGTACTATTTTATGCACGGCCATTTACTGTAAAGGTCCCCAATGCAACATCCTCAGATATAAGATGTTCCTCATGCTTAAAAATTCCTCTGAGGTAATGGAGATGCCTGTTAGCCTACCATTATTTACCTGCCAACAGGAAGTAATGTGAAGATGCTGCAACCATTAAGGCTGTTACTTTTCTGCTATTTGAGAGCTTTGATGTGACAACTTTAACTTTCGTTTAACAGCTTCTTGCATCCAACATCATCTCACACAACCTTCAGATGATACACAGCATTGTTTGTGGTGATGCAGCTCAAATAATGGGTGTTGTTTCAAACATTAACTAAATGGAAATGCAGCACATAGTTTGAATACAAAAGAGACTGCTTACCTAGGTCCTTCCTTTTAAGTTTTTGCTACTTTGCTGTTCTTTAATGTGTTGAGTTTTCCATACAGTTTGTGTTTTTATATTTTATAAGGCAAACATGAGATTAAAGAACAGCCAATTTCCGTTAACTTAAATGTCTCTTCAGCTAGGGCATGGCTCAATCTAATTTCAGTTTATCTCAAATCCAAAAAAACCCGATTTGCATTTTCTCATGCAGTTATAGACCAGGAGACAGGCAAATTAAACTGTATCTTAAAAGTAAAAGGGATCTCAGGAGATGAGAGGTAAATACAATAGCATTTGTTAGGCTGGCAAAATGCCATTTGTATACTTTGACCTTGACTTTTTTTTATAATATTTTTGGTTTAAAGATCAAAACCTCAGTTCACCACTTCATGAAGTGTTCACAAGTCCTCTACTATAACCAATCTTAACCATATTCATACAGAGGGTCATGAAAAAAACCCAAGAACAAACAACTGTCTCAAAGCAAGTGGAATACAACTGCTGAAATAGCCTGTGACCACATCTGTTCTTATAGAGAAGTCATCACTTAGAAGTCCCTTCTAAAGACTGATGTTCTTTCACTTAGTTTGTTAATCCTGATACCTCAGAAATCTGCTGCAAGTTGTTGGTGGCTAAGCGAATTTGGAACACACAAAACCAAGATCACTTCCAGGTATGTATAAGTAAATCTTTCACTAGGAACTAAGAATGAAGGAAAAGATTATTTTTTTTTAATGGTATCAGAAGAGTTAAAGAAGAGTGGTAATAAGACATAGACCTTACCTAATAAAGACAAAATGCTCATCAGCCTATTTTGCTGCAGACATTTCTTCTGCCAGAATTACATGTGACAACACAGAGTAACATGTAGATCTATATTCTTGTTGCTCCTCATACTTTAAACACCGGAAAATAAATATTGTAAGTGTCCTTTATGCTTCCTTATAATGTTTCCTTCCTGTGCCATTTCTTTTTCCATCTGACCATTCACTGCAGAGTTTCTTTTACCCATGCACTAGTATGAAGATCAGGGCAGAAGGCTGGGATTATAGAACCCAACTTCCTGAGGTCTCAGCACCCAACCTCCCTAAATGGAGAAACCAAACCAGCTTCAAGCCCTCACTTTCTGTGGGACAAAAGGAGTGCCTGTATTTATATGCCCTATCCAAATAGTTTTTCAGTGGGTACGCCTCCTCTGGGGTCACCCTCCCACACCGTACTTCGTATCATTCTCCTGGAATCCTGAACTTCCTAACAATCTGCAGGTATTTAAAAAACTGCATTTAACACATCTCCCCACAGCATAAATAATGAGATTTAAGGAAAAAAAAAACCAAATCACAAAACAAAAACCTACCAACCAATCAAAACACACCAAACCAACAACAACGAAAAACAAAACCAAGAACACAATACAAAACAACAACCACCAAAAAAAGACACACACCCCCCCCAAAAAAAACCAAAAAACAAAAAAACAAAAAACCCAAGCTCTCCAGAGATTCTGAAATCATGCTGAAAGTTATCAAGCCAATGCTTATTGCACGTTCCCCTATAGGCTCTATTTCTCTCATTACAGAATTGTGCTTTCAACCATTGACAGGCTAAAACTTCTCTGAAGACATCTATGCAAGGTAAATGTATGCTCTAGTGACTTAACATCTGCTACATTTCCCTACATAATTTCCCTCCACGTTAATTCTCAGACTACCCTTCCTCCCCACCCCCCCAAGTGAAATTTCCTTATCTCTGAAGCAAGGAAATATTTATTTATTTATTTTCTCTCAGTTTCTTTTTGTAAAGACTGGTTAATTTACCCAAAGTCCCAAGTTATTTGCAGAGAGATCAGGGAGATCTCCTCTTCAGTTTCCTACATCTGTCACACCATGTCTGTCACAACATAATCATGGAGATTACTCCATTTCAAATGATATCTCTGTTTTTCCTAGAGGCAGAAATTCCGGGTTTCTGAGAGGTCCTGAGTGAGCAAAGAGAGACTAGTAAAATTGGGCTAGAAGGCAATAGAATTTGCCAACAAGATCTCTTTCTCAGCAAAGGCCAAAGCAATACTTTGCACATCCAGTCCATAGCTTCTACACAAGAGACACTGCTTGCTTACATCTGTGCCTGAACTGTCCCCTCCACAAAATACAGGCTCAGCTGCAGCCTCGGGAGAGATTAGCAGCAGCCAGTAACTCACACAAAAGTCCCATTTTCCAAGAACAACCTTTCATTAAAGTTCATACACTGATAAAATTGGCACTTGCACAAACCTTACCGCACACGGCTCAAATTGTGCCTGCCTGTCCTTAACAGACCCTGAAGCAGAGGGAAGTTTCTCTGCCTGGGGAGGGTTCAGTCTCTGACAACTCACCAGATCAGTCCTAATTAGCCAGAATTATTGACGAGCCTTCTGCCCTATTAAAGATCGATTCACTTCGATATGCCGCTGCAAAAATTGTTTCCTGCTGTGGCAGTTCATGATGTTTGCTTTGCAACATGAAGAAAGGATGCTTGCACCAGAAAGACATAAGGCTAATAAAACAAATTCCTGAAATTTGAGCTGGCCTCTTAAAAACACTCACCGGGTATGCGTATAATCACACTCCATAATTATTCTAATTTGCACAATTAAGAGCTGGATAAACACCATAAATTTAAATGAAAAACCCCAGGCACAGGCTGGTGCTGCTACTGGAATATTTTAAAATCCAAAATATACAACACTGCTGATGATAATTTCCATAACCACTGCAACACGAGAGCAGCTTACTGAAATCCAGTTAGGTACTTACCACCAAATCAAAAGAATAAAAATGAAGCATTAGAATTTCCTCTCCTACATCTTACTAGCATTGCTTTTTTCTCAGATCCATCTTTTGGTCCAGTCACAACTGACAACAATTCTTATGCTCCCGAGATGCACGTCTCCTGCAAGCCCCTCACTCCCCCCCAGACCTCCCAAATTAAAAACCATCATACTTATATGGACTGCTGCTGTTACATAGCCAAGCTGAGGCAGAGATCCTGGGGCAGGCAAAGGAACAGACTTTAAGAGTGGCCATGCCTCATAACTAGCGCATTCCTCTGGATAACTATCTTCCCCATGGACACAAGTTTTGGCATTTCCAAGCAGCCATATCACACTGGAAATGGAAGATGAAAACAACAATACCCAAAAGCTCTGCCCACTACAGTGTTTCTCGTCCCAGGCTCCCAACCCAGCGCTTTCTGATCAGTTATCTTTCCCATCAGGCAAGATGTTTCTCATACTCACCACTCAACGTCTTTGTCTGCACTAGCACCTTCCTCACCAGGCTTGCCATACTGGAATTTTCACCCGCGTTGTCTAAACCTGCTCAGGACCAAACCGGGTGGAAGAGTTGAAAAAAAATGCCTGCATCTAGTCCCTGCGTCTGCACCGGCCCCTTGGCTTTTCTCTACTGAGGTTGCACAGCGTCTGGATGAACAAGGCTGAAAACACACACGTGTGTGCGCACACGCACAGGAAGCTTGGAACCAAATCACTATTAAATGTACTGACTTCCTCCTTCATGCTCCAGTATCTCTGCTGTAAACAAGCACTGCATGTTAGCTAAGCGAAGCTGAAAAGTCCAGCAGAGAAGGACAAAAGAAGGGAGTGGCTCCAGCAAGGAATAACTATTTTAAATACACAAGCATCTTCCCATCAGATTAAAACTAGCTTTAAATTAGGCAAATTCTGAAGCCATTGTTGTGACAGAATAACTCAAGACAAACAGGAGACGCTGCTTCCTCCTCTGGAGAGCTCTCCTGGATTTCCAGTACGAAGCGTTCCGTAAGCTTTCCAAGTGCCTGGACGAAAGACCTGAGAAGTGTTTGTGCCACTCCAGGGACAGAAGGCAAAGAAGGGGCAGGCAGATGCAGCAACAAGCCCCAGAAGTGGCACCACCAGCTACAACTGCTGCAGCTGGCAGCGTAGATGCCATGAACAAACAGGGGAGAGATGTTTAGCTTATGTCTGGGTCACACAACATGGCGAGGGCTACCAGGCCTGCCCCACAAACCAGCCACCAGCATTCAGAAACAAGGTCAGCATGGCAGGAGCGCGTGTGTGTGCAGAGATTAGGCAGGAGTCTGCATCCTCTCTGACAGCATTTCATAAACAGTCTGCTGTCTTTTGAGAGATCTCCACCTCATCCCATGCAGCTACAGGCTCCCTTAGTCTTCAAGGAGTTTTCTACACCATTTTCAGGCATTTCACTCCAGCCTGACAATGAGTGACAGAATTTCACTGACAGCAGCTCCACCTCAGAGCAAACTAGAGAACACACCACCAGTGTGTCAGACATGCCACCAAGCCCTTTTGCAGAGACGCAGAGGGCTCTAACATTTGCTCCACTGCTGGCAACAAACACTCTCGGCAGATAGAAGAGCAGGCAGGTCATGCTCTCCTGACCTAGGATGCTCCAAAGGAAGATGACAATGGCTTTGACCACTACACTGGATGTCCAGCAGGCCCATGCACTTGGCAGGCAGCACAAGCAAGGTCAAGCAGAGCCCATGAGAGAGACGGCAGCATCCACTTCTGGCTACCGCTGCCCTTCTAGATGTCCTACTGCAGACTGTGCCAAGCTGGGTGGCTCTGGAGAGCATCCTACCTGGTCTGCAGAGGGCATGAGCCAGACACAGACCACTGCCCACCCTTTCCTGTTGCAAAAGGCTGCAGCAGCAGGCCTCCAAACCTGCTGCCATCAGGGAGGCCTGCTGAATCCAAGCATCCTTGGAAAAAAGACAAAAGGGAGGACGGACATAGCATCTTTGATCCATCACCAAGGATCAGACAAACAGTGACTATCCCCACCCTTGGTCAGGACAGAGCCTATCAGCCTTTCTGCTTGCAGCAGCCCAGCTGCTGGAAAACACAAGTCTGATGGATTTATCCTCAGCTGCCTACAGCAGGAAAGGCTGAGATGCATGTAGCTTTGTAGCAGTAGAAACTCTTCCTTGTTTCTGAAAGTATACCAAAGTTACAGTAGTTCTTGGTCTATGATCCTCAGCAGCCAGTATCTTCATTGATAATCCTAATGAAACAGTGCCTAACCACTGCGTGGTTTCTCAAACTAAGTCACACAGTGGCCAGCACTTTCTCTTGAAAGCTGCCGGCTTGGCAATACTTAGCCCCAAGATGACAAGAAGTGTCTGTGTGAAAAAGCTTCCATCTTATGCCTTTTCAGACAGATGCATGTTATTTATCTTTTTATCAAAGACCACTAACCTCATAAAAGAGCTTTATGATATCTAAGCTGAAACACTGAAAGATCTGTGACTATTCAACAAACGTTGAATATATCACCACTTTGCAAAGTTGGCTACTAAAAGATCCCCCACTTTTTCTTACACTCTTAATATGGCAACAGCAGATTCCACACTCCACCTCTTCCCCTCCTCTTTCCACCCTGTCTTTCAAGATAAACCAAAGTCTTATAAAGTAAAACTAAATTGCTTCTATCCCTTAAGGCATGTAACTGTGAGATCAAGGGGTTGGGGTCAAAAAAGATAGAGCTGCTCTTAAAAACCACAGACTTCACATGAATTTTCCCAAAGTACATGGGACAAGTTTTAAAACAAAAACAAAAACCAGACCAAACCAAGCAAACAAACAAACAAACAAACAAAACCAAACAAATGATCAAAAAATCAACTGTCTCCAACAAAAAAAACACAAGTCCACATCAACTGGACTTAAGACTGCCCAGCCATGTAGACATACACCATGCCACAGGACCATGTCTGGATACACATGTGCATATACACATGCACACGCAGTGATGGTGCCAGACCATCCCTAATCTCTTGAGTAGCCCTCGAGAGGTGAGGAAGCTCACCTTGCGACCAGCACTAACACCATGCAAGTCTCATTTGGGAAACAGATCCATACACAAGATAATGCAAGGTTCATGTACTCCCATAGGCCAGCTAACTGCCTCAAAACGAGTGTTTATGTACACATCTACCAAAATTTCAATGTTCAAGTGTGATGAAATCACTGCTGCAGTACAAAACACAAATCATTTCTTTAATACGCATCAGCCAAAGCAGCTTTCACATTAATGCCCTCGTCCCTGCCAAGTACTGAAACAATTACCGCATGCATATCAACAGGGGTTCCTTGGCAGGATGATGAGATTATCATGGGGAATCTCAGGAGACGCTGCAAGACTCTGCACGATGCCTCAAATTTGTATCAGTTTAAAGAGTGATTACCTCAGGCAGCAGAGGCTCCTCAGCCTGCTTACAGAGGGGGTTCCACGTAATAAAAATAACAAGCCCCAGGATGAGACCGCTTGGGAGTGAGGGAAAGAAAACATTGCTGCTTCCACCAACTGCACTCTGAGGAGTCACAGCCCTTCATGTTTTCAGAAAACAAAAAATACCATAGCAGCTCTGCTGCTTCTCACATCCCATAAGGAGACGAGAAATGGTCTTGAATGCGGTACCTTTTTTAAAGTCACATAAAAGTGGAGTCTGGTTATTTAACCCCTTGAAGAGGTCTTCTGGGACAAACCAACACTGTATCATACAGAGACAGGAATGGGGAGAACGAAGAGCAGCACACAGGTCGCAGAGCAGCAAAATTGTGCTCAAACTCTTCCACTCACTTTGCCTTTCAACCTCACTTCCCCAGCACTGGGGGCTGTTACACACCAAATTAATGGTATGTTTTACACTTATAGTGAAAGCCAATTACAGTTCCTCACCTGGTTCCAGAAACACAAGGTGTCATGCAGTTTCTCAAGCTGATCCTGCCCAGGTTTATGGCTCTCCTGGCAGCTAGGACTTTCAAACGATCTTAAAAGGTTTAATGCTTTAGTCTAAAACTTCTCATGCAGCACCTTAAACCTGGGCAACCTTTGTTTGCCATGTGATTGTGGAAAGTTGTAGTAAAAGCTTGTTTCTAACAAAACCATAAGGTCAAGCATATTTTTAATATTACATAAAAAAACAGTAATTAGAATTTTTGCTTCAATTACGAATATACTCAAACCCAGAGAAAATATCACCTTAGGGAAACCAGAAGTTTAAGATTGGGATCTCATATATTTATCAAGCCATAAAGAGGGTATCGTAAATTCAGGTCACATTTATACTAAGGATCCAGTAGCACCTCCAATTTTACAGGCTTTACTAAAAAGGAAGGACATCCTCTCCCCACCCTTGAATACTGCTCCTTCTACAGACTCTTTAGAAAAAAGTTGACACCCAGCACAGTGACCTGATGTTTTCCATGCATTTGCCCTCTGATAAGCACAAAAATGCCTTCTGCTGGGCGTTTTCCCTGTTGACCTTCCTGACCAAAAACATCAATGCTCAGAAGAAAACGGAACCTAATGCTGTAGGTAATGATACTAAATATAAGCAATGAGTCAAATCACTTTGTTTCTCAGGCGTTCGACTTAACAAATTGTTTCAGAAGTGCAAAAACACAGTCCCTGTGCAGACCCTAGAACAACTGATCATTTCTCATTTTTATGTTCTTTTAAAGTGAAATGTATTCCTAGAAACAGAATTATTACAGAACTCTCTGAAACAGATGCAGTTCAGGCAATTTTTTTTACAGCAGCTGTTACTATTTAAAAAACCTCATCACCAGCGACCATCAAACAAAACATTATTACAACTGGCATAAGTAAAGAGAAAGGAGGTACAGAAAAAAGCACACAGGACAGGGAGTATTCCGAGACTGCTGTGATTCCTTTCAGAGAGCTCCTGGCATGGGTTTGGCAATGAAGCCACAGGATCATAGCATGCGCTGTTCAGGGAAGACAGATTAAATTGGCTTCGATGGCCACAGCCAGGCACAAAGCTGAGCATGCAGTGGGGAAGTCCGCTCCCCAACTCCACCAACTCCAGCAGAAGGACGGGGAAAATCCAAAGTGTTCAACCACCCTTGAAAGAGAAGTCTCAAGGCTGGCAAAGTGACAGAAAGCTAGCAGGAGATGCTTCCCGCTATGCAAAGGACAGTGAGAGGCTGCTTTTGAAACAGAAAACTACACACATTTTAAAAAGAAAATATTACATATCCAATGGGCAAGTCAATGCAGAAAATCAATGATGCGTTAATAGTTTTGATCATTCTCAAAGTATTTACACAGTCTGCATTCAAAGACTCCATTAAAAAAACCCCAAACAAACAAAAACCGAAAACCCACAAAATCCAACAAGAAACAGAGATTAAAACAAAAAAAAAAAAAAAAAAAAAAAATCTGTTTCATTCATGTGGGATTTTTTTTTATTGTTTCTACAGATACTCACCAGTTCCCCACCTCCCACCCCTGCAAATTTGTGTCCAGTCTGGGAAAAGTAATCTAATTGAAAAATTCAACTTTCCAAGCCTCTTCAGTAGCATGATTCTCTGCACATTAACTAGGACTCAAGGCAGCTGAGGAAAAGAGCACTAAGACTACATGGGAGATCGCTATAAATTTGTCTCCAGAGACAATCTTTATTTGGGAGCAGAAGTGTATTTATTTTCTACATCTAAATGCCAATAGCAGCTTCGTGTCTCCAGTTTGCTTTAGTAAAATTTAAAAGACAGGGAAATTATTAATAACTGCAGGCATTATCAGTGCCGTTGTGACCAATACAACAATGCTTTACAAGACATCTATACTAAGAGGGAGTGTGGGGGGGGGGAGAAACACCTACACTTCCAGAAACGTGCTGATAAAATGATATATTATCTTCTTGACTCCACGATGTCAAAAACCAAATGCCTCTAATAACTCTTGATAGGACAATAAAACCCTATGAAAAAGTTGCAAACATGGAGTCACTCTTTTCTGCATGCAGCATGAATTCTCTAAAATAAAGCCCATTATTTTGACTACACTTTACTGTCTGCAAAATTGAACTTTCTACCAACAGCTCAGCAAGTTCTCAGTACAGGGCTGAGGTTCATCCTCCCCTCAACAATTAAGTTCACCATGGCTGTGGGTCTGAACATCTGTGATAGAATCCTCACTGAGGTTACCAAGAGCTGTTTCGTCTCAATTTTTTAAAACCTCAAGCTCCTTTTCTGAAACGGTTCTCCCTTTCTTCCCCAGCAACCTACCTCTGCTGGAAGAAATCCCCTTCACCCTGTAGCTTCTCTTAGACATGCTTGCATGCTTCATAGAGGAAAACAGACGGGAAAAGCAAAAGGACTGGAAGACAAGTCCAGGTCCTCTGCTAACGGGATGTGGAGGTCAAGTACAGTGAGTCTAAAAGATGGGATCAAGACTCTGTTCTTGTCTGTCCTTAGAGAAGGAATAGCTGTGATCTGCAGGGCAATTTCAGCAGCTACAAGTGGTCGCAAAACAAAATAGGCAATCTGCTGCTGCATGAACTTGCCTGTCCTACCTACACACAAAACCTGCCAGCATAAGGCAAAAAATTACTCCCAAAATATAAGCTATACTGTGACAAGTGTTCCTCACCTCTAGCACAACATCCTTGATGAACAGATAAGCTTTGCTGGAGTTTATCCAGTATTTTAAGGTTCACTAAACAAAAAGTATATAAAGAAGAGTGAGGTTTTAAATTCTGTCAACGAAAGCTTTTGATAAGGAAGAATTTGCAGATTGTTCCCTCCTCTCCCACTGCCCTCCCCCGAGGAGACAGACAATTTTCTACATAAATGTGCAAGGAAAAACGTGTTAAAGATTGCTTTTGAGCTGCAATTTGAGCCAGGCAACAACAACAACAAAAAGAGACAAGAAGCTAAATTCAGATGATGGGAAATCTGAAACGAAAGATGAAAAAGAATTGCACAAATGATGCCATTGCCAGTAAAATGGGAAAGCCTTTGTGGTCAACACACAGCCGAATGCGCCAGCCTGGCAGATCTCAGCAGCGAGGAGTTTTCAGTGGCCTAATTGCCCCTGTTAACTGTTAAGTGAATGACCCAGAATGCAGAGAAACAGGAAATTTATAGGAAACTGAACAAGAAACAGCCAGTGTCTCATTATGCAGGTTAAGGTGCTTTTAAATGAAGTAAACAATAAAGAGATTACAGTTTCCCAATGAAACCACACATTTGAAAGATGCAAGGGAGGCAAGAAGGAAAGGGGAAAGTCAGGGAGACTGAGGATGAGAAGCTAAAAAAAGATCACGTATTGACAACTGGTTAAATGGGGAGAAAAAAAAGAAGAAATATTAAGTTTCATCTTCACACGCTCTGCTGGTCCTCACTCAGGACTTGCAGTCCTTAACCCAGTGTAAACAGATGTACATAAGCTGGAAAGGGACATGGTATCTCTCTAGAAAAATAATTTTGGGGTTGTGCATAGGAGACGGAAGTGTATATCTATAACCCTACAATCAGCACAGGGAGGAAATGCAGTTTGCACCTGCAGAACATCCATCTAACTTCTGTTACCACAGGACTGTTTCCAGTTCTTGCCACTGGCTCAGCTGGGGAGCGAGATTAATGATTTTGTTGTCAGCACCAGTGCAAAGAAAAGCGCGCCAGACCTTGCCCTACCCCATGTCTCACGTTTCAAGGAGGGAACTGGAGCCAAAGGATGCTAAAAAGACAAAAGAATGAAGTGCTTCCTCACACACCTTACTTATCGGTGCTTCACATAAAATGTACGTAATTCACTAATGCTGATAAATTACCTATTTTGTTGTAGGATATTGCCAAGTCAAAACAACAGTGCTATTACTGTGTTAGTAAACTACCTTATCTTTATAAATAACAAAACATGGAGTTATGAAAATAACTGACAGCGACTGGAGCTTTGTCTACTCTGCAAGCTAGAAGAGACTCAGAGTTATCCATCTCCCTCATGCTCAGTCACCCCCTGGTGATATTAAATTTAGTAATTTGTAGTTTTATTGATAATTCTTGAAATCTGAAATAGGTTTATTGCAGGTGTCAGTATCTTAGGAGAAGGATGCAGATATCTTTTACATAAAGGTTTTCTTTACCAAGAAGGTCAGTCTACCAAAACAACCGTTTTTTTTAAAAAAAAAAATTTGCCTCCCTCTCACCTGCTTAAAATAATTCTCATGGCTCCTGAAATATTAAAATACTCTCATACGTTCTAAAAACGCAGGATGTACAAGCTCTTCTGCCTCCCCAGCTCCCACGCTTGTCACCTTTCCAGGCAACTGCATCCTTGAGACAGCTCATGGCCACCAAACAGCTTGCCCCCTCCAAAAAGAAAAGGTCCTATGCTCTGTGCACCCCACCAGGTAAGTCACTCCTTAGTACCGGTGCATCCCTCCACCCTCCCCATCCCCAAACCTTCAATAACAGGGACCACTGAGCTCTGGAGCCAGTTTAAGAGAGGAAAAAAATCTGGTGACAGCAAGCTGTGATACTGGTTTAGGTGTACTATGAAACTGCTCCAGTACATAATAACCAGAACCATGCTCAGGGTGAGGTCTCCAAAAGGGACTGTAGGCTTGCTGGAGAGGGCAGTGCAGAGCCATCTTCCACCTGGAATGATCCTCTCAGCAGGAATTTGCAGCATGAGAAAGGTCAGGCTGCTTGGGTCCTCCTCCAGAACAGCAGAAGAAACTGGCTGGTCTCTCTACCTTTCTCCTCCCGGGATTTCCCTCTTCACCCATCGCAGACCAGACATTTTTAATCACTGCAACAACATAAGAGATCATACAATTTTGCAGTTGGCAGACAGCTGCCTGAAACCCACTCTTAATCCCTAAATTTGAGCATATTCATAAGGAAAACAGAAGAGTTCAGAACCGCATAAGAATCTTGTAATTTGCTCTCTGAAATAACCCTAAAAGCCCATGGCAATCCAAATGCAAAGGGATGTATTTTTCCTCACAAAACCTCAAATCAGCATTTCAGTCCCATGCCATCATGAGAATCAAAACTGCCATTTTTGAAAAATCATGTATTTCTACATTGGGAGTCTGAAAGTCCAAATGAGTAGTTTAATGAAGCAATTAATTGTCCTTTAGTGGAACAGAAAGGCAGTTGTTTTCAACTGTTTTGCACAACTCTTCTTCATCTGCTTTCCCAGAGAAATCTTTACAGGAGCATACATAGGGCAGGCACTTGTATTTTAAAGTAGATAAGAGAAAAAACCCTACAAGATATTGTAGCCCAAAAAGCAAATCACTTCTTCACAGCACATTCCAGTTGTATTATTCAATGACAATTAGTGAATTCTCCCCTCCTGTGTGCTTGTAGTCCTGGGCTCTTGTTTGAGCTACAATTAGTGGCTACCCAGCAAGAAGAAAACCCAGTGACCTTCCTCTCTTTCCTCCTCTTCAAAAGTTTGTCTGGAGAGGGAGAAAGGAGGAAGCTGGAGGGGTATTTAAGCAATAGATACTCTTTTTAATGAAGAAAATGAGGAATATCTTACACATGAGCAACAGCTGCCTTGTTTATTGAAGCAGAGTTGACTCGACCACTCATTGCTTTCTTGTGAGTTTAACTGTGAGTCAACATCGGCTGATAAACGTCAGGGTATAGCTGAGTGTTATGCTGAAGTTGCTCCAGTTTCTCTAAAGGGGCAAGTCAGACATTTGACAGGCTGTTGGACTGCAACCAGTGGAAGCAGCACACAGCCAAAAATGTACTTACTGGAAGACAAGCCTTCCCACCAGCGTAAACCAGCTCTGAGACACCATTTTCATGAAAAGCAAAAGGTAGTCTGGACACCAAAGCATGGTTTCAAATACCAATTTGCCTCTGACATGTCAATAACCCACTAGAATAATTTGTGTAAAATGGTTTTATGTAAAATGATTGGTTTAAGGGAGCAGGGGTGAGGTGAGTGAAACCCACAAATCCTCCTGTGCATTTATTCTTGCAGATAAAGTACAAACTTGGAAGTTGTGTGAGGGGACAGTGCAGATTGTCCCCTTGGCACAGAGAGAGGAGAAGGCTTGGCCTCTTAATGGCAGCTGCTGAAAACCTTTCTAATTCTCCTATGGACTGAAAAAGAGCGCAGGTGAAAAACATCCTAAAGAACATAACTATCAAAAGGATAAAAATTTTGATATCAAAATCTGCAAGATGGCACACTGCTCCACATGGGGCAGTGGTAAGGAAGGGAAGCACAGAGACAAAAGAGATGGTATGAAATATACCATGAACTATAGAAGGAGGAAATGAGAGAGGAGGAAAACAGAAAGAATAAAGCCAGACTGGTTGTTTTGAGGGTAGGAGATGAAATATAGGAAGTATAATAAGTGAAGTGTATATAGCTGTTTCTGTCTTATAAAACCATATGGGACAAGATCATACAGATTTTTTTCACCTTAGCTGGTAAGCACATATCCTCAGGTAAATGCCAGGTATGTTTTTCCAAGGATTTGAGGAAATATTTGTATTAAAAATAAATAGGAATGCTCACTTAATCTGCTATGCAATCTGAATCCCCACTTATAAATGGCAGGGACTGGAGACAATGAGAAATTGCTAGATTACAGAGTCCTCTGCAATGCATTTAGCAACAGCTGAGGGGTAAAGTTGGAAAAACACCAACAGATTTAAGAATGCCAAATTAAGTTTGCTTGCACAGTTGCTGCTAATAAAAACCACCAAGCCTTTCTCTCGATCTCCACGCTGCCTCATTCATACCGCTCTGTAATGCTGAGACAAAACTCAAATCATAGGAAAATCCTCCAAAGAAAAAAAAAAAAATCCTGTCTCTTACACCATCAGTATTCCCTGCAGCTGACTGAACAAAGTAGCTGCAAAGCTGGGTACAGCTTCATACATGATCCTTCACCAAGGGTTTTCAGAGAAGAGCATTTTCGATGCAGGCAGGAGTTAACTCATTACTCCAAATGCCAAAGACAGCAGCACACACGTCCCAGCAGGAGAGGCACTTCAGCTTACAGCAAAAGGTGTCATTTCAAGGCAATGAAGTCATGACACAGAATCAGACAGGAAAATATTTTCCTACTATCTCATGGATAAACAGAACTTGCTAAAGTTTATTAAAAGGTCTGTTGGGAGCTACAAAACAGTTTCTTCATTTTCTAGAGCTGTAAACTCCTTGCCAAGCACAAAGGGCTGTCCTGCAATTCACACAGAGCAAATGTAAAGTGATAATGTGCACTGAGCTACAGAAGCTACTCTGTCAGAGCTTGGTAATTACATGAACGAACTGATCTATTAACCGCAAGTCTAAATACAGCCCCCCAAGGGGCTACAATTCAATCAAAGGTATTTTGAAAGGAAACGTTGCTATTGCAAGGGAACTGCGATGGCAGAAAACTGCGACAGGGAAAACTAGCCATGTGGTTATCAGCAACAAGAAATTACCTACTTATGGAATAATAAATCACGCTAAAAAAAAATTATACTACAAAGAACTTCATTTCACATAGGCCACATTTAGAAGTACATCAGTTAACTCTAATTTGCCTTCAGCAGATTAGCAACAGACATTCTCAGCTCGCATTTAATCGAAGGGTTTCCTAACTGCATTAGCACAATAAAAATCACAACGCTGCACTTAACTGTTTTATTGTTGTGAAAATTATTCTGACTTCAGAAGGCAGCTTCTCCTGCAGTAAGGAAGGTGTGACAGTGAATTACTAAGACCAACAGCTCTTCCACAGTTAACCCCACCAGCCATCCTCCTCCACATGGAGAGAATTACAACAAGGGCAATGCATTCTGTAGAGCAAACTAATCCCAAGAGCCCCCTAATAAAATTCTCTTGTAGCCTAAAGAGTCATCCTTCAGAGAAACACATGTTTCTGGCTGTTTTCTTCTGTAAATGACACTGTAAAACAGGTCATGCTTACCAAAATTAGTCATATAAAATATTTGCATGTTCTCTACAACTTCAGATTAATTCAATTTTATTTTAGTCCTACACTTAAAGACCACAATTCTGCAAAGAGAAAATATTTTAGGAAATATTTGACTTTTCTAAAGAATATCACAATTTATTCTTTTTCCTTTTTTTTTTTTTGAGTAGCTAGCATGTTGATATCATCAAATGTGTGCATGGCTATCATTCCCCTCTAAACACTTTGTGGCAAAACATACTGATCTTTCACAAATAGCAGTCCTACTTGCATCCTGGAAATGCTTCTCCATTACTCGCCTTTCCCCATTACAATAGGTGGAAAGAAAAAAAAGCATCTAACAGGAGCTCTTCTGTCTATATTACATGCAATTCCACACATGGGAAAAGCCCTTTAAGAAGGAAGAGAATTATTTGCACGTAGCAGAGATCAAGAAGTCAAAGAGCAAACAAGAGTAAAGCTGCACAGTCAGAGATGTGACACTGCATTCCTTGGAAATACCATCACTTGTGGTAATAACCACTCTCTTCAAGGAATCAGGCAAGGCTGCAGCACTTGTGAAGATGAATGAAAGGAAAAAGGGATAAAGAAATGAAGGTGTGGCAAACAACAGTCAAAACCGAGATTACTCACAAAGAAATGCTCATAAATAAACATGCCTTGTTGCCTGCTTTTTATTTTACACCTTTCACATACCTCTTTGTGTGTATTTCTGCATATGTTTGGTTTGGTTTTTTTTTTTTTTTTACCAAAAAAAAAAAAAAAAAAAACTGCACTCAGCTTGGACTGTGTCTATGAAAGTGTAATACTGTATGAGCAGCGAACAGCCAACAGTCAGCAGCTTTCAACACAGCTGGCATTAGGGATTCCACAGACTATAGTCCTTTTGTTACCAAAGCTGAAGGACATCAAATATTTAGCTCATTTAACTAGCACATGTTGCTCTAGTGTACTTCTATTTTATGCAGTCTAAGCTTTCAGCCTGAAATCAAGAGGAAGTTTTTAAAATTTGTATTTTTGTGTTTCCAAAGGAGATAGAAGGATCAAACATTAGTCCACCATGGTAAACAACTTGAAGTGATTGCTCTGACAATCACTTTCTAACAGTTTTATCATCGGGTTTCTAGTGAAGCAGGATACTTGAATTACAAATTTTTTTCTTTTTTTTCCAATCAACCATTTTATCAGATTTGCTCCAAAAGAAAACACAGACAAGACAGAAAAACCACACAAGAATATATTTGAAAAATCAGATATGAGGGGAGTAACAACCAGTCTTAAAGGGAAAACCCTTCATTTCCCACATTGAGCAATGCTGACTGTAAACAAAACCAGAAGTTTAAACAAGAAAAACAGTGTTATAAACTGTCAAGTGTTACTCATGTGAACTGACATCAGTAAGAGATCTGCTGAAATGCCAGACTGGAGGCTGTGCTCATATACCCCAATGTACCGTGGAAGCAGGTGCTCATAAAAGAAGCAGCTAGTGCCCCGCTCTTCCGTGTTTTAAGGGGAAAACAAACACCCTAAAATCACTTCCTTCTAATACACACTCAGTCTCAACTAGTGTTTTGAGTAAATAAAATTATAAACACAAAGGCCACTCCTCATGTTATTGAGAATCACTGTCTCCACACCACATATAATTATTTGGCACAAGGAAGCCACAATCATAAGTTATGCCTTTATTATGCATGGTTTTTCTTTTATCTTTAGTTGCACTGCACCACCATCCAGGGTTCTTCAGGAGACTCACACTCCAAGATCCGAGGGACTATCTTACAGTCCATAAGGCTTTTCTCCTGTGTAACACAAATCTTCAAGATTTCAGCTAGTCCTCCTTGTGCCAAGTCCAGCTACTTTGTTCAGTACACAGCATCTCTCCAAGATGAACGGATGTAACATGCTGACAGCAGATACACTTTAGATCCTTCACATGGGTAAAAGTCACAAAGCAGTACATGGGCATGCATGAGCATCTAGTCTACAAACCTTCTGGGACTACTGCCAGTTAAGAAGTGATAACAAGAAGTTTTATCCAGCAAGGAACATTAAATCAGTTATACAGGAGGCCTTCTGGTCTTGTTTGCTATTTAGGCACTAAATCTAGACTGAGTTTAACATATAACACTGAATACTGCACGGAATTGCGTTCATTAAGTACATAAGGAAAATCCCGGCTTGAAAACTAAAAATGAAATTCAAGACAGTTGTAAGCCTGAGCATAAAACAACGAGAATGAGAGAGAAAGGGGATACGAACATTTGTCTGAGGCTAAATATCAAGGGAGTTTCTCCTTCGGTGAAATCCCTCCTCTGTGCCAGGGAACACTTCAAAGCTAAGCTACCACTTGCTGAAATTCTTCAATTAAATTGGAGCACATACTTCAAAATGAGCTTGAACTTATAGCAACTGACCCTGAAGGCTCCTTGTAGAACTACTTTATTTAGATAATAAACAAAATAATAAAAGACTGGAGAAAAAGTAGCAAGAGTAACACAAATATCCTACTTAAAACAACTAACCTACAAACAAACACAAACAACACCAAAAACCCTCCACACAACAAACCCCACACTTTAGCCTTCAGAAGTCATCTTTCTGCCTGCCCTGAAACAATACGCCTCTGTTCCCTTTGTACTCTTGACATGTTTTATTTCAACCACCACACCCAGTTCTGGGAAGGGCACTACGATAGCCGATAGGTGCTGATTTGTTTGCAAGATGGTGCAAGGTGAAATCAAAGTTAATAATCCCATATCCTGGATTTTGTTGTTGGGTTTTTTGTTTGTTTTGTTTTTTTAATTTCACAGTAGTAAACACAGAGACAAAATTCACTCATATGAGTGCTAACAGGAAAAGAATGAAAGGGGTAAAAAGTTATCCTATACTAGCCACCGATTAAAAACCAAAGTAACACGGGAAAGATACGTAGAGAGCTCATGAATAGTGACGAGCAGCTGCAGGCAAAAGAGCTGGAGCAGAGCCCCTTGGGATCTGTGCATTCTCGAGTTAACAGGGCACAGGCTATGGCAGCCCAGGGAACCACTGCAGCAGAGCTTCCATCACGCTGTCTCACCAGTGCATCTCAGCTTTAATTGGCACCAGCTTCAAAGCACGGAAAAATTCTTTCCTCCATATATTCAAGCCTCAATCTTGGCAAAATCTACAACTGACATATAAGTCTTCAGCAGGGAACAAGTCAAAAATCAGACTTGCTTTACGTACTTCTTACAGTTATTGGGTATAATACCCTGAGCTCATTTTCACTGATGACCTAGATAGACAAAAGTATACTGATATAAATCCAGACTAAACCAAAATAAACCAGTGAATGCATGGGAGGAGGTGGGGGAGTATAGTGGGGTGTTGCTGGTGCATAACATTTCTTTAAGTTGTATATCACAAGGTACATCAGGTCCTTTACCTAGATTGAGGACCTGAAGAAGACAAGCAGGTATCTTTTTTAAAAGAAGCCCATTGTGTGTTATGATCACCATGCTGGCCACTCGGCTAGAACAATAAAAGGATTTCAGCCAAATGAGCATTACTTCCTCCAGACCCTCTTTTAAAAATTAAACTCCATAAAGACAACAACAGTCATGCTCAGAGCTAATTATAGCAGAAACGTTATAGTGGTTAAAATGCTAAAAAGAGGTGGTGGGAAAGGAAGGAAGGTAGCTTAGACGAATTAAAAAAACATAACAAAAAAAATGGGAATGGCAAACATGTCATATCTGTCATGCTTAGCCTTCGTGCAGGCTCACAGCGAGATGGAAGGTAGGGAGCGCATAAGGTCTATGGACAACAAAAGTCCCAAACCCTGAGAAACAGTCAGCGATAGACTGAAGCCCCACAAACACTGTGACATGCAAGGAACCGAAAGAAGCCTGAGGAATATGCAAATTAAGCGGAAAAATTAAGGAAAGCTTCTCACTCTGCTTTTTATCCCAGCTGAGAGCACAAGGGGAGAACTATCCTGCTCTCACACTTGCTCCTGACTTCTGAAAGCCCAGAGGACAGGTACCAAGCCATTTTGTTTTGCTTCCGCTAAAGAAGGTGGCTGCCCTCAGCAGGGCAACAGAAGCCAGTAAACTATAAACCTGAAGAAATCCCAAAGCCAGCAAGCTCCATGGGGAGCAGGAATGCTGCTTTCCTGGAGGTTCCCAAAGCAGCTGAGGAAGAACCTCATTTTCATGTGTCATCTGCCCTTGCATTTTCTTGTCTTATGACTTTCTTTCTAACCCTATAATCAAATGTTTAGCAGCTACTTTGACAGTACACATACTACTTTTTCCTTCTATTCCTAAACTTTGGCTAGTAAACAGGTGATCCAACAAGGACAGACTACTCATTTCTTTGGGAGTGGCAAATCGATGAATGGAGTAAAATACACAACACCCTTTGTCCAGCTCTAAAACCAGGGTTAGTACCTTTGCTCTAGGAGGACTGTCTGTGCCTTGAGCTGTATCTTTGGGGAACCACCTCCTGCCAGGTTCTGACAGCAACAGAAGGCATGCAAGAGCAGTCCCTAGTTCAGAAAGCACCCCTTCACAGCAGCTGCCTACAGCATGTGTGCCTGTGTCCAGCTCTGTCTCACTGTCCAGACAAAAACAAGAGAAGCCTCTAATTAAGCTTTCCAATGCAGCATAGCATGTGCACAGACTCTGACTTGCAACGGTGACCTACAATCTTCTCAAACTGACCAGAGGACTAAATGCAGGCTGAAGGATGCAGAGGAATGCAGCAGTGGAACTGACCATGGAAGTTATTGATGCCTCCCACCCCCCAAACTATTTTTTCCTGCATATGCAAGTAGGCCTGAATTAGTAACTTTGGAAACCCACACACTAACAACTGTCCTTATTTAAAAGATTCCTCACAGTTGCTACAAGCCAGCAATGAAGTAGATACAGAAGTACTGCAAAAACCTCTGTAACAAGAAAAGCTGTCAGCAGAAAAGATACTGGAAAGCTACAGAAAAGGCTTCATGCTTATTCATGCTAGTTACACAGTAGGATGTTTTCTCCACCTAGTCTTTGTAAAATCAGCTTGTAAAACTGGAAAAGAAAGTTTCACTATCTGTAAAAATCAGCACAAATACCAAATCTCTAATCTTTCCCAAGCTGAAACAAAGTTCAGCTCCATGCTAGCTAGGTTAAAAAAGCAGGTTTGGTTCATCGAGGATGCCTAATCAAATGGTACAGCATTCAAACAAATATGTGTTCCCAAGCTGAATCACGTTATCATCTCTTAGGGGGAAAAAAGCAATGCTTAAGAAAAGTGGGGAATAGAAGTTGAGATAAACATTTGATCACAAAAATAAAACTCAAAAGTCAAACAGACACCTCAAATTAAGGAAAAAAAAAAACCAACCAAAAAACAAAACCCAACCAAAAATCAAAGAAAACAACCAAACAAGCACAATATTTATAAATATGTCCCTTTGAGAGACATAGTAGTGCTGGTTCTCCTCTGAGCCTGTGAGGCACTTGCTCATTTGTTCTCTGCACTTTGCCTCAAACAGCAGGTGCAGCCAGGTAGACTACTGGTACAAGTTCATTGTAAAATACTGTTTATATTTGCAAATGCTAATATTCATTAGTTCCTTCTGCAGATAAAACAGTAAATGTTCCCTTCATTTGTGGAAGCAAACATTATTTAAACCATGACACTATTCTAGTAAATCCGAGACAGATGGGCCAGGATTTGGGGACAACTGAAGTTGCTGTGTTTATGATAAGGGAATTAGAGTTACAGAAAGCCTCTTGCAGCAAAATGCAGGATCTGGCAGATTTGCATTTGCTTCATAAAGACGATGAATACTCTACAAATACACTATTCAAGGTCAGTGAACCAGAACAGTTTGGAGGTAGTGGGTCAATCCTAAAAGAGGGCACACAGATTTCCAGGTAACTGTTCTACAAATCACCATCCACAATGTCCAGCAGGTCACCGCAAGCAAACCTGAGATAAGTTTTTGACATATCTTGTTTATCTATCAGTGTCTAAAAACGGTGAGACTTTGGCAGAAGGAGGAAAGTGGGAGAGAAAATACCCCAATCTCTCAGCAGCATAAGAAAAAAAGAGGAAATATGTATTCAAAGTTAAATTGGAAGAGTATTTTTCTTAACATATTAATAACGATACAGTTTTTGTGACTCATCTGTACCAGCAGAAACAGAGCAATTAAAACTTTTCCATCTTGTATAATCAAAACCCTGTTCAAGTGAAGAAAGGATTAAAATATGTGGTGTAGCTGTCAAACTTGGCTACAGGTTATGGTAGATAACTTAGGGGTTGTTTTTTTTTAGCCAGCAAATAAAGTGTCAAAAGTGTTAACACGAAAGCAGACCTGGTACCCTGTCACCAAGGAAGCAAAGTTTATCCAGTTCAGCAAATGTTGACAGAGTCATTACTCAGGCAAGGCTTCAGCTAAGTCACTACTGGAGTCTTGAGCCGCAACAGGGAACTGCAGGGGTCCCTGCTCTTGGTTCATCTACCACAGCTGATATTACAGGGAAGTTTGCATACACTATTACTACAGAAAGTAGATACACACAGGCTATATTAAGACAACGTTAAAAATCTGGCATTTTTCTAATGAGCCGGCGTATTTTAAGGACGCCATCTGAAAGCAGCATCAGATTAACAAAGCTACAAGGCAGAAATGAAGATATGAAGAAACCAATCATTCATATATTAATTAAGGCACCTACCAAAACTTAAAATGTTTAACCGGACAAGTAAAATTATGACAAAATTTAACCCAAGCAGCCAAGTTTAGTGAACAGAATCTGTACAATCTCAGGCATAGCAGCAGACACTTCCATTTCATTTCAGCAGCATCTTCTTTCTGTCAGTCTGCTCTCTCTGTATATTCAAAAACAGATACTGGTGATTGGATGCTTACTGAATTTCTAACTGGGCATTTTATTTTCCCACTTGAGAAAAAGCTTTGAGCACAACAACAAAATAACACATTTACACTCTGCATATTTCTCTCTTTTCACTTAAGCATCACCCCGTGAACTTCAGTCTGGTGATAGTCATAGCATCGGTGTTAATAAAGGCTTTTAGTTTGCAAGAGGAAAGACAGCTGAAATTTTTTTTTCATACATGGATGTATTTGGAGAAAACGGGGAGGAAGCAAAGACACTGCAAGTTGAAACTGAGGACAGAAAAAGCACAGAATTAGTATGTGTTGCATAGCTTAAATTAAGCAAAAAGTGTTCCTTCCTGATGGTGAATTTTCAAATCCAAGCAGCTTTTGTCTTCATTGGCCACTAGTATTTCTCCACAATCGAGGGGGGTGGAGGTGGGAGAAGGTGACGACATCTCATTCTGACAGGAAATGAACATCAAAAAAACCTGAAATCAACAACTTAATATACTTAATATTTGAGATAGGGGAAAAAAAAAATAAGTATTGTTATTAGTATTCCAAAAAGTGACATTTTAAAGTACATTCCTCAACTCCACACAACAGCCACAAGGCACATACACAATCCAGCGGGACAGGGTCAGCAGGCAGCGGCTGCTTCCTACTCCAATCATTTGTATGCATTTATGCCTTTGTTGATTTTAAATGACAAAATTACAACTAAAATAAAAACAAAAAAGTGACATCTCAAGTTTAGCAAGACAATCTTCTAAACCTGCTTTTGTCACATCTCCTGGCTTAATGGTTAGCTTGACATGCCAGAAGAAAAAGAGCTTCTTCACGTAATTATCACATCTCTACTGCCGTATCTTTGTCTTTCTCATAAACACTTTAAAAAACCCCCAAAACATAACGTTGCTTAAAATGCAAGTTCGAGAAGCATTTCATCTTCACAGCAAAACCTGTTTCTTCTGGTCTTATCAGTATTTTCATTAGAGGTGCTTTTCTCCTATCTCCCACCTTTACTGCTTGTATCCATGTTGATGTTGAAACACTTTTAAAAGCGTGTACCAGGTCACAGGCTTAAGCGTTGCTATTTTGTTCCTACTTTTTTCAAAAGTTTCTAAGAACTTAGAAACAATTTCTTCCTGCAGCAACAAACATGTTCCTCTGCATTAGGCTGGAATTCCAAAGCCTTTTTGTTTACTTCCTCATTTGCACACAATCCTCCACCCCCCCTTTTTAAAATAGCGCAGTTCTGGGAATACATGATTTCTTAACAAGCTGCCACCGAAAAGTCTCAAGATAGCAGCATTACTGTCACTTATCAGCAACCAAGTAGAAGCTTCAAAAAAGAAAAAAATGAAATCAAAGCATATCTAGATTTTGCTGTCTAGTCTCAGTACTAATGGCTGTAATCACCGCAAAAATGTCATACATTTTATCCAAGCTTATTTCTATTACAGAGGTTTTGATGGGAGATTTTGACAATTATTAAATTCTTCTGTAGTTTTCTTAGGTCAGTAAAGTTAGCTACTGCACATAACATATCTTACTTTAAAAAAAGGCGTGTCCCCCCAAGCCCAAACAGCAGGCAATACTCAAGCCAAACAAAGGATGGGGGCAGAAACTGAGGGTGGAAAAGAGACAGGTTAGAAAAATCAGTTTTACATACTGGAATTCATGATCAAGCTAATATTTTGCTGGGAGATTTTAATTTGATTTCAAATGCTCAGCTAGCCTTCACATACACAGCTTTCCAGCTCCGACCCGAGTGCCACATCTCTTCCACTTGCTGACAACTAGCTTGGTAGAGCATGAGACATGCAAAAGACTCTCAAAGCAAGAGGACACATATTCAAAGCTACTGATGGGGAAAAAAAATTCAGGAAGCAGGAGTATTCAAAGAGATGGGTTAATTGTGGACAATGTACTGAACATCAGAGCGCTCTGGAAAACTGAGCTGCTAAGACAGGTTTGGGGTGCAAATGAATGATCCCAGTGGATGCATGTTGCAACCATGCCTAGATCAGTACAATATTTTTTGGCCATATCCAGAGAGTTGCTCACAAACTGCAAGTGAAGAAAAGCAGAATGCTGAGCTGCAAGACTAACCGAAGTGGTGTTAACAAACTGAAACTTCACCGGCTTCTGAGCAGCTGGAAGTAGTTCTGGGTTCCGCACAGATACCTTATAATACTTACCAATGTCTGCAGTTCAACAATGTTCTACTCCTACTACCTAGATTCCCCCGAACCTTTCAGTTACAACAGTCAGCAAAATATGAGGCTTTACTTATTATTGTAAGCAAATAATGAACATATCAAACAAAACACTACAGTGCAAGCCTTGTTTTCTGATGTGCTGGATGCTAGCTACAGAAAGGTGTTTTTCCAGACGCTTCAAAAATTTAAATAGAGTCATATGTGACTTCTTTGCATTTACTACCGAATTAAAATAATTAGAAGTACAAAGGTATCAATATTCCCCAAGTATTTCCTGGAAGCATCCCAAATGCAAGCATAATTGCACTGAAAGAAACTGCTGAAGCAGCATAACCTGGAACAGTAAATTAAACTGGAAATACTTAGAAGGATTCTTAGATCATGCATGGATGATAGGGATAAAGGCTGCTATGAAAGACCAGATAACTTGCTGAAATATTCAGCTGCTGAGGATATGAGGGAAGGAGAGGATATTATTAAAATGTTTATTATGGTAATACATAGAAATTAATTTGAAAAAAATCAGCTCCACTACACAAGCCTTATAATGAGCTTATATCCCAAACACTGATGCTTTGTCAGATTAAGCACACTTTCTTCCCTTGTATTTTATGATGTGATATAGCTACATGCTAATTTTTGTCTTTAGAAGACACCTTCAATATTCTAGTACTATAGAGAAATAGGGCTAAGAGACAGAAGTGTCAACCTTTGAAAGGCAACAGGATTTAAAAATGAACTGAGGGGGAAAAATGTCCCGTTATCTGCTAATACGAGACTTTTTTTTTCTCTCAATACAGTTAATGTCATTTTACAGTGGAGGACTCGCTGGTGTTGGGTTACACAGATAACAGGATTTACATGATCATGACAATTTTTAAAATATCCCATCACTATTACTAAATTTTACTTGTCCTGCAGACAAGCCAAAGCAATTTTCTACTTGTCAAAGATGATAAATCAGTTATCTGGTGACACTGACAGGTGGATTTCTCAAATCCCCATTGAAGTATTTTGGTCTCTGCTTGCAGGCTGCCTGTGAAGTCCTGAGAGTGCATTAACACAACGGAGTAAGTGAGGGATTAGGAAGAATTCGGATTTTTAGGGTGCTGCCCATTTCCCCAGCTTTCTCGGTATTTTTCGTTCTGCTTCACCATTAAAGTGGGCGTACAGCATCCGGCTGCTGGATTTTATTCTAGCATTTCACCCACAGAATTCCAGTTTAAAAAAATCAAACCCAATACACATTCTTTTGCTTATAAATACCAACTTCTCTTTTCTTCAAGACACGGGCACACTTTAGCAAATATTAAATTAAACCCAATTTCTTCTACCAACTCTGATTGCTCCTACAAGCTACACAAAAGAAACAACTGGTATTTGAAGTGTGGGGAAAAAAGCAACGGCAAAGATGTGTGTGAATGGAAGCACATACCTTGTGCCTACCAGCCACAAAACCATCCACTTACTTACAATAAAGGTGGAAATGTTCCAGTGAAAGACTAAGTACTGATGTTAAATAAGGTTGACAAGAAATCTAACACAAATTGCTCACTTTTCAGCCCTTCAAAAAATAAATTAGAATGCTGTTAATATGCTGTTTGGGCTGTACTTCTGAAACAGAGGAAATGGTGCTTAGGAGCCAATGGCAGGTATACCACACACAAAAATTAATCTCTAAAAATAACTAGCTACATTTAAAATATATAAGAAATTAGAAAATGCAGAAGGAAAAATGGTTTTTCCTACTACCCTCAGAAGTAACACTTGGGCACAGTGCTCCTCCAGCAGTGATTCCCCAGTGCTCTGCAGTGAGCTTCCATTGCTCTTGATCCAAAGAGCAGGCAAATGCAAACAGCAGCTCACATTAAACCACCAGATATGAAAAGATGAGAAGCCTCAAAGTGAAGCCCAGAGGCAGTGTTTCAAATTGAAGCCTCCTGCCAAGCCAGTGAGCCTGTTGGCGAGGCCTCTCCAGGCACTGCGAAGCACCACCTCCTCCTCCAGGCCTTTCATATTGAGTTTGGAGTAGCAAGGCGTATCCTGGAGTTAACTTTGACCTCCAAGGTTTGCTCTGCTTCATCCCCAAGATCCTGCAGGTATGGGTTCCCTGGGATTGCACACAAAACTCCTGCATCTGGTACATACTCTGTTTTTTATAAAGCTTAAAGAATTAGGAGAAGCAATAAGAAATTGTTTTCCATCTCAGCATACAAAACACAAGCTCCTTCGCCACAACTAAAAGGCAACTCCCTACTCACAAGCCTGTTCTTCATTGAGAAACCTGAAAAACAAAGGTTTTGCATTTTATTTTCTCACTCTCAGCAAGGAATGCCCAAGAGCTCACAGGTTTGAGATGGAGGATTAGCATTGGTTTTGCTGCATCCTAAGATAACATTTGTACCATTCCTCTAAGTTTCCACATTAAATCCTCAAGCTAGAAACACAGCATAAGGATATTTTTACATCATTTTGACAGAAAGGTAGTTCATCCTTATTCCTGAGCTGTTTGAAAGCATGTCCTTCCACCTGCGTATTATGCTCAACATACAAGAAGTGGGGAAAAAGACATTTCTGGCCACTGACAAAGCCTGAACATATCACCCAGCAGCAGCACACAGTTCACTGTATCCCCATTTATCCAGGGGGCTGAGTCGGCGCCCTTTCCCCACTGTAAGCAGCCAAGGGACAATCCGTTTTAGAGGCTACAACACGAACTAAGATATTTGGTATTAGTGTAATGCAAACACAATTCTAATTCTAATAAAGTCATTTATTGGAGCTACTAAGTGCAGCTGTTCTTCCCACACTGTACTAGGAGTAGCGAGACCAAAACTGAGGGGTGAGGCAAAGAAACCAAGTGGGAAAATTAAATAAATTCTTTGGAAAACAGCTGGATGGTAAAAATGGTCAGCCCTTAGGCTGAAGAGCTACTCTAGATCTTGCTGTTCTACGCTACCATTAACTTCAATCTAATTGCCATCTGGGTAAGCAAACTGCATTTTAAATTATAGATGTAAATTAGTCTGCAGTTATTTCTAAAGATAAGCTGTCACTGGAATAACACCCTTGCCAGAGAATCCAAAGCAGAGTTGCTCAAAGTCTTACAAGGCAAAAAGGTATTTTTCCCCTGGAAGTGCTGTGATTTCTTTTTTTTTTTTTAAAAAAAAAAAAAAGAAAAAAAAATATTGAGACTTCCTTTCTGGCATGAATACCTCATGTGCCTTGATATTCTTAATATTACAGGGACACAATTACGAACAGAACAGGAGATAACTCTTCAATTTTCAAAGTTGCTTCTAATTCAGGCTACATTTGTATTGGGGAAGAGGAAGAAAAAAATCACTCTCCCCGCATCTGTTGTCAAAGGAAAATTGAGCAAAGCATAGAGCCAGCCAGTATTTCTTTCAATCCTAAACCAGCAGCATTCAGATTGCAATACGGGTCTCAAGAATACAGAAGGGGAAAAAATGCAGAGGAATAATACCCGCGATGGCTCGTCAGAATATTAAGGAGATTGCAGATTGTCAGAGCTCTGGAATCGGATGCTGATAATTCATCAGAGCTCCTGCTCAGCTTTCAAGCAACAAAATGCATCCGCACGTGTTGTGGAATAGATTTGCATTCATTGTTTCCTATCTGCTGATGAAAGGTAGGATTAAAAAACAAAGTATAAGACTCAGTAGCTTTCCCTCACAGGTGCCACCTGCCCTACTGGGTATTTCAACCAGACAAAAAGATCCTAAAAAAACTGCAAACCACTAAAAGCTTTTACATGCCATGCCTCTGGACTCACATGGCCTCTGTACTGAGCTTGCTTCCAACAGAAACAGCACCACCGCCCCTTCAGCCAATATCCTGCTGGCAAGGAATGTGGAGAAATAGCTGGCCTATCCAGCAATCTACTGGGTAGCACAGCTTGCCACCAAACTGCAGCTGGCATTCACAACATTTGCTGAATTCTTCATTTTCTCACCAATCACATGCAGTTAATTTAACCTCAGAGCCCTGGTAATTCTCAGTCCAATGCCCTAGGCTTGCCTTTTGAGGAAAGCGACTCAAATGCAGCTACTTTTAGCTGTATTTTTAGCCCCTCAGACTCTTCCAGCACACCTACAAGCATACCTCCACCTCACATTCACATCATCACACATTCCCACGTCCAGTTATCACAATACAAAGCAACAAGGAAGGGAAGTGAGGATTATTACTTGCAACAGTTGGCTACAAGAACTTTCTCCTCAACTGCATCACTGGTGAACATCTCTTGCTAGTTTAAAGTGTTCATTCATCTTCTGCTAAAGGTTTTCCTAAGAGGGTTAGGGACACTGCATATCCAACACCAGTGGAGAGAAGACAAATTCATTTCCAGATCATAATGGGAACTGGGCGTCACCTTGTTGAAATTCCTTTGACATTTACACACACAAAGACTATTTCCCTCATGGTTTTCTTTGCTGTTCCAAGCAATAACTGCACAGTTACAATTAACAGCATGCGCCTTTTATAACACACACTGAAGAGAAAAATAGATCTGGCTACTTTTTGCTGGAAACCAAAAAGCCATCACGGTTCCAGGAAAATGACTGCTGTGGATTTTTTCTTTTGGGTAACCAGTGTTTATACCAAAATGACACCCGAGTGAAATGGTGCAGGGGGGGGAAAGCAGCAAGTCTTACGAGATGATGATTACAAATGGTGAGCTATGTCCGCTTTGTGAAATTACAGAAGTGAACTATTTTTTCCAGCGATATGTAATACCTTGAGGTATTAATCCCTCCATAAGACTTAGCTAAATGATACGTATCTGCTGAAAACTGCACATCTGCATCACATTAACTGGTTTTTAAGTGGCCCCGCAAATAAGTAAGCACATACCTCATGCCACAGATAAAAAGCAAAAGCACCACTGATTGAAGAAAGATACAGCTAAGCCTTGAACTGAATCACCTTCAGTGGAAATTACAGAAAAAGCCCACAAGGAGCAATGCAAAGGAAGAATACCCCAGAATGAGTAAAAGATTAAGAACTGGGATGTTCCTTCCTCCAGCTGTACAAGTGCTTAAGTAATAAGCACATGACTTATGGCTGGCCCCTTGCAAGGACAAGAGGCCAACACAATGCCCTTAGAGTCACAGAGCTAACTAATTCAGTCATGAGTAATGAGAGCTCCAAGGAAATACAGGCATTTCCTTCCCTCACTCTCCAAACACCCACCTCCAGGGTCTCAAAATTATTAGCAACAGAGCTTAGTAAGGAAAGTACCTTAGTCAGTGGCATCATCTACCCTGGGAGTAAGTGGAAGGCCACTCAGTCAGGTCCAAGTTTCCACCTACCAGTATTAGAAACTGGCTAGTGAGCTTCCAACATTTCTCATGGAAGGCACTTCCTTTTGGAAGGGAATGAAAAAAGCAACCTTAAAGCGGTGAAAGTAGGTCACCAAGAAGCCACATCAATAAGGTCTGAAAACAAAACAGGGAGGGGTACTACGTCAGCTATAGAATTGAATGGTTGTTATAAATGGACATCAAAAGTACATCTAGAACATTTTGACTAGTAAGCCATTTCATGAATGAAATACAAGTGATATACTTGTAAGTGATATACAGTAAGTGATATACTACAGCTTTTCCTTTGTAAGTCTCTTGCAAAGTTTTAAACATAATTGCATATTTTTTTTTTTAAGACTGAACTTATGATAACCCTTCTAAACCCCATCAACAAAAATAGCAATCTTGACAGCAAAGATCCATGTTCTTGGATATCAACATCACCTTCTCACCACAGTTTTAATTTAAGATTAACCTCAAAGTTACCTTAGAGCCATCTAGGTACAGACTGATCTGTAAAGAGATGCGGTGGTTATGTTCTACAACTAGACCGATATGTCAGCCAAGAGATCTCATAACCTGGACAGCAGGCCAGCGGATACCTCTGCTAACCCTGCAGAGCCAGCTATCCAACGTTGTCAGCCTCAACACACAGAAAACTAGGATCCATCAGTCCACTCACCTTTTCTCCTAAAATGTTAGTGAAACATCAAAGCTAATGTAACCCACAGCAAGTACTTTCTCAGCAGGGAAGAAGCAGGTCAATTTAATTCTTGGCACCTATTTATATGAACACCTACCCACTCATATGGGAAACTACCTTAACTCCCAATAAAGCGTTTGCTGTGTCCTAGGCTGATCTGGTTACAAACCCATTCCAAGAAGAAAGTCAGACCATTACAAGGAGAACGGTTACTGTCTCCTGATAGTAACAGCTACTGCACTTCAAATTCTTCATATAGACAGGGCTTATAATGCATATTATTAAAAAATGTTTAAGTTGCAATATAAGGGTAAGGAGATAACCTCCTTCTAGTTGCTTATGGATAATTCACAGTTGCTTACTGGCTCATATACGTAAAAATTAGACATGACTGCCTGCCTTCTCCTTCCAAGCGTCAGGTAAAAGGTGCAATAAGAACTATTAAACCCAAATCACCAAAATGTACAATTTGAGATAACTGGCCTAACACTTCAGTGAAGTCAGGATCCAGATAACTTTGAGACACAAGGCTTCACGTAAATGTTGCTCTTGCACTAAACGTATATTTATTATTGAAAGCTACACTGAATTTTCAGACAGTTTCCTATTTTCACCCTTTTCTATTCTTTAACACAGAAAAAGCAATGCATTCTGACAAAGAAATAGCAGAAAGCAAGTTGTGCCAGTATAGCGAAGATTAATGCCCTTTCACACAACTTAACAATTTAACTATGACTACTGCATTCCTCTCAATTTTTATTTCCACCAAAGCTTAAGACATAATTTCATTTTTACAGCATGCAAACTCCCCCTTTACAGCACTGGGTTGGAATGAAAAATATTTATTTCCTTCTTATCATCCATCCTTTCTCCTACACATTCATCATTTCAGTGAACAGAGGCTGTTTACTTCACATTCCTGACTTTCCTATTAGCAAGACTATTCCACTCCCCCCCCCACCAAAGAAAAAAAAAAATCAGAGTGGAAAATGCTCAACTTCCGTCTATAAAGCTTGTCTAGGCAGACAAAAAAAAGGCTTTCTTCCTTAATTTGATTTAATGGTTATAATGATTTAATGGTTATAAATTGAGACATTAGCAACGACTGGAATCAAAATGAGGATAGTTGAGTTTGAAATGGCTTCAGTTCACACCGCTCTGCCACGACTTATAGATCTTGACGTGAAGAACTGCAGGGGCTTCTTTAAGCAGAGGAGTCACCAGCCAAGGGCACGTGAAAGAAAACCGACATAAATATTTATTGCGAGACCATAAAACTTCTTTGCTACCTTACTATATGGGATATAAAACTCATTACCTCCAAGGAGTTTAGCTTGTTTGAAAACTTCAGTGAGCAAGGTCTTAGCTAATGGAAGGAGTTAAGGAAGAACCCCATGAAATCCATCCAACGGTGTAATCAATCATCCCACACCTTACTGACATCCCATGCAAGTGCTGCCAGAGAGCAAGAGAGAAAGAGACCCTGTAAGCCTATACCATCTAGAAGATAAATCTTATCAAATCAGGTTTAAAAAGATGCTGATTTTTTTAATTTTTTTTTTTTTTTTTAGTAACACCATATCCTTTTGCCATAGCTCTCTATTTCTCTTTTGGCGATACCACTCTATTTTTCCTGTTCTCTTATTTTCCAAGAGACCTATCGACTACCCACCATCCTGAACAAAAAGATGGAAAATAATTACAGAAGTGTACCTCAAAATAGCAAGTGCTCAGATTTACTTGAAGAGGAAGTCTAATGATTTCCTAGCAAGGGTGAGCACACTGTGCTTTTGGTGCATGATGTACATGTTCCAGTATACTCAAGCTAGGAAACCCAGCAAAAGCAGCAGCTTGTCTGTACAGCCTGAGGTATAACCTCATAATGCAAATAAAAATCTTCTCAGGAAGCTTTTTGTCTCTTCTTCTTTCCTAGTGCCTGCACTGCACTGTACTCCTGCACATCAAGATAAAGTACTAACTAATATGGAAAACTACTATGGATCAGCCAACCACTGGCAAAGCCAACAAAACCATGTTACACAGTGGCACAGGGTCTCAAATGCCATGGAAAGGATGTTAGAGCTTCATGTGGTTTAATTATTGCTCTGTGGTTTTCCAGTCTCAATCTGCGTTATATTTTCCTCCCCCAGTCTACAGTGAAGAGTTACCTACTTGGAAATAATGACTTAGCCAAACACCTGGCCCTGTCCACAAATTAAGAGAAGTTAACCAGTGCCAGCTACCCAAATCCCTTCATACTAGCTGTCCAGCCTGCTATCACTGTAATGAGACAAGTTTATTACATTTGAAGGTCAACAAAACTTTACCTTTGGTTTTTGGGGGGTGGGAGTGAGTAAAGACATAACCACCTTAATGAAAGTTCCCCTCTGAGAGCATCTTGCCCCACTGACCTACAGATCTGACAGCTAATAGGGTATTTGAGAGAATTATTAATACTCACAAGAGGATACAAGTAAAGTAGCAGGCTTAAAGGTATCCCAAACATGAACCAGTGCAACTCAAAACATGCAAGCGAAGCACAGTAGATGTCTCAGGAGACCCGAATTCTGTTGCCAAGTTTCTTGTATGTCCTTGGGCAAGTTATCTGACCTACTTGTGCCTTGTTTCTTCACCTTCCCAGCTCACAGCAGCACTCTCAAATAAAACCGTTAATGCTTTGGATGCACTCGCACAGCAAGGCAATGAACGGTGCAAGTAAGTGAAACCAATCCTTCTTTTACCCCAATGAGCAGCACGGGAATTGCTATAAAGCACTCATCATTTGTCATGTCAAAATTGCACAAAACTTAAGCAAAGTGATCATTTTATTCCCTAATGACATTCGAGGACTGGATTCCACCCTTCCAGCCACAACTACTTTCCACACATTTTCCTCAAACCCCCATGCTACACATTGTGCTGACTAGCACAGCATCTGTACCCTATCTTGTTGAGACCAGTATCAGTGTACTAAAGAGTCAGCTAAATGAGGGTGTGAATTACCTCTGCTTATCTCAAGCCAATCCAGTGACTCAAGTAATGAGAAACTGAAGAAAGCAAGCAGGCTTTTAACTCTATCCGCCATACAAGTACTGACCATGGAAAAGAAGTCCCTCCAGAAGTACCAATCCCATCTGTATTTACTCCAAACCCTGACTGACTAAAGGAGATGTGATTCCTAAGGAGAAAAATGCAGTTACGCTGTTATAATCCACATAGTCACTTTAAGTTCTTCTGTGAAGGATATCCCAAAAAATTGATATGACAAATACCTCGGCTTTCCAACTTGTTCAGCCTAAACACAAACACTGCTATTCTAGAGCTGTGGAACATCGGTCCTCTCACAAAAGAGCTTGAAGCTGCTAAAGGTGCAAATTGGCTCACTGCCATCCAGCGACAGCTCATAGCCCCGCACACCCCTGCTGCCTACTAAGAACATTTCCTCCCTTCCCTTCTCATTTCCACACCACTAAATACCTTGCAACTGATAAAATGACAAAGCTAGAAGTGCTGCATGCAGGCAGAGCAAACAACTTCTCATGTGGCAAGATAATGCTCCCTCCAGTGCTGGCCAACCCAAAAGCACTCTGTTGGCTACCAGGCCTACACAAAACCATCACCAGCAGGAGAGAAGGGGCAGCACATCTCCAGACCTGCATTCCTCAAGCATTAAGCTTTGTCTAGAATACTGCTAAATTGTCTTTCATCCCTTCACGCCAAAAAAACCCTAAAACCAGTCCGGACACAAAACGTCTTCTCCCAAAGGCCTAGATCATTGTGGTGGGTATGTATTTGTCACATGTGGATAAAATCTACACAAAATGTTGTTTCCCAGTTAGTTTCTCTCTCCTTGTCAGAAACTTCACGTCAAGTTCCAAGTTCTCATCCTCTTTTCCAATATCCTGCCTCCCAGTACCCCGCTTAAACTCCCTGCTACTAGAGTACAGAAAGCTCTCTCAGAATTAATGCTACAGTATCTATGGTCTATCTGAAAGAATTTTCTCTGCTTTTTTCACACCATTCAGATTAGGGAAGGGACCAACGTTAAGAGGCTCTACTGAATGTTTGGGACTGTTACATGAAGGCCTAATACTGGGAGGGATTAACTCTGAAAGACGAGTGATCATTTTTAGTCACAGGTTCCTAAACACTTCTCTTCCTCTCAGCACAGTACTGACTTCCATTCCCACACATCCTTGGGAGCAAGGACTGAATACACACAATCCTGTCCCATCTCCTGATACTCTACCTTGTAATCCTCCATCCACTTCTAAACACATCTACCATTTTTCATCTTTACCGTTTCCTTTCTTCTCTGGTCCAGACTATAGATTCCAAAAGGCAAGCAAAGCAGCCTGTCTGTAAAACACCCAGCACATCTACAGTGCAATAGTGTGTAAATAAAATTATCTTAACACACAAGAAATGGGGTATTTTCAATTAAGCTGCCAATGTCCAAGAATGCAGACGCAGCACTATAGGAAGGCAAAAGGTGCCTGTAATTTTGAATCAAGCCAGCAACTAGCAGAGAAGAATACGCATTCTTATGCAAATCTACACCAGACGCATTGCACATCTGCTGAAATGGGTGTCGTTTTCCCACAGTTTGCAGAATTAATGTGTTTAACTAAGTGCCTGCCAGTGCTTGCAATATAAGGGCTATTTTTTTTAAATAGGCTATTCCCAGCTGTAAACATATATACATAAAAATGTAAAATAATCCTTTTAGATAATACAGGATCTGAATCCCGGACTTGGTTTCACATTTACTTAAGTGCAAAGACCCCCTTCACCTCCAAGAGCTCATTACTCACACTATTCCAACTTGCCTTATAATTAAAAATAATCCTGATTCTTGGAGAAGAGCCTTTCTATAGTTTTGTGACCTTCTAAAACCCCATTAAAGAGAATTAACAAATGTTATTCCCTCCTCATCACTTTTATAAAGGCTTTCTGAGATCGCGGGGGGGAGGGGAGAGGAGGAGGAGGTGTGGTATGTGTGTGTCAAAACACACAAAGGACTTTGTGAGAAGTTTACAAACCAGAAAGCAGTAATTCCCCCCCCCCCACTTGGTTACTTTCCTTGCAGATACAAATTGTATTTCCATGATTACTATGTGACTCTACAGGGGATTTTGAAAGAATTTAGATGAGAGCTTAACTCTATGACCTTGGGGCTAAAAAGGCATTGATGCCAGAAAATGCTGAAATATCAGCTAGTTTTTATAAAAATCTATAAATATCAGTTGAAAGGAACCCATGATCTCATAGAAAGTCAATGGGTCACAGTTATGCTCCTCTTATTTTCCCTTTTTCCCCTATTGTTTAAAAATAGGAAACAGCACCACATGAAAATGCTCGGCCAGAGATAAATCGTGTGACCGAAATACAGGAGTCAGGAAACTGGTGTTTTAAAATAATGTCATCCTCATTTTCCCCAACATACTCTAGTATTGTTGATGCCTCCAAATATTTAAGTGACTTAATAAATTAGTAACCTAGGCAACATTTGCAACAACACAGCCAGCTGAAAAAGCCTATCTAAAAACTCCTAAAAAATTTACATAAGCCATTTATGTATAAATTAACATCAATGTTCCTTAAAAAGAGGAAGGGCAAGCAGTTTTAATGTCAAAGGGATAATTCTGCAATAAAATTTGGGAGTAAAGCAACCAAGAACAAAACAGGCTACATCCAGCCCTCAGCCACACTCCAAATCACTATTGCCAATACACAAGAAAGTGAGCAGAGATTCAATAGCTGCAGTAGCACAGAGGACCCATAATTTACCCCCTACACACTTGTAACAATTCCCTTCAGTCAAAAAGAGCTATCAGAGGAGCTGTCATACCGCACGTATGAGCAGATCACCTGTAAGAGCACTTCAGTCACATCTTCTGATATTCGTTGGAATACCAAGGAAAGCAGTATCTCTGTCCACAGCACAGTTGCCCGTTTTTAATCTGTAACAAATGCAGTGACTTAGAATCTTATTTTTTATTAAGCTTTTCCTTTTACAATGGGGCACCAACTGGAAATCTTCATTATTTATCATCTCAACAAAATGAAAAAAGCTTTATGCCTTCATTATTTAACATCTTGTACCTTACGCTGCAGCGGTACCTGAAGGCCATGATAAGGTCAGATATCACTATAGCAGGCATTGTCCAAATACACAGGAAATGACATTTCCCGGCCCAACAAGGTTTATCTTCCAAGCCTGCTTTTGCACCAGCTTTCTAGGCGAGATAAAAATAAGCCTATTGATCAGAAGGGAAAGAAATGCTCATGAACACTGACCTTCTCTACTTTCCAATACAAGTTTGCCTGCACCGACAGCCTGTGCAGCTCTTCAGCTCCCTCTCAGGTTTCCAAGGGTCTCATCCACATGTTCAGCTTATCTCCTGTTAAGTTAGTTCTTCATAACAGCAAACAATCTCCTACAAGGAATCGCAGCTCTGTACACACTCATAAACGCAGCAGCATGCAAAACCCTGGCCAGCTACGCTATCTGCATACATCTCAATGAGAAGAAAACCCTCTACAGCTATAACAGCTGCCTCTCAACTATCAGATTGCCACATCACTTCAACTTGTTATGAGGGTTTTTTCGGTTTTTACAGTAAATACACCTTTCCTACCTACTCCTTGTTATACAACCTCCAGGTTACTTCTTAATTGAGCCTCTGGAGATGAGCGATAATGTTCAGAAATGGCGAGGACGCTATCCGCTATCCCCCAGCCTGGTTCGAGCAGCCTCGGGCGGCCTCAGCAGCTCCTGCACCACCGCAATGAAGATGCCGCCACCTGGTGGGATCTCCACCGGCTCGGGTGGAGGCCGGGGGGGCAGGCTGGGCCCCGGGGAGGGGACACTGCCCCCCCCGGGGAGGGCCCTGGCTCACATTCGCCATCCTCGCATGGACATCTCGGAAAGAGCTAGCCAGCAGCATGAGTATGGCTGAAAGGAGAGGATTTGCAGACAACGCCGAGGTGCTACCAATGACTGTTGGTGCTCATCCAAAGTGATATGCTTTGGAAATGGATAATTTTTGCATTTTTAGGTACAACTGCAAGCAGTAGAACCAGAGAAGGAAAAAAAAACCCACCATAAGTCAACCAAAACCACAAGGTACCAAGCTACTTACAAAGCCATAGCAAGGCAGGCTGTAACGAACCAGAAAACCCCGAGAACAGAGTTGGAGTCATTGATATAAGAGTTGAGCAAGGTAGACAATGGACTGCTGGAATGGATAATTCACAGAAATTAGGCTTTTGAACTGAATTTCACATGATTAGAAGATGCTTCTGTTCAGTGCTTGAGCCACAGCTATTTTTTAATCTCCATGTGACACTGTACATTACCATGGCTTTCATCCTGAGCATGAGTCTAATATTTTCTGAGGGCCAATACTTAAAAGCCTGGAACTCAGGTCTGAGGCAGCCAAGAGTCATTTCTGTCTGGTTACACAGGGTCTAGGGCTTTTTCTGGAGTCAGAGCCAGCGAAGCTCTGTCTGTAGATCAATTTCCACGAAAAAGCATGGAGCCATTCAAGCCTGTATTTGAAGAGCCTTCTCTCTGCCAGGAGGATGGGGGTGAGGAGGCTTATTTTGGCAGTGAGGAATGCGTCCAGACCTGCCCGCAGGATTAGAGGACAAGGCGATGAAAATGTCCATGTCCGTTCTGCACTCGAGTTTGTACAGCTACTATCGTCTTTTAGCACCACTGCTAAAAGAGAAAGACATTTCCTAGGCCAGATAAGGCCCCAGAGCAACAATGTACATTCGCAGGATGAACATTCAAGAACAGACTCTTCCCCCTGCTATTTTCTACATACTTCAGCAACTCCTATTTTGAAACAGCACATGAGCATTAGCAGTGAGCTTAGAGCAGGCACACGAGAAATTAATTTGACAACCGCTTTACAGAAGTTTACAACCTGTTTAGACGCAGACTGTAAGTCAGGCAAAATCTGATTCTGCCCCCACCACATGCAACATTTAACATCAATGCTGCAATGCTAGCTTTGCAATCCACTGCTACAAAATCCATGAATGTTCAGTCAGCTACACCAGGCAATATAATTGCTTCATTTTCACACTTAGCACTGAGAATGCTATAAATTCAGTTATTTCCCTGCCGCCTCCTCCCAAAATCTGTTTGAAAGAGCAGAGAAAGAGACCTTGAAACACTGGTGGATGCTTTCAAACATGTTATCCCTTGTACACAGGATAAAAAAATTATAGCATTAATTCAGGCAAGACACCTCTTCCCTCCCACCCATTACACATATGCCACAAGTCTGAAAGGAAACGATCATCCAGAACACATGTTGATATATATTTTACAGAAATGTTAGCTGTGTGTCAAAACTAGGTCTTGGAAATATCATCTAACAACACTCACATGATCTGTGTTTCACGAGCAATTAAACCTATTGCTCCGACAAGCAAATTTGCTGTTCCCGTTCACTATTCAAACATGGGGTTAGAGGAAACCACTTGTGCTACAAACTCTGTCCTTCAGTAAGGAAATTGTATTTCCATGGTTTGGTAACATCCTTGCTAATTCACTTAACCAGAAGCTGACGAACCTCCAGAACACAGAATGAAAAAGCTACACTTGAACTACTGCAGCTAACGCAGGAAATGCAAAAATAGCCAGACTATGATTTAGATCTCGTAGTGAAGTCAGACAAGACCTCAGTGTCACACTGAAATCACATCCCAGACATTGTAAAGTCCTACTGTACTCACATCACTGTCATACTGCTGGCAAGCCGCAGAGACCAGTAATGATGGTACTTTACTACTAAATTCTTTTCTCTGCTTACAGACATGGTTTTACAGGCTCTACAGCCAGACCAGCTCCCTCATGCCAGTAATTACCTCCTTGGATAGAGACAAAGTGGACAGCACACCACTGCAGAACAGAGATGCACAGTAATAAACAGTCGTCTTCAAGCAGCTGCTGAACTCCTCTTCTTTAAAATAAGAGTTTCCACTACTCAAGACACTTCTCAAACAGCCACCTTTCATTTGGAACAACTCTCCAACACAGCGGTCCATGTTCATAAAGACATGTGGAAAAGAAATGCCATGATATCAAAAGCTGCATTTCTTGCCCTGGTGGAAATTGTTTCTCCACTTTTCATGTGCTAGATATTCCTTCCCTCCCCCAGCCATTCATGGTGAAATAATCAGTGTTAGTGTTCTCATTGTTTATCAGACAATACAGACAATACCGCTAAGCTTTCTGCTCCTGTTTTCTTTCACCATGCTGCTGTGGTTCCTCAAACAACTGTGCAAGGCTTTACTTTTAATCCTATAAATAACACTTGTCACTCATAGGTTTGTAACCCATATTTAGTTGTGCACAAACATGGCACAGATTCAGCTTGGTTCATTGTCCGCAAACTTCTCCAGATGTGTTCATGGAAGAAGAAAAGGCTAATAAGGAGGAGGAAATAAATAAATACTAGCTAATCCGATTGCAATTTCACAGGGAAGGAGAGAAGACATCAGATTCTTCATGAGGGAGAGAGATAATGATTTGTTTTTAAACACAGACAAGGAATAATTAGTTATTGTCCTTGGGCTACGAGATGTATTTTTACATGCTTGAAGTCTATGCTGATTTTTATAGCCTGTGAGCTAGCTGCTCTGTCACAGGGAATTTTTTCCTTTATCTACATGTTAGTGTCAGGCTACAAACACATCACAACATATGACTCTATCAACAAGCAATGTTTTTCACTGTGGCTTATTTTGAAACCACATTCCTGCTTCCACTCATACAAGATATATCCTTGGGTAACAATCAGATAGGCTGGTGCCAGACATCCTCGTCTTAAGTACATTCCCATTTTACCTTTGGAAAGTATGCTAAACAAACAAACATTTTGGAGGCAATCTGCTTTCTTTGGAGCTCCCCTTGACAACAGCAGAGATATATTTTTTCAGAAGGTTGCATTTTATAGCAGCATTAGGCCGAGAGTAACATAAGCAAGCCACGCAAGAAGCAGCAAGCTAGACACAGCGGAAACTACTAAAAATCCCAAACTTCTATTACAATTAATTGTGTTAAGTACAACTTTGCTCATTGATGTACCAGACAGAAAGCAGACAGACAACCTCGTCCCACTGCACCAGCTTTTCAAGCTTCCAAAATAAACACAAAGGTCTTTGAACAGACTGTGCTCTCCAGAAAACCTGCAGCCTGATCTTCCTCATTTGATATGTGCAAAGGCTAGCGCTGGTGGTACTCACAATAATTAACTGCCTTCAGCCAAGAAATCCAGCAGAGTTCTTGTAGATAACTTATTTATGTCATCTTTCTGTTTCAGGAATACCACAGCCAGTAACAGATCGGTGCTATGGGTAACAGAGAGCATTTGCTTCTAGTTTTACAGGTCAGGGGAAACCTGGAGAATCTCTCTGGGGTTTATGGCAGGGGAGGAAGGCGACAGGGACAACCAGCAGCGTGACAGGATCTGATGTAAAAAGTACCAATAAAAGAAAATGGGTTTTCAGAGGTTGTCCGCAATATCAGACAATAGTAACCTAGTAACTGCACACGCAAACACCACAACCGCTGCCTTTTGGAGGATGGACCATCAAATTTGTCACAGGAGGGAAAACAAGATACTGTCTGCAGTGATCTTCACTCTGAAACATTGGAGTAATTATCGTCAGATTACCAAGACAAACAAGAGGAAAAGACAAGGAAAAGATAAAACAGAATTTCCACTATTTAGGTGCTGATCGAGAGATTAAGCCTGACTGCATTTCAGTTGGGAGCCTAAACAAACCAGAGGCCCGGTCACATAAATCAAGCCAATTTTAAGAGGGTACATACCAGGGAGTTTGAGAAAGAAGGGGAAACAACGCCGGGTCCTGTACACTGGCCAGACTGCGAAAGATTTTAACATCCGTTTTATAAATAATAAAGGTGCCAATTTAACACACACCAGTAAGTCTGGGGCGACGGGACCCGCCGTATCAGCACCTCCCAGGCCTTTAGTACCTCATTAATACTAATCAGAGCCGGGGCTGGCAGGCAGCAAGCGTGCACTCGCATCCTGTACTTGACTCCCGGCGACACAAAAGGTTGGGACGCGGCTCCCCGCCTGTGACACCGCGGCATCCCCCGCGGGTGCGGGCTGGGGCTGCCTCAGCGCGGGGCACCCTGCACCTCAGCACGGCTGGGGCGGCCCAGGGCAAGGCGCGGGGGGCGGCTGAACGCGGGGTTCCTGTCGCCGGGAAAAGGGCGGGGGAGTGTGGGGGTTGTTAAAGGAGACTCGAGGAATTGGGACCTTCGGCAGCAAGGAATAAAGGAAAGGAGAAAGAAGTCAGGGCCAGGAAGTTTTCCGGCGCTCCTCACTTCCAACCTGCCGCCGCAGCCGGCAACGGGCCCGGCCCGGCCCTCCCCCCCCGCCCGGCCCTGCGCGGGGCCCGGGCCCGCCCCCCCGGCGCCCCGTACCGTAGACGCGGACCCATCCCTGTTGCTGGCAGACCGACTCCAGCAGGACGCGGTCCAGCACGCCGCCCGCCGCCGCATCCAGCTCCTCCGAGCCCAGCTCCGGCTCCGAGAACGCCTCCGCCGCCCAGGCCGCCGGCTCGCCCGCCGCTGCGGGGGGCGCCTCCATGCTGAGGGAGGGGGGACGAGGAGGCGCCGCTGCACCCCGACCGCGCCTCGCCTCGCCTCACTTCGCCTTAGAGCGCGCCGCGGCGCGGCTCCATCCCTCCCTCCCCCCTCCCCGCCCCTCCCTCCCCCCTCCCCGCCCCTCCCTTCCCCGCCCCCCGGGCCCGCCGCCCCCTGCGTCAGCGCGGGAGGAGGTGGCGGCCGCGGCCCGCCCGCTCCAGCACCCGGCGGCGGCCCCGCCGCGCCCTCAGCGCCGTCCGCACCCCGGGCGAGCAGGCGCGAGCAGTGGCGGGCCGAGCGCCCGCCCGGACGGGGCAGGCAGTGGACGGCGGGGCTCGGCCAGGCCAGAGCAATCGGCCGCTGAGGCAGCGAGCCGGGACCCCCCTCCCCGCCCCTGCCCGGAGGGAGAGCGGGGCGGCGGGAGATGGCGGCCGGTGCCGGGCCGGCAGCAGCCCTTCGTACCCCTTCACACCCGCCCGCGGCGCCGGCAGCGCTCCCCGCCCCGGTCTCTGCGCCCCCCTCCCGCCCCTCACCCCTTCACCGTGCGGGGCTTCCCGCCGCGGCCCCTGGGGGTTTCATCCCATTTCCCCTCAGGCTCCGCGCAGGGCGGTCCCGCAGCTGCAGCCCCGGTGCCCGCCCTCCGGTTCGTCTTCCCGGCGGGAGCCAGCCCGGCAGGGACGGCGGGAAAGGCGGCCGGGAGTGGAGTTTGTGGCTCGGTGGAAGCATCCCAAAGAAGTAACAAGCCGGGGGTCTGCCCGCCGGGAGGGAATAGCCACATATGCATCTCACAGCGGCCCTTTCTGCGACCTGCTGACAACACCGCAGGAAAGTGAAGGTGATGGGTTTAGTCTCAAAAAGCAGTACGAGATGGGGTTTCCCTTTTGTTAGCGTTCACATTGCGCTTCAGAGCATGCCTAATCGAGACTGCTAAATCTTTCATGCGCTTACACAGTCTGCTGCTTTCAGGTAGGGAAGGAGGAGGTGTGCTGCAGAGGAAGGAGGACTGGTTGATTAAGTTCGTTTCAGTCAGGGGATTTGCAGGTTAGTGTGTTCTGAATGCTTATTTATTGACCTGCCCGAGTACACCAGGTTTTAGCTATTTTTTTCTTTTGGTGAAGTTCCGAATGCTGAAGGTACATCTTCTTTACCAACCCAGAATAAAATATCTGTGAACGTAGCGTGCATCCCAGTGTCTTTTAAATCATGGTGTTATAACTGGAATTTTCAGGGAGGGTGGGCAAAGGGGTTCAGGTTGCTTTGGATTCCTTCCCTGTAATCTCTTGGTCTGAGTTTATGCCTGTCCATGATCAATACGAACTGGATAAATTCATCCAAGCGTGTAGATTCAGTGATTATCTCCATTAACGCGGGCTGTGTCTCTGTACACAACTTCTGCTAAAGGGGCTAACACATTTTTCTTTATTGAAATAGCAGTTGAGTTAGCGCAGCCCTACAGCAGTTACACTGCCATAAAGCTGCTTTAAACTAAATACAGTTCTCCCCTTTCTAACCATGCTCTGTGTCACCTTGTTTTATTTTGCACTACAACAGGGTTCACTACAGGTCCACTACAAGAGGGTTCACACAGAGCATTACTGCAGCTCTATTGAAGAGCAGTAACTTCCCTCTGAAAGGGCCACACTCCCTAAGCTCTGCAGCTGCCCAAACTTGGGGATTTGTCTTAGGAATTCCCAAAAGTTCCTCGTGGACCCTGAGGACTTGCAAAGTATGAGTGGATGATGCCCTCCTGATCCAAATAGACTGGAAAACTTTCATATTGGTATGGTTGCATCCATGATGGAAAATACATCAACTATTTCAATGGAGGAAAAAAAAGTCCTCCCAGCCCAATGATTAATTGATGAAACCTCATTTCCTGTAGGTTTCTGTCTCATGCTCGACTGAGAGCTTGACCTGAATCTTGCCCTACAATTGGGTCGTTCTCTACCTGGTTGGGAGCCCTGTTTTCTGAAATGGGATGAGTTAGCTCTGCAGTTTTTCCATTGTATGGTGGGGATATGCACCCTGCTGTGATTTCCAAGCTGAGTCTGAAAACAAAGAAACATCCTTCTTCAAACTGGTTGGTTGGTTCACGATTTGCAGAACTGGCGTAGCCCAATTTCCTACAGACTCATGCCTCAGCACAGATTGCCTGTTATCTAGCAGAGGGTGGACACCCTCAGCGAAGAGGCTTGTGGGATCTCCCTACTTTACCTGGCTGCCAGTTTTCATTACTCCTGCAGGGATTTTATGAGCTCTTCAACCTTTATCCCTCTGTTTGTTTGAACAGACCAGCAAGTTCGATGTTTCCTGAGGTTGTAGGAGCTGAGACACAGGACCAGGGGAAAGAGAGAACCTGCGAGCTTGATAGTGTCAGCCTCAATTCTGTGGGAAATAGTGTTTTTAAATTACCCCAATAACCAAGAAGAGTTGTAGCAGGATGACAACTGGCAAGGATTCATCTCTCCACCATTGTGACAGGCACAGGGCAATTTTGCGCAGTTCTGCACAGAAACAGTACAGCCAGGGCACCCGGTAACTTCTTCTGACTCTTTCCCACCCTAAAACATGCTCTGCATCAAGGTTTCCAAAGAACTGGGAGCTGAGGGCATGCAGGCTACTTCTCCAGAAGAGACATCTGCGTAAATTCACATAATGATACCATAAAGCAGTAGTAGAACTGATTTTTCCCTCCTACATTCTCTCTCATTCGCACTGCTGCTCGTAACATAATAACGCACGTATTCTCCAAGCTTATCATTTAGTGGCCGCAATCCAACAAACTCTCTAAGGTTTTCCCCTCCTACCCTGCCTGCAGCTCCCTTCTTGCCATCAGCCTCCCAGAGACTTTTCCATCCTTCACACAAGTCTGGGGTCTTTACCTGCTGCAGCTGCAGGGAGCTTGCACAAGCAGCTGCAGGGGGAGAGAGGGGGATGAAACTGCTTTGGGAAAGAGAAGAGGAGCTGGCGTGTTGCAAGGGAAGGATGTGGCTGCTAAGCTACTGCCAAAAGGGGAAGAGAGGAGTTTTAAAAAGCTGCCGCACAATCCTGGGATGACAATTACACAGGAGCTGTGCAAGACACCAGCAACTGGTTCCCATCAAGTGAGGACCGGTTGTATCTGCAAGTATGATCAAGCCATCCTAACAGCAAGGTCTGGAATGACTGGATAGTGAAGTTTCCGGAATTCACATGGTAGCAGAAACCAAAAGCTTCTTGCCTTTATTTGTGGGGTTTTGAGCAATATAAACAATAAGAAAGAGCAGGGATGACTGAAATAGCAAGGCTGGTCTTGCAGGCATGACAGTAGCTAAAATAGACATATTTTACAAATAAAGATGTCCTGGAAATCAGAGACTCCAGGATTTCATGCTCATCAGTTCAGCTGTTCTGGCTGGGGGTCTTCTCCACAAGTAGCAGACAGAGGATTTGTGCAAGCGTAAATGAGCAGTAATAGAAGCACATGCATGAAATTCCCTTCATGTATAACAGCCCCATTAGTTCATCTACTTGTGCCTGTCATGTTAACCCACAGGCTCTAGTTAAATTAGGGCTGGAGGCTTACTCAGAATAGGTTAAATGAAAGTGTTTGAAGAGAGCTGCATGTGTATTTCCATTAAGCCAAAGATTCTGTGCTGTAGAAGAAATTGAACTACGTCAGCCTGACTTGAGAAAATAAAGCTTTTTAGCTGACCTTCTTTCAAGAGAATGAATTGCACCTTCAGGAGCAACCAAGTCTCATTTTGGTGATCCTAACTCAAAAAAAGGTGATAAAGTAAGAAGACACATGGAAGAGGGTGGTAAGGACAGTGGAAGCGGTGGGATAGAAACCTACCAAATATGAGGAGGAAAGACTAGAAAAATAAAGAGACTCCAGTTTGGAAGAACAAAACTTTGGGACAAGCGAAGACAGAGAAGTCCGAAGAGGTCAGAGAGGTCTGGTACAGACCTGGAGTGATTTTTCCCCTATTCCTCACAACACAAGAGCGTAGGAGCATGGAGAGAAATGTTCAGGAGCCATGTCTAAAGCAGACAGAAGGAAGTACTTTTTCACACAACACATAATTACATTGTGGAACTTATTGTCACAGGATGTCATGGAGGCCAAAAGTATAAATGAATTCAAAAAAAAGGATTACACAAATTCATGCAACCTCCGGCTCAGGAAGTCTCTCAACTGCTGATTACCGGAAGCTGGGAGGGTATGCCGGAGGAAGGATCACTTTATACTCTCCCTCTTCCGATATCCCTTCCTAAGCATCTGCAGCTGGCCACAGCCAGGCCCTGGTTATTGCCCAAGGTGAACGTTCATTCTGAGCCAGCCTGGCGATGCTTATATCCTCCTAGTAACTCCCTATGGACAGAGCCTTATGGGCCAGAGGCGTCTCCTGGCGAGATACGTGACTGACTGCTAGTTTTGTTGCCTCCAGCCCGACACAATCCCAGCAAAGTCCATTGTGGCCACTCTTTGCTGATTTAGGCTGGTATAATTGAGGCCAGATTGAGCCCTGAAACCTTCAGAGAGACTCTTCCGCTTTCCCTGCCCCTGGGATTAAGGGCTAAAACCCTCTTTGAACAGGGATGGCAGATAATGCTCAGACTGATTAAAAAAACCCCAGTGCTGGGGAAAGTTTAATATCAAAGAGCTAAGGCCCAGTTCTAGCTGCTGCTGCCGTCCCTCCTTCATGTCATGCCAACTGCCTGCAGGATACATATGCTGACACCGAATTTCTACCTCACGAAAGTGGCCGCAGCATGGGCTTTAAACTTGGGACGTTAATGCCGAGATAGGAAGCAGAAAAATAGAACAAAGGCAGCGAGGCGCTCCTCTGGCTTGCATCCACTCTGACTACCCGATCCATCCCTGCAGCATTGCAGAGTGGCTACCGCAGCACCCCTGCCCCAGCAATGCGTTTTGATCCTCCGGTGTTTCCTTTGACTTCCCAACATTAGTAGATCTAAAATATTTTGCTGCCTGCTTAGCCCTGGTGTAACTAAACTATAATTTTCACTAGCAGAGAAGAGGGATTTTGGGGAAACATCTGGTCTCATTTCATCAGGATAACAGCTCTGTCTCTATTTATACACAAGCCAGGATCATTGTAGCTCTCAGCTGTTCTTGACTCAACAGCCTCTTTCAAGCTGCCGTATCCCACTCTGTTGGAGCAGGCGTCAGGTCGAGGCCAGCCTGCTGCAGTGTGAAACAGAAACTGGTCCTAACAATGCGGACTTGTGAGAACTTGTCCTCTCAGCACTTGGCACTTGCTGTCTCCTGGACTGGTGACAATGTCAAAGCCTTGATGGACAGGGTTGTTCCTGTCCTTCTTCCATCCTGGTGGAGAGAAAAGAGGAAAAACCCATCCAACTGCAAAAATAATGGCAATTTGCTCAGTAAACCTGGAGATTTTGCTAGTTGGGGATCAGGCCTGCAATGAGCCAACCTCATCAGTCTGAATAAGCCGACGTCACTAGCATGATTTTTCCTCTGAAATACACATTGTGATTTCAGAAGAAAACTCAGACCATCAAGAAGAGACCAGCTTGCCCTGGCTTTTTTCTACAAGGTGTTAACAAATAAACTGTGGCCCTGCAGAAGCGTGGGAGGGTCAGAGACCTACTTAATTCACCATGGTGGGAAAAATCCGCTCTGCTGCCTCCACTCCAGCACTCACAAGGCATCACATCTCATTCTGTATGTTTAAAAACCCCTCAAGTCAAACAGTTGAGTACCTGGAAAATTACCAGACCGCACGTTCAGCAGCGCAAGTTGCCCTACAAAACGAACACTCGTCTCCTGAATGATGATGGTGTTTTGGTCGGCATTAATCATCTCAAGAAAGTCTACCCCACTGCCCTGCTTTCCCCTCTAACTGACTGTTCCTGTCTTCCCATCCTGATCCACTACTAGTCCTGTGTACGCCCAAAACGTAGCTATTTTAGCATCACTTCCTCTGCTCAATTCAGGAGATCTGGGCTGTTTATTAATTATTCTCTGATACACAGCTATGAAAGAAGGATCCAGACAAATACACAGATCTTTGTAACCCAAATGAGACCAGTGTTTTCAGATGCTACTATTGATTGTACTGAGGCTGCAAACTCCCTGGAGCAGGATTGAATTTCACCCTGTGTTTGTACTGTCTGATGGGATCCTGCCCCTTCAATATACTACTTCAAAATACTGTTCTCAGCAGTGGCCTGAGGTTGGGTAGATCAATATTTGTTTGTGTAGGTTGGGTCTAATTTTGATATGCTCTTAGTAATCCAAGTCCACCTGAATGCAACAGAAAGGGCCATTCCTGTCTATGGCATGAACCAGGCAGAAATGTACACCCTTCCCAAAACACCAGCCCTTTAGGAGCAACTCTTGAGGAAGGAAATATGACTCAGTCTTGGGAGAACATGGTCCAAATATAAACCCTGGTGAGTCTGTGGACACTTGGGGGTGGAGGGATGAGCACTTGAGTCTTTGTGAGCTCTTTGCTCCAGGACTCTTCTGTTTGGGAAACATTCCCCCCCCACACACCATCACCCCCATTTAAGTCAGTCCATTTGCAGCACATTGAGTACCTTTGCAAAACGCCTCAGAAGTGCATCAAACTGGCCCATTTCTATCTAAATGCTGAGAAAAGTTCTCTTGCTCTAAGCAAAACCACACAAAGGAGACTAAGGGAGCAGCCTGAGATAACGGCATCTTATCCTGCCAACGGGATGCTCTAATGGTGAAGTCTGTCTTCACCCCATCCGCTTTATGAAAAGCAAATGTGAAGACATGCACAGTGCTGATGGTTTTGTTTTTTTTTTCCTTCTCATGGGATTAGGAGGGAAGGAGGGAAATGAAATAAAGTTGGTGCTGGAATACAAAGTTCTGATTTTGGATACCTTTTCTTTGGGCTCTGGGATATGAAAGCCTGAGGGATGGCTGGATGTGGCCTTGCTGTGGTATCTGAAGTCTGATGAAAGGCACTCACAAGTTGTTCAGGGCCCTTGTTAAAGAAAGTAGAGCTTCCTCTCAGTTAGCTGTAAATGCTGAAATCCTCTGCTCTGGCAACATGTCCCCTCACCTTGTAGGTCAGGAATATCCAGATGCAAAAAAATCCTTCAGCATGTCAAAAGCAGTCAGCTGGCTTTAAAGGCCAAATGACTCACTTTTTAATTTCTCTTTTTAGTAGTGGCTGCTTGTCTCTGCTGCCCCTACTCTAAAACAAAATAACCAGCCTCCAGCAACCTTCAGAGCAGATCTGTAAAACTCACCGGCTGATTCCAACAAGCAAAGGCAAGACTGTGATCAACCTGCCTGCTTTCTCTTCATGAATTGGATCATCTTCAGAGAGCACAGAACTCACATTTAAAAATGTAGCTTTTGAACCAGTCCTTTTTTTATGATAACACTGGTCCCTGGGACATTTGGGAGGTGACAACAGCAGATGCTGTGATGAGTCAGTGCAGAGGAGGCTGTGGGATGGACATGGGGTCAGTGAAAGAGTATGTTTACTGGACTGTGTTCAACCCAAAAGATTTGGGTTTTATCTTTAGGCAAGAAATGAGGCCATCAAGAAAAGAATGATTTATTTGTCCCTGTTTTTCTTGTCAGGCTACAGGTTAGATGACTTGGCTTGAATTTTGAGAAAAGAATGATCACTGGATTTATCTGCGTCTCCAGGAACGTGGTCTTCTTTTTCTGGGCTGCCTATACGATTAACTTGTCCAGCTTCTTTTCTATATTTTTGTTCTGCATTGCCCAAACAGATGGGTTCCTTTCATTTGCTATAGTGAGCAGAGACATGCAACTAAATAGCCACTTGTGCTCAGTTGTGTGGTTACCTAGAGAGGCTGTTGTTTGCAAACAAAGGCTGTACCAGGACACAAATAGCCTCATTTGGTGTAGCCTGGAGATGCACTTCGTTAAAAATACTGCCATGGGGTTCCCCCCAACATTGCCCTTCAATGTTTATCATTGGATCTGACTGTGGCAGCACCCACTAAAGCTGAACTGATCAAGAGCGCTGCAAGATGCTGACATTTCAGAAGAAAGGAGGAGCAAAATGTATAAGCTCTCCTCCTCACCCCTCCCAATTCTCTAAGCTATTGTTCCTTTAGATGTTTGAATAAATAAAGGAAAAATAACAATGCTCTGGAGCACAAGGCAGCCGTTTCATAACAGCTCACATACACACAAACACTATGTCCAGCTTTCTACCCTTTCCTGTGAGTAGACCCAGCCGGTTTGTGTGCATTACCTTGCACCACAAACAGTAGCTGCTCATGGTTTCACAGGGACTGGATGCCAGTCTGGGCAATTTCCTTGCAGACCATGTGGAAGCAGTGGCTGTAACTGCCAGCTCTCAAAGCCAAGTCCATTCCTGACTCCCACAGGGTGGGCATCTGCAGAGATACTGGGGTAGAGATGCATCCCTGCCTGTCATCCCTGTGAACCTCCTAGGAGCAGAGCCTGCCCCATAGGGTTGATGGCCATGGTGGGTCCTGGCCCAGAATTAGGTATCATGGTGATATGAGCATAGCTGTTGTAGACTCTGTCCCTGTAAAAATGCAGAGCTTGTTAAAGCTACATGCCCATGATTGTCCTTGTTCAAGCTGCATTTAACATAAGATGTAGGAATCCCGGAGTTGGGTTGTACAAAAGAAAAATGAGTCTCAGAGCAAGAATTGCCTTGTGATGGAAAATGGCTGTATGGTGCTGGCCACGGCAGCCTTCCAGCCCAAAGAGGGCAACCAGGACTTAGGGTTGCAAGGAGGAGATTCAGGACATTGGAGCGATACAAAGGCAGACTGAAAACCATAAAAACATCTCAGGCACTTCAGAAGAAACATCCAAACAGAAATGCGTCCACTGAGGTCCTTCCCAACCCTACCCATTCTATGATTCACTGAACACACGGTTATAACCACAAGACAGCAGTAACAGCTACAAAGCAATGCTGTAGCTTTGTATTTCTGAGCAGCATTCTCTCCTGAGTGAAGGTCTAGGCTTCTCTGGTTACCATGTGAGCCTCAGGTCTCAATCCCTCTGCCTGTTTTGCCTGCCAGAGTCTCTGCAAGGATTTTGGTGCTCCCTTCCACTGGGTGTTAGTACTTGGGTATTTATTTTAAGAGACTCACAGCAACATCCTTCCAGGAGTCATACCTGCTGTTCATGCTGTGCCTGCATGGCGTTTGGAGCATCAGATGTTCTACCTCTATTAAAAGTATCCTAGAATAAAAATACTGCCATTTCCTTTCTGCTTTTCCAGGAATAAAACATGCATTTGGAGTGCAGATGACAGCAGTGCCATCCGTACAGGAGGATAGAGACTCCTGAAGGTGTTGGGCATACAGGAACAAAGCTCCGCAGCTGCAGCACAGGAAGGCAGCAAGCAGCATGAGATGGTACCATTTTTAGTCCCTATTCTGCTGTTAATTACAAGCTTAAGTGATGGCTAATAAAGATGATCCAAAACAAATAAATTGAGATGCTGCTCTAATTAAGCGGCTTTTGCTGCATGCAATGAGCCAGACCCATCTGTGTCATAGTTCAGCAGAAGCCAGGAGGGTTCCACGAGGAATTCATATTCATCTGAATTGCATCAAGGAGGAAAATGCAGCGCCAACCATCTTGTTTCCTACACTGTTAGCCAAGAAACACTGGTCCATTCCCTCAATGGTCATCTTGGGAAGAGGCACAATCATTCACATACATTTCATTTGATTGCATCTGCCTTTACGGCAAGTACATTAAACATGAGACCTTCTGTTGCTTATGGGAAGCTTGAAGCTGTTGGAAAGCAGCAATTGTTTTTCTGGCCAGATAACACTACGACAATAACACTTCATGGCTGTGCTGCTGTTTTTCAAACAGCCCCATACAGTAAAGATAAGAAGAGATGACTACTGGATGTGTGCTTACTTGATGGATGACATGAGCTGACAGACTCCCCTCGGCAAATTTCAGCAAAAGGCTTTTCAAGTTGTCCACTTCATCTCACAGGTAGGGGCTGATGCCTGGGAAGGGCAGATGTGAAAGACAGCCTATATAGGGAGGGCCCATGCCGCAACTGCCCTGCAGATACACAGCTTTAACTTCAGGACCCTGAACTCCCAAACCACAGCTAATACTCCCACAAGCCTCCGTCCCCCAGGCATGCAGCACCCTGTCATCTCCACAGGTACAGTCCATTTAGGGGTCCCTGCACATGACTGCAATTTTTTGCCTGAGAAACGCTGAACATCTGGTAGATATGTACAATGTTTTTCTTCCCTTCTTTATGGTTTCCATGGAAGAGCGTAGTCTCTCTATGGCCACAGCTGATACTTTAACAAACATCTGTGCCGGAGAAGAGCCAGTACGTGATCCTTTTGCAGGACTCAAGTCCAGGCTGTGTATGACATCTTGTAACCACCTTTCCCAGTATATCTGAAAACAGTACCAGTGCTCAGAGAAGGACTTGGGGGTGTTGGTTGACGAGAAGCTTAACATGAGCTGGCAGTGTGCGCTTGCAGCCCAGAAAGCCAACCGTATCCTGGGCTGCATCAAAAGAAGTGTGACCAGCAGGTCAAAGGTGGTGATCCTGCCCCTCTACTCTGCTCTCGTGAGACCTCACTTGGAGTATTGTGTGCAGTTCTGGTGTCCTCAAAATAAAAAGGACATGGAGCTGTTGGAGCGAGCCCAGAGGAGGGCCACGAGGATGATAAGAGGGCTGGAGCACCTCCCATATGAAGACAGGCTGAGAGAGCTGGGGCTGTTCAGCCTGGAGAAGAGAAGGCTGCGTGGTGACCTCATAGCAGCCTTCCAATATCTGAAGGAGGTCTACAAGGATGCTGGGGAGGGACTCTTCCTTAGGGACTGTAGTGGTAGGACAAGGGGTAATGGGTTCAAACTTAAACAGGGGAAGTTTAGATTAGATATAAGGAAGAAGTTCTTTACAGTGAGGGTGGTGAAGCACTGGAATGGGTTGCCCAGGGAGGTTGTGGATGCTCCATCCCTGGCGGTGTTCAAGGCCAGGTTGGACAGAGCCTTGGACCACGTGGTTTAGGGCAAGGTGTCCCTGCCCATGGCAGGGGGGTTGGAACTAGATGATCTTAAGGTCCTTTCCAACCCTTACTATTCTATGATTCTATGACCCCAGTAAGAAAGGTACACTCTCCCTAAGCTATTAAAATGTCATTTATTGGAGCTGATCCTAGAAGGAAAAACAAGGATAGCATAGAAAAATCTCATGTCTGTTCAGATGCAAGGCACTCTGCATTGTGCAGCATCAGCTGCACTTTCAATCAGGGCATAGCACCCTGCACAGATCCTACCCATCAGTCCCATTGTTGACACTTTGGTCTTAAGAGCTCTTGCACGATTTTATTAGAAGAAACCACTTCTGTTCCTCATCCCAAGGCCGAACAAAAGGGTGGTCACATGCAAATGTGCTGCTTCCCTTGAAGATAAAGATAAGGACATGCAGGTGGTGTGATTGCTGGTGCCAAGTGGAAGCTGCCTCAGACACAATTAGCCAAAGTCTACCCTCTGTCAAGGGATACACATGGCATGGGCTGGACATCCTTGTGTATGCGTGGCATAGCACAGCCATGTGCCTTTGCAGGGTAACTGCCACGTGGACCAATAGCTGCTGAATGTACCGTGATCTTCCTCTTAGGATTCCAACTGTAACGAATAGCCACATGGATTTCTCCCTAACCCAAATTTGTTGTCTCATACTTCCTCCCCCATATGCATTCCCATCTGCCTTCTGGATAAAGAGTTATTATAAGATATTTCAGTCCAAGCAGCACATTATTTTCTCTGAAAATACTTTTCTCTGAAAATCACGTGCAAAGAACAGCACAGCTTCAGAGCAGATCTCCCAGGGGGAAATGATAAGCTTGTGGTTAAACCACGGGATGGAGAGTCAGCAGATCAGGGATTCTCATCCCCTGGCTCAGAGAGCTTTGACTCAAACCATAGCCCCTGCATGCTTCATGCATGTTTGGTTTCCCCATCTGGAAAACCAGCATGATGACACACTGGGGTGGTAGCACACAGCCATTTATAGCTGCTGAGAATCACCATGTGCTCCTGCAAAGGCACACTCATTGCAAAAAAATCAAGCCTTTGGGATGCAAAGATGCTCCTCTGCAGAATTTTCCACCAGTGTGGTTCACCACAGCTGCAAAGATCTACCGAGATATTTGAATATTTACCCAACATTGAAATATTTACCCATTATTAAAGCGTCAGCCAACACTGGATGCCCAGTCCCATGGGGATACACAGCCACATGGGCAGCTATGCCATAGGGAGCTGTGCTGCATGCTGGATTGCCAGGGGCTGCAGCCACCCTGCTGCCCTGAGATGGAGCACGGGAGGGGCCTGGAAAGCCCTTGGGCACCCTTTCTTTCTTCCATTCTTTCCTCTCTCCCCTTCAGCACTACTTTCTCCCCACAGCCTGCCTGCAGCTCAGGCCCAGGGCAGGGCTTCATTTGCTTGCCCCCAGCCCCAGCACTAAAGATCTTTGCTCCCACACCATCTTGCTGGAGGACCCCCGAAATCCTCCGTGGCATTAGGTTGGAGGGCTTTATGGAACTCTGACCTGGCAAGAGGGTGGTACATTCCTCCTGTATGCTCTGGTGTTACAGGATGGGCATCCTGGGACAAGCCTCCTGGAGAAGAGGTGATCAGGGCTACTAAGCCACACTGTGCACTGAGCTGACAAAGCTGCTGGTCATGCTGGATGTCCCATCACCTCCTCTGAAGCCCCAATAGGTACAGTGATAACTGTAAAGGCTTGTAGCATTTTATGGATCCTCAAGAATAATTTGATGCCTTTATAATGGGAAAGTAAATCAAGTCACATTCCTCAGAGGAGCTTATGCTGCTGCCCTGACTGGTCCCCTCTTATCTCCAGGACCCGTCATTCCCCTCTTCCAGCTCCAATCATCTGCTTCAACAGTCTCTTTTTCCTTTGGATCTCTCTTGCTATCCTTGTTCCCTCTACAAACACTACTGGCAGTGCAGGAGCCACCAGTTCATGCACTGGAGAAAGCCCTTCTGAGGGAATTTGACAGCACCTCCAGCCTCCTCTCTGCTTACTCTGTCTTGTCCATTTTCCCTGAAGCTGTCTACACAGGAGGGACTGCCTCTTTTTGTGGTATCTGGGCAACACCTTACAAGAGTGTAAGCCCTGCTGTCAAATCAGCCCCTTAAACACTACATTAGCAGTAACAATAACTCTCTTCACCAATACATCTCCAGCCTTTTTACAGAGAAGACAGTCTTTGCCTCCCTTTTATGAGTGGGAACATTGAGCTTATACAACTAACTTGTCCAGGATCTCTAGGCAGAGAAGCAGCAGCAGAGCTGGAAGATCTCATAAGTCCTATCCCTGTGAAGTTGGCTAAGAACAGAACATATGAACAGCCAAAGGTTACATACAGGTTGCCAAAGGTATGGAAGACAAATAGAGTTAAGTCCAGGATGCAAGGCAGCATGATGTTCAGATGTCATCCCCCTCCACATGTCACTTCCAGCATCTGCCAACTCGTACAGTCTGCCAGTGTACATCCCCATCATAAAGGTGGAGTGTTCAGTATGTGTTCGCCACACCCTTGAAAGAGCAGAGCTCTGCAAAAGTGGGGTTTTTGGGTTTTTTTTCCAATTATTTGCAATGTGGAAAGGGGATGACAAACTTAAAATCCACGGGGCCTCATGGACCTGCGCCAAGGAGATAAAATCCACAGAAGTCTCCTGTAGTGGTCAACATAGACTGAATGAATAAACATCCCAAATTGCACAAAACTCTATCATGGCAGCTGCTCCTCAATGCATGCTGTCCACTTTCCACCAGGTGCCACAGGGCAGCATCCCAGGGCAGAATCCACACAGCTATCGCCAAACCAGTTGCTGTCCCCACTTTCACCTGCTAGAGACCGAGACCCCATGGCTTAGGGAGCACCACCATCTTTTGAGAGATGTGACAGTGCAGTGGGCAGTGGCAACTGGGAAGATCAGGATTTGGTTATTCAGACTTCACTGCAGACTCAGGGCGGCGTCTCAAACTCTGCTGCTGCTGTAGGATTGAAGTGAGTTAGTGTTTGCCTCCTCTTGCAGGTCCCAGCACATATCCATTACTGCACATTAAATTTTGCAGGCATCTTGGCGTGCCAGGGGTTGTATCAGGAAAACAATGCTCTTCACTCCTGGTGAGAATGCAGCTGATCTGTGCATGAACTATAGGCTAAAATGAAATAAAGTATTAAATTCTCATTGGGTTAAGAGCTGGGAAATTAAGGCCACTGCAAGTAAAGCAGGGGTTCAGTTAAGGCATCTTCTTAGAGCCAACAAGACCACCACATTTTAACATCCTCTCTGAAAATTCTCAGTATAAAGTATTCTGCGTTTCAATTTAGCCTGCAAAAAGTGCTCATGCTAGTCTGGGGAGAGCTACGTAAATATCAAACTTGCCTGAAAGCTAGAAAAACCAAAGCATGGAGGTTCAGGACAAGAACTCAGCCCTGCCCAAAGCCCTGCCCAAAGAACTCAGCACTGGAATGCTCCTCAGTGCTGCAATAATTCACATAGGCTCATGAGACAGCCTAGTGATGGGGGTAGGGGTGCCACCCTAGCACCTTTCAGCCTGGCATGGGCACACGGATTGTTCCCCTGATGAAACCACGTTCTTTGCCACATTCTTGCAAAAAAACCCCCTGGCCCTTAAGCCCCTGCATCTTTCAATGCATGTGTGATGCTTACACAGTCCTTCTTGCATTAAGCTCTTCAGGCTGAGCCACCTCCTTTGGTTTTCTAATCCAGAAGCGTTGTGTCTTGTGCCTTCATCACAATTCTGAAGTCCGTGAAAAAGGCGTGAAAATATCTCCTTTCCTTTACAAAATCATACTAGTCAGTATTCCCAACTAACAGAAATCCCGGACTAGTTAAGCAACCTGCTACTGTCTGCTGGGCTGATGCTGCCATCTTCTGCCCACCCTGTGCTTTGCTACCGAAAACTTCCCCAGCCCATGTGCAAGGGAGAGGAAAAGAAAAATGCAGGAATGTAAGAATTTAGGAATGGCCTCATGGTCCCTCGTCTGTGGTGGGTGGAGACCGAGACACTTGTCATGGAGGTTGTCCTCTCCACGCCTTTGCATCGTGGTTGTGGATGCGAGTGTGGGGTGCTGAACTCTGCCGGATGGAGAAGGCATAGGCACTGCATGAGGAGTCACATTCAAAAGATGGAGTAAATAGCAATTGCATTAACTGCATCTAAGTGGACTGTTACTAGACACAGCTTGAGCTGTTCACAGTTCTTTCTAAAAATGCAGGAAAATCAAATGTTTAATTCAGAGAGAACAGCAGGACTGCACGATTTCTCTCCTGACACCATCCAATGAGGACTTTTTTGGCAGGGATACAGAGTAATTGATGTGACTGGCACTAAAGCTATGGCAGCGGAGCGTGCTGTTCGTCACAACGTAAGGACACAGAGCATTTGTTTTCCAGAATTGCAAAAGGCTTTTGTTACTATTCAGGGCTTTAGCTCTGCCAGAATCACTTTTTTCTTCCTCTGGCACCACTAGCAGAGTGGGATGCATGGGGGGAGTTTTTCCAGGCAGTAGGAAATGGTGCCTCACAATGGATTCAGTTCAGCAGAGCTTCATTCCCATCCCTCCTTGGGGATCCTGCAACTTGTATTGCAGGTCTTTGTACAGGGATGCTGTGGCAGATCCCTGAAGGTATTGTACAAGGACATGGTGGCATTGCCAGCCACCTACAGCACAGCCTCACTGTTTCCCAACCACAGCATGGTTTCAGCCAGAGTAAGTGGCAGCAGCAGCTCAGAAGGCAGCACACAAAGCCTAACCCCAAACCCAGGCACTTCAGCTGTCAAAAACGTGGCATCGTTGCTCTTCTGCACATGTCTAAGCTGGGGCAGATCATTTCCGGCTTGTGCCTTGATCTTCCCTCCCTCTATGCTGGGGGAAGTGTGCAGATCCCATAGAGGCGAGGATTGCGCAGCATCCAGGTGGGATATAGCCACTGAGAGATGTGATCAGCAGCCCCAACATGTTGAATTTCAACATTGCATTGTCAGGATTTGCAGGAAAGGCAACTCTCAAACTAAACCCACACAGATACAGCACAAGCTTTAAAGCTGTTCAACATGAACTTTCTACAAAGAATTTTACACTCCTGGTAAACCTGTTCAGCACAGAGATTGTAAACCACAGGCCAAATGCAGTGGTGAATCGATTCCCCTTGCTGAGAAGTGTCCCAAGCAGGTGAAGTTGCATAGCTGTCTCACCAAGGATCAGCGTGCTGTCCATGTGCGTCTCTCCTGATGGGGCTCTAGGGCAGCAGCTCTAGCTTGGAGAAGCAGGGTCATACAGCTCTGCCTTGGCTAGGGAGCTGTGTAGTGGGGGATATTGGTAGCTCACGGGATTTGCAGTAGCAGCTGCCAGCTGAAATACAGAGTTCTCAGCTCCTCTGACTTAGAGAAACCTCACTAAACAAAGCTATAGATGTTAAGCAACTCCCTGATGTTCATACAGAGAGACAACAGCAGAGATGGGGACAACCTGCAGAAGTCATGTCTACACCTTGATTCAGGCAATCCTCCTTCACAGCAGAGGCAATTACACAGTCTGTCTCAACAGTACAGGAGTGACATTTTCTCTACAGCTTGGAGTTAATGTATTTCTGCTTGTAAAGACAGCCAGAAAACACAGATCCTTGCTTAGCAGATCATTTCACTTTGCTACATCAAAGCTTTGTGCTGGATTAGAGCCAGTGCCTTGGGTTCAGCTGAGCTGGGCCAGGCCTCCTTTCCAGGGAAACATCCCTTGCACTCAGCACATCCCTGATAGCAGGGAGGATTCTTGTGGCCTGAAATGTACTGTCCCTTCCAGAAATTTGTGGTACACAGATTTTAAACATATACAGAGAAAAAGTTTGGTCACTGGCTCCAACTTCCCTTTTGCTATAAAATAACCCTTCAATATACCTCCAGCCTGAGATGTTCTGTGCTTCTCTGAGCAGAACAGATTCTGCACTGGGTGGTGGGGTTTTGTTTGGTCTCAGGTAATAGTGGCAGCTGGAATTAATCCCAGATATGAGCTGGCACTGAAGAACAACACAAGCCATGGCATGAACTACAGCTGGAGCAGATAAAGTGGAGGTGAAGATGTTCACAGGTAGGAGAGCAGTTGACATGGCCATCAAGGCCATCTGCAAAACTGCACTGAAATAAAATCCCTACTTTATGACAAAATCATGTGAGCACAGGTGATGCTGCTGACCTGTTTGAACCTACTGGGCTCTGTTTGCAAATGTGCAGCCAAGGGGAGGCTGCTTTTGGGTCCAGATGCTGCTGAACACCTCCTGGGGCAATGTCTGTGGTTAAGCCCCCTGTGCACACAGAGGGGGTGTGTGTGGGACAGGTCCTTGGCTCGTTCAATAATTTTAATTTTTATTAATGTTTTAAGTATGTTCTCTGAAAACTGACACTAAAGTACAACAGCCCAGACCCGAGCTTTTCATACCTGAAAGCTCAGCACCCACAGCTCTTTAGCCCTCCTCATCATGCAAATACTGCCTCAGAACAAGGCACAAGACCTCCCCTAGGTCTGTTCTTCCTCCCTCTCCTTGCAGGTTGGCATGAGAGGGCAGGATTGTGGGGATGGATTTTGCCAGAGGCTAGTCAGGGTACCACTGATCCTCATTTGGGAGCCACTGCTGTAGGATAGCAGAGTGCTGCCCCACCAAACATCCAGTTAGCAGCTTGACAGAGGTCTGATGTGAAATGAGGACCAAAATGAGAGAGACATGGGCAGAGGAGTAAAGGTTTGCATGTATGTTTTGAGCAGAGAATGAAGTCACTGGCCCATCCTGCATCCAGCAATGACCAGCAGGGAAGTGTAACTGCTCTTATGCCTTCCCTCCACCTCATCCACCACATTCCCAGGCATTTGTGCCTAAGAGGAGGAGCATGCTCTTGACCCTGCATCAGTCCAGCTTGGTCTCGGGAGGGGCAGTTACAGATACTGTTACCTTCATAAGCATCACTGCAAACAAAAGGAACCTGAAACTCTGGCTATGCTCTTTGAAGCTTAACAAGAGATTTGAACTACAACAGACTAAGGAGACACAATAGTCAAACTATTACCCCTGATAGTACTTAAATTTGTCTGAGCTGTGCCCTACTGTTCCAGCATTGCAAAGACTCTGGCTACACAAGCTGCTTCAGCATTGCCTCCAATTAGAGGCTTCCTCTGCTTCAATAACCCTCCTGGCTTTCTTAGCATGCCTTTACTGCTGCATCATCTCCAGTCCTGCTCTGCAGTGCCTTAGATCCTGGAGGAAGTTATTTAACTCTCATCCATCCTTTAAAAAGCTTTGCAAATTCATCACATTACACACAGCTTCTTATTACAGCAAAAAAAAGAAAGTTTTTTTTAAGTTTATTTCACTGCTAACAGCAGAAAATGAGCTACTGCAGCAAAGAATTTGTCCAAATAAGCTGTGAGCCATAGCTGTCCTGTAGATAACATCCAGTTCATTTTAATGCTGGAAGAACTGCTTAAGTGTCCACTATTGAAGCATTGTTGTACTTTAGGTAAATGTGCTGCTTAAAGATAGCAGTCAGCATAGATCACTGAACAATGGTTTCATTTTGTATTTTCAAGCTGCCTTTTAAGTTATTGACAACACCTAAAATCAGTAGCCAGGTTATAGCAAAGTAAGTAGCATGATGGTGAAAGAACAGGTCCCTTACCCTATTGCACCCACTGAGCTCCCAGTAGTTCAATACATTACAGCCACATTGCTACATTTATTAACCTTCAATCATTAGCCTTCCATCAGTTTGCTTTATGGAAATAATATCTATACTGTGTCCAGGTCACACCACAGGAAGTTCCACATTTTATACACATTTCTCCACAGTTATGCATTATGCATACAGAAAGCTTAAACAAACAGATTCTTAAGTCTACTTAACAATATTTTTTAACATATTATTACAAGTCTGTCATGCCTGAGTACTGCTTACCTCTGTTATGTCTTCTCTTGATCTTCTTTTGCCCAAGTAGAAGAGTCTTTAGGCCTCCAGAGATACCTATATATTACAGCCTTATATCTTAAAGGACAGAGAAGCCTTTCAAAGGTTTCTACTCTTTTTTATCACAAATATTTATTTTAGATAAAGCAATAAAAGCATCTTTATTATCTCATAGTGCTGACTTATTTTTCTAGTTTTAGTTTTTACTTCTTAATCTGATATAGCACTTCAAAAATTACTTCATTCCAGCAACTTCTTCAAGAACCAGCCCTGCAGAAGACCCACCCCTTCCTACTCTACCTCCCCATAAGCCCCTGCTTGGCCTCTGGGTGCTTTAATAAGCTTTAGCAGCCCTTATTGGCCTCACCTGTGCATCCCCACCCATGTGCCTGTAGCCCTATATAAGCTCAGCCTGGGGGGTTGGCTTCTTTTTTGATGTGTGTTATAGAAGTAATAGTGTCTAGCTCAGCATAGTAATCCTCATCTTAAGACTTTGCTGCTCTAGTTCTAGACAAGTGTGCTTGATAGGAGCACTTTTTTGTAGTTCTAGTTCTGATTTGCCAGCTAAACTTTAGACCCATCTCATCCCTACAAAGGTGCCCGATGCCTGGATCTGGGGCTTACAACAGTCTTCACTCTAGGATATCCAGCTGCTACAGAAGATAGTCTCCTTTGCTACACATTTTTGTATCCTAGTGTTAGCTGTTGATTGATGGTTGTTTTTGGTGATGATTTTCCACCATCCAGGTGGTTCCTGTGTAGCATGTCTCTTAGGGCAGCACAGTTTAGTTGTGCCAGTGCTTTCCTTTTGCAGCAGGAGCAGTGGCAGTGCTGGGCTTTCCCTTGCAATGGTTCTCTGGGGCCTGCTGCCCTCTGCATCTGGGTAGTGGGAGGCACTGTTGGGATCCATTTACTGTCTGGCCTCCTGCAGCCTAGTCCTGGCACCCTGTACTGAAGCTCCCGGGTGCTGTGAGAAGGTTGAGCATGCCACCCAGGTTTTATTCAGCTGAGCTGAGCTTGTGGGTGTCAGTAAGCTGGTCAGGTGCAATGGTGGGTACCTGCTACTGCTTGTTGAGTAATCTGATATTGCCTTTTACTGAATAGATGCTCACCAGCCTCATGCTGGGGTGGGTGAGCAATTTGGGCAAAGGAGTGTGCTGTTGGCCAGGGTGTATCATATCCCTGCTAGGTGGAGTTAAGTGAGAGGGAAAAAATTGTGGCTATCCACAGGGTGTTGCCTTTTTCCAGAACCGTGAAGGGTTTCTTCAGTTCTTCAAAATGTCTAGAGTATTATACTTACAATCAGCAAAAATTGGAGCAGAATATCAACGGAGCACAGCTTTCAAACTAATCTTTTTCCTTTCAAGATGACGGTAGGGTTTTAAGCAAAACTTTGAATAACAGATACACTTTTAAATAATGGATGTTTCACGGCCAAAGTCCCTTGGCTTTCCTCCCTGTGCCTGAATGAGAATCCTTTTAATTGCACAACACGTGGAGAGAAGGTACAAAATGCTTTGTGTCTTGTGCTGCTGATTAACTGATGCATATGCTCCTATTAAACATTCAGAGATGGGTAAGTGTATCCCAGGCCGAAGCTGTATGTTATTCATGTTGGGTTTTTATCAGCTAAGGATCTAGCACAAGATGTTTTGTGTTTTTTCTTGTCTGTGCCATGGCTGCTAGTAATTTTCCTCTGTTTTTGGATGTTGGGCCTTTCTTTCTTCTAAGGAGGTGCTCTTCCACGTGAAGAGCTTGCACCTTATATTCTGGGCTCATGTGATGTGGTGTAAGGTCACCTTGTGAAGCAAAGAAGCCTCCTGAGTACATGGAACAAACATTTAAATAGGAGTTTCAAAAATAGCAGTGCTTATTGTTAGGGTTTTGCTGAGATGACTGTACATTCTGGAAATGTTGCCCTGCTGTCTGTGCCAGGCTGAACGCTGTGCCATGGTGTGATGGTGAATCTGCAATGCATGGAGCAATTTGGGCCCCCTGCAGATTAGCTGTGCGGGATGCATGGAGGAGAATTAGCAAGAAGAACAGCAGTATGGGTCTTCCCTGTTCTCATTCTAGCATGCTGCTGCATGTCCCTGGAGCTGGGTCTTCTCCAAGTTAATTCGGTTGTCATGAAAGTTTAACTCTGCTGCACAAGGGAAAAGACAAGTCACTGTGCCCCTGAAAAATGTAAAGGGTGGCTTTGCGGTCAATGTGTTTTTCTGCTCTTTGTCTTCAGTTTCCCCAGTTCTATGAGTGAACCAGTGAAGCAAACCCCTGCTACTAGTACTTTTCCAACTTTTATTTGCACAAAACCCCCTTAAAACAAGAAGCTATGACCCCATTAGCTCCCCAGTTTTCTCTCCAAGCACAAATCCAGATGAGGGACCAAGCCTCAATGAATAAACACTGCTGGAGCCTGTCTCTGTCCTGCTCCAGGCCTCTGTGTCCTGGCTGCAGAGGACTGGACATTCAGCTTCTATAGAGAAATCCTGTGAGTTTCAACTATTTTAACTCAAGTCCACGGAAGACCTATGGAGGCATCTTGTTGGAGTGGCGCAGAGCCCCCTGGGCTCCCTGGTATCAGGCTTTTCTCTTTCACTTAGAGGATTTTTTGTGATTCTTGTCCCTGTGCACCATGGGAAGCTGCCAGCCAGGTTTCTGGCGTTAAACAGAACTTGTTCTTTATCAATTTTGCAGCTTCTTGCCTTAGAGGACAACTGCAATTTAGTTTTATTTCACAAAATTTGACATAGCTCGAGCCTGTGATTTACTGGCCTTGAAGGATATGGTATATGTAACTGTGGAGGACATAAGTGGCTTTTCATGGTAGACGAGTCATAAATTGAGATGAAAAAAAAATGAGGGAAACATTACTGTCCAACTTTACAAGGTAGCACTAAGAACAGGACACAGCAAAGCTATCTGTAACTGTCAAGGGTCTTTATTGTCCCTGATCGTGTGTAATAAAGCTCCTGAATGAGACCTGTGGTCTCAAATGTGAAGGCAGCCAAGGTTCAAGTGTCTGAAAAGACACAAGATGGCAATCTTTTCAAAAGGACACTCTGGAATATCTCGGGGCTAAAGATTTCCAAGCTATTAGCTTTCCTTGCTCTGGCACTTGCTCAAGACCTTGGTCTGTGTCCAGCTTACTCCCTTCCATCAGTTAAAGGAGCCTGAAAGCGTGTGGGGTGAGATGGAAATCTCTGAGGACATCAGCAGAAGCAGGGCCAGTAGTCCTGGCTTCATGTTCCGATCCAGACAAGAGCTCAGCGCCTCTCCATCCTCATTCGTGGTGCGTACACTGTGAGGTGCAGCATTTGTAGCCGCTGGTGTTTCTTCTGAGCCTTGTTTTGACATCTGCATCCCTCTCTTTGCCTTCTGTCACCTCCATATCTTCCAACAGACACAGATCCAGAGGGACATCCCATAGCAAGGAGATTTCAGACAAGGAAGAATAACCTCCTCTGGGCTTTTTGTTTGTTTGTGTGTATTTTTATGCCACAAAAATAGCTTCAGAATTTCTCACTTAAAAATTAATTTTCCCTGTTTCAGCAGGGTGTGGGTGGAAGAATTACCTCTGCTTGGTTTTCAACATTTGCCTGGCAAATACTTCCAGGTCTCTTGGTTTTATATGTTAATTTTCAGCTTAAAGGTTGCAACGCGTTGCAATGTGGCAAGGCGACAGGTGGTGTGATGGTTTACAGGCTGCTTGTGCTTGTTTTATCCGCAAATGGTTGAATTTGCAATGTGTAATGATCTCTGTAAGGCAGTTAGCAGCGAGATAAACATCACTTTTATGGCTGGGGAAATTTAAGGGATGTTGCACAGAAAAAAGAGAGGACCTGAATACTGAAAGCTCTCTGACCTCCTCAATGCAGTTGGGTTTAGCTCTTGCACCTCTGTTGGGCCTTGTGCATCGCAATCCTTTCCAATGGTGTATTGAGCGAGGTGAGGTGCTGTGGCAGAGATGCAGAAGCAGCACAGCCTTTCCCTTAGGGGTGGGAGATGCATGTAGCAAGGACTCAGCATTCACAGCCAAGAGTTAAGAGGTTTGGCTCTAGTGGGAATGAAGTAAGGCAAAGACTGAAAAGTTTTGGGGGGCTTGCTTTGTAATAGGAGCTCATGTAGAAGGCTAGAGCTACCTTTCTGTTGCAGCCACACTGGGGATGTGTACAGCACATACAGCACTCTGTACAGATACGCTTTGATTTTCACCAATAATAGCTTTTTGCAGCTCTGTTTCTCGGTTTGATATGTTGTGGGGTGTAAAATGATTTTTCTTAATTTGCTGTATGCTGAATGCCTCTGGAATGCGATTAATATTCTTGCTTATGTCTCAAAAAATTAATAGGCATGTCTGGAAGTTGCTAAATGACTGTGTGTGGGGTGGTGGTGGGAGGGATGGCTCAGCCCCTTGAAGCTGGAAACAGCCTAATGTGGGGAAGAAAGGTGCAGAACCATGGGTGAAAACTTAAGCATGCAAGCTAGCTACAGGAGAATGTGAAGTGATGCCATGCTGGCCCATCAAGTCCACATGATGGTGCTAATGCAGCAGCTGCAGGTGGGAGCAGGCATGATCTCAGCGTTAGGAGCAACCACCTTCCTCCCACTAGGATGTCCCTGGGCTGGAAAGGCCCCAAATGCCACCTACAGCTGGAGCAGGGGCTTTTATCACTCCTTACCTATAAGCCTGGGAGGTGTGATCAAGCTAATTAGTTAATTACCTGCCATTGAGACTGATTGAGGATGAGGGCTTCCCCCATGCTGGTGCAGGTGCTCAGCCTGCCCGGGAACCTGAGTTTCTTGGTTGGTGTGTGGCATGTGATAGACTGTCAAATGTCTCCAATGCTGGCAGCATGTTCAGGGCTGATGTTTTCACTGTTTAGAATATTTAAGATGAGTTTACGTGCTTTATGTAGCTTATTTACTACTTGCATTTCTGCCTCATGGATGTGATGAGAGATGAGCTGGTTTCAATTTTGCCTTGACTGTACCCAGCCCTTTCAAACTCTTCTGTGCTGTTACATGATGCTTTAGACATCTCCCCAAAAATGTGTGTGTATATAGCTCCCATTTCTAGGGGACTACAGCTCAGGGATGAACAAAGCTTCTTACTGATGCCATTTGAAAAAAAATAATCTCATATCAGAACCAATTAGAAACAACATAAATCACCTGAAGCCACCTGGATTTCTCCTTTAGCTTACAAAGATTTCTGATGAGCCTTGGCTAATTGTTCTCAGTGGTTAGGTTTGGTGTGGGGCTGGCTGTGAGTGGAGCCCCAAGGTGCTGCACAAACACCTGGAGGGCATGAAGAAACACGTTTTCCACCTAAGCTTGTTACTGTGACAACAGCAGTGAAACCTTTTAAAGCAGAAAAGTATGATTTTTTTAAAGTGATAGTGGTGTCCTTTCAGCTCTGACAAATGCTATCTGTTGCGTGTGTTGCCTGCTTCACAAGTCCTGCAAGCTTGATGTCAGTCCTATGGCACAGAGCCTGAATTTCCAAAAAAGCTATGAATCCTTTGAAAATAGAAATATCTTGGCTAGAAGCGATGTAGTTAAAGGGTTACCCTTTTCTTTCGCTCTTTTTAGCCCATCTGGTCCTTTTATCTCTGTTTTTCCTTCCTTCACTTCTCATTTCCCAGCTCCTTCCCCTGGCTCTCTCTTCTTCCAACACATTTACTTCACTGCTTTTTGCTTTAAATTGGTGTTCCCCGGCTGTCTGTTTTAAGCCACTTTTGCTTGAAGTTTGATGTTGCAGGTAGTGTTTCTTCTATCCCCTTCCCCAGCATGGACCGGTACAGAGCTTTCACTCATCTCAAACACAAGCAACACAAGTTTATGCAAGTCAAGCTCTTGAGTCTTCCCTGCAACCCGAATCATAGAATAGTTAGAGTTGGAAAGGACCTTAAGACCATCTAGTTCCAACCCCCCTGCCATGGGCAGGGGCACCTCACACTAGACCATGTCACCCAAGGCTCTGTCCAGCCTGGCCTTGAACACTGCTGGGGATGGAGCATTCACCACTTCTTTGGGCAACCTGCTCCAGTGCCTCATCACCCTCACAGTAAAGAACTTCTTCCTTATATCTAATCTGAACTTCCCCTGCTTTAGTTTGAACCCATTGCCCCTTTTCCTATTGCTACAGTCCCCCAGGTTTGGCTGGCAACAGCAGCTCAAGAAGCTGGAGCTGCTCTCAGCCTCTTCATGTGATGCTGGTTGAACCCTTGCGGGTTCCCAGTATAAATTTGTGTGGTTGATAGAAAACAGCTTGAAAACACCCAGCAGTCGCCTCTTGGCTAGAAACCTGAAACTATTAACCAGCAGTCAAGTGAAAGCGTGGTACATATATGTCTATTGAAAAAATGGGTGCTCATGGTGTCTAGGCATCCTTTGTACCTTTCCCAGAAGACCTGACCTGTCCGTAACAGACCTTTTACTTTGTTCAAAACCTCCTCAAGTTTTGAAGGGCAGCTGTGAAACAGGTAAGAGATGCTTAATTCCATTCTGCTGAAGCAGTGTGGTAGCACCAAGACAGCGCTTCCCTGGTTTGTTCCAGGGAACAAACCCTTCCCCTGTTTCTTCCAGTCGGCTCTCGGTACAGCTAAGTGCTAAGGGTATTCTTTTTATCTGAAACCTTGAATTCTGCAGAGACCAAGTGCTTATTTCTTAGGATCACCAGGGGAAATTTCTTATTCTCCCAGTAGGGTGGAAATTTCAAGGTCTGAAGCTGTAATACATGTAGTCTTCTAACATCATTAAAATAGGGGTTTTCTGATGGTTCCACTGTAATGCAAAGAATACAATCCTGCCTGTGAATTCCAAATCAATCGGTGTTGCAGTGTCACGGTGAAGGTAATTTGAAGGTGCTTATGCAAGGTCAGGGAAAGCCAGGACTGCCAGCGTGTGAAAAAAGGAAGGAGGAAAAAAAGCTCTTTTTCTGCAGGTCATCCAATGTTCCTCTGTGCTGCCCTCGGGCTGAAATCTGGCTGCTCACACTCAGCAAATGGGGCTTTGGGGGTTAGGAAACCATGCGTGCTTTCCCTGGAGAAGGGGGAGAAGATGGCATATCGCTAGGCTGCTAGATGGAAGATGCTGGCTCTCGTATCTAGCTTTTACTGCAGCTTTCTGTTGCCATTTGACATAATTTACTCCTTTTTTTTGTTTTCAAGATGCCTGGGGAATTTGGAAGAGGGTATCCAGGCAGGAATCCCTGGTTGCTTATAGACTGAGTCCATTATTATTGCACTATAAAGACCTGGATGAGGCATTGCTGGGGTGGGCTCCAGCTCCATCCTTCCTGCATTCTGCCACAGGCAGCAGCCAGTGGGACAGATGTTATTTACTTTAGCTGTGGCTGAGTCTGGATTAAACCAACAACTCAGCCATCAGGCTTTATTACTATTTAGGAAGTGTGAGGATATATAAAGGAGGATACTTATGGCATTAGAAAGCACACAGGAGAAATATGTGGGTGTTTTTGTGCTCGGGGGGCTGTGTGCTCCATCTCCTGGGTGAGAGCAGACAAGGTGATGGGTAGGGTGACCCTCAGGGATACAAACAGCTGTGCAAATGTCCCCGGGAGCAGGGCCAGCGGGTCGGTGTGTGCTGGAGGAGCGGAGGCTGCCCTTTGCCCGTGGCCCATGTGGCAGTGGACTTTGGCAGCAGCGTATGGGGAGCAGAAGGAGGGCCCCGGCGGCCTCCGAGCAGGTGTGTGTGGCTGCTGTGGGGGGTGCACAGCAGTGGGAACCCCTAGCTGGAAATTAGGGGGGCTCTCGTTGGGACTGAAATGATGGGTGCCAGGATGCTTGTGCCCGGGGGGTGTTTAAAGCAAGGATTTAACTCTGGTCTCACCTAGAAAGGGTAAGCACTGAGGTGCCTCTGTTCAGACCCAAGTATCTTCCTCAGAGCTGAAATCACCCAAGTACCTTAAACTTTGAGTGTGATGGGGTGACAAGTGGTTCAGACAGCATCTGCCTGTGTTGGGGAGGTTTGTGTTCCGATTTTGCAAGAGGACATGTTGGGGCTTGAGGGTGGCATCCTTCCCTGGTAGCTGGGACTTCACCTGTGTGTTGCCGTGGGCTGTCCTTAGGGTTTCCTCTTTTGCATGGGACCATTATAAGTGAATCTGGTGTCTGCTTGTACTGCTATATTCTTGCTGGAGCTGAAAAGCAGGAGAAAACCCCTGTTTCCACCCCACCTCATAGCTCATGTGAACAAAGCTCCATTTCTCCCTGCCTCTTTCGCTGCTTATTTATGTGAGGATAACTCTCCCTGCCTGGCTCGTAGCTTTGCCAATATCCCTTTCCCTTCCACATACAGCGTTGGGGTTTCACCGCCTTGTCACAGAGGTAGAGGTGATTTCTCACCTGCTTAGGAAGGCTGTGAGCGTGGTGCTTTGCAGGGCTGGCTGGAGGTGCATGAGGGTGCTACCTCTTGCTCTGGCAACAACTGGATGCCTCTTGCTTTAAAAAAAGGACCATTTCATCCTGGTGTTTTGAGGGGAGCTTCAAGTTCAGGCAGATGTGGAGATCGCTTTTCCTTGCCTCTGGGAATTTTGGGAAGGATGCTGGGTTTCCAGCAGGCTTCCAGAAGCAGAGCAGGTGGCGAGCTTCATGAGGGGCCCTAACAGGGAGGTGAAAAGCTGCTGATCAACTGCACTGTGACTTCATTGCTTGCAGACCGCTAAAGCCATTTTGGACCTAACCTCCGCTTCCACCCCAAAACTGGAGAGGATCCCGCTGGCAAGCTTGTGATGGACCCCCAGGCCCCTGCCCAGCCGCCCCAGCCCTGGCAGAGGCAGGCAGCCCGGGGAGCATGGGGAGATGTGCTCCGTGGCCCCCCGCTTCAGCCCAGGCGGGGGGGCCTCCGCGCAGGGCCCCCACCTCGGCCCGGCTCCTGGGATGAGGGTCACCCCCCTGGCCACTCGCCCCGCAGGGACGCCGGCAGGCTCAGCAGGGCCGAGCACTATGAAAGCAGCTACCCCAGCAGGCCGTACTCCAGGTGAGAGCTGCACAACTTGGTGATGCTTGTGCTGAGCCCCCTTCCTGTTGTAAACCTTCTTACAATGAGATCTGACCATTTCACCGCTGCAGTCTGGGGGCTTGTGACATGGGTCCTGCCCTTGGAACTGCACGGGCGAAATGGCGAGCAGCCTTGGGGAGGCAGTGCGTGACTAAGTGGTGTCCGGCTATTAAGTAGCTGGTGACTTCTGTATTTCAGGCTGCATAGCAGTTGCAGCTCTGATTTCTTCCTACAGCTGTGACTTCTGTGGTTGCAGTTTTACAGGCTTCATCTCAGTCCCGAGGTGCATTTTTCTTGAAGGTTTGATTAAATAAATTTCTTTTTTACAAAGCACAAGGTGAACAATAAAAATATAAATGGTATATAGGAGCTAAAGGGAGCTTGCAAGCTCAGCTGCTGAAACAGCGGAGGATGGAAGGATAAAATGCGGGCTAGACGATGCTCTCAGAGCTGAGAAATGGCTTTGAGTGCTCCAGCAAATTTGGGGTGATTTGCCTGAGTTATTGCCCTCAGCGAGTTATGGTGTAGATATGCGGGTGTTTGCGCTGAGGTTGTATAATGCTCACACTGGGAAGAGGGGTGTTGCATGGGGCTCACCAAATCATTGTCAGTTGTGAAAGGCCTAAGGTATGCGAGTGCTGGGTGGGTGGTTTGGGCTGGGCTCCAGTGCAGAGAGAGTCCCGCTGAGCTCTGCGATGAACATGGCAGCTCTGGAGCTTGACGGAGAAGGTGCTTTTGGGGGAATCTCTCCTAAAGTATGGGTGAGAGCTGATCCCCATGACAAGTCCACACCACTGAGCTGAAAGTGGGCATCATGTGAAACTGCAGTGCACAGCTTTGTTATAGAGCACCTTCTGCTGCTCCTTACAGATGCGATGCCGGACCAGTTTCTGGCACTGCTGCTGAGCAGGACACATGGACAGGGGACCTGGCTTTATTTGCATCACATTTTCTGCCTCTAAAAGTCTATCTGGGGCTTAGTTCTAATCCTAAATAGGGTCTAGAACCTGCAGTGGTGCCCCTTCTGTCTCAGATAAAGTATGCTGTGTTGTGTTTCAGGCAAGGATATGAAGACCCCCACTGGCAGTATCCAGCAGCCAGCTACAGGGATGACTACATCTACCAAAGCTACCAGTGGCAGCCAGTGGCCTGGCAGGATGACAGAGGTAGGGGCTTATCCTTTGGGTCTGCAGATGGAGGCAGCTTGTTGCAGGAGAAGAGGCTTTTCTCCAGGATGGGTGGTTCTTCTGGGGCTTGTACATCTCCTAGGCTTTCCTCTGCCTACACTGCTGCACCATTGGTGCTGTTCTCCCCATGCAGCACTGCCTTCAGCTTGCATTTTGAAAATGTGAGCAGGAACCAGGTGCACTCAAGGGAATATTTGATCCTGATCTCCATGGCTAAAACCCTGTGCCATTCCTGGTTCCAGGCTGAACTCAGTGCTGGGGGTGCTTTGTGATCATGGTGTCTAGGGCCCCATTTTCACTCTTTCTGGAGTTCCTGGGCTGAAGAAAAGGGGTAGGAGGAAAGAGAAAAGGACATCAGTGCTGCGTTGGCAAATGCGTACAAGGCCTTATCATACCTCCAATGTGTCGGGCTAATTTGGAAGCAAATGGGATGTGCATGGCAAATTGCCTGACTCATTACTTTTCTTTCGCAACTTCATTACGGCTTGCAGCTCTAGATGGGCAACGCTAAATCTTGCTTCCCTCTCTAGACCTGAGACAGGGAGAGCCTTACAGCAAGAGCACCAATTACCAGGACCAGCACTACTATAAAGGTTACCACCCCAACCTGGCCACAACCTCCCCGGGGCCAGACAGGTAAGGGTGGGCAGTCCTGGCATCCCCTGGCACAACAGTCTGCTGCAAAATTATCAGGTCTGTGAGTGGTCACAAAACCTCTGACCTTTAGGGTGTCTCCTTTTGCCTGCCTGCAGGAAGGAGACCTACAACTCCTATGAGGAGAGCTACACCCTGGCTGCCAGGAAGGAGAGGGCAGGGGGAGAAACCCACAGCGGTGACGTGGGGGGTGCTGGTGGCCAGCCCCAAGAGGTAACCTCAAAATGGATAGGGATGGATGACAAAATGCTTGGGGATCTCCCAGAGATTTTTGGGAGCAATCCACACGTCCCTCCTTCAGCTGGGAAAGAGGCTGAGGAGAAAAGGGCCGCTTTACTGTGTTGCACTCATTGCCTAATAATCTCTAGGGATTATTATTGTGGGTTATATTAGTAATTGTGAACTCTCTGTCTGCTGGGCTGTCGTTCCCCCAGGCATGGTGCTGTACACTGCTCCTGCACAGGTCCAAGAGCAGGACTGAAATCCAGGCTTGGTGGGATGCTTTTCTGCATCCTTCCTAGGTAGCTCTAAGCTGTGTGTCATTGTTGGCTCTGTCCACCAAGTCCTGCTCCATCACACTTGTGTCCTGATCACTGTTTTGCCAAGAGTAAATTAAGAGACCAAATCAAAGCTGCTCTGGTTTTGCTCCTGGGCAATGCTTTGTGAGTTCCCAAGCCCCATCTGCTGGCTGTGTTGAGGAGTCTGTGCTAGGGCTAGGAAAGCTGTTGGGCTAGATTGATGGCTCATGTCAATTACTATAAAAGCCAGTGGGTATGATCAGGGAATGTGCTATGATGAACCTAAGATGCTCAAGAGTGTGAACTGCTCAGATAGGATCTGGCTGTGTTAGCTTCTCCCACTGGGCACTTCCATGGAGCAGCAGGGCCTGTCCCATTGCCCGAGGAGCAGAAAAGCAGCGGTGTCCCTAGTTTCTCAGCCAGGTTTGTGTTTTCTCCCTTCCTCGCAGCCACCAGGCCAGCCCAGCCTGCTCCTGCAGTACCGCGAGTCAGGGCTCAGCTCCAGCGGCTATGAGCTCAGCCAGTACATCCGTGATGGTGCTGACCACTATGACCCTGCTCTTCCAGGGACCTGGGGCCTGGCACAGGCAGGTGAGGTGTGATGTGGCCCTGGCCCCCTCTGACAAGGGGGGAGCAAGAAAATATATGGCTGCCATTAGGCAACTTGGTCTTGTCCTGGAGGATGTTGTGCAGGCACAATGCATGACTTGGGGGCTGCAGGGTGGGTCCATTGTCCAGTGGCACTGCTATGGTAGGTGCAGGAGCTGTCACACATGCCTCCTGCTCTAGAGACAGTTCTTGCGTGGGGGGAGTCAGTGGAGGGTCACTTAACTTGGAGGACTAGGTTGGGACCTGGTTACGTCCTCCATAAAGGAGGTGGTGTGGGGTCAGGGTGACGGGGCTTACAGTGGCCTGTGTGTCATTGCAGGGAGGCCTTTGATGTCCACCCCGGCCCCAGCAGTACCCCTCAAGTTCTCGCTGCCACACACGGTGGTGTGCTTTGGAGCCGGAGGCCAGCTGGTGCTGGTGTGTCCCCACCACCCTGCCAAGGGGCAGCTAGCTCTCGTCGAGCTACACAGCCTGGAGGTATGTCACATCCTGGCACCCCAAACTGTCCTCGGTCCCCTTGCTAAAGTGACTCCATTCACCCTGAGGGATGCAAACACTCTTCCTCACCCAAACAGCCTCCTTAGCAGCCTTCTCATCCCCTGCAGCCGTCTTTTCTTGAGCCCACATGGACATCCTGCATTGTGTCAGCCTGTGCCTGAGCATTGCTTTCAGCCTTTGGGTCCTGCATCCTGCTCTTTGAGTTCTGTAACCCTCGTCATCTGTGACCTGTTCACAGTGAGGTACAGATGTGGCCCATACCTCTTTGAAGGATAATTCTATTCACCTTTCTGAGGTGCTTCAGTACAGAGGCCGTATCCATCCCCTCGGTCTCCTGTTTTGCAGGCATTTTTTCCTGGAACTTAGCACTGGGGTCCATGTGATGGTTTAGGGTCTATGCTCTGGGGGTTACCTTAACACAGCACAGAGAATGGGTTCACTAGTGCTGTTGAATCTTTGGCCCAGGCATTGACTTTCAGCTAGCCCAGCTGTGGCTGGTCTGATTGCTGGAGTCCAGCTGCTGAATTTGCTCTTGTTTTTTAGGTAGTCCTTCATGGCACAAAAGAGCTGGAGGAGCTACAGGCCTTCCCGGGGCCCCTGGCCAGGTATGCTGCATAGGCAGGTCCAGAAGCAGTGGCCTCCAGGCTGTGCTGGCATGGCAGCACCCCTCCTTTGTGAGGATACATGAGCTCAAAGCAGGCTTTAAGGTCCCCATGGTTCCAAGATACCTGCAAAGGCCAAGTCTAGGTTCAGATTGGGAGCCCAGCCTCTTTGCTGTGACGTAGGTTGGTTTGGACTGTGGGAGATGGAGGTGTTTTTGAATATTCAGAGAGTGTGGGCTTAGTGTGGTTTGTATGTCTGACCTTATTTTGTACTCATGTCCCAGAAAACTGATTTTTGAAAGATTTCTTTGGATGTCTAAAGCTCTGGGTCAACCTGTGATTTAGTTTTCCCTAAGGTTTTTGTCCCCCCAAGGCTGTTGAGCACAGCAAGGTCAGATCCAGTATGCATCTTCATCCAGTGTGAGCCTGGGGATGAGTCATGGTGTGTTGCATCAGGTTGTCTCTGTACTGCACTGGTTACACCAGTGTGTCTTCTGGCCGCTCAACCAAAGCAGGGAGAGAAAAGAAGTGTGCAGAAGGAGAAAACCCATTTTCTGAGCAAAAGAGCTGCTTATGCCCAGAAGCTGAGTACAAGACCTGGAGGTTACCATTTGTGCCAAAGGGGATTTGGGGAAGCTCTATATGATATGTTGGTGTGATTGAGTCAGGATCAGCATCTCAATCCCCAGTCCCTCTCCCTTGGCTGAGACACAGTCTCAGCCACCCTTTCTTTCCAATGGTCTGATTATTTCATTGTAAGAGAGCAGTTCTGCCTGGCTTGCACATAGCTTAAAGGTTTCTACTTCTGTTTCATACCCAAAGGGCTTATGTGGTCACAAGCGTGTCTTTCTCTCTACGCTACGCCTGTTAAATAAAAGATAACTGCCTGTATACGTGCCTACTCATGCAGTCTGGGGCATCCATGGCTGTAACAGCAGCACAGCAAAGCAAAACTGAGGTTCTTTGCAGATGGATGGATGAAAATATTAGGAGGGCAGAGAGGGGTTTTGAGATGCACTCTGTATCCCTGAAACAGAAATCTACAGAGTCATAATAATTATAACATTTAAGCATTTTTGAGCTTGGTGTGGCCAATCCGGTATGTAATCATTGGCACTGGAGATCTCCATCTGTCACTTTGAATCTTTGTCATCCCCATTAGTGGACGTGGGGACATGTTGAGTCTGATGTCCTAGATTGCTATGCCTTACGTTTCCTTTGATGCCTCTCTTTGCTGCTGTAGGGAAGATCTGCACAAGGTGGATGTGATGACATTTTGCCAGCAGAAGATAGCCACAAGCTGTGATCTCTCAACACAGAGAGGCAGAGATTCGTCTCTTCTCTGGAAACTCCTGGTCCTTCTCTGCCGGCAGAATGGGGTAGGTGTCTGGTGGAAAGGGCTGACTTTTTTTGATCTTAGAAGTGAGACAAGTTATGTGCCCCTTAGGTGCCTCTTCATCCAGTGGTTGTTTTCACGGGGAATGTACCTTAAAATCATCCCATTCCCATAGTACTATCAATCAGCTTGATACTGCCTGGATATTTGGAGCAAACCCTTCTCTGTGATTGCTTTTCATCCTTGTGAACTACAAACAACCCAATGCTATAGCAGCTGTGAAAGGGACTGGTGCTACCTTGATTGAGGAGCCAGTGCTTATGCTTGAAAGGGGATTATTCCCTTAAACCAATGAAACCCACCCAATCTAATCTGTGGCTTCAGGGTGAATCCTTTGAAGGTCCTGCTAGTTGTGCTGAATCTTTTGCCCTCCAAAACTGTGTGCTGGTGGCCAGGGCTGGTCTTGTTGGGGAGATGTGCTCAAATGAGGGTACAAATGTAAGGGTGTCAGACTGGAAGTGCCATCAGCCTTTGCTAATGGGGAAGCCTCGCTCCTCCCCTTCCCTTTTGCAGTCCATGGTGGGCTCAGACACAGCTGAGTTGCTGATGCAAGACTGCAGGCGCCAGAAGTACAAGAAGCAAAACCCTGCAGCAAAACTGATCGGCCAGACAGATGACGAGTGGATGTCACGCCAGACGGGGACACTGGACCTCATCACAGGGGATGTCCCGCCCATTGTGGAGACACAGGCACAGATAGTGGAGAAGTTTACCAAGCTTCTCTACTATGGCAGGAAGAAAGTAAGTGGTGAGTGGGATCCAGGACACAAGGCTTTTTATTTTTTTCTTGGTCTCTTTGGCCTCTTCCCTTTAAAGGGAAGACTGGTCAAGAGGTGCCTTGTGGTTGTGGGATCAACCCTTCGAGTTGTGCTTGTACAACAAGGCTTATGTCAGTGATTTCCCTACCATTGGGAATTGGGATGAGGCCTCAAATGAAGACAAGATGCAGGGGGTTTTATGAGCACTGTGGATTTAGTTTGCAGCTATGTGATCTCAAGGGATACCAAAAGCCACAGGGAGAAAGGGTGGTTGGATGCAGAGAAGGTTGCGTGCCCAGGCTGGGATCCTACAGTGATGGTGTTGAGAGTTAACAGGCAGCACAGACCTGGAAATCCAGTTAAGACAATATTTCTATGAAGGTCCCAGTTCTTGTTGTGGTAGAAAAATAAAGGGGCTTTGTGAACACAGAAGAGTGTTTTGGAGGGTATTAGTTAAAGCCAGAGGAGTTATTGGAACTCTTCTCTGAGATGGGTGAGCAGCAGAAGGCGGCAGGGGAGCAGAGTTAGTGCAATCGCTTTCTCTTTTCCACCTTGTCTGCAGGATGCTCTGGTCTGGGCCATGAGAAACCATCTCTGGGGCCATGCCCTCTTCCTCTCCAGCAAGATGGACCCTCGGACCTACAGCTGGGTGCTCTCCGGGTAAGTTGGAGAAGCTAAAGCAAGGTACAATGCTCTGTGACTGGCTTTGCCAAACCTGTTATCCCTTTGGGTGCCTTTAGCCTCAGTGCACTGAAGGAAAAAAAAGCACTGATTTCAGTTAATCCTTTCAGAGGGGGCAAAGTGGGGGTAGCGTATCCATTCTGATGGTCTTCCTGATACATGGGAGAAACCAAATGAGCGCTGGAAAGCAGAAGGAAAGCCATTTCCTGGAGATGTAGGGTGGGTTTGTTCTAAGTCTTTGGCTTTGCCCTTGCTGCTCTAGCAAAAACCATTGGGTTAGGGAGAGCTGAGCCATCTTCACTGTGATCCAGCCTAGTCTGAGCTGTTCATCCCACTTGCATGAATGTTTTCTGCTGGAATTAATGTACTTAGTCTGGATCAGGTTGATCCCTTCTGGGAGAGTTAAGCAGACATTTTCTCTCTTGTGCAAACCGAATCCTTTTAAGGAGCTTTTATCCAGTGTTGTCCCGGAGACTTGCCTGCTCTGGAGGTAATGCAGATAATCAGCTTGGTGGGCTGATGATCCTTTTCGCCTTCTCCAGGAAGCCCCTCAGGACACTGCTTTCCTGGGGCATTTGGGACTTGCCCTTGGAGGTGAATGAGGGTTTGTGGTCCCAGCACAGCAGCCCTATCTCTGCTGTCCTGCTGTCTCCTCACAGGTTCACCAGCACACTGGTCACCAATGACCCCCTGCAGACCCTCTTCCAGCTCATGTCAGGAAGAATGCCTCAGGCAGCACTGGTCTGTGAGCAAAAGGCTGGCCCCAGCCTGTGTACCCCTGTGCTGTCACCTGCCTGTGACATCTGCCTTGTGGTGACCATCTTTGCTCACCCTTGCTCTCCTCTTTTCTCCCTCCAGTGCTGTGGAGATGCCACATGGGGAGACTGGAGGCCTCACCTGGCTGTACTGTTGTCCAACAAGGTTGGTGACATGGAGGTGAACCACCGAGCCATTGTCACCATGGGAGACACTTTGGGTGAGCCGAGTCTGTTGTGAGCAGTTATATTCCTGCTGTCTTGTAATAGTGGGTGGACACCTGCAGCGTTGCTGTGCATGTCCACGCTGGCATGGATGTGCGTTGATGCCCACATGAGGTGTCACATGCCTGAGCAGTAACAGGGGTGAGATGTTGGTGGATCCCTCACTGCCCTTTGTGCTGGCAGAGAAGTCAGACTCAGGCACATCCATTAGCTGCTCTTTTGGAGATGACTGGAATGGCTGGACCCTGGGAGGGCATATGTAACTGCAGGGACTAAGATGTGCTCTTGGTGGTGGGAACTCTCAAGGATTTCATGCCAATAGTGACACCCTACAGAGTTGAAGCTGGAGCTGGTCCCTGGTCGGGCTCCCCTGGTTCTACCACTGAACTGAAACCCCTCCTAGGCACAGAAAGCAGCAATTGGGGAATACAGATGAAAAACAGGGAGAAGGGAGGAATCCAGGTTTGCCTGGACAGGGAAGAAAAGTGGGGTGGTTGGGTTTGGGTTTTCAGTGAGCTTGGGGGCCTCCAAAGCAATGCTGACTCACACGGTGACCTCTCAGAACTAAGTATTTGCCTTTTTTCCTCCCATCCAGCTGGCAAGGGATCAGTTGAAGCAGCTCATTTCTGCTACCTGATGGCAGATATCCCCTTTGGTTACTTCGGAGTGAAGGCAGAACGCATGGTTCTGCTGGGCAGCAGCCACCGGTGAGTGAGCCCAGGAGGCAGTGCTTTCACCAGAATGACATGTCCTTCCTTACTCCCATCCCCGCGATCTCACTTTTATGCATGTTTGTCGGTTTTACTGCTCTTAATGTGAACTTTGCTCTGGGCTTCTCCAGCTGCAGGATGGCACAAATGGTGAATTGGTTTGTGGGGCTGTCTGGGGAGAAAGCTCTGCTCCTGCTTGCTGAACCTGCCCCTCTCCTCCGCAGGCAGGGGTTTGCCCAGTTTGCCAGGACAGAGGCCATCCAGCGGATGGAAATCTTTGAGTACTGCCAGTGGCTACGGCAGCCTGAATCCTTCCTGCTCCCCTTCCAGGTAGTGGAGATTTACAAATACAACCGGTGAAGCAGCTCAGGCCTGCCCCAAAACATGCATCCATCCCTCTGAAGCCAGGGATTCAGGATGCTTTTCAAGCCTTGTCTCCTTGCTGGTGCCCTGTCCAAGGGGTTCCTCCAGAATTTGGGTCATGGTGTGTTTAATCAGTGCTTGCTCAGGTCTGGATGCTTTCTTGCTCTCTGGGGTAATGGATAGAATTTTCATGTTGCAAGTAAGTCTGCTGCTGTCTTGGGCGCTGCACAGACTGGGTAAGTAAATGAAGACGGTGGGCTGGTGTCTTCTCCCCACTGCCCATTTGCTGGCTCTGGGCTGGCCTTGCGACAGTGGTGTGGTTTGGGGATGAGTGGAGGTGTCCTCAAGTTGCAGATGACCTCTGGGTGATGAGAACTGTGATGCTGAGTCATGCTGGGATGATGTGCCATGGCAAAGGGGGCCCATGCCTGTGAGCGTCTCCTTGCCCCCACCTATGTCTGCTCTGTTTCCCTCTCCCAAGGTGTACAAGCTCCTCTATGCCTCTCGCTTGGCTGACTATGGGCTCCCAGCCCAGGCCCTGCAATACTGTGAGCAGATTGCCACCATGCTCCTGGGCCAGGATCCGGCCAGCCATCCTGTCCTGGCCCAGCAAGTGATGAAGGTGAGTCTTGTACCCCTATGCATTCTTAGCAGGATATGATACCCATTCAGGACCTAGTGTAGTGGGAATCGTCCTTGGAGTTTCCCAGGGTTGGGGGTGCTTGGCTGACCAGCCCCCCAGGTTTGCTATGTACTGAATGCAGCAAACCCAACACCTCCATGGGGTCTCTAATACCTATGGATCTAGGGTAGAAACAAAGGAATTGTGTTGACTGCCAAGTAGGAGCAGAGTTATTTGGAACCAAAGGAGGTTTTGTACTCTGGAGAGGCTTTTTGAACTTTTAAGTGGCACAGACTTGAGAAGCTGAAGTGTGAGTGCTTCATATTTCCCCTCCAGCATCATCCCACAATTCCATTTACCTGCCAGGGGCTCTTTTGGGGTGACAGTGAATAGAAGCATGTCCCAACTTGTAGCACTGAGCCCAGCTCTTCCGCTTCATGAGCAGGGTGCTAGGGCAGGGAGGGGTGAAACAAAGTGTCCCAGTTCCCCCTGGGCATGTTGGGCTCTCGGGAGAGCAGGTCTGTGCCTACTCCATGTGCATCACCAGGGCAGTGCTGAGGCTGCTTGAAGCCTTCCTCTGTCAGGAAGGGGACAAAAGCTGTGGTGCTGTGAGATGAGGGGCAGCAAGGATGCCCTTCTGAAGCAGGTGCTGCAGAAATTGCCCAAAGCTTGGCTCGCATAGCCCCCCCCCCTTATCACTGAAACCTATTTACTAACAGCCTCTCAGATCTGCTGTTCTGCTGGGGATAATGCTTCTCCTGGGAGAAAACACTTTCATCTGAAAAACTAGTGCATTCATAGATGCTCTTGTCTTTGATGTTTTAGACTGTGTTACAAATTATGATACACATTAGTGTTTGATTAAGACTTCCCCTCTTTTGAAGCTGGGGACGATATACAACCAGGTGCTGGTTCATTAATATTGGATCAAAGTGCACATTAGCTTTTGGATTAAACATTCCCCCCGTTTAGGAGTAATCATGCTTATAATTTCCTCTTTCCTGCAATTGATTTAGGATGAATGCATGTGTGTTTCCAAAGGGATGGGACAGTGGATCTCTAGGTAGTGCAAGCTCCTGGCTGAGTGCTGGGTTACTCTGTTTTTTTGTGGCCAGTCTCTGCCTCAGGCTGGGCTCTGACTGTGTGGGTCAGGTCTTGCTGTAACCTCTTGGAATTGGGAAGTGTTTTGTGCTGGTTTGGACATTGTTTTTAAAAACTTTGGGAATAGGATCATGTGGCCACCTTAAAGCATAGAAGGTAAATGAGTGTGAGGGAGCTTGACAAACACCAAAGAAATGGGTTGATACCAGTAAGAGAAAATTCAGTAAAGAGTCAGATGAAGAGCAGTACTTTGAGTGTCATTTCCCTTCATCCAGCTGTCTTAAACTGGACCCTTACCTAAGCAATTTTTCCAGACCGGGATTTAGCTCTGCATGGAGCCCTCTGTTTCACCCTGGGCTGGTGGGATGGGTCACCCTAGAAGAGCTTCTTGCTGCATTGATGATAGCTGCTGGAGCCCCATGTCATTGAAATGGCTGAAGCCACGGCAGCACAGGCCCCCCTCTTGGAGGAGAAATTAGACATGCAGCAGCAATACTGCAGAGAGGAACCTGGGGGAGATAGTGGAGCATGAAAAAAGTACTGAACAGCAACGTAACAGGATGCTGTTGCAAAAAAAGAAAAAAAAGCCAATGTTATAATGTTCTGGGCTATGAGAATAAGAATGGCATGTGTGAGACAATGATGTGATAATCCCCCTGTGCTCAGGTCTCAGGGCTCTTGGCTGGGCACAGTGGCCCAGCTTGAATGCTACACTTGGAGACAGGGCCAAATTGGAGCAAGTGTGGAAGAGGAGAGCAGGGGCGGTAAGAGACTGAGGGGAAAATGACCTCTGAAGAGGCCATGAGGTTATTTTTTCTAGGCAAGATTTTCTAGGCAAGATCTGCTGGGGGAGGATGGGGAATGTGATGACAGCCCTCTGGCACGCAGAAGGCTGTTTTTCAGGGGGTGGTGCCTGACTGTCCCCACAGCTTCTAGGGGAGCAGGAATAGAGAGGCTTAATTTGCAGCAGGGAAGATTTCACTAGGATATTAAGAAAAACACTCTTTATCTCTAAGGATGTGTTAAGCACCAGGACAGTCCTGGGAGGCTGTGAAATCTTCCCCTTGGAGATTTGCAAGTGCAAATCAGGCAAACACGGGCACGCAGGATTTTCTCGTGCGTTGGCAGATGGATGAGGTGTCTCCTGTCCCTGCATTTGTGTTTTCTGTGTGGTTACTAGTGATGGTAATATTTGCTGCAAAGCCGGGCGAGGAAACAGCCAGGCGAGCCCTTGCTGAAACCTTACCAGCTCCCACCCATGCTCACAGGATAGGCAAGGGGCTGATGCAGAGCCCTGGGAGCTGGTCTGTTTCCAAGGGTCATGGTGGGGTATCCCGCAAACCTGCCTGTGGCCCAGGCTGGCTGTCAGGGGGCTGAAAGGTGCTTCTTTTCCTTGGAGTAGAGAAGGATGGTAATAGTTACCTGCCTCTGTGATGTGCTGTGAAGAGCATCTTTGACATTGGCATTCTGACATCTTTGTGGAGGTGTCTGAGGTAGCCCTGCTGGGAGGCTCATCTGCTACAGCACCTCTCTGTAGCAATGCAGGAGAGGGAATAAATCTTGCACAAGAGGCTAGTGTTTTACCCCCATATTTTGAAGTGTTGCTCTGGTGCTGTTTTCCCCTGGGCCTGTGTGTCCAACCATGTGCAATTGCTGCAAGGGTTGGTCTCTTCCCTGTGGAGCTGAAATGTGTCATGAGTGTCATTGCCCTCCTGGTTCTGCAGCTGGCCGAGCGGCTGAAGCTTTGTGACCCTCTGCTGCTGGAGATGCCAGAGCAGGATCAGATGCTGGAGCCTGACTGGCTGATACAGCTCCGAGACTGTTGCCGGGAGTGGGAGGTAAGGAGGAGCGGGGATGCTGTGGTGCAGCCACTCTGTGTTATGGTTTGTCTGCAGGAGCATCCTCCTCCTTAGCCCTGAATCAAGGGGGTGGGTATGGAAGTTTGAAGTCTGTTGTCCGGGTGCCTTTCTGCTTGGCTTGTGAGCTCAAAGATGTGGTGTCTGCTGAGGGACCTGCACCTTCAGCAGGACCAGGGGGTTGCAGCTCCTAAGGATGTGAGCAGTGAGGGCTGCAGAGCTTTGCATGAGGCAAAGCACACCTTTTTCTTGGCTCAGGAATGGCATCTGGGTGGTGGGTGAATAGTGAGCTGCTCTTGCCGTAAGGATGTTGCAGATGACACTGGTGGGGCATCACCTTGCAGACACATGCTCTTGGGACCCTTAACCATGGTCTGGTCCTTGCATTAATGCTCTTCATTCAGATTTCTTGTCTGCTTTTGGTTTTGTGTCCTTTTCTGGCTGAAGTTTCCATCCCGCCAGCTCTCAGCAGGGCAGTGGTGCTGCAGCCCCTTTCACTTGCTGGGAAAGAGCTGTGGCCATGCTGATATGGGTCTCACCTGTAATCTGGGGTCCTGCAGCCCAGAGGGGGTCGTAAACCCCAGACTCACAAGCATCATGCTTTCCTTTACATCCACTTTGTGGTTTCCTTAGTCTTTGTCCTGTGCCATCCCTTTTTCCATCTGTTTTATCATGTTTTCCCTCTGACTTCTTGCAGATGGAAGATGACCTCCCACCAGAGGTGCCACCTACTCAGTCAGGGCTCTCCTGTGCTGCTGCAATGATAGCAGGTAAAGAAAATGAAGCAGCAAGTTGCAATCACCACAGTATGCTTCTCTGCATGTGCAGTTGTGCTGCCATGGGCTGGGGAGCAGCTCCCTGGACCATTTCTTAGCAGCTACTCCTTCCTTCTTGCATCCCCTCAGGACTCCAAATTTTGCTCCTGCCTGGATGCATCCTTCCAGTGTGGGGCTGCCAGGGATGGGCTGCAAATGGAGGGGTTGATGCTTGTGCCCTCTATACGAAGTCTGAGTAATTGGGCATAATTACTGCAGCTTCAGGAGACCCTGCTGGTGCTGTGAGAGGAGAAGGGGGCCTAGGGTGGGCAGCTGAATGGAGCATGTGCCTGCTGGCTAAGCCTCGGGGGAGGCAGCCTTGTTCCCAGGCAGTCCTCTGAGGGTGCAAATTGAAGCTGAACTAAGGGGATTTCACACTTGCAGAGTGAAAGATTTGGGAAGGAGCTCGTCCTTCTGTGTGCTGAGCTGCAGGATGCATGTTGGTGAAGCCTCAGCATTTCCCCTTCCCTTTTTATCCCTTTGCCTTGCCTTTTGGTTGACCCCAAGAGTCCACTCCAGTCACAGTCCACCCAGAGGGTCAAGAGACATCAAGATCAAGGACATGAGCTTCCCCTGGGTGACTGTCAAGCGAAGGGCTGGAGAGCTTTCCTTTCCTAGCTGGGCAGGCAGCACATCCATGGGGATGTCCTATCAAGGAGAAGTTCAGGGGCTGGTGACCCATTGGTGTTGCTTCACAGTCACTTCTTATCAGCAGGATGCCCCAGCACAGCCCCACTGCTCCTCACTGCTGCTCAGATACAGCTTTCTGCCAGGAACACTGGCACTGATGGGTGGAGAAGAAAGGCAGTTGCAGACAGGATAAAACAGGGCAAATTCCTCCAAGCCATTTCTTCCTATCAGCTTTCCCTGCTGCTGCCAAATTCCTCTTCAAAGAGCTCTCCCAGGCAGTAAAAAGGATCATCAATCCTGATTGCCTTCTGCTGCTATCAAGGGCTGAGGCTATGATCATCCTTCCCTGGAGAAAAGGCACAGCTATGATGGGATGGCTTCTCTGAGGAACTAGATCTGCTCTATGTGGTCTCTGCAGCTTGCTTTCCCAATGCTTGGTACTTTTGTTCATTGAGAAGGCCATCCAGAGTCACCATCTGAGGGTCGTGCATGCACAGAAAGCTGTCTTGGTACTGAATTCATCCATCTTGGAAAGACAAAGTCCAAATCAAGGTGCCAAGCTGGGATCTATGTGGCCACAGTAACCTTCCCCTCCACCTTTACAGCCCGGATTGGCCTCCAACTTTCTCTGGCTGAGCTTGCCAGGTAGTGCAGAGGTGAGCATCCATCCTCCTCCCTGTGGATCTCGAGCATCTCCAGGCTGTGAGGGAGCAGCTCACGGATGTGAAGCCAATCCTGAGTAGGCTGGAGGCAATGACGGCAGGCAAAGCAAAGGGTTTTGTTAGCACCACATCCAACAGGTGCCATAGTCTGTCTCCAGGCTCAGACCTACGGGATCTTGGTCCTGCCTGGCCACGTTCCATGGTGATAGACGAGAAACTTTCCAGTGCCCAGCATGTTTCAGGCTGGAGGCAGCAGAGCTGGAATGAGCAGGACACAAACCTGGGACTGACAGCAGTGTGCTGCCTGCGCTGTGACTAACACCAGGCAGAGTAATGTGCGTGTTAAATAAAACAAGCCCCGCTTGCTCAACCTACCTTTCAAACAAAAAAACCCAACCAACTCAACTCTGAATAAATCTGCCCAAAGCAAGGAACGCATACGTGGATGCTCCTGTGGAGCAGGAATGAAGGCTTCCTGCTGAATTTTCTTTTCTGCTTGGGGTGTGCAGCAGGAGTGGAAGAAACGGCTGGAGGCTCCTTTGAAGTGCTGGCACATGCTGCTTGTGCTTAGTTTCTTTGCTTCCGTAACATTCCCCTTCTAAGTTCATTTGCAACCTCAGGCACGTTCCCAGGAGGTCGCCCTTCCCTTCCCCAAACCCTGCCTTTCACAGCCCACCTTCCTCGAAGCCTCTGAAGGGTCCCTGCTGCTGTGTTGTGCCCTACCTCATCCCTCACCTGTGTGTGGCCCCTGGAGTCCCTCCTCACCCTTGGCTCCCACTGATGTATAACGGGAAGGGGAAGATTTCTGTCCAATGGCCCAATGAAATGATAAATTCTGGAGTAAACATTTTTTGCAGATGAAGAGCCTGGCCATGAGCTTCCCCAGAGTGAAGGCTACCAGCATGACCAGTACCAGCCTGTGCCACCCCAGGGACCCAGCTCCCAAGAGGATGTGTCCCTCTGCCCTTTGGCACCTGTTCAGGACACAGCATCACCACTGCTCGGCACTGGGCAAGAGCTGCAGCCCCCAGCACTTGGCTCAGGGACAGCCACCCCTCTGGGAGGGGTTTTTGCTGAGCCCCCTCCACCGGCGCTGCTGCCAGCAGGTAAGTGCTCTAGTCTTGTTTCTCTGTAAAACTGCCTGCCCCAGCTAGCAGTAGGGGTATGGGGGGTCCCTCGGGGAAGCGTGATCCCCTATGGCATGCGTGTTATTTCAGCTGCTGCTCCCTGCTAGCACTGCCTTCACACAGCACCTCATTTCCCTCCAACCTTGTCCTAGATGGGGAGCCATGCTTGCCCTGGTGCTGCGCATGCAAACCAAGTCCAGCACTGCTGGCCACCCTGGGCAGGTGGGTCTTCATTTTTAGGACATCTTGCCCAAAGCAGCAAGGGAGGACAGCTGTGGGTTGGTGGCAGGGCTGCTGCTTTTCTGCTGGATGGAAAACCAGCTTCACATCCAGCAGCACAAGCCAGGTTTGAGATGCACTGGTGCAGCCTTGTGACTTCCTCCCTGGGGCTGACAGGGACCAGAATGGCCTTTTACATCTCTTGGGTGGGGGGAGCATCTTGGCCGTGCAGCCTTGCTCTAGGGTGGGATGATACCAGCACTGAAAATGCCTCTGATAGACATGGCAGGAGCTCTTCTGGCCAAACCCCGACTGTGACCTTCCCTCTGTTCCACAGGAGAAGCTGGGGAGCCCTGGGCTGCCCCGCTGTCCCCTGAGGGGGTGCAGCCATCCCTCCCAGCAGAGCAGGTGAGTCAGAGGAGTCAGGGAGCTGATCCCACTGGGAGCCCTGCGGGGATCTGGGACTTGCTGGCTCATCCTTCCACTCAACTCACACAGAAACTCCCCATCATGGTGCCAGCTGTGTTGTCTTGGGTGCCCTGATGGGTTAGAGTAGCCCCCTCTCCAGCCTCCTACCTCTGGGTCTGCCTGCTGCACCCTGCTATGGGTGCTCCTTCTCCCCAGCTGCTGTGTAAGGGATGCGGAGGTCCCCAGAGATGCTGTCTAAGCCTGGCATGGTGGAATCTTGGCAGCACTCTGATCGTGCTTTGGGGTGGCTCCTCTGGGAACACCACATGGCAGCTGCATCTCTGATGCCAGGAGGGGTTAAAGGCAAGGGCTCGGACATTCTCGGAGAGCTCCGCTGTCTCCTTGGAAGATGACAGCCGGCCTTCCTCAGAGAGCATGGCTGAGGATACTTCTGAAGAGCTGGCATCATCAGAGGCAGTGAAGCTGGATGAGGACAAGGTGAGCATGCTGGAGCTGATGTGAAGCCTTGTGCTCTGAGCTTGTCTGTTTCTGATGCTTGTTGGGCTTGTCCTGCCCCTGGTAGAATGGTGCCCACTTCTGGCAGGTATCTGGGTGGCCATGGCATCCTCCCCTTCTCATCCATTTCCCCTGTTTTCCTTTGTGACTACCGCCATTTCCCAGAACTCTGGATTCAGGTGGTTTGGTTGGTTTCGGTCAAAGCCCACCAAGGAAACCTCTCCGAAAGCTGTGTCTGAGACTCCCCCAGGCTCCCCAACACTGGAACTGCAGGTAGGAGACAAAAGGCTGTCCAGTCCCTGAGTAACAGGGTACAGCCATGAGGACAGGTGACAAGGCTCCGCCATTACTGACTTCGTCCTTGTGCGGGTGGCTGGGCTGTGCCATTGCACAGCTCTTCATGGCCATAGCTGCTCTATGCGGGAACAGAGCAGGGCCAGGAGCCCTTTTAGCCTGGAAGTCAATCCTTGATTAATAATAACTGTAAATTTATAAAAACTCTTTGATCCGGGAGGCCCTCTGAGCACTTGGCAAACTCTGGAGATTGCTTGCCCTCCACTGGAGCAGAAAGCAGCAGCTGCTGAGGCTTGGGCAGGTTTTAGGAGCTGAAGGGAAGGAAAATCTCTTTAATTGGAAGCACAGCAGAGAGGGGGAAGCAGACATGCATGGTTATTCCAGTCCTGGCTGAGTCCTCAGAGTGACGTCCCTGACTGCAGTCCCAGAGCAGAAAATTTTGGGATATTCTTCCAAAACTAGCAGGAAATGAGGAACAGAGGGTGGCCCAGGGACACTGGTGTCTCCTTGCACTCTACACACGCGTGGTGTCCAGCCTCCTGCCTAATTTTCACCTCTCCAAGTAGTTTAGGTTATGACAGGAACCCCATCCTGCTGAGTGGTACCCCAAAAGTGTGGTGTGGTATCTGGTGCAGAAGTCTTCTCAACATGCAAGGAGCTTCTGCTCTAAATGGGTGGATGTGGTTTCAGGAACAGACATCGCCATTCCCACCCGATACCCCTCTTGCAGCTTGGACGACCCCTTTGGCTCAGCCTCCCTCCAGAAACCCTGGTAAAGGCCACATGGGTTGCCTTGCCCCTCTCCCTGTCAGCCTTTTAGAAGCTGCTCTTCTTAATTTTAAGGATTGTTGCTGTTGCATGCCCCAGGAGGGTCGCAAGGTGAAAATGCTTTTGCTGTTCCTCTGCTGTCCATTGAGATTAAAGGCTCATGGGGTGTGAATGGTGGGGAGTCAGCAGGAGAGCAGGCAAGGAGAAGAAAGAGGTATTTGTGTGTGCTGGGGGAGCCCAGCACACACAAATGTCCTTGGGGTGGCTGTTAATTTTCTTTCCATTCACCCTTTCCAGACTGGGTTCCATGAACATCCACCACCAGTGAGGACAGTCCCCCTGTTCAACCCTCTCCAGGTCTCCCAGGTGAGAGCATCCTTCTGAGGTGTTGCTGGGTAGGGTTGAGGGTGACTCCTGGCTTTTTGGATGATGCAGATTACAAGCAGTCTGCAATGGGACGGGGGATGAAGGGGGGACCAGCCCTGCGTATAAAAGTTTGATTTATAAGACAGTGAACAGTGGGAGGACAGTGACAGGGGGTGTGTGATGGAGGAGGGAAATGAGGGGTGATGCTGAGGACAGCAGCTCCATGTTTTCGGGTACACCCCTCCCTTACACCATATCTCTTTCTTCCCAGATCATTACTGCCTCTCGACCCGCCCAACCCAGGCTGCTTTCCCAGTGGCGCTACCCCAACCCACTGTGAGGCAGAAATCAACAGCAGTGACCATTCTGAACCAAAATGGTGTTTGTGATTATTTTTGAAGGGGGTCTTGGCTGGGCACAGTGGCCCAGCTTGAATGCTACACTTGGAGACAGGGCCAAATTGGGGCAAGTGTGGAAGAGGAGAGCAGGGGCGGTAAGAGACTGAGGGGAAAATGACCTCTGAAGAGGCCATGAGGTTATTTTTTCTAGGCAAGATTTTCTAGGCAAGATCTGCTGGGGAGGATGGGGAATGTGATGACAGCCCTCTGGCACGCAGAAGGCTGTTTTTCAGGGGGTGGTGCCTGACTGTCCCCACAGCTTCTAGGGGAGCAGGAATAGAGAGGCTTAATTTGCAGCAGGGAAGATTTCACTAGGATATTAAGAAAAACACTCTTTATCTCTAAGGATGTGTTAAGCACCAGGACAGTCCTGGGAGGCTGTGAAATCTTCCCCTTGGAGATATGCAAGCGCAAATCAGGCAAACACGGGCACGCAGGATTTTCTCGTGCGTTGGCAGATGGATGAGGTGTCTCCTGTCCCTGCATTTGTGTTTTCTGTGTGGTTACTAGTGATGGTAATATTTGCTGCAAAGCCGGGCGAGGAAACAGCCAGGTGAGCCCCTGCTGAAACCTTACCAGCTCCCACCCATGCTCACAGGATAGGCAAGGGGCTGATGCAGAGCCCTGGGAGCTGGTCTGTTTCCAAGGGTCATGGTGGGGTATCCCGCAAACCTGCCTGTGGCCCAGGCTGGCTGTCAGGGGGCTGAAAGGTGCCCTTGGAGTAGAGAAGGATGGTAATAGTTACCTGCCTCTGTGATGTGCTGTGAAGAGCATCTTTGACATTGGCATTCTGACATCTTTGTGGAGGTGTGTGAGGTAGCGGGAGGCTCTCTGCGTTGCATGGGGTGAGCCAGCTCCTCTCTGTAGCAATGGAGGAGAGGGAATAAATCTCGCGCAATGTCTTCTGGGTTGTTTGCCTAGCCTCTGCCATCAGTTTTGTGTGTGCTGGGTGGGTTAAAGTTAATGTTAACGGGGTCAGAAAAGGGTGTCCGGGGGAGAGTAGTCTGAATTGGGTTGTAGGGCGATGCCCCACCTCACCCATTGGACTCAGCAATCGCCGGCCGTGAGTCTGTTTCAAAGCACCGCGGGGCCATGAGCATCCGCCGGGGGTGCCTTGAGGGGGGAGAACCCGCCCCGGACCCTGCTCGGCTTCTCCTGCCCAGGCCGGCTCTCGCGGCGCCCCCCCTTTCTGGTGGCTCACCCGCCCGTCGCGGGCGGGGCTCTGCTAGAGCCGCTGGCGGCCCTTCCCTCAGACCTTCCCCGAGGCGGGGCCGGAGTGACGCGCACCCAGTGCGTGGCCTCGGCGGTGAGCTTCCCCCGGACGCAACAACCCACCCCGCCGTAGCTATATATACACCCGCGGCTGCCTCCGCTTCCAGGTCAGGGTGAGCATAGCGGTACCCAGCGCGCACCGCGCCGCATGCTAATGTGCACCCGTCCCTTCGTCGGAGGAGGAGCCGGGGATGTCCTCCGTGCCGCGGCCGAAAGACGCCGCAGGGAGCGGGGACAGGGCCCACCTGTGACAGGCGATGGGGCTGGGGCCCTCCTTGTGATAACGGGTGGGGCCGAGACCTGCTTGCAGCAGGCTGTGAGGCCGGGCCCCCTCGTGATGGGCTGTGGGGCCAAGACCTGCCTGTGACAGTGTGAGGCTGGGGCCCGCTTGTGACCGGCTGCGGGGCCAAGACCTGCATGTGACCGGCTGCGGGGCCAAGACCTGCTTGTGACAGGCTGTGGGGCTAGGGCCCCATCGTGACAGGCTCGGAGGCTAAGGCCTGTTTGTAGCAGACTGCAGGGCCAGAGCCCACTCGTCATGGGCTGTGTGGCCAAGACCCGCTCACAGCAGCCTGTGGGCCCAGGGCCAGGCTGCCCTTGGCAGGCCCGGAGAGGTGCTGTGAGCACCGGGGCAGTGTGCGAGCATGCGGGTGACTGACTTTAAAATGCTTCCAGAAGCATGAGCATCCCTAGTGCTGGGGCTGTTTGCTTTTTAACAAAGACTGTTGAGGGCGATGCAAAGTCAGGGCTTCTGACTGAGCAGACACTGCAAACACACCCTGAGCGCGGCTCACCAGGCTCTCCCTCCTTCCAGGGCTGCTTGCCTCTGGTTTGGCTTGCAGGGCTGCACAGGTGGAAACGACTGGCCAAGGCTGGGATGCTGCGCTGGGTGAGTCTGGCTGATTGCAGCACACAATTCCAGCAGGTTTCCTGGGGTTGGAGCTGCTAGTCCTGGGATGCTTCTGCCTCTCTGGTGTGGGTAGAAGGACCCCCCGGCTGCGATGGGGCTGTGGCACTGCTGGATGTCCTCACAGCTCTGTGTGCTGTAGCCCTCTGCCTGTAAACCTTTATGTCCCTTAGTCCCAGCTGCAGGACGATTTGGGCAGCAGTGCTTGTGGGGCAACCTGTGGGGGTGAATATGTTGCTATCTTGGTTTTGTAGGGGCTTTTTGCTGTCCTTTAGTCTTTTGAGTTAGTTTAACGGGGCTGAGCAGTATGTAGTTCTCACCTTGGGCATTAAACATTTCTGAGATTGAACGTGGTCTGTCCTGTTCTTCAGGCAACCTCTTTTTTGGAGGAAAATGATAAGCACAGATGAGTTCCTGCTTGTATAAGTTTGCAGATCTGGCAAATGCTTTTAGAAATCTTGTGGTTTTGGGATCACACCACAGATCCTTAGTTTCTGACTCTATTCTTGATCCCCCTGAAGTTATAAGGAATCGTGTAGCAAAGTTTTTCTGAAATAGTGTGCTGCAGAGCTCCTAAGAGGCAGCTCAGTGTGCAGCCATGCATGAGGGGATACAGGAGTTTCCTTGCTTGCATGTAGCCTATTGCACTCTTAAGCCTCAGTACCATGCGGTTATGGAGATCAAGAGTCATAAAAGAGTGAAGAGGCTGGATCGGCCTTGTCTGGTGTACACATGATGTGCGTGAGTTGGGTATCAGGCTTCAATGGAGGAGCTAAAAAAGAAGAGGAGAGGCTGTGGGTGATAGTGGCTTATTGCAGCAGGGAGGGCATCTTGGTTTTGGTGAGATGTGATCTTCCATTAGCTTATTTATGTGGAAATGTAGAGGTGGGGTGGCTGGCTGCTTGGACTAGGAAGGTTGGAGGAGCTTTTTTCTGTGCGGCTTTGGGTGCTTCAGAGGTGGTGAATATGCTGGGAAACCTGGGTGCCTGAGGAGTTTGCCTGTGAGTTTCTTGTGGCCTCCCAGTGAACTCGAGGTAAACTGGGACTAAGACTCTCTTTTTCCTTCCACATCCTCTCCTGAGAGCGCTGGAAATGCATAAACCTGATGCTAATTGTTACTCTGACTGATAGCAGCAATTAGGTTCTGTAATTCGAGATCAAGTCCCTGCTATGTGGAGTGTTGTAACTGCTACCTCGGGGAGCTCTCTGCTAAATACTCTGAGCTGGGATGCTTCGAGGAAGCTCTGGGATTCTCCTAAATGCTACCAGCTTGTAAAGGGAGGTGTGTGTGTTTCCACTGAGCCGGACTAACTGTGCCCTAAACACCATGATTTATTTCAGAATCACACACCTGATCTGCTGGTGAGAGCTTGCACCCTCGCTTCCCACTGCACTGCACAACTGGCTGCCCAGCCTCTTGGGGAAGGGTTGCTGCAAGGAGGCACTGCCTTGCCTGGCTCTGCAGTTCAGGCATCCACTTCCCAGGTGCTTTCAGTCTCTTGTGGGCATGGCAAGGCATGGCAAGGCCATGCTCATTTAGAAGTGTTATTTATTAGAAGAAGTGCTGGGTGATGACCCTGTCTCTGTCCCTTCAGCTCCTGATGACATCTGTGACGCAGCTGGTCTTAAGAGGTCACTTGTTTCACCTCACTTAATGATCTGCTGTAGAAAGCAAGCTTTCATTGCTTGCTCGAGTGTCAATGGTACATGAATATTAATGAAACCTTGGTGGTCCTTTGGTGCTGTCATTGCTGCGGAGAGCTCGTTTGGAGCTGCTGGGCAGTGCGGGGAACTCTGTGATGGAGTGATAATAAAGTGTTCATGAACTCTGCTCTGAGGTGCTGCTCAGGACTCTGAACTTGCAGGCTCCTGGCACAGCAGTGTGAGACTGGCTTTTCTGAAGCTGGCTCTGCACAGCAGCATGAGCATCAGCAGGGGAGGGACTCACAGGGATATTTTGGGTGCTGCAGGTATGGGAGAGTTTCTTGGTTGCAGCTTCAGGTGGCAAATGTTCTGGTTAATGGAACCTGATGTTTTCTAAGGCTCTGAGGTGGGATTGGGGCAAATGCAGATGCAATATAACATCTATAAAAATGGTCTCTTTGGGCTGCTGGTACTGGGTGGGAATCACCATAAGGAATGGGATGGTGGCTGTTATATGCACAAGGGAAGAGCATAATTTTGAGTCTGCAGGAAGCGAGCTTTTGCTCCATTAATCCAGGCAAGTCCTTTCCAGCTTCTGCTACCCTGGGTGGAAAAGTCAGGGTTACAACTGAGATCTTGTAAATAAAACAGTTGAGTTTGGAAAAATAAGGCTTTTTACATACTAATCTGGAATATATTACACAATGCATGCTGCCTTTAATCAGGGTATGTTTAATATCTGTGCTTGAATGGCAGCAAAGTTGTTCCTCAAAAGATTAACTTGGAGAGAGAACCCCAGATCTTGCTCTGAGCTCTTATGTGGCTCCTGATATGAGAGCCCAGGGTTAAGCTGTGTGTGGTAGATAGTTGGTGGCTCTTCTTATCTCTGGAGAAGAATCTGCTTCACTCCTGGAGTAGAACAGACTTGACTTGCTCTGCTTTTGCTTAAAGCAGTATTTTCTTCCCTTCCTACCTCAGGTGTTCCCTGGCTATAGAGGTTGCAGGAGAGTCCTTCTGCATGGATTTCTGCTGGATCAGGGCCATAGGATTTTGGCAGTGCCTGGTTATAGTAATGGGCATTAAAATACGTACATCCTTCCTAAAAACCTTCATATACCAGTGCCTGTAGGAACTGCCCCTTGACCAGGTTTTTGCATCATGCTATATTGCTGTGCAGCCTTTTGCTACACAGAGGGACCATTCCAAAGTCCTCTGATCAAAAGGAGCATTGCCTTTCCTGCAGATCCTGCCAGATGTAGCACAGCTGAGCTCATTTGGTCTAAAAAAAGATGGGTGTTGGCTTGTGTCATCTCCAAGCTTATGGCCACTGCAGGCAGCTGTGTCTTAGCAGTTTAGAAAGCCTTCAGGGCCTGAAGTCTGCCTGTATTCTGCAGAGTTGCTCACCTCCTTCATTTAACGCTCAAGGGTAAAATGCAAAGGTGGGAGCCAATGGCTGCGTGTTAATTCTTATCACCATGTCCGGCAACCCTGGTCAAACTGGCTTCCTTTTCCAGTAAGCAAGGTATGAACAGATCAGAAGGCTGATCCTCCCTCCAGCTCCCCAAAAACTCACAGAAGAGCATGGCCGATGTAGGAGCATCACGTGTCCGGGGAGCTGGCTAATCAATTCTGCAATGTGGTTAGCATGGCCTGGGGGGTCGTGGCAGAAGTAAGAGGAAAAGGCACATTCGCCATGATAGGAAGACTAGGACTGCCTTTAGGAAAGATGCAGGATGGTTTCACAATTCCTCATCTTTGCTCAGACACACTGGCGATCCTTAGCCCTCTAACGATCGTAGGAAAGACAGACCTATAAAATGTTCTCTGAGCCTGTGCCCATGCACCAGTGTATCAGAGAATAATCCATGTGAGCAAAAAACAGGAGGGGCTGCTGTACCTGTGAGCCCTGAGGGACATATGCCACTGCTCTTGGAGATTTAAAGTTCTGAATATTACCTTGAGGATGTGGGTTATATTTGCAGAGGGGATAAAAATCAAAAAAACCCCAAACTGTTAGAAGCCTTTGGCAGTGTATGGTGATGAGTCACCTTTCTTGACATGTTTGTCTTCAGCGGAGATTGTATCTAGTGGTAGGATGAAGAGAAGTTGCATTCTGTATGGTGTTAATTACAAAGGGAAGATCACATGAAAATCGAAAGAAATTGAATCCTACTGCATTTGATATTCCCAGAGTTGAAGTCCTTGGTACATCTCATTAGTTTAAAAACCCTGATGGAGAGAGCTCAGCTTCGAACAGGAAATTGATATGACACTGAGACCTGGGAGAGGATTAGCTGCCTGCCTCTGAACTTGTCCAAAGGAGTTGAACATGTAAATGTTCCCATAGAGCAGCTCCCTGTGAGAAGACATGCTGGTTAATTAAGGCCCCTGGGACCACACAGCTGCAGCGAGGGAGGGGTAAAGTTGGTGTGTGAAGTCTTGCCGCTGTGATCTCTCTGCGTTGGAAATGCTGCATGAGCTGTATAGGCAAGTTCAAAGCTTTGAGTGTGCGGGCTCTACTTAGGTGCTAGTGAAAGAGATGCTTTGTTATACTTCTCAGTGAGCTTTGCCGGCGCTGGATTATGATTGAACTAAACAGGGTATGGTATTCTGGGACTAATGTGTTGTCCCGTCTGCAGAGGGTGTGTGGCTGGGAGGTGAACCTGGGTTTTGCTCGCAGGTGGCAAAGGGTTAGGTTCCATTTTAAGACTCTGCAGAGATGCTGAGGGCCTAGAGTTCAACACCAAAACACATCTGGTTTCTGTGACCCATCATCTTTGCTCTAATGGTATGAAAATTGTAACACCAAGGCAATGTCCTTGCTGTATACAGAAAGCTGCAATTGGTCTTTTTTTAGATTTGCCAGGGAATGAAGGCCATCAGATATGCCATGTTGTCAGTTCGTACCTGTGAGCCTGTCTGCTTTGGGCCCTGCTGGGTTTACCATCCTGATGAAGCACTTTGTAACAGCTGTATGTGGAGAGAGGATATTTCCCATTTTCTCTTGCAAACACCAGCCGGTGCTGTGTGCACTCTGAAGGCGAGGTGCTAATGATGAAGGATCCATGACAGCACACCAGGGTTTTCAGCAGTACTTTGCTACTTTTGAAAACAAAATGTGTTTGGATTAACTGTGATCTCTGCGGTGGGTGGAGTTCGCAGACCACACCAGCATCGCCATGCTTCTCATGTATTCACAGGGCAGTTTCTAGTTGGGACGCTGCAGTCCCTGGACAGGTTTACTGGAAGGAGGGCTGCTTTGCTTCCAGTGGAGTGATAGAGGCTGTGGAAGCCTGCAGGGATCTGGCTGTCAGCGTGATGCCTCTGCTTTGGACAGAAACTCCTGACCAAGTAGCCAGGAGGTGACAATCTGTGCATCCTTCTGGCATGGCCCTCCTAAGGGGAAGATCTTGTCTCTTGTTGAAGCAGTGGCCTGTGGCAGGCTGTGTGGTCATGTGGAGGCAGGGAACCTCCTCATCCATCCTCTGCCTGTGCATCTCTCAAGCCTTGCTTAAAATAAACAGACCTTCAGGTTCTCCCTTGGAAGAACAGCTCCAGTGAGGAGCCCCAGAGGAGAACCCTTGTCCCAGCACAGTGCATCACTCACGCTGACGTTGCTGCTGGAGATGATGTTGGCTGGAGCAGGGAGCTGTGCTTTATGTAAGTTGATGGTGTTGCAGCTTCCATGTAAGGATAGCCTAGCTAGGGACTTGCCAGCTTGAAAAAGACGTGAATGAGGAGGAATTGAGACACACCTATAAAATCACCCAAGAAGCTGATTAGGAGGCATTTGTTTGTTGTTTCCTGCAGGGCAAGAAGCTGGGGCTCTCCACCAAAAACAGTGGGCTGCCGAGTTAAGCCAAACAACATTACATGCTGGGGAGTGGGGGGGTAGGGACTAATTTGGCCCTGTAAACTTTCCTGGGATGTTGTGGAGGCCAAAAAATATGAACATTTTAAAAGGAATTTGGCAATTTCATGGCAGATAACTCTTGATGATGGGTTTAAACACAGCCCTGAAGTGATTTATATCTTGAGAGTTTGTAAGTGCTGGGCTGCTAGGAGCTGGAGAAATGTCATGGGAAAACACCTCCACTTTCCACCTTCTGTTCAGCTCTTTCCATTAACATCAAGCTTGGTCGCTGTTGGAGACAGGAGGCTGAATTAGAGGGACCTACGGTCCCCTGGCTGATGCTGTCATGAGTGGACAAAGGTGGGTAAATGACACTCCCATGTGTCATCTGAAGTAAGATCCTCCTTTCTGGGAGGCCATTTCAGGTCTAACACTGGTGATACATGTTCCTTGGTACAGGCAGATGCTCGAGTGACTCCTTCAATGCCCACGCCTGCCTGTGCAGAAGTTGAGGCTGTGTTTAGGGGGTTGCTTGCTGACAGTTCTTCTGGGCAGGTTTAGAGAATTAAACAGTAAGTAGGATTAATAAAAACGTATCAAAATATGTAAACATATATATCACATCTCTTTGATAATGAGGGAGCAGTTAATAAGTATTTGCAATCAGTTTCTTACGTGAAAGCTTTCTCTGAAAGCATTTCTGAGGCTGCTCAAACAGCTCATTTATTTCCATCATTTTAACAACCTGTTTTCTCAAGGCAATTGAAATGACTTGCTTAAAGAGCTGTCTCCCCTCCTCCCCACTTACAGTATGCTCCGTTTTACTAAGCCTTTGCTTGGTTTCTGGCTTCTGGCTGTGTCCTGATCAGCTGGAGTGGATCCTAGACCTAGAGCTGGCTGGGTTCCTGCCCTGATGGAGATATGTTGGCAGGGCAGGTGGGCAGCCTTGGGTGGCAGTGACTGACTGGGTTATAATCACTCATGTGGACATCCCTACCCAAAAGCCAGCACATGCAGGAGCTGCCTTGATGCACGGCCTGGGTATATGTGTGTCACTTGGAAACACTTGTACTGGTTGGAGGAGCACTTGTTTTGGCAGCTTTGGGAGCAGGGCACTTCTTTTGCTATTCTGCTGAAGCAACTCTTCTCACTGATGTGTCTTGAGGGCTAGTAGGATACTGTTTTTCTTAGTCACCCAACTGCTGTGCCTGGTACTTACAGTGCTTTGATGAGCCATTGTATACATCCTGGTTCTGCTCTGATGTATAGATGCAGATCCCTACCTGCTGCTTCCAGGACATGTGGGCATCACGTAAGTATGGATGACTTCTTTCTTTGGGCTGGTGGAGCAATATTTCTTCCTCTTTGTAGAAAGCCACATGTGGGTAGGTGGCTGGTTCCCAGAGCAATGCGCCTCTCGAACACCGTATGATTAGTTGGGGGTGGTGCAGGAATAGTCTAGATCTCCATGATACCAGTCCAGCAAAGGTATACCATTGTCTTGGTCCTAGCACAAATGAGTGTTGGGCCTGCGTCTCTTCCTGAAAGAGCTCTGGAGCTGGAGTGTGTAGTCTTAAAATGTTGCTGTCCTACCTCCCACCCTGGGCACGTCCCAGGACAAAGCTTTGAAAGGTTAGTGCAAAAAGTGGGGATGATCCCTGCCCATTAGCAATCACAACTTACCTAAGGAAAGTTGGCTAAGGAAAGATACCAGACGAGTGAAAGCTTCAGCTTTCAGGGCTCTTTTCCATGTACAAGGATTTCAGTGTTCAGGCTGTGCTGCTGTTTTGCCTTCTGCTGAGGCCTGGGGAGTTGGGAGCCATGTGGCTTGTGGTGTTCCCCTGTTCCCTGGGGTTATTTCCTGTCCTCTCTGAGGATGTGTTTGGGCTCTGCTTTTTGGGATAACTAATAAGGCTGTCAGACCCCTTGTGCCAACAGCCTGAGAAGATAAATAGTCTAACATGTGCAGCTACCTTCACAGGTCCTGAGGCCCCAGCAGGAACCAGCCCCATGACAGATGGGCTGACAAGTGGGGCTGACACAATTGGGTCAGCGCAAATGGCGAAGAGATGGAAGCTGTGACTCTTTCTCCCTTCCACTTGGCACCCCAGTGCCTCTGGGCCAGACAGTGGCCACTTATCACCACCTCCTTCGGTGACTGCTGTAAGCTGCAGCATGAGAGCCTCATCTAGAAGAAAGTCACCAGTCATGGTCATAACACTGCTCTGTGGAGCTGCCATCTGTCCTCTCCTTGGATGTCACTGCCAGGGCAGCCTGGGAACATAACCCAGCACTGATGCCCTGTCAGGTAAGCATCTGGTTAGACTGTGCTCTACATTTCTACCTTCCCAGCACACTGTGGTGCTGCCTTTCTCCAGAAAGGTGAGCCTCATGTACCTGCACATACAGATGTCTGTATATATATATATTTTTTTTTTTTTTTTTAATTTTTTTTTTTTAAAGAGCTCCAACTTTGTGCTTTGTGGCTTGGTGCCTCTTCCCTTGTCTGGCCTCCTGCAGCTTCAGGACTCTGTGCCTCTCCTCTCTCAGCTGGAGCCTGTTTGTGTGCTGAGGGAATGGTTAGCTGTTTGGAGAGGACTGTGCAAATAATTGCATGAGTTTCTTCTTTTGTGGATGGGTGAGGAAAAATTGGCAAGGCAGCTGCAAATGAGTCTTATGAGTGTCCTGGAGTAGGGAGCTGAGAGCCCTGAGCCAGTCTTAGTGTGCAAAATCCATAAGCCACGAGCAGAGCTGCTTCTAGGTTCAGCATTCAGTACCTGTTACGGGCTGAATTAGTCCCTAATTTCTGTCCCTTATAGTTAAAATGACTTGGACATTTCTTTTTGAGACGGGGTATTGCTTCTGACTAAGTACCCTACAGCCATGGCTGTACTGACTATTAACTTGTTCTCAGAAATGCAGTGTTCGTCTTGCCTCCGGCTCAGTGTAGGCTGGTGCTGTCACCTGTGCTGTGGGGCTGGAAGAGGTGCTTTGCTTTGCTGTAGGAAAGCAAATGCTGAGACACATCTGAAGACTCAGTGGCTGGAGGTTTAATAAGATCAATACCACCTCTGCAAAAGATTACATGGTATACTAGGCAGCAAATAGACCACTTCTGCTGGATTTGGAAACCATTTATAGAGTCTATTAGGGATGGTAAGGTGGAAGGGATGTATCCGGAGTGAATCGCACAGATGCAGTAGTTGGGACTCCCACATTAGGGGTTTTGCAGTCTATTAAATCGCGGAATTAAAAGCAAAATAAATGAGTTGGTTTTATTCAAGAACCTTTACCTGCAGCCACATCATCAGCCGCCATGGCAGAGCTGGGCTCTGGCACCCTTCTGGCTGTTTCTGCTGCCTGTAGAACGGCTGAGCCAAGGTGGCGGCTTGACTGTGTCTTAAAGCTGAAGCTTCACGCTTGCAGAGAGAACAGAGGAGAAAAGAGCTGCCCAGATAACATATGCTTGCTCCTGTATCTATTGGCCTGTGCTGCCACCCTGACGCCTTGAAAAGTGTTGGGAGAGGATGTCTGTCAGGCTTCTGTCATGACAGAGAAGAGCCAGTCAAGGGGCAAGCTTGGACATTCTCGCTGCTCCCACTTAGCAGCTTCTTGAGTCTTCCACTGCGCAGTTGGCAAGTCAAAAGGTGTCTTGTGCTCTGGAACATCCCTTTTTCCCCTGTTCCCATCTCTTGTGCCACACCACGTGCTCTGCAGCCAGCGTCAATACTGCTGCCATACGTGTCCCATGGTGGGCTGGCCTGAGTTGAGGAGCAGCTTTCGAAACAGCCTCTCTGGGCCTGAGCCACTCTGCCAGCCTTGTTTGAGCTGCCCTTGTGCTGCCATCACCTCCTGCAGTGTGCCCTCGGAATAATTAACTCTAATAACAGATGAGCAATAGCCTGCCCATAGGAGCCTGCTCGGCTCCTATCATTTCTCCAGTGCTCTGTCCAGTCTCATTTGAAATGCCTTGCAGGATGAATTACAGTGCTCTGAGGGAATCTGCAAAATAGGATCACAGGCCAATTGAATCCATCTGCAAAGTGCGGGAGGATAATATATCACCCTATGGATGGATTCCACTCCCCCTTTTGTTGTTTTAAAACTCCTGAACCTAGTAAGAACAACAGACCCTTTAAGGAAAAAGCTTTGTGGTGAAACAAGGAGCTGTATCAGGCTGTGCTAACTGAAAGTGGGTGATGCAGAAGGGAAGTCAACGCTGAGGATGTGCATGGCAGCAATGGGTAGGGAAGCAAGTCAGGGATTCATAGTGTGCTGCTGCCTGGCCTAGTCACTCCGACAGCAGAATAACATCATGTGAGGCTGTGGGAGTGTGCCATGGGGCAAAGTGTGCTGGGGGAGGCAGCAGTGGAAAATGTTTACCAGCCATGGCAGGCCTCAGGGACAAATAACACCCTGCCCAAGTCAGTCGAAGCAGCCTCAGTAGGAGCGATGCGGGTGCTGTGACCCGCATGGAGGTCTCCAGTACCTCAGCCCATCTCAAACAGCTCTGTGAGCTGACATGAGGGCTCATGAGCTGAACACAGCCCTCGGGGTCTGAATTAGCAATTCCTGGCTGGCTGGCCTGGCCATGCTCCCTGGGGAGCGTGGCTGAGGGCGCTGACCTCGGCTCTTGGCTTTGGTGTGGTTGGACTGCCAAGGAAGGAGTTAACCCCCTTGCACTTTGGGTGGGTTGAGGTTGGCCTAGTGTTAGCTACCAAGCCTCCCTTCCTCTCCAGCTGGGATGCTCTAGCCATTGCCCGAGGGGGAAGGGAAATGAGTTAAACCCATCTTCAGACACGTTTGTATTGATTCTGTCACTTTCTTGCTGCTTGCTGACAGGTGATGGATGGCTCATAATGCGACCGGCACAGTACATTACGTTTCCCATCCAGGGACTCCTAAATCATTTCAAATTTTCAAATTCCCTAATCAATATTTTATCAGTAGCAGAAGAAAGCGGAACAGACCCATTTCTCAAGAGGTAGAAGAGTGAGTGTGTGTGGATGCGTGCCTGCACATACGTAGGCATGTGAGTTTGTGTATTTATAATCACAACTAAAGCACTGTTAGTACAACAATTATAATACCTGCAACCATAAAAGTAAATACAGAAGTAGGACCAGAAGTGATGCTTATATTTAAGTGACTTCAGTGTGAAATAAATTAGAGGTTTGGATTTCTGATTTGAACGTGCAGGATTAACGCTTAGAGGGATTTGAACTGATCTCTCAAGCCAGTCGCTCCATCCTTAGGCAGGGTGCAGGGGGGGTCAAGGCAGATGGAAACATGCCTAGGTTTTGGGGGAAGGAAGCTGTATTTGCAACCACCTCTAATTCAGTGAGGCTCAGATCTGTCACCTGCTGTTGAAGCAGTAATAGGGAGATGTTCCTAACAAGCCTATCTGGAGTTGGATTAGGTGGCCCAAGTGGTTGGTTGTGTGGAATTTTAACTGGGCATGGTGTTGCTTTCTTGGGACCAGAGTGTAATGGACAAGGGGGGGATCCTATTGCTGCTATGGTGTGCCAGTTCCTGGGATGCTGGAAGACTAGGTGGGAATGTGCTTGCAAACATGTGCTTGAGCTGGTCCTGAGCAAACTGTGTGCCTTTCTACTCCTCTCCTGGCACTTGCTGTTGCAGTAGGTGGTCCGGACCAGCTGTGGTGGGACCTGGTGTGGTGGGGCTGAATGAGGCTAGAGAAAGAAATACTGGTTCTTTTTGTAGAAGGGTACAGGTGGGCTCTGTGATGTTAGGCTACTGTATGAAGTGGCTAGTTCCAGACTGAGACCCAGATCCAGTGAATTTGCATGTTCTCCACACTGGGCTACCTTCACCAGTAGCTCCTAGTTCCTGTCTGGCATCTGGTTTTCTGCCAGGTTTTTGGATGGAAAAGCTCAGGGAAAAATGGAGCTAGTTCTCCCTGCTGTAGGCGGGGAGGCTGTGAAAAGTGGAGGCAGGACAGGGCTTCTCCCTTCCCCTGCAAGATGATCCTGGTGAGACAGCCAGGCCAGGGGAGCAGGAACATGCTTGTTGGCCCCAAAGATGAATGCTTTTCCCAAATTCTCCCTGTGCTGGTGATCCTGCATGTGTGTTCCCTGAATCCCTGACCTCTTTTGTTCAACAGTCTGTCTCCACTGAATTATCTGTTCTCTTAGACTGCTTTATTTATTTATTTATTTATTTATTTATTCCCAGGCTGGATGTTTTCCAAGTAAAAGATTTATTCTTAAAATGTTGTTTTGCCTCCTCTGAAGAGAGCCTCCAAACAGCACAGATGTGAGGCTAAACATAACCCTTCTTGTTACTGTCACCTCTCCTCAGCGTTTGCCTGAGTGATCTGGTGTTGTCTTTTGCTTCTGAGTGTTGTTTCACAGGTTGGTTGTGGCTTGCTGCTGGAGCATGCAGCATGGTGTAACTTGCAAGAGACAGCAGGATTTCAGGGCTACTGGTCTTGGGAGCATGTGGAACTTAAGGGTGGCCTTTACAAAACCTGTGCTGACTTACTGGCCCTGTCCCAGGCCATGTGGGGACCCTTAGCCCTTTCAGCTAGTGCGATGGCATGGGTTGTGTAATAGGAGAGTTAGATTCTGATGGTAGAAGTAGTTTAAGTGAAAAGCTGTCGTTTGTAGAAAAAACTTCCTGCTTTTCCATCCCAGGCTCTGCACAGCCTCTCTTAGGGTGAGAAACACATGCTCTTTTCCCAGTGCAATAGAATCATAGAATGGTTTGGGTTGGAAAGGATCTTAAGATCATCTAGTTCCAACCCCCCTGCCATGGGCAGGGACACCTCGCACTAAACCATGTCGCCCAAGGCTCTGTCCAGCCTGGCCTTGAACACTGCCAGGGATGGAGCATCCACAACTTCCTTGGGCAACCCATTCCAGTGCCTCACCACCTTCACAATAGCTGCCTCACCACCAGTGAGGAGATATTATACTACTACATTTTTGTACCAATATTTTTCTATGTATTCAGAGATTTGTACAGGCTTGGTCCAGAGACTGTCACAGCTGTGGGCCCATTTTTAGATGAAGTATGCTGCTATATACCCATCATTGCATGCTCTCATTTGGTAGGGATGGGGAAGGGCTTTGGTTTGTGCTGTGAATACTGCTCCCTTCCCCAGAGGCTCTGTGTGTAGCAGGAACTAGCCCTTGGGTCCCTGGTTGATCATTGCCAAAAGATGCATGGTAATAACTGATTTTCCTCTTCTGAAAGCCAGGGCCTGATCTGCTAGGGCAGGAATCTTCAAGGGCTCCTGCATACTTCATGCCCATCTGTATACAGGAGGCAGGTTGTAAAAGGCTGCTTTTCCAGTTAAAGACTGGAAGGCTCTAACTGGATAACAGACTTAATTGAACCAGGGACAAGTTACTATTTGCTGTGTCATTAATGGTCTTGTGGCCATTTGAAGTTGGGCCTGAAAGCCCTGTGGTGAAGTGGAGCTCATTCAGCCGTGCTGTGCTGGGCAGCGTGTGTCTGCGATTCCTGGAGCAGAGCAGGAGAGAGGAAAGGAGCTACCAAGGTGCCTCCCAGAGAGACAAGGTATTTATCATGTAGCTGTCACTATCCACTCTTCAAAGTAAACTTGGTCACCCAGACTACCTGCTGCCTTCTCTTTAATGTGCAATAGCATGAATTGCCTTTATTCCCTTTGCATTAACTTCTTTATTCCCTTTGTATTAACTTCTTGTTTTGATGCTTTTTGAGGATGTCATGTATTTCACTGTGAGTGATTCAAGAGTCAGACTCAGACCCAGATGCTGGTGCTTCACAGTTGCCACCTTTGCCACACATGTATGAGGACCTGTCAATAGCTGATCTAAACAACTGCTGCACTCAGCTGATAAGCTCAAGTCCTTCAGCAGAAGAGGTGAAGCCCGTTGCTGGGGCACAGTTGACCTTAAATACTGTCTCTCAGGTGAGAGATATTCTGAAAAACTGTGTACCTGAGAGAAAAATGGGCCCTTAGCATCTGAAAAAGTTAGCTAAGGAACTGTGTGTTGCAGTTTGCATCTTTATGGTTGCTGTGCCTGGGAAAGAGGGGAGAAGCTGAGAGACTCTGTGCTAGCAGCATAGCTGAAACAGGAGGGGATGGGATGACAAAGGGCAGTGCTTAACCTCTATTTGTCCTTAGGATAAGGAAGGTGTTCAACCCTGAATCTCCAGGGCACAACTCCACTTTAAATCTTGCATGCTTTAAAATATACTTAAGGGTCTTGGAGGGATTTCAGGTTAGGAGTGGGATTTATGTCCCCCAGGATAAAACCCTGTGGCAGATAGATCTCAGCTGGCAGGGCTAGGGTATCTTGTGCCTTGTGCTGTGGGACAGAGCTGCATGTGGTGGTACAGCTGGTGTAAGGACAGAGGCCTGTTTTTCTGAGTTAGCCTGTTCTTTGCTGTGCTTGGGCAAGGAGAACATGAGTTGATGATACCCAGAGAGTTCATGGCAGAACTGGCAGTCGCTGGCCTGAGCAGAATATCTTGGAAGGAAGCAAATGTTGAGTAGCTTAGAAATGCAACACAATGGCTCTGTGTGGCTTTCAAATAATCTGTGGTGGCATGGGGAATGCCCCACTGGTTTTAATAGCTGGCTTAAAGGAAGTGCCATTGTTCACTTAGTCTTTGTTTAAAGTGGTGTGGGGAGGTGAAATCCTCCTGTCTCATCTGGGTCTAAACTGGGTACTGATAAGCAAAGAGCTGTTTTTCTCTGCCAGCCACTTCTGCCAAGCCAGAAATAGCCTGCTGGAGTAAGCTCACCATAGCAGCATTTCTCATTCAAAAGTTAATAAGCTTTGAAATTGGATTTTAATCAACTAATCTTTGATCCTAGGCACTAAGCTCGATTAGGAGGGTCCAGTAAACCAAGCTTCATCTTTCTTCTGTGCTGGGTTTTTTTTTTTCCCTCCAATCTAGCAAATAGGGGGCTTGGAAATGTTTTAGCATTTGAGGACCTGCTTGTTTTAGGGTTGCCCTGGCTGTTTTGGTGCGATCCATCCTATGAGTAAATGGAAAAACCGATGTCTGGTGGACATCTGTTGTGCCAGGGCTGAAGCCTCTAAATGTTTTTTAATGCTCCTTTTGGGGAAAGTGCTAGAGCTTTTTGAATCCAACCCTTTGTCAGAAATCAGATGAGGTAGGACAAGGGATAGAAGATCTGCCGTGGCCTAACCGTATTCCTCCTGTTCCCTGCATCAAAATAGGGTACCATGAATACAACAGAATCATAAGAGGTTGGAGGAATGTCTTGCAATTGTTTAGTCCAACCCGCCTGCTCAAAGCAGGGTCAACTGAAGCAGGCTGCCCAGGACCACATCCAGTGAGTGTTTGAATAACTCCAAGGGTGGATGCCTCTCTGGGCAACCTGTTAAGGTGTTAGATTGCCCTTACAGTGAAAAAAGGTCTTGTGTTTAAACAGAATTGCTTGTATTACAATTTATGCGTGTTACCACTGAGAATAACCTGGCTTTGGTCTCTTTACTCCCTCCTGTGAAGTATTTATGCACATGGATGATTCCCCTTCTCTGGAATAAACAGTCTCAGCCTCTCCTTGTATGTTGGATGTTATCACCTCCCCTTCCCTGTTTAGTGTCATCTGTGAACTTGCTGAGTGTGCTGTGTCAGATCATCTAAGTCATTGACGAAGGTCATTAAGGGCCCTTTCCTCCTTTCTTTCTTTGTGGATTTTGCCAGGCAGCAAAGGAAACTATAATGGACTCCAGGGTTATGTAGGTACACTTCCACACAAGGGATGGATTCAGTTCAGGCCTCTCCAACGCGTTATTCAGCCTCCTCATAAATCTGAGCAAACACTCCTATCTTGGTTTACCCTCCAAGGACTTTTCTCTTGATCAGATGGAGTAGAGGCTGATTTTATTTTTTTAAAACTGTATTTAGATTCTGCTGCACAGGCACCCATTTCCTACAGAAATACTGCCTTAGTGAGCTCGTGGGGACCAAACACAGTTCTTCCCTGTGCTTGTGTAATGGTCAGATCAAATGGGAGATGTTTCTTCTGGCAGCAGAGTAACCACGCAGAGGCATTGCACGGCTTGCATACTGCAGTCTAGTTATCTTGAGGGCCAGCCCATGCACTACTGTTCTGTTCAGGGTTGGAGCTAGACTCTCTGATGAGCACCTCTTTCACTAACATCTCCGCACCTGGGCTGCTGGGAGCGTGGTGCAAGGGTCCTGGAGCAGTCTCGCTGGAGGTGCTTTGGATTTGATAGCGTGCTGGCGCAGCGCTGGCCAAGCTAGTCATGCTGTCTCTGAGCAGAGTCCCTGTGTGTGTCTGCTCCCCGGTATGCCTGCTGGCTGCTACGAAGGATGTTGTATTTCCCTTGCCCTGGGCTATGAACAACTGGCTAGACATTTATCTTCTTTCCTGTGAGGAAGGACAATGGAGGGAGTGTAATGGTCCTTCCAAACACATCTTACAACGTAGAATATGTCTATCCAATACAAAACTGCCCTAATGGCCCGCTTGTACTATTGCCAATACTTTTCACGTGAGTTAAACTCTGTGGTGGTACTTGCTAGGAATATGAACTGTGATATGGTAGCTTTAGGGGGGCTGTCCAGCTTGTGCTAGGTTGACAGGTAGTTTGAAGGGAAGCTGCTCTACTGGACAATACTTAGGTGGCCTATGGAAAACAGTGTGCTTAGGGTGAGTCAGCTTCCCCTGGAGGTGATGCTTCCACCCAGCCACAGCCATGTGATAAATTACAAATGACAGTAATCTATCAAACCCCAGGCCAACACAGTTAGCATAGCTGATCATACCAAGTTATGAAAAGGAAGCCTGGTGAGCATCTTCTAAAAGCTCTGAATCTTACAGATCTATGGGGTACTGACCCAAAACTCCCCAAGCTGCAAATGGAGTTTAGAGGCCCTCAGCTGGGGTGATCCTCAGAGGGAGTCCAGACCAGGTTTGATGTCCCACAGAGTGGTGGACAGGGTCCCAAAAGCCTTTCCCAGGATGTGCTGAAAATAGAGAGGTCTTGCCTTATGTAGCCCCAGCAGTGAAGAGAGGATGCCCTTGCACAAGGCAATCTGCAGAGCCTTTCTTAGGTTTTCTCCTCATTTGTTTTAGTTTCTTACTTGCTGTTTCTACCTAGGGCTAGTTTTCTGCTTCTTAAGTTCAGATAAAGATCCCCTTTGGCAAACCTCAGTCCTTTCTTGTGTTACCAAAGAGGTCTCACTGTGGTGGCATTGGGTGATCAATTATTTTGCAAAGCTTTCTTGGAGTGAAAGTGCTCAATCTCATAACAGAGCAGCAAGAAGTCTAGTGTGGCTAAACAGTGTCACAGGACTCAACTTGTCCACCAGAAGCTCAAGATCTTTCCTCCTTGTTACTGCCAGCACTGGAAGGACTAGAATCACTGGAAATGCCCCTTGCATGTAGAAGAGGTGCTGGCTTTAGGGGAAGCTGTGGAGTTTTCTGGCCCTAGCTGGCTAAACTCCCTGCTATTTATAATCCATAGAGAGCCACAGTGTAAACCAGAGAGGTAGTATTTCATGTCTGCCATTACAACAAGCAAGATGATACAGGAGCAGGAGCTTGCTGACACAAACAGCTGCTCTCTGCTGGAGAGTGACCCAAGTTAGAGCTGGATGGTGAGCTACTTTCAAGGGTTCCAGATGTTTCAGATGTTTGGATGGAAGGGCTTCATGTCCACTGAGTTGGATGGTTTTTTTATTTGTTGAGGTGGGGGGAAAGGCTAAAAGAAGTGTGTTGTGCAGGTAGAGGTAAGCAGCTGATGATGGTCATGGAAGTTAGAGGTCACCAGAGTCTGAGACATGAGTTCAGAATACAGGAGATATAACTCTGAGTCCTTTCTCCACTTGATTCAGAGCAAACTTTAGCTTTTCTTTAGCCTTTTTTTTTCCCCTTTCTCTCAAAGCCTAGGGAACCTCTAATTTGATCTGTGCTGTTGGTCCCCTAATCTTCCTCACCTAACTTTATGGATACATCTCCTTGAAAAAGGTTGGCAATATTGAAATAGCACTTTTAACTGCCTTTTTGATGGTTGTGTTATATTGTGACAGGTTTGGATATGATTATGGGAACTAGTAGGAGGATGCTATAGAAATGCTATATGCTGTGATCATGCAAGTCTGGATGGGGGGGATGGGAAAAGAAGGATGGAAAGCTATTGTAAAACCATTGCTCCGCTGGGAGAGGAGATCATTTGCCTGGGACTGTTCTGAAGGACTGGTGCTCAGTGTGCTGGCAGAAGTCAGTCTGTCCTTTGCTGCAGTCTTGGGGTGGGTCCCAGGGTTCCGACTGTGATGAGCCACTTGAAAGGTTTGATTATGCTCAGAAGTTTAGACTAGGGACCCACCAGGGGCAGGAGTTGCCTCCTTTTTTTTCCTTATGCTTTACATTTCCTTTTAGCGAAGGCAGAATTTGTTGTCTGTATCATTAGAAGGGTGAGACCCTAGATGTACCTGTGTACAGGTAGCAGTCCCCAGCTCCTCTCTGGAGGGCTGAGGCTGGCCTGGGCATGCAGCTACATCAGAGGGTGATGTGGTCCAGCCGGAAAGTTGACTTCTGTTCGCAGAGTTGTGCTGCTTTTGCCGACACAACTCTTGTAGGCGACCATGTATTGGTCAGGAGCCAGATGAGCTATTGAGTTTAATTGTCTGCCCTTCTCCCTATCCCAGCAGTGTCACCAGCAGCCTAGCCCAGGGCATGTGGCTCGTCTCTAGTGAAGGACACAGTCTCGTCGGAAGGAAATCATGTCCAGGTGACAGTCCCCAGGGACTGCTTTGCAAATACGTGTCAGAGCTGTGGGGGCTACAGACTCACTTAAATTCCAGCAACAAGCTTGTTGGTGCCAAATCCCATTTGTATCACTGTGAAAAATGGTAAAATCATCATTAGGTGTTCACTAAAATACTTTAAATTTTGCAGAACATGAGGCATGAGTCAGGCATTGAAACCAGCATCCAAAGGAGGGAGGGAGTGGGGAGAGACGGCAGGAGTGCTTATGAAATATTTTGTTTCACTGGCAAGAGGACAAGAAATAATTGGGCCCTAAATCAAGGAAATGGGAGAAAAGGAACAGCAAATCAGGGGAAATGGTGGAAAATTAGGTCTTAGAGTAGAGAAATGTGTACACATGATCACCTGGTGGTTCTGGCAGAGATATATGCCCATAAATCTTATCTTTTAGCCGTTTTCCTGCTGCTTTAAGGGGAATAATGTCAGGTGTGCTGACCCTGTCCATCTATTCTAGAGATTGCTGTATTTGGCATCAACATGCCTGGTGCTGAGCACCCACTGAGTGGCCCGAACCCCCTTCAGAGCTGGAGAGGGAGCTCCCAGGATGCCTCGACTCCCTGCGGCAGCCTGGAGACTGTTATCCCCAAGAGAGGGTCTATCACGCAAACCCATCCTATGTCTGGGACGGGGTTGGGTGGGTGGGGTGAGCTACAGAGGAGTCTTCTCTGGGGCTGTAGTGTGTGTGTGAATACCATGGTGTCAGCAGGAATGGCTGGTGTGGTCTGCTCCTCAGTACCCTGCAAATTGGTGCAGGTCTTGATTTCTAGAAGGTGAGGTGGTCCTTAAGCAGCTGGCCCTTACTGCAGGCGGTCAAAGGTTTCCCTGCCTGACCATGACTGCAGCTGCATTCCCAACAGGACCCACTAGCATAGCATGAGGGATGTCTCTTCCAGACCTTCTTATGACCTAGAAGAGCAATGTGACCTGCAAGGTCCTGCATGGGCACCCAGGCACCCCCCTTCAATTTACCTCTGGCCACAGGATGTCCCAGCAGGCCCTGTAATTATGCTATTTAAAAGAAAGAAAAAAATCTTTATGCTCCCCTTAAGGTCCCTGTCTTATTTTTCTTATACAAATAATAAAATATAGAAATGAAGCTTTCCCTGTTTGCTTTCTCCCAGCCTCCCTCCCGCTGCACAGTGCTCATTAACTCCCCTAAAGCTCAAGTCAGATGCGGCCTCTGGTTAAAAACAGCAACCGCCCTCGTGCCGCGCCTGTTTCCCTGGAGCTGGCAGCCAGACAATAACACCGGTGGGCACATCTTCACCAGAAGATGTCAGCTCCCCTGTGAAATTTCAGTAACTCGAACTTGGAGTGTGTGTGTGGGCCCAAAGATTAACCCCCCCCCCCCCAAAAAAAAAAATGCTGGAAAAAGAAGGAGAAAGAGGAGAGCTGCTGTTTGGGAGAGGCTGCTGGAGAAGCTGCATCTCTGCCTATCCCTGCTGGGGTCTGTTTTGGGCAGGTAGGAGTTTCTGCGCCTAGGATTGCAGGTTGTATGAGCTATGTTGCTGCATTGCAATCCCCTCCCCCTGGCTTGTAAAATCAGCATAGCCTTTCTGAGCTGCTTTGATATCTGGGGGTGAAAGTGCTCTGCAAGAGTGAGGTGTTAAATTATTCTGTTGGAAACAAGAGTCTCAGTGGAACATTGTTTTAAAATAGCCAGCCTAGGCCACGTGGTTGTGCGTGGTTTGAAGAGCTCTATTAAGCAGATAAAAACATTGTCTCCTTGCTTGATGTTTAAGTATAATGGGGGTTTCCAGAAATGTCTAACACAAACAATGCTCCCGTAAACCCTTTAATCTGATTTTCTTTAGCTGTTGGTCCATCCTGGTCCATTCCCTGGTGGGAATCTGGTGTCAGCCTACCTCAGGCTGCCCTAGGGCAGCCACCCAGGGAAGGCAAGCCCAAGCCCTGCACGCAAGCACTGAGAGAGTGCCGTGAGTTTGAGTGAGGGTGTCACTGCTGATGCCTGATTCCCATTTGAAATGGCTGCATGCCCAGTGCCAGGCTTCCCCATGGCACTCTGTGGGGTGTCTCTCTGTAGGGGAGGAAGGCTATCACCTACTGGTTTGATGTGTGACGACTTGCATCCTCTTTGGGGACCTGGGATGAGGGTCCTGGGGCTGGAAGAAGCTCTTTTACCTTTGGCTGTCAGGGGAGCTCTGTCTGGTGTTATGTGGCCCTGGGGCTCAGAGCAGTTAATGCTATTGCGAGTTCCCTTTCAAGGCCTGTACATTGTTTTGTTTTAAGTTATCATAGCTCCTCAGGCTGCAATGGAACTAAAACATTTGTGCCAGCAGCAGCTGAGGCTGTCGGTAGCTGTCTGGGGTCATTACATAGAAGTTCAAGTCCTGGCCAGCATGCTGTCATAACTATCCCTGGATGAAGGCATGTCTAGGAGATGTCAGACAAAACTTAGTCTTCAGTGTTTTCTGCCTTTTAAAATGTGGAAGCTGATGGAAGATGCTGCTGTTTGGGATGTGTGTCCAGGCACAACAGTGTAGTTTTTTCTGCCCGCTTTTCTATCACCTCAGTGTCTGCTTGTTTGTTTGCTGCTGTTGTGCCTGTATTCTCCTCCCCAATCCATTTCACTTCTAGCATAAGAAGTTATTTAGCCCACAAGTGTGCGGGAGCCTATTGTGCATGGAGAGCTGCAGCATAAAGGATTCCAGAGACAATCTTATTTCCTCTTGCCAGCACAAGCTGCCCAGCCAGATGATTCAGAAACACAACATCTGCAAGTCTTAAAAGGAGTTATGCTCTGTTTGATTGCAGCTTAAAGCATGGGGAATGGGGGAGGGAGAAGCCATTCAGGAGACTGGTGGGTTTTATGAGGCCACTCGTGGTCCTGTGTCACAGCTGCAGTCCAGCCCATGCGGTTATGTTAGTTGGATGCCTGTGTTCGAGCCGGGGCTTTAATTTGTAGCTGGTCTGTAGATTAGCAATGAATAGACTTCCCCTATGGGAAGCCCTGGTTTGTGCTGCGCAGAGATACCTCCCTGGGTAGGCTGCAACTTTAGTGCTAGAATGGCTGCCCTGGTGTTGTGTTGGCACTTGTTAGTCCTGATGTTCAGCAGGGCTCAGTGCCTGGATGCAGACCTCCTTACTGAAGTGGTTTTGCTTTCCCACAGTGGCAGCTCTGAACATCACTGTGCCATAGGGGTGATGTTCAAAAGGAACAAAGGAAATCAAACAAAATCAAAAGGAAAAAAGTCAAAGATATTTAGCTGTCACCAGAAACCCCACAGTGTACTTGATCTCTGTAAAAATACATTAGAATGAAGTGGAAAACCTAGAAATGGGTAAGGGAAAGATGGGTGTAAAATCAAGGCTGTGGTGAGCCAGTGAGAGCTGAATCCCAAGTGCCATGAAAAGGTGGGCTGTGAGATGCTGGGCAGCACTGTGGGCAGAGTGGTGGCTTTTTGCAAGGCTGTTTTTAGGTCATGATTACTTTGAAATGAACATTTTTTTCACCCATCAATAAGTGAAACCTTAAAAAGGCAAAAGGCATCTTGTAGATCTCCTTAAGTGGAGAACACCCTTTAAAGTATGTCTGATAGTGATCTCGACAGTAGCTTTCTCGACAGTAGCTTCACATATTTCAAATGCTCCCATTTCCCAGAGTCGTGCTCAGGTCCTCTTGAGATTGCCTGTGCTGGGAGCCTGGGAGGCGTGTTGCCAGCCCAGACACATGGTGGCTGTCAGGGGGCTGAAGCACGTGAGGTGAGTTCAGGAAACTGTTGGGTCCCTATGTTTCCCAGTGCTGGTCCAGGTAAGCCTACTTGAATGCTGTCTCGTCACTTGGAGTTCCCTGGCCTCTATAGCAGCTCTGAGCTTAGGTTCAACAGATTAATTTGATCAGTGGGGTGCCTGAGAGGTTTACTCTCCGCCCGAGTACAGCTCTGGTCCAACTGGAGCATAATGGGCATATCTGGCCAGGGAAACCGCTTTCAGATCTCATCTCTCTATCTACACAGATAGAAGGGTTGGTTAAGACCATGCTGCAAGCCATTCCTTCCAGTCTTGCGAGATAAAGCATTTCCAAGCCCATGGATCAACCTCCCAGCTGAGACGTGTTCTGTGATATCTCAGGATTTGGGTGACCTCTTCCATCTTTCCTTGGGTGCTGTTGGAGTTCAGTACTGCACCTAGGTGGGAGAAGAGGAGGCTTTCAAGCAAATGGCAGGGATGAGCATCTTTAAAAAAAGACCTTGTGTTTGTAGACTGCTCTTTCTTTTAACCTTTAAAGCCTCTGCTTTGCTTCCTTTCAAAGCCTCCTGCTTTGATTTCCCATCCACAGTTGTCATTCTGGCAGCCCCTGGAAGAAAGGAGACATGCACAACGGTTAAAGAACAGCTGCGGGAACATAATTAATGCTTTGCAACAGTTCTGAAGGCCTTTAGCACCTTGCCGTGACCCAGCCTGTAACATCTGTGCATTGGCAGCCGCCAAGCTTTAAAACTTCTCTCCAAGTCCTGCACAGAGCAACTGTCGCCTGCCCGAGGTGTGCTATCAGGGCAAAAACTGAACAAACCAGTACACAATGCAGGCTGCAGTGCAGATGGCAGGTTCTTGGGTGCTGAGATTGGCAGTGGTAAGGGGTTTCCAGCTGCTGATCCTTATAGATGTCCAAGGGGGGGAGGTGGAAAACTGTCCCTTTTGCAGAGATTTGATAGGAGAAATAGGACGCATCCAAATCTGGATGTAACACCAGTCTCCCTGCTTGCTCATGTTCTTACACATGGAATCGATCTGGGCAGAAGCCAGCGCTCAAACCCTGCCTGGTGCTGTCAGATGATTGCCCAGCTGTCACATACCCCAAGGGATGCTGAATATGTCCCCATTTGGATCATGTTTTATCAGGGTCTTTCTTTTGCAGCACTTTTCCCTTTATGTGGCTAAAGGGCACCTTCAGGGCTTGACACTCTCATTTTTATGTGAGCTGTAACTCTGTAGGAAGAAGATGCTCCAATTCCCGTTTTCCTTTCAGCCCCAGAACGCAAGCCACTGCCGGAGCTACCTTGGTGACCAAAGAGAAGATGAATGAAAACACTTTGTTTTTGAAGACTTAACTTTTTTCTTCTTCCATATCTCAATTTTCTTCCCTGTTTCACTGCAGCCAACCCCACTGAGTTTCCAACCTTAAAAGCCCGTTGTTTCCAGTTGTCTGGGAGTGAGCTTGCCAAAGGGAAGTGTTCATCCTTTGCACTTTTTGTTTTTTTGAGAAGTCTGTGACTGTAACGGATGCCAAGCAGCCCTGACCTTCACCTGACTGGAATTCTTAGCTGCTGCTGTGTTATTACAGCATTTCTGCCAGATAGAAATTCAACTTGGTTCCTCATACCTGGAAATTTTACATGACAAATGGGTCTCATTTCTGATTCTAGTCTCCCTTTGATGGACCAGACTGTCTGCTACCTGGGAGAGGTTTGTAGATGTGAAAGGCCGGAAGGAAGCATTATATTTCTCTCCTTTGCCTTCTATTAAGTGTGCCATAGACACTAATCCAGCATTTGAATTTCAGCCAGGTAACTGGAAGGGACTGTATTCAGCACCCTCCTCTGATGGACTATTCAATATTGCTTCTCTCCACTCCTTCCTGTACTTCTCTCACCTTTGGGCAGGAGAGAGGTGACACTGGAGTGAGGAACTTTCTTTCAAGAAATCTCTTGCTTCAGAAGTCAGATGAGGATGTATTGCTGCATCTCTGATAAAATTTCTCCCCTTCAGAAGGTAAAGTGGTTGGGTTTACAATTGGCTCCCTCCTGGCAGTAGAAAGGGTGGGGTTACTTCAGGGACAGCATCTGGGTACTTAGGGGTGAGTAACAGTATATTATAACATCTCAGACATCTTTGTTTATGCAGCTTGAACAATGTGTGAGCCACAATGTCCCCATATGCTTGGTGAGCCGTCTACGGTACCTCTGAGACATCTCTGGTTTTGCAGCATAGTGTGTGTTTGACTCAGTGTCTGTTGCTAAATGCTTATGTGCTACTTTCCTCAGTGAAGAGGAATACAAATCACTGCCTTGCTGAGATGCAGCTTGACTTCTGGTGCTGAATTATTTCTCCTTTGGAGGCATTGTTTGTTTTCTGGTGGGTAGTGCCTTAGGGTCCTAATTCATGACCAGCTCCTTTTGCTGGATGTTATGCAGTCACTTCTTCCTCACCCTACCCATCAGTGTTTCTAAGGGGACTGAAGGAAGCCGTAGAGTATTATTTTGTTTTGGGAATTGCAGCTGAAATATAGTGCCTTGCCCTGATGGTCATTCCAGTATCCGGTGTGACCAAGCTATGCTGGTTGGAAAATGGTAAGCAAGTTGCTGCAGACTGCATGAAGGTGTAAAGAAGAGCACATAATCATGGGGGAGTGAAAGCTGAGATGACTCTGAAGATCGCGTATCAACAGTCAGGAGTGCAAGGGGCCCTTTGGGCCTTCAGCCACGCAGCAGTTGAGGTGGGAGAGAACGGGGTGAGGTGCATCACCACCACTTGCTGTGTCACCAGGGATCCCTGTAGCAGTTAATCCAGAAGCGGTCCTTCCATGCACAGAGGAAGAAGCCAGTCACCTCGTCCCACTGTCTCTTGGCTGGAGTCCCCTGGGCTGGTAGAAGCTGAAGGAGAGCATGTTTGTTGTGGCAGTGGGCCGAGGGCTCAAGCAGACCTGTTTGCCAGCTCTTGGCAAGCGCCTGTGTCTTGTGATTGCAAATGCAATGAAGGTTTAGGGATATGCATCTGGGGTGGGCTGTGCTGCCAGGGCTGGCAACCGACTGTGCCACAGGGCTGCTGCACCATTTAATTCTCCCTGCAGGTCTTGCTGGGCACAGGCGGCCTTTGGAATGCCCAGTCCCCCAAACACTGGAGCAGCCACTGAAGCATGAGCACAGAAGAGACATGGTACCCTGCTGACGGGCCAGTGCAAAGAATGGCCAGGCCTGCAATGGCTCTTCTCCAGCTGTGTATTTGTCAAGGATTTGGATTATAGAGGGCTACTCTCTTTCCTTGTGTGTGAGCAAAGTTCCTCTCACAGATGTGTGGCTCTTTCTGCATGAGCTGTTCTCCATGATGAGCAAGAGCAAGGTATGGTGTCCAGAGAAGGAAGCTCTGAAGGGAGGATGCTGGTCTGGGCGATATGGTGCATGAGCCTTCTGGGGCTCCCCCCTCCTGGAAGCCTGCACAGTATGCTGCCTCCGTTGGCTGCCTGGGACAGGAGGGAGAAGCACCCAGTGTATATGTACCATTGCAGTGAGAGACAGCATGTGGCCTGGGAGTGCAAGAGGTCCCCAACCAGCCAGGCTGGGCCTGCAGCATCCAAGCAAAGAAGGTTCTTGAATGAGGAAAGAAATAGGATGCAAGAGAGAAAAGGGGAGTAGATTAATAAGTTATACAAATTGGATTGTCATGGCTCCTGTTTGTCTTGGTCTTCTGCCCCCCCAACTCCAAGACAGTGATTTTTAAAAGAAAATGAATGCCAAGATTGTATGTGGAACATACACAAGATCCCAAGTGTTTTGTTAGGAAGCTGCTTTTTTTCTCCCACGAATATTTTTTCTCTCTGTGCAAATGTATATGATCTGGGTAAATCCCCTCACTTTGTGATAAAGGCCCTTGAATGCTGGTGTTTGAAGGAGACCATATTTCCTGTTTGCACTGGAATTTCTGATTGTATGTGGAGAAAACCCCATGTGTTCAGCCAATTCTCCTGAAGCGACGAAGTGTGACATTCCATTTCTTTGCCTCCTGTTACAGAGTTTCTAGAGGTGCTGAGGTCCTGTGGTTCCCACTGATGGGAGCAGGGCACAGCAACTCTGAAAACTAGATGCAAGAGCTCTCCAAAGAGCCCAGCCCTCTGCTGCTTTGCTATTCCAGTGCATCCTGCAACACCCCAGACATGAGACTTGGTGTGTTTGCTCTGTGCCAGCTTGCTTTAGGACTTCCCATCTGCTCTGTAGCCCTGTGGGATGGAATACTTAAACCAGTGAGTGGCTGATCAGGCCAGATGATGGGGACCTGACCTGAGCACTATTGCTTTTGGGTGGTGGTCATCTCCCTTTGATTGCTGGGCATAAATCTCCCAGGGGTTGCTAGCAGAGATAAATACATCAGTGAGACCTTGGCTGTGGAGTCAGAGCAAGAGTCTGAGGCATTGTTTGTGTGTTTGTTCACAGTCCTGTTGATGTGGCAGGGTGCAAAGGACTAGTTAATCAAACTGGAGAAATTAGGTGCCACTTGGTCGTTTTTCAGTTGTCACCTGGTGATCAGATGGAGCAGCTGCTCTGACAGCCCAAACCTTCAGACTGTGGTGTTTGACAGTGAATTAAACAGCAAGACCGTGTTCTCTGCTCCTTTGCTCTTGCAAATTGGGAGTGAGTCCTCAAAACCACCATTTACCTGTGTGAGGGAGGAGAAAAAACCCAGATTGTGAAATAAAATGAAACAGACCAGTCAAGTAATTTAATTCTTAAATCTTGTCTCCCTTGGGCTAATCTCCTCCAAGCCATTCTTTGCTCAGGTCAACTGCTTTTAATTAGCAAGCTTCATTGATCAGGGCAGGAGTGGGAGCTGCTGTCCAGGTCTTTTTAATTAGAGGCTTTTCTTTCTTGCTGGAGGGACGGTATTACCCAGAGAGGAACCTGGCAAGAAGATCCTGGAATTGTTTGAAGGAGGCTGACCTGCAATAGCCTTTCCTGCATCATTTCTGGCAGCATCAGGGGTTGGCTAATTTTCAAGTGGAGAAAGGGAGAGGGGACAGAGAATTAGCCTGAAAGCAGGTTGTGGTAACTCTGGGAATTACTGTATGGCTATAGTTGCAAGCAGGGTGTGTGTGTGTTTTGTCCTTCCTGGGGAAAGGCAAAAAAACCTTTCTGGATTGGTCAATGCAGACCACACCAGTCTCCCCAGCTCAGGAGGATGCTCTTCTCCAGTCTGCTTTCTCAAATGTGGCTGCCCAGCAACATGAGAAGTACCTTTGTGAGAAGCAGAGTGACTGATATCTGCTCGCTGCCTTGAGGAGGGATTTCCTGTGGTGTGCCATGGCTTTTCAGCCTCTTATAGTGATTCTCTGTGGTGCTAAGGGATGGGGTTCACCATGTAGCTGTGTCTTTGGACGGGGGTGGTGGTGATGGTAGTGCTGATGGGCTTCTCTAGCTGGTGTTTCCTTACGGTGTAAGTCTAAAAAATGTACCCCTGGGCTCTTCCACCCTCCTGAAGGAAGAGATTTTACTCTACTTTCCTGTAAATAGAAAACTACATACCTGGCACTAGTCCTTCTTTACTCCATTACTGGAAGTGGTTGGACCCCTCTGTAAGCGTAGATGCACACATAAAGGGTGTGGATGCACCGGCATCTCTGTTCTCTGCCAGGTCCCCTCGTGGCACACTTGTCCTGCATTTTAAATGAATTCTGGCATCGTTAGTTGGTTGTGTGATGACTGTAGATGCAAATCTATGGGCTGTCGTTATATGTCACAGGGTGACAGGGCTCTCTGCCTCTGGGCCTCTCGCAATTCATAGTTAAGGAACATCTGATTAATTATCACAAATTTGCTATTTTATGTATTTGATCAACTAAGCCATGAAAATTCTGAAATGCAGTTAAATCAAACAGAAAGGAAGTGGCTTTGTATCAAACTATTGAATTAATAGAATTATCTTATTGATTAAATCATCAAATAAACCTACAGCTCCTTTATCTGCTTCTCTGAGCCATCTGAGGAGGCCCTGTTCAGCTCTCAATCCCTGACGCACCAGTCTCAATGCCAACAGCTGCCTTTATATTCCGGTCAGATAGCTGATCCCCCAGAGGTGATCTCTGGCTGAATCTCCCATGGAGAGCAAGGCTCAGATGTCCATTATAGCTGTCAGACAAAATTACATATGTTTGGGTAAGAGGTGATCTTTTGCATATGCACTCCATATGCACTCCATATGCACTCCAAACGCTGGCATTACACTGCTTGTTACGTTTCCAATTACAGGAGGAAAATGCTGGTGAGTCATGACTTTTCAGGGTTAAACATGCCACAGGAACATGGGCACCTGTCTTGCAGGCCAAGAACTGCATCAGAGTCTGCTTTTGGAGCTGGGAAGGTGCTCTTGAAATGTCTTCTCCAATATGTTGGGTGGCTCTTTCTCTGCTGTGGGCTTCCTGTTCTTGTAGCTTGAGGGGGAAGTGTGCAAGTGGAAAGCTATTAATGTTGGTGTTATTAGATATTAGCATTAATCAAGACTAATGGGGGCTGGCTTAGGGAGACCTTCCCAAAGGACTGGTGTTCTGCTCTAAGTAACAGTGGTTTTAGTTGCTCAGCTGTTCAATGTATCAGACTGGTTAGCTGGCTGGAAGCTGCTTTCTCAGACCTGTCAATAATGACGCCCTGCCAGTGGTCCTGCTTCTTTGTGGTTTGTAAAAAGAGGGAGAGGAAACAGCTGTGTCAGAAAGAAGGTACATAAGGTAGAGCCTAGCAGCTGCAATATGAACTGTAAAATGTGTGCTTCACTTTAAACTGGGTTCAGCTTTCCACTGGAGTGATCCAGATCTGTGTGTTTCACTTTAAACTGGGGTCAGCTTTCCATTGGAGTAATCCAGATCTCTAACCAGGCTGCCAGCCAAGAGCTGTGTGTGATTAGTCAGAGCCATAATGATCTGTGAGTCCATCTCCATTGACCCTGTAGGACTCCGAGCTTGAAAACAGCACAGTTTGGTACTAAAATTGTCATCGAGCCCCCCCCAAAGTTTTCTCCTCCATGGGCATGTGTAAGAGGCAGTTGCTGTCCCTGCAAGCAAATATTTAGCTTGGTTTTAGGCTCTGAAGGCATTCTGAGCTTGTGTCAGAATTGGACAAAAGGTTGGGGGCTTTGAGAATGTCCCTGTTTTGGTCTGTTTCCTAATGCAAGCCTCATGCATTCTGCAGCCACCTCCCTGCTGGCTCGTTGCTGATAAGCGATGCAATTTCATCCTTATCATTCCAGCTGACAGCAGCGAAGATGACTCATCCACAGCACTCTCATTGGAGTGTGGGTTTAGCCTCCAATTGTGCTGTTAAAAGAATAAGCAGGACGGGTTCATGAAGAGGGCTGTATTGTTCCTTCCAGCTTAGAGTTGCTGTCTTGTGGCTCAGACACAATATTGCTGGTCTCTGAATCTCACTTCTGACATGCCTCAGTGGGGGAGAAGCGGTATAAAGCAAGAGGCACAATCCATGTTTGGCTTTGTGCTGGGCTCAAACTTCTCCAGGAAATAGTTGCTCCACAGGTGAGGCGTGAAATGTGCCCACTGAACAAATTGAGACTGTCTCAGCAGGGGAGGGATTCAAATTCTGTCACTTTTGGGGGGAAGGTTTCCAGTCGTCTTTGGATGCAGATTTCCCAGGGGCAATGCTTTTTGTCCTGCATATGATTTTTGCTTTTGGCAAGCTGCACTTGGTGCTGTGTGTTGCTGGAGATGAAAAGCTGGGCTGAAGCATGTTCTTAACACTTAAGAAAGCAACTGTGTAGTCAGATTCACCTTGAAATGCTGACGAACAGCTTTGCAGGGGTCAGCACCCGCATCACCCTGCATTGTTAGGCCTGCCGCATTGGCTGCAGTCTGTAGAGGTGAAGAAGACCACAGCCTCCTTTCCTGATGGAGACAGCAGCAGGAGAGAAGAATTGACTGAAGACACAAAGGAGGAACAGTTTGGTTCCAGCCTCAGTTTCTGGAAGTCTGGTTCAGCATTTGAGGTTGCACCCTGTGCTCATGTCGCCTCTGTGATGTGCCAGTCAGACCTTGGCTGTCCCTGAGATACTCCATTTCTGCCGTCTCTCTCTTGCAGAGCTGTCATGGTCACCCACTGGCGTCAGCTGGTGGGACCTTCCTGTTGTCTGTCAGGATCTGCCTTCCTCTGATGATGAGATGACATGCTGGACACCTCCCTGGGCCCTTCACTGTGAGGAGATACTTTCAAGGGGAGTGGCCTGGTTTATTGGTACAAGTGGGTGGGAATGGCTGGAGAAACATCTTTTGAACATGTGTGCAGGTCAGGCACTGTCAGAGCGTCCTTGGCCTGCATAACTGGCATTAAGGTCAGAATTTCTGGTTCTGCACCAGCAAGGTGATGATGGCTTGTTTATTCCAAGCATCTGTAGGGTGAGGGAGACCTTTCTGATGGAGAAGGTCTCTCTGTAGCAGGTGTACATCACTCTGGTGCCTAGTGTAGTCCATATGATCAGTCTGGCGCCAGCTCTTTGATTTATAACCCTGATGGTGCTACAGTACCAATGCTGCAGTGTCATGAGACCTCTCTGTACAGACCACCTCCCCCTCTCCTCTGATGCTTTGCTTTTGTGCTGAGAAATTTTAGGAGCCATTCCTGTAGATTCATGTAACGTTGAATGCCTCCTCTTCCTCCTTGGAGTATGCCTGAACAGTGTGCATCTGGCAGGTTGATCTGCCCCAGGAAGGCCTCCTGTCTGTTCCCTATTGGACATCAAAATCCTTCCCTCTTTGCTCATATCAACCAGTCAAGGTATGCGACGGGAATGCTGTGACCACTGGAGCATGTTGGTGCTCGAGCATTGCTGGGCTATGTATGAGTTGCAGGCAGGAAGGTGCCCCAGGGTGCTTGTTGCCTTGACTTTCCCTGCACGTCCAAATGTGGCATCTCAGGAGGATGCAAAAGGACTTTGCTTCCCTCCTCAACTGTGTTGTCTTACCTGAAAGCAGATGCTCCAGCCCAGCATTTGGTGTCGGTGCTGGCACTGCTTGTGATATTGCGCACGGTAGCAGCTCTGAACTGCTCCAGCCCTGCCGTGTCTCCCTCCTCCTTCCCTTCCTAGTCCTCCTTGGGCTGCCCACATGCCTGTATGGGGCCATGGCCATTTGCCCTGCAGAGGACGCTGAGGCTGGACAAAGCTCTTCTGGCAGAACAACAATCTGTGCTTAGGTCAGCTGTAATTTAATTGAGTGGTACAAAGGATTTAGTGCACCTTGCAGATAAAAATGCACCTTGCCTCGGGCTGGGCAAAAGAAATACGTGTGCTGTTCCCTTTATCTCCTCCTGCAACAGTTTACTCTGTGGTTGTTTTTTTTCCCTTCCTCTCCCTACTCCATGACATGCAACTCAAAGGTAGTTTGCATCTCACTGTGTCTCAAAACGTTATGAGGCTTCTTCTCTAGCAATGATGAATTCAGTGTATACAGCCCAGAACCATGATTTCCCTCAGGGTTCCTTGTAATAATAATTTCTGTAAATAAAGGCTGGGATCAGGATCTCCATTGTAATAGGATTTTGTTTGTGCAAGGGCTGGTAGCTGCGTCCCCCTGACACTGCCCTGTAATAGGATTGTGGGCTGTATCACAGCACTGCAAGCGGGCTGGGAGGGGCTGGGCTGGCACAGGGCACCCTTGCAGGGAGGAACTGGGGTGGGTAGGACTTGCGTTTGGGATATGTTGGGAAGTTTGCAGGCCATGAATACGGAGCTGACAGACGCCTTCAATTGCTGGATCTTGCCAGGCTGGTGAAATGTCTGGTTTGTATTCCTGACAGGGTGCAGGGCTCTCTGCAAAGAACCCAATGGCTGAGGTAAAGCTCCCATTCTCTGTAAGGTGCCAAAGCCTTTGAGCCTTGGAGGAGGAGGAAGAGCCTAGGAGGATGAGGTCTGAACTGGCTACGCTGTACTTTTGCTGCTGCTGTAACTGCATTGATCTGTGCAGAGAAATGCTGCAACCTCTTCGTTCATCTGTGGACTAGCAGAACTTATGATTCTGTGCGCTGTCTACTGCAGCGACCCACACCTCGAAGCAGCTGCCTTCCTGAGAAGCTCATGTCTGTAAAATACATGCCATTGCTGAGAGCAATTTGGCAGCCTCCCTGAATGAAGGGTGCAAGAAAATGGTGCACTTAATTACGCCTACTTGGGAGGGAGGTGGGTGAGGAGGCATGTGCTATCACAAGCCTTTGGGGCTGTTATATTTGGTTTTTTTTCTCACCTGTTCTAGCAGTAGGGAGCGCATGGGGGAAGCACGCGCGTGTTCTCGCATTCACACTGCTACCCCTGCCGGGTGCAATAATTCTTCCTCTGCTGGTGAACGGATGCTGACAGGAAGTTTTCTTCAGCAGGAGGACTGGTGGTTGTGCTGGAAGTGATGGGGATCTTTGTGTCTGGGCTGCTGCAGTGCTGCAGAGCATCGTCGCCACAGAACCCTGAGTGGCAGTGGGTGACTGCAGCATGTTTTGAACATACACACCTAAGATACACTGGTAATTTAAGATTTCTAGTCTTGCATTGGCTGTATCTCCTACCAAAAGACTCGCATCCTGAATTGGTCCTGTACTCAGATTAGGTGGGCTCAATATCACCTAGTGATGTGAAATGAAGCTGAACTGTTTCTGCACTATGGATGTGACATGCTTTTCCCAAGATAATCATGATGGCAAAGGGTTGGTGCCATCAAAAAGTTCGGTGTCAGCAGCAGCGAGTTGTGTTGTTCTCAAAAATAACCAGGTGCCAAAACCGTTTGTCACTGCTGCTTTGTGAAAGGTGTGCTGGCACTTCGCATCCCTCCCTGGTGTCACGGGGAAGGCTCAAGTTAGCTCTGTCAAAGCTGCACCACCATTCACAGTGTAATTAGCACCACAAGTCTTGCTAATTGCTGAGGGTTTTTTGTCTCCCCCCTCCTTTTCTCCAGCACAAAATTTCTCTAGTTATCTTGGGTTATCATCATGGTAGACAGCGTGCTAAGCCTGGATGCTCCTTCTGAGGACTGGTGTCAGGAATAATTACTGCTGTAGTAAGCTGATCAGCCCTTCATTATTAGCTGCTGTTGTTGTGTTACCCGACATCGATTAGTAATTTGTAGCTGCCAGTGCTTTCCTCTGCCCTCAGAGCTGAGCGTTTGCTGGTGCTGGGGTGGTGTTCTGCCAAGGAGAAATGAACATATCCCCCCTTGCCACCCACCCAGGCACTTCCTTATGTACATGTTGGTTTTCAAATACACGGTTTGTGGCTGGGAGAGCAGCACCAGCCCTGTCTGAATGCTGATTTTGCAGCTGAAAATTACCGAGTGTCCCAGCTGGCTGTAGTGATGAAAGATCTTGTGGTGAGTGACTCAGTGGTGGGACAATGTTTGTAATTTCAGGTTGGGAGCCTTGCAGTGATGCCTCTCAACCCCTGCCTGGGTCCTGCCAGCTAGGGAGGGCATCAGAGATGCCACCATAAGTATTAACTGGCTCCAGAGCAGTTTGTGATGTTTGCAGGTGGCTGCTCATGTGTTCATGTCTGGGCTGGTGAGCAGTGGCAAAGGTGGGGTTTGGAGGGGAAGAAGGAGAAAACACAGCTGTGGACCCCGTCCTAGGGTCTAACAAGATGTTTAGAGTTTTTTAAAAGTAAAGCCATTTAGTAATTTAAATTGCAACTGCTGGGAGAGGGGGAGCTTCCCACCCATGACGTGGGATGGTTGGGGGTCCTCGCTCTGCAGAGGTGCCCTGTTTCACTGTACTGCGCTCTTCCTGCAGCTGGGTCTGTCTTCTGTGTGTTCGGCTGTTCCTCCCTGGCTCGGTGAGCTACGTGCCATCGCTTCTTTGTCTGATCTGCTGATCTGTGGACCAGCTATGCCTGTCAAAGCAGGGTCAGAGTGCAGAAGGGAGGCTTGCAAGCCTGTGCTGGGGCGGAGAGGGTAGTTTGGGAAAGGAATGTCAGGAGGCAAGTGTCCTCCATATGACGTGCATCCTGGCTGTGTCTCTTGTGCTGGCGTCTTGCTGCCTCTCACGTTGTCTCAGGATCTCAGCAGTGAACCTTTTGAGTGATTCGGGTCGTCCAGCATGTTCTCTCTCAGAGCGGCATCCCAGGAGATGGTCTCCTGTTAGAAACATCTCCTCCTTGCAAACAGTAATCTCCCATGGGCAAGCCTAGCACTGCTGGCAGGGTAAGGGGGGGATTAACTCTCCTCTCTGGAGGGGGATGGAGGAGGTCTTCGGCTGGCATGGTGCAGACCAGTCATCTTACCCATCTCCATAAGCTGTGCCACCACTGCTGGGAGGCAGCATGTGCAATCACACCAGTGTATGTAAATGTCTGTATGACACAGCAGGTATAAATCATGCATGGGCAGCCAGAGACGGCAGGGAATGCACCTCCTGTAACCCCTACTCTGACTAGCGTCCCTGTGATGCCAGGGGGGTAGCAAGGGGCAAAGCTTGATGTCACTTCTTGGCACTCCAAGGGGACGTTATTCAAAGAGATGGTGACCTCTCCTGGCGTGCAGAGCGCTGCCAGGGACCTCCAGCCCCATGTCTGCGGCAAATCAAATGATGTGCTGCAGGAGAGGAGGGTTGGGGCTCAGACATCCATCACCAACGGGCTGACCGCGGAGGAGAGGAAGAACAAGCTGCCGAGAAGCTTCCCCTCTGTTGGTCCTCGGAGGCGCTGGTGGCTTTAATCCTTGGGTGCCTTCTTACTCATCCTTTAATGGGTACTAACCATGGCTCCCTGCGCAAGCACCTTAATGGCTGCCTGGCCTGGACCGGCCCTAATTAAGAATGAAGAGTGGTTTCTTTTAAAACCCATGCTCAAATGTGTTTTTTCTGGTGTTTCACCTTCCTGGATGAGAGTTCCAGGGCTCAGGGTGGGCATTTTTTTCTTTAGTAGTTCTGGTTATTCACCCATTTAAAAATGACAGGACAGCAGGAAGGCCAACCAGACGTTCTTTATGATCAACTCATTCAGGGGATTTTACTGTCTTTTCTCTTCCTCCCCAGACAGCTCAAGCTCCAAGGTAGCTCAGGTAGAAAGCTGCAAACAGCAGAAATTAATCTTTGCTAACAAAAGCTTCCCAGCTAAGCACTGGTCTGGATTTGAGGACATGCTTGAAGTATGCAGACCATGTGAGAAGGTCTCCCAGGTGAGCTTGAAAAGGTGGACATAACACCAGGACATGTGGTGGTAGATTGCAGTGGGGCAGTTAAGGGTGTCTAGGCCACTTTCTGGAGTGATGATTGCATAGTGGCACAGCCCTTGCTACTACTGAGGATTTTGGAGGGTGAGACCAGAAGCTAAAGTGCTAGCCTGCAGAGATCTGTATCTCACCTGGGGGCTGCTCTGTAAGGCTAAGGGGTTTTTTTCAGCTTGGAGGCTACATGCTCCAGCTCCTGTTCTTCATTGGTGCAAGCCAATCTATGACCACCAATTTCAGTGAGCCAGGCTGAGTTTACCCAAAATGAGGATGTTACCTTTGATCTCAAGGTAATTCATCTTGATTCTCAAGCTGAATTCCTTGGCACATCATCTACACAGGCCTCTGCTTGCCTTGCCTTGCTGACTTCCAGCTTCATGTCCAGTTTGCCCCTGCTGTTAGGACCTCCATCTCAGATGCAGAAGCAATGGTGGGCCCTGGCTGCTGGCTAATGTGTCATTGGAAAGGATGGAGGCTGCCATGCTCTCCCTCTTCCTCATGCTTGTTTCAGCTCCCTTCGAGGCTCCAGAGGGAGCATCTCTGTGCTTGCATGCTCTTTGCTCTCACAGCCTGCATGGCCACCTGCAGACCTTGCTCAGCCTCCTATGCTGTCCTTCACATTTCCTGGGGCTGGGATTCCCAGGGCCTTTGGTGTGATCTCTGCAGCACCGAATATGCCAGTGGAAGACACCGCGGGCAACCCTGCAGGGGACTCTTGTTTGGCATCTGAATCATACTTCTCTCTGGAGGACCTGCTTCTCTGTGCTGACCAGGAGGTGCTGGTTGATATGCCGCTATGTGGCCTGATGCGCCTCTGGTCTTGTGTGATGAAGACAGAGCAGCATTTGAGGGGCTGTTAAGTTGGAGAAAAGTATGGGCCAAAAAAAGCTTTTGGAGAATGTCTCTGCTGTGGAGCCAGGGGCCTGGTCCAAAGTGGGGTCTGCTGAATCTGAACCCAGCTTTACAGAGGACTTTGGGTTGTTGGCACTTCCTTGTGCGTGGAAACAGCTTGAGATCCATGGCTGAGCTAGGTGCTCAGGTTACACCTGTCTCTATTTCACACACTCTTCAGTTAAGTCTTCACTGGTGTCTCCCCACAGGCAGCGCAGTCACCTCGGGATGGTCTGCCCATGGGTGTAGAGAAGACTTCCAAGTTGCTGAGGTTGTTGAGGGCAAAGCAAGCCTTCAGACACATCAAAGCAGGAGGAACCATTGCCATAGCTCTAGCCACGTTCTCCCAAGGAGAAAAGAAAGACCCAAGTGAGGCTGCATCCCTTAAAGTTCCCTATCCAGTGTTGGAGTCTGGCACATGCTGCAGTCCTAAACCTGAGATTCCCTGTACCCGCTGACAACTGTCTTCCGCACAGGTGCCCGGGGAGGGTGGAAATCCCGTTTTCCCAAGCCCTTCCACACACAGGGCAAGGGGCCTCTAGATGGCAGTGTTTCTGTTCAGGAGGACAGCAGCTGTACAGGCAAGCTGTACTGTTCCCTTTCATGCCGAGCTTTGGAGAAGCTCCGAGATTAACACAGGGCTGAAGTGGACAGCTTAGTACCCTGCTGTCTCTTATCGCTTCCTCAGTGAAAGTGGCTTGGATTTTGTGACCTCAGGGGACCAGCCATTTTAGCAGGCTGGACAGTAGTTTTGTGGCTGTCCTTCCCCTCCATGTGGTGAAATCAGTTTGGGCTTGATTGCCCAGGCAACCGCCCATTTGTTGGGGAGGTACCAGGGTTTTTAGATGCGATGGGGGTCCTTTGCTGTGACTGAGAGCTGCTGGTAAAGGGCTCAGCATTACTGATGGTCAGCTTGTTTCTTATGTGTGCTTGACTATGCAGACAGAGGACTTTGTTCCCTCTGATGCAGTCAGTGTGCGTGGAGGGTGTATGTGTGGAAATAGGGCCATGTTGTTTGGCTGGAGAAGAGCTGGGAGGTTAGGGAAGAAAAGTGTTGCTGGAGAGAGGACTGTAATTGCTCCTGTACACTTAGAGTTGTCACTTGCTACCTTATCCCTGCAACTAGCTCTGCTCAGTGCCTGAGTGATGGGGATGCTGGGCTCAATACCCTCTGCCTTTTCCAGGGCTTCTGCCATGATGCTGGGTGGAGATCTCGTCTCAGAGGCTGTGCCTGCGTATATTGTCTCTCCTGGATGCTAATGCGACAGGTATTTTCTTTCTCCGTGAATGTCAAGGGAGAACAGGGGGAGGGAGGGAGGCTTGGAGGCTTACCAGAAGGCTGTCACTCACTGACTGCATGGACAGCTTGGGCTAACAAAAAATCTTCCTAGCACTGCAGGGCCCTCCAACAGCAGTGTGGGTGATGTGCTACCTGAGGAGCCAGCTGCCGTGTGCCTTTGGCCTCTCCTTCAAGTCCTCCCAGGGGGACCAAGCTCACTTGGCTTCTCCTGACCATGTTTTTCAATGGACTCAATGTGCTTTTGGTCAAGAAGAGAAAAGAAAGACTTGGAGAGCCAGGGATGTCTTCCTGCCTCCGGGCACTGTGAAATGCAGCACATGTAGACTTGGAGTCCTATAACTCATCCCTCTTGCCATCCTCATTGGAGCTCGCAAGCAAATACAGGGTGGAAGGAAAGCACCATATTCAGCAAAGGCCCAAGGAAATCAGGCAACCCACTTGTATGTGTTGTAGCTCCTTGGAGTTTTAAGAATCCGAGTATACCCTCATCTTGGGAGGTCTAGGTCTGCTTTGTGGACCAGAAATAGGGGCTAGTCCCAGATCTTGCTTGAACTTGTCCAGCATGGTGATAATAACAGCTGACCTGGGATCCAGGGCGCCCTCCTCTTCAGCTTTTGGTGGTGGTTTGAGCTAATTCCTGCCGCTTCCACAGAGGGAAGCATTGAGATGTATGTGATAGTGTTTCCCACCAGTGTGGCAAGGGTGGGAGTAGCAAGCTGTGCTCCTGAAGCTCTCCCCTTTGCTTACCATCCCTTCCCTCTCCCCTCTCTCTGCCTGGCCCGGCGCTCCCAGCCCTGGCCCCTCACCCGGGGCTGTGCATGCTTCTGTTTGCCAGAGGTGCAGAGGAGCCTGGAGCCAGTCCTGGGCTGTGGAATGGCTGCAGAACATGGAGTGGGGTGTTAAGGGCTGCAGGAGATGCTGATCATTTCCCAGCTCTGCTACAGCAGAGGATGAGTCCTTCCTATTTCCCTGTGCATCGTTTCCTTCTGCATAAAACACAGACAGTGATCCTTTTCTTGCCTCTTTGATGCAAAGGGGAGAGACTGGCTCCTCCTTGCTGTTTTTCTTCTGGCGTGGATAATAGTCTCTTTGGTGTTGGTGTGCTTGTGCCTGGGCTCTCCAATCCAAGAGACCTTGAACGCTGGCTTTATGGGAGCGTGGCAGCAGGGGTGAGCTGGCAGCCTCTCCATACGCTCAAGGCTGTGCGAGAGCTCGCTCTCATCTCCAGCCTACGCAGAAGCTCTCTCTGCCAGTCCTGCACCTGCAGCCCTGGGAAGACGGCTATAGTCATGCTGCAGTGGGCATGGACAATTGATCATAAGCGGTCGTAGATTACCTGGAGCAATGCTATTAAATTTAATACAGTTCTCCACTGGCTCTTGGGGCACAGCCTTGGGTTGTGTAACTGACATCTTGTTGCAAAGCATTTTGGGGACATTGCTAGGGGTGTGAGGCAAAGACATTCAGCTGCAAAACAGGAGAAGAAGATGAGTTTCTTTTGAGATTTATTTCCTGCCCGATAATTGCCCAGAAAAGCTGTGTAAACCTTCTCTGTTTGTGGAACAAATACTGCAAGAGTTACTGCTCTGACCTTTTTTTTTCTTTTCCACCGGACAATTGTCTGTGCCCTTGTTATTCAGAAGCCTTGATATACTCCTGGCAGATTTATGCCATGTTGAAGCCCACCTCTTATTGCCTCAGAGTTGATTGGAAGAAAGGAAACTTGTTCACTGAAAAATAAACCCATTGCCATGTGCCCTGCATGCCAAGCTAGGTTTGAAGTTTAAAAGAACAATTTGCAGCACTGACCTCTTTTCCTTGTCTGCTCCTTGTCTTCTGTCACTGTGTCATCTGTGAAACGTGGGTGGCCAGCTCCAAATGGGGTTGACGCTGGATTTAGTCAGGAGTGAGATACCTTACGAGCAACGCACGTTCTGATGAAGCGAGGCCACTGCTTGCTGTGGGCTTGATGCCTCTCAAAGAAAGGGCTGTTCAGTGTGCAAGTCTTGCCCTGGCTTAACAAAAGCTTGTGGCAAATCCCCATGTGAACACTCTCGCATTGATTTGGCAGCTGCTAAATTTGGGAATAAATCCACCTTCCTTGGCAGCAATAGTAAATCAGATGAGGCATGTCCAGCGAGGGTTTGGAGTCCATTGTAAAATGTGCTTAGTCTGTGTGTGGCTCAGAGCTTGCCCGTGCTGAAGAGGAGCTTGGTGGAAAAGCTCTCTGTAACAAACCTCTGAGTTGAAATCCTGTCCTGGGTGAGAAGCCAGCAGTTTGATAGTGCTTTTTGGGGTCTTCATCGCTCTGCGAGCCTCTGATAGTGGTGGTAAGTGGCCCTCTTCCCTCTGTATCAACACAGAGCTGATAAGCCAACAGGGTTGTGTAGTAGCCAGACAGCCTGGAGAGGCTGGATGAAGAAGGCCACTTAAAGTCATTGATCCTCCCCTTGGATGCTGGACAAGAGCAGATGCCACTTGTAAACCCAGCCTCAGCTCCTCATACATGTTGGGTGGCTGTGCAGTCCCTGCATTTTCTGCATGCCATCACTACTGAGACTGTTTGGAGTCTGCACCCACCTCCACCCTGCTAGCTCGCTCCCAGAAAACAGCACTGTCCAAGCAGAGATGGTTCTGCCTGTAAGTTGTTTTATTCTTGGTAGTGTAGGATCTGTGGTAGCTGGTAAATGTCAGCCTCCATTAGGAAATATATCTCGTGGGTGTATTTCTCCTTGTATACAAACCTGTTGGAGGGTGCTGGTATTTCACCAAGTGTCTGAGTGGAGAATCAGGCCCAAATGTATGTATATATGTATGTATGCACTTCCTCCTGCAGGTGACAGGAGAGTGGAGGGTGTGGGTTTTAATCTGTGTATGTGTGGGCAGCTCTGCTGATGCTGTTTGTCAGCTGGAATCCCAGCACAGGGCTCTGCGGCATCAGCCGCGGCTTCCTTTTTGCCTTCTGTCACATTTGGAGGGAGGGAAGATGTAGCTGAGTCTTGCAATTGTAGGTCAAAACATACTGCAGCACTAAAGATCAGAGCAAAAGCTTTCTTGTACCAACGCATAGTTTTATTCATCCTGTTATTTTCTTTATCAAATGCTTACTTGCCTTTACAGAGCAGCTTTCAGCTGCAGGGAAAGCAAGTGTCTCATTGGAAGCAAAGCTGGGCTAGTGACTGGAGTGGGTCACAGTTAGGGAAGATGCATGATCTGGACTTTTATTCCTGGCTCTGTTCTGGCCCCTTGTCCTCTAGATCCCTGTGAAGACCTTAGAAATTGAAGAGCAGGGACTGTTGCTGCATGTGTATGCAGAACATAGTGTGGTGGCATCCCTGCAGCATCCCGGGCACAGCAAGAAATGCTAGTCATGATTGTTATGCTACTGAAGTGCAGCTGGTTTTGGGTGGGTAGCAGTGTGGTTAGGGTACAACCTGGTTATGGTGCTAGAGCAAGCTCTTTTATCAGGACAAAGCTCTGCCTGGGATTCAACGTCCAGACGTGCAGACAGCTTATTTTTAAGGTCTCATTTGAAAGATGTCAGCTCCCCCTCCCTACTCTTCCCCAGGCAGCGAGAGCAGAAAACTAAATTTATCTGCACTGGGACAGAGAGCTCAAGTAAACCAGCCAGGCGCTGCTCCAGATCTGCTGGGTGGAGCAACTGGCACAGAGCTGTCTGTCTGTCCAAGTCCGAGATGCTCGGTTGCTGCTGATGCTGGGGTGGCGGTGACAACTACACAGCATCTTCTGTTCCAGCCCCTGGGTTTCAGAATTTACTGGAAAGTTTGCCTTGTTGAGGTGATGTTTTATCTAATTTAGTAACTGGATTGATTGATTTATTTTTCATATGTGATGCAAAGCAATCCCTCTGCTTTCTGGGAGAAAAGTGAGGAGCTACACTCCTTGCCTTCCTTCCCAAGACCTTATGAGGACCCAAATGTGGAAATGGTGCTGGTAAAAAGGGTAAAGCATAGCCTGCAAAGAGCCCTTGTTGCCCAGGGACCTTTGATTATCCTGTAGGTAGTGAATAGGAATGGGAATAGCAAAGGACTCACATATTTTCTATTTGAGTGTAGCTGCCTGCAGCTCCTTTTTCGGGTTCACTACTGACTGATGTGGATTGGTGAAAGGGAACACATGGCAGATGTTTGAGTTGGTGTGTGCTACGCTGGCTATGTGCCTGAATTAAAGATGCTGTTCAATATGAGTCCCTTTCTGGGGCTATCGGGGGGATGCACCATGGGGCGTGGGCATGGGGTGGTGTGATCTGTTTTTCCTTTTCACCTCCTAAAACTGGAGCTTCCTTCTGTCAGGCTGCTGCTAATGAGTTAGTTAAACAGCATCTTCTTACTGGAAGCTCTTTTCAGTCCAATTAAGATCTTGCAACATGTCAGTTGTGACAATAAAAGTGAATTAAGTCTCATTTCTCCTTTTTTACGATGTTTATTAGAAGATGGGAATGCTCGTTTAGAGGAGCTAATCATGGTTATTTATGTCAGTGATACCAAGAAGCCCCTGCTCAGGCTAGGGACCTGTTGTGCCAGATGCTGTGTGTGCTCATGGAAGGAAAGGGAGCCAATCCTGGAGAGTGGATTGACCATGCAGGAAGAGCCCAGGCAAAGTAGGCAGACTCCCCTGGCCATTCAGCCCCAGCTACAGGACTTGCTGCTGCTTGGAGGTGCTGTGAGAGCCACTGAAGTCAGTGGAGATCTGTTTCTATCATGTTGGTCGGCAAAGATTGCTCTGAGCATATGCAGAATCTCTCCTCTGACCACTTGTTCCCCTTGTTGCAATACCTCTGTTCCCAGAATTGCTGGGGAGCATGTGCTGGGGAGATAGTTGGGCAGGCACACTGCATGGCTGTCTGAGCCTCTTTTCCTGAGGAAGCCAGGGTATAAGTGAAAACTGAAAACTTTGGAGTATGGCTTGATGGGAAGAGTAAATTGCGGCAAGAGAAGAAACTGACAGTCCTGTGGGGTCCCTTCTGTTTCAGATGGCCTCTGTTCCTCACTCTCAGGCCTTTGCTTGCAGGCAAATAGGAGAATGCTTAATTCATCTCCCCACTCAAGCTGTTTTGATTCAGTGGCTTGGCCAAGACTTTAAAGCAAGTGCTTCCAGGGGCTTGGGCTGCTAGTCAAGATGCTTTCCAGCACATCTAACAGGGCATAAGAGTTCTTTTACTGCCATGAGGAACCCAGGCAGAAGGATGCAATAAAAAAGGCCTGTAGGAAGGTTCACTGCACCAGCTTGTTTTCAAGGGGGGTTTGGTTTGTCATTTCAAAGCCGGTTAACTCCGTCCTTAAGTGATAAGCTTAAAGGACCCAGAAACCAGGAGCAGAGACCAAAGGACACAGCAGTACAAGGACTGAGAAGCAATCCAAGAAGGAGAAAGCCATATGCTAGATTGCCGATCTTCTCCTCTTGTCCGTCCTGCAGAGGCAAGACAAGTCAACCCTCAGTGCCTCTCCATGCAAGGGAGACCCCATGCCATTGCTGGAGGAAAGAGAGAGGGTCTGGCTCCCCTTGCCCTGAGGTTTGTCAGGGTCATGTGGGGAGGAATGTGCCACAAACAGACTTAAGGTAAAGGGGAAGCATTGAGGACAGCAAGGCAAATTGTCCTGTGGCTCATTGCAGTCCTATGCTGGGATCAGTCATGACTGAGCTGCTGGTCTGTGTTTTGGGCTTCCAGATGTCTGAGACTCATCCTGTGCTCCTGCCTGACTCACTGGCTCTTTTGTCAGGACTTTTTGCTGTGTGCTGTTGGTGCTTGTGATTATTGTCCAGACTCTGGATCCGTCCTTGACTCTAGCCTCATGTAAACCTGAGTCTGGGTTGCCTGTGAAGGCTGTCATATGGAGAAGCAGAAGCAGGGTGCTTTGAAGGCCATACTGGAGGTGAGAAAGGAGAAAGCTGGGGCAGGTGAGGCTGCAGTAGGATGTGCTGACTGGCTTCCCAACTCTCTCAGCAGGATCGCCAGGTTGGGGTGAGGTGGCAGCAACTGGGGCACTGAGACCTCCAGGCTGGGATCCTGCTTACTGCTACATGACTGCAGCACACTGAGGCTCTTCTCTCTCTACTGACTCACCATGCCATGTTGCAGTGGGCTGAATCTCCATTTATATCAGAGGGAAACCATCATTCTTCTGCTTTTAGTCTCACAGCTGTTGATGTTTTGAAGTTAAGAAAACATTTAAATGATTAAAAAAAAAACCCCAACCCTGCCTTGGTTTATCAAGGGAGCTTCTAATGAGCAGAAGGAGAGGGGAACAGACACAAGGAAGGGCAGCAGGGACTAACAGCATGGCAGAGCACTTGTCATCTTGACAACACAGTAAGTTTCAAACTGGGCTCACTCTTGACATTTGCCTGAAGGTATATTTAACTAGTGTGGGAGATGCTGGAGCACAAGAGTGCACCTTTGAGCCCAGGGAAGCCTCAGTGGGGGTTAGCCGGGTTTTGGAAGGGGGAAGATGGGCTTTAGGTGGAAAATGTGCCTCTTTCCCTCCCTCCCTCCCTCCCTCCCTGTCTGTGTGTAGCCAGACTGAAAGGCTGTGCTCGCAGCTTGGTGAGAGGATGCTAATGAAGCGTGAACCAGCTGGGCTTAGTGGCAGCTCCCATGCTATCTGCCACCAGCCTGCCTGCCTACCCACTTCTTCCTTTCGTTCTTGCTGTATTTGCGTGTCATGTTTGATGAATGGAAATGTGGACTTCTCTTTGAAGCGGGAGGGATGGCAAGCAAGCGGATAGGATGGGAGCTCAAATTCTCCTTTCCCTGGGCTAGGCTAAATTGTTGGAAGATTCATAAGACATCTGGCTGGGAGGGGAATTTCCAGTCTTTGGGATCGTGAGGCTGATTGGAGACCCTGGTTTATTTGGGTGCAGGTTTATTTGGGTGCACAGAGGGGATCTGTGAGTGACTTCTAACTCTGCCCAGAAATCCTTACTGTTTTGGGGATCTTTTTCAGTCCCTGAGCACAGGCCCTGACTTGGGGTGCTCTGTGCTCCAGGGCTGCTGCTGTACAGGGTCCTGAGCCCCCAACCCTTCTCACCCCAGAGCTTCCAAAATGCACCTCTCACCTCCCTCAAACCTCCTCCAGCTTTTCCTGCTGCTGCAAGACCTGATCCATCTTTCCTTGTCCAGGTACCCCTGCTCTGCCCCCCAGAACCCCTGACACTTGCTTCCCTCTCTTCCCCAAACTTTCAGTGCTTCAGCCAGGCCCTTTCTCACTTTCTGTCCCCATGCCCAGTGCTGCAGGAGTTCAGGAACTGTGACATGAAATGTGTTTCCAGAAATCCTAATGTAGTACCTACAGACCACAGGCTTGTGTTGCATCTGCATTACATGCACACAGGGGTGGAAGGCATCCTCTCCCTCAACTCACCTGCTACCAAAATAGTCAAGGTAGTCACAGGAGAGCAGGATGCTCTGTCTGGTCCTGTGTCATGAAAAATTTCTGTGGCAGAGCTAAAGACTGATGCATTGATATTGGATGCTGCTGAAAATGGACATGTTTGGGTTTTTTTGTTGTTGGTTGTTTTTGGGGGGGGGGGGTTTGGTGGTTGTTGGTGGGGTTTTTTTTTTTTTGTTTGAGGGTTTTTTGTTTGTTTTTCTCTGGTTTTTGTGAGTGAATTTTTGGCATTTCTGAGAAGCAAACTCCCAACTAGGAGGCAGAACAATCTGGGCACGTGAGATGGGGGTCATACAATAAGCCAGAGCATCTGCTGCCTTGGAGTGGTCTGAACTGTCCTCCTGTTGCTTTCATCACATCCCCAGGCATCTCATGGCGTGTCACCTCTGTGCAAAGAAACATCTGGAAGGGTGCAAATGCATTTTTTTTTATTGGCCCTGCAGAACAAAGCCAGCCACCTTCCAACATCAGTTATAGCAAGAGGAGATTGAAATAGAATGCTAGAAACTGGAGTGGGGGCCTGGCCTAGGAGCCTTGCCTGGAAATGGGTGTCTGCAGCAGTATGGGGAATGGGTTAAAATCGGGGTTGTTAGTCTATGCTCGTCTCTTGCAGCAATATGGTTTTATCTTCCTTTCTCGATGGGCTTTAAGATATGGGAAAGCATTGACATTCTTCCCACAGGAGATATTTGCTGAGGTCCTCAGCTGGTACAAATCAATCAAGCTCTAACTCACAAAGCACCCTTTGGGGACGCAACTTCGATAGGAACCTTCTCTCTGAAGTTTGATGTGATTTCCTTTTCTTCCAGCCACATATTTGCCTTTTTTCATCATAAAAATAAAAGCTGTGACAAAGGCTGGTGTAGCTCAGGAGCTGGTCCTCGCCTCCCTCGTCCCAGCCTTCATGCCCTCCATCAGAAAACCAGGAGTCATCACCTCTTGGTTCCACAAGCCTTGTAATTTTGTTCTTTCTCCTCCTCATTCCCCTACCCCGGCTGCGGTGAAGAAGTGAGAAAGCAAATAGGAATAAATACTTCCAGCCATAAAAGTGAAATAAATCAATACCTCTTCTCTGAAGCCAGAGATGCTTAATAGGCAAGGATCACTGCCAGATTGTAAAAAATGTGTTTAGTGTGCGACTGGGGCAAGTTTAACCCTTGGACATAAACAGCTGAGCAGCTTCTCTCACCTCTGAATTAAATAACTTTAACTGCGGAGCGCTGTGATTAATAGAGGTGCCTCTGCTTGGGATGCACCAGGTATTTTGTGCCTCTGGATCATCTGGACAATTGTCTGGGAGGGAGAAGGTGTTGCCAAGTCCCTTCTGCAGACACAGTGATGCTTTTTTTTCGTGAAGGGGCAGCTCTATTTGTGGGTAATGTAGTTCTCAGGTGCTGGGCTGAGCTGCTGGGACTTCAGCTGCCCTTCCCAGGAATGAAGGACCTTTCCAGCTCTCCACCCTGCTTTCTGTGGTTGGAAAGCAGAGGAGCAAAGCTAGGGTGAGGCAACCCTGTCTAAACAAACTCTGTACTGCCCATGCTGCGGAAGAGCTAAGGGAAATTCATGCTCCAGATGCCTGGGGTTTTCTCATCATGCAGGTTAGAGTGCCTGAGTGTCACCATACTTAAGGAATGAGAACTGCCCTGGAGGCATAATCTGTTTCAGGGGTGATATGGGAAGTTTAGTCTGTTTTCTTTGCAGGGCCACTTTCCTCCAATCTCTGGAGAGGGTTTGGTTATCCTGCCCAGGTCTCTAGCATGTGTTTCTTCTCTTTGCCTGACCAGTGGAACCAGAGGACAGAGTAAGTATCTGGAGTCCAGTCCCAGTCTCTGCTGGGACCCTTGTAACTTTCTGGTCAGTGTTTTCTCCAAAGAGTATGAGGTATCAGAATGACGAGATGCAGCCAAGGTTGAAGTAACAGGGATTGTAGGAAGCCCAGCGAGATGTTCCTGGTGGGCTGGGGGAAGTGTTAGCACTGCTGTCAGCTAGTTTGGTGAGACCACATCAGGAATAATGGGGTTGCTCTGGCTGCCCTCTCTGAAGGCCTTTGAAGTCAGATGGGAGCAGGTATAAAGGAGTCCACAGAGGAGGTGTGAAGATCCCATCATGCTTAGAGTTTGGCTTCACAAAATCAGGGCTGAGACATGATGTGCTGGGTGTATATTGGAACAGAAGTAGTCAGCAGGGAGAAAAACTATGAAGAGTAAGCAGATCTTGGCACAAAGACAGCTAGTTATGGGCTGCCCATGAACTTGGGAGGCTGGTGACAAGCAGGAGGCTCCTGCATGTTAGAGCTGAAAGCTGCTGATCCCTTTCATTGGCCATAGAGCAGGAAAGCACTGGGACTGGTTTAAAATGAAGCTGAGCAGGAGTGATTATGATGCAACTCTCTCACTGCTCAGAGGCTGGACTCAGGGACATAGGGTTTCTTGCTACTGTGATTTATGATGGTCTATGTGCCTTTTGTTGATTTAAGAGCTCAAAGATAGCCAGGATATTTTAGTAGAGGATTAGGGCTAGTTTCCCACAAAGCCTTCTTGTTCCTCTATAAGCTACTCTTTCTCCAGGAACACAGACTTGCACTCGGTTAAGTGCTGCCTGGCACGCAAATGCTTTCCTGAACTATGGCAGAAGCCTTTTGCTGAGAAGAGCCACGTGATGGAAGCTAACTTTGTATTTAGGAGCTGAGGGCATCTGGCACAGCTCTTAGGAAGTGGCTGGTTTCCATGCAAAGGGAAGGCAGACTGTGCTGAGAAAGGTGAGCCTAGAAACACTTGTATTTTTTTCATTTTTTCCTCATGCACAGAGGAAATTATATCTCTTGCTAACATACTTATGACAAGCAAAGGTTATGGGAGTTATTAAAGTAGGAATGGAAAAGGCTATTCCAAATGGGCACGATTTCAGTCTCCTCCAATGGAGAGTATTGCCCTTGGTTGGGACAGGACAACCAGGTTGAGGTCATGGTTGGCATAAAATGGGCAGGATTTGTCCCATTCACTTGTGATAAGCCTTCTTTATGGGCAAGAGGGGAGAAGCCTGGGTCTTAGGCCAAAAAAGGGCTTTTACTGACTCTTGATACCTTGCCTCCTCCTTACTCTGCTGTCTGTCAGGCAGCTCCTACTCCTGTCTGCTAGATTCTAGGCTTTCCAGTTTGGACAGGAAAGTCCTTGTAGTTAGAGCAGGTGTAGTCCTTGGTAGTTCTCCACACCCAAATCCGCTTCTTGTTCTCAGTTTCTTGATCCCCTCAAACAGGTATAAAGGGTGGACAACATTGCCTGACTGGGGTCTGTAAGAGCCTACCACCTCCAAGACCCCATTTTTTGGGGTGAGGTGTTGTCCTGTGGATACTAAACATCTGTGTGGCTTTGCGTGTGTCATTCCTTCCTTGCACCTTCCTCCACCTTCAAATGTAAGAAAATACTCTTGGTGGTACCTGGAGAGCTGTCTTGTGAAAGTCAGGCCACAGAAGAGCTGGTGAATTGCCTTTCTGCCCAAGGCAAGTAAAGTGCTCCTCGTAGGGTGATCAATCTTCCTGAGAGCTCCCCCAGCTGAAGGCGATTGCCCTGACTTTATGGAGTGTGTAGTGTCTCCTCTGTAATGGCCACGAGTCCCCTTCGCAGCCAGCAGCATGCAGCAGCTCACCCGTGGGATGGAGAGCTTATGTATGTGTGTTTAAAGGTTGTAAAATGTTTTGTGGAGGAAAGCTCCGGCCATTACACGTGCCAGTAGGAATGCTTCCAGCACTTCGGCTTCCTTGGCATAAAATTATAGCGGAGGTAAATCTTGGAGAAATAAAATGAACCCAATTGAATTAGCTCAGGACTGTGTGCAGGAGGTGGGGAATGTTTTTGAAGTGTTTCGTCCTTTCTTGTGGGTACCAAATCATTGTGGGTAATTTTTCAGCTTTCTGCAGTTCAAAACAGCAAGGGCTCCTTGTTAATTAATCCTAATGAGGGAGGGAGGCCATCTCTTTGATGGTCTAAACCAGTACCATGTTACTCTTGTGTTTCCTGAAATGGTAAGAAAAGGCACCAGCTGGTATTTTTTCGGGTGCCCTTTTGCTTTCTGTCCAGAATTTCTGATGCTGTGTCTGAAGGCACATAGGGTTTGGGGGAAGGATGTTCCTTAATGTCAGCTGGAATTGGGCTGGGTAGGCTCTGGCTTGATGGCTTCCCCCCGGGACAGGAGCTGTCACCCGGGCTGGGATTTCTCCAGAGGCTGGGAAGTAGCTGCCGGGCGGGATCTGGGGTGGGGGAAGGGAAAGACTGAGTTTCTTTCAGTATCTGAGGGTGGATTAAGTGGAGCGTTCCTTGTTAGCTAATTGAAACAGTCAAAATGTCAAATGAGGCATTTCAATAATAGTGATGTTAGGAGCTTTACGTTTTTATTTCTTTCCCTCTCTCTTTTGTGTTGCGCCTTCAAGACATAGGGACCCACGTCCCTGCCTCTACAGAAACTCCCTTAAGGAGGGGCTTCAATGGGATGGGGCACGGACAGAAGCAGTTTTAATCCTCTCCAATTCCAACATTATTGTGTTTCAGCAAATATTTTGCAAAAGAATTTTCAGGCTGAACTTCAAACAGGCAATGCCTTACTACAGTGACTGGGGGAGCTTTGCAAATTTAGAAAAGAAAATGAAGATTGTTTTAGGTGACATTTAAACCTCTTCTATTCTCTTTTCCCAAGCCTGTCAGGAAGCTTCATACACTTCAGGTCAGATACACTTTCCCTGAAGAAGAAAAGGATATTTATAGCTGGGCAGCACCACAACAGGGAAATCTCCAGGCTGCAGTACCTGTCAGATGAGGTTACTTATGGCCTCAGTAGTAACAGCCAACCTGGAACCTGCTACAAGGTAGCAAAAAGGTGAGGGTCCAACCCTGTGCCGCACAGAGGGGTATAGCCCAGGTAATTTGGCCTAATTCCTTGAGGATGAAGGTAGACTTGCCTGGAGTGTGCGGTGGTTGGTTTTTTTTTGGCAAATGTTTCCGGATTCATAGAATGGTTTGGGTTGGAAGGGGCCTTAAAGATCATCCAGTTCCAACCCCCTGCCATGGGAAGGGACACCTCACACTAGACCAGGTTGCTCCAAGCCTTGTCCAGCCTGGCCTTGAACACTTCCAGGCATGGGGCAGCCACAGCTTGTCTGGGCAAAACTGTTCCAGTGCCTCAAAACCCTCATAGTGAAGAATTCCATCCTAATATCTAATTTAAATATGCCCTCTGTCAGTTTAAAGCCATTCCCCCTTGTCTTATCAGTACATGCCCTTGTAAAAAGTCCCTCTCCAGATTTCTTGTAGGCCCCCTTTAAGTATTAGAAGACTATTATGGCTTGTTGTGCTTTGTTGCCCTTCTGAATCTCGGGGAGTACTGATACAGAGATATCTTGAAGTGAGGTCTGGATCATTCTTGTCTCTTGGGGAAGTAGGGAAGGGGTAAGCTAGATATGCCAAACCTAAAGGAAAATACCTTGTTGCACAGAGAGGCTGTGGCTTGCTTGTCCTCGGGGGTTAGGAGCTCCTGAAGGGCTGATGGAGCATCTGGCTCTGGGTCTTAGTTCCTCCTTGCTTCCTCTCAGCCAGATCTGAAGCCAGGCCAGTGATGCTGAGCAGTGAACAGCTGTCTGGGCTGTGGTTGGAGCAATTTACTCCCAGGGATTAGAGTGATTGGAGTTTCTTAAGGTAAAGACAGCTTGCAAAGAAAATAACAGTGTGTCTGGGGACAGCAGAGCTCCACCACAACCTGTTCTTACCCACAGTTTGTTCTACACAAAGAGTTTGTACATCACCTCTGACTACCACTGGTCCAGAAGGAAGGGAAGGGGCTGGGCAGCTCTACTGAAGCCTGTGAGGAGCTCACATGTGGGGCTGGGGCTGGAGAATGGGTTGTGGTTGTTTTGTGTGGCTGCTGGAGCTGCGCAGGAGGTATCGGCATAAGCATTTCTGCAACGTGAGCCCTGGGGCTTGCGCTGAGGCCCCAGATATGATGCTGAAGACATTTTGATGTAGCACAAGGTAGCTGGAAGCTGGATGAAGGTTGGCATCAGGATAATGTAGTCCAGGGGCTGTTATTTCTGCATGGTGCCAGCTCCTTTGACTATAGTATGGAAATACCTGATGAGTTTAAACTAGACCTGGGAGCACCTCCAGTGGCGTAGGTCCATGCCTTCTCCTTTTGGCTGGCTTGGGCCAATCTCTCTGTGTCCCTAGATTTGAAGGGAAAGAAATCCAGGTACAGTGCCTGGAGAGGGAGCCATGATATGGTCTGGTGAAGAGTTCTTGTGTAAATTGTAAGGGTGCGGGGACCCATTCTCTGGAATGGCGGTGTAGGTACCACACGGGGCTGCGTGGGATGCTGCACATAAACTTGCAGGAAAACCTCCTGGGCTGTTACTCCTGAAGGAATATCAAAACCCCTCTTTACAGACCACATCTCACAGAGATGAGGCCCAGAGAGATCTTCCCTGGGGATCTCAGGCGACTCAGGTGATGTTGATCCTCTGGGCTGCGTAGAAGTTGAAGAGCCCAGGGCACTGTGCAGAATGATGTTCTGGGACATCAGGCTTGCTCCGGCTGCACTGCTGGTCTGCTCCCATGTCTCTTCTGATACCAGCCCCAGCAGTGTGGTTCTAGAGCTGAGCTGCCCAGGTTTTCACGATCCCAGAAAGGAAAGCAACAAATCTTGTACGCAGCAAGCTCTCCACCATGGTTTATCTGCCATCTGCCTACCCCGGTTCATGTTAACAAACTAGTAGATCTAGACCTGCTGTGCCTTGATAGAAAGATTTATTTTTAGGACTTTGATATTTAAAATGATCTGTTATAATTTCATGCTTAAATAACACTAAATAATGTTCCTTGTTTGCACAGTGTAATTGGAAGAGGCAAATAAACCAAACAAACCAGCTATGACTGAGCTTCCATAGTATTTTCAAACTGAAACAAACAGTAAAAAACAAGGGCTTGGCCAATTTTACACTTTGGGGGAATTTTCTAGTTGGCATTTCACTTTTCCATTTTCACAGGCCAAGAAACACAAGAGCTTTAAAGAGCTGGTGGCTTCTTGCCAAAGAAAACTCAGTTGGTCTTAGATTGAGAACAAAATAAGAAAAAGAAATTTAAAAGTGAACTTATTGTTTATTTTTTGGGAACTGACAGGGCTAATGACTCTGGAAGTGCCATGGGATTTTATGTGAGTGCAGAAAAGACTCAGAAAATATTCAGCAAGTTCATTTAGGCTCCTTTCATGCTTCTTAAATCCTGAGGCTTCTTTATTGCTGCTTTATGTCAATTTGACACTGCTTGATTTCACTGTCGCTCTTGATTTTACTGTGATGGCACTGCCGTGCTCAGTGCAGAATGGGTCCTGCACTGATCACATCTGTAATGTCCCATGTAATCTGTGTGGGCCTTTAGGTGATTGAATTAAAGCTTCTGGATTCAGATAACACTATTTGGGGGTAGGAAGTTCAGGCCAAGCTGTCGTTACCTATGTGCAAAGCCACAGGCGTATCATTTAAGTGAAGAGCTTTTGTGATTAGTCATGAATGTGTTGTGTTCCCTTCTGGAAAACTGCCACCAGAAAAGGAATATGGACTTTTGAAGCTGCTGTACACCAACTCATCAGTGCATCTTTAACTGGAAGGATCCTTCCTGTTAGGAGGGTGAGCGTAACTTCTTCTTTTATGTTCCTGCGCTTAGATACCCCATGGAGCAATGTTCCTTGCAGGTTCATGCTGTGACAGCAATGGTGCTGAGGCCCCTTGGCAGACCTGCTTCCTGCTCTTGGTTCTTCCTTTTCCCTCCGGTGCCCTGTCCTCCCTCCGTCCTGCCTGTCCTGGTGGGAGCTGGCTTCCCCCGCTGGCTCCCCTCCTTCCAGGCTGGCAAAGTCCTTCTGTCTTCCCCTCCCTCTGCTCCCCCCACCTCTCCGCTCTGCACAAACCTCGGCTCTGTTTGTGCCCACATTAGCATTTCTGCTGACTGCAAGGATTGGTTTAATTTCATGGGTGTCATTTCCTTCAAGAAATCTCTCTCTGAGCAGCGGCCCGACGACTGCCTGATAAAACATATTTTCCTACGGTAATGATTTTATGGACCCATAAGTCATGAATTTATTATGATCTCAGCCCCTGCTGCTGATTGCTGTAAAATGCAAAGTAATTAACAGCAAGCGGTAGCAGCTATTCCCACCTGGTAGTGCGTTCTTGGGTACGGTGATGGGTTTGATTAAAGTAATGGCTAAAGTGTACAGCCTGGCTGTAAAGTATTAGCATGATTAATGCAGTATCCTAAATAAGAAACAAAACTAATGGACATGGTTTAAGGAATTAAATATATATATATGTATATATTCCCCTCTCTAGCTATTGTTCTGGCTCATTTATGCTTTCTTTTCTGTTAAATAATGTATGGGCGTGAGGACCAGGGGGCAGGCTAGAGATGCATATTGCAGTTTCATAACATCTTAAGTGCTTGTGTTAATTTTTCACTCCTCCTTTCTCTTTCCCCTCAACCTGCCATCTCCCATCGGATAGGGGAAGAAAGATAATCAAGTTTCCTGAACTTGGCCTGAAGTCAGATGTGATTTGATTTGGATTGCAGACAGCCTGGGGAAGTGGCTCAGAGGCAACTTGGAGAGTTGGACTCAGTTTCTGGCTTCACAGAAGAGAAAACCTGATGCTGTGTTTGCATTCCCATGGCTGGAGGTGATCTCCAGTCTGTCTCAGCAGCCTGAAGTCCAAAGTTTTTCGCACATGAAGAATAACCATGTCTGTGCAGAAGCTGCACTGCTGCTTCTGAGAAAAGAATGCTTTTTCTTTTCTCTTTTTTTCTGAAGCAGTGACTGGATTTTAGTGAAAAATTGATGAAAATAAGACTTGAGACAAAACAACCCATGTCAGATTTCTCTCTTCCCATGCCCCAAACTCATGGTAAGTTTGTTTTCTGCCATTTTTCAATGGGAAAGATCAGAAAGTACTTGGATTTGGGGATGAGAAAAAATACAAAATAGTTTAGGGTTTTTTGTGTCTTGCCCCACTCCCTCATGTCAAATATCTAGAAAAATTTATTTGGAAATGGAGAAAATACCCGATTGCAAAAGAAAAAAAATGCCCAGTCAAGCCAACCAACCAAATAAACAAACCCCAAACCAAACAAATCCTCCAAAACACCCCAAAACAACAACCAAACACCCAAAACCCAAAAGGCTTTTTGACCTACACATTTTGATCAGCTCTTCTCTTCTGATCTCTAAGGGATGTGTACACCAATGACATCTAATTCCCTCTGATCTGCCTCTAACTTTTCAGGTGTATTGATCTGCTTTAGTTTATGAAGCTACTGACTATTGGAAAGGAGAGTTTATAAATAACTACAGAGAAACAGATTTCCTATCACAGGAGTTCCAGCTGTGTGTGTGTGATAAACAAAAGCAGCACATTTTCGGGGAATTTTTCTTATCCAGGAGATTGCAAAAGGGAGCTCAGCATGCCAATGTCACTGAGTATTGTTGTGTTGTGTTGTACTGTACGTTGCAAATGGTATTTTCTCCCTCTTGGGGTGGAGAGGTTTCTGGGTTTGTTTTTATAGATAAGATATAAACTTGGTAGTGGTTCTTCTAGCAAACACAAGTAGCCCCAGGCTCCAGAATATGTCTTGTTGGTCCCTCCAGTAATTTGGCAGTGTCCTTCCAGCAACCTCCTGAAAGTGCAACATCAACAATTTTGTTGCTCCTTCAGTATCTCGAATAATCATGGCAAGGGGATGCTGGGCTTCACCAGTAGCTCTGCGTGGTGGCCAGCTCTCTGCCAACCTTGGCATGGGTTTTAGATGTCTCACCCATGTTCACTGGTGGTCAAACCCAGGAATTAGATGTGTTACCAGGAAGGTGAGAATGAGGGTCTCTTAAATTGCCATCGCTGGAGTCATGACTACATTCTCTTGGAAAGGGTATAGGAAACCTCAGAGAGATGTAAAGGTACAGGGGAGCTTCCACATAAGGAGAGTTTAATCAGGCTGGGTTGTGTCAGTTGGGTAAAGAGGCAGCTGGTAGAGGGGTATGATCAAGCCACATACAGTCCAGAGTAGAGTAGAAGAGATGGCACAGGTGCTTGTTTTCAGTCTCTTGTGATTCAACTCCTGAGGGTGAGCTGGGGAACTCATTAAGCTGAAGGTTTAAAGAAAAGGAAGGGAAGACCATTTTTCTGATGAGCATAATTATGCAGGTATTTCATTGCCATGTGCTGCTGTGGAGTCCAAAAGAGGAGAATAAATGTGAAGTGGGACTAAATCGCCATGAAAGGCAGATCCCTGGAGATGCTGAACATAACAAAAGGGTTTGCAGCAAGAAAAGGGCCACAGATACCTCATCACTCACTTGCTTCCTCCCTCCTCTCCTCAGCAAGGCTGTGGCCATGTTCTTATGCCTGCTATGTCCTCTAGTCTTGAAACGGGGGCTCAGAGGCTGAGCGCTGGAGGATGTAGCTGCTGTGGTTTGACTGACAGCACTTTCTTTACCCAGGGCTGGATCTCCCCAGCATCTTCTCCCACCATGTAGGGATGAGAAAGCATAGAGCAGGTGATAAAGGAAGAACGATGATGCTGGACTACATCATGGTTCTCAGCAGAAACATCTGGGCTCAGAGACATGGAGGACACCACAAGCCAATGAGGCTGAGACCCAGCAGTAGCCTTGAGAGGTAAGAGCCAAATGTGGGAGTCTCATACTAGCTATGAGACGTGACAGTGCCGCAGCAAACACCAGCGTGTGAGGGTGGTGCTTGGGGAAGGGAAGGCAAATCCTCTTCGTCTCTCATTTAGATACTGTTTGTGTCGGCTCCCACAGTCAGGCAGCATGGCTGCAGGGTCATATTTGGAAGGCTTTCTCAGCAGTGCACACGTGTTAATGATGTTTGAGGAGTAGTTTCTGTGGGAGACCTGGGAGCCAGGCAGCTCTGCAAATCAGCCCATTAGTATTTTTAAAAGAAAACCTCCATCCTGTAGGAGCTGCTTTGGCCTCTGGAGGCACGCCAGAACTATATCCCAGACTGCACTGCATCCGCTTCTCCTATTAGATCTTTTTCTCTCTCCTTTTAACCATCCCTTTTTCCTCCCTCCTGGCTAGAGCTTTCTATTGCTATTCTATCCAAAACACACTTTAGCTATTGCCTTCTGTGCTTCTCTTGCCTGGAAGTTTGCACAAGGATAGGCTGACATTTATATATATTACTTTTTTCTTCTTTTGGTGCTAATCACCCTGTTGAAATGGAGCTGTAATGCAGTTGGCAGTGGTCAGATTGAGCTGAACGTGTGTGCTCCAGCACATATCCAGATTCTTGCATCAATAAAAATGAACGCAGACAGCTGCAAAGCAGAAGAGATATCGCATGGCCTCGTTTAAACCACGCTCACGCAAAAGCATGAGCAACCTGAACAAAAGCTGCCTTTCTCCTCTTTTGGGGTGGGTGAAAGAAGAAGTTATTGGGCTTGATGTGCACAGCAAGAGGGGGAGACCACGTTTCCCTACCTCCTCCCCCTGCCATCTGCAGCCGTGCAGCATGTAGAGGAGATTGTGTTTGGTGGGGAGGATTTATAGCTGTCGTGAGTCAGTCAGAGTGTCAGGGTAAATCAAGCCTGACGTTTTTAACATCTTCCCCACACAAAGGGGGGGCAAGGAGGAATGAAGGAAGCAATTGTAATTTTATGTCTATATCCTGCTCGACTAATCAAGGTGAGCAAGAGACCTGCCAGCCAGAGATTTTCCTCTTGTTAGCTTGATCGTTTCTTTGCTTTGGCTTTTCCCTTCCTTTCCTGGACTACTATACTAATCTCCTCTGTGGGGGAAGAAAGATCCAGCTGATCAGTGCTGGATGCTTGTAAACAAATGGTTCTTGCTCCTCCAGACTGTCTTTTGCAGTATGTTTCTAATGAGGTATGTGATAACTCATGGAAAAACACGTTTTGGCAGAGGTTTGACTACCTTTGGCCCTGTCTCTTGTCTCCCCATTCCCATTCAGACCCCAGATCAACTGCTAGCCCTGAGATGGCAGTCATGTGGTGTACCATATCCTCTTCTGGTGTCCTTCTGCTCCTCTCAGGAGCACCTTGCTCAGGGTGGACAGGCCTACAGGTGAGCTATGGAGAGAAGGAATACCTGCATCATGAGGGGAAACTTAATTCCAGGGGATTTCCAGCAACAGTATGGCTTAGGAGCTATGCTTGGTATGGCTCTTGCCTTGCCCCAGGCATGTGCTGCTGTAAAGCCTCCCTGTGCCTTTTACCTTGCTGCCAACACAAGCTGCCTCCTCTTGGCCCAGGTGAGTTAATTCCCTCTGGTGAGTAAGGAGAGGCAGGGAGGCAAAATAAATACATAAACAGTTGCCTATTCCTTACCGTTCCTATACCACACTCCAGAGTATTGGTGTAACATATTGAGAGCATCCTGATTTGAATACAGGGATTAGGAGGGTGCCTACCTTTTGCTAGAAGCAAAGATCCTGTAGACTGGGATACCTCATGGCAGTGGAAAGGCTTATGCCCCAGAGAAGGACCCTGGCAGCTTCAAACACTATCTTCTAGCCCATGGCATGGGGTCTCCTGAAAGTGAATGTGGTGGAGCATGCACAGTCCTGAGCTGGAGCTGTTGAGCAGCATTAAAAGCTGCACGCTGTGTCCATGTGCTAACAGTGCCGGACAGCATCATTAGAATTCCTTATGTGCACAAAAGTGGGCTAAGTCATCAGCAGAGGGCAGGGAGCCTCTGAGCTCCGTGGGCTCATGCTGATTTACACCAGCTGGGGAACTGGGCCAAATCTGTCTCATTCAATGAATGATCATTCAATTTTTCTCTCTGCTATCAAGGCTTTAAACAAAAGCCAATTGAAATCAATGGGAGACTTTCATCATTTTCAGGGTTATAGGCCTAAAAAATTGGATGCTTGGGGAAAAAGCAAGCAGGGGAAGAGAAAGGGAAAAAGGAATAAATGCTGCTGTAGCATTATGGCTTACAACATAAACAGATGCGAGTGAGAAATGCGTTAGTTACGATTCTCCAGCAGCCACAATTCAGTAAAGCTGTACATGGAAGTGTATACATTGAAGAGCATCATTCATTATGTAAACTGCTCTATGAGTGTAAAAGGAGCCTGTTCCTCTGTGAATCCTTTCTCTGCATGTCCTATTTCTATATGTGATTAAGTCCTCTGCTCTTCAGTTGCAGTTAGGATTCTTATTGGTGGTAAGCACATGCTCCACAGGATGGCTGTTAGGCACAGAAATGCAGGAAGAAGCACTGCCTTCTGCTCCCAGAAACCAGCAGGATTTTTTTCGCAACAGCTGAAAGAGGGAGAAGTTAATATCTCATCCAGCCTCTGGCTGAATTTTGATAAAATCCTTTGTCCAATGACTGCAAAGTATTTTGCAAGTACGACAGGGTAAATCCCCTTCAGACAGGTATTATCTGGCCTATTTTTACAGCTGAGAATTTGCAGCCTTCAGAGCCATCTAGGCAAGGGTGCTCTCTCTTCACCTTGTGGTCTCCTCAACTGAATGGATATGTCAGGATCAGTCCTTTCAAATCCAGCCCCAGTTCGAACACAACCCTCCACGTCTGGGCACAGTTAGATCCTTCCTACCTCAGCCTCCCCATCCGTATAACAGGTATGACAATCATCCTTTCCCTTGGGTAAACATTTCATTATGCGATGCTGCTGAAGTACCTCGGAGGGGAGAAGACCTACGGATAAGTCTGCATTCTCATTTCGGCTATATTTGTGTGCGTGTTTTCTGCTTTAACTGCTGTTCTCTTGCTTTGCCTGCTCATTAGTTCTGCCTGAGTGCAGGACCTCTCCAAAAAATGCAGTGTTGGCAGTGGGCATGAATTCTTAACGACTCCTGTCTCTAATGAGACAATCCAGGGCCAGGCAGTCAGTTTGCTTGCTGAGAGAAGGAGAGGGAGACTAGGCTGTAGCTCATTGCCGGTTTCCTTGTTGTGGGGTGAGTTTGCAAAATCACAGGAGGATCTGCAAAACATGCTTAGGTGTTGGCCCGCTTCTCGTGCTGGAAGGAGAATTGCTTGGGATGACAGATGGAAAGAGATGCCCTGTGGAAGGTGTTGAATTTGTTTCTAAAGCTCACTCTGGCCTCTCTCTGCTGTTCTACCCTAGCAGTCAGCAACAGATTTCGGCTTTTGAGCCAAAGCTGGAAATCCCGAGCCTGACTTGCCCAGTGCCCTGTTGTGCTGTCCGACTTAATGCAGAGGGAAAATGTTAAACCAGCAAAACCCCTTGAAAAAAACAACATAACAATCAATGTGAAGAAGAAAATGCCAAGGGTTCCATTGTACCAAACAGAAACTTTTCTTGATGGGAAGCTTAAAACTTGTCTTTAGTAACTTTTTTGTCATCTTTTTATTCTGTACTCATATTTAAAGATTCCTTGACTTTTTACAAATACAGTTTTTAACATAAGTTGGCTTTTCCTTTCACAGACTCTTTATATTTTGTTTAAAAAAGGATCTCTTGGCAAGTTAGAATAGGTGGGAAGGGAAAGGCAGGTGAATCCTGCCTGGGTGCCATTCTTTCTGTTGCATTTAATGGCAAAAATAAGAAAAAAGAAAGAAGAAAAAAAAATCAAAATCTTGGCAGTTCTTTGATTTTTTGACCAGAGAAAATGTCAATTTTTGGTGGGGGTGGTGAAATCCTGATTTCATTTTGGTGTATTCCTGATGAAATGTCATTTGGCTGAATTGCTTTGTTTCTGATGAAATCTCAGTATGCACTGAGAAAATTTCAAGTTGATTCTGGCTTGTCTACTCCCTCTTAGAGCTCTGGTTATTTCTTTCTATTTGTCCTGGTTTGTCCTTTCCACCTCCATCCTTGCTGATGCTTTTCCCACTCCTACTCCTGTTCCTCTGAAATTGCCACCATGGAGGCAGTTAAAATGGTCATGAGACATTTCCTTCCTGGCTTGTGATTCCTAGAGCCATTGTGTTGGGCTGAGTTGACACCATTTCACGCATTGTTGCTGGAAAGTTTTCATTGTTATCTCAGGGTATCTTCCTTGACTTTTTTATGTTGAGAGGCAGATTCTGCCACTGGGATATTCCATGTGGCCCACAGAAGTCAGTCGGGTAGGCCGGATCTCTACCTGTGTTGACTGGCTTTGCAATAACTGAAGTTCTGCTTCCTTGCTAGCTTTCTGTTTCTCTGTAGCTTAGATCAATTAGGTAAGTACATAAATAAAAATGGTGGAAGCCATTTGGGGAATCTTTGGAACTACAGGTTGATCTTTGATTTGGAGAAAAGAGAAAGCTGGGAGGTGTCTTGGCCAGGGGTGCCTACTTAGGGCTTTGTTTTCTATCTCAGTCCTTTCTGTATCTATGGCCCAGGAAAATGAACTGGCATTCAGCCTACTTCTGATAGACAAGCGCATGCTGAAATACCAGTATTTTGCACCTCTGGTGGTGGTCTTGGCACAGTAGTTTGAAAATCACAAGGTCTCTTCAGGAATTCTCTTCAGAACTCTGGAGGGGAGCTGCTTCTACATGAAGCCAGTGATATGACCTTGGAGACATGGCCTGCCCATCCATGGACCAGACCATTCTGCAAAAATGTGGAGCCACCACCTTTTTTGGCACCCTGATGCTCTAGACCATGGCTGAGAAACGTGATGCCTGGCAATGCTCTTTTGATGTGTTTGTGGCTTTTCTTTTGCTTTGTGGGGCTGAACCACGGATGAAAGTACCTGGCTGTGTGTCTTCCTGGAGCCAGAGACTGGTTTTGGCAGTGTGCCATCCGAGTATGTGAAGTATGGCTCTAGCTCCCAGTGGCGTTTCCAGAACTCAGCCCATAAACCTCATGACTCCTTTAGGCTTAGGCTGAAGTTGACTTAGAGCAACTCCACTCTGTGTCTAATAAATATCAAGCTGCCCTGTCCATTGAGCAGCAAAGAGGACATCTGCTGGGATGGGAGCAAGAAGGGAAAAGGCCTTAGACGAGATGCTCAGCCACCCCTGGCTGAAATGTTCAAGATTGCGCTGGAAGGGGCTGCAGTCTGGTGAAGGTGTAGTGCATCCCTGACACGAGCCACAGCCCCTGCTCTGGGATGAAATATCCGATATCTGTTTGTAATGAGGTCTTTGGGGCCCTCTGCACTGTGTCTTGCTGGCAGGCAGTTCCCTTCTTGTCTGTGTACTTCCAGCCCTGTGAGAAGGCATGTTGATTCCACATTCCACTTGTTCTTGAGGGCGGCTTTTGAAATCCTGGTGTAATTATTCACGAGCCATGATTGGAGCCCACGCTCAGAAACACTATTTGCATCCAGGGAGGATCTGATTATAATTGTCATAGGGAAGTTTGTTTGAGACTGATTCTGTGTCAGCTTGAAATTTCTTGATGATGCTCCATGGGCAGGAGAACTGTGCAGGCACAAGGTCCACAGAGGGGTAATGAAAGGGACTGGGGGTGTCAGGCTTGGGCATGTAAATTGCTTTTTCTTCAGAGAAGGTGAATATGGTAGGACCCCTTAGCTGGAGAAAGAACAGAGTGATAGAAACCAGAATTATCTGACTCATCTTCAGGGTACCACTGTCTTCTCCTGTAGAAGAAGTACCCTGAAGACTCGAGAAGGATGCGTATTTTGTTCAGGATGGTTGATTTAAATCACCCATTTTAATCATGATTTAAATCAACAAGCAGGAAATCTTGATTTAAGAAACACGTTTTAATCTTGTATTTTAAAGTTCATTTCCTAATGAAACATAGTTTCTCATTGGTTGGCATAATTTGGTACTATTTTTGGCAAAGCAAAAGGGGATGCGACATCCATACATATTTATTGGCACAACTGTATAGCTTAACATATATATATTCCGATTTGGAACTTTTACATCTTTTTATTACATGGCAGAAATGGAAAACTTGTAATTTCTGATTTATTAGTTACGACTTTTTTTATTTTTATACTTGTCTCAAGCTATATGAGGACAAAAATTAAAATGCAATTAAAAATGCATGAAGAAATAATTTTGAAAGTTTGTCGTTGGTATCGCAGAGCAGAGGGCTGGAATGAGCCTCTGCAGATAATCTACTCCCTATGTTGGCACTGAGGCAAGATCAGTTACACCTTTCCTCACTGCACAGGTGTTTGCTTAACCTTTCCATAGATGTCTCTAGTGAAAAATTCTGCAACTTCCCTGGTATCTATTCTAGTGAGAAAGATGGTGTGTGGGGGGGGTGTTTCGGGGTTTTTCTTGGTGTGCTTTTTTTTAATGTCTAAACTTCAAGCTTTCTTTGCTCCAAGTTAAATTATTTCTTCTTCTGCCACTGAACACAGAGAACAATCGACTGCTGTCTTAATAACCTGCTAGCTGCTGGAAGATTGTTATGCCTCTGTGCGTTAGTCTTCTCCTTTTATTTTTTCCTTGCTTTTTTTTTCCCTAAGCTGGATGAACCTAGTTCATTTAACCTTTCCTTGCCAATTGTTCTTCCTAAAGCTGTGATGGTTTTATTTCTTCTCCTCCAGACTGCCTCCTGCTTTTTCATCTCATTCTGCATCTGCAGTGAAATGACTTTGTGGATGCTTCAAAAGGAAAAATTGCTTGCCACGACATGCCAGCAAACTGCGGAACTCATTGCTACAGGATACTGTGGATCCTAAAGATTAAATGGGTTTGGAAAGCGTTTAAACAAAGTAATGAAAGATACTAATGAGCTGTGTGTTGCTGGAAGGTCTTGTGAGCTTGGGATAAGTGACATGCAGAGGGAGGAGAGGTAAAGTGCTACTGCTCAGTCCTATGGTTTCATTGCTGGCTTTGGGGTGCTGCTAGCACTAAGGAGGCCATGCTGCCACCAGTGCACTGCTCTGCATCCGTGCCATGCTGCTGTGAAGTACTGGGAGCCCATCCCACTTCTGTCTTTCAGAGAAGTGTCGGGACATGCTTACGTCTTCCTGCTGGGAGCTCCTTTTTACAGCCTTTCCAGCTTCTGCCCTTCAACTATCTGTGAAGATGGGGCCAGCTCTGACTTGAGCACACTGGGAGTCAGAGCCTCAGAAAACCTGGATGACAGCAGGGGGTGTATGAATTTGCTGGGATTTGTGTGTTAACCACGTGCTGTTTGAGTAATGTTCTCTTTCCAATGGCAAAAGTGAGTGTGGGGAGGTGATGGTAACTTTGCCAGAGCATGATGGTGGTTAATGCTGTCCTAGCCAGGCTGTGCTAGTGCTGTAAACAGCCATTGGGAAGCAAAATCTCTCTCTTCCCCAGAATATATTGGATTCAACAGCTTTCCTTTTATCTGTTCAGAAAGTGCTGAAGTGTTTCTAGCTGCTCTTCAAAAGCAATTCTGCACTGCCCAGAGGGGGCTGTAATTCACGTGGGGAGCCAGGAGAAAATGATGCTACTCATCTCAGCAGAGGTGTTTAAACCACTTAACTTCTGGCTTCGGCTCCTGAGTGAGATTTAAATGTAAGGTTGGGAATGTGGTGACAAGGACTCTGTGGGTCACCAGCAGGGTAAAGGTACACTGGGAAGCCGTCCCTTTTGGAAAGGCAAGGTTTGAGGAGAGCACCACTCAGTCCTGTAGCATCTTCAAGGGTGTTCAAAAAGGTAATTGCAGTCTTTCACTTTCCTATTTGCTGAGACCTCTGTGGTTTTCATAAGAATGCCTTGTTACTGAAGGTCTTTAGAGAACAGTCCCTCTTCGTTCCTATCTGTTCTTGAGCTTCCAAGTCAATTTTTCCTTTTCAGTTCACCTTGTGGAGTGGAGCACTTTCTTGAAAGACCCTGCCTGAGTTTAACTCTGCTGAGGCCACTGGAGCACAGCATGGATGGGGTAGGTTCACTGTTCCTTGGGTGAGAATGAGGCAAGTTCACTGTCTATGGTGAAAGCTGGGATGTGACTGCTTGTGGGCTGAGGATGGATGGGCAAAGCAAAAAGTTGCTCATCATCTCCCAAATGATGCCCCCAAGAGGAGGATGGGCCCAGAAGTGGCTCATCATGGGTACTGTATCCCTCGCACCTCTTGAAAGTTATTTGCACTGAGTGATGTCTTTGTTTCAAGAAATAATGAGGCCGGGCAGCTTGCAAGGCGTGGGCTTGTGCTTGCCTTATCCCTAGTGTTCATGTGCTTGGCAGTGTCTTTGCTTTTGCTGAAGGAGTGTGGATTTGTTTTTAACTCTTGTTGCTCTGTGAAAGTAGAGCGCATGCAGAGAAAGAATAGGTTTGCGTTTTGCAGGTAGGCAGGGGGTGGGCACTCAAATCCACTCCTCCTCTTTAATCTCGGGTGCTGAAGGTGATCAGAGCCTTTTATATAGACCTTTATCTGCTGGCAGCTTAATTAACTAATGGTCCCAGAAAGCTTTTACAGAACAATTGATTTTATCCACTTCAGTATTGTTATCTCTGTCTTATCGCACCCAGGCGGTTGTGCTGCCAGTTCCTGGGTCGTGAAAGCTGGACATGGCTTCCTTTCCTAACTCTGTTTTTTACCCACAGGTTTTTGGATTAGAGATTAAGCTTTAGGGAGAATAAAATCCTCTCTGTCTGTAGCTGTGTGCGGAACACGTGGCTGCAGCTGTAACAGCCTTAGAGTATGAATGGCATAGGACAAGGAAAACATGATCAGCGTTGTTTCATTGCTGCCTTGCCATACTGTCACTGCTCCACACCTGACCTGAGGACACATGTGAGAGCAATACAAGATGTTCAGCCCCCTGTCATGTTATGTCTTTTCTTTGCCTCTAGCCTGAACCTAGGTCTTTTCATTGCTAGTTCCTGCAATTTTACTGGTAGCCCCCCTGGTGATACATGTCATATTGAACTCCTGTGTTGTGGGAGCATGTGACAGAGAGAATCACAACCCTTATTTTAATAAAACTTAATTCCCCTTCCTCCAGAAAAATATCTATGTAAAAGGACACAGCTGAGCCCTCAGGTCTAGGTAGGAGAAGGTAGAGGGAAGATCTGCTCCTGGGGTGTGTGTGTATTTAAGCGCTTTCCCGGTGCAGGGATAGGGACTCCTGGCATTGTTGGATTTGCTGAGGGGATCACTAGGGTGAACTCAGGTTTGAAGAGAATTGAAGCTGGCTGTGGGGAAAAAAAAAACCCCAAACAAAACACCAACTGAAAAATCCTGAGTTGTCCTGCAATTTCACACTAGGTTGGGTTTTGCATCTTCTTTGCCAAGGGTAGAAGAAATTCATAATGGCAACTAGGGCCAGAGCAAACAGTTTTAAAACGTGATGTAGGTCCTCCTCCTCCCCCATCCCTCCAGTTTCCCTGTCTGATTCTCCCTTCCACCCACCCAGCACAGAGCTCATCATCTGTCTAGTTAAGCACATCCACTTCTGGTACCTCTATCTGCCCACATGCCCTTCCTACAGCATCTGCATCCCTGTATAGGCATTGTGGCAGACTCCTTTCTGGAGTTAAGGGCAGTTGGATCAGTCCCTCCTGCATGTGGTGCTGTGTAGCAGAGGCAACTACTTCTTTTTTTATTAAAAAGTGATAAAACAGGCCAGCACATATGGTGGCATCTCCATACAGATGAGTCGGTGGTCCCTCAGGCCTGGAAGTGAGCTGAGCTATCCCCTCTGCCCCCACAAGTCCTGGGCCAATCAAAGTTGAATTTCTTGCATGTTTTACACTGGCTTAGTACCTTAGTAGGTCCTTCTGGACTGCTGGTGGTTAGGGCGATGATGTTGCTTTGTTTGAAACCCAGAAGGGGGTCATTAAGTCAACCAGTTTGGCTTCCTGCATGGCTAAGTGAGAGCAACCCAGGAACATAATGGGCTGCTCTCATGGGCAACAGCTCATGCTTGGTATTTATAGAGAAATGGTGCTTTGAAAAGACCCCATTTTTTAGTCTCTCCTGCTGTTCTCTAGCTAGGGCTGAGCCTTGCTGTTAATAAGGGAAATGTAGACATCTCTTCACAGAAAAGGAAAAAAATAAAACCCTTTTTGCTTTCCTTTCGATCTTGTCAGGAGCACCCTGCTGTTCCCCTTCACTTTCTTCCCATCTCGCAAAGGCAGTGGGTTCTCTCTCTCGGTTATGCTCCTCACTAGAGGTCTGGTGCTGAGTGTGTCCACACAGCCATACTATATCCCGTCAGTTGGCTTTTAATAGCAAGAAGAAAGGAAAGCACAGTGATTTGGGAAAAAAGGGAGAGTTTGGAAGATCTGGGGTTAAGTCTCTGTTGTTCTTTGCTGTATAGCCTTGGAAAAGTCACTTCTGTGCATCTGCTGTCTACCTGTAAGCGTAGCCTCTGTCTGCATCAATGTGGTCTGGTTGATTTCTTTAGTATTAAATGATTAGTCATGTGTCACTTTTAACCATATTCCATCCACAGAGGAAACTATGTGGATGTTGAAACAAAGGTCGGTTTGAAGCTGAGCCTCAGACACTTGTGTTTCTCAGGTGCTTTCAGTAATATGACCCATGCTTTATGTTACAGACTGGAAATACTGCAAAAGGCTATTTTGAGGCCTGCTAGCTTTAACTGAGATCCAGGCTCCTACCTGTCCTTGCAAAATAAGCCTGACACCCTGCATTGTGGAGTTCTAGTGAAAATGTGTTTAAGCTTTTTGGCTGTGCTTTGGATAGATGTTTGTGGTCCGAGGTGTGTGTAATCTCTGTCACCAAAAGAATGGAAGCTCTTGCTCTGCAGGACTTGTTGGATATGTGTTGGAATTATGCTTTCATTTTCTGCTTGGGAAAGTCACTGGACATGAGAAAATGCTTTGTTAAGAACTCAGGTGGACATTTCATGACAAACCCATGGCAGAATCCATTTCTCAAGTCTCCATCTGTCTGCAGGGGCTAATAGGAAATTCATTTAGTCTACTCAGAGCTTGCAGCCAATCATGGGCTCTTTTCTTCAACTGAGTTGTAAGGAACAATATCCATTTGATTTCCTTTAGTACTGGAGCTGGCTGTCTCTACTCCTCAGTTCAGGACTGTAGCAGTGGGGAAAAAAGGGGAGGGTGGAAAGCCAGGAGAGCACCAAGAAGGTCTTGGTTTGTGCTGGGCTAGGAAAGCCTCCATCATGGCAAGGATAGGTAGGAAATGTTGTGATTGCATGCCCAGTAAAACTTGTGCTGCTGCAGCAGTTTTTGCTTTCCTGCCAGAAGGATTATTCCCATTAGAGCTTCTGCTGCAGCATGCCTGGTGTGGGTGAGTGGATGAGGAAGGGGCTGAAGACATGATTTGGTTCTTAGACTTAGGCTGAACTACTCGGCTGTGGAAGGTGGGAGCAAGGGGCAGTTTTCCCTGGGCTGGTGCAGCGCTCAGAACATGCAGGCATTTCTGGAGCCTCCGGTTGTCAGCAATATGTTGAAAATGGCTTTGGGCTCTTGGCTGAGAGATGATATGAGAAGGAAATCCACAGTGTCTGAGATTTTGAAGAGCTCATTGCAGAACCGAGGCTGGAGAAAAGAAGGTGGGCTGGTTTCTCTGTCCACGTTTTTTTTTCCTATGCCATGCTCGGGAGGATTCAAATACTCCTGGGACATGTCCAGGTCTGAGGCTTCTCAGTTACGCAGTAACTGGTGGGGTCACTTTCACTTCACCGAATGGATTGAAAGGCTTTTCACTGGAGCTCCTCACCCTCCTGCACAGGGATCAAAGGGTTGTGCTCCTTGGCTTGTGAGACAGAATGACTGCAGTTGCTGTGAGAGAGCAGGAAATCATCTCTGTAAAGCTGTCCAGAAAGCCTTGAATTCAGGTACAAGCCTCTTATTTATAGGAACGTAAAAGGAACCATGGAAACTAAATATGGGTCAGAGCACCTGCAAGTAGAAAAATCAGAGGGATTGCAGAGTTACCTTAATTTCTCTGCCTTTGGGCTTGCAGTGCTGGTTTCAAAGCTGCTTGGGATCCTAGGCTGTGAAGGAGTCTTTGGGGTCCATATAAGGAAGGACTTTTCTGGGGAATGCAGCAGGCAAAAGACCTCATCTAAATGTCTGTTCCACGAGGGTCACATGCTGCTCAGTTATATGTGAGATGCTGCTGGCTGTGGTGTTCCTGTTGAGCCCCAAGGTAAGTCAGGTACCCGGAGAGGAATGAAGAGCTTTACATGCGTTGTTGACATGGAACTTTTAAACTTTGCTTCCATCTTCTCCCTTATCTAGAGGATTAGCCTGTGTGGCTCTGCATGGTTCCTGGGCCCTTAGCAAGGATTCAGTTGCTATGCAGTCCTCAGCTTCATGACAGGGTAACTTCTTCACCTAGCTGCTGCCAGCATGCTTTTGGCGACCCTGGGTGTCCTGTCAGCTGTTACAGGCCATTAAAGGATTTGTTTCTCTGTGTATGAAAGGGCTTAATTCAATTCTCATTCTCTCCTGGCATTCCTCGGAGGTGAGTGCGTCCCCTCAGCATGAATCCTCCAATGCCGCTAATTGACTTGAAAGTAGCTTGTGTCTCCTTGGAAATGTCACCCAGCCCTTTTCAAGTGCAATTCCAGGCAATCAGGATCAATATGTTTCTTTAGCTAAGGGTATTAGCACATGACTGACAGCCCTGCGGTATTAGCTTATTCATATGGACTTCCAGACGCTCATTTTTCTTCTCTGTCTCAGCTCCGGTCCCAGTTAAGGGGGAGCAGAGGCAGAGTGGAGCCATCCCCTGAGCTGTTCACAGAGCACTGATGGGTACAGTGCTGGCTGTCCCATGCATGCCCTAAACCTATGGGATGCTCTCATCCCCTGTCTCCCAGGCGAAATCGAACTGTATCGCCTCATTCACTTGTTCATCTCGTCATGGCCTCAAGATGTTTCAGAAAGGCAGGGGCTGAATTTTTCTGCCTGTGTTAATCAGTATGGCACTTCCTTTGATATAAGGAAAGATATTGGCGTATTTTTGCAGGACCTTTGCACAGAGAATACTGTCAGTGTAACTAAGTCTTCTCAGATCCTACCCCATCGTGTTCCTGGGGAGGCTGTGGTCCGTAGCAGAGGGCTTCCCTTGCTTTCCTTGTCAAGTGGTGATGCTGGGGTGGTCCTGATGCCCAAAACATTTGGGTTGTCATTAAATCTTTCATGAAGTATACGTTCTCCTATTTTCTTGCCTCAAATGTTTGTGAATTTGTCTTCCCAGCAGCCCTGTGAGGAAAGGGAGTGCTCCTCTCTTCTTAGAGGTTGTGGGGCGAAAGCACTGGAAAAGGAATTTAGAGGAGCTTACAAAAGCAGTTGAGGCAGTGCTTCTGTTGAGTGAATTTGATCCAAGCCCAGGTGCCCTCTGCTTTTCTTGCCTCCCTCTCTAATAAGGCTGCCATTGCTGAGGAACCCACACTGCTCCTCTGGAGAGATCTCACATCCCTTTCCTAGGGAAACAGAGAGGGGACCTCACTCCCCAGTTTTTGGGAAATACCAACTCAGGAGACTTAGGAGCACCAATTCAGAAGCAGATCAAAGAATATTTCAGCTTTTCCAAAGAAGAAACTGAGATACTGAGAGACCAAAAGCCATGTCCTGGGTGAGACGATGTTTCTCAGACACAGTTCTTCTAGTGCCTGCCACCCTGCCTTGCAGCTATTGGTGCTCCCAGCTCCCAAGAAAAGCTTCTCCCTGGCATTGGTACGTGTTAGAGTCACAAGGGAAAAAACCCCTGAAGTTAGGTCCCAAGTGGCAGACATTAACATGCAGAGGAACTAAGTGTGCTGCACTGTGGTGCTGGGAAAACTTTGAGGGCTTCTCTGCCATGCTGTGAATTTGAGCGTCTCCTTTGCAGGGCTGGTGAGGGCATGTCATCTTTCATCACCTAGGATTTGTAACTGCAGCTGAGGCAGAGGTGGGCAGCAGTCTGTGTCAGGGAGCTGCTGAGATCATGTTCCCGAAAGGCGCATCAATAGATAAGCAAGAAATCTTGGAAGTTTTAATCTGTGAGGTTGCCTGGATGCCTGCAGGTGCCTCTGACTGATTTTTTTTGTCCTCTGAAGTTAGTCAGGAAGGAGTTAATGTGCATGCCCTATGAGACAGCCAGAACAAGTGAATCCGAAACTCAGGCAATTGGAGGCAAGCAACAGTTATTAACGCCTCGGCATTTAATGTGGCAGATCGCTTACGCCCCCAGTTATATTGTGTGTTCAATTCCAGAGCACTCGGAGTTGTCAGTCAAGCAGGTCCATAGATCATGGCGACCTTAGCATCATGTCACAGGGCTTCATTCCATCAGAGATAATGAACATCTCCCACTGGTTTCTTCCCATAGTTCATTTGAGATCCAGAAGTTCATCATGCAAATGACAAACAATGTTAATTTTCTAGAAATAATTCCTCCAGATGTCCACGGGATTCCAGCACTCCTTGCCCAGAACAATAAAATATGTTTGTCTTCCTTCCTATAATTCATCACCAGGCCCACAAATCTCCCCAGAGTCTCTACAAACAAAGCAGGAGGCAGAGCACAGAGGATAATAGTTCACTGCAGACGTGTCTGTGGTCTGTCTGTGATGCACCCCGGGAAAGGAGGGGTGGAAGAGGTCAGGAAATTTCTTCTTAGGTGAGCTGACTTTGACTGCACTAAGTCTTTCAAATAGAGTGAGTGTGATGGTCTGAACCAAGCCTCACACAAACACAAGTCAACATGGGAGAAGACACTCAGGAGGAATATTTCTGGGCTTAAAGTTTAGGTCTGGCATGCAGGAATCTCTAGATCCGGAATGAAACCTGCTGCAAAACTTGCCTGCATCACTAGGGGACTCTGCATTTGGTAGTTAGGCTTTATCATGGATGTGCATCAAACTCTGTTTTCCAATGAGTACAGAGGCAGTTAGGCAGAGTTTGGTTTCTCCAAGCATCTGTCAGCTCCCTGAAACCCAGATCCAGCCAAATATACATGAAGAGCTCAAATCCAGGGAGGTTTGGGCCACGGAGCACAAGAACAAGTTTTAGCTTGGGCAAATTTGAGGATATGATGCAGGAATTGGCTCCAGCCAATGTAGTGGAAGTGGGACAGGTCCATGATGAGGCAGCCAACAAAATTGCTGTATTTTTTACTCACACAAGAGGTCAGCAGGCAGCCAGGACACAAATCCAAGGGGGATGGTGTGAATCCTGGGCTCCTGCCCAAGTTCCAAGAAAAGTAAAATTCAGGAGAGCTTGGGGCACCCAGGTTTGCCTCAGGCTGGAAGAGCTTCTCTACTTGTAATTTATTTGGTTGGATATACAAAAATATATAAATTGGTTAAGCATAAATATATGTATTGTTTTACTTGGTCAGACATGGACAAAAAGATGGACATCCCAAAACTCTTTCTCCTCTGTCAACTGAGAGCACCCAGCCACCTGCTCCTGCCTTGCATTGGCACCCATGAAATGCTGAAGTCAGCTTGGGGGCTCAGTCCTGACTTGCAGCATGGAAATGGTCTGACCTGGAGACAGCACTAAGAGCAAGGCTTGCATGTGCCACAGGAGAGAGCACCCAAGATTCCATGGGAGGTCCTGTGAGGGCACAAGGCCTCTCTTGCTAACGGCACATCTGAACAGTGTGTGGTGGGTGAGTCACTTAACAGAGGACAGCTTTGCATGTGCTTGGAGCACCCTCTTGACTTTAGCAGGGCTTCGCTTTGACAGGTGGCTATTGCTGCTCTCCTCTTCTTGATCTGCTTGCCAGAAGCCTAGCAGGCTCAGCTTTGCTGTGACTTTTTTCTCTCCATTCCCCCTGCTCCTGCCAGCCCTCAAAGCATGCACCCACTCCCTCCCGTGCTGGCCTTTTCACACCAGAAGGGTTTTTGAAGGTCCCTCTAAGCAGCAGCTGCTGTGTGGCTTTGGGTTTTTTGGTATTTTTTATGATGAGCTGGAAATTAATTTCTTTTTCATTGGTGTTGGACTATCCATTCCCCATGTCACAGTGCAGAATGAGCTCATAACTCTGACTGTCTTGCGGCTGAGTTACAGGGTCTACTGTAACATAGCCCTAAGGGTTTAATTTAACTGTGGATGTTTTAAAGAAAGCAGTGGAGATCTGACAACTAGTGCTTTTGCTGTCCGCACATTTAGAAGGTCTTTCTTAGTGTCTGTCTGAAAGGTTCCTTGTTTTATATTAAGCTTAGGATTTCTTGTCTTTTCCACCCCCCACAGGTGTGGGGTCCCCCCTCCTTTCCTTTTACTTGTCTGAAGACTGTAACCATGTCTCCATCCTCTCTAGACTGAGCATCACAAATGCTTGCCATCTCTCTTTGCCAACCATCTCCTATAGATTTCCTGTCACTGTTGTCTGTTTCCTTTGGACTGTCTCCAGTTGTTCATACCATCTTGGAGATCAGCATCCCAAACTGGACAACATGTTCCAGCTGAGATCCTAACAGTGCAGAAGACATGTGAGGATAATTTGGACCGCTTATGCATGACATCTTTTTTGTGCTTTGATCCTGGTTGCCCTTGGCATGATCTTGAACCAGTTTTGGGGCAAGTGGGGTGAAGTGTTTCAGTTAATGTCTAGGCCACCTGTTGTTGTCTCCTTGTCACTACACATAGACACTAATAAGACCATCTGTTGTAGGAACCTGTGTCTCTAATCAGGGATGCTTGGGTGAGCTAATATGAAAGGACAAAAGATGCAGTCTGCTTGCGGGAACTGAAGCTCGTTACCCACCCTGCAGATGCACCTCCATATAGGCTCCTTCATGAGACTATTTACAGGGTTTAATATGTCCATTAATATGCAACTTGTGTTGAGTTCCACCTCAGCTGATTTGCCATAGCTTTCCCAAGTGTTTGCTTGCAGCTGGATTGATGACATGTGGGTTGCTTGTCTGGCAAGTCTAGAGACTGGAGGAGCCACCAGTGATTTTGATGTAAATCCCCTGTAGGGTTGGGGTCACTCCCAGGGCATGACACCAGGGCCTTTGCTGCCTGCTTAGTGTTTCTTCCATATACGGAGAAATTGGTGGGGTTGTGTCCACTGGAGCACTCTTCTACTCACAGAGCTGTGGAGAAGCCACAGGGAAACAAAGAAAGTTCTTGCTCTTTCCTTGTCACTAGCTCTGCCTTTTCATAATTTCTCCTTAAAACCATCAGCTGACTCATGGGTTTTATTTAATGCCTAGCTTGGTTTTAGTTCCCTTAATGATTAACAGCCTCTTAATGACACTCCCCTGGCTTCGTCCCTAGCAGGACAGCATCTAATCCTGTAGTATTTGCTCAGTTGAACAGGCCACTGGTTTTACTGGACTTGCATGAACGACATGATATGGCTCCAAGTGCTGCAGTTCAGGGGCTGGACTAAGTCTTGGTCTCCTATAAGGAGGTGATTATATTTCTTCCAGCTTGATTTTGGGGTGTGGAGAGCAAAACTGAGGCATCTAGTTGTGAAGCAGGATGGCAGTAACAGTCATGAGCAGGAAAGGATTTGATCCCACCCTGCCTGCTTGTAAGCTAACCCAGTGGAGATAGAAGGAAGGACAGGTCCGGCCAACAGCTGGAAAGGGTGAGTAGGAAACCTCAATCTCCTGAGGGAAGAAGAGACTGAGATCCTGAAGTTGTTGTCCTCCTCCTGTTCAGGACTGTACCGAAACTAGAGCATGGTTTTGACAAACCCTGAAGACCTTACGACATTCTAAGGGTGGAAATGCAGATTTGTTCCGATGCACTGGTGTAACTCCTCAGGTGATGCTTGTGTAAGTGCAAGACTGCCTTCGATTTAACCTCTGTCTCAGTGGAAATGACCAAAGAGAACCTGCAAAATCCCTAGTGTTTCTCAGGAGTTTACCCCCAAAGGTGGAAGTAAATCAGTGTAACTTGTCTTCACCACAGTATTTTAGGCAATCCTCTATTTCTGTCTTCACTTGGATGCTGTTTGCTGTCCAAATACTGACAAGTTCTGTAGAATGGCCCCCATCTCCACCTCAAACTTGTCTCCTGGAGTCAGGCGATTAGATTAGACTCTCTTTCATCTAAGTGCTTTTCTTATCTTTCTGATCTGTGGAGGAAAGCTGGCAGATATCATCTTTAAAGGTAAGGGAAATAGAGCCAACATTTTGTATTCCAGAAATCTCATTATTTCCCAACTAATATGCCGATTTTGTATGCTGAGGTTTGGCAGTGACACAAGGGTCATTGCTGAACAAAGCAGAAGCAGTCCATCCTGGAGAAGCCTGCATGGGTAAAATATGCATTTCCTATGGGTGGAAAACATGAATTCTCTGAGTCATGTCAAGGAGTGAGGCATTGTGGGTAATTTCCCTTTGACTCTTACTTTATGGGACCTTTCACAAGAGGAAAAAGTGTGTTTTAAGAAGTTACTTGATATTGCTCTGTCCAGCATGCTTTTCCCGGGCTGGATCAGGGGAGGGATTATCTCAGATTTTCATTTAGGTCTGAAATCCTGGGTATTGGTTTTATAAACTAAACCCCCTTTGCGGCAGGTTGCTTGTTCTGTCTTGTTGTTTTAGCTTGATGCATAGGAAGGAATTTCAATTTTCTGAACGGATGGGGCCCGTGCCTTGCTGGGGTAAATCGGCATCGTTCAAATATTTAAAGGCAGATGCATCAATAGTGGCAGCTGAGGATCTGGCTTACTTTGATTAAAATCTGATGAAGATTACTCAGCCTTACCAAGGGACTTGGATTAACAGCCTATAAAAAGAAAAGTAGGAGAGGACATTAAATATAAAAATAATCCAATGAAGGATGTGAAGCTAAACTCACAGAAAATTGAACAATAATGAAAACATCCTCCTTAAACAGGTGGAGGGCAGCAGGGCTTGCAGGCAAACACTGCTCTTGGAGCTAGGTCTGAGGCAGAAATACTGCTCTTGAGCTTCTCATGGCCATGGCCCCATCTTTTAAAGGCAGATTTTTTTTCAGAGAGGATCTTGATCATTAGAAAATCCCCAAGGGAGTGTTGCAGGAGAAGATGTGGGTGACAAATCCTTTTGAAAATCCTTGCCTCTGCTTCCTCAGGAGACCTGGACTAGTGCCAAATCTCACTAGCAAAGAGGTGATGGAAGCTGAGGAACAGAAAATCAACTCTTACAGACTTCAAAATGTGAAATGTGCATTTGTCTTACAGGGAATGAACTTCAACTCTCCTTTTTCATCACAGCACTTTTCCCGTTCATTCTTTTTAAAATATAAAATGTATTTAGGGAATGTTATTATTATGCCATGTGATTAGGCTTGATGGCCAGTGACTGGTAAGTACACTGCACTAAGCCCTTTGCTTGCTGGGTAGTCAGCAGAGGTGGCCTTCTTCAGGAGTCTGTCAAACCACTCAGCACATGTCTAGCTTCCCCTAGATTTCTTAGGCACATGGTCCCTAAACTCTATAAAATCTGTTCTTCCCTGTGTTCCTGTGAAGTAGTGTAGTGCTGGTATGGCAGGCACACTTGGGTGCTAAGCTAGATGGCTTTTGAAGTTCCCAAACGCTACTGTGGGCACCAGGTTTATCTGTTGAGCATGCCGGCTTTCTCAATGGGCTTGTTTGGGTGGGAAGCACTTCCCTTACTGATCTCTGTTGAAGACATGTGGAAGGAGATCTAGAGGGATTGCAGGATTTGTGACTAGGCTGTCTTTTTATATCCAAGACAGGCAACAGTGAGCAAGGTCCATGGTGAGCTAGCTGGTCTGGGGTGACTGGAAGATGCTTTGACTATGTCAGAGGACTCTGGGAGCCTGGAGAGTGGGGCTGAGTGGCCTTAAAAATACTGGTGACTTAACCTGATGCATCTGAGATTGTCAGAGGAAAGGCGAGGGGATGGTTGTGGGGTCTCCTGGGTGATTATATACATGGGTGGTTAGCAATATTGCCTGAATGCCACAGCGGCAATGCCAGTCTGTCCAGTTTTCTCTAATTGGAATTAGGGTCAGATGAGGATAAGATTGTGTTTTAATAAGTATTTGTTAGCAAGTGCTTTCCCTTCCTCTCTCCTCTCTAATATTGTTAATTTTCCTTGCAGTAACACGTGCGTCGTTCAGCTTCTGTTGCTCCATGTGTCGTGCTCTGTTACTCCGTCTCACTTAACAGCCGCAGAGCAGGGGGAACGCTGCCAAGGCTTTTTCTGGGAATTTGCTCTGGTCCTGCTACTTCCCTGGGAGTGCTCAACTGATGTGTTTTGTTTGCAGGGGGAATAAAATGCTCAGTTGTCAGCTTCTGAATGGACAGAGACCAGGGCAAAGACCAACTGCTCCTTCGTCTCTGTGCGCAGGTGCTCACATACACATAGCCACGGCAGGTTTAGGGCAATGACTTTTTGGCAGAGAAAAGTTGATAAGCAGTGAATGTGACCTTTTTGCCGTATTTTAAAAGATGTGAGACTTTGCTTAAGGCAGCCTTAGGTTAAAGGTGCTTCTCCCCCTAATCCTTTCTCATGTGCAAAAATGGGGGCTACAAGTGCCTGTTATACCCTGTGGAAGGGCACCCCTTTGTCTGAGATGCAATTATATTTTTCACTTGGGCTGGGTGTGAAACAGTGTTTAAAGACATTGTTAATTGAAATGCATTGGTGAACACATTTTTGAAACACCTGCTTTCTTGTTGGAGTCATGATTATACTTACCCAGACTAAACCGCTGCAGGGAAGGTGGAGACGCAGTGCTCTCTGTGGCTGGCTGGGCCATTCATTTGTTAGCATAGGGTTGAATTTCTGATGACTCAGAAGGAGCTTAACTGCCCCTCAGCTATTTGCAGATCTGAGGATCAGTGGTACTGTTGTTATGAAGTATGGTTCTGAGCAGAGTTGGGACCAAAAGCCACCTTAGTCTCAAGGTGCATATAAAAACAAGCTGCTGAGGTTTCCCAAGTGACAAGTTTGCACAGGGCACTCACAGGCAAGTCCCAGGAAAATAATAAGGAGGATGCAAGGTGTAGGATTCTTTCTGCTTGCCTCAGTTTCTTTCAGGCTATGGGAGTGAGCAGAGGGAATTAAATGTTTCAAAGCCTCTGCTTGAACCATCTGAAGTAGATTAGGAATGAGAGATGAATGTTGTGCAACAACAGGGGCTTTACTACTGCAGGAGCGGGTGATATTGAGTATATTATACTTTCTGATTTATAATTCCTTCCTTATCTGGAGTCTTGTATCAAATATCTTTGTACACAAAGCCTGAGGAACATTTGATAGGAAAGCCCCTTGTGGGACAGGCCTGTGAGCCTTCTCTTGTACGTAAACCAGGTAAAAGCAACTGCAGAGCTCTTGACCACCAGAGTGGGCCAGAATTACACAGGCACAGGACTGGTAAGCAATGGTCACTAGTTTGTATAGCTCCATGACCCACACCTGCAGCACCCTTGGTTGCAGAGCTTCTGTGCTCACTCAGGGTCTTTTAACCTGATCTCTGGGTGCAGGCCATGCTCTGAGCTCCTGGGCTATGCTTGACCCTCTGCCCTAGCTGGGTTTCCTCTTTCTGAAGTCTCTAAGAGTTGGACAGGTCAGCTCCCTACTCGCAGTTGTAACAGCCTTCATTCTTGCCTTTCATTTACTTCTCTGCGAAAACAGGGTTAATGTGTTTTGGGCTCCTTTTTGCCTACCCCTAATAACTTTCCAGCCTGATGGGTGGTTGCAGCTGCGTGTGCCAGAGATCTTAAAGATAACAAGTTCCTACCAGCTTGATATAAATAGATGGCCAGGGAGAAGGCTTTATCTTTGCCCCTCTCTGCCAAGGGAGTTCAATCCTTATCAGTCCAAGAGCATCTGTGGGTGAGAGAGAATGAAGAAGAAAGAGGTGTTATGAATGCCTATGGGGAAAATTGCACTTGGAACTGGTATCCTACTGCATCCTGAAGAATCCCCCCATGATGTGTAACTCCATGGAAAATGTAAGTATTGCTGGCCCTGCTATGGGCTAAGTACTGTGTGAAGTTTTCTGTTGCTTTCTTTCACCGCAGCCTTTCATCATCAGAGCTCAGGGACAGGAGCCTGGCGCTGGAGCAGAGGGTTGCAGCCTGCTTCCCAGGGGGATGAGGCTGGTTTATGGGGCAGCTTTCCCTTCCAGCAGGCTTTGCTTTCCCTGGGCAATAGCCACTATTTCTAGGCTGGTCCTCTGGCTCATCACCCAGCTCCTTTTCTGCTCTCTGCCTTCTGCAGAAAGCTGTTTAATCAAGAGTGTATCAAAATCCATCTGTCTACGCTAGTGTCAACAACTTAGCTTCAGGGACATTTTAAATAATTTTCTTTCCACACTCTGTAATGGATTTCATTGCTGAGGGGATAGAGAGCAGGGCAGCAAAGGTATTTTAATTACATCTGATTGTGGCATCTTGCAAGCTTGCCCTCTCAGTTGTTCTGGCACAGCACCATTTAGAGCCCACTTTCATGAGCACAGGCATGTTAGCTGGGGGTTTACTGATTGCAGAGAAAAATATTGATGTTTTGCTCTCGACACCATCTTGGGGCTGTGTCTTCTTTCTCTACCTTTCTTTTGTGGCGTCAGCTTCTTTCACATTAGAGGATTCCAGTCATTCTATATCGTGTCACTTAGAAGCAGTGAAAAACACAGTCACCAGCCCTGTGGTGTGGGCATCATATCCGGGCAGAGCAGAGGTACTTTGCTTGCTCTTAATATAGCCCACCTTACTGAAAGAGAAATGGCCATTTGAACCCTTTCTCCAGCTCATATCTTGGTTTCACAGCCTGTTAACCTAAACAGGGCTTCTCTTTTTCTCAGCAAAGTCAGGAAAGATTGAAATACTATCTCCAGCAAGACTATCTGGGGGAAGGAGCAGGCAATGAGACAGGGAAAGCTGCTAGTCTTGCTGAAGCATCCCGATCAGACCCATTGGGATGGGTCAGCAAGCGGAGTAAGTCCTGGAACAGGCAGGAGTATGGCAGGTGCAATAAAGCACATTTTCTGAAGCGCCTGCTCACCAAACAAGAGGAACTCCAGCTGGGTGCATGTTGAAATACCAGTGACTATTGTATCTTTTCATGGCTTTAGGTGTATTTTCACTAGCACTCAAGGCTAGTGGTAGCTGCAGCGCTGCCTGTATGTTTTCAGGAGCATTCAGCAGGTAGCAGGTAGCACCACTGCCCCTACTTAGACCTCCCTCTTCAAATTATTTAGCATGGAAAAACCAGAAAGCCAGTTTGGAGGAACCCCAGTTTGAGGTTTGGAGGAAGGAGAGTTTGTCGAGAAGGAAAGTAGAGTTAAGGTCTTTAATTTTATTTTATTTTATATTTTATGGCTGCTAATATGCCTTTCCATTCTTGCCAAAGCTGTTGTTTCTGATTTAATGAGAAACTTAATCCTCAATATCCACAATTTTTCAATGTTGGAAAGTGTTTGTGTTCATAACAACACTTACCTGTGCAATTTCCTCCTCTTAATAGATGCAACCTCAGCTGCAGATTAGAGAAGTGTTTTGTTTGTGATTCCTAGGTGCTCTACACTTGATGCATTATTTTCCTACAGACACAAGGCAAACTCTGCTCCTCCCTTCTGGCCTGGATTGCAGTGATGGATTAAGTAGGTAAGTAATAGAGTGGTAATGAGATAACCACTGACACTGAGCATTAATGTGGGAATAAATGAAGTTACCATCCAGAACTAATGGTCTGAACTATCACTAGGTTGTAATTAATGAACGTGGTGGCTGAGATTTACAAGGATATTTTAGGATGCTGCTTGCATGCAGCTTTGGGTTTTATGGCTTGGTTGGAGAGAAATCAGTTAATGCCAAGAACTTAATGAATGGGCAGAAGCTGTTCTTTGTCAGTCTGTAGTGCCCCTTTTGTGGAAGAGGCTAGACTGGCACATCTGCCTTTTCTTTACGTCAGGGGATGGAAATAAGTAGGATGCTGTGGCCTTTGAGTCACTCGCTCTTTAGTGTCTAGTAGAGATGTTGTAAGGTATTTTGGAGGTCTTGTTTCTCCTGTTTTATTAGGGCAGAGCAGAAGGAGCCTTGGTGGAAACAGTACATTTGAAATGAACCCATGCTACAGGCTGACAGGGATTCTCCAACCAAGCCTGAGAATTGAGCAATGACAAGCTGCCCTGTTTTGTCTCATGAAGGGAAGACATCTAGTTCCTTCTTTAGGTCTTCTCCTCCCTGCAGCTGTGGCTCTGTCTCCTGCATGTCACCCCCTTCCTTGCCCTGTGGTCTCACTCTAGTGTCCTGTGTGATCTGATGACTGCCTGCTCTTAGTGTGTGAGCGTCCTGGAGCAGGAGTTGAGGTGTCCAAGCTGCATACATACAGTGTGCCCATGCTGAGGGGGCCTTGTCTGGAGAGCTGTCCCTCGGTGTTTGCATAGCTTACTAGGCATGTAACCCTGCTAAACACTTTTCAGATGTGTGAATAACGCTTCTGAGGTGGTTGCTAGGCTCTTGCAGAAAATACAGCAGAGCAGTCAAAATTCTTCATGTTAATTGGTAGGAGTACTCCAGCCATCTCACTGCTGCCTCCCTCATCTTTCCATGGCAACACTCTCTCTACAGCAGCCCAGGTGCTTGTGGTTGGATATAGTGGGATTTTTTGAGCCCTCTGTCTTCCAAATTGCCCCTTGGAGCATGGAGGGAACATCTGTACTTTTAAAGTATGGGCATCATGTGATTCATCAAATAGCTTCCCTTGGTCTAACCATATCCCTTTTTTATGCTGTCAGATGGAAAACTTTGGAAACATGCCTGAATTGAACCTTTGCATTTCTTTAGTGGAAAGAGCAGTTGTCCTGGGTTTTTTTAACAGGGAGAGAATGGTGCTGAAAGAGTCCTGAGTGTTTCTCTTCCTTCCCAGAACCTGAGCCGTCGCACCTTTCTGTGAGCTGGAGAAAGGAGAGGAATCACAGCTCATGGCATCTGGTGAGCAAAGGGAAGGGCAATCTTTTTCTCTCCTGCAGAGCCCAGCCTGGATTGAGTTGTGATGTCTCCTTCAGGAAGCTAGGATGGTGGCTGGAAGGAGCCAGCGATGAGAAGAAGGAGAGTGGACAGGAGAGAGAAATTTCAGGCATTGCATCATCCTCACCTGTGCTCCCTGCTGTAAATAAAAGTGTGTGGGACAATGAGACAGTACAAATAGGGGCACTGCCTGTTTGGTGATGCCCAACTCTGCCAGTGTGGGCAGAGTTGGGCATCGCAGAGCAGAGGGCTGGTGCAGAGGACAAGGTGTCCTCCCTTCCTCCTCCCCACCTCTTTGAAACATTCTCCATGTGTATTCCGGCACCATCATCTCTTTCAGGGCATGTTTTACAGGCATGTTTAATGGTTCCAGGGAAAATGAGACTCAGATGGCCAGTGATGATGCCAGCCCAAAGCTCCCCAGGCTTGGGGAGATTGCCACTTTGCCTGGAAGCATTACATTTCCTTGGTGCAGGCTCAGTAGTTCCATGCTGAACAGGAGGAAGAAATTTCCACCTGCTGGACCAGCACAAGCCAAGACTCAAACTTAATAAAGAACAGACAGTGTATTCAGGGATATGTAAATCCTCTTCCTCCAGCCTTGGGAAGTTTATTGCCCTCAACAAAGTACACAGTATGGCTGTCGTTCCTGAGGAGCCCAGACAAGCTGTTATACGACAAGGGAAAATTACCCAGGCTGTTCTCCAGAAGGCAAGTGAGCAGGAATTTTTCTCTGACTGGTTCAGGACAAAGTTAATGTAGGGAAAGCCATTAAAATTAATGCTAGTAAACAAGGATAAAAAACAGCAGGGTTGTAACAAAATTTGGACCAGAGTGGGTTTCCCAGCTGTCATGCTGCATGCTGTCTTAAAGGAAGCAGGCAGAGAGATAGGGTAAGCTGAGCTCAGAAAGCCTGTGAGTTTTGGTCTGAGGGCATCTGGGTTCCAGTGGCACCAGCTTTGTTCATGGCCCAACACTTTAACCCACTCGGGGCCCACTGTCTTTCTGGGAAGCAGTGATGCTGTTTTGTCTGATGGTCATTACATCTTGTATCTATTCATGTAATGGTTATCTGCTCTCCTCCAGAGGTTGCCCTCAGAATTCAAGCCCTGCTCTAGGGATCTGGGAACATGCTCACATGTGCTTGCTGGCTGCAGGTGTTTTGCGTGAGCATGTTTGGGAGCAGATCTCCAAGAAGCTGATCCCCAAGTTCACCTGGGGAAGGTGCAAAGGGGCATGGTGTGGTCTGAGAGGTACTGTAGGTGAAGTGGGTAGAGGTGGAGAGCCTTCTTTTGTTTTTCATGAGACATCACCAAAGAATCAGGATGACAGAATTATTTTTGTGGAAATGAGTATGTGAAATATTTTTTCATTTTGATTATTTGAAAACTAGAACTGTTCATGGCTTTTAAAATTCATGTCCCCTCTGGGTTGTTTTGTTTTGTTTCTTATTCCCTCTCCCTTATTCCTCAGAGGGAACCATCCAAACCTACACAGTGTTATTTTTTGAGGAAATAAAATTGTTTTCCAGTCAAACCTAGGCTGGAAATGCTTCTGGTAATTCATTTGTCTGAGAAATTCAAAAAAGCTTGGATGGAACAGAAACCAGGCTGGTGCAGGGAGAGCTTTCTTGTGTTTGAAGACCCACCTCAGCGAGAGAGTTGTTTCAAAAGCTTTTTATTTGAAAAAGAAAATTTTAAGAAGCTTTGTTTGGGAGACTTGGGCTCCAGCCATTCTTCTGTTGCAGCTCGTGTTATGGTACCAAGATCTGGAGCCTGGCCATTCTGGTCCCAGCTTCCTATGGCTGCTTCATTGCAGATCTCTGCCACCTCTCACCAAGTCCTACATCTTGAGTGCTTTTCTCTCTAGGGACACCACTTCTGCAGGGTATAATAGAGGTGATGCCATGTTTGCTTTGACTATACTTTGTACTGAAAGTTCTTCTCAAGAGTGAGTATCATACGCGTGCAGAGCTGTGTCTTGAGTGCCGTGAGGACCTCCTGCTATCACACAGTGAGGGATCCAGGTCCCACATTCTTTGTTAAACTCTGCTCAGGCTCCTCTCCACCAAAAACCTCTTTCTGAGGTTCAGAGCCAGGCACCAGAAAGGCAGATTCAGCGGTAGCAACCACCAAAGTCCCCTGCAGAGTGCCTTTCCTTGGCTTTCTGTTTCCCTACCTATAAACCAAGGATGTTTTCATGGTTCTTTGAGACACGTCTTTCTGTTCCCTCATACAACAAGGAGTTGTTGTATGGGAAAACCGCCAGGCAATGGCTGAAATGAGATGAGCTGCTCTGTCACATCCCAGAGTAATCCTGGGTTTCAGGGACTGTTTTTATCATCTCCAAGGGATGTCCCAGAGCTAGACTGGGTGGAGGCAAGGTACGTCATGGATAGACGACTGTGCTGGAGAGACTTTACATGTGACAGGAGCAGTGGCAAGTGCCTATGTGTCTAGAAATAAGGCAGTAAGTGGGCTGGATAGCGGAGACCACCTACTCCTGTTGCTGACTGCTCTGTGAGCTGCCAGCTCTGCTGTCTAGCACTGGCCAGATCCACAGTGTAACTGCTCATCTCCAGTCCCTGTCTTGTCTGTCCCACATACTGCTTCTCCTATAAATAGCCCGGGGGGAAATGGAGTACAGAGCCACCGCAGATGGCCCCCAGTTCCACATGCAGTCGTGTGTGAGATCGCAGATAGGGGCTGTCAATTCTTCACCTCGAGCCACCCATGAAACCTCATTAAAAATGGTGTCCTCTTCCTTAACCCCCATCACCCCCTCCCTTCTCACTTCAACTTGCCTACATTCAAGCACCCTTATTAAACATGCACTTCTAAGCAAGGAGTGCTGACTTTCCCTTAATTGAGGCATAATAATTAGAGCATTAACACATTAGGAGGGTGAGACAGCATGTTTAGCTTTTGTGATTAATTATCTGAGGATTGTAATAAGTTGTTAAGACATTAATTACTCTGGCATGTTTATTGCTCTTTATTGCAGAACAGACACTTGGTAGCAGCAAGTGCTGGTTCATCTGGAAATACAGTGAGAAACGGGCTGGAGGGAGGATACCACCTATTCATCCACAAAACAGTGAGCTGCTGCTGGTGGTGGAGGCAGGGTGGGGACATTCTCCTGGTTGGGCCTTGCTTAGTAAATAGGTTTATTTCTCTTCCATCTCCAGGGGGCCGCAGATGAATATAAATGGTATCTGAGTCCCTTAGGACACTCTAGGACCTAGAAGGTCCTTTCTGATCTTTTCATCTGTATTTTTCTCCTCTTTCAAATGAAGTGTTTCCTTTCCTAATGATTTGAGTTCCCCCTCATTTGGATCTTTGTGTTTCCAGGTTTGGTCAGTGTGGCTCAGTCTCTGTCTAGTTCTTACCCAGTTCAGAGTGTCAGCAGTGGTGAAGGAATGAACCACGACTCTGGTGCCTTCCTTCACACCTCCAGTGGATGAATTTTCTGCTAAAGGATTGGGAAGGGTGTTGCTCCAGCAGCAGGAGAGGTTTGGACTCACGTAGCCTGTCCTTTACACAACAAGCTGCTCTGTCGCCTCTAGACAACTCCATGCTGGTTGCTCGGATTGAGTCTAATGGCAAAGTTCAAGCCTGGAGGATGAGTAGGTCTTGTATGCTCCTGAAACTCTAATGAAGAGAAAAGGCAGACGAATCAGCAGGAAGTTATGGTGGGCCTGTTCCCAGCCTTCTGGTCTTCGCAGGGAATATGCATGGTGCCAGACTCTCCCTGCCTCAACCTCCCTCTGCAGTTACCTGGACTGCGGAGTCACAGTGGCAGTCCCAGCCACAGTCATGGATAAAGAAATTTGGGAAGATGATAAAGACAAGAAGGTGGGAAAGTTATGGGTGTGATGCATTGATACAGATTTCCTTTGGGACACCTGGACTTAATGTTTCTGGTTTCTGGGCTGTTGCTGTGTCCTCATATTACTGCAACACGCACTTGGGACAGCAACTGCTGGATGCAGTGTGACTGCACTGTCTTGGGACAGCAACTGGTGGATGCAAGGGGCAGGAAGGGGAGTCCTCCCCTGTTGCCTCTTGTTAGAGTTAAAACATGAGATGGTCCTGACCAGTCTTTTTTCTCCTAGGACTGACCCAGCAGTCTCTTTCCATATGGCTTCCACTAGCTCGAGCTAGTGTCACTGTCAGTCAGTTATTTCAGTGGCTGGGGAGGAAAAATCCCTTCCCTGTGTACAAGATGGGATCTGTCTTGTGTCAGCTGAATGCAATCTGCAGACTTCAGCTCCTTGGAGCCCCTGCCTGCCTCTTGCCAGCCCAGCCTGGATTTGGCATTCACTGTCAGGTACCTGCTTTCTGCATTCAGAGTATGGAAAGTGTCAGCCTGGCATTTCCCACTCAGCTCCTAGGGACAAGGCAGGTCCTGACTTATGTGTTTTATCATTAAAAAGATAATTTCCTCTAGATGTGTGCAATAAGACAATGATGCTGACCTGTGATCCTGGCATTGCGCAGCATTAATGATTTCCCTCTGCAGGTAATAAGCAGTGAATGTACACATTTTGGGGAGATCTGATTTTTTTTCCCCCCTTTAAGACTGCTGTCTTCCTAGGCCAGACTTAATTAGCAGACCTCATTATTTCCTCAAATGTAACTTGACTTCCATTGAATGAGAATTGTTCAGTGGATGGGGAGCAGCAGAGCGGTGCTGCAATATTCATATTGTTTTAATTGCAACATTAACATTTCATGCTGCTCTTGGCATACTTTCAGGTGCAGCCCTTTAGCTCAATGCAACACTGTGAAAGGTTGGATCAGAACAATTAAGATAGAGTGACTGGTTTTCTGGATTTTCTCCCTTTTTTTTTTTTTTTTGTTTTTAATGAATGCAAGCCTGGATTCAATCCCCATCACTCCTTTTGTTGGGCAGAACAGGGAGTCGAGCAGCCCTGAAGTGTAAATCCTTGTTTTGGAATAAAGGATGTGCTGTAGTGCATGTTTAAATACTCTTTGTGTGGAGCTGAAGCCCTGCAAGGACAAGTGATACGTGATCCACCAGGCTGACCAGCATCTCCTGGGACTTGACCTTTACCAGGTGATTCAGAGAAGCCCCAAAATGCATCTGGCCAGCTGGGCCAGTGTCACATAGGAGCTAGAGGGAAAAAGGCTATTTTCCACTTCTCAATTACTTCCAGGGCTCTGGAATGCCTGAGGCTGCAAATGACACCATGAACAGATAACAATTGGGGCAGTACAGATCCTAAATGAGCACAGGGATTACCCCACTCCCTCCCCAGATTGCATATAAGGTTCAGCTTCGTTGCAGTGGGGTCAGACAGCACTGAAATATTGGGCTCAGCCTTAGCAAGCTCCAGTCACCTTTGCTGCCTTTCCATGTACCATGTGCTTCTTGCTGATTGTTCCTATACCAGAGAGTGGTGATGAGTGATGCGAGGTCCCAGCAAAACCAACTCCAGGTTCCACCCTGGAACAGCCTGAGGAGGGTCTCCTAATTGGGTCACTGAAAGGAGGTGAGCAAGGAAAGCCAGCCAGCAGGTCTACTAAATAGCTTCTTGGTGTTGCTCTCCCAAGGCTATATCACACTGTGTAATGTGCTAACTGTTTAACTGACTTTAAAGGAGAATCAAGAGGCTGTTGTGTCCCCTTCATCCTTTAGGAAGAAGAGGAAGGGTCACTAGGGCTTGCTCTGTCCTGCCAGGGGAAGGCTGAGCTTTGCACCCATGCTGCTGCCTGCCAACTCTGTGCTCGCACAGGCTTGCAGATTTGTACTGGGGTTGGTGAGTGGGTCTGGTCTGCAGAAAGGACCTATGTGTAGAGGAGCAGGCTCCCTCTCACTCGATAACAAATGCCACTAATCAGTCAACCTTCTAATGAGTAGCTTGATGTGTAAGTGATACTGTTGTGAGTTCCCTGGATGGCTGCTTGGACTCTGGGCTGCCTTCCTGGCACTTGCTGGAGGTGGATGAAACATCTTTCTGGAAGGTGAAATCTCTCTCTGTGTGACAGAGAGGCAATGGGAGGGTTGCAGGAATGGAGCTGCTCTGCCCATCAGTGCTCCCTCTTGGACCTGGGCATATCTCTTCCATTTCATGGAGCATCTGAACTAATCCATGAGTCTGGGGTGGCAATTCAAGCTGGAAATGCAGCAGGACCTGGGCTTGTACACTGGAAGAACAGCAAGGAAAAGCACACAGCCTGTTTCCAGAGGCTTTTCAAAGGCTAATGTGCCATCTTAGCTGGCTGGCTCTCCTGTCAGCCGAGCAGACTTGAAACCTTCTCCCATTAGTACTGTGTGCAGTGGGATCCATGAATTCTCATCTCCTGTGGATATATGACTTGAGTTTGGATTCTCTGGTGTCTAGTAAGCTGCTTGTGCTGAATGGAGCATCTCCTGTTACTGGGATATTTATAGTATCTCTCCTTCTCCCACACAGATTGTCTGATGTCTAATAAGGGATGATACACTACAGTTTGGAAGGTGCTAATAATGTCTCTCCTCTGTTTGACAGTCTGTTCCCATGAAATTTATAGACTCTGACTGTTTCTGAGACCTCTGTCTCTCTGTCAGATCAGGTTGAAATCTGTTCGCAGTGTCAGAAGTTGCGGGGAGTGGGCAGAGGGCAGACTGATGCTGTAGGGTTCCATATGCTTTGCATTTCTTGGGAAATTAGGCTGAAAACGTGCCCAGCTCTGTTTCCTGCAGATCTGGAGGGGCAGCTGTGGCTCAGATCACCAAATTGTGGGTTTGGGAAAGCAAGCTGGTTGTGTGGGAGGAAGGCGATGAGCTCAGAGACTATCCAGGAGAAGAGCTGCTCTGCCCCCAGCCATCTTGCATGGGCTGCCATGCTGAGGGCTCTTCATGCACGCTCGAGCTGCCTGGGGCGATGAGTGCAAGTACAGAGCTTGGCCTCTTGTGGAAAACAGCCCCTGAGGACAGTAAACGAGCAAGCCCGGAGCTCCTGGTTGGTGTGAAGAATTGCCCAGCTAAAGGATAATGAATGCCACAGCAGGAAATAGAGCATTTCTCTGAGGCCATTCATCCCCTTTATCACCCTGCTAACAAGCCCCAGAGCGACTTCAGAGAGACTTCTCTGGAGCAGCACCATCCCTCAGCCGTGCTGATGTCTGGGTGCTGGGGGTGAGGAATACATTCTGTGACAGGAGTGCTCAGTGGGAAACTGCAGACCAACCCCAAATAACAGCTCCAAGTTTGGGTGTCTGCAGTAGGGACTGTGCAGTGGCTCTGTGCAGTGGCTTTGGCATGGAGACCATACCCTTTTTCGGGCCATGTATGGTGCCACCTGAGAGATCCGGATGAAAAATCCAAGCATCCATCTTTTTTAAAGTACTCTGGGGCAGCGAGGGCCCCACAGCACCCTTAGGAGAACTGATCTATCCTAACTCCCACCTTGTCTAAGATTTAAAATTTATAAGATTTATACAGGACCCAACGAGTTTGGGGCTGCTGGCACAGAGGTAAGTTGGTTCTGCTTCGCTTGCAGCACAGCTGAGTCTGTGCATGAGTCTTGTGCAAGGAGGAAAGAGCAGGAGTGATGTGCTCTTCGTAAGAGCTAATAAAAGCTAATTCATCCCTTTGCTCCAAGACAGTAGGAAGCATTAGTGGCTGGCTGAGTGCCTCCTCCACTGCGGCAGCATGCTGGGTGCCTCCACGTTCCCTCTGGCTGGGACCAAAGCATGTCCTCCTGTGGAGGGGAAGGTGTTTGTCAGCAAGGGCTGTTCTCTCTGCAACTGCATCAACAGGCAGCCCATAGCACTGTCTGTAGCTGGTATCCCTCCTGGGAAGAAAAACAGCCAGATAACCCAGGCAGGTGGGTCTGGGAATGAGGATGGACATCCCTCAGTCAATTTCATGTGCTGGGCTTCAGCTATCACCAAGTGCTTTTATCTCTGCTTGGACCACAGCTCATGGGAGCAAAGTACTGTCCCCAATTTGGCTGGGCTACAGGAGGCCCCCAAAAGGGCTGCAGCCATTTGTGACCAAATATGTTGGAATACCTTCAGCAAGCATCTTGAGTACTCACCTGTGTACTGTGTGTGCAGGTATGTCATGTGCCACCCAGTGTGCTCACTTACCAGAGTGATTTGTGTCTGAGGTGTGGTGTCCAGTGGCTAAGCATTGAGTAGAGCTAATTGCCAGTAATTAGAAGTTTTTTGTTTTTCTTCCTGATTTCTTAGTTTCTCCTTCTCCTCCAGATTTAGCTGTTGGAAGATACATTTTGTGTGGTCTGTGGTAAGCATCCTACATCCAGTGCCAGTGGCAGGCAGGGCTGGGAAAAGACAGGAAAAGGGGAAGGAGGAGAAAGGAAAGCAAACAGGAGAGGTTGTGTTGTGTTTGGGTGTCCTCAACAAACATTGGTGGTTTTGTAGAGGCAAAAAAGGAGGAGAAAAGCTGCAAAAATTTGCAGGTAGAAGGTGCTATGATGGGTAATTGGTTTGTTCCACTAAGGGCAGAAACAGCAGGAGAGCAAGAGTTGGTGGGGATGATCTGGAGCTGTGGCTCTGGAGCAGAGGGGAAAGATTGGTGTGTCTTGGAGCCAGGCGTCTCCTTGAGTGTGAGCAGCACACCAGCAAGAGGATTGTAATCCTGATTTTTTGTCTCCATTTTTTGTGGGTAGGTCTCTCAGCATTTTAAAAGAAAGCTAACACTGCAGATTGGAAAACTCACATCTTGAGGCTTCAGAGACTAGTTCAAAGCCAGCCAGAGGAGCCAAGGCCACTGCCTGTGAGTACCAAGCCCTCGCCATGTGCTCGCCTCCCTGACCCCAAACAGTCTGCACTCCAGAGCTTGGCCTTTTTCCCAGCTGCTGCACTGACCAAACTGATGATGGGGAGCTCATTGGAGGCCTGTCATGTCCCACAGAGTGGCAACAGGACATGTTGCCTCTTGTGGCCACGTGTGATCAGCTGGACTGCTTCTGGGAGGGAGTCACACTGGCACATGAAATAGCCCTTTGAAGAGGGGTTGAATTTATAGGGGTGCCCTGCGATCCCAGTCCGTGAGGCCCCTGTTCGTGCCTTGCCCTCTGTCTGTGTTACAGGAAGAGATCACTTACAATCTAGAAACATCTGGTGCTTTTTCTTCTTTTTCCAGCACCATTAAATGTCGAGTTGAAGTGAAACACAATACGTCACCTTCCTCATGGGCTGCCATTCAGCCAACAGGAACAGAGATTAGCCTTCAATCACACGGGGGCTGGAGCTGAAGGAAACCTTCCTGAGGACACGCTGGAGAAACATTTTCATTAGTGGAGGAGAACCTGATGGAGATGAAGTGCCCCTTCACCTCGACTGCCAGACCTTTCCCCTGCCGGGCGTTAACAGGATTAGGAGATGCTAACTGAGGAGCTGGTGCCATCTGCAACACTTAAAGTGCTGTCTGCATCCAGATGTGAGAAACAGCTGTGACACACTGAAGCAGCGCTTTTATAGCATGGTGGGGGTAGCTTTGGTTTTTCTCCTGCCTATGGATGAGCACTCACTGCTAGAAGCGAACTGGTTCTCTCCATGCCATTGGCTGAATGGAGGAAATGGGTGCTAGGTTGCAAGCCACGTACCTGAATGGGTATCCTAGCGTGGGCCAGAAAAAGATGTCCTTGGGTGATAAGGTCCATAGGTACAGGAGGTATCATGGGCTTGCCTCCTGCAACAAGTTTTGCAAATATAACAGGACTGCCTTAGCAGTAGTGGAGTTTTTCTCTGCTCCATGGAAAGCTGTTCCACAGCCCACTCTTGCAGGCATCTGCTCTTAGCCTGCATTCTCTCAGGACAGTTGAAATGCCTAGGATTCGCTTCTGCTATTGTTGTCTCTTTTGTATTGGAGAAGCACACCCTGCACCCCAGCTGGGAGCCTGAGACAGACCTGTCTCTCCTGGTTAGTACGAATTAGCCAGCAGGGTCCCTGCAGTTGGTATCTGCCATCCTCCACCTCGCCTCCCTGGGGCTGGTGCGCTCTTGACAAAGGCAGGATCTGTCTCTTTCACTCACAGCTGAAGGATGCTTTGCATGGTCCTATCTTGCAGGTTGGAAGGAAATAATTCTAATTTATGTGGCGCATTCCTTTGAGGGGGATGGGGGCAGAAAAGAAAAAAAAAAAAACCCAGACACAACAGAAACTCTGGCTATTCTGGGTATTTTTAGCTCTTTGCAAAGAACCATTAACATTAAGCTCTCTCTTCCTCTCTCCTCTCTCCTCCCCTCCGTGTCCCCCATTTCTGTCTTTGGGGCTGCCTACAATACTGCATTAACATCACATCTCTGTGAAGATAAGCCAGTGCTCAGCACTCCCCAAGACTGTGACTCACAGGGAGCTTCATCCTCTCTCCTTGCTCTCTGGGTACCCACCACATGCACAGCCTTCTGAGAAGAGGCTGTGAGGGTGACAGGCTCAGAGATGTTCATGTCTTCTGGGATGAGTTTTATCAGGAATGTGATTTGAGCTTCCTGAGAAGGAGGTGATACCTACAGGTGTAGCCTGGCAGCTGCAGCATTGGTTTGGGACACAAAATCAGGTGGCTTCTGGTTTTGGAGCATTCTCATGTTAAGGTACTTCTCACTTCCCCCTCCTCCCTTTCAGAACTGAGAGCAGCCAAAATTAGAGGAAAATGTGGCTCCTGAGCATTTTCTGTCCCCCAATCCCTTCACCTGGCTTGTTTTTCTTTTTCCCCTACAATCTCAGCTGGCTGAGTTTCAGTGCCAGCCTATTGAAAGGAAAGGCACGTGCTGGCTTACAGAGGGAGAGAGACCTGAGACAGGATAAATCTGGAGGCAATGATATTGGGGAGAGGCAAGTCGTCTGCTCTGACGCTTTTATTATGGAGCCTGGCTGCTTGGGAATGAATCTTTTTTGAAGCATATGTTGCTGGATGACATTTTTACCAGGTCTCGGCAGTAACCTTCACTACACCTCACTGCCCAGCCCTGTGCTTGCCTGTTCCTGGGACAAGGGGAGTGAATGTCAGATGCAAATGCCACAGGCAGCAGGGCTCAGTGGTGCTTGTTGCACCTCCAATGAGTCTGAAAGCACCTGGACTTTGGCACTAGAATCTCTTCAGGCTTTGGTGACTTCAGTTTATGGATGCATGTGTTGTTTTGCAAAGAAGGTGTTGGCTTCTGCATGTGTTTCATTATTTCAGAAATGTAAGAGAATACAGCCGACACCAAAATGAAATCCTCCACGGAGTTGCCCAGAAGGATGGATAACTTCAATGAAAGATTATTCCATGGCTCTAGAAAAGGAAGAGCTACTTGCTCAGTAACCTGGTGATGAGGTACTGGCTCTGCTTTGTGCAGAGGCCTTATGCAGGACTGGGCAGAGATTGCTGCCCTCTCTATTCCTTTCTCGTATCACTGTCAACTTAGATTTCACATTGAGAGGATGATGTTTTGGCTGGCGGTGACAATAGCAGAATGTCACTGGCAGAGGTGATATCTTTCCCTCCGTGAAGTTACTTCTTCCTTTCCCTTCCCTTTGGCTTACATCAAGAACCGCTGGCTTCCAGTAACAAGCGGGGCATGCATATGTGCTGCTCAATGGACGATGTATACTGTGCTGAGCATCGCTTTTCTTGGTGTGTTGGTAAGCAGCTCTGTGCCACTGACGTCTCTTTGCTTGTGCGGTGGCCTGGGACAGAGGGAAAACCCTTGTCACTGTCTAAGATAAATCAGGGCCATTGGGAGTTGTCATGTTTGCCATCATGGGAGCATTGCACAGAATGGTCCTTTGCCATACTGGCAGTCTTGTACCAACAGGAGGTCTGCCAGGGATGTCACTTCAGAGTCCCAGGGGCCATCTGTGCATTTTGGGGGCCAGGCCTGAACTAAATCAGGGTCTGAGGGGCAAACATGTTAGTGGTTAATGTTCTCTGCAGGCTGTATCTCACCTCCTCTGAAACGGGAGCTAATCTTGTAGAAGAGTGCCTGTGCCCACACTGCTCCAGCAGCCCCTCTGCCAGCCTTTTGTCCTCAAGGGCTAGTTCAGCAAAGCTATAGTGCTGTTCTGGGTCCAGCTTTCATTTTCCAGCTGGTTACAGAGGAGAGAATGACCCTGCTGCTGCCAGGCCATGCTAGAGAACAGAGGTAGGGAGTGGGCTTCTTTGTGCACTTAAAGATCCAAGAGTTTAATCTGATTCTGGTTCTCTATTAGCCCTGATCCTGTCTTGCATCTTTTCCAGCTGGAGCCTGTCTTTACTTTGTTTTGTTTTGGTTTGGTTTTCTATTTATTTTTCCCTATTTTCCTCACCTTATTAAAAATGGCTTTGCCATCTGCATCTGTCAGGAGTCTACCGAACTGGGTCTACGGCTCAGTGAAGATACAAATGTGCAGGCTATCCATCATCAGATAAATCCTCTCCTTGCTCCCACATCTCAGCTGCTAATAGGAATGCTGGGAAAGGGGTAACAGTTTTACCCTGCTCTTTCCTACCATCCTTTTCCTTCTCCCTTTTCATCCCATCTCTAGGGCCATTACAAGGCTGGAGCTCAAGGGCACTTGTCTTCACTTGCTGGTCCAGGTACTTTTTGAGAGGTAAGAATGGAGTGGAAGGGATTATAAACCACTTTACCCACGTGGCTTAAAAATGTAGCAGTGTTGTGTATGACTCGATGGAATATGTGCTGAAGGCACCCAGGTGCTCCTGCATGTCTTATCCTCACTGTGTCCCCTTTCCCTGCTGCAGATGACCAGCGCTATGGGACTCTGCAAGGAGGAATGCGCCATGTATGAGATCCATGTATGAGAGCAGTTGCTACAACTCTGCAGGCTCACTCAGGTACCCAGAGGGAGATGACAACCTGTGTTGACACCCATGTATTTGCTCACCTTCTCCTGCCTCTCTGTTTTCTGCAGTCTGGTACGCGAGCTGCTTCCCTGGCCTTGATGTACTAAGAAGCTTTCAGCCAGGTGGGCTCAGAGGAGCAGGCAGGCAGAAAATGAAATGAGTCTTCCCATGCTCTTGCCACAGCTATCTGGTCAAGGAGGGGAATTTTCTGGGAGGACAGACCCCTGCTTTGGCAGGAGGAGAGAAGAGACAGCTTGAGCTTGCTGTTTCTTTGACAAACAGATGGATATTCAGTGGGGACCCAAGAAAACCCTCTGCTTCAGGCTAGCTGCAAGCCCTCCAAGCCAAAGCTTTGTGCTGACGTGAAAAAAGTGTCACTCCATTGATGCTCAGCCTGAATTACCTCTTCTAGGCACTCGATTCAGGACAACCTTCCCCTCTCGCCACTGACTGCTGGGAGGAGCCAGCTGCATGCTTACAACCAGGCAAGGATGCAGCAGGAGTCATTGAGCCATGAGGAGGGAGGAAAGGGGGTGATGGCAGATTCCTCTGGTGTCTCCACACCGCGGGGCTTTTGGCGAGTGAGTGCTTGTCTGCTTTGAAAGCTCTTAGTGCTCCTGCAGGTGGGAGCCAATTTGTCTGCTTTCCTGCCCAGGTGCCATCTGTTTGTAGGATTGCCTGTGTGGTGGATGAGCACGATGGGGATGGGGAATGGAAGGGGCTGCTGGGATAGGATAGATGAGCTAAAACTTTCCATGGGTAACTTCAGTGCTTCTGGCTGCCATCACTCCCTCTCCCTGCATCACGGCAGAGAAATCACAGCCTGTCATTTGCTGTTCCTGGAGTGTGATAGGAAGCTGAGGCACTAATAGCAAGCTATCATTTTAATGCTAATTTCCTACCATTAGTTCAAGCTGGGGGAGGCTCAGCCTTGGTGGAAGGAAGCCGTTAGCAGATGGAGAAGGGGGAATGTGTGGGGATTGTTCTGCATGCTGAGAAGGGACTTTCAGAGGGCAGATGATTAACCACCACTGGGAAAACTGGTAGCAGGCTCTGGGGTCAGTCTCTTGTGGATGTGGGAGGGAGGAAGGGAGAGGGACGCTTTGTTCCAAGTCATCTTCCTGTAGGGATTTCTTGAGTGCTTCAGGCTTTGGATTTGATGTTTGCTGCTTGTTGCCAGCCCTCAGTGCGTTGTGACCCAGGGGATGATCAGAGTGCTGGCAGGACTGCAGCTGGTGGCACAGTTGTCCTTTTAACAAAGGACCAAGCAAGGTTGTGTTTGTCTTTTTGTGAGGAGCTCCCCAGTTCAGGAGCCTGGACATTCCTGTTGGGTGATGAGCTTCAAAGCAGGGAAATTTTGAAGCCATTCTTGAGATACCCAAGAGCAAAAAAAGCAACTTGCCCTTTTGACATGGGAGCAGCTCAACTGCCCCAAGCTGGAGAGCTGTCAGGAGAAACCAATGGCGGAGCTTGGAGTTGTGACGGAAACTGAACTATTTCCTTGCCCTTTCCAGAGGTGGGAGTCCCCACATCCAACCTCTTTTGTCAGTCTCTTCTAGCCGTGCTAAACAAGTGGAAGAGCCTGTGTTGCTCCCCAGACTGGTGTAGTTGCCTGGGAGCTCCTGGGGTGTTTGAAGAGAGGTTACTGGTTGCAATAGGAGTGTAGGGCTTGTTTGGCATTGTGTTGGCAGCAGTCAGAGAGGTTCCTCTATCATGCTTGGAAACACTGGGATTAAAGGGACATGAGCTCATATGCTGTGCCTGGCTGGAAAAAAGTGGGTTGCCCACTACCGAGGGATAGCATTTTTTAAAGGCAAGGGCCCAGTAGTCTCCTTGCCTGTGGTTGCTTTTTTTGCCCTTGGGTATCTCAAGAATGGCTTCAAAATTTCCCTGCTTTGAAGCTCATCACCCAACAGGAATGTCCAGGCTCCTGAACTGGGGAGCTCCTCACAAAAAGACAAACACAACCTTGCTTGGTCCTTTGTTAAAAGGACAACTGTGCCACCAGCTGCAGTCCTGCCAGCACTGTGAAGCACATCCCCTGAAGACCCACCAGCCTGTGCTGATCTAGACCATTGGCTTCATCATGTCATATGGAAGCATACATAGATTTTTTTAAAACCACTTAAAGACCACTTTGAAACTCTCGTGGCATCTAGCAGAGGGGCAATGGAGGGATGAAAGCAGACACAAAAACGGGAAGGAAAACCAGCAACTGTTTAAATGGCAAAGGGATGGAAAGCCAAGAGGGGACCATCCTACCAAAGGCTACATTAGCAGAGTAGCATTGCTCCATGTGGTTACCAACAACCAGATCTGCCCTAGGGTGAAGCATGACTTGCTGGTTTTTAGGGAGTTGTTTCCACCTGAAAAAAATGGCTCCTGTCTTTTTCTTTTGTAGAGCCTCTTCCCTGCCTTGGGCTAGGAGAAAAAGAGAAAAGTGAAGGGTTACTTTTTTCTAGCCAAGATGAATCAAACAAACTTTCCCTTGAGTAGCTGAGTGAGGAAATCAGCACCTAACGTATTCCCAAGAATAAAACAATCAAGTAGTTGGGGAAAAAAAAAAGAAAAACCCATAACACAACATTGCTTTTCCCAGTTTTGAACCCAGGACAAGCACTCTGAATAATGAGCCTACAAGCCTGAGGGAGAGGTCCCGAGTGAGGCGCCTGTGTACAGGAGATGAACACAACAAGTGTCTCGGATGGGCCAGTATCTGAAGCGATTGCTCTCTAATTTTCTACATCAGTGAGAACACAGCACGGTGCCATCAATCACAGTCAGCCTCCCCTTGGAAAGCCACCTCCTGCCTCACCATACTCTGGCATCCCTGCTGTGCTTCTGCCCCTGGCTGGGGACCGCAGGTGTCCCAGCCAGCAGTGCCTGCAAGCACGTTCTCTCCCTGGGGATTTCTTCCTTGTGTTTGAGCCTGCTTGTGTTTCTGCCTTTCTCCTCCCTCCACCCCAGCACCTGTTCCTTGACAGTGTTTTATTTCCAGGCTGTGTCTTCCCTTCCTGGAGTCACAAGAGGCCAAATACCCCTTTTATCCCCAATGAGGAGAAGGTGTGAAACTGCTTGTCCTGGGATAAAACCCCTTCATGCTGCCTGGGGGAGGGATGGGGGTGGTTTTGGTGCCTGTACTGCTTATCTCAGGATGAGGAGGTTGGACTTTATGGCGCCCCTAAGGCTGCTCCTGCAGTAGTGGCCATCAGAGCATATTCAGGGGACTGCCATTGCCTGCCTGGCTCCTTCACCCCAGCCCCAGCTCTGGGCATGGAGTAGCTAAGAGAGCCATCTTTCATGCTGGACTGGTAGTCCGATGCAGCAGCTCTTAGTCTCTAGGTTTCTCCTTCTGTGAAGTCCCCTGCTCCTTCCAGGTGTGGCTGTTTCCACCAGGCCCAGGGACGCGTCTTTGGCAGGAGCAGTGGTGATGGGTGTCTTGAGCACACCCAGGCCAGACACACTCCTAACATGGCCAGAAGGCTAGTGGGACATGGATCTGTGCTCATGACTGTTTCTTCTCCTGGAGCGTGCACACAGCTGGTGGGTTTGATGCCTCTTGCTTCTTCGTGTCTCTCGTGCTAGATTGGGTGCTTTTGTTCAGTTGTGGTGGCTCTCAAACCTACTAAAACCTGGCTAACCGATGCCAGGTTTTGGTAGGTCCAAGACACAAAAGTGGTATGCAGTACCGTTTCTGGCTCCATTGGCTCCAGCACTAGCTAAAACCAAGGACCATGATTCTTTCTTGAGCACTGTTTTAAGCAGAAGCATCTTCTGAATAAATCTGTGCAATTGCCACCTGTGTCTCACTCTCTTACGCTGGTTTCTGAGGGCTGCCAAGGATCCTTGACCTCTCTTTCAGGCATGGTTTTCTGCATGTGTCAGCCCTGCTCCAGTGTTGTGGTGCTATTGCTGGCTTCTGTAATAGCTGCTTTGTTTACTTCCCAAATGCCTGCCCTTTCTGTAATGAGCTATAATTCATCCTGGTTTATACAGTGCTCAGAGATACCTGGGGCAAGGAAGGTGTGCTATTAAAACACCTTCTAGGCTGCTCTGTGGACTGGGGTTGCTGATCAACTGGAGGTGTAAAACACAGAGGACAAGGTGGACCAGACTGAAATGGGGAATAATTACCTAGCAGGGTAAAAGGGTCTGACTGGGTTGGAAGCTGCTGGGAGCTGACATGCAGGTGTAGATGAATGGCTATAGCAGGCAGGCAGGGCAGACGGATGAAAGATGGTTCTTTAAAGCATCTGCTTTCTTCTCTTCCTCTGCTTTATAACCTGTTTTTATAGAGACTGCATGAGGAACACATTTTTTTATTAGCAGCTTGGGAGTGGAGAGTTATAAAGATTAATTTTTTTAAAGTAATTCCTTGCATTATCTTTTAATTTCCTGTGCCAGGGTTTGACTTTTAAATCTGCAAGTGGAGTTAACCACAAACGTGCTCATCAGTTTGGAAGTGGCAGCCAAAGGAGCTGCAGTGAAGCTGGGAGAGGCCCTGGCCCCAGAGCTGAGCCTGGAGTCCCACCCTCAGGGTGGCTGCTCTCTGCCTCCACTCATGGATCTGATAGACAAAGGCTCTCCCTCCCCTCTGCATCTACACTCTCCATCCCTGCCTCCATGAGCACAGAAGACCTGATGCTCTGCTGGGCTTTAACATGCTAGAGAGACTGGCTTATGATGGAGCTGTACTACATTCACTGGCTCAGATGAGCTCTCACGTGCCCTGTTAATGTACCCATAGCCATGGTTGCTCTGAAGCTGGGCAGAAGTGATGCCC